>NC_071619.1:11378035-12749285 GCF_014839835.1 Dryobates pubescens | reverse complement strand
TTTTTTATTATTATTTATTTTCCTTTTTTTTTTTTTTTTTAAATATATTTTTTTTCTGTTCCCATGACACTTGAACTTCTAAGAGGTCAGAGAGAGAAATGCCGTTTGCCATACTCTTCCGAGACTACGGGTTACGTAAATAGAAAGAGAAGACTTTTTTTTTTTTAAGATGTAAAGCGTCAGATAAGGAAGCAGAGGTGTTGCTGACTCGCCACTGCCAACGGAGCGCTGCCAGAGCGGCGCAGCAGATCTTCGCGGGTCCGCGGCGCGGAGGCCCCGGCACTACAGATGTTACGTGCCAACACCTTCTGAATCGGGGCCCAGCGGCAGAGAGGAGATGCCTGCCGAGGGGCTGCTCCTACCCGAGGGGTGGAAGCCGTTACCCAGGGCCCTTACCAACTCTTGGACCTCTGCTGATTATCTGACAGGTTTACACGCTTGTCACACAAACACCAACTTTGGCAGAACAATTACTAATAAACTCAAAGCACTCCCGGCCCATTGGTTTCCATCACAGTGGCCAGTGCACAGAATTCTCTAAGGACATTGCATAACTAGAGTGTAGAGGTCAGACAGCCAAGGACCCGTGCTTGAGGTTAGAAGTAGTTATGGTGAGGGAGAAGCAAGAGCCACGTTAAGAGGCTGCCTCTGCCGTTCGCAGAAGCAGTTGGGAATGTATTTCATTTTTAGCTGCGCTGGCTAGTAGTGGCATTTTAAAATATATAAGTTTAAGATAACATATATACTATATATGTATATAATATAATACATATTATATAATATACATAGGAATTTCTTACAATACATACCAGGAACCCCCACACGATCTGCTCAGTAGTAATAACTGAATATACAGAATGCCACTATAAGTGTCTGAGGCACTGTGTGCTGGAGAGTAAATATGCAGCTTTAAAATCCGTTTGGCTGAGTTATACCTGGATACCTGAACTGAGTTTTAAGTTGACATTCATCAAGGATGTGCTATCAGCACGTCAAAAGAAAAGCAAAACAAAATACAAGTCACTGCTAGGTTTAAGAAGAGAGTACAAGTACCTGAATTGAGTGAGGATAGTGTGTAAACTGTCCCTGAGGGTTTTTAAACAGTGTGTGTACAAGTTGGATTCCTAAGAACATTAGTTTAAACTTACATTGCGGACTGATAAAATACCAATGTCTGACAATTTAACAAGTGGAGGTTAGAAAGAGTTATGAGCAAACACTCAAAACATATTTTATACATTTTAAAAGCAGCAGTAAGCTGCTGTAAGCATACATCCCATCAGTACAAGCAACACGTGGGACTCAGATAAAGGATTCTATTTGCAAAAAGCCCATCATATATCGATAAGTAAAGAATATTCACCTGCTAAATTAGAATGCACCTAGTTACAGACTAGCAATTCAAGATTAATTTTTTTTTTTTTTTAATCAAATACTTTGCTATACTTTGCTATTACATACTAAAATTCCTTAAGCTCACTAATGCTGGTATTCTAATCTATTTTTTTTTTTTCTTCCTTTTGTAATGTTCCCCCTTCATTTAAGAAATATACCATTCCACAACTTAAAACATTAAGATCCATTCTCAGTCCTCAGATGTAAAAAGCATGTAAATGAGTTTATATTAAAAATTTACATGGTAAAAAGGCTGGAATTTCAGCCAGAGATTCTAAATACTACTCATTCCCTGAAGGCATAAGGGAGAAAGAATCCCTACCCATTTTTTCTTGTGATGTAGTTTTCAAATGGAACATTAAACAATGGTCCAAAATGATTTCTTTTTGTTGTTTTTTTTTCAGTTCGGGAAACTTCCCTTTCCCTACCCATCATCCCAGATTCCAAATGTCAAGCCCTGAAATGGCCCTATTGAAATGATTAATTTAAAAACATCAGGCACCTATCTATACATGCCCTGCCTGAACTTCAGAATTTTTTTTGTTGTACTAGGTCTTTTAAAAAAAAGACAGATAAGTATCCCAAGAGAACTTGTGATCTGACCTGAAAAGCCGTTAATGATCCCAGATTGTACATTTAAAGTATCTCAGAACCTGAAGACCAGATTTAATTAAGACTCTGGCATTGGAACAGAAAAAGTGCTGCAGTTATTTATCCCTTTTCTGGTACTTTAGGATAGGTCAGACGAGTGCTTTTTGTAGTGAAAGTTTACATGCTTTCATGCAGGCATAAAAAATATTATCTGCAAAAATAGTTGAGAAATGTAGCACCAAGTAGTTGGTAAACTGTATTACTAGCTGTAGTAGTGTCTTCATTGTTTCCAAACAGGAATAAAAACCATTAAGTTAGGCTGTACTAGGTGATGACTATCAAAAGTCTTTTCTGACATTAACTTTTCCTGCTCCAGTCAGAATGAAGTTTATGTCCTAATCCCTGCTCTGTAAGGTAGAGTTTTTCTTTTGAGTCCTTCTAACTTATACTTACTTACCAGCTCAGTAGAGACAAGCATAGGAACAGGGGCAAGGTTGTTTGTTTACAAGAAGGTGAATGAAATGCCTTGGACAGGCAAAAATAAAAACAAAACCAAAAAGCCAAAACTGAAAAAAAAACCAAACAAACAAACCAAAACAAAACAAAAAAACCAAAACCAAAGCCAAATCCTTCCTCTTAGTATGTTGCCCAGGAAAAATGATTTTACAACCAGGCCAAGAGATTTTTGTGCAGATTAAACAAATCTCTCTTAAAAATGAGGTTTTCGTGACAATACCTGAATATAGCCATAATTTGATAGGACATAAAGTCCAAAGCTGCTGCTGTAATACTGGTATAGAAACTTGGCCCCAGGAAAAGCAAGAACGTGAGGGAAGGAGAGAGAGATGGACACTGGAGTGCTGTAACTACTGACAGCTTTTTCTGGTGTATGTAGAGCAGACCTACAGATCACTTTGAGTCTGCAATACCTCTTTGCTTAGTGATCATCACATTTCATCATGCTATACATGGGATAATTAGAAATTACTGACTATAGTGGTTGTTTTATTTGCTACATCCACCAGAACTGCATGCAACTAGCAGTGCAGATTTTCAGCTTTCTTAAGGTTCTAATTACTGAGTTTCAGATATAATTCAAGATTTAAGTGGAAACCTTTATAGTACCCAAGCTAGTCTCCAAGGTGGTTTTTCAGGTTCATCTTTTTAAACCAGCATTAGCCAAAGTTATCTACTGATGCCAAGGAAAAAAAATAACATTGATCTAGACTGAAATTACATTTAGCCTCTGAAACCTTTGTGGGTAAAACACCTAAGCTTCTGGTCCTCAAAAAGGTGAGGGGAACAACCCTTTTACCTCTAATTTTTGACACAGAATTTAAGCTATTTAAAATGTTGTGACAAAGCTTTTGGTACAGGTTAGTAACCTTGCCTTCCTAAGAGTTTGGACTGCAACAAGTCTATGCATTCTTACACTTCACTGAAGAAAGAGCTCTTTGCACATGTAGTTACACTGGTTTTGAGAAACAAGGGAACAGCACAATGTTCCCTTTGCTCGTTGGCCACTGTGTTCATCTCCTAAGACTCAGGGACATCTTAAGAGTGTTACTTCGAAGTAAGCTGGAAAGAAACACAGGGTAAGACGAGTTTTGCCCGCATAACAATTGTTTCAGATGATAGAAAAAGCAATTCAATCAGAACTAAAAAGTTAGTCCAATCTATACAAAGCCTTAAAGCCCCTGAATCACTTTGCCAGCTCCTACGAATTTTCAGAGGAAGACAATGTACTCTCGGGTTCTCATGAAAGAAATATTTAGATTCAAATGTCGGCCTGCCACAAGACAAAGCACAGACTCTTCCTTGTCTGCTCTTAACCAGTCTAAACACATGTGCAGTTGCCTCCCACTGGAAAGCTCTACAGAGAAGGTGGTAGAGGAGTTGTGTGAGAACACAGAAGCTGAACATGTTCCCTTACTTAGAGGCATTATCCTGCCTGTACACCTGCACTGTTAAAAAGAGTTTGTTGTCTAATGGCTGTGAAAAGTCAGAGTTCAACTTCAGGTCTACTGATAGTAATGCAAGCATCAAATGATGAGTTCTGCAACAAGAAGAAAGTAAAGGCATACCTGTATTGCTTATGCAGCAACTTCTCCTGTGCAACAGGGAAAAGAAAAAAAAAAAGAAAGAAAAAGAAAAATTCTAAAGGAAACGGTCTCAAGCCTTTTTGGGGAAAAAAAAAAGGAAAAAAAAAGAATAAAAAGAAAAAAAGAAAAAATAAAAATAAAGAAAAAAAAATAAAATAAAGGGGAAAAAAAGGGGAGAAAAAAAAGAAAAGAAAAAAATAAAGAAAAAAAAAAAAACAAACCAGGGAATGACTGGAAAATAAAGGATTTTGACAGCAATAAAAACGAGCCCAGAAAAACGTCTCCCTACAAGACCTAACCGGAAACGTTCAACTCTATCGCTGTACTCAAGCATTACGGCCACAATAATGCCTACAACACTGTGGAATGAGGATCCAGCTGGCTGAAAGTGAGGTAATAGTGTGTAATAGGTCAGAGTTCTAAAAAAGCACTTTTACATCTTACGAATCCAAACAAAAGAATAAGAATAATTTAAAGAAAAAAAGGGGGGTGGGGGTGGGGAAAAAAAGGACACATTTCATACATGTTGGGCTTTCTCACCAGAACTGTACGATAATTAACTCCACACCAGGACCCCTACCACACTAAGCCTTACTCATCTTCAATTATATGCTGCAGCAAAGATTTACCAAGCGACACCTAAACTTCAGTACAATATGAAACTGGATTCTTCAAACTTTATACACACAAAATATAAAATTACTTTTCTAGGATGGGGTAAGGGAGAGGGATTCTCCTTCATGATACTTGGACTGAAAAACTAGTTTTCAGAGACTGCCACAAATATTATTCACAGTTTCTTGCTGTCAGGCTTTTTCAGCTACATCAATGTAGTACACAACAATACTGTTAAGCCCAATAACTACATCGGATGGACGTTCTCGGGAATAAAGAGAAAACTAGTGACGAAAAATACCCGAAATGCCTCCTCCTAACAACATCTCCATTTTTACAGGGTTGCAGTTTGTCTATGTTACACCTTAATGCCGTCTCAAAAAGAGCAGCAGGAGCAAGATTTTAAACCTTCTCTCCTGTCCAAGTGATCCAAGTAACATAAGCATCCACTTATCAGAAAGAACATGAGAAACAAGGCTTCCGTTACAAAGATAGCAGTGAACCACACCTTCCCACACCAAAATATGGTCAACCAGGGATTTTGGCCATGCAAACTGCCGGTCAGAACAGCAGAAAATTAAGCATGCTAATGGACAAACACTAATCCCAATCATATATTTAAAATGATCCCAAATACTACTAGTCAGCTACACTGAAAGCGCCTGTAAAGAACCCATAGTGAAGAACGAAACCAAACCTCAGTGATCACTGCAGCACTTCGAGCGATACTACTCTCACGTGATGAAATCACCTCAGAGGAAATACATTAGATGGGACTTCGAAACAGAAAGGTAACATTAAAAGGTGCACCTGAATATTACAGACTAAATTTACAAAACCTACAATAAGGTAAAATATATATCTTTTTGAATATTCAGCAGCTTTTTTTTCCTTTTTTGCCTTTTTATTTTTTTTCTCCTCTTCTTTTTCTTTTTTTTTTTTTTTTTTTTTTTTTAAATTTCATTTTCAATTTTTTGAGAGGCTCAGGAAATGTTTTGTTTATTTATTTATTTCCAAGGGACCACTAACTAATCTCAACCATGCTTCACTAAAACAATAATGGCTATTTCATATTGCAGTTACCAACGTAATGCAATTAGTGCTTAAAAAATAATCTACACTTCTTTTTGCGTGGTTTTTGTCTTGTTTTGTTTTCTTTTCCTTTTTAAAACAGAGACCTTTGGAGGAAATATGGTTGTTCAAAAAGCTTCTCAAGGAAAAGAAAGAAAGAAAGAAAGAAAAAAAAAAAAAAAAAAGAAAGGTTACCTGAATATTAAATCGTCACAGATCAAGTGTTGTGTTTAAAAGCTTTGCAGACATGAGTAGTACAATCTTCAGGTCTCAGGACATTTTAAGCTGAGAAAGTTACGAGTTTGGTTTGTCTGGGGTGTTGGGGTTGGTTTTTTTTTTGCCTTTTTTTTTCTCTTTTTTTTTTTTTTTTACTTTGCTTTTAAATCCACTTTCTAACCAAAGCAAATAGAGAGTACTCGACTTCTCACTATCTATTTACAATTCTTAGCCTACAGTCTGAAATGACAAGACAAATTCTCTTTTAAAACTGCAGCATTAAAGGGTAGGCACACCATTCTTCTGCTGCACGATTGTCACCCACTTAAACATACACATACAAAATAGTTAGGTTAGTAAAATGAGCACTCCACGTACACTACAGTGACAAGTTTCATAAAACTCAACTCATGTTGCTTAAATAAAGACAACTGCAAAAGGTTAAACCTCTCTGAACAGTAAAACTGTGTTGTTTTCTTTTTCTTTTCTTTTCTTTTCTTTTCTCTTTTTTTTTTTTTTTCAAACTTGCAGCAAACTTTCTGTCATAACCTCCAACAGCAGATGAAACCACGTTTAACTGCACCTTTATTGCAATCACCAGCTAAACTGGAACGTATTGCAGACTTTGTATACTGCTACTACTGAGCTTAAACTGCTTTAAACGCCAAGATGACAACTAGAGAGCTAAGAGGAACCAGGATTTTGAGTACTAAGTAAACAAAAACAAAGTATTCTTGGGGCCAGATGCCCAGTCCGTTTAAAGAACGAGCAGTGCATATTTAAAACGACAGCAATGGTGTGCCTAACCTTTGAAAGTAGGAAGTTGCTGGGGAGGGGGAGAGGCTAATAGAAATCAGCAGTTCCAGAAGTCATTCAGCATCCCTAGGGGCTATCTAGGCCACCCTCCCATGAACTCTGAGAAACCACTCTCAATCACTGACATTACTTAATGCTCTCACACAAATGCTTCTTTTGGTTGTGCAAATGGAGGGGGGGGGGGGGGGGGGATAAAACCAACAGTAACTCTATCTACCTTCTGCACAGATTAAGACCAAATTGCTTCTACCTGAAGAACCAGCAATTCTGATTTGGTCATGTTGTGGTAAATCCAGTAAGCCCCACCTAGTTACTGACCCCTCCCCGCAGAAAGCATCAAAGAGGAAAGTTCTGTACAAAACTTCTCCTGGATCTCCATATAACGATAAAGATATCATCATATTGAAAAATAAAAAGAAAATTAAATTAAAAATTTAAAAATAAAAAAAAAAAATTAAAAAAAAAAAATTAGAAAATGGATTTGTGGTTTAAGGAGTGCTTTTATGGTGTTCAAATGCTTATTCCAGCATGTGCTAAACCACTATCAAAACAGATTAAATAAAACCACCACCACCAACAAAATAAAAAAGCAGGACTCAGATTAATTCCTGCTACTGGCAACTGTAATATTTAAAAAGGAAACACCCATTCACTGAGTGTTCGACCCTGACAGTATTACAGATAGATATGATGCTGAGCCTGAGTTAGATCAGGCTACCAGTGTTTTACATCTTCCCTGAACATTAACAAGCTCCTTCGCTAACGTGGATATTTGGGCAGACTACTGAGGTTGTAACGTTTGAGATCACCATTTTCTGGATTTTTTTTTCCTTTTAAACTCTTTTTTTTTTTTTTTTTTTTTTTTCCTTTTTTCTCTTTTTTTTTTCCTTTTTTTTTTTTTCTCAGTATCACAGTAGTTTGTTACACAAATCCCCCTTCCCCCAGATTAGAGTCATTTAAACTAGTTGTTGGAACCACATAGTTTAGTAAACTCAGGATCAAGTCTGTAAAAAGCATAAAGGTCACAAAGAACCATAGTTCTGTTATAATGAGGCATACCCTAATACATCATTTAGTGTACCCTGACTGCTCCTGACTGTGAGAAGCTCGTCTTTTGTGAGATAAGGCTACATCCTCAAGCAGGTGAGTCTAAATATCACCCTTCAAAAATATCAAACAAAATTACAGCGAAGGTAGTGTTACAAGTAATTAACTGACATATTCTGAAGGTAGTGTATGTAAGTTTTCCCTCCCCTCTGGGTGAGCACTAAGCAGACAATGAATGGTATGCTTAATTCAGAAAGAAAGTAGTGGAGAGCCTAATTAAACCCAATTGATTATCCATCTAATAAACGAATCTGAGTTCAAGAGAGGTACCATTTCTAAACAACTTGATTTAGCTTACATCTTTCAATCAACTGGATCAAAGAAAACGAGGGGGGAAAAAGATTTCTGAAACATTTTGAAGAATGACAGTCTGATTTTGACTTGAAAAATGCCTGGTTTTAGGGAAGTATCAGTTTAACAAAGTGGACTTATCTCTATAAAGGCAGACATGAAAAATCCAACACCAGAAGTTCAGGCAGGCTCTACCGACAAGATGTCCACTTCCACAGATCTGCATTCTTTGTGAGGTAACTCAACTCTCTATTACAGAGAAACATGCAAAAGGCCAAAGCAAAAATAACAAAAACAAGTGGGGGTGGGGGCAGGTGAAGGAGGGAAACTGCACCATACCAGGCTAGAAAAATTTACAGATGTGACATTCAGAGCACACCTTTCACCTGTGTCCACAAGCGTTATGCTGAACTGCAAAGGACAGAGCATTGCAGTAAACAGGAGAATCAGGTGTGCTCAGTGGCGGTTGAACTATGCAGTAGTGCTCACCCAGTTTGCAAAGTAATTGGCACTCTACAACATCCCTACTCATCTTTCAATTCATTCGCACTTTGTGCTGCTTCTCCCTGGGGATCTAATTCAATCTTTACTGAAACATCCTGCCCCTCCGACCTCATCAATTTCATTTTTTTCTTTGGAGGGTTTTTCAAAGTGCCCAGCCTCTCTTTAACTTTGTATTCCAGTGTACTGTGGGGGATCCCATAAATACTTTGAGCTTTGGAAACACTCATTTTCCCGCTCATAACCACAGAGATTGCTTCCTCCAGTATCTCGCTGTTATACTGTCTGTATCTCCCTCTTTTCTTCCTAGGTTGCTTGGAGCCAGGATCTCCCTCTTGATCTGAGGTGGGATATGGCTGTCCAGAGGTAGACTGCTCAGCATCTGAGCCCCAGGAATCTGGTCCAGCATCCAGCAAACTTCTCCTGTTTTGTTTTGGAAGGATAGCCCTTAACTTTTTGCTAAGCGCGCTCTCCGTTTGTGAACCCATTACCAAAGAGCTATAGCTGTACTGGTCACCAGTGCGGGACTCCCATGAAAGGTCCATGCCTCGAACTTGTGGTATCTTTAAATCCACAGGAGACGAATGGCTCACGTCCTTTTTCCCATCCTGTTTAGTTTGAAGTGCCATTTTTTGAAAGGCAGAGTTTTCTGTAAGAAAAGGAAGGTCACTGATGTTGCTGAGTGCACCATTTCCCCTGAATTTCATGCGGCTGAAATTGAATTCGTAGTGTGGTTTTGCCCAAGAAGCCTCCCTGGATAATATTAAGTGCTGTCCATGATTCTGTAGTCCAGATGGCCCATGGCTGGCAACCGTAGAAAACTGGTTTCTGCTCAGCAGTTCTTCACTAATCTGGAGTGATCGAGCCAGCGGTACTTTAAGAGATGTGGAGTGGCCATAACCTTCCCTGGTTCCATCCTGCAAGCTTCTTGGAGGTCCCCCATCACCACTCTGTAGTCCCTCCGGATGGTGCTGGCTGGGTCTCCCAGGTCGCCTAATTGGATGGAAGGAAACTGATGTGAGCAGGACTTGCACAGGTAGGGAGGGATGGGTGAGGGGGCCACTCCTTTATTAGAAGGCCTTGCTTGGGTAACATCACTTTGTGTTATTTATTTTTTTTCTCTAAATTTCGTTTTTTACCTTAATTTTTTATCTTTTTAATCATTTCATTTTTATTTTTTAAAAAAAGTCTCAGCATCAGTCACTTTTAAAACTTCTTCGTTAAAAAAAAAAAACAAACAAACAACAAAACACAAACAAACAACAACAACAAAAAGGAGAAGCTTTTTGGGCAAAGGAAAAAAAAAACAAAACACAAAATCAAAACAACAAACCAAAAAATGAAACCTGTTGGCCGGTCTCTGGTTGGGTTCACAAATTCTCGGAGTAGAAAAGGCTTCGCGCAAGCGCCTGAAAATAGCACCTCAATTACCAAGTGGTGATCAATCGCCATAGGTCTACACACAACTGTGTTACTGGTGTGACGTTACCACTAAACAAGCACAGTAATAAAAGAGTAAGCCGAAGTGCAACACGTTCAACATGCAAATAGGACTGACTGCCACCCGCAGCATCCGCGCATAGGTGGAAACCTCGGATGGCCTTCGCTTACATCGCGCTGATGAATCGGGAAAAAAAAAGGAAGGACAACAACGCTTAGCAAGCCTCAGAGGTGTTTGCTCGACTTCCATTCAGCACCAAAGATGAAAGAGTGGATACTGCAGATCAAGGGAGAACACTGCATTACGCTGGACTTAGCAAGCTGCTCTCTTAGAGCAACTAATTCGATGTGTATCTATTAAATACATACACAGCCCCCTGAGTCTCGTTTGATATATAGCATGGCTAGGAAACAAGCGACAAAAAAAGAAAGATCTTAGCTCCCCAGCTGTCACCCAGATCAAGGGTTAACAGCAGAAAAAGCAGTATGTATTTTCACCATTTTCCTTCCATCACAAGTATTCTTTCTACGACACGAAGTATAACTACTGCAGAGAAACGAGTGTATTTTAATGCTTTGCTTGCTTAGCCCTTTGTAGTAACTAAGTCACGCTAGTTTCAAAATCCACCTCCAAACTTCTCCGTGTGCAACATACAGATGAGCTAAGAGACTAGTAAATCATTCTGGTTTAATGCTCTGGGGCGCTACACTGGTGTAAAGACCTCTTGCTAAGTCAGCATTAGTTAAGGATAGGATACGTACTGCTGAAAAGCTGCATTATTCTTTTTAACATCACACTGGGATTAAAAAGTCTTTCGAGAAAAGACATCCACTGAAAGGACCTGGTAACTAACATATCCAGTGCTTGATACGTATGCTTCTAGCTTCTCTCCAGGATGCAAAAGGTCACAGTTGAAGTGGGTAACAAGAGTCAACAAGGATTCCCATCAAAATGCAGAGAAATGACTGGAAGTTTGCTGTTCCAGAGAAAACTCTCAAGCATGGGGCACACTCTGCCCCTTCTACAGGCATCTGCATCAGAACGCAAACCAGTGACTCTGTGCTAAATAGAGGTCATTCTGGCAGCTACCTAGAACATGATTTCATTGATGCTAAAGAGACTGTAGTCACCCTCCTGTACCACACACCTGTACAAGTAACCACAGGTGCCAGCAATGCTGCATTCTCTGTGGACCCACAGACCTGAGCAGAACAGTGCCAGATTCTGGCCCTGTCGCGCCTGGGTGCTGGACTTTGGCCTTCGCTTGATACACAAACAAGGGAACAAACAATACACAGCCTCCATGGCTTCTGCTGCCGTGCTAGGAAAACAAAACTGGAATAAACCTGCTCAGAATTGAAAAAGAAGTGCTGCTGGGGAAGGTGTATGCTGACGAGCTTTGAAAATGTACTGAGACTGAGGGGTTTTAAGGGGACTGGATATTTTACTAACAGAAATATTCAATCGAAAAGGTAACCTTGAAGGGAGAAATCTGAGACAGTAAATGTTTTCCAAAGAGAAATCCAAAAGCTGTATCAATTGTTAGCAGTACATGGGCTTGGTGGTGGTGGCAGATTGTTAGTTCAGATTTCCTGAGTTTTTCAAAGGCTACTACAAAGCTAAATCCAGTAATTAAATGACAGTTTGAACAATATGCTGTTTCTGTACTTCACTTAAAAAATTGCCTTCTGCGGTAGCTTCGAGATAAAATTCTCCCATCAACACTGAAAAGCTCTCTTACTCCCAGTCAGCCTCTGCAATACAATTAACTCCATACTAAGAGTCAAAGAGTTTCTAAATGTATGCAATCAGTAACTCTTACAGACATGAAATCTAAAAGGAATTTTATTATGGTGGGGGTTTTTTTGTTTACAACATTCTTTCACACCTTGAACTAAGTAAGGCAAGGAGAGTATACCACGTATTTAAAACAACAAAAAACCCCACCCAAACACCCCACCAAAACCAAAAGAAACCAAAACAAAAGAAGAAAAATAAACCCTCCAAACTTGTTCAGTGCTACAATACAATTTCAAATCCAAAAAGCCATGTTTGAAGTTTTCTAAACTGCCAGACCCTCTCCCCCGGCCACTTGTCTTTTTTTAAGCTGTGGTTTATGATAGGAAATATCAACAAAGAGCATGCAGTTATTCAAATTTAATTCAGCTTGGTTCATCACCCAAAAATCACTACTACCTCTAAAATAAGCTTGCCTGCTAGCTAACTTTCCCCTAAGTGAAATGAAATCTAAGTTATGTTTAACTGAACTCGCACCTCCACAGACATCACTTACCACTAAACCCAAGAAGCAGATCATGGAAAGATCTCTGGCTAAGTAGTAAATTGGTCAAAATAACAGATATTAGAGATCTTAACTGTACGTTTAACCTGCTTGCAGTAACTCTTATTTGGCAGGTGGGGTGAAGATATTTGCCAAAAGGTACAAGCTGTAGAACGCATTACTCCAAAGGGTTAACACCAGAAGTTAAGTTAACATTAACAGGAGGTAAGCACACATTTTTAGTGGAACACCGTTTGAGAAGGTCATAGTAAGTTGCTCTCTCTTACCCATTTCCTGGAGTACTGGAGCACCCTGGAGAATGACTCAGAGAAGTGCTGCCGGAACAAGGACTCTTCTTAGTGGATAAATCAAGCACACCGTCTGTAGAGACAAAAGAATGACTTCAGTGCTTGAAGGAGCTGGACTAGCCATGTTGTCCCTTGACAAAACAAGTCTACAAGTCTTCTGGGCTGAAGACATTTACTTCACATCTTTTTTTTTTTTAAAACAAACTAAGGCTTGGATTTGTTTGTAATTGGGCTTACAAGTGACTTCAACATAGTCCTCAGAAATCACACCAAGAATTGTCAAAATTGAAAGTTCATCTGCTACAGGAGCTAGAGAGTAAAATATTATCTATAAATGACAGTTCAGGACATAATATAGTCCATTGCAAAGCCAACCCTCAGGGATCCCAAAATGAGACAATCTTCAAAGTCCTGAGATATTCTTCCCCCTTGAAGGGGGGCTTTAAGTCAGTATTTGATTTTCATTCTTCCTTTTTTAATCCATACCCATGTAGGAAAATTCATTGGAAATTTCAAACTGGAAACTCATTTTCAAATAAATACACACAGAGAAATGTGAGATTCCTCCTCACCTGGCAGCTAGTTTCAGCCTTATTTCCATGTCTCCAGTGGGTCCCTACTGGTAAAGCTGCTGCCTTTCCCCTCTCTATTGTGCCATTTTACTCCCTCTCTTCAATACACCGAATTGTTTTTCCTGCTAGACCGCTTCTTCCATTCTCACTAATGGCACTTCCTTACAGTCACCCATGCTCCTCTGCAAGCCCTTATGTAAGCTCTGCATTTCTAGGCAACAGAAAAGGAAGGGCTTTTTGCTAGAAAAGCCTTGCTCCTACTGCACTGAAAAACTTGAAGTTCTGGTCATTTTAATAAGGGCAACATTGTCATAGAAGCAGCACAGCCATCTGAAATTCCTGGAAGCTCTGAAACGGGGAATTTATGAGGCAAAGATAAATTAAACCTATTGGCAAGGTAAGCCAGAGACATTTCAGAGCTCCTCACCCATTACATCTAATCAAGTAAATACCACCCAACACAAGAACAATGTAAGATGGCTTTCAGATTGCTCAAAAGTTCTCATTTGACATATGGAGAAACAAACATGATAAACAGTGAACCAGAATTAACTTACAGAAAGCTGTTCCACCCACTGCATTTGGGAACACACCATAACCTAAACTTAAGGAAGCAGAGGATTCAATCTTCCTTCTGAACAATACTTATGCAGCCACAATACAGAGAAAGCAGATCAAGTAGCACCTCTTTTTCAAGGGGCAATACTAAACAGCACAGGCTGCTGCCAAAAAGGCACTTGCATCCAATGCTTCCTTTGTCAGAAGGGTCATTACAACCTAGAAGTCTCCAAGGGTAAGCAGGGCTAGCCTCACACCCCACGGAGGCTGCAACTAGCTGGGTTTCCCTCAACCCACTAGAGCGGAAATATAACAATATGCATCACTAGCAGGTTTTTTTTTAATGGCAGTCTGTTAAACTTCAAATTAATAACTTTGGCAAAACCTCTTCCCAATTACATTAAATGTAAATTGGGGGGAAAAAAATTACACCAGCAAACAGATTACTGCATCGTGTAATATGCACATGCTCTAATTCCATAGCAAGTGTTACAAACATAAATTATCTTACAGCTTTTTCCTCACATGGCAGCTAAAGAACAGCTCATGAACATGCTTTAGTCTTCACCATACAATTGTCTAATTAAAAGAAAACAACAAAGCAGAAGCAAACCCAGGTGTGTGTCTCTTTTTTCCACTGAAAAGCTTCACAATGAGAACATTTTACCATTTAGAAACACGCCCTTGTGAAATACATAAAATTAAATCCAACTAGCAACAAATACCTATCAGCTAGAAGAAAGACACCACACCACCTCTCACTGCAGTTTTGTAACTGAAGGGTGACAGCAAATTTCAGTTAAGTGCTGGGAGTGCAGTAAGTGTCCACACGTCCCAGCTGCACATTGTTGGAAACACAAAACGAGCCTTTTTACAGAAGCCTTCATAAACATAAGGCCAAAGAACGAAGGAACATCTACAATTCTGTATCAGCTAGCACAAGGGTGGTCGTTTTGATGCTGGGTTGTTTTTTTTTCCTGAAGGCACCTCTTCCACTTGAGGCTGGACAGCCTACTTTATTTGATAGAATAATTTTATTTCAGACACTAACACATTTCTAAAGGAGGGTGAAGAGGCTAATTTTAATCCTATGAGTAGGATACACTTATGCTAACCTCTATTCAACAGTTTGAGGGGGGAAAAAACAACAAACCAACCACAACGTTCACATGCTATAATCACTCACAGAACTTGCTTGTTAAAAAACCATCTCTGATGGAAAGAAAGGTTTTCAAATTAAAACAAGCTCTGCAACACTGTTACAAGTCATTCAATCTGTGCTCCACAGAACAAGTCTATTTTTAAGGTAAAGAAACATTTCTTCCAAATGCACCAACCTGGAAGTTTTGTAGGGTTCCTGGGTGTAATTTTTACAGCCTTCACAAAGCAAGCTCTCACAGACTTTTAAAAGTCAGTACTTGCATACTATGACCAGAAAGAAAATAAATCACTCCTTCAGTCAGACTGTGTACTGACCTCCAGAAAGGAGACAACATTATAGTTTTCATGACCAGGTGGAAAGTTGTCTTATCACAGTGAACTTATCTTACAGCAAGTGTACACATCCTGTTTTGGCAGACTGCTTCTTGTAGCTCCCAGCAGGAACAGTACACTTGCCCCCAGAGTCTGGAGCACATCCCTTCTCCTTGCCCTTCTTCAGAAAAAGTCTCTCATAGCTATGGGTCTAAATTCTTTCCAAAGCTCTCTTCTCTGCCAGCCACATCTAGCTGGTCGTTATTTCGTGTCAAAACATCTACCACTTCTCCACTGTACATTTTATGTCAAAGTGCAAACCTCTAATCGTCTGCTTTTGCAACAAGAATGCCATCAATGGATTGCCACAGGATGCAAGACACTGGTAAGAGTCCTACCTTGTTCACTAGGTTCTGACTGAGACTTTCTGACAGTAAGGTCCAGAGGTGAGTCTTGGTCAGCCATGAGAAGTTTGCTGAGCACAGGGTTCTGAGCAGTTGCAGCCGTGGGAGAGGAGGCGACCAGAGATGCTTTCAGCAGGCTTTGGTTCTTTGTGCTATTGGGCTGGCTGGAGTCCTGAGTAGAGCTATTTTTTGAGGTATATTCAGCAGCAAACTGTCGGATCATTCGCTGCATGATCTCACGGGCCACTAGGGGAATATTGGGGTCAGAGACCCTAGGACTGTCTGCAAATATTAGAGATTTTTTTCTTTTAAGGAAGCACTTTAAGTAAAACAGCTTTCATATTAAGTCATTGTTCATTTAAAAAGAAAAATCTAGGGAAAAAAAAAAAAGAAAAGAAAAAAAAAAAGAGACCCAAAGATAAAGTAGTTTCTGTAGAAAACGTACTTTAGTCTTAGAATACTTGAACAAGAATCATTGCTGATTATGCTACAACCTTCCCAAAATAACAGTTTCCTAAGAGAAATATGCAATCTCCTCTTTTGTTTTCAAATACAGAGGTTTGACCAGACCTTTAAGAGGTATGGAAATGGAAAGGAGAGCTAGACTCATGAAGAAAAGTACCAAATCACAAAGATCATTGAATTAAACAGGTTATTCAGTGGAAGAACAGAATAACTTACCTGCAGCTACAGGAGGGGAGGGGGAATAGAGGTGCAGCAGTCCCCTACAAATTTAATGGGAAATAAAGCCCTCTGATTCTTCAAAATAACCCACAAGAAGATCAAACGTTCAAGTGTCTTCCATTCCATTCTATGCATTCCTTTTAACCTTTCTATCACTGTGATCAATGCAGCGCCAGATATTACCCAAAAAGCTTTCACAGATAAAAAGCCCCCAACATGGGTCACATGAAAAGTAATGCTACTTTCTAAAAGAGCTGATCAATCTCTTAGTGAGAAATGTGAAGTGGAACAGGTAGACCTTCCAACTTATTTACATAAAATAGTATATAAATACAAAGGTATTTGGGGATAGGGACAGCCCAAAAATATACTGGCAAAATAAAATACCACCATTTCAGATGAGCAATTTGTGATGTCAAAGCAAAACTGTAGTTCCTAAACCACAGAAGCCAAGTCCTGCCACTTCACCTGAAACACTACTTGTATTCTCTGGTCAAATCAAGTTTAAAATAAGAGGAAAACAAAATTAAAACCAAAGCAACCAAGCCATAAAACAAAACAGACCAACCAAGCCCACAAAACAACAAATCCACAAATACTCCAGCAATGGCTCAAAAGGTTTAGTTTTCCATTTCTGAAGAAACATTCAGAGAAAATTGTGCAGTAGCAGAGCAAGCTACTGTTCCATTTTGAGAACTGCTTTTAAAGGGTTTACTTCTGCTTTTGAAAAAATTGCCCAGGTTGAAAGGTAATCTATTGAGTCTGAACTATTAGAAGCACTAACAAAATCTTTTGTGGGGCATCTCAGCATTAGATTTGCCTTTTACCACTAGTTTTTGACAAAAATGCATCAATCCGACAAACCAGCTTGAGAGTAAAGGGTGACTGACACGAAGGTTTGACCATGTAAGCTGCCCACAAATTAGAGCAGCAGTAAGTAGCTACTCTGTTTTCTGATAAAAAAATCATACCCAGCTTTAAATACTTAATGAAGGCCAAATTCCTTGCTGTTAAGTACAGCTTCTTAAATAAAAGACCTTATAGAGTCAAAACATGTATACTTACAGGGGTACAGTGACTAGAAACTTGTGAGACATTTATGTAAAGAGATAACTTCCTTGCAAAACCTATGGGATATTTAATTGCTGCCAAGAACTAGTCACTGGAATCTTAAGAACTCACCAAGAAATTAGACAAACTTGCAATTTAGGTACATTTGTATTCTTCCAAATGGTCCACAAAGACACAAGCCTGGAGCAACACAGAGAATTTTTTCCTGCTATGGTAAAATGTCTTCCATTTTTTACACTCTCTAGTACAAACCTGCTGAAGGATGTGTGAAAGACTCTAGGAAAGCCCAGAAGGACTCAAACTGATAGCATGATCAGACTGATGCCAATTATTTGGCACACGTTTGTATCATATACAAGTGGGGCTGGCAGGAATGCAGGGCTTTATGGCACCTTTAGAATCGTGCCTTTACTATGCACCCATGCTTATATGTACAATTCAGTAATGGTCAGAGCTGAATACGTTTCCAAATTCAGGAAGGAACCTCAGAAGAGCAGTATCAAACAAGAAAGGTATGGTTTAATTGAACCTTCAAAATGAAGGTCCTATCCTGCCACAAGGTACAAGTAATGGACAACTAGGTACTATCACTCTGCTTTTGCTGCCAAGTATGAATCCTTGACAGAAATGCCATGGGCACAAAACAGAGAAAGTGCTAAGATTCCTAGGCAGTAAACCAGTTCAGAAAGTTTGCTGATCCTGCTAATTACCTGTATTAAGTGCATGAGTGCACATCCTTGACATGCAACAGGCATCTGTCACAGAACATCTGTACTTCCTCTGATCTGCTTGGGCTACAAAACACCAGTCTCAAATGTTACTGGCAGTGAGGATGGAAAGAAAAGAACAAACAAATCACTGGCATGAAACCAGGAGGGCCAACCATCTCTGTGCAGCATCAGAGTTCTACCGTTCTTTCTATCCCCAGTGCCTGGGGATCTTACGGCAGTGGCATGAGTTACAATAATCTTTCAAGCAATCTAAATACAACCAAGCTTGACAATGATGCATTAAGGATTCAGAACTGACTTCCTGCCAGGCTTCGTCCCCTCCCTTATTACTCTTGCACCAAGTGTAGCTTCTGCCAGAGGAAGGAAAGCCAGGGAACGTACTAAAAAAAGTTCTCAAAGATGCTTAGACGTGTGAAGTAATTTAATCATCTTCATTCTGTGTATCTGACCATGGACAAAGTGTTAAACCCCTCATTAGCACACTGCAATGTCTGCCAATAGATTTTCAGCACTTAGGGCAGTATGCATTTCTAATAAGATATGCACACAAGTAATACATAACAATTTAAGCACAATGTTAAAAGGATGACGTCCTTAATAAGCGACTGGGAAGTGATGGAGCTTCATTTTCTTTTTCCTCTCACCTGGCAAGCAATGTGGGCAAAAAAGTATTTTCTCTAGATTTTTCTTTTCTTAAACCCCTTCTGGATTTAAAGAGAGGTAAGATAAATTTTTTTAAAAAGCAAAAGGAAACCTTAACCCCCAAAATAAAATAAAAACCCCCAAAGCACTGAAAAGGAAGACTTGGAACTAAAGTATTATCTGAACTATCAGTAGTAAGGCAATAGCTATCCTTCCTACCATCCTGAAGGCTTTTATACCTGATGCAAGACATCCTAATGCACAGTTTGTATTTATTCAAGTTATAAAAGAAAGGCTAAGATAACTCTTATCTGCTTAAAACACCTTCAAATATTTTGGTCAGCAGGAGAAAGGGCTGAGGACCAGCTCCAGCAATTTCTAATTTGTTAAACAGAAGCCTCACTCTGACCCCAGCAGACAGGTTGGAATTACTGATTTGGCAGATTTTCTGAACACATGGGTTAGGCTGATAAGTACAATGTACTTTCATTCAGGACGCATTTGGAAGCAGCCTCTGGATTCCTGTTTCTCAGATTGGCAGAAAACAACTAAATTAGTTTTGTGCCTTCCTAAGAGCAGAGAAGAGATGCAGAGAATTTGGATCTACTATTATTGTTCTGTGTATCCTGCAGTACTGATATTACAGATCTTTTGCTGACTGTGCATTGAATGCTCTCTATTTCCCCTTAAGCACCATTCCAACAGTATTTTATGCTGTGGATTGCTGGGGTGGGTAATGGATACAGACCTCAATGAGAAGACTACTGGCCCTTAAGAAAAACTGCGTTAGTGCAGACCCCATTAAAATTTAAACCCAAACAAACCCCAAACCAATCAACCAACAACAGCAAACCAAAAAAAAAAAAAACCCAAAGAAAACCCCACTGCCACGTGTCCCTCCTTCCAAACAGCCTGCTCACCTAAACATGGGTTTCATTGCTGGGTAAGATCTTATTCATTCCTCCCAAGAGTGCAAAAAAACCCCAAACCCTCAAAATGATAAAAAAAAAATCCAGTGTTCTCATGGAGAGATTTGTTTTAAATGTGTTACACACTTCCTCCATTCCAGGCCCCCACTGTTTTATTGCTACATTATTTGAGAGTCAATTTTTTTTTTACTACTACTAGAGAAGACAACTGAAAAATACTGAGCACAAAATGACAACTTGAACGTCAGATCTTGGATACCTGCATGGCATGCAACGTGACCAGTGAGATACAGCATTTCACATCCCCCCCCCCTTCAAACCAACCTTTTCTGTAAAAGACTGCATTGAGGAATTCTTCCGCTTGCCTTTCAAAACGAATGATTTTGGCTTGCTCTTGTCTAAGCAGAGCTTCTTGTCCAGCTTCCGAGGCTGGCTCATCCAGACTGACTAAGTGCTCCTGCAAAGATATTTAATATTTGTAAGATCTTCCTGACTCCAAAATGAATACAAGTTCCTTAGGCATTAAATATTCTACTTGATTCAGCACAGAGTTGGAGCTACTGAAATCACAACTGCATTTTTGACTGCTCCAGGACATTTTATTTTGTCCTGGCTTTTTTTTTGTAAGTGCAGTGGAAAGCTGTAAGATTTCATAGTATTATGGGAAGTAAGAGACTACTGGGAAGAAGATTTAGATCCTTGGCAACATTTGAATGCAGATTTCACATCTAGCACTTGTTCTTTGACTATTACTTTTAGTTCAAAGCAATAACTGAATGCAAAAACACCAAAGGCTTTCCTTAATTTACACAGCATTCATGCAACTGTGCAACAAATAACCAGCACTGACCAAAAACCAAGCTCAGTAATAGCTACTTTTAAGTGAACAAAACAAGTTAGCCGTTTACAACACCCACAATGAATTAAACTTTGTTCTGTCTCTTACAACTGGAAACAACTGAGTTATCTCAAGCATATTTCCAAACAAGTGTTTCAACTCAGGTAACTGAATGGTGTGAGAAGCCAGGATCAATTACAGAATCACAGAATGCTAGGGGTTGGAAGGGACCTCTAGAGATCATCTAGTCCACCCCCCCCGCCAAAGCAGGATAATTACTCGTTTTGAGCACAACTAAAGAAGCTGGAAGACAGTGGTTTAAAAAAAAAAAAAAAAGAGAAATCTAAATGCTTGGGTGCCCTTCCCCCCCCCCCCAGACACACACCACATTTCTCATTTCCTTCACTTTAATATCTTGTTCCTCCTTAGGAGAACAATCTCTTTCCTAGCCCTCTTCCTCCATTTTCATTTTAAACTCTATTGAAGTAACCTGTATTTACCTACTGCAGGAACACATACACAACACTCTTTGGGTTTAGGGAGTGTTTTGTTTTGTTAACCTTTACAAAGTATCAGTTACCATAATACCTAAGCTGCAGCTGGTTTTTAAGCTGCTGTTATACAAGTTGATTTCAGGTTCGTATCCTCATGAGACTAGAAGGGAAGGAAAGAACTGGCAATTTAAGGACTGGCAGCACTATTCACAGTAAGTGAAAAGAAGTCATTCTTAAGTTTGCATTGTTTCAAAGACAAGAAATGTAATGAAACAAGGTTACATAACCAGCCCCTAGTAAATTAACGAACACGGCAGTCACATGAACTACGTGCAAAGGGTAATCACACGAAACACTGTGGACTCTGGCCTGAACAACATGGGCCCTCCCATTCAAATTTGTAATTGAACAGCTTCCAAAAGTTCCCCATCAAAAGTAAAGGGAGATGCCATCTCCTACAGGGTACAGAGACAAAGCAGTATTTTATGCAGAACCCAAAGATGAGGAGCACGCAATGACAGAGGTGGCAGGTGAGTAAAATAACATATCTGCTGTGAGGCTGGAAATAAAGACCCCACAGAGTGACTGATGGAGAGACTCCAAGCTTGCTCTCAAACCTGGTGGCTGTCATAGGAAAGATAAGTGGTTTTGAGACAGTCTTAAAGAATATAAATTCAAACCAACAGGTTAACTGTAACAAAAGCATTCACCTGCATGCCGGGTAGACTTGTACCAATAACCAGCTGTAGCGCTCCCACAGTTCACTGGCATTTTGTGAGCACACTGAAAATGCAGTTGTACTATTGCTTATATTCAAAACATGTGAGGTATCTGAACAGGCTTTCACAGCTAAAATATTCATGGTGAAAAATCCCAGTATTTTCCAAGGAGTTACTCTTCAAGTGAGCCTTCTCAGAATATATTTGCATTCTCTTTTTGAAGCTGTGTTTCTGCGTCAGACAAGTTCAGTGCAAGATGTGCCTGTGCTACTGACAGCCATTCTGAGCCAAGCTTCATTATCTGTTAGGCATTATCAGGACACCTGTAAACTCAGACTATCAGTTTGTGTTAAAAGTAGACATTTCTGCAAATTAACTAATAACAGAGGTAATCTAGGCACACAGATGTTTCAGAACAATTGCTGGAATATCTCAACATTTACAAACTATTAAGCTTCACTTTAAAAGGAAACAGCACAAACTGGTGCACAGAGATTTGGCTACGCAAGATCCATTTGAGTTCATCAGCATGCTCTAGTGAAAGTCCCACAAACCACTGCAAAAAAAAAACCTTTCTTTTTAATTTACAGATTCACAGATTGCATCAGGTTGGAAGGGACCCTCAAAGATTATCTTGTCCAACCCCTCCTACAGTGAGCAGGGACACCTACAAGTAGATCAGGATGCCCAGGACCACATCAAGTCTGACCTTGAATGTCTCCAGGGATGGGACCTCAACCACATCCCTAGGCAACTGTTCCAGTATTTTACCACTCTCATTGCAATAAACTTCTTCCTTATGTCCAACCTAAATCTTACCCTGTTCCAGTTTAAAACCATTGCCCCTTGTCCTATCACCACATGCCTTCACAAATAGTGTCTCTCCAGCTTTCCTGTCCCCTTCAGGCACTGGAAAGCCACCATAAGATCTCCCCAGAACCTTCTCCTCCCCAGGCTGAACAGCCCCAATTCTTTCACAGCCTGTCTTCACAGGAGAGGTGCTCCAGCACTCTGATAATTTTTGAGGCCCTTCTCTGGACCCACTCCAGCAGGTCCCTGTCTCTCTTGTGTCAGTGGCCCCAGAGCTTGACATATTACTCCAGGCAGGGTCTCACCGGAGCAGAGCAGCAGAATCACTTCTCTCGACCTGCTGGCCACGCTTCTTTTGATTTAAAGGACAAAGGGAGAATTCAGAATTGAAGGAAACATTACCTCTTCAATCTGATCTGAAACTCTGCCCTTTGACAGACTTTACAGCTCTGGAAGAAGCCTAAAATAAAAATAACCCTTGCCCGACGCAGTGCACTTCAAATCTTCCTAGTACTTTGTGCAACTAAGATAATGCATAGTAAGTACTAGCCTAGCAACTCGGTGGAAACCGAGCTCAGTGGCAGCATGCCTCGCTCTAAACAAGTGTACTTTACATTACTCATAGAAAGGTAATGTATAAAGAGTACAATTTAATCTACCTAGGCTAACTAAAGCTGCACAATTTCTATGCAGAGAAGGAATGAAGCAAAAGGGATCAGTCAGAACAAAAAAATTGTAAGTGGCTTACAATGGTGAACAGCTGAATAAAGGATCATTTGATCTGCATTCAGGAGGGGGAGAGCAAGGCAATGGCAGCACTGAGTTCTTACTCCTCAAACTATGGAGCATGCATTTCTGTACATGGATGATTTTTGTATGATGTTCATGAAAAGATATAAAGGCAGTGTGCCCAGGTGGCCAAGGCCGCCAATGGCATCCTAGCCTGCATCAGAGAATGTGGCCAGCAGGAGCAGGGAAGTCATTCTGCCCCTGTGCTCAGCACTGGTTAGGCTACACCTTGAGTACTGGGTCCAGTTCTGGGCCCCTCAGTTCAAGAAGGACATCAAGACTCTTGAACATGTCCAGAGGAGGGCAACGAGGCTGGTGAGTGGTCTCAAGCACAAGCCCTATGAGGGGAGGCTGAGAGAGCTGGTGTGGTTTAGCCTGGAGGAGGCTCATAGGAGACCTTATTGCTGTCTACAACTACCTGAAGGGAGGTTGTAGCCAGGTGGGGGTTGGTCTCTTCTCCCAGGCAACCAGCACCAGAACAACAGGGTATTGGATGTGGCACTTGAAGCCATCACGAGGTGTTGGGTGACAGGTTGAACTTGATGACCTCTGAGGTCTTTTCCAACCTTATTGATTCTATGATTCTATCTATGAAAATGCAGATAAACAGTTACATATGAGAGTCAGATTTAACATTGTGCTTCAGCTGTTTTCTGGCATTTGCAGTACAGCAAAAATATACTGGCAAGACTTCTTATAACCATTATTTGGATCCACCATCTTCTGTCTTAACCTCTCACTCTGCAGTTCTGAATCTTTTGAAGTCTTCAGTACCATCATGCAGTAAGAAGAAAATTCTACCAATATTTAGATAGCATCATTATTGGTTACAAACACCAACCAGTTACTTTTACATACTATTTATAACACAGCATTGGCTCTATTCTCTTTGTGCTTCTCTTCAGGTGGGAACCATGGCCCAGAGCACCCCTGGAATCTCATCAGTGAGCACACAGTACCACTATATTGAATAATATTAGCTTTGGGAAAAGATACCTGGAGAGGTTTGCACATGCTCCTAAAGGGCTAAAGCTCTTTTTGTATGCTAGGATATACAGAATAAAGTCAAAGAACCTTAGAAATGCATGGCTCAGGTTCTCAAAATGCAAGGTCAATCCATGACCTTGAGAGACCACATAATCCTGGACAGCCCAGCCTTGTCAGCACTAGTGCTGGATGCTCATTGAGACCCTCATTGTAGGGAACGTTGATACAGCAATTCTAAATGCTAAACTGCTGACATGAAGAGAAAGCTATGATGCAGGCTATTTTATAGAGATATTACAATGGCAGCTTCATCTTTAAGCCACAGGCCACAAGCAGAGAGAGCAGGAAGCACCCACAAGCTAGAATAGTCAAGATCATTCCTGTCCATCTTTGTGGAGGAAACAGAGGCAGGCTTCCCACAGACCGCTCACACCTGACTGGCCAACCCATGGACCTTAGGGTGCAGTCCAGCCTCCCATCCCACCCCTCAGCAAGACCAGAAACAGTAAGAAAGGAATGTTTCAGCCTCCCTAGGTTGCCTTCTCCAACACTTCATTTTTCTTAAGACAGTACAGGGTTTTTAACTCCTAGCCAGTGCAAAGGAGAATAATCTGCTGGGGTTCTTTTGTAGACAAGTCTTTTTCTTTTCTTTTTGCAGACTGTCTTCTTTCCTTATACATTCGAAACCAAGTTGTTCCTGTTGCTTTTATTTCAGTGCTATTCAGTTTGTTTACATCTCTCTTAGAATGCTACACCCAGCTGAGGCTTCACCAGCATCTAAGTTTTCCTCTCCAGGTGTTAAGACAAATTGCCTCTCCTAATATAGCCCCCAAAATAGTTCACTATTTTTACTGCGCTATCACTTTTCAAACACCTGTAACTTGTCACTTGAGAAAACAAGTTTGTCTGGCCCATTTCTCAAGTTTATGAGGCTCACTTTCAATTCTGAGCATGTCCTTTAAAGCATCTACAGCTGTTGCCAGCTTGGCATCACCTAGAAATGCAGATAGTTTAATTAGTTGTAAGACATCTCTCGCCACTGAACAGACATACTTCTGAAGTAAGAAACAGTATTATTTCCTTATTAAGATGATTAATGTCAGATTTATCACATTCCAAACAAATTTAACTTGGCTGATCCACAGCTACTGAAAATCACTTATCTATAGCAGAGAGAGAGGGAAAAAAATAATCATCAGTGTTAGTGCAATATGTTGACACTGCCATTTATGCAAAAGCAAAACTGTAACCCCACATTACTACTGAACACAGCTGGAGATTATCACAAGCAGCCTCTTCAGGTTTTAGCCTCCACATCAAATTATTTTAAAACCAGCCAGTGCAAAATTGACACTCTAAATGCTTGAGTTTTAAGTGATGAAAGCCATTAAAAATGTTTTAAAGCATCTTCCAGTGCACTTAGGATCTCTGTACCTGGTTTAAACATCTTCTAAAGCCATCAAAAAAAAAAAAACCAACAACCACACAACCATAAGAGTTCTGTAACTTCAACTAATTTTCAGGTATTTCCTTTGCCATCTTCAATTATTCTACAAGTTAACACTTTAAATGATAGTGGCAGCTTCACTCCGGAATTATTCAGGTACTAAACACGGTTTACTTCTTATTGTTTAGATTCCTCCACAGAGAAAGGACTCCAGATTCAGAGGCTACTATTATGGCTAAGCATAATCAAATAATGACGTATTACCTTTTAGATGTTTGTGTAAAGCAATTACCCAAAACCTTTCCAAAATACCTAAATCACACCCAAGTAACTCTGAATTTTAAAATGCCTCCTTCCCAGGCTGTGCTCTCTCACACTTCTTCACAACTGAAGCCATCATTAGAGGTCCTTATACCGAAGGCTGCGCTTTGAAGACCAGGCTCAACCTTCTGCCATCAACAGCGCGAGACTCCAGAATGTGCTCCTAGAAGTCATTTTCTCTCTTGCTATTTTTGTAGCTTAAATATATCTATAAAATAGTTAATGTGCTTAGCAGCATTATCCGTCTTGTTCTGCTCTCACCAACTAACGAGATTAGTTGTGCGTCTGTCATGTCCCCACCCTCCTTTTTCTTTATACACATGAATTGTTTTATGTCGCTCCAGATAATGGCATTTTCTTTTCCAAATGAATGTACTCAACTGAATTCCCTTTACAGACTCTTTTTACAGTTTCTCCTCTCACTATTGATACTTTCTTGTGACCTCACCTATCTGCACCTTTTTTTGGCTTGAGCTGCAGCTATGAGCAAATGACAGCCAACAGACTGCACCATTTGACACAAATATTCTACAAGGAGCCACAGATTTCTTCTGTAATGACAGCTGTATCAGTTTATTTAACAAGTCATACTGAAAAAAAAAATTAAGAACCATAATTGAAAAGAGATAAGTACACTTAAAATTCAATTCATCTGTACCGATGAGTACCACAAGCTTTTAGAAGGAAAAGCTTCACAAACAAAAAACTCAACCTCTCTGCAAACTGTGCTAGCCTACATTTTCCCTATAAAGGATAAAACCTACAAGGAACTGAGAATTACCACATTTACAGATTATCAAATGAGAATTCACTGGGTTTGGTCAGCCTGCTTCCTCTCACTACAAGTATGCAGCCAGAGCTGTTAACAGTCTTTTTTCCCTTTGTCTTTCCTGTACCCAGGCACTTCTCCACACATGTACTCATGTTAATAATTTGGTAGCAGCTTCTCAGGTAACTAATTACTTCTCTGATCATAGCGTACTGGAACAGTTGTATATTCTGCATCATATGATGAAAGAGACAAAGTTCAGTTGCTAAAAAGCTTTACATTATTACTGATAACCCTTTGGATTTGAGCAAATAAGAAGTTTGGGAAGATTTCAGCTCCCTACTTTGTCTGCATTTTATTATCCCTTTCAAATGAAGATGCTTACATCCATTTTTCTATCAAAACCTGTCTTGTATTTTGACTGCCAAAAAAATCCATACATTTGCTCAGTATTTGCAAGAAGAAGTACAGCTACAAATAAATTAATCTTTTCAAAATACTTCAGCAGATGGTTCGCCATCCTTTGGAGAATTCATGTAATTGAATCCAATTGCTTGTAAAAGCAAGAACCAACGGTGCTGAAATGGGTGGGAGAGTAAGTGGAAGTTCCCCACCCCCCACCTTAAACAGCTCTGCCAATAAACTAAGATCGATCTCCAAATCTTATCCTGCAGTCCAGAACTCAATTCTCCTTAAGCACAACTACTGGTCTGGTAAGTTTTAGGTAGTTCTTAAATGGCAGTGAAAAACAGGGGGGCGGGGGGGGGAAGAAACACTGAAGGTTTTAATTGAATTTGTCAGACCAAGTACCTTTGTGTTACTCAAAGATGAAAATCAAGTACACTGATTAATTATTCCAGTAACACAAAAGGGGGCATTGGTTGAGATGTACTCCCTGGAAAAAAGGCCAGCCACAGCCACACACTGTTGTAATACCTGGCTTGCTCCCAGCTACAACATCAATTACACACCTCTTAATTCTGTAACTCAGCACTGTACAAGCACAAACCCAAATAGTTCCACTCCAGTTCTTTTCCTAAAACAGTAAGAGGATGCACATGAGCAATAATAATATAAAAGGCAAAATAGAGGATGTTGCATGGAAAGCACAACTGCTGCCTCTTTGTGCGCAGGAACACACAGGTCTTACAATTACAGAAGATTCAGCCTGCAGTTCCCTAACAAGAAGAGTTAAAGATATCAGTACAGATGTGGAATGGAAGAGATTTCAAATAAACCAACACCATTTCTAACTTAGTTGAGTCCATCAGTTGGGGACTGCCTGTCATTTGGCTAACCATCAAATGACATTACAAACTTTTTTGTGACAATTAAGTTTCTGGTGTTTCAGTTCAAATAACAGTGTTGTTAAATCCATACTATGAGGTTCATATTTAAATCTGTATTGCAAGCTAATAATGCCAGCAACGGCCAGCAGCACAGAAATTTGGTGTAGCCACAGAAGAAAGCAAACAATTCCCCATCATCTCTCAGCTGACAAGAGCTCACTAGGTCTAGAGGGAGCCATATTCTTCCTTCTCAACAAAAACCACACAACATACAAAACATTCAAAACCCCCTAACCCGACAGAACGAATATAAAAGCTGAAGCCAGGGAGAAAAAAAACCAAAAATCAACCAAACAACAACAGCCCACAAACCTAATTAAAAATCCTACATACTCCAAAGAAGCCCCATGCCAAGCATGAGGAGAATCACTGGGATTAACAGAGAAGTCACAAATCCGATTTGAATGGACTGGTTCACCCTCCTTCCCCACTCCCCCAGCCAGTGATCCCTGGCCGTACAGCAAATAAGCTTGTGCACAAAGCTCTATTTGCTGTCCCTGTTTTTCAGTCAGCTGTGAGAAAAAAAATGGTTTAAACCTCTACTTTTGGCTACCAAAATGTAAAGTGACAGAAATTGCTTTGATTTCTTTTTCTAGAAGTTATTCTACACAAGCCCACAGTGGTTGACTGAGGCTCCCACAGCCTTTCTTAACTCACATTTATCTCCATCTGCTCAGAACTTAGAACCTTCTTGCCCTTCACCGAGTGTCCTTGCCTAGTGATGCTGCATGCCCCTGCTACATTCTGTACACAATCCTAAAATCTCCTTAGGTCCCTGATGCTGAAACACCATGAAACACGTCAGAAGTGACCATGTCTGCATCTTTCCTTTGGCCTATTGAAAAGCCACTGGAGTACAATGAGAAACCATGTGAGGAACCTTAACATGCCACTAGCATAAGGAGCACATCACCATCACAGGCTACACTTTACTATGTGAAAACTAGAAAGAAAAGCCTAACAAAGTACATGAAAATATAAATAGTGGTGTCTCAGCTTCTGACTAAAGGTTGTTTAGAAGCTAGAAAAGGACAAGACAAGCACTGCATGCTACCCAACACACTATGCAGTGGACATTCATGTTCTTAGTTTTTGTCTTAACAACTACCAATTTTCAGGACCTTTGTTTTAGTTATTTTGGACCTATGAGGACAGTTGAGAAGTACACTGTCTGTTTGAAGATCTGCTCATACACTGTTGGATTCCTCTGGGATATGACCAGACCCTGACTACATCACCACATTTCCAGATCAGTTCAGTGGCTTAACTAGAACTGTGCTAAACATGGAGTTTTGTCTTTTTATGAGGTGACATAAGCAAAACAAGACAGAACTCCTTACAGCACAAGCACACATACAGCTTACCTGCTGTCAGTCTCAATGGAAGTATGGCTTAGATCTGTTCTAAATGGAAGCACTCCTAGCCATCCTCCTCACACCTTGACTAAAACTGTAGTACAAAACTAAGCCAAAACTGGCACCAAAGCAGTGACAATGTCAACAAAGTACTTCCTTTATGAACAAGCCATGCAGCTATACATGGCAGCTGCTGCAGACGAAAGACTGCTTTTGCTTTCTGAAGCTGATAAAGATCCACTCCATGCATTGTTTTACATTGTGCAGGAAGAAGTAGTAGTTATGAGTTCCAGCAATGATGTTTTGCCAAGAGAGATGAGACTTCCTTCCCATGCCACAGAACAATCATTATTTCAACACATGGGCTGGCCAACAAGCACACATAGCACGGTAGCCTTTGTTTCACATACAGCTATAATCTCATTAAGAAAACAAACTGCAAGTTTATTATGTTGGCAAAGCTGAATTGCCCATGTTTTAAGGCTCTGACTTGGTTATAAACAAGCAGAGTACAAAATCTACCACACATATGAGCCCTTTAATAAAGGGATATGGCCTGCGGGGAAAGAGATTCCAAGATACAGAACAAGACTCTAGGTTGTTAAAATGGACCACATTTCCATACTAAAGATAAGCCCTGTATCTGACTGCACTAAACATGCACAAGCCACAGCCTGGCTCCCTTGGGAAGGGTTTCATGATCCCAACAAGCTCTCCTGTGAAGAATTCAAAAAAACCCAAGCCAAACAAAAAAACCACCACAAAGAAAATACCATTAACAGGGAAAAAAAAAAATCATCTGCATCACATACTACAAAGACAAAGTTGCAGAGAAGAGGCAAGTCTGCTCATTAACTTGCATTATTTTAATTCAGAAAGCCTTTTTCTGAAGGAGGGAAAAGAGGCAGGAGGTTGCAGAATTTCTATGTTCAGTTAACTAGGAGCATCAAACTCCCTCCCTTTGTCCCTCCCCTACACCTACTAGCTTCACACATCTGCATTGTTACCTTCACTTTTTCTCTTCTCAGGCAGCAGAAAAGACAATTTTCATCAAAAGACCAATCAGAAACACCTTCAGGCTCACAGTCTGTAAATCAGAGGAATAGCAAATTACTTCATATTCATAAACCATGGCACAACTGGAGCCCAAAAGAGAAATGCCGAACGAAGTACCTGTTTCACAACATTCTTGCCTGCATTCTGCAGAGGCAGGCTTCGTTTCGGCCATTTTTGTGCATCCCCAGATCACCAAACCGTACACATTTTATCCGAGCACAACAAATCTGTTTTCCCGAGCCCTGCCAAATGCACTCCCAGCCACATCAAGATGAACGCACACTCATTAGTAATTTTAGCCAATATGAAACTAACTGTGAGCACTGCCTGGGGGAGGGGGGGGAAGAAAAAGCACAAATCACCACGGTAACACACATTTTCTAGAGGCAGAGCTGGGGCTGCTTCTTTCATTAGAAATGCAGAACAAGATACAAACAGAGAGATTGAATACCTTTAAACAAACTGAGATCTTTTAATAATCCAGGTCCAAACAGGCCTTCTAGAATACTTTCAAACCCTAAAAGCAAATGAAAGAATTGTTAGCTTTCTAGATCAAGTACGTCACCGCAAGAATATTCACAATAGCAGTTCTATATTTATCTGTTCCAAGAACAGAGCTCAACGTGTTTTCTCTAAGTATGACAAGATGCATGGGTCAATCGGGATGACTGAATTACTAACAAATCACACAGCACAATCGTGAGCCCACCGACCCCCCCCCCCCCCCCTCCCCCCCATACTGTTCTGAATAGGTAGGTCAAAACCAAAGAACATTACGACATTGAAATAAACCATTTTGAAAAGAAAACGGTAAGCTGCAGGTTCAACAACCTGACCAGGTCATTTCTGTATGAAAAGAAACGACCTTGCTTAAGCCTCCAAACTGGAACAAGGTACACAAGTTCCCGATTGAAAAAGTTGTGCTCTTCCCTACGAGTGGCATTCAGCTCCTCTTCTCAATTTCTACAAATGTTAGGAACAGCGTTTCCTGAAGAGTTACAGGTGTGAGGAAGCAAAATTGGAAGGAAAGGGATTCAGCAGTGCCGTGCCACTAAGGAACCGAATTCCAATCGCAGATCTGCATCTAAGATACACAGTCCGATTTACTTCAATGCCATGATTTACACCCCGATTGAAATAAAGCTGAGCGAGTTCAGTTTATTCCAAAGGCAGGAAAACCTTTACCAAAATTCCTGACAGTATTTGGACACTTTAAACCAGTATTACATTAAACCCCAGATGACATTAAAATCCACAGAACTATTAACTACACAGCACTGTGAGAAGACAGGTTAGCAGAGTGAACATGAGAAGTACAAAGGCTACTTTAAGAGGGACAGACAAATTCCACCTCCTTATAAAAATGCATTCCAAATATGACCATAAAATTCAAGACTACAAAGTACTGCATTTTTTTTTCCCCCCACCATTAATAATAATTTTGCTTTGCAGGTTTAATATCAGTTTGCATATAGCTAGGGGCAGCCTCTCCTACTTGCCTGAATCTTTGAGATCACAGAAAGAAAAAAAAGAGGGGAAATAAAAAAGGAAGGGGGGGCCAAAAATACCCAAAAAAGAAAAACCACACACCACACAAAAAAAAAAAAAAATCCCAAATTAAGGTTTCAAATTTACAGAAACTTGCCTGGGTGAACTGGGGGCAGATAAACTACCTGAAGTACTCCCTTTTAAAAACTATTCAAAATCTAAATGATCACATGCTATGAAGGAAATCAATTATTACATTGTAAAAGGACAATAACTTAAAATAACAACAGAATTACTATAGAAGTTCTCTTTTGGACAGCAGTTTTCAAAAGGAAAGGGCAAATAGCATCACATCCCTCTGGGTGTCAGCAAGAGTGCCAGCGAACTAGCATCTTTAGATATCAAATTGCAGAACCCTACAGAATTTGCAGCCTGCAACACTACTTAGATGGCCAAAGCATTGCTGGGGTAAAACACCAGCCTTGATCTCACACCTCTCAGAGGCTGATATTGAAAAATCTCATTTCAGAAGGCACCAGGAAGAAAAGAAAAACAAACAAACAACAACAGAAAAACCCAACAACACAAAGGCGAAATAGTGAGGTGAAATAACAGTCAAGAGTAAAGAGAAACAAGGGAGAGATCAGAAAACAAGGTGGAAAAGGAGAAACTGGAAAAAACATCCCATGGAACAGCACCTTGTCAGGCAGAGAAGTAGCACTGCCTCCAAAAAAAGCCAATTCAGGCTTCAGGAAGTGGCAGGAACAGTGGGAAAGGGACGACCAACCTGACCTAGAAGAAAAATAGGAGAATCAGGGTATTGACCCATAGGTTTACAACACTGACTGTTTTATGGGTAGTGACCTCTCAGAATTTGTATCTGAAATGAAACCTTAAAGAAATCAGCTAACCAGCCTCATCTCTTTGTTTAAAAAAAGTATATTACATATACAAATAAAAATCAGAAAAGCTCAAAATTTTACTCAAACTCACCACTCTTAAAATAGTAACTGCCAATGACTCATGCTCCACAGTTTGCCATGCATGCAATTGCACACTGAAGTCCCTGCCAAGTTTTACAGCTTGGATATTGTACAATCATAGTTTGCTAGCCCACTGTTCTCAGTGATGCTAATGCCACTCGGGTTTTATTAATATTAAATATTGGATTTAGCAGTTGCATAGCAACAGCAGAACATCCTATGTGCAATGCTTGACATTAAAAAAGGCAAATAAGGGAAGTATGAATGCATTAAAAAATTATACTGCAAAACTGCCACAGAGCCCTGTTCTTCCCCCCCCAAAAATACAAAGTGCAACGCAGTAAATACATATAAGCCCTATAACGTTAAGTATTCAGTCATTTGGGACTCCAAAAGAGCAACTCTGTACAGTTCATCATGCATAATACATTGAAAACAAAATCTTGAAAAAGAAGCTGCCTACTTTTTATAGTATTTTTTCTCTCCATTGTCACTGCTCTTAGAAGCTTGAAAAGAACATTTCTTTTCCCACCGATTGTCCTTTTCCATTTGGCAGATGATATTTTCCTGCATTTCAAATGGAACAGAAATTAACATGGCTGCCTCTACTAAATTCCTGTTTTTCTATACTTTCATCATCTATATTTCAGTCTCTGACAGTTCACAGCAGCTGAAGAGCCGGGCCAGTGGAAAAATTGCAGGAGTAAGAGAATTAGGAAAGAGGAAAAGGGATGAAGATCTGACTATTTCAGAGATAGTTCTCTCAGATACGTTCCTCGCAATGAAAGCAGCCAAACATTTAACCCTTATGATGTTACTGGTGACCTATATAAGCAAAGACACTTTTTGGGTATTAGTCTAATAATTGAGACAAAAAGTTTAATTTTTTTCTCCTTAAATACAGTATTTATAACATGTAAACCATCTCTATCTCAGAGGGTAAAAAAAAAAATAGCAGAAAAAATATCCCAGAAAGAACAAAGAGAACTCCTCCCACTGAAGCAAGGGTGGAGTAACTTTCTTAATGCAGAGATTGTTACACACTACTATTTGACAGCTCTTAGTTCTAAAGGTAAAGCGGTATTTAAGAAACATCCTCTAAAATGTCCTCTAACACATATTAAGAGTATGGATCTGCCATTTTAATGCTAAGAGGAACAAGCACAGAACTTAGAACTAGAAAAAAAAGCAGCAGCTGACCATGATGGTTTTGACATGGTCAAATTTCACTAGTTTTGTCTCTGCACTGAAACTATTTTATTCCATTTCCCGTGCCGCCCCCCAGCATTTTTATCCTCCCCTCTGTAGCCAAATAGCTTAACTCATGAATTTAAACCGAAACTACAGTTAGTTGGTTAACAGTTTAGGACAACAGTTTAACAACACAGATTAATGTCAAACTTTGCAAAAAAAAAATAAAACCCAGACTAGACCAAAAAAAGGCAACACCACAAAACAAACCACAATCCAGACAGATCCTCATATCATCTTTTGCCTTAAAACTGAGAGCACTTAAAATGATAAAGTAGCTCCCAGGCTTCTGGAGGTAACACTACTGGAGATGTCAATAGGCCAAGAGAGGACCTTACTGGCTGATCTCTAGCAATATGGATCAGCCAAAGACACATTCCCCTTTAAAAATCAGGAATGCAAGACCTTCAGGAGACAGGGATGCATTTCTAAACTGCCACTGACACAGAGCCTAGCATTTCAAACTATGTTTTTTACCCTGTGTGACAGCACAGCTCACACACATCCTTTAATACTCACTACATAATTCAGGCCTACACACATATCTGGTCAAAGCAGTAAAGTGTGTACCAACTAGAAGTCAAATAATTTTGGGAGGGGGGAGAAAGCTACAATTAGTCTTTATTATTACAGAAATTGTTAAAGAACTCTAAAGAAATCAACTTAGTAAGGGCCTTGAAGGGGGAAAATTAAACACTACACACACAGTGAGCCACTCTTTGTAACACCAATTTGTAAAAGAGTTCTCAATAGATTAAACAAATACTAGCCAGGGCAGTAGTGAGGTGTAATAGATATTGTAGGCCAACTGCAATAGAAAATAAGTCAATTGAGCCCCTGGCTTTTGTTTATAGTAAACAATCAGTCTAATGCACAGCAATTTGCACTTTAAAAGGGCAACTTCAAAAAAGCTGGAAATTGAGTCCAATCAATTAAGACAAGAGTTGTCTACTTCTTTTGTTTAACGTCTTAACTACTTCAGAAGTTTTTTACTAGAAAGCCTCAAAGTAATATCATGGGGGGGGGGGGGGGGGGGGGGGAAGAGGAAATCTGACCCATCCATTTAAAAAATTAATTAAAAAAAAAAAAGAAAGAAAGAAAAATTAAATTAAAACCAACCCCCCCAAAACCCTCCTAAACCACATGGCAACTAAGAATGAAAGCACAAAGAGGAGATGAAAGGTTGGAAGAAGAGTAAGGAGATTCAGAAGAAATGTCACAACAGAGCAAAGAGACGCACAAAACTTTAAAGTAAGCAAAGATAAGAAAAGGCAGCATCTATGCTTATTATCTTTAACCAAAAAAATAGATCTGTAAGAATACAGTAGTCTATTAACACTCCATAGAATGGCATACAATCATTCAACAAAATCTGTCAGTGGTGTTACTTAACATTTCTAAGTTAACTGTTTCAAAATGCTGTGGAGATGACTGTTTTTCCCCCTGGGAGTTACTCAAAACACATCTGCAGCAATGACTAATTTCAGAAAGTCTTTGCATATCAAGAAAGTTCCAATGGGCTGGGAAAAAAAAAACCAATCATGTATAAAATAAGCCCTTTGTAGTGTCAAAATATTAAGCAGATAAGAACTTAGTGAAGGTTTTCAAAACCAAGGAACAGCTCCAAGTACTAGAGGCATTAATAGCACAAATTGTCTCAGTCAACAGGGGCTTAAAAAAATTATCATCATCTTATTAGGCTTGCATGAAAAGAAAATTTTGATTAACAACAGTAACAGGTTTGATATACTATTTTTAGATTTACATAACATTTTTGGGCTGGCACAATCCATTTTGACTCAAACCAGCCAAGAGAAAAATAATAAACTTATACCAAAACAAATCAAAAACAACCCCCCCCCAAACAATACAAACAAAAAAACCCAAACAACCAAACTCCCCTGCCCCCCAAAAAGAGAAAAACAAACACAAAACCCACACACCTGCCAAAAAAAACCCAACCAACCAACCAAAACCCCCCAACAAACAAAAAACTCAAACCTAACAGAATTTCTCCAAATACACAGAAAACAGATTGAAAATCAGTTAACAGGAACGTTGGTGTCAGTGAGAAACCGCTGCTAGTGAGGTCCACCAGGTACAGGTTCTTGGCTTTATGCCACTGAACACCTTAGCTGGTGACTTGGAAGAAAGCAGGCACTACATTTGCAGGAGATAAAAGCAGGAAGAGCAGTAAATAACAAAAGGCCCAAGTCACCAAGGCTGCTTACCAAAGCAGTGTAATTAAACACTACTTTGAAAAGGGGGCAGAAGGGAACGGAGATAGCCACAAACCACACATTCAGGAACAGGAAAAACAGATTCTCAAAGACATAGCCAGATCCAGCAGCTGAAATTGAAAGCTGCTCAAACTCGGGCATAAGGCACTCAGTTCTTAAAAGGGTCCAACTGAAAACTCAAGACATGGCACTCCAGGACCAGATCAACGCTTAACCTACCCTAGGATTGTGGAGGTGTTCAGGAAAGCGTGGGCTGGCTGCTGAGATCTATTCCCCTTGTACTTTCCCCCAGCGCTAACATTCATCACGTTAGGAGTCTCATTAACTAGTAGGAAGCAAGAGCCACCACCACCACATCAGGTTTTTATTGGATTTCTCATGCCTAGATTTTCCGGTCAAGATTGGATATATTTATCCACAGCCATGGGATTTGAAGCAGGAATTAATTCAGAAAAATCCTACAGTCTATCTGTAACTCGGGAATTCTGTCTCTTTCAGAACAAAAATCTATTAAACTTGAATGTTTCAGTCACAGGCAGCTTAATAGAAAAGCAGGACCAAGCAACAAGGGAGGGGGAAGAAAAGAGTCACAGGACAGTTATTAATATGCACCAAGTCTCAGGACACGCATAAAATTACAACTTGTGAACATTCTTCTATCCATGCAACAAAATAAAAGAAACTCCCATCCACCTGTGATAAGAGATCTTGTTACCTGAATGGAGCCAAATTAAGTACCCCAAGCAGACATTCAACCAACTTTGACGGAGCTTCCTAGGGAACAAAGGAAAAGCTGTGTGCACCTTCAGCTATTTTTGCCAAAGTTCATGCTTCCATATTCTTGTTAATGAAACTGCACTGCTCAGGGATTTACTGCATACATCCCCACTCTGGGGACAGCAGATGTCTTAGTAAAGCCAAGGACTTTCTGAGGACCTTAAATATCAATAACCAGGCTCTGTAAGAGCAATACAAACACAGGCCTACAGAACTAGGAACATAAAAATAGGTACTGTTTAAAAGAACAGGCATAACCAAGTCCTATGTAGCAGTATGTAGCTCTTCTATAGCTTTTTTCATCAACATCTAACGTTCCCAAGACAAAATACATGGTACCACCTGCTGAGGTGCCTAAACTGGCCCTTGGAGTTTAACAGGGAAACAAAACAAACAAAAGCAAGCCCCAAACACAACCAACCAGAAAAAAAACTAAAACAAAACCAAAAAATCCTTTGGCTTTAGACTAAAGCTTTATTCACTGTAGAACAGCAACTCCAGGGGAGAAGTTTGAAGCAATCAGGAAGCCAACAAGGTGCATGTTCTGTCAAACAGCCATTTCACTGCTGCAGCACTGTACCACAGCAATAAGCTGAGAAATCAGAAAAAGGGGCAAAACCATCTACTATGGCAGCAGACAAGCACTGTTGATAGAAGTGCTCCTGAGCATCCATCCTGCAAGACTTCATTAAAATTCCACTACTGGTCTGTAATTTTAATAAAGAAGCAGCAGCTGCAGCAGGCCATCCTCAATCTTCTCTCCAAGCATCCCTCTCAACCATGCAATAGCTTTTCCTCCAAGACTTTAAGCACATTTTCTCTGATGTTGTATCAAACTTGCAGCAAGGTACTTAAAAGTTCATGAGCTAAGTATGACAGAAAATCAGCTGCAAATCTAACTACAGTACTGTAACACACCTGCCTTCACAACAGAAAAGAGCTCTGTCAAGTCCCCTAAGAGAGGGTAGATCTCTCCTGGCTACAGGGGAGAAGGGAGAGGCAAAGAGAATGAGTTATCAGGCTGTTTCACAGCACACAAAATGAAAATAGGTCTCCCCATTCTACTTTAGCACTTCAGCTGGCAGATTATCTCACTGTTTGCAATGGGAAAGTCACCCCCAAAACCCAGAAATGACAAATGATAAAGTGTGTTGCCAGAGTACAGGGTACAGCGAAACAAAAGGCTTAATATGAACCACCTCCTGTACCCCCTTCCCATGAGGAGTACTTTTTGTGTGTGATTCAGTATCAAGAAGAGAATTCCACAAAGGCCTGCAACCGTCTTATCTCTAATCAAAAGCCTCAGCAGCAGAATTCAAGAAAAGCCAAGGAGACTGCAATGGCTGTCTCAACATCACCTCAAGACACAGAAATTGCTCTGGCAGACTGAGCCGTAATCTTCATGTGGATTTGCGGGGGAGGGAAGATCCTCCGATTTGTAGCTACCGCATCACTAATCTGGAGAGTTGCTCAGGTCAGGGGGTCTGGGCTTCTGTTTTACATTTTAACTCAAGATCAGGAGGGTTTACTGTATGACTCTCTGGTTTTCCTCACAGCCAGTCACCACCAACGCAGAATCTGACTGCAATCTTCTCATGTCAATAGTTGCATTTTATTGCTTTAGAAAATAAACCAGAAAACACAGACATCACAGAACGGCAAAGAATGACAGCAGAAGAGCTTCAGTAACTGCCAGCTTGCTACAAATCCTTAAAATCTAGGTTTTGCTTAATTTCAGAAAAATATCTAAATGGTAAAAACAAAAAAACCCAAAAGCAAACACACACCCCCCCCCCCCCCAACACAACAAAACCAAACCCATAAACATCAAAACCCAAACAACAAATCCAAGTGGTAATTATTTTTCAGTATCTCAGTTCAAAGGCAGTGCCCTTATTTGTTCAACCTCCAGATCTGGAGATCCAGCAGGCAGCCCAGTTCAACTTTCAGGGAGTAGAAGAAACAATAACAACTAGCCTAGAAAGTTTATGAACAGACTAGAATAGGCAAATAACCCAAGAACAAGAAGAGTGCTCAGTAGCACAAAACTTCATGGGACAAAAGAGTTTTTATATAGACACCCTAACATTTCTTAAACTTGAGGCAATTTTTCCCCATACCCAAACAGTGCTGCATTATTGATTGCAGAAAAACAGAAACCTTGAAACCTTTCTCCTGGTGGAGACAACCTGTTAATGCTTCACTGTCAAGCAAAGTTAAGATGACATTAATTAACCACCAGTGCTTATCCCCATACCCCATCCTCCCACAGCACAAGCATAAGAATAGCCTTGCAATAAACAGAATTGATCTGCCTGGAAAACACCTCCCATGGACGAGACTGGATTTCCAACGGCATCAATTCACTGCTCCACTTTCTTTTGTGGCCACAGTAACGCTCACGCTACAGATCAGAGTCAGGTGTGCTGTCAGGAACAACTTGTCACAATTAAGTATAGTAGAGGCCCAAGCCAATTTAAACCAAAGAGGAACTCTTCCTCTGCCACTGAAGCTGTGTATGTAGAAGCACAGGACACCAGTGATTTCTACTGCAGCCTCAAGAGATATGTATTGGTATGGGGAACAAGTGCACTAGAGGTGTGTGTTAAAATGGCTAATATATATCAGCTCTAGTTCATACTCCACAGCAGTCCTGTTTGAGGAGGGTTAGTCTCCCCAGCAAATCAGTCCTGCCCTACATAATTCTGTCTGCAACACACAGCCACCTGCTGAACCCAGACTAGCTGAAACAATTTGGCTAAAAACCAGCCCAGAAAAGGCAGGTACAAGCTGATGAAACCATTTAAATACAGACTGCCACCAGAAAAAGCATCTGCCAAACCACAGCTTTAATCTAACAAGCACTTGGAGTGACTCAGTTTCAGCTCCTTTATCACAGGGGGTCAGTTATATCATCATTCATTACTGAACTAACTCAATACATAACCATCATCTTTTTGGATCTCAAGTTACTCCTTCCACCACCTCTAGAGAAACTGTCAAATTTAGACAGAAATCTGCAAAGGGGAATGAAAATGTTACATAGTTGTATCACCCATCACTGAAAATCTGATGATCAAACAGCATAGCCCTATGAAAGTTTATTGAATGTTTCTTCAGAGATGAAAATACTGAGCTTACCTTTAAGGTAAAAGCTGCCAAGAGCCTTCTCTCTGTTACTGTGATTGTAAAGTCTGTCTCATTTAAAATAAACTTCCATCATAAGCCACTACATAACTGCCCCAGTGAAGACTATGCCTTCTGACTCCAGATAGCTAACAGCATCCTGTAAAATCCTATGCTAGGAAAAGATACATTTGTGAATCCACAACACGGGTGTAATTGCAAAGGGAGCACAATTAAGCCTAACAGTCCCCTCCAGCTTTATGGTTATTTGCACAACAGTATCAAGAGCACAACGGTACAGAGTAAGCACAACGACAACTCTGGCATACAGCTGGGAAGATGTAACTGCACTACTATGGTTACGCTTGTGCCAACAGAATTAAATGCTAGCACAAATCTTCTTACTTATCCTCCATTCACATTTTGGCCTATGCACTAAGGAAGCTGCAAGCGATGATACTCTGAAATCAGAGAGGCAGAAGCACAGCTGCTGACAACTTTGTAACAAAAGATTACAGCAGCACAACAATTTGGTGCTGAAATAAGCTGGGGGAACTGAAATCGCCAGATGTGATGGAGCATTACTCAGTGGAGAGAAGGAACAGTGAACCTTCTTACGAAGCAACCAACCAATGAAACAACCACCCACCCCAAACCAAACGATACATACAGGGAAGAAATTTTCAGTAAACTGCTGAAAGATAGCTGACCTGTGGATTTAATGGACATTTTCCCCAAGAGCAAGTAACCGATAAATCTCTCTCACTTCTGATGTCATGTAACGCATGTCATCACTTCATGTGGCAAACCCTTGATGGTACAAATCTTTTAGCTTCAGATATACATCATCAATTCCATAACATATGCCTGCAGATGTCCTTCCCAGGAGACATGCAGAGTTTCATTAAGGTCTTTTTTGTCCAACTAGAACTCAGGTTACACCAAGACTTTCTTAATCCTCGACAGCAAACCAGACAGAAGAAAGGCTGCTTAACATCTGGCATTTCTATTCACACACTTCTCACTAGCAATACAAACAACTGCACAGAAGTGCACACAGAGGAGAAAACAAACAAACAAAACAAATTAACAACAACCAACCTAACCCAACCCAAAACAAATGTAATTTTTGCTTGCCTTATTTCTAGGCAGAAACAATTTCCTGGCCTAGTCCAGTTACATCATAGGAAAATGCAGCAGGACCAGGGACAGCTTAAACAGCAACACTGCTGAAATTGAGACCTGTTTGACTTTCTTGCTTGTGCTCTCAGACTGCCTTTCCCATATTCAGTTTTAAGACAGACATCTGAATCAGAGCTGAAGATCATAGTCAGAAAAAAATCCATTGGGATTTGTTTGATGCTGAAATAACATGAAGGAGACTGTCTCCTGCAACGACCATTCATGATTTCCAAGTTATGCCCAAGTTTCTGGTAGCTTCAGTGAATATTTACTATTTAACATTTTGTACTTAACTGAGTTACATACAGCATCATCTTTAAATCTCCCTCAGGCCAAGCAGCTCTGTGGAGCTTTTTGACACTGTCCCATCTTCTCCATCTCATCTATTCCAGACCTTCTAAAATTCCTGAAGCACAGCACATTATTTGCCTTTCATAATTAAGGAAGCCAAACATTCAATCACCTGTGCTTTGGTTGATGCCTCGCCCTACTCCCTCACAACTTGCTTTCAGCCTAGTTGAAGTTCTTTGCTTGAAAGCACGTGTGACCTGAATTTGAGAGAATACAGCAGTCCCAAACTTCCTGCACACTGAATTGCTCAATGTCATTGAATTACAGCTATCTCAGTAAATCTCAGTAATGAACATCAAACTGTTAAAAAGAGAAACATCTGGAGATCAGCCTTTTAGAAGTGCCAGCTTTGCTTGAGTTTTACAGTTGGTATCTCAATAAAAAGATCTTAGCAAATTTGTTACCACCTTGGGTCTATTTAAAGACTGAAGCCTCATTTAGGATGCTTCATATATCTGGAACCAATTCTAATTGAAGAAACATGGGAGAACACTCAGCCTTCTAAGAAACTACCTACCACAGGTCCTTTGTTGAAAATCAGAGGTAAATGTTCCAGGTAAGCTATACACAAAGCTTCTCAAGCCTAGCATTCCACTCTACACTATTAGTAAATTCATTTGAGACTGAAATAGCTGTAACAACTTCTATATGAAAAAACAACAGACATACTTCACCGTTTCGAATGCCATTTTGCTTTTAAGATGAAGTTTGCTGCCCACTCATATCCAAAGCAACTCTTTTTGTAACTTCTGAACAGCTCAACATCTCAGAAGTGAACTTAGTAATCCATGGCAAGGAACTGCCAGCAGTACAGCCATATAAACAGTGAAGGAATTTGATCCAAACTGCACTTCTGCAGACTACATGCTAATCATCTGATCTGATGGGATTAAAAAGATTAGAGTAGCACTAACAGATACTCAAAGTTACAAAACAGGTTGATGTCTATGACACTTGCTAAGTATTTTCCCTTAAGGTCATTCACTACAGAATTCCTCATACACAAGTTTCTCTAAAAGAAAGAGTATCATGCAAGTGCAGTGAACAAAGGATGGCATATAGAGTGAACAATAAATTGCCCAGCACCGTGTGCGCAAGAAGCATTAATAACAATTCATCTAAGTGCCTTGCTCCCCACTACTGTCAGTTATACACCTTAAACCCTCTGAAGGTTACTTCAGATACAGCAGACTTTTTAAAAAGCACTGACACCAGAAATATTTTCAGGCTCAAGGAATATTAGACTTCTAGAACACACTGTGCTCTAGCAGATTTGATCGAATAAACAATAGTACTCAGCAAGTCTCATACTCCTTGTAAGCAGCCATAACAAACTTGCTTTTCTGTAGAACTACAGCAGTAACACCAGAAGGGGTGAGTGAAAGGATGGGCCACAAAAAAACAAAGCTCAGGGGGATACTGGAACAAGACAGCAAAACACTGCACTTTCCCAGCATTACTTCTTCTGAGAACATTTGTCAAAGCAGCCAAGCCAACGCAGAATTGCCATTTTACCTAATTCCATCACCCATGTACAGAGCAAATGAAAGTTCAAGCCAAGAAACTGCAACCCATTACTTGAAAATGTTGGAGAAGACAGGCAACGTTATTAACAAAAGAAATTCAAACCACACAAAGGAAGGCTTCTGTCATCTGCAAGGGAGGGGAGAATGGGAAACGAAAATCACAGAGGAACCTGCAAAACCCGCAGCCACACAATGAACATTGCAGTCAACATCAAATTCACTTCAGTAATCTAAACAGTTGCTTATAGCAGTGTTTCAATAAGTAATTCAATTAAATGTAGTAGTAGAGTTGAATACATGAGACACTGAGACAGCTAAGTCAAAAATACATTTTTAAAAATAGCACATTAGTTCAATGCTGACTTCTTTACCTTTGAACTGCTAATTACTGCCAGACAATTGCTTACATAACAGAAAGCATGCAATCTCTCATTTTGCAACGACTACACAATCACAAAACACATTTTAAAGGCAGCTGCATTACCAAGTCTGCAAAAATAGTTTAGCATACACTTTGTTCTTCTAGACAACTGGTTCCTCCCAGCGTCAGAACAATATGACCTGCAATGCAGAGATTCAAAAGACTTCAGTGTGCAATTTCTTTTTTTTTGGCTCACATGTATTTGATGCAAACATTTCTACAGGTATTTGACTATTTCAAGTATTTAAAAACCTCTCCTAGAGCCTGTGTTCATGCATTCAGAAGTCTGAAGTGGTCTTTCATAAACATCTTGAACGCAGTCGAAAGATTTTATATGTTCTTGGATTAACCTACAGTTAATCTTATTAGACAAAGAGCCAAGATTTTCAAGAATGAGTGTTACAGCTTTAACATTAAATAAGGCTGGCTCATTTAAAAAGCAACCCTGAAATCCTTCCTACTCCTGCACCCATTTTGAAGTCACCAATAAGCACTAATCAGACTGCAGAAAAACTGTTTCTACCAGCAGGCTTCTGAATATGCATAATGCCAATAAAGCTAATTACATTCCCCCAAAAAATATGTAATAATCTATGTGCAATTAAGATATTGGCAACATTTTAATGCAAAAAAAAAAAATGGTTTAAATATACTAACATCCTAGTCTTGGGATATCCAGTCAAGCTACGCAAAGAGATGTGTTTGTCCCTTGCATACTCCCAAATGTGGAAGTAGGATCAGAAACTGGATCTGGAAGAAAGGGTAAACAGGATGTTAGTTAAATTCACAGAGGATACTGTGTTTGGAGATGTTGCAAACATTAGTGAAGACAAATGCATAAATGACCTAGAGAGGAAATAAAATTAGGCTGGAAACAAAAATGTCTCAATGGAAAGTAACTTCAAACACTCAATGTGGAGGAAACACGAGGATAGGGGAAGACAAAGTAAAATCAAAAGAGAGCCAGAAGCAGCAGCAGCAGACAGTCAGCTGAATATTTGCACTGAAAAAACAGTTTGGAGTTGCAGAGGCATCAAACAGAGCAGGGAAATTAAAGTTCTTTCTACAGTCTGAGCCAGTAACAATAGCCCTCTCCTTGCACAATTGCCAGGGACTGAAAAATTCCCCTTCACTCCCAGCACGTGGAAAGCTCTTCTCAATGGCAAATCAAGTTCTGCAGGAGGTAGGGTTTAATTTTTTTTTCAGCAAAGTTAACATACGGTTAGCATAAGCCTACGCAGCAGGTTCTTCCAGGACTTCTGCTGCTTGTGGCTTTGTGCAGAACAGGAGGAAGCTAACAAAATGAAGCCATTTTTACAGGTGCAACTCAACCTCGTATTGTTCACATCTATTCATATGGGCCTTAAAAAAGAAACCAAAACAGCTAGTTCAACTACGGGGGGGGGGGAAACGGAACAAACCACACCACTCTTCACCCTTTACTTTTGCCTTAAAGTTACTTTCCTGAGAATGACACCCACTCATCCATCATGGTAGATGTCTGCACTATCCAGATTCAAGGGAAAAAGCAGCAGGAGGAAAGAACTGACTCTGCCTCAGAAAGGCTGCAAGAGAATCTCCACCCACAACAGCCACATAAATGCAGAAGTTTAAGTAACCAGCATACATCTTCAACGACTGTCAAGCCTTTGTCCTTCAGAAATACTTCAAGGCAGAAACTAAGATCCATTCATTTTGCTTCATCCCCAAGTGAAGAGGATTGGCTGATTTTGCAGGACTTGGTTACTCTCAATAACAAGGCTTCAGTGAGGCAACCATGTAGATGCCTTAAACTCAGGGCAGTCCACAAATCAAAAAGGAAATGGAAATAACAAAAACAGCCCAAAACCCAAAGAAAAATGAACAAACAAAACCCCAAACAAACAAAATAATCAAACCCAACAAGAAAAACACACCAAAACCAAACACAACATAAAATAAATCCCCTGTTTTCACAGAAGCCATCTTTCTGCCTATCATGTTTCTGAATCATAGGACAAACTCCAGCACAGAGGCTTGTGCTTCAGTTTATGCAAATCATCACATGAAAACAGGAGACCAAAGGTTTTCCCTCCTCTTGACAACCGCTAAGCTATGTGATTTCTGAAATAAGTCATCCTATGAACATCTACAGCTTCTGCTTGAGGTGTGATGGCAGAACAAAGAAACAGTTTCTACCACTCTAGCTCATCTTTGACAGAGACTGGTTAGTCCTGTATATTTCAATGGAGATTCAAACAACAAATTCCCAGGCATCCCTCAAGCCAAAGGCAAATGAAACATGGCTTTTAAGAGCATTTCAGTATGATTTTAGAGTAGCTTGAACTATAGGGACAGCAAAGAACCAACAACTACATCATCTCAGTGAAGAATGTAATACACTTTTGGAAGATGTCAGGCTTTGGACACAAGGGGACCCTGGCAAAGTATCCATGCAATCTTTTGCTGCTTTTGAAGGATCAGTACTAGCATGAGGCACAATTCCTGAAGACCACCTCCAATCAAGGCTACAGACTCAAAGCAGTCTCATGAGCATATCTTTCAGTAGTAACAGGTTTTGTGGCTCTTGCCTCCTCTGCTCCATCACTTCTTTGTACCATTCCTACCTCTATCAGTTACACTGGTGCAAGTTCATGAGAACAAATAAGGGACAAGACTTCTAAGGAAGTAACTTCTGCAAGTTTACTTTGCCTAAGAGTAGTTGTTAAGACAATGGTTTAAAACTAGCCCAGAACTCCAAACCCAATAATGGCAAAGTCTAAGTGGCCACACGAGGGACTGCTGCCTTTATGTCATCCTGAAAAGCATGCCCAACAAATCCCAGAATACATCTACTTAGGAACTAGAAATACAGGTACTGCTTAAGAGACTGTTCAAGCACAAAGTATACACTTACTCCAGTTTGTTAGATGTGCAACTGCCTTGTACTGCCTGCAAGTAAAAAACATGGGAGATGTCTATTACAGTGAAGATGTTGAAGAATTGAGGCCTGTTAGAACAGGAAGGAGATAAGAGTCAACAAGACTATGTGCTGCACAGGATTTTGCACAGCACACTGCTGAGAACAAACCAGAGTCTAGATCCATGCTCCTGCAGGAGAGACTACCACATGGATCACAAAGCTCCAATGAAGGCAAAAGGATCTACTGCTGAAAGAGAAAATGGGTGTGCCCTGAGAATGGTAGTAAATCCAGTTTGCTCTCCTGAACACTATGATGGTCTTACCCATCCCTGTTGTGCTCCTTCGCCAACCACCAAGAGTTGCTAGCTGTCAAATCTCAGGAGATTAATTCATCACAAGTCCTGAACTGCCCTTAGCTCTACCTGGATTTTTTTGCCCTGGTGACTCCTGTTGGGAAGCAAGCCCTACGACAATTTTCAACCTTGTCTAAACACAAAATCCATAAAACAGTAGCTGTAATGAATATGCATCCTTACTGCCTGGCCACATAGAAAATCCAGTCCAAACCTGCTTGACATCTTGCAATCAACCCGGGTATCCTATGTCACAGAAGTTGTTCCTCAGTGGAAAGGGAAGACAGTGCATAAAACCAAGAATGCTTCACAGTGGTGTGGTGTAATGAGGGGTTGACTGATCTCAGGAAGTTCCCATGCCTTGAAACATACTGCTCTACCATTTGAGAAGGCGCTGCCCCTAAATAAAGTGATTCAGCAGTGGCCCATCTCTCCAACCAACACCCTAAACCCAAAGGTTTGTGGTTCTCTAGCAGGACTGCTGTCATATCCTCAAAGCTCAAATACACAGATCAAAGAAGTGAACAGAAACCATTCCTTTATGCTAATGTGCCGAGTCTAATATCAAAAGGGAAGAATTAAGACAACCACTGTGCTGTACAAATTAGAACCAAGAAACACCTACGAGAACCACTACAAGGGGATGTAAAGATAGATTTGTGTGTTTTGATCTCTGGAAACTACCTTTTGCTGACAGCAGCTAGTGGTGATACTAATGTCTCCAGCACAGCATCATTTTCTCTGTAATTTTCTGTTAGTTTTTGTGAAGTCTGAACACACTGCATAGAAGATTTTTACCTACTCGCTGACGACATACTGCGGCTCAAGGCACACTCACTAGCAAAGCAGCATCAGGAGCAGAATGAGGCTTGCCTGACTCAAGTGCTTTAAAAAAATGTGTTCACCTAAAATGAATGATTGCAAAATATATTGCACAAATTGTTAAACATGAGAAGCAGAGTAAAGCAACTCAAAGTTCCACAACTCACTTATCCCAGGTTACAAAAAGACAGATTACTGCCACCAGAAGGTTACCACAGACAGGAAAGTCCACCCTGCAGCATGTCTTCAATGTTTTGATGCTACGATTTCTGATTAATTAGCACTTTAATCCATGATAAATCCTCCTCTCCACTGAAAGGGTTGATCCCACTCATCTTCCTCTTACCCCAGATATCACTCATCTCACACTTGCACAGTAACGCACAAGATGTCTCAGGGATCAGTTGCCCAACCCAATCCGCCACACATCTACACAACGTGAGAGCACTACCACAAAGACAGGTGTATGATCACCCCCTCTCTGCTGTGTTTCAAATCTACACTAGATTATAAACTACCATGTAACCATGAATTGTGCTTGTAGGGGAAAATTCACTAGCACTGCTATGCATCCCTCATGTGTGTATTTGATTTTCCTATGGTGGAACACTTCCTGAAGCATCTTCTATATTGGTTAGCATTAAACAACTGTGCTTTCTACCCTGGTCATTTATTACCACCAGAGGTACCACCCAAATCTGTATCTACTATAAAGGCAACGCAAATTTGCACCATTTGGCAAGGTCTATAGGCAGACTTGCAGTTGCTTCAAAATCGAGGTGAAATGCTTTATTACAGCTGCTCTAGCATAACCCCTCCTGTATTTAAAAGGGGAAAAGAGAAAAGGACTACTGAATGTTCCCTTTAGCATCCTCTACACATATTGGACATCAAGTTCAGGATATATTATCAGTCACTTTCAATGTTCTCCATTAAAATAGTGATTTTGCATAAATTTTGCAGAAATCTGCCTCCCTGCAAACTTGCTTATTTTACTGTGATGCAATATAGTTAAAAAAAAACAAAAAACCACAACAGAGAGCATAAAGTTTAACTTTATTTTGGAAAAAGTGTGGCTCATGAGCCAACAGTTGGCCTATTACTTGAGAACCATTTTCTGAGGTTTATCTCCTTAAAAGTTCTCTGATTAATCTGTCTAGGTTAAGTCTCTATGCTACCCTAGCCCTAAAATTATTAGCTGGAAACAATAAGCTTATAGAATAGCTTTTTCCAGGTGACTTCTGTTTGGCTTTCTAAGCCTAAAAGGCAAAAAAGAAAACCCAGACCACACAACCTGCCTGCTTCCTCCCACCAGTCTCTCCCCAAACATTACTCCAAGTTTTATGAATGTTAATCATCACAGGCTTCAAATGAATAGATTTCTTTCTCTGCCATGGGACAATGACAGGTACTCACCCAAAACTGTGGGGTGTTTTTGCCTAGAGTGGGAAATATTTTGTCCCAAAATGCTTTAGGATATATTTGGAAGGCTATCAGATGTTAGTTTGTAGTTCTAGTACCTTAAAACTAAATAGCCACAGTTTCCCTTCGGACAGGTCCATCCCATCCAAAACAAGAGGAAAAACAAACAAAACCCCAAACAACACACAAACAAAAAGCCCCAACCAACCAAACTCCAAGCACCACACCACCAGAAACACCTATCTAAGACCATACTTGTATGCAAAGTTTATTTCATTGCTCTGGCTGATCTTCCATTCTCCCTGTCACTGATTTCACAAAAACATTTCCCAGCTAAGATAACTACACCATTTAGTAGGCAGTCACAGGTCACCTAATCCAGAGGTAGAACAACAAAAACTTTGTTGTCATTTGGTTTAGATGCACTTTCATATTCCTTCAGTCAATTCAGATGAGGCAAGTAATCACACAGCCATTAAAGTTTATCATCTCCTTTTCTAAAAGCATTCTTTGTGAAGTTTGACCCTCATTTCTGCTAAATCTGGATTTTCAAGAGACCTAGTTTTAGAGAAATGCTCATTTTCCCTCACTGGTTACGAGAGGAAAGACACTTGGGATATTTCAAGGCCACGATGTCCCATTAGCTCATATTGAGCTCTATCTTGTCTATCTCCCCTTACACTGAACTAACAGGGAGGAGCCACCTGAGTAAAAGAATGCATTACCAAGGAGATTGAAAGCCTATAGACAAGTAGGTTGTGTGTAATTTTGAAAATTAGAGTAAGTTAATGACCTTCTATGGGGCCACTTGAAGGGATCATATTCTCAAGACCATCTGACTCATTCTCCTTTAGCCCCCAACCCTACACTGCATGAGGGCTGACAGCAGAGTGAGCTCAGTTACCGCACCAACAGCAGAAAACCATTTGCACACTAGCTGTCATGCTGGCAGAAAGCAGGCATTTCTCCACAGGTGAGCTTTGTTTGTCACACCTAACCACCAGCTGCTCCAGCAGGCCAACAGTGCCCTTTCACAGCCACAGTTTGTAGCTCAGAGGCACAGGACACCACTTGCAGACATTCTTCCATGCACCCACACCCATTGCTTTTGCTCTGGCTCACAGCTAAGGTCCTATACAACCTACTCAGCCTAGCCCAAGACCTCTCACTATAACCAAGGCTTATTAAACCTTAATTTCAGGATCCAGCTTACTAGCACTGGCAAAGCTACAGGGCAGCAAAACCCTTTGCCACTCAACAGAATCATCACTCTTAACCCTTCCAAGTCTGCCATTACAAAGAAACTCCAAAATTAACTGTCTGCTACTTACAGGAAGAATCATGAAAACCCTCCTACACTGTGGCATGCTGAAAGCAAAGATCTATCTGCCTTAAAGATGAGATCAGAGAACTACTCATCTCTCTCCCACCAAACTGAATATGAAAGATCTGTTCCTCTTCCTTGAAAGCAATGAAAAGACCTCCAAGTTCCAGATACTAGGAGAAGGACAGGCAAGAAAGAACATTAAGCAGGATTTAGGGTTAAGATGCCAAAATGCCCATGAGCATGATAAGCAGAAGGTGCTAGTTTCTTGGGAACTAGTGGGTTTTGCACAGACCTTTTTCTTTTTTTTTTAAAGTAGGTTTAGTAGTTTTAATCCTGAAAAAAAAAGAAGTTTCCAAAAATAACTGCTTACTTCCTTAAGTTTGTGAGGTGTAATCACAAGCACATTTAGCTGCTAAAGTTCATAAACATGCCAGTAAGTATAGACCAAAGCAGCTGTGATTGGCTTCTCCCTACATGCCTTCCCCTCCACCATCTCCCATTATATACAAAGCTGCATAAGGCATTCCCTATCCTAGGGACAGGAGCAACCCTTGGACTGTGAGGGCTTGAGAAAATTTAAGCCCTATCTGCTGTCCTTATTGTGAGCACACAATTCAGTTCAAGGTACAAGCAGGAAGAGAGGCAAGTTCAAATGTAGCCACAAATAAAAAGATAATGTAGAAAGAAGAACCAATCTGTCACACACAAGGAGTTCAGCCTCCATGGGAAAGCAGACTACAGTTCTGCAACATCTTCAGATTAAAAATTGACCTTAAGTTAATTTGAAACTGAGTAACCTGTAGAGCAGAGTAACCCCTGAACTCTATATTCAATTTTGTACTGTTAGTGCACTCAGTCTGTGACCTCAGCGATGGTTCTAGTAAAACTATACTGGAAGAGTGGTCAGGATGGAGACTATGTGGCTTTGATACCCAGAATAGCCATGCACCTAGGGATTACCAAACAGCTTTATGTCCATCTCATGCTTCAAATAATTTCTAGTCATTAAAAGAAATAAATCCATGTGCTCTTGAGACCAGAAAGGTGGTTCGTATGCTGTTTCAGGGTATCTGCCAATGCACAGCACAGAGACTACATCAGTTCACACTGAAGCACAAGTCCATGGGACCGGATGGGATCCATCCTAGGGTGCTGAGAGAGCAGGCAGATGAGCTGGCCAAGACACTCTCCATCATTTTTCAACACTCCTGGCACACTGGAGAGATCCCAGATGACTGGAAGCTGGCCAACGTGATGCCCACCCACAAGAGGGGCCAGAAGGAGGAGCCAGGGAATTCCAGGCTTGTCAGCCTGACCTCAGGGCCAGGCAAGGTTATGGAACAGGTCATCTTGAGTGCAATCACACAGCACTTACAGGATGGCCAAGGGATCAGGCCCAGCCAGCATGGATTCAGGAAGGGCAGGTCCTGCCTCTCCAACCTGATCTCCTTCTATGATCAGGTGCAGCCTGGTGGATGTGAGGAAGGCTGTGAATGTAGTCTACTTGGACTTCAGCAAGGCCTTTGACACCTTCCCCCACAGCAAACTCCTGGCCAAGCTGTCAGCCCAGGGCTTGGACAGCAGCACTCTGTGCTGGGTTAGGAGCTGTCTGGAGGGCTGAGCCCAGAGTGCTGGTGAATGGTGCCACATCCAGCTGGCAGCCAGTCACTAGTGGTGTCCCCCAGGGATCAGTGCTGGGCACCATGCTCTTTAATATCTTTATCAATGATCTGGATGAGGGCATTGAGTCCATCATCAGTAAGTTTGCAGATGACACCAAGCTTGGGGCAGAAGTTGATCTGTTAGAGGGTAGGAGAGCTCTGCAGAGGGACCTTGACAGGCTGGACAGATGGGCAGAGTACAATGGCATAAGATTTAACACATCTAAGTGCCAGGGCCTACACATTGGCCACAACAACCCCATGCAGTGCTGCAGGCTGGGGTCGGAGTGGCTGGAGAGCTGCCAAACAGAAAGGGACCTGGGGTGCTGATTGACAGCTGGCTGAAGATGAGCCAGCAGTGTGCCCAGGTGGCCAATGGCATCCTGGCCTGTATCAGAAACAGTGTGGCCAGCAGGAGCAGGGAAGTCATTCTGCCCCTGGACTCAGCACTGGTTAGGCCACACCTTGAGTCCTGTGTCCAGTTCTGGGCCCCTCAGTTTAGGAAAGATGTTGACTTGCTGAAACGAGTCCAGAGAAGGGCAACAAAGCTGGGGAGGGGTTTGGAGCACAAGCCCTATGAGGAGAGGCTGAGGGAGCTGGGGTTGCTTAGCCTGGAGAAGGGTCAGGGGAGACCTTATTGCTCTCTACAACTACCTGAAGGGAGGTTGGTCTCTTCTCCCAGGCAACCAGCACCAGAAGAGGAGGACACAGTCTCAAGCTGCACGAGGGGAGGTTTAGGCTGGAGGTTAGGAAGAAGTTCTTCATAGAAGGAGTGATTGGCCATTGAAATGGACTGCCCAGGGAGGGGGTGGAGTCACCATCCCTGGAGGTGTTTAGGAAGAAACTTGATGGGGTGCTTGGTGCTATGGTTTAGTTGATTAGATAGTGCTGGATGATAGGTTGGACTTGATCTCAAAGGTCTCTTCCAACCTGGTTAATTCTATTCTATTCCATTCCTGTCTATTTTAAGCTCCCTTTGCATCTGTGTAAGTCAAGAGTGCTAATGAAATCTTTAGATACAACACAAACTCCACAACAAGGTTCCTGGAAGAGAAAATACAGAAGCCCCGAGTAAAGGGAGCTCAGCACTTAGAACAGACATACTTAATGCCACCCTTAAATGTTTTCCAGGAGTTAGCTTTCAAGTTGAAGTTTTCCAGGGTTAGTCTCCTCTGTGATAACCATTTTGGGATAAGATATACTTTGCATAGAACACTTAAGTATGAGAAGAGAAAGAAAATATAAACCCCAGTCCGAACCTAACAGATGACTAAGTATCAGCTCATACTCTTTTAACACCTACAACTGCTTGGGAAAGGAACAAGAGGCCTTGTTTACAAATCATTTGGAGCACTAATTTCCAAACTGCAGGCTCCTAAAAGGCATAAAGACCCCATGCAATTTAAACTATTGGCAACAGCCTTGTTTTTCCACAGATGCTTCCTACCAACTTCAGCTTGAAACCCACTGGCTTAAGAGAGCGCCCTGGCAAAACACAGTACTCCTCTCAATGGCTTTGGCTTGAAGAGACTAAATATGGCATTCCTGCTGAATTCAAGATTACATGCAAAATGGACCTCTGCATGGCCTGTCTCTGAGCAGTGAAGCCATTCACTCCCAGACTGCTGCATACCACTCAAGAAAAATTGCAGACGCAAGACCAAAGGCTTAGATTTTCTGAGGAGTTCACAAAAACACTCCTGTAAGATAGGAGAACTAGGTTCTTTTAGCATCTGACCCTACAGTGACAGATGATTACGTGTTTATTACTTTGTATGAGTGCATAGCATGACAAGGGAGATGGGAAAGCATAAAACCCAAAAGTAATGTGCAGCCACTGGTTAAGCATTTAAGCAGAAATACCAAAATTAGTGTTGCAATTGCTTGAATTTTGTCCCCCAAGTATAAACTAGAATAATCTAAACACTCATGGGAAACATTTCAGGGGAAAAGTGATTATTTTTTTCCCCTGCTCCAAGAGACTGACACTTCATTGAGACTCCTGAATGAGTCCAGAGAAGGGCAGCAAGGCTGGTGAGAGGCCTCGAGCACAAGCCCTACAAGGAGAGGCTGAGGGAGCTGGGGTTGCTTAGCCTGGAGAAGAGGAGGCTCAGGGGAGACCTTATTGCTGTCTACAACTACCTGAAGGGAGGTTATAGCCAGGAGGGGGTTGGTCTCTTCTCCCAGGCAACCAGCACCAGAACAAAAGGACAGAGTCTCAAACTGTGCCAGGGGAGGTTTAGGGTCAAGGTGAGGTGGTTCAGTACTCATGAGGTCTTGGGTGACAGGTTGGACTTGGTGATGTTTGAGGTCTTTTCCAACCTTATTGAGTCTGCAATTTTTACAAAGGCTTGGTACACCTGTCTTGCACAACACATTTCAAGTACAAATACTCATCTCAATCTGCACATCACCAACATTTCACACTTAGTTCCTCCCCTCACACTTTTCTGTGCTTCAATCAATCTTGTCCTATTCTGAAAGACCATAAACTATTGCAGGTAAATGATAACCACTTAGGTCACTCAAACATTCCACTCCCAGATCAATAGGAGTACAACTTTTCCAAGAGGCATTTAAACTCAGCAAGGGACACTCCCCTTCCTTAGCAGTGAGGTCGGTTAGACCAAGAAATGAACATGGAAGCAGAAGTGAAGAAGGTTTTTTCCTAAGAGAAGCTTTGGAAGTAGACTATTGGATGGCTGTTTTTTTCCATAAGAAATAAACAAGACTCTCTTAAGAGAAACTGCAGAGGAGAGTCTCAAACTGTAAAAGAGAAAGCAAGGGATAAGATAGCTATGCTCCTCCTTTCCTAAAGGATGTAAATGGAATCATTGCTTTAAGAAGATTGCTTTTAAGTTCTCTCGGGTCAGAAAAGGAAATGACCTTCAGCTTTTCCTATTTGCTTGTTTCTGCAGAGCAAAATGGAAGCCATGTAAAAAGTTTTCTTCGTGCAAAGGATACAAGGGCATGTTTTCAGAAACACAACTGAAGAACATGATAGAATGTCACTTAGAAAGCAACATTTATCCTTTTTTCCACAAGTACAAATCTTAACCCAGGAGAAGACCAAACCTGAGACAAGGTCTACTATTAACACTAGTTTATCTTCAACTCATTCATGAAAAAGGACAAAGCAACTGCCACAGATGCCAAGAACCAAGCAAGTCAGTTTGCTATGAGCATTTCAACAAAGACACTCCATCTTCTATATTCCAACATATTTATACACTTCTTAAGAAGCCAAAGACTGCAGGACACAAGGCACAGGCATGAGAGGGTGCTTCTGTCTACAAGACTCTCAGGTTGAAGCATGCAAGCACATTACTCTGATTAATCTTTGGCTACCCCACAACAAAGTTTCAAAACTGACCCACATTTGCCTGCACACTAAGCACAGGCAGAGCAATAAAGAACTGCTGGAGTGTTTGACAGCTGCAGGACTAGCCTGTCCCTGCAAGGCAAGAGCCTGATCTCCAGGTATGCAGGTAATACAGCCAGATGCTGCCTGTCACATGTATATAGTAAGAAAGGGAGCCAAACAGCACCTTGCTACTACATCAGATGGCCCGCTAACAGGGCTCTTCACTCAAGAGTACATGGGGAACAGCATTTGTACTACATGGTGGCCCCGAAGTATCAGAGTGAGGAACTGCAGGCTGAAACTTTCACATCCTTCTGTTAGTGGGACCAAGCGAAAAAGAAATCAAGACATTAAAAACTTTGTAGCTTGTCTACCTGTTCTTCTTCCTACTCCATCACTTACCAATTTGGAAGCGCAACCACCACCTTAACCTAAAGATAGCAGAGGAAGGTGAAAGACCCCATCAGACAGACTCATCTCTGCAATTCTCTCCTGCTAGATATTGGAATGTCCATACCATAAGCGCACACAAGATGTTCAAAGAGAAGCAGGAAATTTTTCATTAGCAAACTCAACTCAAGAGTTAAGATTGCCTGGTGGCCTCTGATGTCTTTCCACACTGCTGGATTCAGCTTCTGAAAGCTTCCTTTGTTAATGAATACTAGGCTCTTGTCCAGTCCTCTTTTCTCCCCCTCTTCTCGCTCCCATAAAATATCATGGTCCTCAGGGCATAAGGAACATCTTTTGTCTCCCTGCAAGTCTTCCCTGTGCAGCCACTTTGCTGCCGCTTCTGGAAAATGCAACAGGAGTACCATCTTTTCTTTTCTCTGTAAGAGCAGTGGAAAAACCAGATGGAGACATCAGCTAATAGCAATTTTACTACATAAGAAGGGGTGTCCTGCAGAAATGCTTAAACACCACAACCTCCACTTAATTTTTCAGGTGTTGGCAGTGTTAACGTGCAACTTAATTCTTCTACTCAGCTTTGAGAGATGAAGCTTTTTGCCAATTCACCATAAAGAAACACAGGATGTAGCATACAAGGCAAACTAAATCTGAGATAAAAGGTAAATGACTTGAAGATGTCCAGAGAAGTAACAGGACAGCACTCTTGAACACAAAAAAAAGAAGAAAGAAGCTGAAGCTATCACTGTGCAAAGAGCAGAAGCCACAGGGATTTAGTGCAGAGAACCAAAGAACCCCAAAGGCCCAGAGATACTGGGAAGAGGTGGTACAAAGCTGCAGCTTATTAATGGAGGTACTGGATGAGAGCATCCAACCAGATTGTAAAAGCAAAGCTCACAGTTCATTATCAGGGAGAGAGCACGATATAACCCACAGCACACTGAAGAGGGAGAATGAAGCAATGCTCCCACTACTGTAAATGAACACTATGCATGCAAGAATTAGCACTTATTCAGCAAAATACAACTTGGGTTTGTGCATGTGTGACAATACCAGTTGAATAGCCTCCACTCTTCATTCTCTGCTTCTCCAGATGTTGTAGGAAAAAAATAAAAATTAAAGAAAAAGTTGTTTTTTTCCAGTCAGGGAACTGATTCATTAAGCTGCCATACATAGCTGTGCCAGCACAGAGGGGACTATTTAAGCCATCTTAGATAGCACTGCTGTCAAACATAACCACAGTGTGTACTGCAGTTACAGGACAGTAAGATGCAAACTAGAAAGCTCCCTGCTTTTGCATGAGGCCTATTCTGGTCTCCTCTCCCTTTCCTTTCACCTCACAGATGTGATCCTATCCAATGCTGAATTCAGATGAGCTCTCCTGTTCATCTCCCTTCTAGGTTGGATGCATCTAGGTTATTAAGAATCACCAGAAAAATTAGCTGGGTTTGCAGTCTTCTGTCAGATTAGTAAAAATAAGCACTACTAACCCTTATTGGCCAGAGGCAGAACCCAGACTGGCTCAGCCCAGCCCACCCAACCCATCCAACCCTACCCTCAGCAAGTCCCACAAGTTCTGTACTTCTCAGAGAATTAGAAATATTCACCCCGGTTATCTTTGAGAACAAAAGCTTCACCCTCTTAAAAGTGAAAACATATATACAAAGGAGGGCAAGGAAGGAAGACTGGAAAGTCCCCTGTAAACCACTGCAGGAGTCTCACCTCTGTCCCAATCATCATGACAAGGCTACCTTTCTTTAACCCTATTAAATGCCTGTTTTTCCTCAAACCTTACCTAAACTGATTCTTAGGAAGTATTCTCATTGTTCCCTCACAGAAGTTCATGGAAGAACACAAGTTCACAGCACACACAAAAAAATCCCAATAAAATGAAGCACATGACAGTACTTGCCTGGATGCAGGACAGCCTAAGATGGCAGAGCATTAAAGCCATTTAAGTGCTATGCAATAAGCTTTAGACAACAGAGCACAAGAAGTGGGGTTCTGTATCATTCATTCTTAAAGTGCAGCTATCGTATTCCTGCACATAACAATATTTGGATTACCATCAATATATGGCACAAACTACCAAAAAATGGCTTTAAAAAAATGTCCAGCAGCCCTTCAGGTACTCCTTTCAAAAATGGTGTCACATCATAAAGCTGTAACTCTGTAGTATACTCATATCTCAGTACAAAGATTTTTATCTGGCTGGATTTGGACTATTTCCTGCATGCACAGAATGGATTGCTGTAATTTACTTTGAGAAGTTCTATTAAAAGTGGATGAACTCTGAATGTCATTGGCTTAGTTAAACATTAAATCAAAAACTCCTGCACTTCCTGCAAGATGAACATGCCCCAAGAAGGAAACCTCCAATTTTGGAGCAACAGATACTACTTCACACAAATTAAACCAGATCTTTGTTGAAACACAAAACCAAGTGATTTGGCCTAGTCCAAAAATTTCACATCACAGCCACCAGAAGGACTCAAAGTGATACAACACAAAGTGATCATCAAGGAGTTTTCCAGGTATGCTTTTGCTGGGTTGATACTGTCCCTGTCAAGGTAGAAGATATTCTTCATTTGCAGGTAGGGAAACAAGGGCAAATATGAAGTGATTAATAGAGAAGCCAAAGAGATAATTGAAACAGATCTAAATTGCAGTTCAACGTCTACTGTTCTTTAGAAGCCTGCCATCCATCCATGCATAAAGTAAAGCTAGATATCAAGCTGTAAATTTCACGCCTTGCAGCTAAAAGGGGTGCTTTTTTGTTTCTCTGGGGGTTGTTTTGTTGTTGTTGGGCTTGTTTGTTTGTTGGTGGGCTTGTTTGTTGGTTGGTTGGTTTTTAGTGACATCTGCCCCCATTTTTTTCTGGCAAAACTGTCGCAAAAGGGAAAAAAATCCCCCATCCCTGTATCCCTCTTGCCAACAGGCAAAAATGTTTGCAAGCAAACCAGATCTTCTTGATCAAGCTTTCTGCTACAACATGGTAAAGTCTCTACAGAGGATTTATAGTAACAAAAAAGGTATAACCTGTATCCACACTAGGCTAAAATAAGGCAAATAGTCTCACTCACACATTTGTTGGGGACATGACTGAGGGTGTATGTGAAAGACACCAGTTTAGAATAAACCTACATTTACGCTTTTATTTTACAACTTGGGTTTTGTTATTATCATCAGGGCTGTAATAAGCTTTCTCCTTTTGGAACAAAAGAAATACAATCTGCCCTTTGAACTAGAACTACATTAAACACTTGGGAGACTCAAGCCTACATCCAAAACAATGAGATAACACAGCTAACTTTTTGGAAGCAGCAGCTACTTCCTATCGCATACAGGCTGGAACTATACCCAAGCAATAACCAAGATAAGAAAATGTAATAAAGATTTTAGAATTATTCAGCTGTTATACACCTACTCTTGATTAACATTATCTTCTAATACTCCCTCATGTATCATATTTCTTCCACAGAATCCACACTTCAGTCCTAAGTATCTAAGGGCAAGAAGACCACAATTACTCAACAAATTAGTACAGAAACAGAGCGGGTACTCAGGCCACAGTACTTCGCTAGCAACAGGAAATTACTTCAGTGTATTTCAACAGCTAAGCAGCATCACAATGAAACACTGACAAAGCTTATGACTGGAAATACTATGTGAATGTTACAGGCTTTCCTTTTAAATCATCATTTTTGTTCCAATAATAGGGATCACTCCTTATCTCCACACCCCTAACAGGCTGTAAATTAATCAGGGAGTCTCCCAGAGTACAGCTAATATTTAACGAAGGGACAAGCATCACCAGACAGTAGAAATGCATGCAACCACCTCAAACTGTGCTTCAAATAATCATACAGCACTGCAACACTCATACTGCCTGTATAAATGGTATCAGGAGGACTTCAAGGATCTGGGTTCTTCCCTCTTTCAAACTCCCCATTCCTTAGCTGACCTGATCTCATTAACCATTTCCAATTCACTAAGTATCTGAACAGCAGGTGACTGGAGGCTGGGGGAATATTAAAACAATAAAATCATCACACATGCTTGTCTCTAGGTATCTGTTCTGAGCCACTTGAGAAAGATGCTAACACTCAAGACTGATACTGAGACCACATATGTCAGCATATATGTCACCTGGCATGTCCTGTCTATAGAAGCAAAATCCTACTAGGACGTCAAGACAATGTACACCAGTCCCAGCTATTCTCTTAAGCTGTCCCCTGTGGGGAGAGAGGTGAGGAGGTGATGGGGACTCACAATGCATTTCACTGCTAAGAGAGCTTAGACACCCCTTCTGCACACTTCCCTCTGCCTCTGGGTCACAGTATGCTGCTCCCTCAATCGCATCACTGCATCAACAGAACTGCTCAGAGACCTGTCCCTCAGCAGCCACACCATTTCCTTCTCCTGGAAAAAACACAGGCTTGAAATGCATGACAAGAAAGGAAGAGTTTCAGCCAGATCAGTTCCCAGAGCTACCTCCCGCAAAAAGCTGCAGTGGCACAACTGAAGGTGCAGCTCTGGCAGTTTGAGGTGATCTCTGTATCTGCTACTCTATTGTCATGCTTTTCCTTTCCACTAGCTAGGCGTTCTCATGCTCCTGCTGCTAATGCTGGTATGTGCTTGACCTGACAGTAGGCCAGTTAAGGAAGCTACTACAGCTGAAAATTGTATTACTCCTTGCAAATTATGATGCTTTCTGCTAGCGTAGCTCCCTTGAATTGGTTCCTGTGGGCAAAGGTGGCCCCTTCAGTCCCGAGTCTTTGCTCCCACTGAGAGCATGAGCTTAGTTTGACAAACTGTCATGAAGCCACAAGTCCAGAGGAGCAGCCTATTGCAGAACCAAGAAATGAGGGGAAAGTGAATTACTTAAGCCATTTTTATTGCCAAAGGCACTAGTTCAAACCACGGGCTTTATTTTTTCTGACTACCACACTGTGTGGCATGACTTTTCAGGGAACAATGCTAAGAGGGTGAATCCCACACACCTCAGATTTACTTTTGGAACTGAATGTGAATGGGTACTTCTGAAGTAACAAGAAAGATTTCCCCATGCTCTACTTCGCCATATTCATCAATCAGTATTTATTACAGGAGTAAATTCTTCAAGACTTTGACAAATGGCCAAGGTGAAACAGAACATTGCATCATTTATAGGTCAACTTCCAAATCTCAAGGAACATTGTCAAAATTCACTTAAGATGATAACAGAGCTGCATTTGGGGCAAGAGGTTAAGATCACAGCATAATTCAGTGGGACACCTTGGACTAGTGTAATAAACCTTTTATAATTCCAAGGAAAAGAGATATCAAAACCAAAAAAGGCAACAGCAATTTAGGTGAGATTCATACTAGGAACAGGGCAGGTCCTGAGAGCTCATAAAGCTGATCAATTTGAGGTTGAAACTATTTACGACCCAGTGCCATCAAGATAAGAGTCACATAGCACTGTTATACTTTGGACTTTATTTTTTTTTTTTTTAATGGTTTTGTACTTCACCTCAAAAAAAAAATCCCAGCCAACACCATGTGTCCACAGGATCTTTTGTTAAACACACCCAGAGGACAACCTTTTGGAGGAACAAAACAGGCATCAAATTTAAGCATGAGAAAGAGATACGGAAGGAGGATAGAGGAGAAAGCAACTTCTCCAGGAGCTGGTAATTTAAATGGCTTTAGGGAAGTGGAACAGGGTGTGTATAAATGGAGGTGGTGGTGATGTTTGTTTTAAGTTTCAGCACTTAGGGTTGCTAAGAAATTCAGTAACGTAGTGTTTTACTTGAATCTGTAGATAACACAAACTCCTCCTCTCGATTTTCCCAAAGAGCAGCATAACAGACACAAGTCCTGCACTTCATCCCAATGCAAGATCTTCAGCAACAGCTTTGAAACTGTCTTTTTCCTTTCTTTTCTTTTTTTTTTTTTGAGCAAACAACATCTTTCTCCCCCTTCCCACATCTACTTTTCACGTCTAGCTGGTTAAAATCCAAGCAGCAGGACAGCTCCACTGGAAGACTCAAGGACCCGACATAAAAGCAGCAGGCACTGAGAAAAAGACAAAATGACACGCTGCAAGTAGGGAGTTTAGAAAGGACTAGAACAAGTGATCCTCATCAGCTGAGGTAAGAGGAGATGAGAAAAGGAGATAGAAGTAAAATAAAGCTGGTTCAAGCAGAGATGGAAGCCAACAAAATGTTCTGAACATAGGAAAACTACATTCAAAATAAACCCCCATAAGCTGTACCCTAGAAGCATCTTTCCTACCCTAGGGTTGGAAAGAAAACCCAGCACTTCTGCACAGACACCGTTTCCTGGCAATGTATTGCCCCTGAATTGCTTTATGCTTAAAACAAGTTAATTGCTCTATTAATCTGGAGTTAACAAGCATCTAGCACATGCTCTTATGTTAACAGAAATTTTAACACCGAGAAGCAGCCAAAAAAAAAAATACATACAGCAGCAGTTACAACTCCTGGTGTAACCAAAAATGGTGTTTCAAATCCCTGATAATGAACCAGGATGCTGAGCTAACTGACAATAAGAGGTTTAACTGCACACAAGGAACTAAAGTGAATCTGTGAACGCTATTACAGATTACCTACGCTGAGCAGCCACTGGCAGATTATGGCCATATTTGCATATTTAAAAATAAAATGAGGATTTGTGCTCAGCTAAAAGCAGGAGGCCAAACAAGAAGAGACATAACACTGTTTGGGGAGAAATCTTTAAGGTTACACTGAAGTTCACAATTACTGTTGTCAGACCTATTTTACTGTCTTGGCAGACACCCGTCGAATTCCTGGCCTAGATGTGGTATTTATGTTTATTTCGTGACCCGCAGGAAAGGCCTCAATTTCTCTCTAGGAAAAGAGAAAAGGGCAAAAAAAAAAAAATGTATTTTGAAAGCAGAAAGTTACTGGAGATGAAAGGGCATCGGGGACTTCTTTTTCAAGCCTCCCAAATATTCAATTGCAAGGAGGCTGTATAACAACAAACGCGCACAAGAGAGCAGGGGGGGAGGAAGGGGGGAGGGAAGGAGGTGGTGGGGGAAGAAGAGAAAAGCAATCACACATCCTTTTAACCCCCGCGGCCCCGCTCCGGATTCACGCCGTCAAACAGGCACCCGAACCACAACTTTCCGACGGTCCCGCCAATGCCTCGACCCCCTCCTCGAGCCTCCCCCCGCCGCTTCTCCCGTCGGTACGCGGGGCGGGCGCGCCGCCACCGGCTCCGCGGCCTCCCGCCCGCCCTCCCTTCTCTCCCTCCATCCCGCCTCGCCTCACGGCGGCGGGCCGGGCCGAGCTCGCCTGGCCTTCCACGGCGGCGGCTGGGTAGTGACAAGCAAGCCGCTCCCCGCCGGCGGGTGCGGCCCCTGCCCCGCCGTAAACAAGTTTGAAGGGGCCGCGGCCAGGCCGTGCCGCGCCGGGCGGGGAGGAGCGGCCGCAGCGCTGACAGGGGCTGCACAAAAGGGCAGGGCAGGACCCCCCCCCCACCCCCCCCACGCCCCGCTCCCGGCTCCCTCCCCGGCGAAGGGCGGGGCCCGGCACGGCGCCGCTCGCCTCACGGCGGCGGGGGGAGGAGGGCGGGCCCGCAGGCCGCGGCGCCGCTCTCCTCACGGCCCTCAACCCTCGCCCCGCGGCGGGGCCTCTCCCGGTCGCCGCCACGGGGCCCGGCCCGGCCCGACCCGGCCTCCCCGCCGCGCCGCCGTCCCTCACCTACACAGTGAATGAGCTTGTGTCGCCACGAATCGAGCTGGTGGCGGACGCCGCGCCGCTGGATGGAGCACTGCTGCCGCCCGCACGGGCTCGCCATCTTCTGGGCGGCGGGCGGGGGTGGGGGTGGGGGCGGCGGCGGGCACGGCCAGGGGGGCAGGGACGGGAAGGAAGGGCCGCGCGCGCCGCGCCGCGCCACGCCCACCCGCCGTCAGCGCCCGCCTCTCCGCGCCACGCAGGCGCCGCCGGCCCGCGCCACGCCCCGCCACGCCCCCCGCGCGCCCGCGCCTGCGCGGCCCCGGCACGCCTGGCCGCTTGCCACCTGCCCGCACGTGCGGCAGCGCCGCGCCCGCCCGCTGAGGGGCGCTGTCGTCCCCGCTCCTGCCCGCCACCGCCCCCTGTCAGGGAGCGAGGCGCTGCGGTCCGGCCGGGAGACATCGCACCTCTGAGGGGTCACCGTCCTGAGGGGACGTTCCGCTCTTCAGTGACTATTCCCTCAGGGAACATCTCCACTGCTGAGGGGTCACTGGCCCCGGAGGGGGCATCCCACCTCTCCGCGTTTTGGCTTGGCTAGTCCAGCACAGGGAAAGCAAAACCAAGGCATTATTGCTCTGCCACGGGACTGGGGGAAGCCCGAGTGGGAAAAGGGTGTGAATTTCAGGGAAGGGACAGAGCTAGCTGAAGCCCTGGCACAGCATAAGGATAGATTATAATTGGCTCAACACTCTCATGGGGAAAGTCAGACAATGGTTTCTAACTGCTGTCCCAGAGCAGATAACAACCAGAAGCAGCAAAAGGCAACCGCCTGTTCCAAAATGCAGCTTCCTTGTGAAGAGGGCAACATAAAGCTTGTTTTCATGAGTGGAGCAAACAGGTGTAGTGACCAGAGAATCCCAGTCCTGGTTTGAAAGCCATTAGCTGTGGAAAGAAGAAAAGCCTGACCTAGGGGGAATTTCTCTACTATGAACAGCAGGAAAAGGCTTTGGGCACGTCTGGTTGGCAATGATCCCTTCAGCTGCACCTCACTCTAATTTTTGGTGATATCCTGCTCTTTGTACCACCCCTTTTTCAGTATTAGCAGCTATTGGAGTCCATGTGTTTTCATTTCTAGAGTCCTTGTGCTGGCAGTGGGGAATCTTCATTCCACTCAAAGTCCAGCCCTGCCTCTTTCTAGCACAAGTTCAAATGTCAATTAGGCACTGTGCTAACCCCAGAAGAACCATCCCTGAGGGGTGGATGGTCTAAACAAAAGGATTGCAATGTGAATGCTCTGGACTCCTGCAGAGAGCTCCTGGTTGCAGTATGGAGGATCACTAGAACAGCAGATGAACAAGCTGACAGGCTAAGAGTTGCTGATCGGCTAAGAGTTGCTGATCTTGCATCTTATCAGTCCAGGTCTGCTGCTTGTCCATTTTAGGCTCTTGTGAAAACTTCTTGCAAATTTTTCTTTGAGAGATTCTCCTCTTGCTCCAGTGCCCACAGAATAAACATGGTGGTGGTGATCTTGCCGGCAGCACGGCTATTGGCCATTGAGATGCTACTAACTCCTTGCTGCTTCTGCACCCAGTTTGCATCTCTGCTGTGCCAGGCAACTGGGTCAGATGATGCCAGTCTTAAACTCATCAATTCCCATTTCAGAGCAAGCTTGGTTTCTTGCTATTGCAAACTTCTTTCAGGAAGGGAATTTCCCTTCCATAGTCACTGCAGACCTGATCCTAACTATACCAACAGCCTGTACTGCCCAACCCACTTGAACCCAGCAGTGCTGAAGTGCTCTTTAAAGCATCCTTTCTCTCTGGCCTTCCAACAACACAATTCAGGGCACAGCCTCCACCTGGCCATCCTTTTTCCAGGGTGGACAACAGAAATTGCTGTAGTTCCTTCTTCTGTGACAGTTTGTTGCCCAGGTGGTGTTAGCTGTGCAGCTGACTGCTTTGGAGCATACGTTTGTTGAGCAAGCATGAACAGAACAAGGTATGCTTTTCCACAAAGAGTGCCTGCCATCTGGAGAAAGTGACTTGCCTGAAACTCTCATACTACAACTTTGACTAACAAGCCTTAGTTGATTTAAGTGTTCTTGTGTTGCCCTGCAGCTCTACCGTCTGCCCTGTGGCTGGAGGTTAGCACTCCCATGGCACAGCTAGCAGGAAGGAAGCATGTGCTGGCCGGCACCTCTCACTGTGTTATTCTATCTCTAATCTTGACCCCCAGTATTTATTAATAGAGACTTCCAGTTTTGTTGTCTTTATTGTAGTTCTCCTAGACTGATATTTAGATAGCAAATTCTTTGAGATAGCCCCATGTTTATATTCTGTGATGATGTAGCATATACCAAAAAGGCTTCTGATCTCTGACTGGGACATGTATGAGAACTAATTCATTTTCCAGACCCTGCTGCCCCCCCGGGGCTAATCACAGACTGCTAGCATGATAAATACTAACAATTTGGATTTCTTATCCGCTGCCAAAGCAGAGAGGAAGAAGATGAGGAAAGTATAAACCAGAAAATCCAGTAATGAAGCAGAAGAAAGTGCTTGAGAGCTAGAGGAAGGGGATGGTCCTGTAACCTAAAATGAATTATTTAAGATCACAGGACTGTGGTGGGGAAAGGCAAACAGAGGGTCAAGGCCTGTATGAAAAAGGGCAGCAACATCTGGAATCACTAGCCAAAAATTTCTGTGTTTAGAGGACTAGAGAAGGGTGTAAAGAACAGTGACATCAGCCTCAGGAGGCCCATCAAGAGTAACCATGAACAATCATGAACATACCAAGGCAACAGTAGGTATGACTTCATCCTAGAATTAGGCTGGACCAAGTATGGTACAGCAAAGCTTTCACCATGTGGTCACAAAACAATAGGCCCCAGCAGCCATTCCTCTACTCACTCCTGCAGACATCTCTAGCTGGGAGAGAGCTTCAACCTCCCCCCACGTCCCCACCAGCCATGAGACTTGCTGCAGTAGGAGCATTGTTTTTCCCCTCTTTCACAGTGGCTCCCCTTTGATGTTAATTATTTGCAGACAAATCTTAGTGGAGAGCATAGCTGTTCTCTGGTTCATCTGTTGGTTACTACTGAGCTTCCCAGACCAGTGGAGAAAATGCTTTGATGTTAATGAGCTGCAGACAATTTCACTTAATGCAGAGCAGGGCCTGGCATCTCGGAGGTAAGACTTTCAAGGCAGATTCTACAGCAAGTCTCTCCAACATCCGTTTTGCCATAGGAACAGAAAATACTCAGAAAGACATGAGAGTAGAAACCTGTCTCCTCACTTGGTCTTGCACCATGCCCAATATTGTTACGGCCCCAGATGCCAGAGACAGAGGAACAGCAAGAATTAAAAATGGCCCCATTGCATCACACAGCCTTTATGGGACCCAGTGGAAGCATTTATTCCCTCACCCCATAAACTGTCTCTCTAGTCCTGCAGTATGAATACACAGAAATGGAAGAAGGGAACTTGAAGAGGGATCTTGACAAGCTGCCAACCTCATAAAGTTCAGCAAGGTGAAGTGCAAAGTCCTGCAGCTGGGTCGTGGCAATTCCAAGCACAAATACAGGCTGGGTAACGAGTGAATTGGGAGCATCCCCGCAGAAAAAGACTTGGGGATGCTGGCTGATGAGGTGCTTGACACGAGCCAGCAATGTCCCCTGGCAGCCCCAAATGCCAACTGTATGCTGGGCTGCATCAAAAAATGCATGGCCAGCAGGTCAAGAGAGGTGATTCTGCCCCTCTACTTTTCTCTTGTGAGACCCCACCTGGAGGACTGCCTCCAGCTCTCAACACAAGAAAGAAATGGATCTGTTGGAGAGGGTCCAGAGAAGGGCCACAAAGATGATCAGAGGGTTATAACACCTCTCCTGTGAGGACAAACTGAGTGAATTGGATCTGTTCAAGGTTCTGGGGAGATGTTATAGCAGCCTTCCAGTACCTGAAGGGGGCTTACTGGAAAGCTAGAGAGAGACTTTATAAAGACATGTTGTGATAGGACAAGGGACAATGGTTTTAAACTAGAGCAGAGTAGGTTTAGACTAGACATTACGAAGAAGTCATTTACTGTGAGGGATGGTGACACATTGGAAAAGGTTGCCCGGAGAAGTTGTGGACACCTCATCCCTGCAAGTGTTTAAGACCAGGCTGCACGAGGCTTTGAGCAACCTGGTCCAGTGGGCAGTGTCCCAGGCCATGGCAGGGGGATTGGAACTAAATGATCTGTAAGGTTCCTTCCAACATAAGCTGTTCTATGATCCTATGATTGTAAATTGCTGATCTGCAGGAGACTGTTTCCTGTGCTGCTTGAAGCAACCATGTTCTGTAAGTGGCACCTTCTCATCAGTACAGCAGATGTCCAAGGGGAAATGGCCCAGCTGCAGTGAAGTGAGACTTGAGCAGGCAGCCTGGGACTGTTCTCTTTCTTAGGTGGATGTGGTAGTAAAACACTCCTCTGTAGATCTGCTACAGGCAGCAGTACATTACCAAGCACAGGCTAACCTACAGGTCCCCTCAGAGACATGGTATAAAAGACAACACAGGCACACTGAAGAAGGCCTTCTTCTGAGGAACATAGATTAATTCCTATATACTGCCTTTGTTAAATGCTTTATCACAATGAGAGACAGAGAGAGATTATCCTCTGAGTTTTCTTGCTGTGACAGGATTGTTCCCTGCAGCAAATTTTGGACAACAAAGTTAAAATAATGCAAATCCTTGTCCCAGGCCCATTGCAGGGAGGAGCTCACACAAATGTGTACTCCATCCTACACTGAAATAAAACCTAACAAGGTAGATTTATTTTTTTTACCCTCCTTGGAATTAAGAAAGTGACATCATAGAGGAGACCATGAGTGATCACAGGCCAAGGAGACAACACAACAGTTTGGGAAATGTACCCAAATCAATGGGAAGAGACGCAGAATTAATATTTGAGAGGGGATCCAGCATTTGTTGTGCAGCACAAGTCACTCCCAAAGGTCACAGCATCCAAGCAGGCCTTGTGAGCCATGGTTTGACACTATGGGTACAAGTGTACATCCTGCAAGAGATGAGACTCTTAGAGGAGAGGTGGACTCAATGCCCTCATCCAGATCATTGATAAAGATGAAAGAGCATGGGGCCCAGCACTGATTCCTGGGGGACACCACTAGTGACTGGCTGCCAGCTGGATGTGGCACCATTCACCACCACTCTCAGGGCTCAGCCCTCCAGACAGCTCCTAACCCAGCACAGAGTGCTGCTGTCCAAGCCCTGGGCTGACAGCTTGGCCAGGAGTTTGCTGTGGGGGAAGGTGTCAAAGGCCTTGCTGAAGTCCAGGTAGACTACATCTACAGCCTTCCCCACATCCACCAGGCTGCACCTGATCATAGAAGGAGATCAGGTTGGAGAGGCAGGACCTGCCCTTCCTGAATCCATGCTGGCTGGGCCTGATCCCTTGGCCATCCTGTAAGTGCTGTGTGATTGCACTCAAGATGACCTGTTCCATAACCTTGCCTGGCCCTGAGGTCAGGCTGACAAGCCTGGAATTCCCTGGCTCCTCCTTCTGGCCCCTCTTGTGGGTGGGCATCACGTTGGCCAGCTTCCAGTCATCTGGGACCTCTCCAGTGAGCCAGGACTGGTGAAAAATGGAGAGTGTCTTGGCCAGCTCATCTGCCAGCTCTCTCAGCACCCTAGGATGGATCCCATCCAGTCCCATGGATTTGTGGGGATCCAAGTGGCTAAGGAGGTCTCTAACTACTTCCTCCTATTGTAGGAAGGTAGTAGAAAAAGCCCTTCATTTACAGACAGATTCCCTCCAACTCCAAGTAAGCACATACAAAACTCTCCAGATGAGAGTTGGTGATGAACATAGCACTGAGTATTTTCCCACCCTGAATGCATGCCCTTAACAAAGCAATGCACAGGATTGAAAGATAGCTTTTCTTTAGGCTGTCACTGGGGATGCAGCTGGCACCAACCATGCCCCCAGAGGAAAGCAGACTCAGTTCAGTTCTCCATGTTTTGCTCCAGTGCCACTGTCCCTTGCACACACTAAGCCTGTCTCCTCTTCATGACATGCACATTCCCACAAAGCAGCACAGTTGGTCATACATGTCTGGGGCGGATGAGCCATTTTGCTGCTAAAAGAACAGATAACTGATTCATTTTGCTTTTCCTCTGTGTGAGGTGAGGGGGTCAGCTGTCTTTTGGCTGTGCCACTGCTGACTGTCAGGAAATTTGCAGGATCTTAACCAGCTTTGCTCTGATTCTGTCACATTTCCGAGCATGGTGGCCATCTCGGTATAGCTCCAAAGCTCTTAGCAGAATGATGAGCAGACAACCGGCTCGTGGATGTCAGTTCATTAAGGAGCTTGGCCCAAACCATAAATGCTACAGAAACAAGAAACAATGAAACATGAACTCAATCAAGTATGCAGGTATCTCAGGCTTGGTGGATCCTAGAGGAGAAGCAAGGGAAACAGGAGTTGCACCTTACAAGCTTTCCACACCAGCAACCTGACAGGTGCAACGTCTCCAAAATGAAGGATGCAGAGTCTGAGAACTTAAAGTTGCTGATGAAAGAGCCCCAAACCTGATATACTGTGATAATAAAGACAAGAGTTCAAAAATTACCTCAGACACTGGTGTCTTGCACACACAGCCACATTCACAAAAACTGTGCTCAGTTACATGTGTTTGTGATCATTGTGAAGGGGTGAGGGAAGTGCTGGGCAACTTAGGGGCAAACGGCTAATTGTGATAGCACTTACCAATAACTTTAAAGGCATTCAGATGTGAAACCACTGAGTTATTTGATGCAGTGTACAGCCTTCTGCTTAAGCTGCTCTTGTAATCAAGAAGTAAAAAGTGGCAAGTGCAGTGCTGGTTTCTGAGCAGAGACTGAGGAAATCTGGGAATTACTACCATACCCATAACCCTGGCAAGAACTCCAGTAGGGGTGTAGAAAGCTGAATGTCTTTAGAAATGGTAAGATGACCTTAACCAGCAATGACTATGAAATGCTACTTACCATTACAGAAGATGGAGGAATCACATGCGGGGGGAGGGGGAAAGGGAGAGGAAAGAGGAGGAAAGGGGAGGGAAAGAAGGGGGGAAGGGGGAGAAGGGATGTTATTCAAATTATGAGAGAACTATTATGTATTGTCTTGTGTCTAAGTAATACTGAGCACATGCTATTGACCACCTGATTAGGACAGTGGAATGAAAAACAGCTAGAGGAGTTCTAGAGGTTGTCAAGGGAGAAAACATAAATGATAATGGGAAATACTAATTACCTCCATACAGACCAGGTAGATAACATGTCAAAGAATGATGCAAAGACTGTATTTTTAGCCATGATAAATGAATAGTTCTCAGAATGACCACTCAGAGAAGCCAAGTGGAGGATGAACTCTTGATTTAGTCACGAGTAGTACACAGAAGGGAATTTGAGTGGTAATAGGGAACGGTCACTTGGCCATAATGAACACAATGTGCCCAAATCCAGTATTACTGCAGGAGAGGAAAAAGCAACAGCAAGAATACACTGCAGTGCAATGCAACGTAAAAGGGAGGTGAGTATATTCCCCTTTAAAAGGATGTAAGTAAACCATGAGAGCAATTACAGATTTCAAAGCAGCTGATGAAAGGACAATGCTGCTTGCAGTGGAACTGAGACCCTGTATTTCAAGCTTTAAATATGCTATTGTTCAAAACATGCTAGCAAAAAAACCACAAAACAATCAAACAGGCAAAATCTCTAAGTCTGGCACAGCTAAACAGCTTAAGGGGGGAAAGAAAAAACAATAAAGGAGTAAAGGTATCCTTCCAAAGTTGTAGTTTTGGCCAAAGAAGTAATACAGGAAGCCCCAAATTCAGTCAAGTTCAATAAAACAGAAAATAAACAAACAAACTGGCCTGCATCAGGAATAGTGTGGCCAGCAGGGGCAGGGAAGTCATTCTGCCCCTGTACTCAGCACTGGTAAGGCCACACCTTGAGTGCTGTGTCCAGTTCTGGGCCCCTCAGTTTAAAGACATTGAGACTCTTGAACATGGCCAGAGAAGGGCAACGAGGCTGGGGAGAGGTCTCAAGCACAGGCCCTACGAGGAGAGGCTGAGGGAGCTGGGGTTGCTGAGCCTGGAGAAGAGGAGGCTCAGGGGAGACCTTATTACTGTCTACAACTACCTGAAGGGAGGTTGTAGCCAGGTGGGGGTTGGTCTCTTCTCCCAGGCAACCAGTACCAGAACAAGAGGACACAGTCTCAAACTGTGCCAGGAAAGGTTTAGGCTCAAGGTGAGCAGAAAGTTCTTCACAGAGAGAGTTGTTAGCTATTGGGATGCGCTGCCCAGGGCGGTGGTGGAGTCACCAACCCTGGAGGTGTTCAAGAGGGGATTGGACGTGGCACTTGGAGCCGTGGTTTAGTAGTCATGAGGTCTGTGGTGACAGGTTGGACTTGATGATCTTTGAGGTCCTTTCCAACCTTACTGATTCTATGAAACAACTAACAAACCCTCCAACGTATTTAGGCCAGACAAAGTAGTTTTTCCCCAGCAGCTTGCTAAACCCATGAAGATTGCTTATAAAGATGTTTTACACAGTAGGAGGAAGCCTACAGGGATTCAGAGGCTCAGCAGAGAGCTTTATAGAAAGAATAGTCCAAAAAAATGACTTTTACTAGAGGCTGCTGTCACCAAACACAGTTGTGCACATCTGTGTGCTTTTCACTCAGTCTTGGACATCCTCCACTGCCTCCCAGGCAGCTGCAGTTCAACAGGATTTGGTATATGTATGATTCCTACTGAAGTTTGGGTCCAGCCTTGTCATTGCTTCACTCCATTATGTGCCCTCCAGCAAGCTGAAGAAAATACTGCTGAAATAATAAGGTGATGACTGGTGGTTTCAGACCAGATTTCATTCAGTCCATTGACTTGGGGACATTTCATTATGAGATGACTCTGAAATGAATAGTAAAATGGGAAGCACTGAGGTCAGAGGAATTAGCCACTAGTCAAAGCACCACGAGCGAGAGGCAACAAAGACAAAACTGAGCCCAGCTTATGGCCCTGGAAGGGGTTACTGCTTTATCAACCTTGCTCTCACATGGAGATGTTTAGAGATGTTGATAGAGATGGGGATTAGGAGAACAGCTGTCCAAAGCAGTAAGTGGTGTTGGCTGCTGTCACCTTTTTCGCCCTTGTTGCTATTGGCACTCTGGACTCCCTGTCCTGCTCTGAGCTATTCCTTTTGTCCAGGCCATTAATAGCATTACCTTCTCCAGATGCTGGTGAAGGCAGACTCTAGAAGACTCTGCCATTCATTTTCCTCTAGTGGCATTTGCAATTCACTGGTAGATACATTTCACAGTTCTCTTCACTTATGCAAGATTGTAGGTAAAACTCACTCTTGTCCACTGGTGAAAAATGAACAGAGTGTGGTCTAACTGTCCTGTAGCCAGGCTTCAAAGCACAGCCTCAACTAGTTCTTCATGGACTGTACTGTGTTTCCTCAAAGGTATCTTCTGTTGCAGACTTCATGAGCATTTTTTTTAACCAATTGAGTACTTTACCTACATGGTAAGTGCAACCTCGGGTCTTGGAAGCTGCCCAGTTTGCAGATCTTCACTCTACAGCACTGAAAATGTCCTGTGTGCGCTTCACAGGACCTTTGATGAACTATAGACATCTTAACTTGTTAGCCTTAGCAGCTCCTTTAAATGACACTGTCAAGCATGTCCACTCTTTTGTGTTGCATGGCTAGAGCTGTTACACTTTTGTTTCCTGAGCCTGTGCAGCACAGCTCTAGCAAAGAAGCGCTATTTGGGAATCCCTTTGCCCCCAGTTACCTAACAGAGAGCTTCTTTATTCAGGGACAAGTTCCAGCTGTTTCTAGGTAACAGAGAAAGTGTATTTTCTGCTGCTCCTCTACATGCTTCCTGCCTCTAAAAATAATCTATTTAAAGATGCAGTTTCCAGTACTCACCAGTTCACCTGGGAACAAAGCTTGTGCACAGTATTGGTATCGTAGACAATTTCACAACCTTGTAACTCACCCACTGACTAAGCCTTCTAGCCACACTTGATTTACTTTGATTAGTGTTTTCACATGGACTTGTGGGTCCCCCCCTCCTATAAAGCTAGGAGTCATGAAGTCCATTTATCCTAGCAGGGTTATCTCCTAAGGTTCACTTGTTACCCAGCCAGAATTTTCTGAGCTTTAACTAGAAACACCATGTCCTTTATCTTCCTCATCCATTCCCCAGTATAAGTTCTTCTCCTTCTAAGATTTTGTGGCAGCCTGTGACCACTGATTTTGTAGAAGTCTCCCCAGGTTTGACTATTTGCTGTGGGCACATGAGGTAAACCAGTACTTTGGCATATTGGCAACACGATGAGCCAGAGGACGGTGCAGCCCAGCACATGCTGGGACTCTGGGTGGAGCCAGAGCATGCTGCCTGGAACGAAGCCACGTAGATAAGCACACATAGTAGTTAGCTGGGGGCACCCAGTTGGTAGGAGTGCAGAAAGGTGTGATCACTGCTAGTAAAAAAATACATAGAATACATAGAATAAACCAGCTTGGAAGAGACCTCCAAGATCATCACATCCAAGCCATCAACCAATCCAACACCACCCAAACAACTAACCCATGGCACCAAGCACCCCATCAAGTCTTCTCCTGAAAACCTCCAGTGATGGCGACTCCACCACCTCCCCAGGCAGCCCATTCCAATGGGCAATCACTCATCACTCGTTCTGTATAGAACTTTTTCCTAACATCTAGCCTGAACCTCCCCTGGCGCAGCCTGAGACTGTGTCCTCTTGTTCTGGTACTGGCCGCCTGGGAGAAGAGACCAACATCCGTCCCTCTACAACCTCCCTTCAGGCAGTTGTAGAGAGCAGTAAGGTCACCCCTGAGTCTCCTCCAGGCTAAGCAACCCCAGCTCCCTCAGCCTCTCCTCGTAGGGCTTATGTTCCAAACCCCTCACCAACTTTGTTGCTCTTCTCTGGACTCGTTCCAGCAAGTCAACCTCCTTCCTAAACTGAGGGGCCCAGAACTGGACACAGTACTCAAGGTGCAGCCTAACCAGTGCAGGGTACAGGGACAGAATGACCTCCCTGCTCCTGCTGGCCACACTGTTCCTGATGCAGGCCAGGATGCCATTGGCCCTCTTAGCTGCCTGGGCACACTGCAGGCTCATGTTCAGTCTACCATCAACCAGCACCCCCAGGTCCCTGTCTGCCTGACTGCTCTCCAGCCACTCTGACCCCAGCCTGTAGCTCTGCATGGGGTTGCTGTGGCCAATGTGCAGAACCCGGCACTTGGATGTGTTCAATCTCATGCCGTTGGACTCTGCCCATCTGCCCAGCCTGTCGAGGTCCCTCTGCAGAGCCTCTCTACCCTCCAGCAGATCAACTCCTGCCCCCAGCTTGGTGTCGTCAGCAAATTTACTGATGATGGACTCGATGCCCTCGTCCAGATCATCAATAAAGATGTTAAATGTCAATAAAGATGTTAGATGTCAATAAAGATGTTAAAATATCATTGTAAAGACATAAAAGAGGGTTACATGGATATGCCATGTCCTGAGGAGATGTGAGGAATGGCGGTATGAAGGGCCCTGCACAGGTATTCTTAGTGGTTGGCTACAGCTGCACCAGATGCAGCCTTGAGTACAAACTGTGCTGTCTTTATTCTCCTTGTAGCCTTTAATTTTCCAGTGAATGCCAGGCAATAAACAGCACCAGAATATCAGGGCCCAGGTATCTTCTGACAAGACAGAAAGCAACTTTCCTTTCTGATTCATTCTAAAGGAAACCAAAATGTTATTTCAGACATGGGTTTAGTGAATGGTGAGTTTACTCCCTCAGTCAGGAAACAGATCTGCAGGGAGGAGCAGACACCAAACATGGCAGAGCCTGCAAGGAGAGGGGTGGGGGAAGAGGAGACACAAGTTGGCTCTGGTAAAAACCCAAAGGTGGGGTTTAACCTGCTTCAGTAAAGGCAATTAGGGCAACGCAGGGAGCTAGGAGATACGTAATGAAACAGGAAGAGGGCAACAGAAATTATACACAGATGAGGCTGCCAGTTTCTTAGATTAGGGCACTCAATTCAGAGTTAAGGATGATGCATGATGAGCCTGGAGAATCTGCTGCTAATGGTGAAGGTGAGTTCCAAATGGGCAATGAGACACTGCCCAAGCTGCATCTAAAACAAGCATGACCGTGCTGCAGGAAGGATATTAACCACATATCTTCAGAATAAATTCAGGTGAGAAATTGGTAATTGAATTGGTAATTTCAGAAAAGCCAATTAGGGATTGCAAGGGCAGAGATAAGTAGTTCTTCACAGAGGAAGAACAGGACCTTGACCTTATCAAGGGATGGGGGGAAAAGGTGAACTACAACAGCAGAAAGTGCAAACCTAAACACTTGGAAGCTCAGCAGTGAGGACATGAGCTAGACACTAATGAAATGGAGGCACTGAAGGAATAAAGAGACCTTAGTGCACTGAGGGGTGGATGTGAAGCAGCAGCATGATGCTTCTGTGAAAAAGGAATGGCATGATGCTAGGATGCATCAGACGAGTTATTTTTAGCAGAGACAGAAACATCGCTGCCATTGCGCAAGGCATTGTGAGGCTCCTTCCAGAACATCCTTGTAGATCTGCATTTGGGAAGGATAAATTTCCACTGCAGAGAAAAAAAACCTATTTGGATAGAGAGAGCAAAAATCAGCTGATGAAGATCTACTGGAAGTGTTTGGCTTGTTCTGCCCAGAGGCTGAGAGGGGACAGATGTATTTCTGGAGAACCGCTGAAAGAAAACTGTAAATAAGAAAACGTTAGGAAAACCTTTAAGACCTACGATAACATCACAAGGTAGTTATAGATGTTAAACTGTAGAGTTTCAAGCCCACCAGGAGGGAAGCTCTGGATCAGCCTTCAAGAGGGGTAATGGAGCAGAGAAACCCAGATCAGTTTAACACAGTTTGACAGAACTCACACCATAAACTTTGAAATGGGGGAGCCCTGAAGATGGGTAGCTCAGCCTGGGACACAGCTCTTGGCTGGCCAAGGAGGCATCAGTGCTAAAGTTATTTGGAGGAGGTGCTGCTTCCAGGTTGCTGCTGGTCACTGTGAAGATGAAGAATAAACAATTTCCTCCCTAATTTGCTTCTAAAGGTTCTGAGGTTCTCCTTCCAGAGACAAGCTGTGGGCCTAATGCATTGGTGCTCCCAGCATTACAGTCCCAGAGGCCTGCTCACACACCAGGCTTAATGCTATTGCCAGATTAGGGTCAGGAGGGAATTTTCCTGGACTGACAAAATTTGTGGTTGCATTTTTTACACGGTTTTGGGATTACTTTTGGTTTGGTTTGTGGTTTGTTGGGACTTTTTTCCACCTCTCCAAGTTCACATCTATTTTCTAGATCCCACACAATTTCCCTGTTCCCCCCCCCCCCCAAATTCTCTGCCCTCACCAGGCGGCAGACCTGATGGACCCATAACCTCCTGCTTTGCTTCTTGGGGCATGTGACAGCTGCAGCTTTATTTGCTGAGTCTCCACTCAGCATTTGCATAAAGCATGTGCAGTGCCTGGTTTGTGGTGCAGGGGTGAGCAGAGCAGATGTGCAGTTTAGAGGCATTGGCAGAACATTCATTGTACCTTTACTTACAGCTGCAGGACACTTGACTACAGGGTGACCCTGGAGGACTGCCCCAATGTGAACACAAGTACACACAGTGGCAAAAGCAGCTCTAAGAGGGAACATGGGAATTAACCCAGGCTCTCAGCTGTACAAGCACAGATCTGAAGTACACACCACCACTGGCTGGCCTCCAGGGCTTTCTCACAGGCGGGCAGGGATTTGGGACAAGGGATGTGTAAGAGACCACAGGTTTAAGAGTGATGGAGCCCCAAACCTACAGGTATTGCATGTCACAGGGAGATAAGCATCTCTCCCCTCCTCTGAGCACACGTTTCCAGTGATCCCAGCCAGCACCAAGCTCCCACTGGCTCTTTTCTGCAGGTGCCCTGAAGCTGAGTATCCCTGCAGGGCTCCAAATGCAGGACGTCCACACTGGGAAAGCACAGACATGACTCAGCAGCAACTTCCACTTCAGGCCAGGACCTCTGAGCTCTTGGGTGCATGGAGTGAGGCTGAATCTTAGGATCTGATGGTTCCGAGGAAGGGAATGGGTGCAAACAGCGAGGAGCGTTGCATAGCCAGGCTCATTCCTGGCATCTCTCCCTGTGGGAATCCCTGTCAGATGAGCACACTGAACATCTTCAGCTGGATCTTAAGGGTGAAGATACCAAGTGTGGAAAAGGACCTCCACCTCATGACAATGCAGCATCTGGCAGCATCCAACTCCAAGGTCACAGAAAACCTTTTCTGAGGATAAGGGGCTCTGCTGTGCTGGGGAAATAATGAGGCTTGCAAAGCAATGGGAACAAGGGCTGTGCAGCCTCCAGTCATGGGCAGGAGTGTGCAAGGAGTCTGCTGTCAGATTCTCCTGCTTCCCCACTGTCTTTTGCATATGAGATCCAAACCAGTTTATGCATTGAGCACAGGCCTCTGATTTTCCAGGTTTTAATCATGACAGAAAAAGAGTCTGGATGCCCTTTCTGGCTGCTTTCTGGCTTGCAGATGACATTCAGGACACACTAATGCAAGAGGGAATGAGAAGGGAAAGGGAGGGAGGAGGTGTGAAATCAGCATCAGTCCCTTGGAAGTTTGCTCCAGCAGAAAGACAAAGACAGCAGGGCCTGATGCAGGGAGGATTAAGGACAATTACAAGAGAATGGAGTGAGTCTGCACCAAGAACAGAAGGGGAAAGGTTGAGAGCACCTTGAAGAGAAAGAGTGAAATTCTCAGCCCCACTTTGTGACCTCTCAGAAATCATCCCCTGTGTAGTCCCTAGCCATGGACTGCTGCAGCTTGGGGCAGAGCCATTCACACAGGCAGCAAAGATGCTGCAACTTGTAGAAGATTGGCTGTCCTACATGCATCGTGTCCTTGGGTGAAGCATATCTGCTTCCAAAAGATTTCCCCCAGGAGCTGGAGTCCCTACAAAGCCCCACCTCTGTACCTCACATCTAACATGTCTCTGGCAGGTAAAAAAAAACATGGGTACCACTGATGACAGCAAGGAAAAGGCAACTGGGATGTCAGGGGGACTGTCCCAGGCCAGCAGTGCAGTCAGTGGCAGGACTTACCTATCAGTGTGTGAAGAGAAGAGCCAAGGCATGGCTCTGCCTTGGGAGCTCCAGGTCCAAACTCTTAAACTGGGCTGTCTGCAGAGCAGCATGTTGGTCCAGCTGGCATCTGGGAGGCACACAGAGCTGCCAGACATCAAGTCAGCAGCCATCCACATGTGCAACAACCCCGACAAGCTAAAAGCAAGCATGTCCCAAATGCGTTGGAGCTCAGTGGATGCATCCATGGTGCCCTGTGACCATGACAGCCACAGTCACCTCTACAGATGCAGCCATACCTGCCAGCTGCAGGGCTGAGCAAGGGATGGGCTTCAAGTGCTGCTCCTCACTACTGTCCCCTAATCTTCTCCAGACAGGTCCTGCCAGCACTCCCACTTCCAGAGAGCTGGCTGTGCACCATTTCCTGCTCTCCTGCCTCCTCTTTGCAATGGTAGAGTGGCTGCCAGCTGGGCAGCAGGAAAACCCCTTTCTGCAACTCTCACCCCCTCCACAGCAGCCCTTAAATCAATAACCCCAGAACACAGGGGCAGGTGATTGCTAACGGAAGCCATTAAACTGTAACGTGGTGGGGACAAAGCCAGCCTCTAACACTTGCAAGATTTATAGAGCACAACAGCAGGGTGTTAATTCTTTTGGAAACACAAATGCTTTCACACCCTTTGCCTTTCCTCACCCACTGGAATGAGGAGAGGGGACCCAGAAACACAAGGACACAGCCTTGTTTGCACTGCAGTCGGGGTGATGCCATGCTTACAGGGCTGCTCAAATACATGTACCTCAGGTCCATGTGGTAGCACATTCCCAAGGGTCCTTCTGCCAGCAGATTGTCCCCAGTGCCCAGCTCCAGCTTTCCCATGACACTCCCAGCTCCCACCTGCCCCCACAGCTACAGCAGAGGTTCAGTTCAAGGCTATGAAGAAGCTTTCAGGACACCTAAAGCAGTGGGAGGAACCAATCCAGCTCTTGGGCACATAAGCCCTTCCACAGACCTGGATCAGCCTGCAGGTGTTCTTGCAGCTCACTGAACAGACGCTCTCTGCAGCACTCTTACTTGGATCCACAGGTCCACAGTGCTGCTCTGGCAGCTCAGAGATCAGGGAGGTGATCAGGGAGAGGGACTGCCTGTGTGCTGCAGCAAAATGGGTTTTGCACAGACTCCCAAAAAGGGACACTTGCATCGTCCCCTCTTGAGTCCTTGTCGGGCCCTGGCTTTCACCCCCTCCTCCTGCACCCTCTTGCCACTGCCCCTGGCAAGAGCTGCATTACTGATTAACAGCTCCCTGACGGCATTAACCCAAGTCCTGCTCACATCTTTGCCTCCAGCCTCCTCCTTGGACTCTCCCTTGTGCAAAGTCCAGGGCCAGGCAGGAGAGGACAGGGTAGGAGCTTGCCTCAGCACTCACACTGCTGGCAGCCTCACTGTGCCCCACATACCTAGGGTACTGCAGAAGCCTCCCTGGCCTGACCTATGAAGCAGCATGAGTCACCAGTGTGCAAGCAGAAACAGGAGCATCCCTCTCCATCCAGGAAACCAGAGGGCACAAATGGGCTCCAGTGTGAATCCCAGACCTTGAGATTGCTGCAGCACACCCACAAAGGGCTACAGGGGCCTGAACATGATCCAAATGGCAGCATGAACATAGGCTTGGCAGAACCCCCTGCTCTGCATCATATCCACTGGACATCCCACCCTGGGTTTATTGCTGCTATGCCCCTTTCTGCTTTCCTACTAGAGAAGGGGGCACTGTCTCCATCAAGCAAGAGGCCCAGGGAGACTTGGAACCAACCCCCTCCCACCTCAGGCACTGTAAGGAATCCTCTGCCTGTCCCTCGGTCCCTTCCCACCACACTCCCCTAGCTTTGCAGATCCCAGATGGGCAGCTGCAGGCTGCCTCATCTCAGGATGAGCTGAGAGGTAGCCCAGCTGGGCACCACTGCACTCTGCCCAAGCCTGGCCCAGTCCTGAAGCCAGCCCCACTCTCGTGCTGGAGAATCTCCAGGCTTGTCCCAGGCAAGTAGCAGCCCAAGGCAGGGCTTTTCTCTGGCTGCCAGCACAAGAGCAGGGTGAGGTGCAGGGAAGCTGTTTGTCTGCAGGTCCAAGCATACACCCACGAGGGCTGTCTGAGATGACCCTTGTGCTCAATATGCTGCAACACAGCAGGGCCTGGACAGATATCCTGCATTCCCTCCCTGCCACTACCCATCCTTCTTCTGCCAAGCACCATCCTGCTATGCTCTGCCTGCTGCAGATGCCTGTAATCTCTCTGCAGTCACGCCAACACCTTCCCCTTGGGGAACACCCAGAGATGAGATGTCTGACATCCCTCTCCTGGTGAGATGGAGCAAAACCATCCAGCTGGCTCGAAGGGGTGGGCAGACATGGCAGTTGGGCACGCTGCCCTCAGAGTAGGCAGAGCCCTGCCGAGGGTGAGCCCCTCGTACCCCTGCCCACCGCAGCAAAGGGCGGTGGAGGAGGAGGATCTTCCACTGCCCCCTTGTGGCCATCACGGGAAGTGCAGGTGCTCCCAAAACCCAGTCGGTTACAAGGAGAGGCCAGGGTGCTGAATCCTTGTTGCAGTAGGGACAGAGCAGTCTGTGCTGCCTGTCCTCAAAGAGTTCACCCTAAGCCAGGCCATTTGAGGACTGACATAGGGCCCCTCAAAGCGCCTCGGTGACCCCAGTCCTGCCCCACTTTCCCCAGACACCCCACTTCTGCATCCAATCCTTTACCTGTGCTACTTCTCATGGGGCCAGACCTAAACACAGCACCCCAGGGGTCCCAAGTGGGCAGAGCCTGAGCCCACAGCTGAGAACAGCCCACAGGAAGGAGACAACGAGGCAGGGCTGCTGTTTGGGCATCCGCATTTATTACACGGCTGGGGCAAGCCTGTGGCCGCCACTTGCCTGGGCCCCTCTGGTCGGAGGCCAATGACCCGTCCTCCTTAAATACTGATTATAAAACAGATTTTTTTCCTTTTTCTTTTTCTTAAAAACCTCCTATCTCTCTCTCTCTCTCCATACTTTTTTTGTCTTTTGTATTTGAGTATAAAAGTGGGGGCGGGCGCTCCGCCTTGCCTGCCGCTACCTCCGCAGGCTGCGCTGTGCCTGCCGCAGCAGCGTGTCGAAGTCCAGGGAGTCAAACTTGCTCTTGATGGGGGCCGGGTCAAAATCCTCTCGGTTTGAGTCTGCAAGACATGGGAAGAGGTTGCCTTGAGCCTTGGGGACACTGGCACAGTTCTGGCTATCACTACAAGCAACTCCTTCCCAAGACCCTTCAGACGCCCACCTCCGGACCCAAAGTCAGGCTGATGGAGGACTGGACCTGGCCTCCATCACAGTGCTGGAGGGATGAGAAGCCCCTGTTCGATCCCATCTCAGGACAGGGCTATGCCTGGACATATGAAGACAGGCTGAGAGTTGGGGCTATTCAATCTGGAGGAAAGAAGGCTCCGAGGAGACCTTATTGTGTCCTTCCACTATCTTAAGGGGGACTACAAGAAAGCTGGGGAGGGACTTTTTAGTGTGCCAGGTAATGATAGGACTAGGGGGAATGGAACAAAAACCAAAAGGGATTGGATGTTAGGAGGAAATTCTTCACTATGAGGGTGGTGAGACACTGGAATAGGTTGCCCAGGGAGGTGGTAGAAGCCTCAGCCCTGGAGGTTTTTAAGGTCAGACTGGATGTGGCTCTGAGCAACCTGATCTAGTGTGAGGGGTCCCTGCCCATGGCAGGGGGGTTGGAACTAGATGATCCTTGAGGTCCTTCCAACCCTAACAATTCTATGACATGTCCCTACCTGACCAAGCTTGACTGACCCCAAGGATGGAGACCTCTACACCTTTGGGAAGGAAAGGGTACCCAGGGGTTCCAGCCCCTAACTTGGGGAACGTGAGACTCACCCAGGTCAGCATAGTTTCTCTTGCAGAACTGCCGGCGGCCACCGAAGCACAGATCGAAGGGCTGCTCGTCCGGGCGCCGCAGCTTGTGCCCACTCTCGATAGCAGCAAAGGCCTCCTCAGCATAGCGGTAGGTGACAAAGCCATAGTTGTCCCTGGAGCCAAAGGAAGAGAAGGAAGATCAGCAGCACGGTATGGCTCACCCCTCCTTGATCCACACATTCCTCTTGAGGGAATGAGGGAAGTCATTCTGCCCCTGAACTCAGCACCAGTCAGGCCACACCTTGAGTCCTGTGTCCAGTTCTGGGCTCCTCAGTTTAAGAAGGATATTGAGACACTTGAACGTGTCCAGAGAAGGGCAACGAGGCTGGGGAGAGGCCTCAAGCACAAGCCCTGTGAGGAGAGGCTGAGGGAGCTGGGGTTGCTTAGCCTGGAGAAGAGGAGGCTCAAGGGAGATCATATTGCTGTCTACAACTACCTGAAAGGAGGTTGTAGCCAGGTGGGGGTTGGTCTCTTCTCCCAGGCAGCCAGTGACAGAACAAGAGGACACAGTCTCAAGCTGTGCCAGGGGAAGTTTAGGCTTGAGGTGAGAAGAAAGCTCTTCACAGAAAGAGTAATTGGCCATTGGAATGTGCTGCTCAGGGAGGTGGTGGAGTCACCGCCTCTGGAGGTGTTCAAAAAAGGCTTGGATGTGGCACTTGGAGCCATGGTTTAGTTGTCATGAGGTGTTAGGCATTTGGTAATAGATTGGACTTAATGATCTCTGAGGTCTTTTCCAACCTGATTGATTCTGACTCTGTGAATGGAAAACCCAGCCAAGGGGGGCCATCCCTGGGAACGTTCTGAGGCCCCACAGCTCTTACCCTTCGGAGCGAAAGTGCAAGGTGCACTCCTCGATGTCTCCGAACACAGAGAAGCGGTGCCGGAGCTCTGACCGTGTCATCCTGCTTGGGATCTTGCCAATAAACACCACTCTCCGCTCCTCCTGTAGGCAAGGATGCACCGTCCCATGAGATGGGAACAGGGGTACTTGACATCTCCACCCTCCTGGTTTGGAGGTGCAGGACCTCCCAACAGAGCACCTTCCCTGCGCTGCCACCCATCACACCACACCCTGGCCAGAACCTCCCAGTAATGCTGCCTTCAAGGCTGAGACCCCCACAGCTCTCCGAAGTGGTGGAAGGCACGGGGACCCCCAAATCTCCATCTCTAGATTCACAGCCCTCCAGCACTCACTATTGCACGTTCCTTCTGGAGGATCCTCTGCCTTTGGTAGTGGTCCCGTGCCTCGAAACTGTATCTGGCAGGGCAGAAACCAGACACATGAGCTATAGGGTCAAGGCAGTGGCCAGAAAAAAAGTGATCCCAGATACAAGGGAGATACTGAAAGAGCAGGTCCGCTCCTACCCAGCACACAGGAGGCCAGGAGATAGGATGGGGAAAGCTCACACACCCCTGCTGGGTGGTCACGCTCACCTCCTCCGCCTGTTGCTCCTCCTGCATGGTGAGGGGGAGCGAGAGTGGGACTGGCTACGAGATGTGGACCTGGATGAGTAGGAGGATACTGATGATGAGGATGAGGACCTGTCCCGGGACCTGCCACATGACCCACAGCTGGAGTGGGAGGAGTTGCTGTGGGAACATCTTGAGCGGTACCTGGAAGGAAAGAGAGACAACACTCAGTGCCAAGCCCTCCCCATGCTCAGCACCACGAGGCTCAGGACAAGGAGCAGCCCCTTATACTCCCCAGCAGGACTCGTCCCCAGGGTGAGCTGGGCTATGGAAAACTCTGCCTAAGTTAGCAAGGGCAGTAATGACGCTGCAGACATGTTACTCCCCTTGGCTCCAAACACCACTTTGACAGGGAAGTAGTAAGCCCACAACTGGCACAGCCTTTGAATAGCAAGAACCAGTCACAGGGGAACCACACAGCCCATGGCTGTGACTAGGCAAGGGCCCAGAAGGAGCTGGGCACCTGCTGTGCTGAGTCCCACACAGAGCACAGGATGATACCAGAGCCCTCACAGCCACATGGTACTCAACAGCCATGCAAGTGAAGACTAAGTGCCTCCAACCACACTGAGGCCATGACATGCACCAGGACAGGATTGAGCTTCTGCGTCCACAGCCTCCTGCCCACAAGAGCTTTTCTGGCAAGGCCAAGCAAAGCTTAAGGGCAGCAGGACTAAAACACCACTGGGATCAAGCTGGGATGCCTCCAGTCAGCAGCAGGGTCCCTCTCTAAACATGCTGCCCATGGGTGGTTCCCCCACCATCCCCCTGCCTCCTCCACTCCAAGCAGGTGTGCTGCCACATATTCTCCTGGGGTCAGGATGGCACAGTCTATGGGGACATTTCCCAGTACAGGACCAGCTGTATTCACTGAAAGCCATGCCAGAGAGGCCAAGCCTCTGAGCTGCACAACCCTGAGGCATGGCATTGTGCATGTGCCCTTTCCAGCTCCACCCTTCTTGCCTGTTGATCACCAACAGAGGGGCCTTGGTTCGACAAGCCCTTCAGGCCCAGTGACCTAGAACACCTCCAGAACTGGTTGAACACCCAGGGAAGGGCTCCAGTGCTTCCCACCCTAGCTGGGAGAGGCTGTACACTGCTTGGATGCACAAGGGCTCAAAAAGAAACACAGCTTGCAGAGACGAAGCTGTCCCACTTTCCTATGCAGCCACCTCCATAAGGAGCACAGGGAGCCCCTAAGGCAGCCAAGCCAGACAGGATTTTCTCTGCTTGCCTCCAGTGGCTCCCTGGAGAGCTCCATTGTGGTTCCTCTTATTTCTAGACCTAGGGCTGTATCAGTTGCACAGCACAAACACCAACACCTGCTATATCCCAGAAAAAACATCCAAAAGCCAGGATGCAGCCAAGGCCTTGCACCACAGTGTTCCAGGAGGGGTAAGGAAGCCTAGCTCAGTGGTGGCTCTTTGCAGGCATACCAGCCTAGAAATGGCATTCTGACACACAGTTACTGGTAGGTGTTGCAGCAGCTCACCTAGTCTGAGCCAGGAACCCCCTCAGAAGGGCCACAAGGACAAAAAGTTCAAAGGATCACAAGATGTTAGGGGCTGGAAGCGACCTCTGAAGATCTTCAAGTCCAACCACCCTGCCAGAGCAGGGCCATAGAATCTAGCACAGGTTGCATAGGAACACATCCAGATAGGTCTTGAAAGTCTCCACAGGAGGAGACTCCACAACCAACCTGGGCAGCCTGTTCCAGTGCTCTGCGACCCTCACAGTGAAGCAGTTCCTCCTCATGCTGAGGCAGAACCTCCTGTGCTGTAGTTTGTATCCATTACCCCTTGTCCTGTCACAGGGTGCAACTGAGCAGACCAAACACAGTCTTTCAGCAGGTCCAGAGAAGTGTCTGGGCATACTTTCAAGAGACCTGCCAAGAGACCCAAGGAGTAAGGAGACATACTCCACCGCCTACCTTCGCCACCGCTTGGGCGGTGGGGAGAACGATTGTGACCGGGATCGGGAGGATGAGGATGAAGATGAAGATGAGGACTCGCTAGCTCCATCCGAACTGGAGCTGAAAGAGCGGCTGGCACGGCTCCGACCAGCCCTCCAGCTGCTGGCTGAGGGGCTGGGCGAGTCCTGGGGTCTCCGATAGCAGCGCAGGGACCTCTTGGCAGCAGCTTGGCTGGGCTGGGCACTGGGAGTCTGCATCTCCTGGTCCCGGCAGGGGGAAGCAGCTGGAGACAGAAGCACCGAGGTGGGGGGAGTGCTGCACTCAGTGGTGGCCTTGTTAGGGACGCTAGTCCGATAATCCAGGGGAGCTGAGCAAGCTGTCCCCAGGCTGGGCCCCACGGTGGCGGTGGGGGCTGGAAGGGTGGGCTTGGGCTCGTCCAGCGTCCGTTTGGGTAAGAAGAAGATGGGTTTGATAGTGATGTCCCGGTGGTGTTTGACGTTCCAGCGGGAGCCACCCTCGGCAGGGGGCCAGGCGCCAGCACCACTGCCTTCCGGCGGCGCTGCACCCAGGACGCAGTAGTCGTGGTCTCCCGAGCAGACGTGGCTGGGGGCTGAGCCGGCAGGGGCTGGCGCTGGGCTTTTGCCCTGGAGTTTGCTGGAGGGCAGGGGCTTGGCTTTCACCAGCCTGGCCATCTTCTGGGGCCCTTCCTGGAGCGCAGACCCGGGCAGCTTAGCTTTGGCCAGCAGTGAGACAGCAGGCAATGGCTTCCACAGCTGGTGGGGGGGCGTTGCTGGAGGGGTGAGGCCTGCAAGAGCACCAGAGGATTTTCAAAAGCAGCCCCTTGCTGCAAGCTGCCTGGCCCAGCTTCCCGTAAGCCCTGGGGAACTCCCCCCCCAGTTCCATGACAGACCCCACCAGGAAATGGTGGAATTCCCCACCTCACCCCAGGCATTACCTGCCACATTGGCCAGCTCAGAGGCCTGCAGGCTGTCCGTGGGCTTCCTGTCCTGCTGGGTCTCAGGCCTGAGAGAGGGAAGGACCTTTGTCAAATGTGGCAGCCAAAGCCCAACCACAGTCCTCATGCCCCTGGTGGGACAGAGAATCTGAGAGAGCTGCAAGGATGGAACTTGCATAGCCCAGTCACATCCATCACTGTTTCCCTCAATTTTTCCCCTCAGTCCCAACCCTGATCCCCAGCCCACCTGGGGTTGAGCTCCCTCTTGGGCCAGCAGACACAGCCACCAGCCACAATTCAGACCCTGCCATGACTGATATCTGCCCCATGCCCCCACCAAAGACAGAGCTCAGCTCTCTGCCAGCCTCCATGCTGGGACACTAGCTTAGTACTCACCCAGAGCTCCCTGCTGGCCGCCTGTCCTCAGGGCGCTGCATGGGAGTCTCCTCTTTCTTGGCTGAAAAGAGAGAGTGGGTGAAGGTGTAGAAAGGCTGGGGCTGGAGGGCAGAGGACAGACCCTACGTATGGAAGGTAGGGGGATATGGACAGAGAGCACCTTGGGCACAGACTGGGAGAGGTTTCACAGCACCCCAAACACAGCTCCCTGTTCCCTTTCCTTCCCAGGCTCCTCACCACCTCCTCAGCCCCCTTGGGGACCCCTGGCTGCTTTCACAGGCAAAGAAGGAGATTGGGGGAAAGACACTGGGGCAGGTAACACCAGCCCACAGGCAGCAGTGCCCCAGCCCCCTACTCCAGCTCCACCACAGGGAGCACAGGTAGTCCAGGTAGGCCTGTGTGACACAGAGGTAGCCCCGTGGGGGACACTAAGCCACATACGCACCCTCAGACTTCTCAAACTGCTCCAGCAGGCTGGACAGGTCAGTAGCTTCAATCCCTGGGCCAGGGAGAGAGCACAGCAAGTCAGGTCAGCCAAAACCCTCCTGGCAGCACAGCGATTCACCCCAGCCCCATCCTCCCCCTGCACCAGCCTCCTTGGGTGATGGGACAAGCACTGGGGAGCAGTGGCACAGCCTGCAGCAGCTTCGCACCTCCCACCCCAAGGACAAGGAGCATCCAGCTCTACGATCCCAGGAGGGCCCAATTTGGGCACAGCTAGCCCAGACCATCCACTGGAGGCAATGTCCTGGCAGAGCACTGAGAAAAGTCTGCAAGCCTGCAGGCACAGCTTTGCCACCCTCACTCCCAGAAGTGCCAGGAAGTGCCTGCTGGCAGCACCGCAGCCCTGCCAGCTGGCAACGCTCAAGCCAGCACCCTGCAGTCTTCCCACTCACCGATCTCACTGATGAAGGCTTGCACAATGTCCTTGCTGCTGTCACAGGGCTGTGCTGGGCTGAGGAACGGCTGGTGCCTCCATGACCGTGCAGCAGGCATCTTGGTGGCCAGGCTGCTCTCTCGACCCCCTTTTGGTGGTGGTGCTGCAGCCTGCGTGGTGGATTGTTTGCTGGGGGGCTCCAGCACGGCAGTTGACTTGGGTTCCCGCAAGGCTTTCTCCACTGCTCTCTTGCCTGGCCCTGCAACCTCTTCCCTGGGGTGGGTGCCAAGGGATTCCTCAGCAAGGCCAGTTGCAGGAGACACTTCTGCAGGGCAATGGATGGCAGCTGAAGGGGCCTTCAGGACTTTGGTAGAGGTTGCAACCTGAAAGTCCTCTGGAGGCTGGGTGAGGGCAACCTGAGTGGCTGCCGTGGGCTGGGCTGGCACTGTAGGGGTGACTGTGGTGGGCTGGGCAGCAGGAACTGATGGGACTGCTGCAGGCTGGGCAGGGGCTGAGACCTTCGGGCCCTTTGGAAGAGAGCTCTCCCCTGCCAGCCGTGCCTGCCTCCTGGGGTCTGACACCCTGCTGGTCATCAGCCTGGCTGGGCCACCTGCAGCCCCCTTCTCGCTGCTCAGGGTGGTGGGTGGCTGAGTCGGGAAGGCAGGTGGCTCTGGGCAGTTGAGCACAGGGGCAGTGGGAGGCTGTGAGGGCAAGAGAGCTGTGCCAGGGTGGCCACTGGCTGGGAAGGGAGCGGTACCCTGCAGTGCTGCTCCAGGGTCTCCATATGGCGGAGGAGGAGGAGGAGGAGGAGGAGGTGGCGGCGGCATGGGGATTACTGGCCAGTAGGATGGTGGTGCCCACCCTACTGTGGCATAGGGTCCACTGGGGCCAAACGGAGGTGGGGGCAGCATGGCTGGTGGGGGCCAGGCCATGGCTGGAGGTGGGAGGCCAGGCACCATGTGAAAAGCACTGGAGGAGCCAGTACTGGGTGGCAGGGGCAAACCGCGGCAGTCCACAGGCCGTGGGCTGAAGCAGGGCCAGGAAGGCACTGGTGGGTAAAGGGCATAAGCACCGGCAGAGGCTGGTGGCACCCCAGTGGGGGCTGCCCCAGCAGCTGGGGGCACATTTGGTGCAACAAAAGGCATTGGCGTTGATGGGGGTGGTGGAACTGTAGCAGGTGCTAGAGCAGTGGCAGGTGTGGGAGCTGAAGCCAGAGGGGTGGGAGCTTTGCCAGCAGGAGAAGGGACATCAGCAGGGCTGGTGGATTTCTCCAGGCTCTTCTGAGCGCTGGTTGCTTCGGTGGTGGGATGCACAGGTGGCACCAGGCATGGAATCTCTGCCAGCTCTGTTGGAGGCTCAGGGATGCTGGGCCACTTGCTGGCCACTTGCTTCTCAGAGTCCTTCCTGGTGCCTGGGCTGGGCTGGCGGTGCAGCATACGGATGCGGTATTCCCGCAGGCTCAAGGCCTTGGGCTTGGCTTCCTTGGGCAGGCTCTCGCTTGGCTCTGCCGCTGGTAGGCTCTGGGAGGGCTCCAGCCCCACGCCTCGCTCTGGAAGCGGAGAGGCAGCCTCCGAGACCCCACTGCTCTGTCCAGCAGCTGGCTGTGCATCTCCCTCGCCCTCAGCCTGATCTGCAGGGCCTGGACAGCCAGCTGCCGGTAGCTCCACCGCAGCTGCTGCAGTCTTCTCCAGAGGCACCACAGTCTCAGCCTTCTCCAGGGTCACAGCCACCGTTTCTCTTGCTGGCTCCTTCTGCAGCTCTTGCTGCGCTTTCTCAAGCGGGGAGGCCTCTGCCGTGCTCCGGGGCCTGCCTCGAGGCCGCGGTGGCCGCTCCCCACGCAGCTCCATCTGCCCCTCCTTCCGGGCTCGCTCCAGCTGCTGTGCCAGGAAGTCCGAGACCTGGACAGAGGGACATGCTGCCCGACGCCGGCTAGTAGGTGGCTGGCCTGGGGGTTGTCCAGAGCCAGCCGAGTGGAGCTGCTGGGCCACATAGTCCCTGCCTGACCTGGCCTGCTTGCTTTGGTCCTCCTTCACTTTCTTTTTCCGACTCTTCCTTGCCCTCTCACGCCCACGTCCCGTCTCTGAGCCTTCACGTGTACTGCTCACCGGGGCCTCCTTGCTGCACTCAGAGCTGCTGTCAGGGATGCAGGCTCTGGATGCTGTTGTCTCCAGCGGGGACGTGTTCTCCGCTGTAGCACAGGAGGGCTCTTTCTCAGGCAGTTTCTCCTTCTTCTCCACTCCATTATTCTGGGCTGGAACTCCTAGCACCTCTTCTTGGTCCTCTGGGATTGACTGCCCAGTACTCTTCTCTGCTCCTAGGAGCTGGGGCTCCACATTGGGGAAGCTGTGAGACAAGGACTGAAGGACCACTGGGATCTCCATGCTCTCCCCTTCACCAAGCACAATTTCCAGCATGACAGGGCCGCTCAGGAGCTCTTTGGCCACAGGCTCAGCGTCAGGATCCAGGCAGACAGTGAAGGTGGGCAGGCAGTACGGGTGCATGGACTTCACCAGCTCGCTCAAGGACACGTCGCCGGTGTTGATGATGCAAGGGTCTTCACGCTCCTCCAGCGCTGTCCCAGCCTCACTCACACAAAACTCCCCAGCCTCCATGCTGCCGCCCAGCTCTTGGCTGAAGGCAGCTTCCTCCTCTTCTTCCTCCCCATCGCTGCGCTGTGGCAGGGGCTGCTCTCGGGCCCGGTGCCAGCCCACCTTCCTCTCTACCCTTGGGGTGCTGCAGACTTGCTTCTTCAGCAGCACTGGGTCCTCAAGGCTGTGAGCAGCACGGTCCCAAGCCAGGTCTGTGTCAGGCTAGGAAGAGGAACCAAAGCAAGTGTCAGCCCCTGAGTTTTCACCTGAGCACCCACAGGCACAGCTATCTGTGGGTCTGCTGAAACTCTGCAGCAAAGCCCCATGGCGGACAAAAAGCTGGAGAGCATTTGACTCTCCCAGTAAGACACAGTAGAGCTGGAAACCTGCCACCCCTCAGGGCCACCCACTGAATCCCCAGTCCCACCAGATGGGGCAGGCCCTGCTCCCACTGCCACCAGTGCACTACAAAAGCATTGCTTCCAAGAGAGGATGCCTGTGCCCGGCAGAAAGGCAGGGGTTGAGAAGCAACAGCAGGGACACAGCCCAGCATCACCCAAACACTGCTTCTTCAGCTTCCCTTGCTCAGCTACTCACCTTCCCAAGCACAGAGATGCTGCTGCTGCTGAGAGGCCTGAGAGCCTTGGGCTGCTCCAGGGCAGGGCTCTCACATTCTAGTGATGGACGTGACAGGCTGAGAAACTTCTGAAACTGCAGAGGAGACAGGTAAAAGATGAGGCAGAGGCAGCAGCAGGTTTATGCTGCTGGAGGGGACAGGCTGCCCCCAGCCCCAAAGTGGCCACACACATCACCTCACAGACCCCGGAAGCAAACTCAGCCCTGTTTCACCCATGGCACACACAGCCACAGCTGATCAAGCAGAGAGGTACATGCTGCTCCCCAGACCCAGAGCTCTGCACAAGACCCAAAGTAAAAGCATGGCCCTCTGATCCCACACTGGAGCCCTGGGAGTGTTCAGGGCTGGCTCAGCCTTTCTCATGTTGCTGGTCAGATGGACTATCTCAGGGTGTGGGGGACCAAGCTCCTATCACCTCAGGACAAGCCTACGCCAGGACCTAGCAGAGCCCTGCCAGAGCATCTTCTTGCTCGTTTTTGGGTCAGGCTGGCTCTACCCTGCGACTCACCGAGGGATTGTCCCTCTCCCGAGGTGAAGTCAGCAGCTCTGCATCCATGATGGTGTCAAAGGGGGACAAAGTCTCATCATCTGTGCTGTCCAGGATCTCAGTGATGGCAGTCAGCAGAGACAGTTCGTTCGGTGCATCCAGACAGGCCTTGCTCTGCTGCAAGGACAGGGGCAGTCTCAGAGAGTGGTGGGACATGGCCAAAGGACCTGGCCAAGGGGGATGCTACCACCACCCCTCTCCATACCACAGCCATAGCAGGCTCTGGTGTGGGCTCCCACCTCGCTCAGAGAAAGGTCCTCGATGATGGAGATCACAGAGGAGTCCAGATAGTTCTGCATCGTTCCCAGGATCTCTTCAGCCTCCAGCGATGTTAAGTTCAGGTCATCCTCCTCGAGAGAAAAGCACTGTGAAGCACGGGGAGCCAGGTAAACACTTTGCCATGCACCATTACCAGCACTGATCTCCACAGCACATGTGGGCTCTTGACAGCTGTGCTGCAGGTCAGAGGATAGCACAGCAGACTTCTCCCTGCTTTGGGACAGCCTACCCCTTGCTCCACAAAGCCCAGTAGCACTTCTTTTAGCCTGAAACCCTTCTAATTATCAGAGATGCCTCTACACTGAAACCTCCTGCCCAAGTCCCTCTACAGTTACATGACTGGCAAAGATGAATCAATAAAACCCCAGCAATTACCAGGCTCTGCCCAACACCACATATCACTCATGCTGGACTGGGAGAGGAGAGGCAGGCTGCCCCCACCTCATGGACTGTCACTCTCTCATCTGACTCCGGCTGTCAGCGCTTCAGGTAAGTCCCAAAACATTACGAAATCCATAACAGAATTGCAGGAGTCAGCAACAGAGATGCAGCTGGGCTGCTACTGCCACAGCCCTACCCCAACACCTCTGCTAGAGGATACAAGAGGGCACAGGAGCCAGCCAGCTTTGTTGCTCTTCTTCCTTCAAATTGCTAGCCCTATGCTCTTTCCAGTCCTCCAGCCAGCTCCAAAGATGCTTGGGTAATGCCAGAAAGGTCTTTGCACTGCACTCCTCGGTGCAGCCCAGCACTGCAATGCAACCAGATAAAGCCAGGCTACACGAGATGCTGGGCAAGGGCACAGGCTGCAGAAGCCAGACATGCAGCCTCTGCCAGGAGCAGGGCACGGCGCAGGCCTGGCACCAGCACGAGACAGCATGTGCATTTTTGTTTACAGATGGGCTTAAGCGAAGATCATGAAAGCAAGGAAGATAAGGGCACCAAGGACAGAGTCATCCCAAAGCTGGCTGGGAGATGGCAGTGAGCTGTCCCCACCCTGGGCAGCAGCATGTAACTTTGAAGGATACACATCTGATGTGGCTCACCCATATTTCATGTAGGTACCACAGCCTGCACAAGCCTGGGCTCAAGCAGGACAAAAGGCCCCCAGCCCTGTACAAGACCTGCCTTTACTTTGAAATCCTTTTGGCAAGAGGGAAGCTGCACCGGAGGGAGATCAGGCATTTCACTAAATAGGTGCTCCCTACAGTACAGCAGCACCAAAGTCACATGCCCAAAACCCCAGCCTCTTACATTCTTCAGAGACTTGCCCCCATCAGACAGCGCAGGCACCTCTAGGTGCCCTGGGTGACCCTGGATCAGGCAGAGAAGTCAGAACCCCTACATATCCACCCATCCCAAATTCCCCCAGCCTATTACTGCATGCCAACACAGCAGCCCCGAGGAGCAGGAGCCTGCAGTGGTCTGGGGCCTGGCGGGCAGCTAGGCAGCTCGACAGCTCAGGCACCTTCTCCCAGCGCTCTCTGCCTGTAAGGGGAGCTCGCAGGTGACAAGGGCACGCTACTCCACCCCGCCATGCAGATCAGGCTCCAGCGCAGCTGTACCGCTCAGCACCCCCAGCCCCTCCCTCGGCCGGCGCTGGCTGCGGTCAGCACCCGGCGCAGAGCCCCGCCGGCAGATCTGTACGGCGCAGCCTGGCTGCGATTCCCGGCCAGTCCTCCGGGAGGTACCGAGAGGAGCGGGGAAGCTCACACGCCCAGCACGGCCAGCGCCGGCGTGCAGCCTGAGTCAGCGATGACCGGCAAGCAGAGGCAGGGCTCTAGCGGACCCTCAGCAGCCGAGGGACGCGGGGGCCGGCCCACCCCTGCCTGCTGACAGCCAGGATGCCCCCGGCTTTCGTGGCCCTGCCCCTCACAGGACCGGCTCTCCCCAAAAGCAGCATCTAATACGAGGTTTCCAGCTGTGACTGGTGCTGGACACTCGATGGAGAGAAAAGTAAAATCCTCCCACACTCAAACTACCTCTTCCTGCAGCTCCTGCCCACAGCCCGGGAGCAAGGGTGGGCAGGTGATCTCCCAAGGCCTCCTGAACTCCTTTGACTCAGCACCTCGCAACAAGGAGTCCCACAGCTCTGAGTCACCAGTGAACTAGGCTGTGTTCCTCCAGGACTCCCTTTGATCCACCTGGGGCCCGGCACCTCCTTCAACCCTGACACTTGTGCATCAAAGGCAAAGGCATGAAACAGCTCAGCCTGCTCCTGAAGCCTTGTCTGCTCTCCTCCCTGTCAGAGACCCCTGTTCCCTCCAGCCCAGGGGGGACAGCTTCTGTGCCCTCCCAGCAACCTATACGTTTTTTTATGCTCAGCACAGTAGGGAAGAGGTAACAGGTCATAGGGATGTTCAAAGACAGGCTTAGGCCATGCTGTGCCCAAGCACCTAGGGAGAAAGGGAGTACAGCCACAGCTCCAGAGAGAGCTTTGGGCACATGGGAAGCCAGAATTTGAGCCAGCAGTTTAAGATGGTCACCAGATCCTGCATGCCGAACCAGAGCAGGGAACACTGCTGTGGTATCCAGGAGGCACACCCAAGACCTCCACAGGCATCTGCCCATCCAAGTCGTGTTGGTGACACATGCACCCAGTGTGCTGTGCCAGGGCTACACCTCAAACAGAGAACAGCTGGCCTTCCCACTCTGGCCACAGGCAGGCTGCCAAGGCAGCTCTCACCTGGCCCCACTTGCTGGTAAGCACATGGGACTACTGCCTCCTCTGCATGGAGCAAGCCCAAAAAGTTGTGGGGGCTCAAGTCAGTCGGCATGGCACTGGCACGGGATGCTCCAGAATCCTCTGCTGCTTTCAGGAAGCATCAGGCAGAAGGAACACACCTCTCTTCCCAAACGGAGACTGCTCCCTCTGTGTTAGGGAGAGATGAGACAGGCTAAGCATTTCCCTGCCCGAGGTAGGGCTGCAAGGTTCCCCCCGCAGCCCCTGCGGCTGTACCCCTGCCAAGAAGGAGTACCTTAAAAAGGGCTGAAGCATGGGGCTCTCCTAAATCCCAACCAACGCACAATGCTAGTATCCCCAGTTCCTGTCCAGGGATGCTTGCAGCACCGCAATCCCCGGCCAGACAGCAGCGCATCCACAGACAGCGCCCCCAGCCCAGCACCGGCAGGGTCCCACCGGGGCTGCTGACACCGGCAGCGGCAGGGACGCTGAGCAAGGGCGGCAGTACTGCACCCTAGAGCGGGAAAGGCTTCCCTCGGAATAAACCCCCACTGCAGCTCGGGGAAGCTCCCCCATCCCGAAGCGGGCAGGAGAACCCCGCGCCCTCCACCAGAAGCTCCTACCACCGAAACTGGTGGTTGTCGTATCCCAAACCGACCGACACCCCCCCACACCCCCGGCACGATCGCAGGTGGCGGAGAGCAACGCCGGAATGGAGGGACCGCGGGGGACACCCAGCCGGTGCCTCCCCCAGACCTCGATACCGCGGGGCTGGGTGTCACCTCCCGCAGGAGGCACCGAGACCACTGCTCCGGCACATCTTGGGGACCGTGCCGGGACCCTCCCACCCCAATGCCGCCGCCCCTACCTCAATGCCGCGGCCACCACCCCATGTCGGAAGGAAAGCACTAGTCGCCCCATTCGGCCTGTGTGAGAGGCGCCCCCAGCGCACGCCAGAGCCCCCCGCCCGCCGCCGGCGCGGCAGGCCCGCTCCCGGTACACGTGGTGGTGCCGCCGCGGGAGCCGCCCCGGCCTCCACGTGTCATGGCGCGGCCCGCCGTGCCCCGCTGCTGCCTACCTGCAGGGGACTGCCGGCGCGGAGGGTCGACTCTCGCGGAGCTCCGCCACCCACCAGCCCTCGCGGAGCAGCCCCAGCCGCGGCGCCGCCAACCCCAGCCCTAACCGCGGCAGACACCGCTCCGCCCCGCAGCGCCGCCATCTTGGCGCCTCCGTTCGCAGCGCAGCCACTGCCGGGCGCGGCACGTGACCGCAGCCCGCCCCACACTACAGCTCCCGGCGGCCACCGCGCCGCGTCGCCCCACCCCGCGCAGGGCTCGCCGGGAGCACACCCCTTCGCCACCAGCGGCGCGCCAAATGCTGTGCGCAGACCTGATAGGAAGCCCAGCCGCAGGAGGGCGCGCAGCCATCTTGAAGACGGTCAGGCAGTCAGCTTCACCACCATCTTTGTGACGGGCGAGGGCACGAAGGGTTAGTCCCGCCTGCAGCTTGGCGTCACAGGCGGGAAGCGCCGAACCGGGGCGTGGCGGCCGCGCGTTTTCCCGCGGCGCCGGCGGGACCCGCCCCGCTGCCGGCTCTGCTGCACACGTGGGCGCGGCGGTCTCCGGCGGCTGGCCGGGGCCTCTGCTGTATCACCCGGGAAGCCGAGACAGCGCTGCTGCAGAGGCAGCGCCCGGCTGAGGCTCCCTGACCCCAGCTGTGAGTCCGCCCTGCGGCGGGGGATGCCTCTGCGGTAGCGCGCGTGGAGCAAAATTCTGTGTGCGGTCGATGGGGTGACATATGTGGCAAGAAAGGGTGAACGAAAAATATCCTTGGGGTGAAAGGCAGGATGGGCGTCCTGAGCTGCCTTGCATTCTCCCGGCACGGCCGCAGGGCAGGACTGAGTGCCGAGCCCTATGTTTGGGCTTGCGTGGCTCTCAGGAGTCGGCACACCAAAAATTGCCTGGAGGACGTGAGGGATGGGAAGAATCCAAACTCGGGTCATTTGAGCCAGCTGCGGTCCAGCCCACCCCATCCAGGAGGGGCAGGGGGTGCTGGTGTGCCCAGCTTATGGCCTGGCTCCATTCTGTTAACCCGGTTTGACCAGTCCCAGAGGCCCTTTGGGCTCTGTCATCTCCTGTGCCCATTACTCCAGCACTTCGTGGGGGGCAGGGATGTACTCTCATCAGCATAAACGGAGCATGGACATACTGGTGGAAGCTCTGCAGTGCAAGATGCGCCTAGTTTGGTCTCATTGTCCTGGCTTCTCCAACACTCTGGGGGCACAGACATACTCAGGTCAGATTCCCATGAGGATCCACAGGATAGAGCTGCCTTGTTCAGCATTGCATGCTTGGTCACTGAGCCGGGGCATGTCTGACAGGCAGAGCCTCATCCTGCTGTTCCTTCCATCCCTGCCACAAGGGACTTTCATCTGTGATCACTAGTCCCATGTCACCTCCTGCCTTGCAGGGGCTGTCCTCCCTAGCAACAAATAGGCTTTCATCTAGGGTTGCTGCTCCCCTCCTCTAACAAGCCCATAGCACCTTCCAAGTCTCTCACCCACACTCTTGTCTGGCTAAATGCTGGCCAAGCAGCAGCCAAGCAGCTGGGGCCTCCTTCAGGGCTGTGGACCTACACGTGCACTGCAGAGCACCTGCTTGGTAACACACAGGTGTGAGCATACCCCTGCTGTGTTTGGTTGTGACAATGGGCTCCCTTAGGCCAGTGTTCACCACAGAGGAAGCAAGGGAACCCTAGGCAAGTACTCTGGACTCCATCTAACTGAGCAGTGGTTGCCCCTCTGAAACACATTTTGCTTCACCTGAGCTCAACAGCAAAATGTAAGTCACTTTGCATCCCTGTTGGTGGGTTCCTAGGCACTGGTTTATGGTGAGCTTCTCTGGTGAAGAGACATGGGCTTTTCCAGAGTGATGTTTCTCTCAGAAACTCATAGCTTTCTTCCTGCTCTGAACATTGCTTTCCCACCATCTCCTCTCCCTGGGGCACATCCAGGATGTGCATTGACCTGCCTAATCACTCTGTCCCTGCATGTGGCAGGACCCTGCAGCACTTCAAGGCTCATCCCTCACAGAAAAAGCCTAGCCTGATCAAGTACTGCATGTGGGACCATTACCTCCTGCACATGGGGTCCCTGGTGTGTGATCAGAGGTGAACCTACATGAAGGTACCTCCCTCCCCCAGCATGACCCATAGCAGGGGTGCTCTTCTGGCACAGGGGCAGCACCAGCCACTCCTGTTGGTTTACAAGGCAAAATAAACAACAGGCAGAAAGGAAAATGTGCATGTTGAATTATAGCGGGCAGTCTCCTTCCCTCCATGTGTAGTGATAGCATCTCTGCTCAGGCAAATTCTGCAAACACCTCATCCTGATGATGCCTGGTGCTATCCAGGCTAGGCCTGTGCAGCACCCAGTCCTGACAGGTTGCTTGGGGCTAACTGGAACCTGCAAAAGAGAGCTTAAACCCATGGGATGTTTAAAGAACACTCAGTGAAGAATGCAAGTCCCACGTGGGCAGGAGCAGATGGGCTGGTGTTGGCCCTTCAGCAAGCACAGGCGTCAGGTTCCTCTGGAGTTTGCTCTGCTCACTTCGCCTCTCATAACATGGGGCTGGGGCTGCATCTTTATTGGATGGCCTTTGCAGATGGGGCTGCACCGATCTCTGTCCCTGCAGCAAGTGTGCAGCACAGATCCGAGCAGCTCCCCTGCCTCCTGCATGGCAACCCCTGACATCCCTGCACAAGAATCAGCAAATGCCAGCCATGACCTCCCTGCCTGTGCAACACGCTGCTGCAAACCCTCCTTCCTGCCGCCCCAGCTCTGTGGCCGCTTGGCCCCTTCACTCGCACGTGCTCCTCCATCCTCCCCCAGGCTTGGCAGCCCCCACAGTGCCCCAGGCTGGAAGACTGGCAGTCTCTCAGCCCTGTGCAGCACCATGCTAAACAACGGTGGTGTTCCCCTTCTTCTTCTCTCAGCCTCCCTCGTGCCCAGAGATGCAAATCTCAGCCGCACACCGTCAGGCTCTGGGCTTGGACGGGTGGTTTATCTGCTGCCCTGGACGCGGGCACCCGTACACCCATCTCTGCACCTTCTCCCTGGTTCTTTCTCTGCCTCAGGGGAAGGGGGGGCCGAGCCGGGCCGGGCCGGGCCGCAGAGGCAGGGCCTTGGGGAGAGGAGCGGAGCTGCCTCGGGACGGCGAGATTCCCCAGCTCCCGGGGGAGGACAAGCCCCAGGGGTCACACAGCCCGTGGCCCTCAGAGCCCGCAGCCCCGTGTGGCAGCGCTCCTCGCGGGGTCCCCTCCTATGGCCGTTGCAAGCCCGCCCGATTCCTCGGGGTGAAAGGGCCCTTGCCTCGCCCTGCTTCCCTCACTCAGCCGGACCGGGCGCAATGCCCCGACCCGGGGGGCGGCCGCCGGCTCCTGACATGGCGGCACCCCCCCGCCCTCCGGCTGACGCGCTAGAGGAGGGACGGCTGCCGCGTGCGCGGGAGCGGCGCGGGGCCGGGGGCGCGCGGGCGGCGCGCACGCACGCAGCACGCACGCGCCCGCGGGAGGGGAGGAGGGGGGGAACGGGGCGTCCCGCGCAAGCGCAGAGGCGCACCCGCCCGTCCGCCGCCGCCGCCGGCGCAGCCGCCCCCGCTCCCGCTCCGCCGCCGCGGCCCCCGCCCCGCCCGCCTCCGCGGCGCCACCGCCGCCTGTCCGCCGCGCGCCCGCCCGCCTGTGCTCGCGGCCGCGCGGGGCTGTCCGCTGCCCGCCGCGCCGGACCCCGCGGCGCGCCGCCCATGCGAGACCCCGCGGCCCGGGCAGCGCGCAGCGACCCCCGGCTGGGCCAGGCATGTGAAGATGTCAGTGGGCTGTGCATGCCCTGGTGAGTGCCGCGGCGGCGGGCGAGGCGGGGAGACCGCGGTGTGGGGCTGGGGGCTGCTCGTGTGCTCGGGGTCCCTATGGCATTGGTACTGGCTCGGGAGCTGGGCGTTCGATGTGGGGCGGGGACCCCACTGGTATCAGTGTTGAGGTCTGGCTATGGGGTTGGGTCTTCAAGGCACGGGGACTGGGCTCTGGCTGTGGGGCTGAGATTCCCACTGTATTGGTGCTGGTGTCTGGCTGTGGGGTTGGGTCTCCACGGCATTGGTGCCAAGGGCTGGCTACAGGGCTGAGACCCCATGGCACGGGTGCTGGGTCTAGCTATGGTGCCAGAGTCCCCATGGTATGGCTGTTGGAAGCAGACAGTGGGACTGGGGTCTTCACGGCATTGGTGCTGGGGCACGGCATTGGTGCTGGGGGCAGACTCTGAGGCTGGAACCCCATGACATGGGTGCTGGATCTAGTCATGGTGCCAGGATCCCCATAGCATGGCTGCTGGGAGGCAACTTTGGGACTAGGGTCTCCATGACGTTGGTACTTAGGTCTTGTTATAGGTCGGAGTCCCTGGGGCATGGCTGCTGGGAGCTGGCTATGCAGTGGGGGACTCCTCGGTGTGGGTGCTGTGGTTTGCCCATGAGGCTAGGGTCCTCGGAGCCAGGTTCCAGCTATGGAGCAGGGGTCCAACATAATGCAGAGACTGGAGTCTCAGCACTACAGCATGGTCACTGGGTCCATCCGTGGGAATGGGGTTCACATGGTATGGTTGCTTCTGTCCAGCACTAGGGTTGGAGATCCCAGGGTGTGAGTGCTGAGTTCTCACTGTGGGGCTGGGACACCACAGCATGGGTGCTGGGATCCCAATGGTATGGATGCTGAATTCTGTTCATGGGACTGAGACCCATTATCGTGGGGGCTGGGGCCCCACGTCATGGGTACCAGTGCCAGCCCTGGGACTGTGACCCTGTGGGCTGGGTGCTGCAGGGGTGTTGGGCAGCCGTTCGGGTGTCACTGCAAGGGGTGACCCTGGAGCAGACTGCTGAAGCTAAGTCAGTAGCTCTGTGGGGTGCCTTTGCTCCCCACATGGATGTGGGGCACAGGGTCCCTAAAGGGGCTTGGCCATTCTGCTTAGGGGTGCTGAGGAGCGTGACCATGTTGGCAAGCTCCTTCTCAATTCTGGCTTCTCTGGGCTGTCAGGGCTGCTGGGTTGCCCTGGTAAGGATGTGATGAGTTGGTGAGATCTCAGCACCCAGCAGGGATGCTCACCTGGGTACCTGGAGTCTGGAGCTGTTTTGGGGGCAGCTGGCTCAGCTGCATTGCCTGCTGCTGTGTGCAGGGCATTGCTATGGAGGTGCAAGGCAGGGTAGGGGTTCTGGAGGGCTACTGCAGCCCTCTCCAGCACCACATCCCTGTGGTGTTGGAAGCAGAGAGCCCTGCTCAGAGTCTCTGGGGATGGGGTTGTGCTGTTTCTCTGGGCAGCTGGCACTTGACGTCCCTGTAGGGGCCCAGTGGGGACACTCCTCAGCCCAGCTCCTGTGACAGTTTTCTGGTGCCCCAGAGACACCAAGACCAGGACCTCTGTGCTGGGGAGCTGTGGTAGGCAGCAGGACACTGTGACAGAGCATGGTCCCCACGCATTCCCCCAGGGCTGCCTTCAACTGATGGTTTTCAGCTGGATCTCCAGGGTGGGGAAAGGGGGTGCCCCTGCGTGGCAGCCCCCCGCCCCTGCGTAGCCTGCGCCTCTCTGCTGTGTTTCCATGAAGGCAGGCAGCCCCTTCCCCCATCCTCCTCCTCCATCTCCCACTGGAAGCTGCCAGAGCGTTGCTTCCTCAAGCAGAAAGTCACGTGAACCTCCCTGCGAGCCAGGCCGAGCAGCCACAGCAGCCGCCCCAGCAGGCACCCCATACCCAGGGGCTCAACAGCCCTCCCCGACACCGCTCGGCCTCGGTGGGGGTCCTGCCTTCGCGGGAGCAAAGGCAAAGCGGCGCCTAACGGCAAGGCCCTGTCCCGTCCCCCAGGAGCTGGCCCCATGCCACCAGGAATGTCATCGCCATGTTGGTGGGCACCCAGGAGGGGGTCCTCCCTGAGTGTGTTGATGGGGGGCCACGGGGTCACTTCACAGCTGGGAGCATCCCTAAGAATGGCTTCCTGCGTCGTCGTCGCCCCCAGCTGCCCGCTCCCCCGTGGCAGGGAGGGCACCCGGGTGCGTGCAACATGCGTGCACACAACGTGCTTGTACACTTACGTGTGCCCCCTGCCTCTCCCCCTGCTCCCCCGCTGGGGCTGGGTGGCACATCCTGAGCCTGCGCCCCCCTCCCCCTTCCCCTCCCTGGACTGTTTATCGGAATATAGAAAAAACAAGCTCTGCCGCTGGCCTCCCGCCAGCCAGAAACATTTAATGAGCCGCTCTGCCCAGGCTGCTCTTCGGGGCTGCGTTAACTTGGAGGAGTTTCCTGCCTGGGAGCTGCTGGCGGGGGGGGGGGGTTCTCAGCCACCCCACTTCGAAATTATGTCCTCCTCCTGGGAGAGGAGCATGCAGCCTTCTCTCCCCAGGGGTGCATCCTGCCCTGCTGCAGATCCTCTTGAGCCCCCCTTCCCCAGTGATGTTTCCCTGCTGCTCGCCCCTCTCTGCAAGAGGTTTGAGGCATGGAAGGTACTGCTCATCTGGGAACCTGCTGAGGTCCTCGTGGGCAGGATGGTAGGGAGCTTCTGGGGTCAGTGGAGGGCTAAGGGTGCTTCAGCCCCCACCCTAGAACTAGAGACATAAGCAGGGAGAGTGTGCCAGGCTCAGAGTGGAGCCAGTGGAGGCCAGGGTGGCAGCCACCCAGTGTTGGTGCCAGCGCTACTGTCCCTCAGGCCACTAGAGCAGGGCTGGCAGCCTGGCCACTCGTCTCAGCCCTTCACACCAAGCAGGTCTTGGCATCCAGACCCCAGTGGGGTCCTGAGGCCCGGGAATGCTGCTCTTCTCCACGTTCCATGCTTCCTTTTGAAATTATTTTTGCTATAATCATTTCCCCCCACCCTTAGTGACGGTGTCAGTGCAGAGAGCGGGAGGAGGGGAGTGGAGCTGTGCTCTCTCCCTGCAGGGCTGGCTTTGGCTTTATGGCAGGGAAGTGACATTCCCAGGTCAGCACCTTCCGTGAGAGCCGCAGCAGGGAGGCGGGCTGCACCTCCCTGGCAGGAAGGAGGAGGTCCTGACCCATGCTCTTCAAGTCGCGGGATGGACATGCCCATCGGGGGGAAGCCCGTTGCCGTTTCCCTCCGTTCTGGCTGGCACCCTGCATCCCCCACCGTCACAAGGCCGAGCTGTGCCACGTGCCTCCTGCAACAGATGCGCTGGGAGAGGGATGGTGGCCGGGGGCGGTTGAGCAGCCCTGATGTGCATGAGTTCAAAATATCCCCGGGGGCTGCCTGGCACCTTGGGATGCACCTGGGCATGCTGGAGGGAGGGAGTGGCAGGGTCATGAGGCCTCACCCTGCACACCCCTGTGCTCTCACCCAGGCTGTCTTCATGTTGCTGGCGATGCTCGGACAGAACATGCTGTTCACCTCATCACCCTCTGTGCAGCGAATGCCTGCTCGGTAGATGCCACGTGCACCACGTCACCTGCCTGTGCCTGGCACACTCCAGCGAAGCCAGGATGGTAGTGTGGCTACCTGGTGCAAGGCAAGGCAGTTCCTTGGGGTTTTGGGCACTGACTGGGCACATCGCAGCACTCCTCAGGCCAGTGCAAGCTCACCCTGCTGCTGGGTCAGCTTCACCTGGAGACATGGGGATGGTATTAGTGCCATACCAGCAGGCTGGATGTCCGTGCCAGGCTCTGAGTTTGCTCCAGTTTGTGGTCTCTTCAACTCAAAGCTGCTCTGAAAGGTGTTCCCTTGGGAAGTGGGTGGGTGCAGGCTAGCAGGATGGGACCCCCGGGGCAGGGAGTGTTTGTGGCTAACAATGCACCAACCAGGTGGCTGCATGCCTCCAGGCAGGGCAGGAGCTGCAGCAGCAGAGGTGTCGCCTCCTGCCCCCTTCATGCTCAGCTCATGCAGCCCTCTCCTCTCCTCTGCTGTGGGATTCCCCAGCCACCCCAGTGCTGCTTGTACACACGAGGTGCGTGTGTGCCTTGCACGCATGAGGTGCACGATGTGCCGAGAGCACACCAGTAGTGCTTGTGTCCCTGCGTGATGGCCACCCCTGGCACAGCCTGCAAGAGCCTCCAGCTCCATGCAGGCTAACACAGCTCCCGTGGATGTGATGTGGGTGCACCCTTTCTTCACCTTGTGCCCGGGGAGCAGCGGATGTGGAGGAGGCTGGGCTGGGTGCCCCCTTCCCAGGGCGGTGGTGGGTGCAGGCAGGATGGGGCTGGGTGACCGTTATCAGCCTTGCCTGCAGGCTGGGACTGTGGTTTCCTGCCAGTGCCAGGGAGGGTGGTGGGGAGCCAGCAAGGCTGCCAGGGGTCTGCTGGGCCCCACCTAGAACAGGGTTGATGGCAGCGATCTGCCTGGGACCCCTAGAGCCTGCCCTGGGGGTTCAGCTGGGCAGTGATGGGGTGGCTGCAAGCAGGGCTGATACTGGCAGGATTTGGGGAGGTTTGCCACAGCGTGGTCACAGAGGTACAGGAGTGTGGGTTGTGCACCAGTGTGGAGTGTCCCTCTGGCACAGTGATGCCCATGGGACCAGGGGGGCTGAGAACCCCCACCAAGAGCAGTCAGACCAACCTTCTGTCACCACTTGCCCCTGTTGCTCCTGGGCAGGTCAGTGGTTGGGGTGAACGTTGGAGTGGGATGTAATCTTCCCTCCTGCAGGCATCAGCCCCTGCCTGGGCCTGACTCCGCCCTGCCTCTGGGGCAGCAGATAACGCCCTGCCTGCACTACTCCTTGGATGGTTTCTCAGGGGGCCCTGTGGGGCGCAGCTTCTGTCTCCCTTGGCAGCGTCTTGCTCTGCCACCAGCTCTGTGGCACCCACCGGCAGCTCCTGATGTCCCTCTGCACCAGGGTGACAGTGCCTGCTCCCCAGGATGGCCTCCTGGTGTGGGGGTGGCAGGCAGGAGCAGCGAGGGTGGTGGATGTGGGGGGGCCGCTTTCAGAAGGAGCGGCAGCCCTGGCCCCCCTCCTACACACCGAGGGGCTGGTGCTGGGAGCGCAGCCAAGTTTCTGCAGCACAGCCCAGGTGGAGCTGCCGCCTGAGCCAGTCTGGGACGCTGGCCATGCTGGAGGGACAGTGCTGGGTGAGGGTTGTCGGGCTGGCAGTCCCCCACGGTGGGGGCAGCTCCCACCCCTCCCCCCAGCTCCACAGCAGCGAGTTTAGCCAACCCCTGCTCTGCCACATGCTTTCTCTCAGGGTCACACCCAGCCCCCGGGACTCCCTGCAAGGACAGAGGTTCTCCTGCCTGCTGCAGGCAGCTGCCCACCCTCCCTCCCCTCCAGGGCGGTTGGTGCAAGCTCTTGCCCGCTTCAGCTCCTGCCTCTCTGCCTGTGAGAGCAGATGGCAGCATGCCACGCAGCTTTGCTGGGCACGGGGCAGGCCCAGGCACTCCGACCTGCCTGCACCAACCGGCCTGGGGTGAGCCTGGGGCAGCTGCGGGCAGGGGCAGGCAGGAGCAAGGTGGTGAGAGCTCTCTTCCTGCCAGGGATGGTAACACTGGTGCAACGGTGGAGAGCTGCTGAGGGAACCCAGTGTGGGGCAGCAATGGGAGTGCTGACTGCGCTTTGGGGGTACCAGGCTGCCAGAAATTCTTGTGGAGGGGCATTTCTCCACCAAGGTTGGGGAAATGCCATCATGGTTCTCCCAGCTCAACAACTGGTGCCAAATCCTCTGGGCAGCCATGGCATACTGCCTGCTGTCAGCACATGTGTGGCAGGAGGCTCAGGCTTGTAGCAAGGTACTCTCTGAATCCCAGGCTGCCCCAGTGAATGGGGCCGGCTGTCCACTCCCAATGGGAGTTGAACCTGGAGCTGCCATCCCCATCCCACGGTGGCTGTGTCCCTGTTTGGCCTAGCTGGTGGGGAGGAGGCAGCTACTAACAGGAAGGACATGCATGTTAGCAACGAAAACACAGCAGCGAGAGGAAGCAGAAGCGATGCATTATTGATGGAGCTATTTGATGCTGCTATATTCGGAGAGCTGCTCTGGAGCGCTCGGCAGCACCACGTTGTGGGTGGTGGGGGGGTGGGCTCTGCTGCTCTACCTGCTTTGAGTTAACCACATGTAGCCATGGCCCCAAGAGATGTCTCCCATCTTCTCCTGGAGGGCTACCAGCATGAGAGGGCATGGTGACATGTGGGTACCAGGAGGGATGTGCAGCCCCATGCTTGTTCCTGGGGAGCAGTGGGTGGCAGCTTCTAGCCGTGCAGATCTCTGGGGATGCTGGGGGTCCTGCTCTGGCTGGGCAGGCAGAGGGAGAGGAGGGAGAGGAGCAGCAGGGCAGGAACTGAGGTGCTTTTCCAGCTGGGGTGAGAGTCCCTGAATCTGTGGGGCTGGATGTTGAGGGCTGTGCCTTGGTTTGCCTTTTAAGCAGCAGTGCCTGTCCTTTAGGGCAGGCCTCCTCAGGGGACAGCAGGCAGATGCAGGATGCTGGGGCTGCACAGCCGTGGTGCACGTCACCCCCTCCCTGCTGTGGGATCCCAGGCCAGGAAAGGGGCTGTAAAACGAACCATTCTTGTAATATGAGAGAATCCACCTGGAGCCTCTGGAGGAGTCTTAAAACCCTGCAGCTCTGGCAGGCTGGCCTCTGGCTGCTGCCAAAGGGGCTGGGGCTTGCTGCTGCTGGTGGCCACACGGACTGAGCTCATGCAGGACACGAGTTGCCATGTCTCAAGGACAGCACAGAACACTGCAGGGCATTTCTCTGGTGCTGGTGCCACAGGGAAACCCCTAGCCAACAGCAGCTGTCAAAGCATGCCTGCAGTCTGTGTCTTCCCCTCAAAATCTGTGGCTGGCTGGGCAGTGCTGCAGCTGACCCATCAAGCCAGAGCAAGGCACAACGAGAGGCCATACACCTAGAACTTGGGGGTTCTGCACCCTGCTGCAACCTTTCTCCAGTTCCTCTTGTTATGGAGTGGATGGGCACAGATGCATGCGCTTGGTTGCTGCTCACGCAGCACTTGCATACTCAGGTCGTCTTCTCTGTCTCCTGTGGGATGTTCAAGATGTGACTCTCTAACCCTGACCTGGCAGCCAGCTTCTTCTCCATCTCTGGGCTTTAATCCTGCCTTTGGCTGTCTGGAAGCAGTTCTGGTTGTGAAGGGTTAACCGTAGGAGCCCCCAGGATCTGCCGCCTGGCCGGCATGACTCACTGTTGAGTTTCGAGCCTCCCCCAAGCATCTCCTGTAGAGAGATGGTGCCATGCCTTCTCCAGCCAAAAAAGGGAGCCCCTCCTGCCCCACTTGATCCAGACATGCATAACTTTAGCTGGGAGAGAAGCATATTAATGTTTGAAAGGTGGGCTCTGGTGGGGGATAACTGTTGCCTTCCTGAAAGTGGGTCTCAGGGGTGCATGCTGTGTGGCACTACTGCAGACTGTGTCTGTGTGCACACACCGGTACCCTGATCTTGCCGCTGTTAGGACAAGTCCAGGAGGTGGGGAAATGGCAGGTCAGGCTGTCCCAGTGTGCAGGCTGTGCTGCTTGCAGAGCTAGCAGGTTTTTATTACTATTTTTCATGTAAGCATGTGTCTGTGTCCCTCCTCTACGCCTGCGCCTCCTGGGGCCCCAGCCTGGTGTCAGTGCAAGTTATGCCCTGCCTCTGCTTCCCTGCTCGCCTGGGATCACTCACGTGCACTCTGTGGACGTACTGAGCCCCAGCCACAGGGATCAGAGAGACCCAGGCATCCCCCGACTGCCCTGGTACACGCCAGGCTCTTCCTATCTGCCGTTTGGATGCATCCCTGTGCTCACTCCTCATCTCAAGCTGCAACCAGTTCCCTGGCTGAGACCTGCACTGGGTGTCGGAGCAGGGCTGGGCTTTGGGGAGCCCAAGCAAGGCATGGGGCCCTTGCTAGGGGAGACTGGAGGCTGGGATGTGGGGAATGCAGTGCCCCATCACAAAAATCTGGGGAGCTGGAATGGCTCCCCACTTCTCCCACGCTGCAGTCACAAGCACACCGTGAGGAAGGGACTCTCCCCACCACTGTCGCCGCCACAGACACTTCCCAGCTGCATCCCAGCCCTTCTGCTCTCCATCCAGCATCTATTTAATTATTAACTCGGCTATAACCATAAACAGCTGGGGCTGCTGCAGCCACGTGGACTAGTCCAGCGCTGTCGTCAGAGCTGAGCAGGGACACGTGAGCAGTCCCGGAGGGCTTCTGAGCCCCAGGATAAATTGCTCGAGGCATGTTTGCTGTGGATGCACTGGGCTATGGAGTGCAGGGCCTGGTGGGGGGTCCTCTCTGGTTCCCCAGGCCGTGGCACTGGGAGTTGCTGATCGAGGGACAGAATGACTCTTTTAGCAGTGTTCTGCAGTAACGGTGCAGTATTTAGCACTGGTGGCTGGCAGTGCCTTGTGCATCCTTGAGCCCAGGAGCAGGGCTCTGGCGGGCTGTATTTAATAGCCTGTCTTGACTAGGATGGCACAGCCAGCCAGTGGCTGTCACTGGCATTATGGCCAGTGTGGTTTATTTGCCTGACAATGGTGGATGACAGCCTGCCGCAGCCTCATTTCACCTGGTGCCACACAGATGTGGGCTAGCAGAGGGAAGGGCAGTGATGGGGCAGCATATCGGGGGACTTGCAGCATCCCCTTTGCCCAGTTCCTGTGGGACTGGTGCCAGTGAGTTTTTCTCTTCCCCTGGGGTTTACAAAGAGTTTTGCTCTGGTTACCCATGTGCCTCTAGAAAGTGGTGTTTCCTGCAGGCTAGTCTTCAAGGGGAAGGGGGAATTAGGCATGATAGCATGAGGGGGACCAGCGTGGGGATGGAGTCTTTCTTGGCCCAGGGGCACAGGGAACAGGAGTGGGGGGCATGCTGCTGTCTTCTATCTGTCTTCCTTTGGCTCTGGTCCCAGCTGGCAGCACACGTGGTCGGGTAGCAGAGGGCTGCCCCCAGCTCTCAGGTGCAGGGATTTGGGGGTGCACGGGCATGGAGGGGACGACACCTTCAAAACCTCGTTGCTGATGTTTTGGGCCCATCGTGTGTGCACTGTCGGGGAGAACAAGTGTGGCTTGTACCCATATTGCCCCACAGATGCTGTTTTGGGGAGGGGATGAGGTGTGGGCCTGGTCACGTGAGCGAGGGGGTGTGGGAAGGTGTGCATGCCCCAGGCGTGGGTGCATACCCAGCCGGGGGTGTGCCGGGAGGCGTTTGGGGAGAGCATGCAAGAGCATGCCGGCCTGTGAGCATGCAGGGCAGCCTGCGAGTGCAGGGCGAGATGCCCCAGCGTGTGCCTGTCACAGCTCTCTGAGCCCGGCCCAGCTCTCCCACCCCCACCCAGGGACTGCTGGGGCTCAGGGGGTCCTGGCTCATGTCCCTGCTGCCCATAGGTGCTCCGGCTGTGCTGGGAGCAGAGGTATGTACCAGTCCAATCTGCCAGGGGAGGGAGCAGGAGTTTGCAAGGGGTAGGTATGGGGCAAGGAGAGAATGGGGGGGAAATGCTTTTTAATTATTTTTGTAGTGGGGAAAAAAAAAACAAACAACTCGACATTTTTTGATTTTTTTTTTTTTTTTTTTACCAAAATGTATATTTTTGTTAACACTGCTAATTGGAAGATGTAGTTTTATCAGGGAAAGGAGACCTTTCGGGTCTGGTGGCAGTTGCGAGGCAGCACATTTCATTTTTAGTTCTCCCTCCCCCAAACGAAAGGGTTGTCGTTCGTTTTCTTACCAGCAACTGAGGGAAAGGGAACCAAGTTTCAGAAAGCAAAACGCTGGAAAACTTCAAAGAAAAACCCAAGCCAAACTAGGAAAAAAGTCTGCTTTTATTGAAACTTTCGCAGGGGCAGCAAACCCACCCCGGGCTGCTGCAGGGGTCCTCAGCGGGATCTGCTTTCTGCATCCCGGGGAGCGCTGGTGGGGAGCGGGCAGCTCTCGGGGCTCCCCTTTTTGGCCGTCGCGCCCGGCCTGTAGGCAGCCCCCTGCCCCCCACCCCCCCCCGGCAGGAGCGAGGGGCCGGGGCGAGGAGGGTGGGGGAGGGGTGTCGGTGTGCAGAAGGGGTGTCGAGAGGGGGCGGGGGGTGTCGGTGTTGGGGTTAGCGGTCTCCGCCGCCGCCGCAGCCATTGTGGTCCCGGCCGCGGCGCAGACAAAGGAAGCGCCCCCGCCCCGCCCCGCGCCCCGCCCGCCCCGCCCCCGCGGCGGCCCCGCGCCCGCCCGCCACCCGCCCGCCGCCCGTGCTGCCGCCGGACCCCCGCCCGCCGCCGCCGCCGTGAGTCACCCCGCCCCCCCCTCACACACCCACACCCCCCGCGGAAGTTTCCCGGTCCCGGCCTGTCGTGCGTCCCGTCGTCCCCCACCCTCCCACCGATCCCCTCCCGGTGGCGGAGAGGAGGGCCGGGGTCCCGTCCGCGCCGCCCCCGCGCCTGCGAAGTTCTGCGCGGCCGCACGGCGCCGCCGCTCCCCGCCCGGCTCCCCGTGCAGCCCGGGATCCCCAAGGTAGCCCCCCGCCTGCTCTCTCCGCTTCCGCCCGCCCCTTCTCCCCCCGCTCAGCTCCATCGTTGTCCCCAGCTCCCCTCTACATCCCCCGTCCCTCTCCTTCCCCCCAGCTCACCCGTGCATCCCTGGCCCCCCAGCTGGTTCCCTCCCCACCGGCTCCTCTGCCCGTTGCCCCCCTCCCTGCTCAATTCCCCGGCTCCCCTCTCCAGCCCCCACGTCTTGGCTTTTGGAGAGTCACCCCCAGCCCCGCGGGGTGCTGCCGGCAGCCCCCATGCCCCGCCGTGCCCTGCTTCATCCCAGCCCGCAGCTCCCTTTGTTCTTCCCCCCCCGGCTTCTTCCCCCGCCCGAGCCCCCTGACAGCTGCCCCGCGCCCTCTCGGTCCCCCTGCCCGTGCTGTCACAGGGGCTGCCGGGCTGGTGACCGGCTCGAGGGGCTGCACACCCCCCTCCTCACTGCCTGCTGCAACTTAAGCCTCACCCGCGGCACGGAGGGTCCTGCCAGCCTCCCACGGGTGCCTGGAAGGGAATACAAGGTCTAGGGGGTGCAAATCCCGGGGGAATCGTGCACATTTTTGCAGGAGCTGCCCTGCTGCAGGGGGCCATGAACACAGGAGACTCATCGTCCCCAGCAGACAAAGCACTGGCTTGGCCCTGGGGCAGCTGGAGCAGGGGCTGGGGGTGGTTGCAGCATCGGTGAGGCCAGGGGAGACTCAGCTCTGCAGCTCCAGCTTACGCGAGGGATGTCTTATCCAGGGGAGTGTTCCCCTGGAAAGCACACTGTGGTGAGCTGCCCTGAGCTTGGGTGGAAGGCCAGGCTCTGACTTCCATGGGTCCTGCCAGCCTTGCTGCCCTGGGGTGGGTGATAAGATAAGCACCCCACTTGGGCAGCTCCTGGTCCCCTTGCTGCAACCCTGGCTGGCAGGGGGCCAGACACCACAGCAAGAGCCTGGGGCACAGCCACCAGTTTCTGCTAAGGCTGGTGCCACAAGCAAGAGCCCAAATGAGAGGTGGTGGCTGGTCCCTGGGTGAGGTGCAAGCTGAGGGCTCAGAGACTGTGGGGTTCTTTGGGGAATAACCTTCCAGGGCTTGGAGCAGTGCACCCACCCCACGCTGCCACCCCTCAGCTGCTGCCTTCTCACCAGGAAGGTCTGAGCTGGCTCATGGGTGCCCAGTGGGTCAGGCAGGCATGGGAGCAGAGATACTTTCTTAGGATCCTCCTAGTTTGTGCTCCCTGTGCTTTTGATAGAACCTTGTCTTGGCAGATTTGCAGTGAGTAGCTCCTCCAGTGCTGGTCAGGTATTGGCTTTTACCACCTCTGTTGTAAGTATGGACAAATTTGGATGTCCTTACTGCTTTTTTAAAGCCTTAGGAGTTTGAGCATTCTTCTTGTGGGAAAATTTGGTTTATCACTGCAGGACTGAATGTGGTCTCTGGTCTCCTGATTTTGTAGAAATCCTAGGTCTATGGTCTGAGCACACCTTAGGGACTGGGAAAGATAAGTGCCAAGCACAATGGTGCATGGGTTGTGCTGCTTCAAAAAAGCAAAGAAAAGTTTTGATCCAAGGCAGGACAGGCTGGTGGTGGAGGGTTTGGTGATACAGGCTTTTTTCTGTCATTCACTGGGGACTTTTCCCTTTGGCCATAGCAGGTAAAATAGGAAAAGGCCAGCACAGTGCCACAGAAGTTCGTTTGTGAGCAAAGTGCCCCAGGCTGGGGACCTGGAACCTCATTCTCACAGAACAGTGAGAACTGGCAGCCTCCCCAGCCCCTTGAGATGCAACAAAAGAGGACAAGGTGGACCAGCCCAGCCCCAGGGGCCCTTCCCTCCCTGCCCTGTGGCTGGCAGGACATCAGGTTGTTCCTGACTGGCCTTTATCAGCATGCCAACCTTCTGCATGCTTGGAGCTCTGCACTGGTCTGAGTTTGAGGTCTGTGTGAAAAACAAGACCCCCAAGTCCTGCACACTGCACTGGCAGGGTGGCCTCAACACTTCCCTTGGAAACCTCCCATCGCAGGCTCAGGGTGTTGTTTGCGGGTTGCAGTGCTTGCCATGATGAGGTTTGCTGCCCCACCGGTTGCTGTTGTTTCATGTGGAGTTGGTGTTATGGCCAGGAATGCCCAGCTGGGAGGGTTTCCCCGGGGCTGTGCTGCGGTGTTGGGAGATGGTTTCTACAGCGCCGGGCTGCTGGGGCTGGGAGCTCAGGCTGGATTGCTCATGCCTTGGGAGCACCAAGCAGGTGTGCTCAGCCATATTCTGTCCCTTTGCTCTGTGGGGTTTTGGCCTCATCCTGTGCTGGTTGTCCAAAGCTCTGACGTCGGCAGCAGCACATGCTGCCAGTGCAGCAGCGCAGTGTGAGTCCAGCAACCGCAAGCGCTTGCTCTGTCCCGAGCGCTGCCAGCAGCCTGCCCTGTCCTTCACTCAGTTGCTCTCTCATCGCCTCTTAAACCAAGTCCTAAAGAGAGAGAAGTTCAGCCTGAGCAGCAGGGGCAGAAGCTTGCCCTCTCAGCTCAAAGAACCGATTGAGGTATTTTGCAAGCTGGAGTGAGCAAGTTCCCACCGTGCTCACACTGTCCCTACTCTCCATGGGCATCCGTGAGTGATCTGGATCTTGGGGTGAGCATTGCACCCCAGAGTAGAGGTTTGCCACTGAGCACACGCTGCTGCAGCACAGCCAGCTGGAAGGCGCCAGCTCCCACCACATCCTCGCAGCGGGAATTATCCAGCTTTTTTTCCCCCCGGAGCGGGCGGCTGGCTGGCTGCCAGGGATGCGGGGCTCCACCTAGGAGGCAACATGGAGTGAGGCCGCTGTCAGCGGGGCCGATGTCTCCGGAGACTACCCGTCCCAGCGTGCAGCACTCGGCGCCATTGGCAGCTGCAGGGAACAAGGTGGAGTGTTGCATCCCGGGATCGAGGATCTCCATGTGCCACGTGGGGGCTGACAGCCTCCTGTGCTCTGAGGCAGCAGCACTTTGGGGTCCAGCAGGTCCAGGGGATCAGCTCAGGGATCCCCCTTTGCAGCCAGAGGAACAGACCTCAGCCCTTTGCCAGCACTTCTCTGCCCTGTGGCTCCTGGCTTCAGTCCTCACAGGTGGATCCTGTCCCTGTGGAGGGCTGCCCCGACCAGCATCCCCACAACACGGCGCGGGGCTGTGTGGTTTTGCTCTACCACATGCGCGGTAGGCAAGGAGCAGCGGCAGGAGCAGAGGTGCTGGCCGGACTGTTGCCGTGGTTGGCCGTGGCTGTGAAGTTTTCCTTGCTGCTTCAGAGCCTGAAATACTGTTTTTATGTAAAAAAATCCTAGTTGATGGGGAAGGGTTTCTCACGGGACGCTGACAGGGGCTCATTTTCCAGTCCCACGGCTCTCACGTCATGCAGCTGGCGAGACTGCTGCTGGCGCTTCAGCGTGTGTGCTGCGGGAGGGCCGGGAGCCCGGTCCCCACAGGAACCCGGTCACCACAGGAGCCCCTGCAGGGTGGCAGGGCCCTGGGCTGTAAGTTTGGGCGAGTAGGAAAGCGGCCCAAAACGTGAAAGGTTGATTCCTGAGGCTGAAGCCGGCAGTGGTTGATTATGGATCGTCTTTGAGCCGGCGAGCCGAAAGGAGTAATTAGGGACAGTGGGATATTTCCCCGAGAGTCGCAGGAAATGACTGCCTCGTGGTAAGTTGATAGTAGTGGAGCTGAAACTGGGTTATCTGTGGGATTGCATCTGGGGCTTGCAGCCTTGGATGTGATTCAATTTTCAGGCTGTTTTGCAACTGGCAGGGTGTGCTCTTCTCCCGTTTTCCCTCCTGGAGAAATCCCCACGTCTGAATCACTGGAGGGCCTGGATGGGAGAGGGGAGACTCCTGCCATCCCTAGAGTTACTGCAGGACAGTGAGGTCCTCCAAATCCCCACTGGGTGTCTAGCTCCACAGGATGCCTTCTCAGGAGACCCTGGGCTCCAGCAGAGTGGAGGCCGCACAACCACCCAGAGCTTCAACCTCCAAATCCACGTCCTGGCCTGGGCCACCCTTGCCCAGTGGTTTTTGGATGCCAACGTTTTGCAGCCTGCATCAAGTTTTTCACTTTGTAATAACTACATGCAGCTAATTTTTACTTCTCTGTCTGTCCCTCTGAATTTGGAAGCCAGGTGACAGAGAGGGGCACCTACTGGTCCAGGGTACTTTGTGTGCTGCAGCAGGAGGGTTTTGCACTAATGTTGCAGGATGCTGTGGCACATGTTCCTCCCTGTTGTCTTGCACACAGGAGACACTGTGCCACAGCCGCGTGGTGTGAGCAGGGAGGTGGTTGGTGGTCAAGATAAGCTCTGTGGCTGGTTTGGATGTGTGGCTTGAGAAAGGAGAGAGGGTAATCCCTGCATGAAGCAGGGCAGGCAGTGCTGCAAGTTTTGCCTCTGTGTGGGACAGGGCTGCACAGTGTGTTACACAGGTTCTCACTCTGTGTGGCACTAGATCCATGGCATCATCCCATCGTCTCCTCCAGGAGCAGTATCCCCTTTTCTCTGGACAGCTCAGCTTCCTGGGAGCTTCAGCTGGGTCAGTTCTGCATTTTCAATGCAGATGGGGTTGCTGGAAGTTGAGGTTGTTTTTGTGTATGTCCTGTGCTGTGATTCGGTGTGCGCTGCCTGGGTCCTATCAGTTTAATACCGTTGGGGTTTGCAGCTGGCCACGCTCCATCCCCTCTGCTCTACAGAAGAGGAGAAAGAAGTGAAGGCAGGTTTGTGGGAGAAGACCCTGGACTCTGCTCCATGTGCTACTGTCTGACCCAGTCCCTCTGAATACTTCTCTGTGTTTGCCTCCCAGCCCTGCCAGTTTCCCCGACATCAGGCACTGTCACCGGGCAAAGCCACGTGAATTATTTGAGACGCTGCCCTGCGCCCAGCTCCAGATAGCACCCTCCTGGCTAGCACCCTCCTGGCAGCCCTGCCAGATGGGTGGGCTGGGAAGATGGGTCTCCTGCTGTTGTTAGGTTCCCACACCCCACGGAGGCAGCCGTGCAAAACAATATCGCTATTTACACTTTAAAGCCTCGTTAGGCAGCCAGGAAGCAGCAGGCAAGGTGCATGCCGGGAAGCATGACAGCCCTGAGCAAAGGCTAGCCCTCTTCTCCTTCTTCTTTGCTGCTGCCAGGCTGCTGGGAGGAGCAGGATGCTCCCTGGCTGAGCTGTAACCCTGTGGTCTCTTTCAAGCCCCGTTTCCTCATTTATTTTTATCTTTTTGTTTGGCCTCTGAAGTCCCTGTGTCCTTGCTGCTTGCAGAGAAAGCACACTGGCTGCCTGTCCGGGTGCAGCTTCTCTATGGGTCAAGGAGTGCTGGTTTGTGCTGGTGGCCACAGGTGTAGGATCAAGATGCTGGTGCTGCTCAGCCTTTGTCCTCAGCAGCTCTTTGCAAGACTGAGTGAGGGGAATGCAAGCAGGGGCTTTTGTCCCTGCCAGACGCCAGGGAAGACCCTGCATATATCCCCTGACCAGCGCCAGTCTCAGCTCATGGTGCCATGCCATCTCCTGGCTTTGCTGGCTGCACAAGGTGCCCACCATGCTCTTGGGAAACTTGGTGTTCCCCAGCCCTGAGGGCTTGGTTTCAGTTTCAACCATGCCTACTCCAGCAAAGCCACTGGGCAGTACACCAGAACAGCTTGCCTTATGAGACTGACAGCTCATACGGAAGGAGGAAGAGAAGGGAGGTAGAAGGTTGGGCAGCACCCACCTTCCCTTCCCTGGGGTACCTGCATGTTTGCAGCTGCTTCCTTGCCCAAGATCCCATGGCAGCTCCATGCAGCACTGGCCATTTCTCTCCAGCCCCTGGCCAGGCCCCTGGCCTCAGTAGAGGATGTTGAGCCAGGGCATCCCTCTGTGGGAGTCCCTTTTCCCATGCTTCCATGGCAAGAAGGAGCCATGGGGCCGCCCGCCTGGCCACAGGCACCGTGCAGGTTGCTTGGGCCTGCCTGGGCCAGTAGCTCACCAGCTGCAGCGTCAGCTTGATTTCTTTCCTCTTGCCAACCATACGTGCGTTTGCACTGCTGGAAAAGTACCCAGGGATGGCCATGGGAAGCCTCTTTTGTCACCTTGGAGCCCACTGGGGCATCTCCTGCTCAGCTGACAAGTGACATCCCTGTTTGCACCAGGCTGGCCCAGATCCTCTATGCTCAAAGCAGGAGGCAGAGCAGAGGCATGGCTGGGGCCAAGTGCTGCACTTGGCTCAGAAAGGGCCTGCAGTTCTGGGTCACTGCATCTGGCAGGACAAGGCTTGAGGGAGCTGGGGCAGCATGAAGGGAAGAGGCAATGATAGAGGAATCTCCTGAATGGACAGTACGACCCTTGTGTGGGTAAAAGTTGATGACACTGCTGTAAAGTAATTGTTGTTTTGTGTAATGTGTGTGGTGTGTCTGCAGTGAATGTAGAATCTGGACAGCTTGTCTCAAATCCTAAGGCTTTAGTTAGCATTACTCAAAACCACTGAATCCAGTAATATATTTTACACTGCATTAAAAATAATACTTGGTCAGAATGCAGGTATTGCTGAGGTCACATAACAGGTTCCTCTCCACTCCTCTAGATCCTTACATAGACTCAGGGAATCCCCCAAAACGGGTTATGTCCATATGAACCTGCTTGGGAAGGCCTGGGATGGGAGTGGATGCTTGGGTTGGAGCAGTGAACTGGCTCATGTGCTGTTCCACCTCGGGGGAGCAGGGGCCTAGGGAACAGCACAAGATACAGTGATGTGGCTCCCTGGTCTCACCACTCCAGGAGACCTTCTTGCATCACGAGAAACAAGATGGGGATCCACAATAGCAAGAAACCCTGGGGGGCTTTTTCTGCCTGTCTCTCATCAGTGAATAAAAACAAAGCACGGGAGGATGAGACCTGATGGGTCTGATTTTGGGGGTTTTTTTAAGTCCTCCCTGAGGACATGGTGACTGGAAACCAGCAGTTCAGCTCCCCCTCTCCAGCCACCGCTGCCTCTGCCTAATGAATCAGTTTGTTTCCAACTGAAGACACGTGTTTTGGGGAAGTTTCCTATGCCTCGGCCTTCACTTCAACGTCATGTCATTTAACAGCGGCGTGGAGGAAATGGAAATGCTGTGCTTCCAGAGCAATTCCGGTTGAATTATGGTTTCCATTAGGCACAAGTTGACAGTGATTAAAGCAGAAAGCAAAAATTCCCTCACACCAGCACCAAGCTCCCTGTTAAAAGAATTTTTATCTATGAAAGCGTTAGGTAAGAGCGAGGGGCTGACATTGTTAGCAGCTGTATGAGAAATTGTGCCATGCCCCACTTATCCTCGCTGCAGGCAGGCAGGATTGAGGAGCAGGGAGCAGCCAGGCTGGCTCCAGCCCCACGGGACTGTTGCATCCTGGTGGGTGCTGGGGAGAAGCTGGGTTTGGTTGCCACGGGGAAACGGTGAAAGGCACTGGGGCCCCAAGAAGACAAGAAACAAAGAGTGAGACAGATTTCCCCTGTTGCAAGCTGGATTTAACGCCAGGGGGGGAGACTTCCTCTGTTTTTGACCAGCCTGTGCTTGCTCAGCTGCGTGTGTGATCCCTGCGACTGTGGGCTCCCAAGTGGCCTGGCACTGATGGTGATGCCCTGGTCATTTGGGCTCCTGCGTTGGCTAACATGTCACTGTGAGCTGGGCACCTTTGGGCCCAGTACTGGTGGCACCACTTTCCTCCACGCTGATGCTTATTTGCTCCCCTCCCGCAGCCATTACAGCCAAGTGGCTGCTCCAATCCTGTCCCTGCACCCTTCCCAGCAGCCTGGCTATATGGGGGTGTCCAGATGGGCAGTAGTGTGCCCGTCACCTCCCAGATGATTCTCTCCACCGCTGGAGCACTGGGCAGCAATCCTGGGCAGCTTGCGGGCATCAGGAAGCGCGAAGCCTCGGGCTGGACGCAGGCAGGCAGCTGATGGGGATCCCACCTTGGCCCCGGATGCAGCCAGCAACCTGGTGCAGCCAGCTCCTGGCCCGCAGGGAGACGTGCCCATGCACGGCGGGGCCGGCTGAGCCGGTGGAGCCAGAGCTGGCTGGCAGCCTGCCTGCCGCTGCACCCCATCCAGGTCAGCCTGTCTGCCCGGCTACCTGCTGGGGAGAGCCGCATGCCTCGGCAGCGCCTGGGCGCAGCCTGCCAGCTCCTGCCGGCCGCGGGGCGGGGCAGGGCTCCCATGGGGCTCGGGGAGGGATGCTGGCAGCCACCGCTCCCAGGAGCCTGCCCTGGTGGTGGGAGGGGGCTGGGAAGTGTGGGAGCCCCCGGCTGCCCCTTAGGGAGCTCAGATGGGCTTGGGCCTGGCTGGATCTGGCAGGCAGCCCTGTGTCCGAGCGATGAGCCCGAGCGGGGTCCCCAGGTTGCTTTCAGGGATGGGTGCTGGCTTGCACATGTGGCACACGAGTTGCACACCCAGTCGTGCCCTGTGGGCCTCGGTGGACGCCTGGTTCTCTCCCTTGGGCGGTGAGGCGTTGGGGTGGTTTGATCAGGGCTGGGGGCTGGTGAGTGGGATCTGTCTGTTCGCCTGGAGCCGGGTGGCCGCTGGCCTGCCTAAGCAGCAGATGGTGGCTGCCTGGGGACCCGCGGTCCGTCCCTCCGGGTGATTATTCACCCGTCACCATGACGATAGAAAGGTCAGCAAAAAGATCCCCTGTGATTCCCGGGTCAGGTCGGTGGGATTAGGAGTGGTGCAGGAGGGAGGGTGAGAGGGAGGATAGGGCCTGCCCAGCCCCCACATCGCTCCCCAGCTCGCCAGCTGAACTGTCCCACTCAGACACTGTCCCCGGAGCTCAGCCATCTGAGAAATTACAAACTCTGAGCACCAGTGGGAAATCCCTGAGATGAATCCCAGCCCCTCTGGCTGCAGATCCTGAGATCTCAGCCTCAAGCCGGTGGGTCCCATCCTGCACAGTGGAGGCCTGGAGCTGTGTGTGAGGTGAAGGAGCTGAGCTGGCATCAAGGGGGAGCAGAGGAAGGATGGGGCTGTACTGATGGGGGTTTGGCTGGTCCTGCATCTTTCTCCTCTGTGCAGCAGCGTGCCTCTTCTTGCAGGGTACCCCTGGCTGACCTCCTCTCCTCTCCTCTCTCTCCCCAGGCTGTTCCTCTAAGTCATTCAAGCTGTACTCGCCAAAGGAGCCCCCGAACGGCAACGCCTTCCCCCCTTTCCACCCGGGCACCATGCTGGATCGAGATGTGGGGTAAGCTGGGGCCCAGGGAGGGGTTGGCAAGGCTGGGGGTTCTCTGCATCCTACACTCCAGCGTCTTTCTCTTATGTTTCCCAGCAGCATGTAGAGTTAGTACAAGGGGGGAGTGGGAATTGGAGCAGGCATATGTAGGACTGGGTGGAGAAAGGATGATATATGAGACAAAGGGAGCCCTTAGGTCCCCAAGCTTCGTGGGGCCCAGCCAGGCCCCTGGGGTAATCCAGGACAGGGAGCGCTCCCCGCTCCTGCTGCAACTGCCTCTTCTCCAACCTCCATCCTGCCAGGCCTCCATCCTGCCTCAGCTGCAGAGAAGCTGGGCATATGTCCAAAGAGGCATGGGTCAGGTCCTAGGTGCAGTGAAGCAGCCTCTGGTGTGAAACAGAGCCCAGTTTAAGTGGTGCAGGTCACCTCATGGCTTTATCAGCCATTGGCAGCCAGGGTGCAGCCCACACTGTAGGTGGGGTCTTGCCTCCATCGAGCTCAACTGCCTGCTGCTGGAGGCAGAGAAGGGGGAGCTGTGGTGAGTAGAGAGAGAGTGCCCCAGCAGTGCTGACCTCCCGGCATTTCTTTCCCTCTCCAGACCTACTCCCATGTACCCTCCAACATACCTGGAGCCTGGAATCGGGTAAGCACAGGGGGCCGGCAGGGGCACTGCTGAGAGGGGACCTCATGCCCATGGTGGGGGTGCCTCAGCAGCACATTGCTGTCTGGCATTTAGGAGGGACTGCTTAGACTCTGCCTAGTCTTGGAGGGGGCTGTGTGTCCCCTTGCCACAGGCTTGGGACTCCTCCCCAGTCCATGGCTGACTGCTTGCTCTGCTCCCTGGGCAGGAGGCACACGCCGTATGGGAACCAGACTGACTACAGGATATTTGAGCTCAACAAGCGACTGCAGAACTGGACAGAGGTGGGGAGCTGGAGGAGGGTGGGGAGGCCAGGAGTGGGAGGATGCTCCAGGGTGTGTGTTTTGGGGTTGGGGTCTTCTGCACTGCCTGCTTTCATGAGCTGCCTTGGCTCTAGGAGGAATTCCTTTGGCAGCAGCATCCTGCCTTGCTGTATGGGTCCCAAAGTACCTTGTGTGTGGGACAGGGCTCATCATTCCTGTCTCCACGCACTCAGCTGGGAGAGTAGATCTCCATGGGCTGAGTGTGTGGCTGCTGTGCCTGGCTGCCAGTGGCTGACTGGCTGTCTCCCCTGCCTGTAATCTGGATCTGTCTGCTGTTCCCAGGAATGTGACAATCTGTGGTGGGATGCCTTCACCACAGAGTTCTTTGAGGATGACGCCATGTTAACAATCACTTTCTGCTTGGAGGATGGACCAAAGAGATACAGTGAGTAGCAGCTTGAGCCTTCTTCCCCAGGGCATTCATTGCCTCTCCAGCAGGAGATGTGGCAGTTGTGCTGCAGGGGTGGGCTGTGGGCAGGGTGTTGGAGCTGCTCAGCTGACTCCAGCTGGCAGTGACTGTGGCCCCCTCCCTGTGCAGCACAAGGCATGTTGGGTGAGCCAGGTTTACAGACATTGTCTTCCTTCTTCTCCCGCCGCAGCTATCGGCCGGACTCTGATTCCCCGTTACTTCCGCAGCATCTTTGAAGGGGGTGCTACAGAGCTCTACTATGTGCTCAAGCACCCCAAGGAGTCCTTCCACAACAACTTCGTCTCACTGGACTGTGACCAGTGCACCATGGTCACCCAGCACGGCAAGCCCATGTTCACCCAGGTACTGATGCCACCTCCACCTTCTCCTGCCCCTCAGGCCCGTGTGCCCTTGTGGCAGCTGCAGCCCCCCGGAGAGAGGGACGCTGATTTTTGTGTCTTGTTGAGTGTCACTCTGTAATGCCACGTGTCTCAGCCAGCCCTGCAGCATCCCTCTTTGTGTGGAGATCCCATGTCAGTTGTAGGTTTGGCTTGTGCCAAGTCTCACGGTGAGCAGAGGCAAGCCACCAGGAGGGTGTCCTGGTGTTCACCAGTGGGTTCCCAGGGGATCTGGGCGGGGAGAAGTGGGAGCAGCAAGTGCCTGACCCTAGTTGCTGCTCCCTGCTGACCCTTGCTCCCTGCCCAGGTGTGTGTGGAGGGGCGGCTGTACCTGGAGTTCATGTTTGACGACATGATGAGGATAAAGACGTGGCACTTCAGCATCCGCCAGCATCGAGAGCTCATCCCCCGCAGCATCCTTGCCATGCACGTGAGTACCGCTATGGGAGCTCCCCCTGGGAGCAAGCGGCGCAGGGCTGCTGAGCCCCTCTCCCTGCTGTGCAGGTTATGGGGGGACCTCGGCCCTGCTGCCTCATCATAAGTTAGGACACAGGAGGCCCGTCTTCATCCCATATGTGGCTGAGCTGTCTGTACCTCTTGTTCCTAGGCACAGGACCCACAGATGCTGGACCAGTTATCCAAGAACATCACCCGCTGTGGGCTCTCAAACTCCACACTCAACTACCTCCGAGTAAGCATGCAGGGAGAGAGGGGGAGGACAGCTCTGATTGCAGTGGGGGACCTTGGGTGGCCACATCTTGTGCCTTTAGCTTCCTGGTATCTTGCTGCTGTAGGGTGTGGGGAGACCCCCTTGTACTCAGCTCTGGTGAGGCCATACCTCAAATATTGTGTTCAGTTTTGGATACCTCAGTACAGGAGAGATGTGGAAATGCTGGAGTGAGTGCAGAGGAGGGCAACAAAGCTGGGGAAGGGCCTGGAGAATAAATCTTACAAAGAGCAACTGAAGGAGCTGGGGCTGTTTACTTTGGAAAAGAGGAGGCTGAGGGGAGACCTCATTGTTCCCTACAACTACCTGAAAGGACGTTGTAGAGAGGCTGGTGCTGGTCTCTTCTCACAGGTAATTAGAGATAGAACAAGAGGGAATGGCCTCAAGCTACAACTGGGTAGGTTTAGACTGGACATTAGGAAAAAATTTTCACAGCAAAGTGGTCAGGCATTGGAATGTGCTGCCCAGGGAGGTGGTTGTGTCACCAGCCCTGGATGTGTTTAAGGGTCATTCAGATGTGGTGCTTGGGGATATGGTTTAGGGGTGAACCTTGTAGAATAGGGTTATCTATTGGACTTGCTGATCTTGAGGGTCTCTTCCAGCCTGAATGTTTCTGTGATTCTGAGACAGCTAGGGCAGTCTCTGCAAGAAAAATCTTGCAGACAGGCTGTAGGGAGCCACGTGGGTATTCTGGAGCCTACAGCCTCCCGGTGGTGGCTTGGTTTGGTGCAACACAGATGGCTGCCCAACAGAGGAGCTTGGAGCATCACAATCTAACTCCATGTCTGTCTCCTCCCTGCAGCTCTGTGTAATCCTAGAACCAATGCAGGAGCTCATGTCACGGCACAAGACCTACAGCCTCAGTCCCCGGGACTGCCTCAAGACCTGCCTCTTCCAGAAGTGGCAACGGATGGTTGCTCCACCCGGTGAGTCTCTCGCCGACTGCTGTACTCCCTGCGGGTCTCCAGGGCTGCCCGCTCATACCCTGTCCTCAGTGCAGGCTTCTCCCAAACCCAGAGCCTGTCCCTGGCCTTGTCTTGTGAGGCTGGTGGCAGCGAGTCAGGCAGCTGGCTTTGTTCTCTGATGGCCTGCTTTCCTGCGGGGGCAGAGTGGGGCTGCAGGCAGCCAGCACTCCCTGCCCAGGGGCTGCCAGCTGCTTTTGGAAGCCAAAACAGGGACAGAAATCTTCCCTGCACCCTTTGCTGGGGGTGCACTCTTTCCTCCCCTGCACTGAGGGGACAGTGAAGTTGTGGAGAGGAGGAGGCTGATGATGCAGCCCCAGAGTGGATGGTGGTCTTTGCAGAGAAGAGGCTGAAACCAGCTTCTTCTCCTTGGGACTGACCATGTCTCCCTCCTCTGCCAGCGGAGCCAGCGCGGCAGCAGCCCAGCAAGCGTCGGAAAAGGAAGATGTCAGGGGGCAGCACGATGAGCTCCGGTGGGGGAAACACAAACAACAGCAACAGCAAGAAGAAGAGCCCGGCCAGCACCTTTGCCCTGTCCAGTCAGGTACCTGTAAGCATCCCGTTTCCATTCTCTCTTCCTCCCCAGGGTTGGAGGGGAGGGCTCCCTGCCCTGGCCCCTGGGAGTGGCTAGAGGGACCCCAGGAACTGAGCTCCCCCAGCTCTTTCTGGATGATAGGGGAGAAAGAAAGGGTGACCCAGCTGCCTTCTCTGAGCCACTTTGCTCCCCTGCAAGGGGGTGAGGATATGCTGTCTCAGGTGGTGCTCGAGCCTTTGGGCCCATGATGGAGATGTGGAGGTGGCCCCACAGCCAGGGAAAGGGTCTGTGGTGTTGGGGGTGGGTCTGGCGGCCCGGGCTCCCCCCACCTCGATTATGTTTCGGGACCGTCTCCCCTTTCAGGATGTGATGGTGGTAGGCGAGCCCACGCTGATGGGGGGGGAGTTTGGGGACGAGGACGAGCGGCTCATCACCCGGCTGGAGAACACGCAGTTTGACGCCGCCAACGGCATCGACGACGAGGACAGCTTCAACAACTCGCCAGCGCTGGGGGCCAACAGCCCCTGGAACAGCAAACCGCCCTCCAGCCAGGAGAGCAAGTCAGAGAACCCCACGTCGCAGGCGTCGCAGTAACGGCCCCCCAGCCGTCCCGTGGACTCAGTCCCAACCGATCTACCTGTACATTTGCAACAGAGAGTGACTGGGAAGCGGCGAGGTACCGGGGGCGATCGGCTCCGTGTGGCCCACCATGGGGTGCATGGCCTGGGGTGAGCGCCAGGCTGGCAGCCTCCAGCCCTCTCCCCCCGACGCCTCCTCGCTCCCCCCATGCCTGCCTCCCTGCCGGACCCCAGGACAGGGGTGGGTTTCCGGGGCTGTAGCTTCATTATTCCCCATCCTCCCTCTTCCTCCCTGCTTCTTTCTTGTACAGCTTCTCATCCCCACCCTGATGTGCCCAGCCCCTGCCTGCAGAGCGGGGAAAATTAGGAGGGAGGTGTTGGCAGTGGCTAGTGCGACTGGGAAGCTGGTGGCATGCAGATGCCCTGTGTTGTGGTCTGGCACAGCCTAGAGACCCTCCTCCTCCTCCTTGGGTCCTACAGCTGGGGTTTGCTGCAGAAGCCACCTGTAGCAGGGTTGCACATCCTCAGCCCATCCTGGGGCTGAGTGGGTGGGGCGGTGACGGATAGCCTTCCCTGTGCCACTGCCTCTGCCATGGAGCCTCCTCCATCTGTGGTCGGATCCTGCTGCACTGAGGTGGTGTCGAGGATAAGGCCCCATCGCATTTCCCTGCTCTCCTGCACCCTCCCGTTCTCCTCACTCCCAGGGGCAAGAGCGCAGCAGGGCAAGGGGGGGGACTCTGTGTATAGGAAGTGCTTGGGGGAGGTCTCGGGGAGGCCGTGGAGGGTCTTCGGCTGTGCTGGAGCAGCCAGTGCCCTCGGCTTCCTGCCTGCAGCCCTTGCGTTTCCCCCTGCCCTGCGTGAGTCCACCTGGGGCCCCTCTGCGACCCCCGGCTCCTGGTACCTCCTACTTTTGTCTTTTTTTAAGAAAAAAAAAAAATAATATTATTAAAATTGTAAGTTTAAAAAAAAAGAAAGAAAGAAAAAAGAAAAAAAATGGGACGAGCCTCCCCCAGCCCCATTGCCAGTCCCCCACCCCCCCGGCCCTGAGCCCCTCTCACCCTGTCCTGACTTTTGTACAGGCTTCTTCTCTTGGGAGTCGCGTTTTATATCCAGTTCGGAGAGCTTCAAACCAAGGAGAGACTTTGCAGACTTCCTTTCTAATCCCTCCAGGGGCTGGGGGGCGGCAGCCCCCTGCCTCCCTCCTCAATGTAAATCTTGTGTGCTGTTGTCCCTGCTCCCCCCCCCCCGCCCCCCCCCCCTCCCCCCCTCGGGTTCGTGTACCTCGTGCTTGTACATTTTCGCGCTGTAGACAGTGTGTATGATACTGTTCTTTCAATGTGTTATCACTAGAGCAGGTGCCTCCATTGATGTTAGGGGAAACAAGGAGAAAAATCATCATTTGGGGTTTTCTTTTTTTTTGTTGTTGTTGTTTTTTGGGGTTTGGTTTTGAAAAACAAAAGACCAGACATCCCCTCCAAGGAGAAGACAGGAGGTGCCGTGGGAGGGCGTTTGTGCTCACCAGCTTCTTACCCCAGCAGCCTCGGCTAGCGGGGTTCGGAGAGCGCTGAGGTCAGGGTCATGGTGCCCATGTCCATGCCCCCCCCCCCCCCCCCCCCCCGTCACAGCCCCGAGGTGGGGTTGCAGCTAGTGCTGTGGGGGTGGCTGGGGTTGTGGGGGGACTGCTCTGGCTCAAGAGGAGTGAGTGTGTGCAAGAATGTGTGTGCAAGAGGTTTGTGTGTCTGTCTGTGCATGTGTAAGGGAGCCCTGGGGCAAACGGAGCAGCCCTGCGGTTTTGGGGGGCGGGGGCTGTGCGCTCTGTTCCCTGCCAGACCCCTCCAGCTCCCCACAAGGAATCTTGCAGCACACATTCAGCTGCCCCATGGGGCAGGGGGGCTGACAGGTGCCACTGAGGGGTTGCCCCCAGCACCATGTCTCTGGCTGTAGTGGGGATGTTGCCTGCACCCTCTGTCTCACCTACTCACGGCTGAGACTGCAAGGGCTTGCTGAGCCAGGTGGGGGGACATAATGTGTCCTCCTCTTGTCCCTGGGGTTAGTCAGGGAGATGGGAACCCCTTGGCTCAGCCCAGGCCTGATCCCAAGCCCAAAATCCCCAGAGAGATGGCTGCATTAGTTCCTGGGCCCCTCCTCAGGCAGCCCGGAGGTGGGGACCTCAGCCCTGCGGACCCCCAGCCAGAAGCACGGGGGGTCCCCACGGCCCCTTGGTGGGGTGGGGGTAGGCTCCCAGGGTGGGAGCCCATGGTGGTGGGGCGGGGGGCTGTGTTTGCAGTTAAGGTACGATTCCTGCCGCCCCGCTGCTGGGCTCCCACGGAGGGTGTGGAGCCCCCTGCTGCCCCCCGGGCGCACTGTAATGCCGCCTTATTTCTTTTTTTTTTTTTTTCCTTTTTTTTTTTTCCTCCCCTCCCCTTCATAGTTTGTGCCATTTATGAGTCATGTATGGTACCAATAAAACAACTTTTCGGTTTGAGGCTGTCCTGAGCACTTATTTCTGAGCACGGGACCCAGTTGATGGGGGCAAGGCGGGGTGGGGTGTGCTCTCCTTGGTGCCCCCAGTGCCCTGGCAGGCAGGGTAGGCACAGGGCTCACTGTACTCCCAGGATGATGCTGGCTCGCCTCAGGCTGCTGGTTACCAGCCAGGCCCTGTTGGCTCCCTGCCACACCGTGGAAAGCAGCAATCTCTGCAAGGACAGGGCGCAGGGCTGCTGGGAAACAGCCCTGTCCCTGAGCCAGAGCAAACAAGCAGCTTGGGGTCTGCCGGGACACCAAGGTGATAGGCATGTCCCCTGGTGAGCAGAGGGCAGCATGGTCCCCCTGCAGGAACAGGACAGCAGCAGCTGAGTGGCATGGAGGTGTCCTGGGGGGGCAAAGGAGGGACAAGTGACCCAGCCCCCAGAGTGTGAGGCACTGCACCATCCTCCATGGTGAGCAGCTACCCTGATCTTTCAGAAGCTGCCAGCACTGGGGACAGGATGTTGGCTTGTTCCCCCAGCCCAGGGCAGATAGTTGACCCCAAAGACAACATTTTGCTGTTCCCATTGGGTGGAGGGTCAGGCAGCTGGGTCCAGCCCCCAGCCATGGGGATACAGCAGGCTTAAACTGAGTGCTTCATCCCATGCAAACCCCTGGCCAAATGTGCAGGGCAAGGAGCCTGCAGTAATGGGGGAGGAAAAAGGGATGTGGGGGAAACTAGGCTCTTAAAGTAGGGCTGATGCAGTAGAGGGTGTGGTGTAGAATGGGCCACACTTCTCAGAGCAGGGGTAGGGCTTGGATTGACATCTGCGCCAGGGGATGTCACCTTGACATCCTTTCCTCTGACAGGGCTGGGGTCAGTGGGGCTGCAGGATACCTGTGCCAGGGTGGGAGCTCCTGGCTGGCCAGGTGGAAGCAGAATAGTTCCAGTGAGCCCATAGCATGGTAGCACCTTAGGCTGAGGTGTCAACACTCCTGACATGAAGCAAGCTTTAGCAGCCTCAATGGGATGCTCTAGGCTGAAGGGGAGCAATTCCCTGCAGAAGCAGATCCATCTGTGAAGGATCTCATGGATACCTGACCAGATCCTGCCCACACGTGTGGGGGGAGTACAGCACCAAGGGCAGCTGTCCCTGTCCCATGCAGTCACCTGTGGCAGCCAGCAAGCCATCAGGTCTTGGGGGCCGAGGAGCAGGTACATGCAAAGGACATAGGGATATGGTTCATCTGGTTCCCTGCTGGTGCCCTCCCAAAAGCACATGGTGCTCCATGCAGGGAGGCAGGGCTGGGCCAGGATCCAAGGACCATGCCGAGGCATTGGCTGCCCCAAGGAGGGGTGTGGAGAGGTGTGGGGTATGTTTGAGAGCGGTCATGGGGACAGGGTGGGCAGCGTGAGGGCCCTGGGCACAGGGACTGCAGCAGGGTGGGTTGCTGGAAGGGCCAGCACTGGGCCTCTGTGGGGCAGAAAGGGAGCATCACCTGGGGATGGGGCAGAGGGGCTGAGGGCACTGGGTAGAAGTTGGGGTCTCTAGGGGCCGATGCAGAATGACAGGGTGGAACTGGGCAGAAGCAGGCATTTCCCAGAGTCGGAAGAGAGGGTGCTGGGGCAGTTTAGGGCAGGAGCAGGAGGCCCCGCGGGGAGCGTCGGAGTGGGTGCAGGAGGGTCCCTGCCCGGGCGAGAGCGCGGAGGCTAGGACGGCCTCATGCTCCGGACAGACCCCAAAGGGCCGGGGCGGAAGGAGCGGCCCCGTCCGGCCCTGCCCACCTCTCCCCTCCCGGGGCAGCCGGTGCGGAGCCGATCAGAGAGCCTCGCCGAGTCCGGGAGCTCCCGCCGCCGCTGCTCGCCGGGACGCGCCCACCCGGTGCGTCCGCGATTCAACCGGGAGCCCTTCCCTCGACCCCGCTGCAGCTCCTGAAGCCCCGGCAGGACCCCGGCGGCCAGCGGGGGGTGGAGGACCACCGGGCGGTGTGGTTCCCGAAGCGTGGGAGACCTTCTCGGCGGGCGAGGAGGGGGGATGGAACCGAGCAGGCGCTGGCAGACCTCCAGCCTTGGGGGAACAATCCCGTCTGGGGGCCCCAGGGTCTGTCCCCCGCTGAACGGGATCGAGGAGTGTATGGAAAACGCGAGGTTTGCTGCAATGCCCCCCTCGGGATGTGTTTTGAATACGGACCCTGCTTTTGTGGCCAGAGCTGGTTTGTTCCGAAGCTGTGGCAGGCCCGGGGCAGTCTGTCTCGAGGGGATACAGCCGGTGCTGTGGTGGAGCATGTGGGATGGCTCATCATGGGATCACCGCGGGTCAAACAGCTTCTGGATCAGGACAGGAGGAAACAAGAAAGGGCACGGGAGCTCTGTGGAGGACGGAGGGAGATGTTTCTTCCCGGTGCTTGGGTAGGGACTGGTGGTGGACCCTGACCTCGGTATGGACAGGCAGCCTGGGGTGGCCAGGTTCCAGGAGGTGTCAGGGACAGGGTGGGGCCATCCCGGCAGTTGCGGCTGAAACCATAAAGCCTGGGTGCTGGCACTGTGCAGCTTGGCCCTGCGGCAGACGTGGGCACACAGAGGTGCCAAAGGACAGGGTGAGTGCTTTGTCTTCACTTCATCCCCCGCAGCCCCTCTGGAACCTCTTGGGAGGCTGGGCACCTCCTGCCTGGCACCCCCCCCTTCTGCTCCTGGGACTCCCCATCTCTCCTTGGTGCTCTTCTGCAGCTATCTCCTTCCGGGCAGCAGCTGGCAGGTGCCTGATTTTTTTCTCCCTGTATTTCCTGCTCGGAAGCAGGGCAGTCCCTGTGCCCCAGCAACACCGACCTGTTCTTCTCTGTACCCAGGCACCCACTGGAGCTTCTGCGATGGAGCTGGGGAACGTCCCACAGCCTGCGTATGGCCCAGGGCCTGTGGCACCAGGAGCCAGCACCCCGGTTTTGGTGGCAATGGTACACGGCTTCCTGCAGCTGGTGCAGCCCAACGACCTGCCCGTAGGTGGGTGCCTGGAGGGGGGAGTGTGGGGCTGGTGATGGGGGAGTGGGGCTGCTTGCAGCTGCAGAGTCCTGAGCCCTCTTGCACTGATGACTCTCCACCTGCAGTGCTGGGTTAGGAGGGGTATAGTGGGGAGGAAATGGAGTGGGGGTACCTGAGATCTACCAGCCGTGTCCTGCCTGTGTCCCATCACAACTGTGTGGCAGTTTCAGGTGTGCCATAGGACAGGTTTTGGTGGCAGTGTCACCTTGCAGAGTCCTGTCCCATCTTCTCTGCAGGTATCTTTATCCCATGCCCCAAGGAAAGGTGCAGAGCAAACTCTGTGCTGCTTACAAGTTTGCGGGGTCCTTTCCCGGCTCGCAGCCCTCTGCAGGCGACAAGATGTGCTTAGGCAGGACCCATCTTGTGGGCACTGAAAGCAGCATGTCCCAGTGCCAGCATGGCAGCGGTGTAGGCACTCCCCGTGTATAATCCCCTTGCCAGTGCTCACCCTTCCCCTGCCACCTCTGAGGCAATGTGCCGCTGGCACAGCTCTGCCCTGATGTGGCTGCAGGTCAGCATGAGCGATGCCAGGACACTGCGGCTCCTCAGTGTCCCCAGGTAGAGTGCTGCTCACCTGGGGGGTGTGGGGTGTGCCACTCTGGCTGCTGCCACTTTTGCTTCCTCCTTCCTTGGGCTCAGCCTCTGCTTGTCAGCAACTTGCTGGCAAACAACGCCATGGCTTTGTGGCCTTGCTTGTGTCACACAGATACTGGAATACAATCAAATGACCCTGAGTGCCAGCACGACTTGTAACTGAGGCCGTAGGGCATGGGTAGGGCAAGCCCTGGGGAGGGAAGAGGCAGTGCAGTGCCAGGGACTCACCCCACAATGGCAGTGCCAGCCAGGTTTCTTTCTGGGGCTGGGCTGCAGGAGGGCAGCCCAAAGACATCCAAGGTGGTTGTCAGAGCATCCTACCACAAGCCTGTTCCCAGGTGCCTGCTGGGGTGAGGATATCCTGGCTCCATGGATCCCTGAGAAACTGGGGGCTGGCAATGCTTTTCCTGGGTGCCAAAGGGCTGTGCAACATGATGCCTGGGGAGGGACAGCTGGAAGGGAGAAGCGTGCCATCCGCTCACAGCCACTCTAAGCCACAGTGCTGGAGCTAGGAGGTGTTGGGAGCCCCTCTCTAGGCTGAGCAGGGTGTGAGACCCTCCTAGAGAGCCCCTCCAGTACCTTGTGCCTGCTCACAGACCTCTTCTCTCCTTGTCCCTCAGAACTGATCACAGATTTGGGGCAGCACCAGAGTGAGGAGGACAGCAAGAAGCCATTTCAGGAGGTGAGCAGGCAGCCAGGGCAGGGAGCTGACAGCCCCAGACTATCATGGGCTGGGGGATGCTTGTGGGTGCTGCTCTGAGTCTGAGCCCCGGGTGCTGGGCAGCAATAAGGGGAGATGTGCAACAGCCTGGGGGGACCCATCCCACTCCATGGGATACTCTCGGAGCTGGGGAGCCTTCAGGGACATCAGTGTTATGCTACCTCTCATTCTTCCTCTCCCAGCTGCTGGTCTATGAATTGGGTTTCCTGGTCTGTGCGGCCATCGGACTCCTCTTCATCATCCTGGTGCCCCTGGTGGGATGCTGCTTCTGCTGCTGCCGCCTCTGCGGGAACTGCGGGGGCCGCATGTACCAGAAGCAGGGCCGGCAGATGCGCTGCCGGCGCCGGGCGCTCTGGGCCTCGGCCCTGCTGGTTTCTGCTCTCCTCCTGTGAGTGCGCTTGCCGGGAGGCTCCAGATGGGACCCGAGGGTGGGTGGAAACGCCGGCGCTTGGCGGCTGTGCCAGGAAGCTGCCATTGTTCTCAGGAGCAGATCCCAGCGCGGCGGGACAAAGGAGAGGAAGCGGCGGCGGGAGGGGGAGCTGGCCCCGAGGGGCTGCGTGTCGGCCCGGAGCAGACCCTTCCCGACAGCTTCACTGTGGAGAGATGCGGGTTGGCCAGGCATCCGGCCTCTCCATGCCTCAGTTTCCCCCGGGATGCTCTGGAAGCAAGGCGCAGTGGCATGCTGTGGACCCTGCAGCCTGGGGTGGGTGTGGGTGGATTCCAAGGGTCCCGATGGTGGGAGCATCGGGACCATGCTCTCCACATGCTGACCCTGCCACCCTCCCCTTGCAGGGCCGGTGACATCTGTGCCTTCATCAGCAACACCCGCTTCTCCCAGGCTGTGCATGGCACCTTCCCTAATGTCAACAACACCCTGGACAATGTTCACACCTATGTGGGCTCCATCCCCGAGGTACACCTGGTCCCCCTGCCCTGCCTGAGGTCCCTGATGGGGCCCCCTAGGGAAGGGTCACAGTGAGGCTGGAGGCAGGGGAGGGTTCCTACCCGCACTGATACCGCATCTCTGTCCCTGCAGCAAATCAATTTCATCATTGGCAGCAGTGATGTCCCTCTGGGCCATGCCAATCGCAGCCTGCAGGGTGAGGATGTACGGCAGAGGGGGGCTGGATCATCCCCGTGTGCCTGTGGAGAGCTGCTCTGGAAGGGCTGAGGGTGCTTCGGGAACAGTGGTGTCCAGGGGTGCTACGTGGAGGTGCCTCACTGCCCTGCAGATGGTTGCTGACCTTGGTGGTCACTGGGCTGGTGTTCTCATGGGCTTGTCTAAAAGGAGTGGGTCTGGGGGGGCTCCTCCAGGCTCCTGCTCTGCTTCAGCTGCTGCGTTCCCCCATTTAGGCTCCTGTCTAGTGAGAGTGGTGCCGGTGGTGGCAGAATGGGGGTGTGCTCTCAGTCCCTTGCCTTGGGGGGGTGTGTGGGGTGTGGGATGGAGTCCTTGAGGGAGGGTCAGTGTTTTCAGCAGCTCCCTTGAAAGCCCTGGGACATGGGGGGTCTTGTCACTGACGTGTCCATCCCACCTCTGCAGAAATTGGACCCAACCTGGGTGGCATGATCATCTCGGACATCAGGAGCAGCATGGATGGGGCTCTGAGATCCCTCCAGAATGTCTTGCATGGTAGTACTTCATTTCCTGGAGGGCTGGCAGAGCCTTGGAAGGGACTCAGGGGAGTGTAGGGGCTGAAAGCAGTAGGTGCATGTTTCAATAAGGCTCCTGGGGGGGGGAGTGGGGTGGTCTGCCCAGCCTCCTAGCTGCAGCCTGGGGCAAATTCTGGGGCTTTGAGTTGTGCCTCTGTGTTGCACTTTTTGATGGGTCCTCCAGATTCAGCTGGGTGAGGTCAAGCCTCTGTTGCACTGTCAGGATGAGGCCCTGATGCCCCCACTATCTCTGCAGGGATGGAGACGCTGGAAGCTGCCTTTGGCAGCATCGCTGACACTCGCTCACATCTTGAGGAGCTGCAGAGCAACTACAGCCGGCGGCTGGCCAGCCTGCGGGACAGCCTCAACCAGACCCTGCAGCGCTGCGGCCACCCCTGCGGCAACGTGTCCCTGAACGGCCTCGCCTTCAGCACCAACTTCAGCACGGTCAGGAGGGGCAGGGCATGAGGCCAGGGGCCCGCACAGCCCTTTCCCCAGCCCCCTCACCTCTGGCTCTTCCCCTCAGATCCCCAGTGTGGAGCGGCAGCTGGAGGCACTGGGTGATGTGTCTGGCTCCAACGTAACAGCCGAGTTAGAGAAGGTGAGAGGTCCTCCCCTGCGTGCAGGCACAGGGCTGGGCGCTCCTGGCGCTGCTGGGGTTGTGCTCTGAGGGGGTGGCTTAGGAAGAGCCCTGCTGGGTTTTAATTCCTGTTGTGTAGAGGTCTGCCTTGGCTGGAGCCTGCCTGCTTGTCCCTGCCACCCCTGGGCACTGGCATGGTCAGGGCTGAGTGCTGGGGGAGCCTAGCTGTCCTGTGCCACTTGGGCCTCGGGACAGAGGGAATGTGCTGCTCAGCCCTGGGTGGCAAGCACAGGCACCAGCTGCACACCATGCATCCCTGGACACAGGTTAACAGCACGCTGGCCATGATCCCTGATGAGGTGCAACAGCAGTCCCAGGATGTGGTGACAAGTAAGCAGAGTGTTGTGCCCCATGTGCCTTTCCCAGGGCTTCATACTGCCTTCTCATCCCATCCCTGCCTGAAGGCTTCTCTTGGTGCCCCTCCCCTCTGCCTGCAGCCCTGGCTGTCCCCACATCCCCATGTGCTATCATGCTGATGCCATCCCTGACCAAAGCCCACCCCCTTCCCATCCTCTCCAAGTCCCTGCTGCCCCAGGCTCATCTGCCCTAGATAAGCAGGAGCCAAGCATCAGTTCACAGCACCAACATGGCTATGTCCCCTGTAGAGACCCAGGACCAGCTGGGCTTCATCAGGAAGGAGATCAGGAGTTTGCAGGAGCAGTTGCCATTCCCGGACGTGGAGGAGAATGTCAAGGCCTTTGTGGACAATGCCATGCTGGTGCTGGAGGAGCACAGGGAGCTAATCATTGCCTTGGATGGGCTCAGGTAGACAAGGGGCTGCTGCATGATCTGGCTGTCTTGTTCTGGAGAGTCTCAAGCTATTGGTTGCTGGAGATCAGGGCTTGCTGGGTGAGGGTACTGTGGGGACAGGGTAGCCAGAGCTGTGCCTTGCAGCCACCCATCCCTCTTTTCTGCTGGGGTGCCTGCAGGTTTTTTTTCCTCCATGTAAAGGTAGCTCGTGGAATGCTTGACACCACTCAAGGTGCCAGGTTGTGCTGACTCCTGCCTCTCCTCTTGCCCCAGGTGGAGTGTGTGTACCCTCCTGTGCTGCATGGTGCTGCTGGTGGTCCTCTGCAACCTCTTTGGGCTGCTGCTTGGTCCCTCAGGGCTGAAGGAGGATGTGCTGCCTACACAGCGCAGCAGCCTCTCCAACGCTGGCGGGAACTTCTTCATGGCGTGAGACTCCCTTTGCCTTGGAGGATGTGTGGGAGCAGTGGGGGGGTGGGCAGGGCTGGCCTGGGAATGCTTAAGCTCCTAAATCATTCACATGATTGTGGCTCACTGGCCTGCCCCATAGCAACTCACCATGCAGGTGGTAAAGACCAGGTGCCAGTGAAAAAGGTGTTTGGGCAGAGTCCATTCACCCTCTGCTGTCAGGGACCTGGCAGTGTGTGTGGTGCTGCAGCACTACAGTGGCTTGCGAAGCTGAGGGAAGCTACACTGGGGTCTGAGCCCCAAGGTACAGCTTGTCCATGCTCTGGGGGCCAAAGGCCTCTAGAGCAGAGATGTGCTTGTGGGAATGGGGATGCTCCTTGTCAATGCTGCATGCAAGAGGTGTGCAGGCTCTGGGTCTTGGAGCTGGAGGCAGTTCTAGCACCAATGCTGGGGCAAAGGGCCTGGGGTGCTGATGGCATCTCTGTCCTGGCAGAGGGGCTGGCTTCAGCTTCATCTTCTCCTGGCTGCTGATGCTGGTAGTATTGATCATCTTCATGCTGGGGGGGAACATCTACATGGTCATCTGCAAGTCCTGGCACAGCCAGCAGCTCTTCCAGGTGAGCTCCCTGTGGAACGATGCCCCCTCCCTGGAGCCACCGCAGCCTTCCCCATGGCTGCTGGTGGAGTGAAGGCAGTGCTGGTTGGTTTGGGATACTCTTTCCAGGTGTCCTGCTCTGCTCCTAAGTCTAGTTTCTTCATGTTTTTTCCCATGTCCTCAGATCCTAGATGAGCCTGGACTGATACCTGGCTTCAACCTGTCAGAGCTGCTGGGCCAGGAGGCTGGTAGCACAAACTTCTCGGAGATATACAGGTGGGTCCCAGCCCTTGCACTGTGTCTTTCGGGAGGGATACAGCTGCTTGGTGCCTTCAGGTACTCCATGGGATGGAGGTAGCTTGCCCTACCTGCCCAGGTTGTGGGCAGGTGCCAATGCCAGGGAGGAGTGAGCTGACTTGTCCATACTTGTGAGGACATGCTTCTGGGAGGGCATGTCCCTCGCCTGCCCTGTTTTTAGCACGGTGTTCCCTTCCTGCAGGGAGTGCCAGCAAGATGCTGCCCTGTGGCAAACGCTGCACCTGGACAAAAGTGTGTCCCTGGATGAACTCTTGAACATCAGCCAGGTGGGCATGGGGGTGCCAGGGTCTGGGGAGCAGGGCTGGGGTACAGGGCTGGCACTGGGGGGACACCGAGAGGCCAGCACTATGCCCTATCATGGTTTGTCTTGTCTGGCAGTACACTGGACAGATCTCCACAGCCTTTGCGAAGACAAACATCACCCTGAGCTCCATCTCCCTGCTCAGCCAGACCCAGAGAGACTTGCTGCAAAATGCCAGCCGGCATGGGCTACCCCCCGACTTTAACCTCACCCTGGATCAGGTGGGCTGGGGGCAGCTTGATGTTGGGATGGTGGGACTGGATGTGTGTTGAGGGTCCCTCTACAGGCTCCTGTGGTGTCCCTGTTACCCCTTGGGCAACTGGGTGCTCCACTACCTGGAAGGATCTGACTTCCCTCTGTCCTGCAGGGATGGGCTATGCCCTCCTGCTGTGAGCCCCATTCCCTGTTCTCATAGCTCTCTCTCTGCCTTTTCTAGCTGCATCAGAATGTCACCAAGGAAAGCCTCTTGGACCTGGCTGCAGAGCTGGAGCAGCTAGCAGAAAAAGAGGTGAGAGACTGTGGCATCCCTGTCCCTAAAGCCACTGGCTGCAGCAGCTCCTCTGCAGACCTACCTGGTTGCCAAAGAAAATCAAGGTCCTTCACCCTTGCCTAGCTCTTTTCTCCAGCCCAGCCCCACCATCGAATAGCTATGGTAGGGCAGGGACCCCGGGGCACTGCTAACTGCATCTCCTCCAGGGCACAGACATCAAAGAGAGCCTGAAGGATAATGCTAGGGAGCTGAGGAAGGTTAATGAGGAGCTGCAGAAAAGCTTCTCTGGGCTGCTGGTGAGTGATGCTGGGGTGGGGAAGGACCTGGGGGTGATGGCTTGGGTTCCACCAGAGCTTGAAGCCTGCTGGTGGGGTCTTGCCTGAGCTATGAGGCTTACACCTCTGAATGCCCTCTCATCATTCCTAGAAACACCTGGAGGAAGACATCTACTCAGTGCAGAGTGTGGCTGTCCACCTCGAGGTAAGCAGCACAATGGGGTGTCCTGACTGGACCCCAGTCTGGGAGCACCCTGCAAAGCCCCCATGAGGTCCTGCAGTGGAGATGGTGGAAGCTGTGGGGCTGGGGGCTGCTGTGGGACTCCCCAGGCAGGCACTGTAGGGGCTGTTCATGGGGAGTTAAGTGGCACATGTCATGGACCCTGCCCTGCACAGGCCCCCTCCACCTGAAGTATTTGGGCACTACCAGTGTGTGACTGCTGGGGACACCCCAGCTCAGAGACACTGCATTCTAGAGGCTGCTGCCAGTGGGGTGGGGGATGCTAGGCCCCCCCATCAGGCTGCTAAAAGCAACTTTCACCCCAGGCACAGACAAAGGACGCACTGGACAAAGCCAATGAAACCCAGGAGTTCCTGGATAAGGAGATGGCAAACATCATCAAGAATGTAAGCTCACCTTGCCCTGATGCCAGGCCACCTGGTGGAGAAGTGACTGGACCCTCACCCCAAGTTCTCCTTCTGCCCTGTTGTCCTCCCTGGGGGTCCCCTACATTCTCGGATGCCTTCCCCTCTTACAGCACCCTAGCCAAGGGGCCAGGGTGGGTGGGGGCTTGCAGCCCCATTGCTGCTGGGTTGAGGTGGTGTGACAGCTCTGATCCGGGCACGGAGGGGACACGGAGCGCAGTGGAGGTGCAGCACACAGACTCTCTGCTTGCCCCTTTGCCACAGGAGACACTGGCTTTTGTGGACCTGCTGCTGGACTTTTTCGAGACCTACGTCTCCTGGGCCAAGAGTGCAGTAAGCTGAGCCCTTCTCAGTGGGGTGGAGGGAAGGGAAGCTCAGGCTGCACGGGTTAGGGCACACCGCTGACACATTCTGTCCTGCGTCCTCAGCTAACAAGAGACGTGGCACGTTGCAAGCCCATAGCTCAGACTCTGGATAACACGGAGGCCATCATGTGTGACTACCTCCTGGACTCTCTGGTGAGTGTAGCAGTGATGTGTAGGGTGGCAATGAGGTCCCCTTGTCCCTGTCATGTGCAGAACCAGGGGGACCTATATCTGTCTCAAGCAAGCAGGGGTCAGCATCTCCCCAGTGGATTGCTGTGCCTAAGAGCAAAGGTCAGGCTGTGAGCAGCTCCGTGTGGGTGGTCTTTGTTGGGGGGGAAAGCCTGGGAGCTGAAGAGGCTCTTCCAATTGCTGTCTTGCCCTGATAAATCTCCCCCTGCACCCAGAATGCCTTCTGGTTCAGCTTGGGTTGGTGCACCTTCTTCTTGCTGCCCAGCATCATCCTGACAGTCAGACTGGCCAAGTTTTACCGCCGCATGCACATCGCCGACGTCTACAGGTGAGGAGCTGCCAGCCCCCTGCTACCATGCTGGGTTTGGGGTCCCCCTGAGCACTTCAAACTGCTCCTTCACGTGCCTCGCTGGTGCCCATGGAGCTGATCCTTGTGGCTGTCAGCTTCTAAGGACAGGTGTTTAGGAGAAGAGCCTGGCTCTTCCTGCTCGGCAGTCCTCCTCTGGGCAGCTTGAGTCACAGAATCCTTTTGGTTGGAAAAGACCTTTAAGATTGATCATTGAGAGTCCAGCTGGTAACCCAGCACTGCCAGGTCACCATTAAGCCATGTCCCTCAGCATCACATCTAGATGGTTTTTAAATGCCTCCAGGGATGGTGACTCCACACCTTCCCTGGGCAGCCTGTTTCAGGGGTTGTATGGCAGGGCTGCAGCCCTCAGCCTGGCCCCACAGTCTGCTGCCTGACTAGATCTGCTTTGGACCAAGTTTTCTGTCCTGGGGCCCCCAAAAGGCAGCATTTAGATGTTGCCACAGAACATAATGACCTGTGTGGTTGGTGTCACTGCCACGAGGGTGCAGTGCTTGCTCATGTGCCCGTAGCCAACCGTAGCTCAGGGTTGCCTCTCAACCCTCTGGGACCCTCTGACTGGCAGCCCCACCACCAGCGTAGCCACTAATACCTGAGGGTAGTAAGTGGTTCCCAGTTGGATTTCCAGCTGCTGATGGCTATGGCTTGGCCATGTGATGCAGCTGGTTTGATGGAGTTTCTCCAGCCCTGGCCCACCATGTGCTCTAGGATCACAGCCACCTGGGGAGCTGAGGTCTACAGCACCTCCATGCCCATCATGGCTTCAGCCAGGCTTCCTTCCCCTACCTGCCCCACTGTTCCTTGCTCTGTGGATGTCTCTCAGGACCCATGCTGGGGTTGTACATGGTGCATGCAGGATATAAGACTGAGCCAGGCTATGCCCTGCCAGTGCCTGTCCCCACCCAGCAGCCCTGGTGCCTTTTACTTCCCCTCACAGCCAGTGGCTGAGCTGCCTGGAGACATGGGCTCAGCTGCCAGGGAACCTGGGGGAACTGAAATCATGGTGGGGCAGCCACGTGCCACTGCACGAGGGGATGTGGGGGCTCTGGCTCTGCCTGCCCAGGGAAGGTGCAGTGATGCTTTGAGGGCAGCAATGTTTGAGGGGCTGCAGGAGCCCATGCCCTGTGTCCAGACTGGACAGCTGGGATGGAGGGCACCATAGCAGCCAGCACTCCCACACCCGTGTTCTCCTTGTGTGCCCCAGGGAATACCTTGTCCCAGGAGGCCTCACTGACACTGCATTCTCTCTTTCCCCCCTGCCTCCCCCTTTCATTTCCTCCAGGAATGAAGCCTCGGAGATGTAAGTAGCAGTGCCAGGTCTCTGTGTGGGATGTGGGGCAGCTCCTGTTGTATGATAACAGAGGGAGGGGGGCAAGCACAGGGTGAGTGCAGGTCAAGGAGAGTGCTGGTACCAGGGAAGGACTGGGGAGGTGGAACTTCTGAGGCACAGGCTGTTCTAGAGTCCTCCCATTACCTTCCCATGCTCCTAAGTGTGGGGTGCTGCTGCTTGCAGCCTCTGCCAAACTGGTGGAGGGGGTGTGTGTCTTCATACCCTCTTCCCTGGGAAGGTGAGCAAGAGATAGGATGACATTTAGCTATCTCTATGCACCCTGGGCTGTCCCCTGCTCTCCTGTGTGGCTGGGGGCATGACATAGTTGACCTTGGTTTTGCAGGCCACCCACGCTCAACCTCTACCAACTCCCTCGTCCGTCCATGAGGTATTAGCTCCCATTGCTCCCAGCACAGGCATGGAGGAGATGGACACATCAGACCTGTCTGCTGCAACGTCTCCCTGCACTGTGGAGCAGGATGGGAACTCCTTGGATGAAACCCCTTCCCCAATTCCCATGATGTGACAATGCCCTGACGTGGGGGTGTGTGGTGTGTGTGCCCCTTGTACCACCCTATGGTGTCACTGGACCCTGCGGGCTCAGGACAGCTTTTGCCACCCATGCCACCACAGCCTGTGCTGCTGGCCAGCAGGAACCTGCTTCCCAAGGCCCCTCCCTCAAATAACATGGCTATTTATTTTGCAGGGAGCCTGACTCTTTCCAAGGTTGTGATTTGTGGTATGAAACAATAAAAGGGGTGCTCGTGTGCTCTGCAGGATGTGGCTGCTCTCTTCACATCTGGCTGTGCTGGAAGGACACGGGGCAAGGGAGGGTTCCTCACTACTGGTGCAAGCTAGAACTGTGCTTGGGACTAGAAAGCTCTTGCAGGAGTCTACAAGTATGCTATCTACAGCTTGCTTTTGGGAGTCTTGACCCACCCCATGTGTTGATTCAAGACCACTGCTCATTGTCACCAGGGCTGGGTGATGTTCCTTTCACTGGGCAACCCTTTGCACCTGCATGCAAATAACTCACCATGGATGCAAACCAAGTTGCTCTTTGTGCTGCTCCTAGGTGCAAGCACAGTGACCATCCTGAAAGCTGGGTCAGGCACAGGGGAGCACACATGCACAGCTTGACTAATTTCCTCTGTTGCAAAGTCCAAGTCTATCTGGCCAGCTTGCCCTCTGCTATGTGCATCTGCTTTATTGCTTTTTCCATTTGCTTTCAGATCTTCTAATTACTATTTTTCCCTTCAGGCATTACCTGAAGCTGCACTGGCCTTACCTCCTGCTATCTCCCCCCAGCACATGTCCTAACCCTAGAGAGCTCTGTGCTTGCCTCTTGCCTAGTTGAGTATGTCCTGGGGCCTGGCTTCCCCAGGGATGCCCACCCTTTCTGGTCCTTGGGATAGGACAGTATTTAGCTCAGTTTCATCTCTACTTGCTCTGCCTTTGCTCTCCCTTACCCTAAACCCTCAGCCTTCCAAGATGTGTGTGTTCTGTGCTTGTCTAGGGGTTCCAAGCCCCAGGCTGTCCCCCTCAGAGTGTTCCCTGCTTCCTCTTCCCTTGCTGTGCCTTGGGGACACCAACCTGTGCAGGACTGCTGCTGGCTTTGCAGGCATTGCTGCCTCCCTGCTCAGCCTCCAGCCACAGCCTTTTCTTCTCTGCTGAGCTTGTCCTGGAAGGCAGGAAGCTTGATCCTCCTCCTTCATTGTGTCATTGTGGCCACCTGCATCCAAACCCAGCCCTGGCAATGAAAAATTTTCCCCAGTATTACTGCAGAGCCATTGCTGGGGCTCAGTAGCATCCCAAGTAGCACTGCCCCAGGGCAGCATCCCTGGAGCCATGGTTCTGAGAGGGGCCTAGGCCTGTCTTCCCTTGGAGACATTCATGTCAGGCAGGGTCAGCAGCAGCTTGGGGATGAAGCAAAAACAACTTACTGCAAAATGACTGCAGTGGCTGCCACCAGCTCTTCTTTCAGGCCAGGCTCCTTCCAGTGTTATAAGTGGCAGCTTGTCAGAATCCACTTTCCTGGCACAGGAAGGAAACTAGCAGTGTCCCCCCACCACAGCACAATGCCCACCATAAGGAAGGTCTCATCAGTGGCCAGCCAGCCTCTAGAGAACAATTGCAGCACTTCCTCTTCCCCTTTGCCAGGCTTTTTTTCACCACAGGGACTTTCTGCAGCTGAGCTCTTGTCTGGTAGAGGCTTTGCTCCACCTTTACAGCAATTTGATAAAGCAGAATCCCTCCAACAGCAGCTCTGCCACTGAGTGGTCAGGGGGCTCCTGCCAGGGCCAGCCTGGTGCTCCCTGTTGTTCCTGGCTGGAAAACTAGCAAAGGGACAAGTTGGAGCTCTTGCAAAAAAAATTGTTCTTTCCTCAACTGCACTTTTGGGTCCTGCTCCAGCCATGCACTGCCTGGATGGTCCTTCTCTGCAGCATGTCCACTCCTGCCTGCCCCCAGAGACTCCTGCCTCTGCTGCTTCACTGGTAAAGAGCTGAGCACCACAGAGGGAATGGGCTGTCCAGGTACAGCTCAGCCTCTGAGCCCAGCACACACCAGCAGTGAGACACACTGGGCAGTGCCAGAGTGAGTTGAGCTAGGCCACTCTTCACCAGAAGTAAAATGAAACTGCCCCCTTCCCCAGGTGTACATCCTCACAACATCCACCACTGCCACTGAAGAACTGCTTTAGGAACCTTTATTTTTCACAAGGAGTCTTCCACGCTTAACCCCATTCTTAAGAGGACTAATGCAAGGGAATCTCCCACACCCCAGCCAGTCCAGGCTTTGCCACCAAGGCAAGAGACAGCTCCTTCACACCACAGCCCACAATGTGGGGGCAAAGTCATAGCCAGTGTCTCTCTCTTGGAGGAGGAAGACAGGCAGCAAGCCCTGAAGAGAGGCTGGAACCTGGAGATCTTTCTGCAGGACTGCTCTCAAGTTACACTGACTTTGCAAACAGAGGCGCAGTATCAGCCAGACAACCCTGACAAAGCCCCTTTGTGTGCAAAGGGCAAAGGTAGAGGAGATGGGAACAGAGGGCCCGGGTGTCCTACAGCATAATCTAAGCTTCCACAAAGAAAATGGAGAGAGGCAGGGCCAGCCCCGGGCTCACACAGGCTGCTGCCAGCTTCTCGGCTTCAGAAGAGGGTTTGGGTACCGTCTGGGATAGAGAGATAAGGGAATTAGGCTGCTCTCTTCAGCTAAGTGGCTGCAATCAGTTACAGCTCCCGGACTGATCCCAGAGGAATTGCAGCGAGACAGCCTGCGGAGCGCTGCAGCCGCCAGAGCGTGTGCTGGGACCCCGGGTACCGCAGTACAACACGCTGGCGTCCGGCACCTGGCTGAGCCCAGAGCGGCAGCACTCGCTGCCCCCACTGCCAGAAACATGCCCAGTTTCTCACAGGCAGCACTTGAAGGCACCACCCAACTCACTGAGCAGAGAATAGGTGGGGGAGGACTGTGATGTCCCAGGCCACCACCTCATCACTACTTCTAGAGCGTCAGAGAAGTAGAAAAGTCACAAAGAGCCAAGTGAAGTGAAAACAAAGTGCTTTAGGCAGGAAGCAGTTCTGTAGTGCAGCCTATGCCTTCAGCTGCAAATGCACCTGGCATGCACACACAATTGCACTTGCTAGAAATAGCCAGAAAGTCTCCTCTGGCCTCAGATGAGATCCCTCAACCACCCAGCCACCCACCAGACTCTGAGATGCTGCTGCAGGGAGGCTTCAGAAAGGAGCAGGCTTCCATACTGCCAGCAGGGCAGGATTTCCTGGGGCAGATGTGGCTTTCCCCTCTGAGGAGTGCACCCAAGGCTTGGTATCCCATTGCTCTTCCCCCTTCACACAGTGTCACCTTGTACCAGTGCCGAGGGGGAGGAAGTTCTTGCCATGGGTGGCTGAGGGGCACCATTGGCTGCTGCTTTTAAGGGGATCTTGTGTTCTCGGGGTGGGGTAGGAGGGGGGAAGGTGGGACTCTGCAAGGCATCCGAGTACATCTCATCCTGGACACAGGGATGCTGCACAACCCTTTGTAGCAGTGGCTTAAGCAAGCCTACAGTCAGCTGGCTCCCCTCGCTGGAGAAGGGCACTGGGTCCTCCTGGGAGTGAGGGAGGTGCTGCAGGACCACAGTGAGGATTTCAGAGGCAGTGAGGTCAGCGGGGCACAGCGGCCACAGTGTGTCCAGATAAGGGTCCAGCTCCCGGTGCTGGGCAAACTCTGCCAGCAGGGTGGTGAATATCTCCTTATTAAGCAAGGGGCTGAGCTTGGAGAACTTTTCTGCCACCTCCACCACCCGCTGCCACCGCTTCAGGTGGATGAGAAGCTGCAGAGCTTGCAGCACGGCCTTAGGCCTCTTGCTACAGAGCAGCAGCTCAAGCTCCATCTCATCATCTGCCTCGCTGTGCTTGTTCTTCCTGGCCAGTACTCCCAGTGCTCTCTTGTACAGTGGCACTCGGCCCTCTGGGCCCTCCTTGCTGCTGTATGTCCAAGAGATGCTGACATACTGCTGGGTCAGTTCCACAAATCTAGGCAACCATTTGGGTTTGAATCTAAGGCAGGAGGTGCAAATGAGCTCAAAGAGTGGGACCACGCCATTCTGACCCACCTCCTCCTGCTGTGCCCCCCCCAGGACCTTCTTCCACACTTCTGGGGTTGCTCTGGCTACCAAGAGGCCATCCCCATTCTGCTGCAGCTGAAGGCAGCTCCTTGTAGCCTTCCAGGCAGCCTTGGGGAAGGAGGCAAAGATGGAGTTCAAGTATACCAAGTTGTCCTTGTCCATATCAGAGTGCAGAACACGACTGACCTCCTGCTCCACCAGTTTCTCACAGTAGTTTTCCACCTCACTCTCTGGAGCACACACCACGCAGGTCTTCAGGAGCTCCAGGCTCACGTAGCTCTGCAGCTCCAGGCTCACTGCACTCAACAGCTTGGCATATGTGTCTTGGAGGTCTTGGGCTGGCTTCTTCTTTTGGCAGAGACTGTGCTGCAGGATGGCAATGAGGGCTACAGGAGCTTGGAACACACCACCTTTCTTCAACTTCTCCACTGTCAGCTTGGAGCTGCTGAGGCTTCTCCTTTGATAGTATCTGCAGGCCTCCTCAAACACCATCTCCACCAGGAATGGCTCAGGTTTGCTGCTGTCCTCAGGTCTGGAGAAGCTAAAACTGTAGATGCCAGTTTGAGTGAGAAGCTGGATGCTGTCTTCCTCTTTTGGGGACTCTAAGAAATGCACCTCTTTCATGCTCAGGATTTTCTTCTCTATGAGCCTTCCACTATTCTGGTCAATGAGGTACAGAACCCCAGCCAGCACACATGCCAGGATGCTGCCAAAGGTCTTCAGCTGGACAGGACTTCCCTGGGCCAGGAAGCCTCCCTGGAGATCAATGATATGCCTCTGTGTCCCATCTGGCTCCACCATGTTCACAGCACCCTTCGTGCTCACCAGCAGCAGACCCCCACTGTTGGACACCGCAGAGGTGTGAATGTCCAGAGGTGCCAAGCCTGAGAGCAGACCCACAGAACCAAGCAGGAGCTTCTTGAAGTCTGACTCGCTGCTGGAGCGCAGCGCCTTGCTGTGGATGAAACCTGCAGAGGGGGCTGTGATGGTGAGCTTCGCCTTCTCAGGATGCCAGATGAGGAGGAATTTGGAAGTGGTGGCAAAGCTGGCAGTGGTAGGCACCAGAAAGACGTGCTGGGGGGAGGCCAGAATCTGGTATTCAGGGCTGTTGTGCAGCACTATCCTTACGGTGCCCAGCCGCACGCCTTGCTCCCCCACCTCCAGAGCACGGGTGCAGACACAGAACCTGAAGGCACACTTGCTCATGTCCAGGTGAGCATCAAGGGGAGGCCTCTCCTCACACCACATCAGGCTGGTTCCTTGGCTGCACACAGAGACAATTCGTGCCCGGGCACCCTGGCAGAGCTCCACTGTCTGCAGGAGCTGCCAGCCTACAGCCACCACAAAGTGCCAGACCTCGGTCCGACCGTGTTCCCACACAATGGCCAGTACCCAGGCGCCCAGTGTCATAGGGCTTTGCAGGAAGAGCAGTCCCACAAGAGCTGGCTGGGGTGGCTGCCAGTTCCTCTCCAGGTCGGCTCCACCGATGCCGTGGCGCTGGAAGGCCACCACCTGGGGCAGAGGAGGTGGCCGGCTCTTCTGCAGGACCAAAAGGTGCTGCCCATCGGGGCTGGACTGGACGTGGCTGGGCTCTTCTCCATGGCACAGCAGCTCCTGCAGCCAGTGGCCTCTGCTGAAGTCACTGAAGTCGGAAACCTGCCGCAGCATGCCGACTCGCGTCCTGGGGATGCCCGCCCTAGTCACCGAAAGCATACACCAGGGCGAGCAGGGGCACAGGGCTCCTGCTGCCGCGGCGTGAACCCCCCACTCCAGCACCGCCCCCTGCCCCCCGTTTCCCAGGTCACTGGAAATCTCCCGACACCCTGGGATCCACCGGGCACCCTCCTCCTCCCCCGGCGAGCCCGTTCTGCAGGCACCAACCCCCCTAAGTACCTGCCTCGCCCCCAGCTCTCAGAACAACCCCCCCCGCTGCCCCGCCTGACACCCGCCACCTCCCTCCCGGAGCCTGCGGGGCCTACCTGCCGCTGCGGCGGCTGCCTGCCGGGGCAGGGGCGACCCTCCGCCGGGGCCGGGCCGGCAGTGGCTCGGCTCGGCACGACGCTGCGCTGCACTGCGCAATCACGAGGCGGCGGGCTTCCGGGAGGGGACGCGCCGCGCCGGCCCGGGGCGCCGCACTCTCACTTCCGTCGCCGGCGTGGGCAGGGTGGCGGGGCAGCGGCCCGGAGGCAGGTTACGAGGGCTCGTAGGCGGAGAGAACATTTTTCTTTCCGAGGAATACGTGTGTGCTTATGCGTGCGAGTGTTCCCAGGGCAAGGCGAGCGCTGTCCGTCCCGAGAAGGAGCCTTCTCGCCGCTGCCCTTACCCGCCCCGCCGGAAGCCGGGGCTGCCCGGGGAAGCGGTGAGCGGCAAGGCCCCGCCGCTGACAGCACTGCCCACCCGCCCCGATTGCGGGCGGCACTAGGACCGCACGGCGCGAGCCCCCTCGAAGCGCATGCGCGGGGCGGCCGGCGGCGCCTGCGCACTGGGGCGGGGAGCGGCGGGTCCGCAGGTGAGTGCTGGGGAGCGGGGGGGCCACGACACGCAGCCCCCCCACTCTCTGGGGGCCAAGCCACGCCCCCCGCAGCCCCTCCTGAGCGACCGCCCCTGCCCTGGCCCGGGCGTGGGCTTGGGGCAGGCTGGAGGCACCGGGCCCAGGGGTTCTGCCGCCCCGGGCTTGGGGCGGTGGAGCTCTCCACGGGGCGGGGACGCTGTCCGCCTGCGAGGGGTCTCGTTGGAAATGGGGGCCCGTTGAGCCGCTCTCGCCGGGGCGTCCCGCAGGCCCGGCTCGCAGGGGCCTTGGGGAGTCTCCCTTGGCCTTGGGGCAGCTGGTGCTGGCGGCACCCTGCCGGGTGGGTCGTTGGGGGAGGGCGCGAAGCCTGCTTTGCCACAGCCCCTTCCGCTATGCCCGGGCACCTGCCGGGGCACCCTATTGCCTGTCCGCCCAGCCCCCTTCCAGGGCCTGGCTGCCCCTGGAAACTTTGGTCGTGTGGCAGCGATTTCACACAAGTCTGTTGCTCAAGAAGTTGTCGCTGCTTTCCCAGCCTGCAGCGCTGCTGTTACCAGTAACTGCCTTACCACCCTGACTGCCTCTGGGTTCCGTGCGCTGGGTGCTGCCCTGCCTGAGGAGGCCTTGCAGCAGGCTGGAGCTGCAGCCCTTTGGCTGTGCTTGTGCAGCTGCTCCTGGGCTACAGTATCAGCTGGCTGCTGAAACGCTTGGGGTTCCAGATAACTCTATCCAGGAAAAAAAAAAAGTGCAGGACCTATTTCTTTATCAGTTTGCATCATGGTCTTCCAAGCACTTGTATTGGCAAATTGAAGAGGAGCAGTAAGCAGTGGTAAAAGAGTAGGAACTTGTTTATTATACTGAAGACAGAGGCAGCTTACTATATAATGAAGCTTACGGCCTCAGAACCCTGTTGCTTATGTCACTAACAAAGTTTGCTTTTAAGCAGAGGCTGCAGTCTGAATCTCTGATGAGAGCACGTTCAGGCTGAGCAGGTGGGTGGAATATGCAAAGCAGTAAGATAATTTTGGTCATTGCAATATGTGGTGATTGCAGTTCACCTGCTGTTTGAGCTCTAGGAGGAAATGTGACAAAACTTCTAAGAGGAATTTAATGGGGCACAGATCAGTTTGGTTTTCCAGTAATAGCAGTGTAATTCTTTGGCTGTGTTGCTTAGGGCACTTTTTGCTCTGTGCGAATAGAGTCTGCAGGTGGGGTATATGCAGCATAAGACTATTAAACATGCACAAAAGAAAAGGTGAGGCTTTCATGAGCTGCTAGACTACTACACATTCATCTGCTCATCAGCCCTGCTAACACACCAGGCAGCCATGCAGACATCCTCAAGAGGATCAGCCTCTGCTGCTCAGAATTGTCATATTCTGGCTCCCTCATGGGTTTTTTGTTTGTTTTAGGAGCTTACATATTTTTTGTTTGCATTTTTCTTCCTGAGTGCTTATGCTACTAGTGGTCCCTATCTCAAAAATGTTACCTCTCTGCAGCTGTACTTTCCTTATCTTGGTGTAGCTCTACTGTGCAGCTTCTTGGAATATAGCAGCTTCCTCAGAAGTCGAAGCCAAGGTCATGCAGCTGCATCTATTCAGCATGGGCCTTGGATCCACACTGACAGCTGAAGCCATGGGAAAAGGACAGGGGAAGGTTGCAGGGAGAATGTTTTTCTTCAGAAGGAAGACATCTGAAAAGGTCTCCAAGTGGCATTAGCTTTTGTAGTAGGAGTGTTGAGGCAGTGCAGAATATTTCATGGTGAACTAGGTGGGATGGATTCTGAAAAGCTTGACAAGTGAAAACTCAGAGAGACTTTCTGACATGAGAGCTGAGCATTGTAGTCAGGAACACAGAAAGCAGGCATGATGAAATAAAAAAGTTCATTTGGAAAAATGTTGAGAAGAGATGGAGGTGGAAGTGAGTGATGCTTGTCTGGATGACCTTGGCAGGAAGAAGCTTAACTAGTTAATGGTATGAAGCTGATGGATTGGGTGTTGTTTTAACCTGACAGGTAAAAATGGAAGGCAATTATGGCTGAACTGTTAAAAACTGTTTCGAGACACTTGAACGTGTCCAGAGAAGGGCAACAAGGCTGGGGAGAGGCCTTGAGCACAGCCCTGTGAGGAGAGGCTGAGGGAGCTGGGGTTGTTTAGCCTGGAGAAGAGGAGGCTCAGGGGTGACCTCATCGCCCTCTACAACTACCTGAAAGGTGGTTGTAACCAGGAAGAGGTTGGTCTCTTCTCCCAGGCAACCAGCCCCAGAACAAGGGGACACAGTCCCAAGCTGCGTCAGGGGAGGTTTAGACTCGAAGTGAGGAGAAAGTTCTTCACTGAGCGAGTCGTTCGTCATTGGAATGTGCTGCCCAGGGAGGTGGTGGAGTCACCGCCCCTGGAGGTGTTCAAGGGGAGATTGGACGTGGCACTTGGTGCCATGGTCTAGTCATGAGGTCTGTGGAGACAGGTTGGACTCGATGATCCTTGGGGTCTCTTCCAACCTTAGTTATACTGTGATACTGTGAAATGTAACTTGGATGTTACTCTTTTATATCATTACTAAAGTAGGTGTAGTGTTAAAGTCTGTGGCTGCATCTGCGAGAGGAAGCTGCTTTTGCTGTTTTTCAGTGGGGGTTAAGTAGTGGTATAACTTCAGTTTATACTGTGTAGAACCACATAAACTGCTGCTGCCCTGAGTGAGGTGGAAGGGCTTGCTCATAATGCATATACTGGGTCTGTGCTGGAGATTGTTGCTTGTTACTGCAGAAAAAGAAGCAGGACTTTGTGAGTTTTGTCATCAGTATGCCCTCTGAATCTGTTTCTTGTTGGATACTTCATGGAAGGCACCTGGCAGTTCTGACAGATGGATCCAAGGCTTGTGTGCTTTGAGTGTTTTCCTTGGTGGTGGGTAGGGCACCTTGCAGTTGTAAATGAAACTACAGACTGAGCACTCTTCATTTCACTGGCAGTATATAAATAAGGTAAAGAATCAATGACATATAAAAGCACAAACCGTAGCCACCAACATGAGAACTGGCCGAGAATAAGCTGCAAAAGGGCTTACAGCAGGAATTTGGTGATGACAGTTGCTAAAGCCTTGACAAAGTCTAGCCCAGCATGTTCCTCTCTGTTTTCACTAGTGGTCTGCTAGGCTACTGTTGGTTGCCCTGGGCATTTTAATACTGCAGCTTGAACTAGGTCAAGGCACTATTTATGCATCAGGATTCATGGGCTTTTGTGCTGGGTGCAGATTGCTTATTGCTATCTATTGCTATCCATGTTTTAACTGCTGGAACCTGTGTTTTAGCTGCTGGCTGCTCAGGTCTGATACTGACTTGGCAGATTTGTCCCGTGGAGGAGGCTTTTCCTAGAACCTCACAGAAGAGTTTAATGGCTACTTGGCTTTTAATACATTGCTTTAGAAGCTATAGGTTAGCTTTTAGGCAGAGGTTTATCCCCCTTGCTTGCATGATCAAGATAATTTTTGAACAACAATTCAGTGCACTTGGGAAATGCCTTGAAAGGCAAAGTGTGATCACACTGGGTCCCAAGTGCATGCAGCACATTAGTCCAATTTTAGTGGCAGTGGCAAGTTAAGAGATACTAGATTCCAGAAGCAAAAGTGTCTTAGCTCTTACTCAGAGGTTTAAGACTGAGGTCCAGGGCACTATTAACAAGCTAATATAGATCATGCAGTTTGCACTGCCTTTTTCAGACAGGGAATAAATGGTTTGCTAACTAAGTCAATATGTGGAAATAACATTTTGCCATCTGTTTGTTTTCTATTTATTCAGCCAAGAAGTGTTACAATATATGTATATATTGGTTTTTTTGGGTGGTCCACTCAAATACCCTTACCGGTGCCTGGCTATATGTAGGGGTAGTGTGTATGCATCCGTAATCTCAAAAGCATTCAGGTTTGTTGGCTGAGGCAAATAGCACAAAATACATGCATGCAAGGTTACAGAAGTTACAAGATTTGGATGCTCCTGTAGATGTACGTTGGTGTTACATTCTCTACATAAGGTGATCTGTGGAATAACAAATGTGCAGAGGAGCTGAGTGACAGTGTGGAGCAGCCGTGCTTTTCAGAGTGAGCAAAGCCTGAGCAAACTTCAGACTCAGAATGTCAGGTTCATTTTTCCTGAGGATATTCTAACAAACAGCTAACAGATGTGTTCCTCAGAATGTCACATGTTTAGCTGGAATCTCTGCTATGAGTTCTGGAATGAAATGGATAAGAGGTGAATGGCTGGATGTGGCCCACCCCTTTCTTCCTGACTGGATCAGCTGATCCCAGGACTGATGACAGATAAAGTAAAAGTCTGCTTGAGCGTCCGTCTGCCATGGCTTTTATCTTCCTGCCTTTGAGCTGTGAGGACTTGTGCTCTGCTGAGGTTTCTTTTAGTTTCAGATGAAGCATCTTGGATATTCTGCTGCACAGCACACTACTTGTGATTCTGCCAACCCACGTGTGCTTCTCTTGGCCTCGAGGGGTAGTTCTCGTGTGCAGTGAGTGACTGCAGCAGGATTCACTTCGCAGCATGTGTTAATGGGACTGACCTATTGACAGAATAAATTATCCACATGACCCTAAAACGTGGAAAATGCTCTGGTTCTTTTAAAGTGTGATGTGTTTAAAGGGTAATGGTTAACTGTATTCAGTGTTGTTCTCCTCATAAGCTGTCATGGCATCCTGATCATTTCACACCTCCACAGCTTGCTTGTAAATATTTTGTGCATTTAACTGTTGTTCTATGCAGCTGCCCCGAAGGTCCCCCTTAGAAAAATGCAGCTTCCTTTTCCTCTCTTTATGACATCTAGAAAATGTAATTGCATAAAGTGAAAAGAAAAAGCCATTTGTTCAGCCATCATAGGTCATGAAACAAACACAGCCTGATAAAGGGTTGGCATGCATGAAAGGCAACTTTTACTTTCTTCCCCGAGCTCCTCCATTTGCTCATTTGTAGAGCAGCAGATTATAAGCAGACACATCATTTAATCCTTGCCTCCAGCAGTCTTCTTTGTATGCACTCTGTGTTGCTTTGGTTAAGAGAATACGAATCCCAAGTCCTGTTCTGACAGAGACTAGAGTTTTCACACGACCATGTGATCCCTCTGATGCTCACCCAGCATCAAGCCTTTGTGTCTTGTGGGATTTAGAGATTTTTTTGTTGGTGGGTTTTTTTTTTCCTCTCTCTCTTTCTGGAAGTGCAGGAAAAGTGTTCAAATGCAGCTCTCAAAGTCCGGGGACTTAGCAGAGCCTATCGATCCCTTCCCATTCACGCACGCATTCCATGGGAGAAGGTTGACCTAGAAGCGCTGCGAGGTCGTTCGTTAGTTTTGACATTGGGCTTGGTTAGCTGTAATTCAATCAGCAGCATGCTGATGGATGTGTTTGTGTGCAGGGGCTGGCAGCTGCTTTCAGGTTCAGAAACTTAGAATTCTAGTTGGGAAATTGTTTTGTGCCGTCTTGGGTGAGGTTTGTATCGCTAGGCTAAAAGTGACAGCGTTCTTGATTTGGCTTTTAATAGGTTTCTTTCTGTCTCCAATTAGGTTTCTAATTAGAATAATGTCTTATTTCCCATGGCAGTTTAAAAATAATGCAAAGGCTGTCAAAGAAGCTATGGAGATGATGGAATAGTGTTTGCCTTTTTGTTTGTTAGACACAAACCTTCATCCATCTTAGTTGGATCTCTATACCTGCTGGGCTACAGGAATGATTTTGGTATTTGCAGAAGCTTGTGGTGCAGTAGTTGATAAGAATAGAATAGAATAAACCAGGTTGGAAGAGACCTTCAAGATCATCACAGTCCAACCTATCATCCAGCACCACCTAATCAACTAAACCATGCAGCCAAGCACCCTATCAAGTCTCCTCCTAAATATCTCCAATGATGGTGACTCCACCACCTCCCTGGGCAGCCCATTCCAATGGGCAATCACTTTCTCTGTGTAGAATTTCTGCCTAACATCCAGTCTGAACCTCCCCTGGTGCAGCTTTTTTTCTGTCAGTGTGTCCTGGGGCTGTTTCCATTCTCACCCCAGCACACACACCACCCTTAACCAGCCTGCTGTGCATATTCCCTTTCTAGCAGGAAGACAGGGCACCTCTCTGCCTTTCTGTATAAATCTCAGCTTTTCAGGTGTGGGACCTGCTGCCCTTTGTCCTACCCTCTGCTTTCCCATCCAGGCAAAGCTCCTTCTCTTCACACCTAGTGGAGGGTCTTTTGCAGCAGTGCTGTTTCTTCAGGCCCAAAGAAGTTTTCCTGCCGCATAGGAAATGGAGATTTGTGGCTCGAGGGATGGATGTCTGAGAAAGTGACTGGGAGCTTGAGTGCTCTAGTTGAGAAACTTGTTGTAGTTGTAATACAGTCAAAAGCTGCCTGCAATGGGAAAAATGTGGAAGAGATCTGGAACTGCACTTGCTGGAATTTGCTCTTTGAGGGAAAGGCAGATATAATATTGCTGTGCTTGTGAAAGGGGTTCAGGCAGTTTGGAATGGAGGGTAAATCCAAAGCTGCCTCCATGGCTGCTAGCTTAGAAGGCTCTGGGGTCTGCTGTGTGCTGACTGCAGTGAACTTAACCACTCTATGCATAATTTAGTATGGCTGAGTGCAGCTACCACAGGAGCCTGCCCATGTTTTTCTGGAGCACGACTTAAGTCCCTGCCCTAGGTATGCTGCTGCCTTGTGTGTAGTTACTCTTGGAGGTGTGTGGGGGAAAGGCTGGGAGCTGAGGGATATGAGAAGGGATGGCATTTCCTTTCTGCTAAATGCCTCTGACCATGCTGCAGTGGTAAGAGGGGGTTAGAACAGTGCTAAAACTGTGATGCTTGCCAGGGAATAGAAAAAAATCTGCTTGCAGTAAATACATCTTTGCCAGATCAGAGTGGTGATGTCCTTTGTAGCATCAGATGTGAGGCTGATAGTACTTGACAAGTCAGATGTTCTGACTCTCACCCCCTGAAATGGGTTTACTGTTCAGGACTACAGCTGTGGCTGTTACTTTTCTCCTAACAATTACTTCTTTGTTAAAGATACTTGCCTATTTTTCAGTAGGTTAACCAGTAAGCTTGAGACACCACTACATGGTAGCAAACCCTGTTTGTGTTTCTAGAAAACCTTTTGCTGTCAAATGGAGCAGGAGATTAATCTGTTTAAAATAAAATATCCCTTCAAAGCTGCTCTCCTCTGTTTCTCCATCCTTCTCCCCAAACTGGACCACTTCTGATGCTTTTGAGGCTGGGGTTCTTCTCTGGCTTGACTTGCAGAGCAGCTGGCACAGCTGTCCCTGCCAAAGTGCAGGGGGAAGAGATAAGCAAGAGTGCTTTAGGGAGGCTTTGCAGCCAAATGCTTCTTACTGTTGGACCCCATCTCAGAGTGCAAAAGCAGAATTTGAAGTGCTTTGGTAGGCAGCAAATTAAACAGATAAGACTTTTTAAAGGGGTTTCAGGAGCTTTTTGTCACAAGGTGCCCTTAAGGCTTGACCAGTGTCAAAAGAAGACTGGGTATCCATGTGATAAGCATCACGGTTCATGCAGTGAGATTAAAAAATGCCTACTTTTCTAGCTGTAAACTGCACTGGTCTGGATCATGAATCAATTTCTAGCAGAGAAGAATTAAGAAAATTTAGTCATAAAGAGCTTATTCTTTATCTGCCTGTCTGGACTTTTGCATCTTTCTTTGAAATGGGCTATAAGACTAGATGGGACCTTTGATCTGATTTCTTATCTGGTGTAGTTATTAAAGCCCCAACTTTCAGCTCCTGAGAAGCTCCTAGTATTTCAGTGCAGTGAAAAAGTCTGTCTTGGCTGAGGCAGGCCAGGTAGGCCTTGAAGAAAAGTTCAAGTTTCCATAGCCTTTTTTTATCTGTTCTTACCTTCAGGATATTCAGCATGGCCCAAGCAGAGAAGAAAGGTGGACTGCTTCGGAAATCTTCAGCTTCCAAGAAGCCATTGAAGGAGAAAGTTGTGTTGATGTATGATGAGATTTTCACGGTAAGGACCCGAGCATCTCTTCCTTCTGAAGTGTTGCCTCAGATTTTCTTGTGCTGAGGGCTCTGGGTGTTGAATTCTTTTCCCAAGGTAAGGCCTGCATGGCGTAGGCACCCACATCAGGCTCTCCTGCTGTCATGCAGAGCTTTGGCTTCTGCTTTCTTCCTTAATGCCACCTTGCCCGGTGGGCTACCAGGATGATTTATGGTCTGTGGGAAGTTGTGGCTTTTCAAGTAGTTCTCAAAAAAAACAGAATCCAGAAAATAAGCAGATGCATCCTAATTGAGAGCTGCTTCTGTTTGCCCTTCTGTTTCTGGGAGCCTGTGTGTACAGAATTCCAGGCCACTTGGTCATCCATTGGCGTGATGCTGACTCGGAGCTACTCGTCAGCATGATTTTCTTTAAATTCTGCCTGAATTACTACTTCTTGTTTGCTCTCATGGCTGTTCCTTTTTCTTTCAGACAGAGGACCCCAGTAAATGCAACCCTAGGTTTTGGGAGGAGCTGTTTCTCATGAAGGTAATAGGCATTGAACGTCCTCTGATTTGCTGCTGCTGCTGTTCTGCCTCCAAAGTGGCAGAGTGTCAGAGCAAAGAGTTAAGTTTCTAAGGTGCCAATGGATGTGTAATGTGCATGAACTGCCTCTTCACCTGACAGGTCAACTTGGAATATCTGGAAGGCAAGCTGGAGGCTCTGGATGGGGAGGAGTTAATGAAGATAAAAGATAACATCAACTGCTTGTTTCAGCACTGCATCCAGGCACTGGGTGAGGAGCACCCGATCAGAGTGGTCAATGCATTACAGGTACCATGCTGAGAGATAGGGAATGCTCTCTTTTGCAGGCAGTATATCTGCTGCTGGTATCAAACATCTGGTACTCATTTCTTTGCTTCTGAGAAGTGATGTCTGCAGAGTAGCTGCTACTTGTTATCTGTGGAAGTTACAAACATCCTTAGTCTCTTCAGTCTTTGAAGAACAATAGCTTATTTCAGAACTCAAGAGGATCTGGTGATGCAGGGTGGAGCAGGTAGCAATGGATGGATGAGAGAGGATTGCTCATGCTTCAAGCTGTCAGTACAGGGGCTCAAGAGTACTCAGTGTAGATTTGTCTCATCTGCTTTTTCCTCTTCTCCCTTGTTTCAACCTCCCTTTTCAATTTCCATGTGGGTTGAAAGTGAAATAGAGCTCTGAAGAAGTTAGTGTGACATTTATACAGGGCAGTCTCCCTGCTGGACACTCCTTAATTGGAAGCTGTGAAGAACTGTCACCCAGAATTAATAGCCATTTTCCTGCAGGTTCCTTCTTACCAAAGCTATGCTGTCTTGTGTCTTGTCCAGAAGATTCCCTTCCTTAGTCTTGATATATGATGTTATTAGTTCACAGGCTGGTTCTTACTGCTTGGTGAATGCATTTGTCTTGAGTTTTTCTCAGCTGTGGGAATATAGGATATGAATTTCAGGTTTGAAGAAGTCACCTCTAGGAGATACTGTACAGGCAGTTAGATGGGAAAAGTTGATTTAAAACACTATTTACACCTCTGATACCCAGTTTTGCATTTTGTTAGTATTTGTGGAATTAGGGTGAAAGGAGGCTATTAAATATGGTAGTTATTGCTGCAGACAGTCTAGCTCAGCCCTGAGCTGGTAGTCAGCCTTTTGGCAAAAGTTTGGCCAGGGCTCAAGTTTAGAGTCTGCTGTGTGAGTGTAAAGAGGAAGCAGGTTACATCTCCTGAGCCTGAACTGGCAGAGCATGCCTTAGATCAGAGTCTGTTCATGTGGAGAGTGATCCTGAGGCCAGGACTTCACGCAGTCTTTTCTTGAGAATGGCCAAGGTGACCAAAGGTTTGTGTAGTACAGTAGCCCATCTCTGACCGCTGTGAAAAAACAGATGTCTGCCTTGCCCTTTTGCTTCTGGATGGTTCTAGAGGCTTGCTGGTTCTTTTGAGGTCTGCTTGTCTCCAGCTTTACCTCTTCTGAAACTAATTACTTTTCCCAGGTGAATTTAAGCTGGAGTGTAAAACTCCTTGCTTTCCTCCTCACAGACCTGAAAGGTGCCTGATGGCAAAAGTCATGACAGACTCTCTTGCAGCAAATGTGATATTTGCTGCCCATAAATTTCCCAGGGTGTCTGCTGGAAGCATAGTGTGCTGACACCTGTGTTGCCAGAGATCTTCAAGAGCTTGGCATGGATCGGTTCAACCAGTGCCTGCGACAGGAAATGTGAAGGAGGTCACATGTGGTGGGAAGGTTCTTTCATAGGAAAGTTAACCTCTCTAACAGTCTTGCAGGCATTTTTTTTTTTTTTTTTAAATTTTATTTTTTTTCCTTTGGGCAAAGAGAGAGGTCATTGTCAAACTTAGTACAGCAGTGTGGTAACCAAACAGCAAATTGCTCTCTGTAGCAAGAGCATCTGCTGTATGGACACGCACCGTACGGTAAACTCTGTTGTCTGGATGCTGCATGTTTTGGCATGCTTGAAAGGAGAAATGAATCTGGAGATCTCTAAGGTACATCTGGTCCGCATATTGGACACTGCTACTGCTTTGCAGTTTCCTGATCAATACTTGTGGCCTCAAAGGCACTCTTTAGTTGTTTTCCAGAGATCATGGTCCTGCCCAGTACAATCTGGGTCTGCACAGAAGCAGCGGTGATTGTCTTTCCTCAGAATGCTGTGAAATACAGGGGTGACCAAACAGGAAAAATTTGGACAAATGCATTCTTCTCTCACTTTTTCTCTCTCTCTTTTTAATTTTTTAAATTTTTAAAAAAATTTTCATCATCTAAGATCCTCCTTAGAAACAACAGAGCTGGAGGACTGGTCAGATGAAAAGTTAAGCTTCCAAGCTGATGGTATTAATTTACATATCTGTGCTTTGCCAGTGCTAGGAGAGGGTCTTAGGGTGGGCTTTGTTACTGAGTATTAGGTTTGTAGGTGTTGCCTTATATCATCATAGTATCAGTCAGGGTTGGAAGGGACCACGAGGATTATCTAGTTCCAACTTCTATCTTGCTGTCTGATTTTTCCCCTTTGCAGACTTTGTGTGCATTGATTCGAGGTGTCCATCAGAAGAACAAATCCACTTCTGGCTTTGACATCATCAACATGCTTGTGGGTTTTGATAAGGCAGAACTATGTATGAAGGTAAGGCCTTGGCAATGTAGAGAAACAGCACAGCAGCCGTGTTCCAGGGCCGGTGATTTGTAGACGGATGTGTCTACCAAGTTGTAGGTTTTGGGGGCAATATTCCAGCCACTTGCTAAAAACAGCTGCCTGAAGTTCTTTATCTGCTAGTTGCACAAAGACACATGTTTGTTAGTTATATAACAGAGCACTTTTCTTTTAGTTCCATGTTGGGCAGTCATTGTGATTGAGAAATCTTGACACCAGAAAAGGCTGTCACAGGCCTTTAGTACCTAGTGTTGAACCTCTTGCCTTGTACTTAATTTTTAACAGGCCTTTAGTACCTAGAATTGAACCTCTTACCTTGTGCTTAATTGTTAGCAGGCAGTCATACCCTGTGTGCTCACTTTTCCACCAGCACATGCACTGTTTTAAACTTACTTGAGGCTCTTTGCTGTGAAGATACTGAGTTTTGGGAAAGGGCAAAGTAATCAGTGATTAAGCTGAATTCCTGTTGTGTCTTTCATCTCTCTACAAATAGTAGTGCATTTGTCAAAAATACTTAGTAACTTGCCTATCAGAACTACATTTTTCCTCTAAGAATATCTATACTACCTGTCACTTAGTATTTGGAAACCAGTTATTTATGAATATCTGACAAAAAGTATGTATTTTTAATCCTAACTAATCTATCTATCTATTATTCAATTAGTATTAAATTGCCAGGGCTGGAAGGGACCTCAAGGATCATCTAGTGCCAACCCCCCTGCCATGGGCAGGGACACCTCACACTAGATCAGGTTGCTCAGAGCCACATCCAGCCTGGCCTTAGAAACTTCCAGGGATGGAACTTCCACCACCTCCCTGGGCAACCTGTTCCAGTGTCTCACCACCCTCATGGTGAAGAACTTCTTTCTAACATCCAATCTGAATCTGCCCACTTCTAGTTTTGCTCCATTCCCCTAGTCCTATCACTAAAAAGTCCCTTCCCAGCATTCTTGTAGGAACACTTCAGATACTAGAAGGCCGCGATAAGTTCTCCTTGGAGCATTCTCCCCTCTAGACTTGAATAGCCCCAACGGTCTCAGTCTCAGAACTGGAGTTGTGCCACTTGCAAACAAATCTCATGGTGCCTATAAGTAAAATGAAATATTGGAAGAAGAAAATGCTAAGATTAGTCTTGCAAACAAAAAGGGAGATTATGTTTGTAGAGCTCAGTGTTGCTTTGTGAATAAAATCTATTAAGTGTATACAAAAATCTCTCCTATGCCTCCAGAGAAAACCCTTGGAAAGTGATCCTGGTAGTGTGCTTGCAGTCCTTAAAATGTAGTTAACACAAGCCAGTGTTGAGAACCAGTAGTGTGAACGTGGCCTGTGTCCTTATTGATCCAGTTATTGATTCTGGCAATAACATGGCCTTATATTGGTGCTGCTGTATTTGAATCTCCCTGAAAAGTGTGTCTGTTTTTTGTTTGCTTGGCTTTTTTTTCAGTAACAAGCATTTAAAATCATTTTAATTGCTTTATTTAATAGTTACTTTCAAATGATGTGGTTGTTCTTCTTCAGAACCTGATGGAGAGCTTGGATTCGCTGCTCTGTGCAGAAGGTTCTGAAAGCCTCAAGAGCTTGTGTCTGAAGCTACTTCTCTGCTTGGTGACGGTAAACAAACAGCAGCTGTGTAGTAACCTGAAGGCTTATATGAGCCACACCTCGAGGGCTGGAACTGTCTCAAAACTGGAGCAGAAGGCTGTAGTGTGAAGCTTAAGCTAGGTGAAGAAATTGTGAATGAGAACAAGGGTCAGCCCAGAATGTGCATCCTTGATGTAATCACAGTGCCAGTAGAGACTCGCAGTCTGTTTTCACCTCATAAAGTAGGTGCCAGCCGGGACAAAGGGGAGAGACAAGGAAGGGTGTGTCAGTTGGATTCACAGGGATTTTTTTTAGAGAAAAGGGTATTTAAGAAGTCCCAGATGAATGTGGAGGGAACAGAGGAGAGAGATGGAGGAAAGACAAGGAGGTGTGGAGCAGAGGAGTGTTGAGCATGTGAAGAATGAGGAAATTGGAACAAATGGCCACTCATCATCTCTTGGATGTGGTCAGCTGTGAACTATTTTAGCTGTGATAAGAGGTAATTGAGTTTGGAGGAGGTCTTCACTGCCCTGTTTGTGATGGGAGAGTACTCAGTGGAGCATATGTGCCCTGGGTTTTTTTTGCCTTTTCTCTTTCTTGTGCAGCAGCCTGCTTGGCTGCTGATGGCTGTTGTCACGCAGCTGTGTGAAATGTCAATCTGTAGAGGAAAGAGGGAACTCTTAGTATGTGGGTCATGCTTCTTGCCAGAGAGAGAGAGGGGTGGGAGGCAGGACAGATTTCTTTTACTTCATGTCTATCTCTGCTGTTTGTCACACCTTAACTTGCTGACTAAGTGTGAGATTCTGGATAAATGTGTCCATCTGGTAGCAGATCTCTTCTGTTCCCAGTGTGTGCTAGAGGCAGCTACAGGGTTGTGGGAAGCTTCAGGTGAAATTTTAAAAGCTGTGTTTCTACTCAGGTGACAGATAACATCAGCCAGAACACCATCCTGGAGTATGTGATGATTAACAGCATATTTGAAGCTATTTTACAGGTAAGGGTTCTCCTTCCTACTGCAAGGGCTGCTCTTCCATAGTGAGAGCTTTCAGTGATAGATTTGCTTTTCAGCTTTCTCAGTGCAGCATAGCTGATTGGCATGTATGCTGCTTCCATTCATAGCTGTAATTTTTTTTTTTAATGCTGTCTCCTCCTTACTCTAGTCTGTTGTTTTTAGTCACTACTGAGTATTTGAAGTGTTTTCACTTGAGACATTTGAGCATAAACAGAAGCCGAAGGGATTGCTGTGCTAATTTCACAGACAGTTCCTGTGTCGGAGGAACTTCTTTGCAAAAGGCAGGTCGAGATATATTGAGGTTTTTTTTCTTCCTCTTTGGAAGTGGAACTGGGCTCAGGGCAACCCAGAAAACAGGCAGTGTTGGTGATGCACTAAGATACTGTGCAGTGCTGTTGAAGCTTATATTTGCTCTTTATGCCCAGAAAGCCCGTGTGCATCCTCTCTGTGACAAATGAGCTTCTCTCTGTGTTGGAAGCACCTGACACTCCCTCAACCCTAAATATCCTCTTTCAGTTAGGGCATAATTTGTTCTTACATGTACATTTCATGGCCACACACTGTCTGAGAATTACTACAAGCTTCCTGAAGAAGTCCTGAACAGAACCCTTTGATTGATTATTCCAGATCCTATCCAGCCCGCTTAGTCGCAGAGAACATGGCTATGATGCTGTTGTCCTTCTTGCCTTGCTGGTCAACTACAGAAAGTATGAGGTAGGTATTCTTCTGGATAACAGAAACAACACTTCTCTCTGCTTCATAATTTATAATGGTCTCTGGATTATTAAGGCAGCCTACAGTACAAGTCCCACTATAACATTTATCAGGGTATCAGCGCAGAGCTACACAAGTTAGGCAAGGCAGTCATAGTATGCTAACCCTGTCTCTGACATACCTGCAGAATCAAATGTGTATGATAGGCATACAGCTTGTTTTGTGCAAGCATGAAAGCAACTGCCTGGGGAATGTGCATTTACTTCATGAAAGTCCTGTGAGGAAGGTCCTTTTGAAAGAGTTACTGTTGTGCCGAACTTGCACGCTTGCCTTTGTGTGGGCATGGCTGCAGTCATACATAATCTCCAAAGAAAAGTGAGCTGTCAGTCATCTTGGGCTTCAGACTGAATTTGTGATTCAGAACCTGACTGGCAGACTGAAAGAGCACAGATCCCCAGAAGAGGTGGTGGAGCTGTGACCAAAGAATGAACTGAAACATCACAGCAAGTATTTCCACAAGAAGTCTGTCTCTGACTGATTCCTCTCTGAGAGGATTTCTTACTCTTTCTTCTAAACTGGTTGTGCTACTTCGTGGTGCATTCCCATTCATTTCTGCTATTCATCAACTTGAAAAAGAAACATTTAAAATGTAAAAAGAAACCCAACAAAACCCAAAATCACCTAATGTTGGCTTTTCTTTGCATGATGATTGCCCATTGGAATGGGCTGCCCAGGGAGGTGGTGGAGTCACCATCGTTGGAGGTGTTTAGGAGGAGACTTGATAGGGTGCTTGGTGCCATGGCTTAGTTGATTAGATAGTGGTGGATGATGGGTTGGACTCGATGATCTCAAAGGTCTCTTCCAACCTATTCTATTCAGCTCTTCACAGAAGGAGAGATTGGCCATTGTAATGTGCTGCCCAGGGAGGTGGTGGAGTCACCTTAAACACTAGAAGTGTTTAAGAAGAGCCTGGATGAGGCACTTGGTGCTATGGTTTAGTTGATTAGATGGTAATGGGTGATGGGTTGGACTTTGATGCTCTTGAAGGTCTTTTCCAACCTGCTTTGTTCTGTACAATGTTATTTTTTCCCATAATTAGGAATATCTTTATGTGCTTAGATTGGCAAAAAAAATTGAAAGTGCTGGAATATCCCCTTCTCAATAGAATCACTTGGAAGAGGCAGGCTCCAAAACCTACCTGGCTTTATAATAGATCTCATTTTAAATTATGACTAGACCTAGAGAATAGGAAAGGCAGGAGCTGGACTTTAGTGCCAAAAATAATCCCTTTTTAATTTCTTGTTCATGTGACTGTTACCAGAATCACAAATTACAGATTCTGTTCACATGGAACAGGAGCTTGGAGATATGTTCCAGTGTATGGCCATGAGGGGAAACTGCTGAGAATAAGCTGGGTAGGGTTAGTGATGAGGGCAGAGTGCAAAGAGCAGAGGTCTCATTGCAGGATTCAGGTCAGAGGATGGAGAGCTGTGAGTGGTCCCATCCCTGAGCTGTGCACCCTTGTGTACTATGTGTCTTTAGTAAGATAGAGTGCTGTGAGTACATAGGAATTGTCTGCTTTTTACAGTAGCTCTCTGTAGAGGGTCGAGTTGGGGTTGAGTGCTTTGGAAACCATTGTCCTAGATGTCTTCAGACTGAGCACCCAAGAGAAATAGTGCTGGTGTTTAAAAAGTACAATGCAGCCTGAGGCAGATGTGGAGCAAGGGGAGTTTCATCTTGAGTAATTCATCTGGCAAGGTTGAAAGCAACTTGAAGAAAGGTTTTTATATGATGACTGCTTGACACTGCCCTTTGTAAGCAATGCTGTAGGCAATGCCTGTAGTAATGCACTCATCATCTTTGTCCTTGAGTAGCTGCTTTCATTTGCTGTTCTTTGGCCTTTGGTGTCAGTTTGTTGGCTGTGTAGTTGTAGCATACTTTCATGCCTCAAGTCTAACTTTAGAGTTCTCTTTTTAGTTAACTGTCCTGCTGTTGATAGGTTCTCTTTTGTTCTCAACATCATTGGTTGCCAAATTGTGTTTCCAGCTGCTTGAGAAAATCTAATTAGGCTGAGAATTCATTAGCTGACTATGGTTTTGTGTCTGCCTAATGTGAATACCACTGTGTTTTGCATCAGGATGTTCTTTCATGTTTTGGGGGGGTGTGAATTTTGGCATCTCCTTTCCCTCCCTGGGGAATACGTGTCCACATTACCAGTGTAGCTGAGATCTTGGCTGGCTCATTAACTTCTGTGCTGGGAGTGAAAATTATTTAGATGTCTTTTACATGGACCCTTGAAAGGGATGTCCTGATTTGAAACCTAGTGATTTGCAAAAGTCATTCCAAGCATATACTTAATCCAGTCTTCAGCTTGATTCAGAGAAATTCTTCAGTCCTGATATCAGAGAAGATACTTTTACCTTCACACTGTGTGAGACAATCATAAAAGAGTAACTAAGTATTTGACTACAGTCAGGAAATATGGAGAGGCTCGGTGTGCACAGAAGGCTGCCAAACAAAGTGCTGTGAGGAAGAGTATCTGTTTTGATCACTTTCTCAGTGTTTTAAGGGATTTCTTGACAAATGAAACCATAAAATCAGACAGCAACTTCTAAATAGGTTGTGTAAGAGTGTCAAGGTGGAAATTGCATTGCATCGTGTTCAGCCTGCTGGAATTGTATATTGTGTCTTTTTCTAGGCAGTGCTGAAAGAAATTAGTCAAAATGTGGCTTCCCCCCCACTTTGTGTACTTGTCTGCCAGCATATTGTGTGTCTGTATCTGACAGCCCTTCGTGTCTGGCTACATGCACTTGCCTCTTGGTTCTAGACAGCTTCAGGTGCAGAGGAGACACTTACTCACACTGAGGAGTCAGAAGATGAATATTTCATTATCACTTCAGAGGGAGGACTTGCACAACTCCAATTATTTTAAATAAATCTTTAACAAAAATTAATTATTCAGGCTCCAAACTTCTGCAGGACAGCTTGCCTGCAGAGGAAGATGGCCTCCCCAGGGCTGCCAGCAAAGCTGCTGAATCATCCCTTGTGAGCATTCAGGGAAAAGCCTTCTGAGGGGTAACTGAGTGAACTCTGCCCTTCATTTACAGAGTAACAGAGGTGAACTTAAGTTAAGCACCTAACCAGGGATTATACATGGGGAACTTCTTAATTTTTTTTCCCCCTGCTTTCTTTTCCTACCCAAAAAATTGTTTCCCATAGGTTTGTGTTGGAGGTGAAGGTGCATCTGGTGACATAGAGGAGATCTGGCCTCTGCCAGACCAGTGTGTCTTCATATAATTCTCCCATGGCATGTCTCACCTGGGGCTTGCTTTAAAATTGACCTGGTAATGATCTCCTCACAGGTTACACCTTCACTTCTGTGAGGTTTTTTGGTATCCAATGGGTGGAGCATGGAGGGCATCTTGAGTATTTCCAGGTTTTAGGAGTTTGTGTCTGTGCCTCATCACTGACAGGAAGACCTTCATGCTGCAATGTTTGATATTCGATAGCAGTGACAGGAAAGGACCTGAGTTCTCTGAAGAGCTAAGAATCATATTTTTGAGCTCTCCATGGAGGCAGGGAGAGGCAGGCACTCTTTCCAAGGTTGTGTAACTGCTTCCTTGACACACTTTGAAGTTTCCAGAATGCTTATCAGCCATTTTTTTAAGGCTGTTGCATGTTTCTGCATGGAGAGGCAGGCCTGACTTAGACTTGTAGAACTTCTGTTGAGATTCCCAGTGAGAAGTGGAACTGAACCCTGAGACAGCAAGGTTAGAACAGGGAAGTGGGAAGGACTTAGGGGTGCTTGTACATGTTGCTGACTTACATCATAGATAGGCAGAGGAGAGCTCACAGACAATAACTGGAACCGTTTGCTCTCAGGGAGGGGCAGGAGGAAACTGCACACAGTGGGCAGCACAGGAAATACTCTCATCATGCTGGTACAAACTGCTGTACATGGGATAAATATCCTGTGAGAGCATGCCAATGTGGTGTGTGGATTACACTGGTGAGTCACCTGCCTGCTGCTAAAGGAGCTGGGCAAGCCTAGAGAGGGCACGGGATGTGGCAGGGGAATGGAATACTTCTGACAGGAATTAATCAGACTTCTGCAGTTGTGGAAATGACAACTGGAAAGATAAGGGGCAGAGATCTGTAGAAAGCTAGGCCTGGTTTGTGATTCTGTCAGACATGGACTGATGACATCGTGCTGCCTTGAGGCAGGAGATGTGGAGCCAAGGGAGCCAACATAGACTGGAGATGACAACAAACACCCTTCCCTTTCTTTTCTGTAGTGTGACAGTGTGTGTGACTAGGTGTCAGAGCAGCCTGGTGGTGTTGGTCAGCATAGTATCTCCCAGTTTGCTTATTTCTCATGTCTGGGAGTTTAGATAACCCTGCAGCCTGTAATCTAGTACAACTCTGCTGCCCATTGCCTGTGACTGGATGAGGCACTTAGTGCTATGGTCTCGTTGATAGGATAGGGCTGGATGATAGGTTGGACTGGGTGATCTTGGAGGTCTCTTCCAACCTGGTTGATTCTATGAAAGCCACATCACTTTCCTTGGTCATGAGTCACAGGCTGGCCTCTTTTCTTTGTGTCAGCTGTGGTGTGGAGAGTTTTTCTGTCTACAGCTACCTGAAGAGAGGTTGTGGCCAGGTGGGGGTTGGTCTCTTCTCCCAGGCAACCAGCAGCAGAACAAGAGGGGACAGTCTCAAGCTGTGCCAGGGGAGGTTTAGGCTGGAGGTTAGGAAGAAATTCTTCACAGAAAGAGTGATTGGCCATTGGAATGGGCTGCCCAGGGAGGTGGTGTAGTCACCATCACTGGAGGTGTTTAAGAGGAGACTGGGATGAGGCACTTAGTGCCATGGTTTAGTCGATTAGGTGGTGTTGGATGATGGGTTGGACTCGATGATTTCAAAGGTCTCTTCCAACCTGGTTAATTCTACTCTATTCTAAAGGCCATATCGACAGGGCACAGAAGGCACTCTGAGCAAGCCTTAGTCTATTCTTATTGTATTGGGAGAGCAAGACAGTGACTGAAATTAGCAAAACTAAGGTGTATTTACAAGGATGAATTCTCATCTGCTTTTAATTATGAATTGTGAAACTTGATTTTGTTTTACTGAGGCTGACTAATTTCTGCAGGGGAGCATGGTAGAACAGAGAGGACCATATATTGTGCCACAGCAGGAGCCTCTCCTTCAGCCTTGAGATGTCTTTGCATGCTTTGTGCACGGGCAGGCTCTGTGTGAGTTTTCTGTCTTTTTCTGAGACACCAGAGTGGACTGTGTGCTGCTGGAGGCAGGCTGGCAGGCTGACTGAGCTTTGGTCTCTTCTGATCAGTTTCTTTTCTGAACCACAAAGAAAGCCTCATCCTCCCCAAACATGCAATAATTGTGAGTGGTGTTTTTTGAGCAGTCTTATTTTTACTGTGCTGTCAAGCCATGGGCACATGAGGCAGATAACTGCAACTTAGAGGGTTGTGTCTGATGCATGCTTTGTGTTCTAGTCCTCCCATGCACTTTGGACAGAGAGCCTTTTCTTCTTAGTCCTGATTCTGAATCAGCTTTGTTCATTTTGCACTGACACATACAAGCCAGGAAAAACAAACTGCTAATTCAAAATGCATCCTAAATTATTAGGACTTCTCTTCATAGATGGAGCCTGTGTGCTTTGTTCTGCTAAGTTTAAAGAATTTATATTCTCCAGAGCCTCAGTGGGGTAAACTGGTAAAGTGTTGAGCTCTAACCCAGCAGCAGATGGGTCTGTAACACTGTCATGCTTTCCTGGGCTCTCCTTCCTTTAAGCAATCTTTGCAGGGTGTTGCAGTAAGGAGATAGCAGAATGCTGCTGTTCGGTCCCAGCTTCACTGCTTGTTCCTGCTGCATAACAGTGTGTGTGTCACAGATAACAGCCTTGCAGGACAGCTGCTGCACTTTCAAGGCTGACAGATGAGCTAGCAGTGGAGCAGAGACTCCCTCTCAATAAAATCAGGAGGCTGGCTGGCTGAGCCAGGAAGGAGGTGGTGTCCCAGGCATGGAAGCCTTAGCATGTGCTGTGACTCCTGTTTCTTTGTGTGTGTTCTGCTTTGTGGAACCAGGAGGAGGACTCTTCCCAGGTGGTAAACTTGGGAAGATAAGAGTGGGATTTTTTTGTTTGTTTTAAAGTCTGAACTTAAAACCCAGTTGTCTTTTTTCTCTTCTCCCCTGCCCATGAGCAGTCAGTGAATCCTTACATTGTGAAGCTCTCCATCGTAGATGATGAAGCCACACTCAATGTGAGTATTTGTCTTGATTCCTCTGTACTGCTGGGGATGCTTTTACATATGGTGTTAATGTAGGCATGGTGTTTGGTAGAAAGAAGGTCTGTTAACCCTGCCACTGTAGCCAACACCAGTATAGTGGGTTTCTGCCTTAGCTGCACTCTTGCAATAGCTTAGGCAGCTCAGGATTTCATCAGTGTGACCATCAGTTAAACGGCAGGGGTGGTCAGAAAGCTGGGTAGTGAGGAACTCTGCTGAACTTAGTAATGAGAGATGCAGCTTTACATTTTAATGTCTTGATTTTTTGGGGTGATGTTTTTGTTGTATCCTAGCCTGTGTCAATAGTTCAAGGAGCTTCAGGGGAAATTCTTCATAACATGGTAGCATATCTTGGGAGGGGGCAGTGCTGCTGTGTGGGGTTGTTGTGTGACTTCCTGCATTGATATTTTTAATGAAAAGCTTTTTTTTAATGCTTGTTTTCCAGGGAATGGGACTTGTAATTGCCCAGGCTTTGTCAGAATATAACAGGTAAAACCTTACTTTCCAATGCATGATAGTGGCTGTACATTTCCATGAACTTTTTCTGGTGTAAAGTCCTTACTTGTCCCCTCACAGCCCTGATGCACCTGCAGAGACAGGGAATGGTCTTATGCTTTGAGGTACTTCAGCTCAGTTGTTGCTGTCATTGGAAGTGTAAGTGCACCTGTACCAGCTGTGCTGATGTGCTTTAGGAGAGATCTTGCTGTAGGGGAAGATAACTGTTGTGTGCTTTTACTACCATGGATTTTACCTCTGTAGGAACCTTTTATTAAATCTTGGTCTCAAGTGAAAAGATAAATGATTTGTTGAGTAGCACTCTGTTAGGAAATTGATTGAACTGGAGCATGATCTCAATCAAAGAAACATCTCCAGGACTATCCACATGCCAGATCTGAGATGATTATGCTTTTGCCACTGGTGGAAAGCATTAACTGCTTCTGAAGAAAGAGCCAGAGTGCCAGCAGTAAAGGCAGGGTGTTCTCAACTTGTGCTTTGTAAGCAGCAGCACTAAAATGTGTAAATTTTCCTCAAGAAAAAAAAAAACCAAACCAACATGTCAGAAAAATTGGAATACTTCCAATCAATTTCACCTGAGCAACTGAAGACTTTGTACAATAGAATTCTCAATATATATCAGGTTTTAATTCTTTTGAAGATCTGCTGTGCAGATGGCTGGCAAGATCAGCAACTCACGTAGACGTATTTAACAGAGTCAGTTATTAGGGTAAAGCAGAAAATTCTTCACCCACCCAACTGCTTTCATTTTGGAAAAAGCTGTCCCAGACTGTGGCCTGTTTTACTTAACCTCTTTCTTTCCCTCTTCCTAAAAGAAACCCAGGAATTTTCATTGCATGTTGCATTGTGCAGCCACCTAAACATGAGCCAGCAGTGTGCCCAGGTGGCCAAGAAGGCCAATGGCATCCTGGCCTGTATCAAGAATAGTGTGGCCAGCAGGGGCAGGGAAGTCATTGTACACCTGTACTCTGCACTGGTTAGGCCACACCTTGAGTCCTGTGTCCAGTTCTGGGCCCCTCAGTTTAGGAAGGACATTGAGACACTTGAACGTGTCCAGAGAAGGGCAACAAAGCTGGGGAGAGGCCTTGAGCACAAGCCCTATGAGGAAAGGCTGAGGGAGCTGGGGTTGTTTAGCCTGGAGGAGAGGAGGCTCAGGGGACACCTCATTGCTGTCTGCAACTACCTGAAGGAGGATTGTAGCCAGGAGGGAGTTGGTCTCTTCTCCCAGGCAACCAGCACCAGAATAAGAGGACACAGTCTCAAGCTGCACCAGGGGAGGTTTAGGCTGGAGGTGAGGAGAAAGTTCTTCACTGAGAGAGTCGTTCATCATTGGAATGGGCTGCCCAGGGAGGTGGTGGAGTCACCATCCCTGGAGGTGTTCAAGAGGGGATTGGATGTGGCACTTGGTGCCATGGTCTAGTAATGAGGTCTGTGGTGACAGGTTGGACTTGATGATCTTTGAGGTCTCTTCCAACCCTAGTGGTACTGTTAGGTGTTCACGGGGAGATTGGACATGGCACTTGGTGCCATGGTCTAGTCGTGAGGTCTGTTGGGACAGGTTGGACTTGATCCTTGGGGTCTCTTCCAACCTTGGTTATACTGTGATACTGTGATTGTGTGTGATTGGATTCCTGTGTGGACAACACAATCAATGGCCACATGAGCTTTGCCAGTCTATTTGAGTGTGAAGTTGTGGTAGCTTTAGGCTATGCCTTTAAAATTTTGTTACAGATTTTGAGCAGAAAAGTAGACAAATGTAAATAAAACTGCCACATAAGTGGAGTAGCTTAGCTTAATGCTGAGGTATCCAATGTATTTGTTGACTTACTTGAGTTCCAGTCCCTTCACTTACTCTGGGAATGTGGGATCAGGCAGGATCAGGCCATGAACCATAACGGCCCTTATGGTTTCTGCTGGCCATAGGCTGATTAACTCTGCAGTAGTATGTAATGGATGATGACTGAAATAAAACTGTCATGTGGTTACTGACTGTGTGTGTTCCATGTGGTTCATTACTGTTTTGCCAGTGCAGGATGAAGTTTCCCAAGTCACTTGGTCCTAATAGAATATAATTAACCAGGTTGGAAGAGACCTTTGAGATCATCGAGTCCAACCTATCACCCAGCACCATCTAATCAACTAAACCATGGCACCAAGCACCCCATCCAGTCTCTTCTTAAACACCTCCAGTGATGGTGACTCCACCACCTCCCTGGGCAGCCCATTCCAATGGCCAATCATTCTTTCTGTGAAGAACTTCTTCCTAATATCCAGCCTAAACCTCCCCTGGAGCAGCTTGAGACTGTGTCCTCTTGTTCTGGTGCTGGTTTCCTGGGAGAAGAGACAACCCCCACCTGGCCACAACCTCCCTTCAGGTAGCTGTAGACAGCAATAAGGTCTTCTCTGAGCCTCCTCTTCTGCAGGCTAAGAACCCCAGCTCCCTCAGCCTCTCCTCATAGGGCTTGTGCTCAAGGCCTCTCCCCAGCTTTGTTGCCCTTCTCTGGACACGTTCCAGGAAGTCAAAATCTTTCCTAAACTGAGTGGCTCAGAACTGGACACAACTCAAGGCGTGGCCTAACCAGTGCTGAGTCCAGGGGCAGAATGACCTCCCTGCTCCTGCTGGGCCACACCATTCCTGATACAGGCCAGGATGCCATTGGCCTTCTTGGCCACCTGGGCACACTTCAGCCTTAGCCCAGGCTGCTGTGTCCTCTATAACAGTTCAGGCAATTGACAAATATTTGAATGGTCTTTGCATCTAACTTTATGTGTTCTTGAGAGGGCTTTCACATGTTGAAGATTTGTCCATCCTGTATCATTATCAGATGAGACTGGTCTCATGGTATTTGTCTAAAATAGCCCTAGTTCCATTTCTAACCCCAAACTTCCTTGTTCCTTTTTGTTCAGGCAATACAAAGATAAGGAAGAGGAGCACCAGAGCGGTTTCTTCTCAGCTCTAACTAATATGGTAAGCAAGGAAGCAGTGTTCTCCTGTTCTTAAAATAGATGCCTTCTTGGAAATTCAGTGGGAGGGTGTTTCCAGAAACTGAGAGCTTGGGGCGTGGCTTCTGGAGAAGCAGATGCATTGATCCGATGTAAACCAAATACAACTGAGGTGGCTGTACTCTAAGCAGCACACTGTCTGCCTGGGAGAGCTCTGTCAAAGAATAGCTCTATCCTGGTGTTGATAATTGAAGTTGTCTGCCTCCAGCTTAAGTGTTGTAGTTCACTTGGTTTTAAAAATCACAATCTCTTGGTGGACACCTTGAAACAGCTGCTTATTTTCAAGACCAAGTTGCTGCTCTGCTGATGTAGCTCCAACAAACTGAGTATTTCTGTGGCAGTCTAGTCTGTCACCACCTTTACAGAGCTGTTTCTTGATTCTCAAACCTGGCTGCACTGTAGCTATGCAGTGAGCTTGGACTCTGTAATGGACACACTGTCTGCATTTTTGGTGGGTTATCTTTCTGAAGCAACTGTGGATTTCTTCCTTGTAAAGAGTATCCACTGTTCCCCTTGTTCAGTTTGGCTTTGCTGAGATTTAATGGTAGTCTGGGAACTAAGTGATGGGGGAATTTCCTGTAAGTAGGGACACATCAGTGTTGACAGCCATCTGTCAAGAGTGACATGGGTAAAACTGCTGCTGCTTTGGGGCATGCAAATAGCCCCAAATAGCCTGGCAAATAGCCAGGTCTTTGTCCTCTTACAGAATCACAGACTAAGCCAGGCTGGTATTCAAGATACAGTCCTTCTTTTCATTGTGATTTGACAAGTGAAGCCTTAGTGAGTGGCAGTAGTGCCAAACAGAATGTATTTGTGGATGGCCATGCTGTTTCCCATTTGTATATTACTAGTATTAGAAAGAAAGTTTCATGTGTGCCTTGGATGAGAATACATCTCCCAGGGCACTTCTGATTTAGTGAGATCCAAGTCTTCTCTCTTGTTCAACAGCTCTCACAAATTCCTGTTGTGCAATGCTCTTTATTTCCATAGGTGGGCAGCATGTTCATAGCAGATGCTGATGAGAAGATCTCGGTCCAGTAAGTGCATAGATGTTAGTTATGCAGTGTACAGCAACTCACTGCACTAATCAACATGACTGGCTCCATCTTGAAGCAAATGAAGCTGCAGACACACATTCTCTTGTAACTTAAACTGTACCACACCCCTGCAAACAAAGGAGTCTCTCTTAAAGTGAGAGGGGGCAGCAGGAGGAGCCACTTGCTTGTAATGAAGTGTGTGAAATAAGCCAAACCCTGCAGTTTGTAGGAGGCATGCTCATCAGGGTGATGGGAAGTGATGGTTTGCGCACTCCTGTCCCCAGCAAAATGTTTTCTGTATCAAGGGGATGAGTGATAAATATGAGGGTTTGAGGTATCTGAAGGAATCTCTGCCCTTGAAAGAAAGGACTTTCAAGGGAACACACTGTTTGAGCTACAAGGGAGACCTTCAGAAGGAAGGGAGCAAAAACTGCAGGTAATCTCTAAAACCAGTTATTGTAATGGATTGCTAAGTACTGCCAATGATCAGGAGAGCAGCTGGTGTGCAGAGGCAGAGTTTGGGCCATGCTTCTGAAAAACTGAACCCTTGGGATTTTCATCTGGTGTCAGCCCTTCCCTGACTGTCCTTGTGTCTGTGTCCTTTCCCCAGGACGAATGAAGCAATCCTCCTGGCCCTCTATGAGGCTGTTCACTTGAACCGGAATTTCATCACCGTTCTGGCACAAGTGAGTTCTCAGTGTCTTGTTTGCCCATTTCTTTGCAGTGGATGTCTCTTTGAAATTAGAGTCAGAAGTGGAGTCAGTGAAAAGCTAAGAGGGCCAATGGCATCCTGGCCTGCATCAGGAACAGTGTGGCCAGCAGGAGCAGGGAGGTCATTCTGCCCCTGTACCCTGCACTGGTTAGGCCGCACCTCGAGTACTGTGTCCAGTTCTGGGCCCCTCAGTTTAGGAAGGAGGTTGACTTGCTAGAACGTGTCCAGAGAAGGGCAACGAAGTTGGTGAGGGGTTTGGAACACAAGCCCTACGAGGAGAGGCTGAGGGAGCTGGGGTTGCTTAGCCTGGAGAAGAGGAGACTCAGGGGTGACCTTATCACTCTCTACAACTACCTGAAGGGAGGTTGTAGAATAGAATAGAATTAACCAGGTTGGAAGAGACCTTCGAGATCATCGTGTCCAACCTATCATCCAACACTACCCAATCAACTAAACCATGCAACCAAGCATCCTGTCAAGCCTCGCCCTGAACACTCCCAGCGACGGCGACCCCACCACCTCCTCAGGCAGCCCATTCCAGTGGGCAATCACTCTCTCTGTGTAAAACTTCCTCCTAACCTCCAGCCTAAACCTCCCCTGACGCAGCCTGAGACTGTGTCCTCTTGTTCTGGTACTGGTTGCCTGGGAGAAGAGACCAACCTCCGCCTCACTACAGCCTCCCTTCAGGTAGTTGTAGAGAGCAATAAGGTCACCCCTGAGTCTCCTCTTCTCCAGACTAAGCTCCCTCAATCTCGACAGACGGATGTTGGTCTCTTGCTGCAGCTATCAGTACAATTTATGCTCTCATTAAGTTAAGGTTGAGGGTAAAAGGCTGATCTGGCTCCAAAGTTGACTGAATTGTCCTGTCTGAGTGTGCACAGACTGCATACAATCACAGGATACGCTGGGCTGGAAGTGACATGTAAAGGTCATCTTGTTCAGCCCCTCTGCAATAAGGAGGGATATCCCCAGCTAGATCAGGTTGCTCAGAGCACCATCAAGCCTTGAACATCTCCAGGGATGGCATCTTCACCATCTTCCTGAGCAATCTGTTCCAGTGTTCCACCACCCTCACAGTAAAGAACTTCTTTGTCCAATCTAAATTTACCCTTCTCTAGTTTAAAACCATTTGCCCTTGTCCTCCTGCTACATGGCCCTGTGAGCAGTCTCTCCCCAGCTTTCTTTTAGGCCCCCTTCAGATACTGGAGGTCCACTGTTGGGTCTCCCCAGAGCCTTCTCTTCTCCAGGCTGAACAGCCCCACCTCTCTCAACCTGTCTTGATAAGAGAAGTGCTCCAACCCTCTGATCAGTTTTGTGGCCATCCTCTGGGTCCTCTCTGTCAGGTCCATGTCCTTGTGTTGAGGGCCCCAGAGCTGGATGCAATACTTTGGTGAGGTCTTGCCAGAGGAGAGTGGCAGAATCACCTCTCTTGACCTGCTGTCCATACTGCTTTTGATGCAGCCCAGAATGTGACCTGCCTTCTGGGCCTCAAGTGCACATTGTTGGCTCACACCCAACTTTCTGTCCACCAGTGTCCCCAAGTCCTGTTCCAGAGGACTCTATCACATCATCTGCCAGCCTGTATTGATAATGAGGATTGTCCTTACACAGGTGCAGGACCTTGCACTTCACCTTGTTGAACCTCATGAGATTCACCTGGGTCCACTTGCCGAGCTTGTCCAGGTCCTTCTGGATGACATCCCATCCCTCTGGCATAATGACTGCACCATTCAGCTTGGTATTATCTGCTGAGGGTGCACTTGATCTTATTGTCTACACTGATGAAGATAATAAACAGCACTGGTCCCAGTACAGACCCCTGAGTGACACCACTTATCGTTCATTTCCATCTGGGCATCAGGTCATTGACCACTACCCTCTGGATGCAACCATACAGCTAATTCCATATCCACTGAACAGTCAACCCATCAAATCCAAAGATTTTGTGGGGGACCATGTCAGAGGCCTTGCAGAAGTCCAGACAGATGACATCCATTGCCCTTTCCTTGCCCAGTGATGTAGTCACTCCATTATAGAAAGCCCCTAGCTTGGTCAGGCAGGACTTGCCCTTAATAAAGCCATGCTGGCTGTTTCAAATCACCTCCCTGCCCTGCATGTTGTCTGTCTGGGTACCCTTTGCTCAGGCACTAATTGACATGGGATGACTATTCCAAAAGCTATTTTCTGTTCAGACTTCCTTGCAGAGCTCAACTCCTTTTGCTTGGGAGGCTGTTGCCATAGCATAGCGCGCCTCCTTGTGCTGTTTATGGTGAAGAGACAGCTGTGGCAGCCTTCTGAGAAGCAGTGGACTGCTCCATACCTCTCATCACAAATCTCTCCATGCTTTTCTAAACACTCTCTGAGTTTGCAAAGGTGCTTATTGCTGGGAGACAGGTTGAGTTTGTCTAATACACTGATTGTGTTGTGGCTGGCTGGAAGGATTACCTGCTGTGTTTAGGATAACTTTCAGGTGTAAACAAAAGTTAAGATGTTTCCCCAGTTGTTTCAGGCCCTTGGAGTGCCTGATGCATCACAGGCTAGACTGTAGGCATGGCAGAGGAGATCTTTGGGGACTCCTGGCAGTAGTGATGATGGAAGAGATCTGACAGGCAGATCTACTGCCTCTGAAGAAAGCTTTGTTCCATGGGTGGTTAATTTGCTGAGGTTCCCTATGTCTTTTCCAGGTTATTTGTTTCTACCACTTCTGAGATTTCTGCTCTTTAGTTCTGTATAATACCAGCTCAGACCTTTCTGTGGTCAAGATCTCCTGAGGGAAGGGAGGCCTTGACAGGGAAAAGAGCAGGGCAGGAGAAGAGCTCTTAGTTAGAAATAAAAGAACAACCCTTACTTGTGAAAATGATTGTCGAAGTGGCCACTGATCAGTGGGTTTGATTGGAGTAGAGGTGGCTTGTCTGTAGTCCTTCCTTTAAGAGCAGGCAAGGTGGGTTGTGCTGTCCTTTGAAAGAACCCAAAACATCAAAAAACCCAAAAAAGCTCCCCAAAACTAACTCTCAAAATCTGATGAGTGCCCTTGTCTAAGCTGATGTCCATTGCTAGGGACTGCATGAATGACTACCTGCTGCTGTGCAGGCACATAGAGCAGAGGTACAGCTGTGTTGATGACTGAGGCATCGAGGCTTTGCTATGCTTAGCCTCTTGCTGGCCCTCCCTTTCTGCTGCTAGGTGGCACTGTCATCTCTCAGCTGATGGTTGACGACTGGGGAAAAGAAAGGTAAACACCTTCACAAATCAATGGAAGCAAACCTGCTTTATGTAAGATGTTCAGTGGCAAATTGTATTTCAAAGTTGAAATCAGTACCTGTAATGAGCTAAAATTGTCTTTGAGCATATGTAGTCTGTATAATATATATAGTATGAACAAACAGTATGTCTGTGCTCCCCATAAAACACAGGCATTTATTGTTACTCATAAGCCCTTACCTATTGTTGCTTACACAAGCCCTATGAGGAGAGGCTGAGGGAGCTGGGGTTGCTTAGCCTGGAGAAGAGGAGGCTCAGGGGTGACCTCATTGCTCTCTACAACTACCTGAAGGGAGGTTGTAGCCAGGTAGGGGCTGGTCTCTTCTCCCAGGCAACCAGCAGCAGAACAAGAGGGGACAGTCTTAAACTGTGCCAGGGGAGGTTTAGGCTGGAGGTTAGGAGGAAGTTTTACACAGAGAGAGTGATTGCCCATTGAAATGGGCTGCCCAGGGAGGTGGTGGAGTTGCCATCACTGGAGGTGTTTAGGAGGAGACTTGATGGGGTGCTTGGTTGCATGGTTTAGTTGATTAGGTGGTGTTGGATGTGATGATCTTGAAGGTCTTTTCCAACCTGGTCTGGTCTATTCTATTCTATTCTAAATTGAGGTACTAAGAGACAGCATAGAGGAAGGATATCCACTTATGAAAATCCCATGGAACTGACACCAAATCAGCAGTTCTATATCCCTTTTGAAATAGTGATGACATATGAAGGTGGATTTATGTGAAACTTGCCCAGTGAAATGGACACTTTGCTTGGCAGCTGAACTTAAAATAGTGTGGCAGACTGCCTGCAGTCTCACCAGTGTGGAGAGATCTGGGTGCCTACGAAGGGTAAAGTCAAAGCAGCAATTAGGCAGGCAACTATTAGCAAAGATGAAATGGGGAGAGTAACTGACTGATGGAAGCTGAAAGGATTGATAATGATGGTGTTATTTATGTGATGCACTCTTTTCTTCCAGTGCCTGGGCTTTATAGTGAGGCAGGAAAGTAATAAATTGCCATCATCTTTGAGTATAAATAGGTGGAGGGCAGGAGCGAGGAGAATTCGCTTTTAGAAGGAGAACTAAAAGGGTCCTGGAAGAAGACTTCTAATGTACACCCTTGGGTTGTTTGGGGAGGGATTGGAAGCTATATACAGTGTAGGCTTCTCTGTCCCTTTTCCCATTCTACACTGGGTAAGGGCATGTTACCTGTGTGCTGGGGGCAGCCACCATTTGGGATGTATTTCAGATGTAGAGTTTAATTGTCAGATGTCCAAGGTCAGGGAGGATAGCCTTGCTTTATGGAGGAGGGGCTGAAGTTTCTTGAGACTTCATGAGTTGTCTGTTATGTGAGAGCATGGAACAGTACAAATAGCAATCTGTATTTGTGCCTAGGGAAGCCATTGACCTGTGTCTGTCTGGGTATTTGTGTTTTCTCTTAGAGCCACCCTGAAATGGGGCTGATGACAACACCAACGAGCCCAATTCCAACCACACCTGTCACTCCCCTTGGAACCACCCCACCTTCTTCAGATGGTAAGAAATGTCATGTTCTCCTGGGGAAACAATTGCAAACTGGAAAACAACCAGCAAAGCATTTTCTCAAGGTGGCACCTAATGAGGTCTCTGTGGAGCAGATGTAAGCTGGTGGTCTCTTCCTCAAGCAACTTGCCTTACTAAGCCTGAAAAAGATTCTTTGACTCGAGTGTTTTTCAGGTTTGCCTTGTGTATTGCTCAAAGAAATCATACTTATATTCCTACTGAAAACAGTTCTGTCCCAGTGTCTGCATGAAGATACACCCAGCCCATTAGTTATTCTATGTAGGCTTTTACTGATCAATAATTCTTATCAACTAGAAGGCATTGCAGAATATGTGCTGCTCAAGGAGGTGGTGGAGTCACCGTCCCTGGCGGTGTTCAAGAGGGGACTGGATGTGGCACTTGGTGCCATGGTCTAGTCATGAGGTCTGTGGTGACAGGTTGGACTCGATGATCTTTGAGGTCTCTTCCAACCTTGGTGATTGTGTGACAGATGGGCAGAGTCCAAGGGCAGGAGATTTAACACATCCAAGTGCCGGGTTCTGCACATTGGCCACAGCAACCCCATGCAGAGCTACAGGCTGGGGTCAGAGTGGCTGGAGAGCAGCCAGGCAGAGAGGGACCTGGGGGTGCTGGTCGACGGTAGACTGAACATGAGCCTGCAGTGTGCCCAGGCAGCTAAGAGGGCCAATGGCATCCTGGCCTGCATCAGGAGCAGTGTGGCCAGCAGGAGCAGGGAGGTCATTCTGCCCCTGTACACTGCACTGCTTAGGCCGCACCTCGAGTCCTGTGTCCAGTTCTGGGCCCCTCAGTTTAGGAAGGATGTTGACTTGCTGGAACGAGTCCAGAGAAGAGCAACAAAGTTGGTGAGGGGTTTGGAACACAAGCCCTACGAGGAGAGGCTGAGGGAGCTGGGGTTGCTTAGCCTGGAGAAGAGGGGACTCAGGGGTGACCTTATTACTCTCTACAATTACCTGAAGGGAGGTTGTAGACAGACGGATGTTGGTCTCTTCTCCTGGGCAGCCAGTACCAGAACAAGAGGACACAGTCTCAGGCTGCGCCAGGGGAGGCTCAGGCTGGATGTTAGGAAAAAGTTCTATACAGAAAGAGTGATTGCCCATTGGAATGGGCTGCCTGGGGAGGTGGTGGAGTCGCCATCACTGGAGGTTTTCAGGAGAAGACTTGACGGGGTGCTTGGTGCCGTGGGTTAGTTGTTTAGGTGGTGTTGGATTGGTTGATGGGTTGGACGCAATGATCTTGAAGGTCTCTTCCAAGCTGGTGTATTCTATGTATTGTAGTGTCAGGTGGTTCTTTGCTTGGGATTATATGTCACTAGAACAGATTTAGAGAGGATTGCAGTGGTTTCCTGCTTGTCATTCATGTACATGTCCCCAGCTTTGAATGAGCTGAGATTTGAATTCAACCCCCTTCTTGCCTTTCCTCTGGTGGGCTTTGTGAATGAGTGCTCACCCTGAGATCTTTCTTCTAAATGAGTTGTTACCTGTCCACATAAATACTCCTTGAAATAGCCTCAGTGAAAAGCCTTTTCATTTCACGTATCCATAGGTACATCTCAGTTTAAAAGAAGAAATCAACTGGCTGTTGTCATGTACTTTACTGGCATCCTGCAGATGTGCAGAAAGTGTTTAATGAAGGGTCAGATGGAATGGAGAACAGGTTGGAAATATTCCTGGGGAAAAGCAACCTGGGTTGTTCAGTTACAGCAGCTATTCAGGTCATTTGATACCCTAGTTAAGGATGATCTTCCTTATGGATAAATTCTCTCTGGTTACCATGGATATCAAAAGCTTCAGTTAAAAAGCCCCTGATGTCTCAAGTCTCCTTGTGCTTATGACATCAAGTGTAGAGGGACAGGCATTTTGTGGGCTCCTGTTCAGCGTGTTCATCGCAAGCGTGTCCACCCACACACCGCATTATACAACTGGCAGGATCTGTGCTTACCTGTGTCTGCAGCTTGCTTGTACTCCCTGGTTAAATTTACAAATAATGAATGGGGGAAAAAAAGGGGGGGGAAAAAAAAAAAGGTGGCAACCCAAAAACTCCATCCTGCTTGCAGCAGAGGCAGTGATCTTGTCAAGCTTGCTTGCCCCCCCGTAAGGTTGCTGAGTTTAGAGAGAGTGGCTGATCATAATATGCAACAGCTGCACTGGGAAGCATTCTTGATTTCTGTTTGCTGTCCCCTTGCTGCTCCCTACTCTCAGTGATAATTTATTTTCTTTGGAGGACCACAGCTTGGTTTGGTGTTGCTTTGGTATTGCTGTTATTTTAATGAATTTTTTTTTTCCTCGGTTCTTAAGGTCTTGCAGCTCAACTGTAAAATTTGCCTGTGGCTGAAAGTTAGCAAGAGAGGCTTCTTTGACTTTGAAATGAAAAGATTGCTTCCTTCTTTTTCTAGCACTGGGAAAAAAAAATAAATTAAAAAAGTGTAGTTGAGTGACTTTTCAAGTTACAGCAATGTGTAGAATGTGTAGAAATCCATTTATGGTTTTCGGGTGCTTTCTTTTTATGCTGCCTGAGATTACAAATGGATTCTGGCTTAAAATTGCCCTGGCTGTTAAGCCTGTGGTGTGAGTTAAGACTTTAAAAGTTTCAAAATGTGTGCTAAAAAAAAATATAAAAATAATCAAGGTCTGTTGCATGAACCAGGATAAGCAGTGATGTGTTCTGCAGAGTGATTTCTTCTGGTGAGAGGCCTCGAGCACAAGCCCTACGAGGAGAGGCTGAGGGAGCTGGGGTTGCTTAGCCTGGAGAAGAGGCGGCTCAGGGGAAACCTTGTTGCTGTCTACAGCTGCCTGAGAGGTGGTTGTAGCCAGGAGGGGGCTGGTCTTTTCTCTCAAGCAACCAGCACCAGAATAAGAGAATAGAATAGAATAGAAAAGGATAGAATAGAGCAGGTTGGAAGAGACCTTCAAGATCATCGCATCCAACCTATCAATCAATCCAACCTACCTAATCAACTAAACCATGGCACCAAGCACTCCTGAACACCTCCAATGATGGTGACTCCACCACCTCCCCAGGCAGCCCATTCCAATGGGCAATCACTCTCTCTGTATAGAACTTCCTCCTAACATCCAACCTAAACCTCCCCTAGCGCAGCCTGAGACTGTGTCCTCTTGTTCTGGTGCTGGTGTGAGGACACAGTCTCAAGCTGCGCCAGGGGAAGTTTAGGCTGGAGGTGAGGAGAGAGTTGTTAGCTATTGGAATGGGCTGCCCAGGGAGGTGGTGGAGTCACCATCCCTGGAGGTGTTCAAGAGGGGATTGGACGTGGCACTTGGTGCCATGGTTTTCAGTCATGAGGTCTGTGGTGACAGGTTGGACTTGATGATCTTTGAGGTCTCTTCCAACCTTGGTGATTCTGTGATTCTTTTTGTTTTAAAAATGAGACTTTTGCTGGAAACTGTTGATCCATAATATGTAAATCTGGAGTGTGCCTGTCACCATAGTTATCTAAATGTCAGTTTGCTTACTGTTGTTAAATATTCATTCACTGCGTTCATTGTAACAGCTCCAGAAGGACCCACTGGGGATATAAATACATTTTTCAGACTTTTAGCTAAGTCTTTGAGCTATTCATAATATTGGGGGTGACAAAGCTTCTAGTCTCATTGCACAGACTTTGCCACGACTGGGCGTGTTAGCAGCGTGTCAGCAGTCCCAGAGCTTCAAGGCTGAGTGGACTAAAACAGCTCATGCTTGGGCTCTGCAACCTTTAGAAGCTAAAGGCCCCATTAGAATGTCTTTGATGTGATTTGAGCAGTGAGGTTACATTGATCTGTTTGGCTTCTTGTTTCCAAGGGGTACAGTCTTGTGTTCAAGGTGATTGGGTAGTTCTGAACTCCATGAGAATTGGACATGGCACTTGGTGCCATGGTCTAGTCATGAGGCCTGTGGTGACAGGTTGGACTCGATGATCTTTGAGATCTCTTCCAACCTTGATGATACTGTGATACTGAGAACCTCTGATGTGCTCTGGGGCTCTTAGTGCTCAGTTTAAAGCATCCAGAATTTTACTGTTGGTTTGTCTCCTTCATCCTTCTGTGCCTGCCCCAGTCCCAGGTCTACTTAAGCCTTGCTTGCCCCATTATGAAAAGTATTGTTTGTTAAAGCAGACTTTTTTCCTGAACCAAAATACAGTTGTGTACAGGATTTAATCACTTCCCCTCAGAGCTCCAGTCCTAGCCATCTGAAAATCAGATGGAATTCCATGCTTCTTGCAAGGTCCAATCTCATCATAAATAACTCTTTTGCTTTCCTCAAGAGTGAGAACAGACTTGAGCATTCCCTGAGGATAAATGGAAAAGAGGTAATGTAGCTCATACCATGTGTGTCCTAGCAGTCTGCAGATCTTTCTACTGCAAAAGGAGTCCCATCTTAGGCTATCTCTGTATCTTGAGAGGACAGAGAGCCTTCTGGCAATTGTAATTCAAGCCACCTATGACCTCTTGCATGTGGAAATCTGAGTTTGAGCTTATAGGCATGTCAGGACAGGCACATAGAACTGGAGAATAACCTAGTGCTTTGTGCTTGCAGGCCCATCATCGCAGAATACCTTACACTTACCAAACTCTCATAGTTTGTTAAATTTGTTTTCCAATAGTTCCTGGTGGGAGGCAGCTTCAGCATCTTGTTCCTCAGTTAAAAACCTCCAGCTTTCTAACCTGTATTTCTTGTCAGTTTATACCCATTTATCATGGTGTTAACCTTACACAGATAGCTCCTTGTCACATCTTGGGTCACTCCCCTGTGTATTTTGCTATCTCAGGAGAAGGGCACTTTGTTCTTTTGATCAGCTTACCAGCTTTCCTCTAAAATTATTCAGGTATAAGTTCATTTTCTTTGAACTTGGGATCAGCATAGTTATGTGCAGTGTTTGAGATGAAATCTCACCAGCACCTTGTGCAGGGCATTCCTGTGTTCCTGTCTCTGCTGGAAGTGCATTTCTTTGTATGTTGTGGGACCACACTCTTCAGTGCTTTGTGTTGGTAACTCATCTCATGAGCTGATAGTCTGCCATGCTATTGCAGTGGTTTGCAGCTGATGAATTCTCAGCTTGCCATAGAAATACATCCCTGAATTCCTGACCCTATGACTTGCATTGCTGAATTTCCATCTTGTCTTTATTATCTGGTCCTTGTTTTCATCCTGCTCTTTGTGTGCAGACTGTTATTCCTCTGTGCTTACATATCCCAGCTTCCTGCCATGAGCAGACCATTGGGAAGCAACTGATTCTTGTTCCTAGGTTACTTGCAAAAAAAGACCACTGTTCCCTAAACTGACACCTAAGGAATTCAAGTAGCTGCTTCTTCCCAGACTAATGATTTCTCTGATTGCTTCTCCTTTGCTACATCTTTGATGTACTTAAAATGTCTGTGTTGGTTCCCACCTGTCTGCTTCACTCAATTTGTTTTTTCTTCATACAGAACTGTACTAAATGCTTTGCTGAGGCCCTCCTAGACTAGCCCCATCAGTTTAGTGATTTCTTTTTAAAAAGTTGAATTTCTTTTTTCCTGATCTAATCTATCTCAAATGATACCAGACTTACCTGACAGGATCTGCAGGCAAATGCATGCTGCGTTTTCCCGGCACCAAAACAAGAGGACACAGTCTCAGGCTGTGCCAGGGGAGGCTGGATGTTAGGAAGAAGTTCTTCACAGAAGGAGTGATTGGCCATTGGAATGTGCTGCCCAGGGAGGTGGTGGAGTCACCATCACTGGGAGGTGTTTAGGAAGAGACTGGATGGGGTTCTTGGTGCCATGGTTTGGTTGATTAGATGGTGTTGGGTGATAGGTTGGACTTGATGATCTCAAAAGTCTTTTCCAACCTATTCTGTTCTATTCTGTTCTATTCTGTTCTATTCTGTTCTATTCTGTTCTATTCTGTTCTATTCTGTTCTATTCTGTTCTATTCTGTTCTATTCCCTACTTATCTTCCCCCTACTTCAATATTTCACATCAAGTCTTTCTGAATAAGGAGGCTGAGAATGGCCCTTGCAGGCAACTTTGGCTCAGTTACCTGATAGGGGTTTGACAGCTCAAGCGCCGTGCTTCAGATGGTGCATGGGAAGAGAGCAGGAGGCACATTGTGGAATTAGCTGAATAATTGAGATAGCTTCTTGTGAAGTCTTAAGGCAGATTGATGTCCAGTGTTGGGTGTTAAAAGTGCAGCTGGTGGTAACGAGGAGGGCATCTTAAAGAAATGTCAGTTCTGCTGCAGGTATGGAAAGTACATTTCTGCTCCCTGCTATGTTGTGATTTCTCCAGCACAAGCTATGATTGCTTCTGCTTCTGATTTTTATAAAGCTGCTCTTTCTACCTCTTTTCTGACATTTTGGTCATGCAGTAATTATTATGTTACTGTCTTGCTTCTGCAAAAGAAGCTGTTTGGGAGAGGAGAGAATGGAATTGATGTGGCCCTTTTGGAACTGAAAGTCCGATACTGCTGAAACTCAGATGGGTTTTTGTTGGGCCTGTTTCTTCAAAACTCAGAACGGTGTGAATGTTAGCTGTGTTGCTTGTAAGAATTAATTGGATATTGGTGAGAATATCTTGAGCTCCCTAGTCTGGGAATGTCCATGAGTGCTAAAACAGCAGGCTGATCTCCTTCGGGGTGGGAGCGGGGAGGCGGGACAGAAGGGTAGCACTTTGCTGGGTGTCATAACCTATCCTTGTATCAGGAGAAATGGTCTCTGGGAGAGTTTCACCAATCCTCAAAACAAAATCTTGGCTGTGCAGTCAGGGAGGAGGAGGTCAGGTGACCTTGCAAATAAGATGTTCCTATCCCAGATCTGTGAGTCTGTGACTTGTTTCTCTCTGTAGTTATCTCTTGTATTTGCAGAGGGTAAAACGTGTCTTATCTGCTTTGTTCCAGTCATAAGTTCTGCAGAGCTACCTCTGGATGCTGATGTGCAAACGAGCAACCTACTGATAACCTTCTTGAAGTACAGCTCGATTGTGATGCAGGACACAAAAGGTAAATACATTCTATTGATGCAGCTCTGGATGCAGCAAGCAGTGCTTCTTAAGTCAGGAGGGAGTAAGAACATGTCTAGTGACTCCAGAAATAGAAGTTAACTGCAGTCCCTTTAGAGGATGGAAGATTCTACCTTTTGAGACATGAAATGATTTCCTATTGCAAGATAAGAGCTATGAGACTTGGAGAGACCTGATGCTGGCAGGAGAGATGTGGAATATGGAAACAATGTAGTAAGAATAATAATAATAATTATTAGTACCCAATAATCAAGCCTGTCCCTATGCAGGATGCATGAGCATATCTGATTCCAAGCTGTCAGAGAGGGGAAGTCATCTACCAGAGAATTGTGTTTTTGAGAACATTTAGGCACTGACACAGGAGGCAAAGCTCAGCATTAGGATGAAATATTTCCTTTGTCCTTTGGTACTTGCTGTTTAAAACAGGCAGCTCATAAATTACAAAGAGAACAGCTGGAACTTGCACTGTGCTGGCAGTAATTTGCTTGAGAAGATATATTTCCATATTGTGTTTTTTTTGTTTCTTCTGATCGTTTCAAGGGGGTTAATTTCAGCTTGCTGAGGTTGAAGCATTGCTTCATCTCCTGCTCAGGGTACCCAAGGGTATTATGCTATTATGCCCAGTGGTTGTATGGGCAGGACCACAGTGTGAACCTAACAAGTGATCTTTGTACTGTATTTCAGCTTATTACTGACTTCTGCTTTAAAGTTAGATGTAACAACTGAGTAAAAATAGATAGGTAGCTGCAGAGCTATGATACACTTCATGAGTGCTTGTCACTGAATATGAGAGCAGGCACAGAGTTTCCTTCTACCTAATAGCTTGCAGTGAAATTGTGCCTGGCTGTTTTGGGTTTTTACTTTTTCCAGTGTGCAGGCTAGTTGAGGAGGAAGTGGATAATTAAAACGAGGACCAAAGGGACTTCATGGAAGTATCTAGTGCACCCCTCAAAACCAAGGCAGGATCAGGATTAGGTTTACCTTTATCTTTTCTTGGGGAGGTAACTAACAGACTGGATGAAAACACCTTGATAGTGGAACATAATTTTTAAGCTATCCATTCCATATCCTTTGTGTGAGAAAGCTTCATGTGCTGCCTAAAATCTTTGCTGTGATTTAAACTAGTTAATGATTATGCTCTCCAGGATAGATACTGAGAATGACTTCTTTCGTTGTGTCAGCCCTTACGCGTTTGAAGTTTTCTTTCGTGTTGCATCTTGCTTTTGTCTGTAAGTTAAAACCACATCAATCTTTGCTCAGTCATTTCTTACAGATAGCACACATGAGGAGGACCTGCCAGCTCTTTCATCATTCTCATTTGCTTTCCTCAGAGTCTGTCTTGGTGATCCAAGTCACTGATGGAACAGTTTTGTGCTTTGTGTTCCATTTAACTTCGGCACTTATTAGTTGCTGTAATATGGAAAGCCTGCGTGGGGCCTCAGGAGCTGCCAAGCTGTATTAGTTTCAGATGGAGTGAAATGTATTGGAGGGGATTCCTTACTGAAGCCAGCAAAAGATGAGTTTATTGTGGTATGAGACAGGAGTCAATGTTTCTTTCTTTGCTTTGATCTTACCTTGTATAACATTTGAAACTTGTGTGGCTGAGAGACTTAATCTTCTTGCTGTCATGGTAGTGTGTGGCATGAGCTCCACTGACTGATTGGTTGAAAAAGGTGTGCCTTCCAAACCAGTGCTTCCTAGTTCTAGTAGGTATATTCCTGTCCCTATATTGTGATGATAGATGGGCCCCTGCTTAGCTTTTTCTTTTCCCCTTTAAGACCAAGCGTGGAATGGGCTGCCCTGGGATGTGGTTGAGTCACCATCCCTGGAGGTATTTAAAAGACTTGTGGATATGATGCTTAGGGACATGGTTTAGTGATGGACTGGGCAGTGCTGGGTTAATGGTTGGACTCGATGACCTTAAAGGATGTTTGCCAACTTAATTGATTCTGTGATTCTGTGTGATGCCAGTACAGCAAGAAGAGAAGAATGAAACTCCCTGTGTCATGAGACAGGTGGGACCTTGGCGGGGGCGCTGCTTTGTTCCACATCAGGACTAGACAGTTGCTTTGGTCCTGTCCCAGAGAGCATAATTTAATAGATTGCATTTACTACATCATCCTCTCGTTTTCTCCCTTGTGTCAGCCAGAGGCAGCTGCCTTGGGAGAAACAAAAACTCTGCATCTTTTTTTCCCACCTGTAAAATATGGCTCACACACCGATGCACCTTCCTATAGGAGGTGGTCTGCTTTGTTCCTTTGATAAAGGGTGTTGTGAAAGCATGAAGTGTCTGTGTGAGGAACTGCCTGCATAGCTGCCTCATAAGTGCTGAAAATGGCATGATGTTCACAACACACCGAGGAAAGGTAGAGCTCTTAGTGTGAAACAGGAGCCTTCACAGCACAGTCTCCTGAGAGAGGAGTGTTAGCTGCACCTACAAAAATATACAGGGAGGCCTTACAATAGCAAGATAATAAGGCTCCAGTGACTCACAGTTCTTTGAGGCCATTTTTCCTGGTTTGCTGAAATAGAAAACTTCTCACTTAAGCATTTTAGCTGAGATAAGGAGACATAGGGGAAACTTTTAACTCTCCTGTTCCAAAATTCCTCTTCCTTTTACTTAGTGCAGCAAGATGAAATCAGCACACTTCAGGGCACATCTTCTTAGGAAATACCTGTCCCTCTGCAGGGTAGAAAAGAAAACAAGAGGCTTCAAACTAGACAGAACAGCTAGCTAAGCCCTTTCTCTGTGTTTCTAGAGATTATCATATACAGACTAACTAGCCAAGTGTTTGTGAAAGTGACCTGCAAGGAGTTTGATGCTGTCTTTTGAGTTGTATGAAAGTGGTCTGACTCTCCAGTTTCCCTCTCCTCCAAAGTGATTCTGAGGCAGATGTCTGGGATGGCAGGTTTAATAGTTGTCTGGTTTAGAGAATCTGGTAGAGGTCTCAGGAATGTGCAGTTTTAAACTTCCTCTGAAGTTACTTGTAAACATGTTGTGGTGGTTGTCTTTCGTTTGGTTGTTTTCCTGGGTTTGGAGGTGTGTGGTGTAAGTGGTTTGGTTTTTACAACAAAGGCTTTTCAATGAACTTGACTGGACAGTGACTTAAACAGCCTGGTCTTGGCTGGCCCTGCTTTGAGCAAGGATTCCACCAGATGTTTCTTCCATCCTAAGTTACTCTGTGACTGTAGGTACCTATATAGTTTGTTTTTTTCTCAAGGTTGAAATTAAGAGAGAAGAGTTTTAAATAACACAAATCATGGTATCATAGTATAGTATCAGTCAGGGTTGGAAGGGACCACAAGGATCACCTAGTTCCAACCCCCCCTGCCATGGGCAGGGACAACCCACACTAGATCAGGCTGGCCAGAGCCTCATCCAGCCTGGGCTTAAACACCTCCAGAGATGGGGCCTCAACCACCTCCCTGGACAACCCATCCCAGGGCTTCACCACTCTCCTGGTGAAGAACTTCCTCCTCACATCCAGCCTGAATCTCCCCACCTCCAGCTTCATTCCATTCCCCCTAGTCCTGTCACTACCTGATATCCTGAGAAGTCCCTCCCCAGCCTTCTTGTAGGCCCCCTTCTGCCTGCATTCTTCTGCCTGAGTCCCTCTCTATTTGTTAGCCTTTCAGCTCTCTGGTTGTCATTCAGGGAAAAAGCTGCTTGAAGCTGTAGGGTGAATAACAAGTTGCAGAACATGATCAGGGTGGAACTCCCTTGGCTTAAAATGCTAAGTCTTTGCACACTTGCTTCTTTCATGGATGTGCGTGGGGTGAGGTAGGTCACGTCTCTCAGTATTGGGGTTAAAACTCAGGACTTAGAGCACAATGTCAGGAGTCATTCTGTTACACCGTGCTATGCCTCTGCCAAAGCAAAGGTGATCTTTTTCCTTCCATCTTATCTAAGAGAGAGGAAAAAGGTATCTCTACTTTGACAGAAAGGGGCTCACCCCAGCATATAGAAATCTGAGGAATTAAGACTAAATGAGACAGAAGCCCCACTGGTAGCTGGAGGTTCAAATCAGAAACTTTGCTGTTGGCACAGACTGGTGATAATTTGGTGGAATTTAGTGGGCAGGCTGGAGGGTGAGTAGTGCTTAATTGGAGTAGTTAAGACTATTAGCTATCAGGGAGGAAGTAAAAATATGAGGCATCTCCAAGACTGAGCTCTGCTTGCTGCAGCAGCTGTCTTGCTCTTCAGAACTGCTAGGCTTGTGCGGCTCATGGAGGGCTTGTTTTTCTCTTCTTTGCAGATGAGCACCGGCTACACAGTGGAAAGCTCTGTCTCATTATCCTGACATGCATAGCAGAGGTAGGTTTCTTGTGTGAAGCTGTGTAACAGATGGTGTGTTGCAGGGCTTTATCTGCATGTACATCCCTTGCCTCCTGTTGAGCAGGAGCTGAAGACCCACAGTGGTGCTGAGCAGAGAGGACCTCAGGCACTTAATGTTTTGCTAATAAACCTGATGCATTAATGGTAAAGTTCACTTGAAACTTGGATCATCTTATCTGGGCTAGTGTGGTGGGTTGAAATTACCCCCCCAGAATACAGTTGCCAGACCAGCTCATAGGGAAGCAAATGAAGCTTTATTTGCAAGCAATCTGGAAATATGGAATGCAATGAATATGTACCAAATACACAATATTTACATGTATTTGCAATTCATAAATGACACAAGAAGCCCCCCTGGACAGAATGGGGGGTTGCTAACAGCTTCCCCTTCTCAACTCCCTTCCCTCCCTGTACAAGGGGAAAAAGAAAGAGGAGAAGAGGAGAGAGTAGCTTTTTGGTACTTAGCCACAACAGAGAAATGCAGCCAAGGTCAGCAACAGCTAAGCAAAAGCACCAGCGAGCATCTGGTAGAGGGAGAACCAAGAAAGAAAAAGGAGTTAGTTTATACACTAACTTTATGTTAGTTATCAGACCAATAGGATTACTTAGACCATATCATTATTCTTCTTTTGCATCCAATGGTAACTCATTTGCATTTTACTACTTTCTACTCAATCTGTGGAAAATTTCCTAGCCATCAGCCTAAAACTGCCACAGCCAGCCAGCTCCCAGGGATGAAGAGAGAAAAGAGTGAACCTAAGCTCTCTTAGCTGTTCGGTGACCTTGTGGTGTGGCTTTTAGATGAGAAATATGCTAATGGCTATCAGCTCTGTGCTGTTCATGGTAAACATGGGCAATGCCATGTCCCATCTGCCTAAAATGTAAACAAGTCTGAAGGAAAGCTGCACTGGTGTAGGTCTCTACAAGCAAGACTAAGTAGAAAATATGATAGGTAGAAGAGTGGTATCACAGAGCTATGCCAGCAGTCCTGGCTGAATGTAGTCCTGTCTCATGGGAAGTATGTGCTAATGGCTTGAGTGATGTCCTGGGTGGTGACTGAGTATGTGTGGAATTTGGATTTTGCTTGTTTGCAAGTAAAGACCTTTCATTCTTAACAAAGAATAAAAAGCAGTGATGCTGATAGCCAGTGTAAGGATTCTGAAGTCATGTTTCTTCAGGATGCAGCCTGAGAGCTGATCATCTGCATTGCTTGAGTTCTTCAGGTGGACGCATAGATAGTACAAGATGCTGTTTCCACACAGCAAGAGCATGGTTTGGTTATGGTATTAAAGGGAAGTTATGTTTATTACCCAACCTGGAGGTGCATTACCTGAAGGAATCACTTTGATTTACAGCTGGTTTTAGAATGAGTTTTTGGTGGGGGGGTTGGGCAGCTATTAAACCTACCTGCTAGTACTGCAGTAACTTCTGGCATGGTGGTCCCATCAAAATGCCAATATAAACCTTCAAACACATGGTCACAGGAACTCGTGTGCTGGAGCACCACCTCACATTGTGATTTGTGCTGTCCAGAGTTTGGATGAGCAGAAAGAGGAGAACAGAAAAGAAATGGTTTACAGAACAAGCAGTGATGCAGACTTCAAAGGGAAATTGGCATCACGAGGGGTTTACTTCTTCTGTGGTTGGGACAAGAGGAGGTGACAGGTGGCTTTGTAACCTTCTAGCTGTTTGTTGGGAGTTTTGACACTGAAGTGAATGTGATTTGAGAGGCAGGTGGAAGGTGTTGGCCACTTGTGTGGCTATTCACAGCTCCTCCCTTTTCTTTCCCTTTTCAACAGGATCAGTATGCTAACGCTTTTCTCCATGATGACAACATGAATTTTCGAGTAAACCTGCACAAGATGGTGAGTCTTTTCCTCCACCTGCTCTGTTTTCTGTTTGGGATGAGAACAGAGAGGATTTGAGTTTGTGTGTGTTGAAAACTCTGATAGGCATCTAACCTGCATTGCTCAGGCATGTGGAAATACTGTGAGAAACGAGTAGCTGGGGAATGATTTTGCAATTGCTCTCAGAACGTCTCACTCCTTCAAAGAACAAAGAGCTGGTTGCCCTGCTGGTAAATTCAGAGGCCTGTGTAGCTGGGGAGGAGCTGTGGATTTTAAAGTCTCTAAGGAAATCACTGGCAGAGAGTGTGTTCTGCCTTGATCTTCAGCAGGCATTAGCCCTCATGTGATAAATGAGCAGCCAGCTGGAGTTAACACTGAGTGCTCCAGTTTGGCTCATGCTTTGTCCGGGGTGGTGTGACTCACCTTCAAGGAGGAATGTATTTCATTCCAGAGCATTTTCCTATAGGTGTCTGTGGAGAAAGTGTCCTTACCTGGTTCACAAAGTTCTGTCCTTACAAGTAACTTGAATGGCTACTAACTTGATGCTTTCTGTCTTTGTGGCACCAGCAAGTTCCACCTCCTGACAGTGCAAGCAGTGCTTCAAAGTGTCACTAGTCCAGGACAGGAAAATCTAGGGTTTTTGAATGACTAGGATGCTAATCATACCCACTTAACAACAAACTTGCCATTCAATTAGCCTTGTCTGGTCTGTTACAATAAAGACCAGAGCCATTTGATCTTGCACATTCAGATCAGACTTCTGGATCAGGAGGAAATCAGTGTATTAACCAAGGCAGGGGAACTGCTGTGTGATTGATTTATTCTCCCTTTTTATTTTCTTCCCCACTCCTACCCTGACCTGGCTGTAAGTATTCTCCAGTTGCATAGCTAGAAAACCAAAACCTGAGTGGTCAGTATACTGAAAAGCAAGCACAGTTTTTACTACAGCCACAGCCTTTAGGTGAGATAACAGGTGGAGAAAAAGACAAAGGGAGACCTGTGCTGATGGTACTATTTGCATGAAAAATACAGTGATACACAGATTGTCACTTCAAGCTTCTGCTGACTGCTTTTCTTTCATCTTTGTGTGTTTGAAGCCAATGAGACACAGGAAGAAAGCAGCAGACAAGAACCTGCCTTGTCGCCCGCTGGTGTGTGCAGTGCTTGGTGAGTATTGTTAGAGTAGGTGTGTGCTTGTGCTTCCCAAAGCACCTTTTGTTCTGCAGCAGAAGCATGAGGTTTGTGAATTAAAATGAGCCACCAGTGTGCACTTGCAGCCCAGAAAGCCAATGACATCCTGGGCTGCATCAAGAGAAGCATAGCCAGCAGGTTGAGGCAGGTGATTCTCCCCCTGTACTCCACTCTGGTGAGACCCCACCTGGAGTACTGCATCCGGTTCTGGAGCCCCTATTACAGGAAGGACCTGGATGTGCTGGAACATGTCCAGAGAAGGGCCACAAGGATGGTCAGAGGGCTGGAGCACCTCTCCTATGAGGACAGACTGAGGGAGTTGGGGCTGTTCAGTCTGGAGAAGAGAAGGCTCCAAGGAGACCTAATTGTGGCCTTCCGGTATCTGAAGGGGGCCTTCAAGGAAGCTGGGGAGGGACTTCTTATGGTGTCAGGTAATGATAGGGCTAGGGGGAATGGAACAAAACTAGAAATGGGTAGGTTCAGATTGGAGGTTAGGAAGAAATTCTTCCCCATGAGAGTGGTGAGACACTGGAACAGGTTGCCTAGGGAGGTGGTAGCAGCCTGATCCCTGGAGGTTTTTAAGGCCAGGCTGGATGTGGCTCTGAGCAACCTGATGTAGAATGAGGTGTCCCTGCCCATGGCAGGGTGTTTGGGACTAGATGATCCTTGAGGTCCCTTCCAACCCTAACAATTCTATGATTCTGTGACTTAAAGAAGGGTAGTTACATACCAAAGATATTTCTAGCAATGGGTAGTCCATCCCTACAGCTGTCTGCCTCACAGGGGAATTAAATCCAAGTTTGCTGCTCTGCAGTAAGGAATCCTGTATGTGTTTGCAGTAAGTTTTGCAGAAGCCTGCTGTGCCCCTTTACCTGGAGAAGTAACAATAGAGAGGGCAGTTGATAAACAGATTGAGTTCTAGGTGAGTGTAGTAACAATTGATCACAAGTACTTTCTAGGTGATGTTGTGGGGGCAAACCTACATGACATGACCCAGCTGTTTGTTGGGGGAAGGGCATTTAGCCTTTCCTCAGCAAAATCCCAATGGGAATGCCAGTAGCTGAGGTTGGGTTTGCATGTGGAAATCGAAGCTCGGTCGAAAGTTTGTTGTGCAACGTATGGTTAGATTCTGACACTTGCTGCTGTGGAGGCCAGAAGCATCAATGGGTGCAGAAATGGATGGAGCCTGAATCCCTCAATGACTCTTAAGATGGATGATATGGAAGCCATCTCAGAGTAGCATTTTCAAACAGGTGGTTGTTGAAGCCAAGAGAAAACACTTGTGTGAAGAATCGATTGAAACGTTGCGCTTTACATGCACTCTTGCTCTGGAGTGTTTTCAGTCACTGTTGAGCCATATTGCTGCACTTTTAATACCCTAGGAAGTTAAATCTCACAACTGTTACCACTGGCATGGGCTAAGCATTTTCTGCTGAAGTTGTGCTGTACAGAGAGCACACACATGTTCAGTTAGTGTTCATTAGCTGAACCATAGGAACTTATATCTTTTAATTGTATTTCTGTGCTCTGCCTCTTATCCTCACACTGGGACCCCTTAGATGTTAGAGACATTCTCCCTTTCTTCTGTCTCTCTGAATGAAGCTTAGCTTAGTCTGTGTTGATATTGGACTAGGTTTACAATCTTTGAGCAGAATCACAGAATGATTCTATTTACTGGCTTCAGAGTTTATTTCAGAGAGAAGCATCTGGGCTGTGCATTGTTTCTGCTAAGAATGTTTTTCCACGATATGCTTCTCAATGTCAGTTTGCATTAGGGAGGAGACTTTTAATATGAGAGCACTTCTAAGCATCAGGATTTGTGGTGTATTCTTTGACTAATAGTGGGGGGAAACATGGGGAAGTAGTGCCTCAAAGCAAATCACATTATGTGCCCTCAGTTTCCAGGACTTTCTTTTTAATCCCAGAGGGTATTTAATAATCATTAAAACAAACAAGATCTGGGAACTTCTCTCATCTAAGCAGGACTATCATCCAGTAGAAGTAGGTGGGTGGGGTAGCTTGACTTTCTTGTTGTCTACTACAAGTTAACTTACTTGATCATTTTCTTTTCTGTCAGATTTGATGGTGGAGTTCATTGTAACACACATGATGAAAGAGTTTCCTATGGATCTCTATGTGTAAGTGTCTCTCTTGTGGCTTTGTTTGAATTTGGGTGGAATTCAGGTCAAAGAGCGATTTTCTGGCTGAAATGGCACTCTCTGGCTGATGGGGGAGCAGCATGGCTTTCCTTGAGCTCTTCCAGCAACTTTTCCTGAAGTGCTCTGTGTGCCAGAAGATTGAAAGCAAAATGAGTTTCCACCTTTCAGATCGAATTCTCAATCTGCTCGATCAAACACCAAGAGCTTTTCAATCTGAAGGAAGTTTTGCAATAACAGTCATTGCAAGAATCTCTGAACTTGCAGAAGGTGAATCTTGGTCTAGAAACTGAAAGGACAGTTTTGAAAAACCAAGGACAACTGATGTGAAGCAATGTGGGAAGTGGGAGAGAGATTTAAGCCTGAAATAGCCTGCTAGGTCAGCAAAGGAGTAAAACTTAGCAATGGTGAAAAAGAGAGGAGAGGGCTACACATGAGCACTCTGTATGTCCCAGGAGGCCTCTAGAATGCTTTGTTCTGCTTTGCTTTGGAGGGCAGAAATAGGATTTAGACAGATCATAAGCTTTGGTCTGGCTGTTTGTACAGTACTGAATTCCCCCAAGGCTTGAACAGCACTATGTTCTGTAGGAGAGATAAAGATATATAGTCTGTTTATCCTTAAGGTAACTTTTCAGCATGCTCTGATTTTGCCCAAATAACCCTCCTAACTATAGTGCCTTTGCAAGGGTTGCACAGCTCAATTATGAGTTTGTGAGAGATGTGTTTGTCTTTGTTTTAATAACAGAGAATTAGTAGATGGGTGTAGTGCATTGGAATTTCCCAAGAAAGGTGTGAAATGGGCTCAGAAGTAAGATAGCACCTGGAAACCTTGTGAGAGTGACAGCAGTGAGCAGTAGCAGCCATCAATGGACATCTGTATCCATTAATTCTAGCATGTTTGTGCAGTCCTTTCACTACACTCCTGTCTGAAACCATCCAGTAGTAGACAGGGCTATTGCAGACCAAGTGGGTGTCCTGAATGCACAAGGAGCATCGTACTTCTCTGCAATACATTTAAAAGGTGACAGTAGGAAGCTGTTCAAGGGAGGGCATATTAATATGTGAAAGAGAAATCCAGCTTGCTTTGACCAAGAGCAGCCAAGAATTGCTTTGTCCATCATGTATTATTATGAATCCTCAGCACGAAGCTGAAAACCACAAGCAGCCCATCAGGATGGATGTCTTAACTAGAGCAGTTTCATAACTAAAGCAGTGTGCTTTGGGAGTCTATAGGCTGGTAGCTGGCTCTGTAGGCAAGTATGCTAGGACTGTTATGTTCCTCATCCCTTTTCTTCCATCCCTTGCTTTCACTCAGAAAGCTGAATGCTACTGTATACAACCCCAGGGTTTCAGTGCTGAAATATGTCTGTAGACTAGTTTTCTGTAACAGCTAGTGTAATTACCACAAGCAACCATTGCCATATTCTCTCTGGACAGTGCCTTCAGCTCTTGTTTTGTTTTGTTTTGTTTGTTTGTTTGTTTTTTCAGAGGTCAGTTTTAGTCTTACAGCCAAGCAAATACATAGGTGGAAAGGTCCTGGGCACTGCCTGCTATTGGTAACATCAGCATTAGCAGTTCTGTTCCTAGAGTGATTGCTGTTCCTCCTCTGAAGACAGCTGTCTGTATCTTAGCTGATTTGCTTCCTTTTCTTGGTTTAATTTATGAGACTCCAATTTAAAATACAGCACTTAGTGCAATGCTCAGCTATTATAAATAGTTTTACCTTTATAGTCATCTGAGGATGGCTTCAGTCCTTCCCCTGTTGTGGTATTTTTGGGATCATCTAAAGAGTTTTAAGAGAATAATGTATACCTCCTGCATATTATTTCTCAAGGCTTTTTAGAGCCTCATTTTGAACTCTTCATCTCATTTTGAAGAGCTTCCAATCAGTGTTTTTTGTGGGGTTTTTCATTTTAATTTGATCTCTCTTTGTCTGATGGGCATTGGCTTTCAGTAGTGTCTTTTCAGGGAGATGCTGATATTACTGAGATAATGTGCTTTTGAGAAATAAAAGGATAGGGGGGAAAAAAAGATTTTTTTCCTTTTTAGAGGTCTTCCTTCTGTTATTTTTAATTTATTTTTGCTAAATGGCAATAACTAAAAACTTGGTCTAACAAATTCAGTTTTGTGTATATTTTCTCTGTTGTCCTTAATTCAATTTTGTATATGTTTTCTCTCTTATCCCTAATAATAGCTAGTGCTGGATAACTTACTCACTTGTGCACTTTAGAGTTGTTTGAACACTAGGGGTACTGAGAGACCTACAGGATTGGGAGACTTCAGAAGTATACTGGACATATATTGGGGGATCTCAGGTGTACTTCTTGACCATCCAAAAGCTCATACTTAAAGTATTTGTTTAAGGGAAGTGAGAAAGTTCACAGAAATACCTTTTTTTTTCCATGTAGTTAAACTAGGAACTGGCTGGAGGGCCGAGCCCAGAGAGTGGTGGTGAATGGTGCCACATCCAGCTGGCAGCCAGTCACTAGTGGTGTGCCCCAGGGATCAGTGCTGGGCCCTGTGCTCTTTAACATCTTTATTGATGATCTGGATGAAGGCATTGAGTCCATCATCAGTAAATTTGCTGACGACACCAAGCTGGGGGCAGGAGTTGATCTGCTGGAGGGTAGAGAGGCTCTGCAGAGGGACCTCGACAGGCTGGACAGATGGGCAGAGTCCAACGGCATGAGATTGAACACATCCAAGTGCCGGGTTCTGCACATTGGCCACAACAACCCCATGCAGAGCTACAGGCTGGGGTCAGAGTGGCTGGAGAGCGGCCAGGCAGAGAGGGACCTGGGGGTGCTGGTTGATGGTAGGCTGAACATGAGCCTGCAGTGTGCCCAGGCAGCCAGGAGGGTCAATGGCATCCTGGCCTTCATCAGGAACAGTGTGGCCAGCAGGAGCAGGGAGGTCATTCTGCCCCTGTACACTGCACTGGTTAGGCCACACCTCAAGTACTGTGTCCAGTTCTGGGCCCCTCAGTTTAGGAAGGATGTTGACTTGCTGGAACGAGTCCAGGGAAGGGCAACAAAGTTGGTGAGGGGCTTGGAACACAGCCCTATGAGAAGAGACTGAGGGAGCTGGGGTTGCTTAGCCTGGAGAAGAGGAGACTCAGGGGAGGCCTTATTGCTGTCTACAACTACCTGAAGGGAGGTTGTAGACAGGCAGAGGTTGGCATCTTCTCCCAGGCAACCAGCACCAGAACAAGAGGACACTGTCTCAGGCTGTGCCAGGGGAGGTTTAGGCTGGAGGTTAGGAGGAAGTTTTACACAGAGAGAGTGATTGCACATTGGAATGGGCTGCCCAAGGAGGTGGTGGAGTCGCCATCACTGGAGGTGTTCAGGAGGAGACTTGATAGGGTGCTTGGTTGCATGGTTTAGTTGGTTGGGTGGTATTGGGTGATAGGTTGGACACGATGATCTTGAAGGTCTCTTCCAACCTGGCCTAGTCTCTTCTATTCTATTCTATACATGCCTCAGTCAAACTGGAAATGTTACTGTTTGGCTGTCATTTCCTTTAGCCTCATCATTTGGGTCAAAGAAACGTGAGAAGCTCCATTGTGTCCAGATTTTACAAAATCTGAGTGCAGTATCTCATACAAACAGAGCCTGCAATTGAAGCAGCTCCTTTTGTGGAGCTTATGAGGCCCTGAGGTAAGGGCAGCAAAGAATGAGAGGTTATTAATTAAATATGAACAAGAAAGTTGTATTTGTAATTGGTTCAGTCATGTTGAGCTTAAACTGGCATGCAGGCCCCTTGTCTAGTCTGGTTCTTTCTTGCAGGTGTTGCTTCCCTTTAGGAGCCCAAACCCATGAGCCTCATCCTCCTCTGGTAGGCCTTGAGTTTGTCTGTTTTCCTGCTGCTAATTTCAGACATTTCCAGGTTTGATGCAGAATTGTCAGGAAATGCCACATAATTAATCCTTTGTCTTCTCTCTCTTTTCCAGCCGGTGCATTCAGATTGTGCACAAGCTGCTGTGCTACCAGAAGAAATGCAGAGTGAGGCTCCATTATACCTGGAGGGAGCTCTGGTCAGGTACTTTGCCTCTCCAGCAACAGTCACATAGAAAACTGGTGGAAGTGGTGGCTCTTTGATGTCTGACTGCTTGTTCCATTGTTACAGAGTTAAACAGCAAGCAGCAATTCTGTTAAAGCATCTTTAGTTTACTTCTTAGTTGCTATGTGCAAATTGCCTCCTTTGGAAAGCCAGGTCATTATCATAATAGTAGCTAATTTACTTTCTTGTCTGGCCATGATCACCATGGCATCCAAATGTCTTTGTTTCATTACCTGAGTCTCTCTTCACCTGATTGGAGAAATGAAATAATGTATTTTGCAGCAGTGTTTCAGGTATTTGTGAGTAGAAGGGAGGTAGGCTCTGGAGTAAAGGGAGGTGGACCTTACTTTTCCTTTTTACTGTGAGAGATGGATACACATGCTGTGCAGTGCCTTCTGAAGAAAGCAACCTAGAAATGTCAGTGGAAGACAGGCTTTTTAACTCTGACCTTTGCATTGATGGTAGATAGACTGGCTTATTCCACTGGGATCCCAAGATAGAGAAGTGTTACAGGGTTTGACTCATAATCTGGTGGACGTGGCTTTGTAGGACTCTTTTATGATGCAGTCGTTGTGTGGGAGGTCTGAGGAAGGGGGCAGCAGAATGGATGATGAGACCTAACAGGCTTCTTTTGTGGGTATACTGTGTGCTTCTGTTCTTATCTCGTAAGTAGCGAAGTAGCTCTGCCAGGTGAGTACAGTTAATCCCTGAGGTGTTGTGGCTTAAACAAGAGGTTTATGAAAATTCAAGGGGACGTGGCCCTAATTGTGTGTTCCTAGAGCTGTGCTTGAGAGCTTGGATCACTGACTTGGCTGGGGTAATGCAGCTCCCATCGGAAATTTGGGAGAGGATGACTTCTGGAAAAGGTGATGATGAGTGGTTTGTGAAGCTGTTCTCAATTAACACTGAGTACTTCCCTTCAGTGGCTCCGCACGGCTGAGAGAAGCTGCGGGGAAATGAACCGGCAATCTGAGTCACTTCCATTTATGAAGTTTTCGCCTTGTGTGACATAGGACCTGTTCAGACTTGGTAAATTATTCCTGTAGAAGGTGAAGTGAGTGTCCCTAATTAAGGGGTTAGTGATTTCTGTTTGGTTTTCTTTAGAGCTGCTAGAGACGTGGCTGCAGTGTAGTGCTAGTTCAGGAGAAGAGCGTGCACGATGTGGACGTCTGCGAATAGAAATTGCACTTGACGGCACGTGTCGTATTCTCTCAGCAGTTACCAGTGAACTAGATCCATTCCTGTTTGGCTATGTGGAGTTGGGTCTTTCCAACACATTGTCAGCATGGAAGTCTCAAATACTCTGCCTTTTGCTGTGGGGACAAATTTTTTTCATGGGGAGGGTTGTAAGGCACTGGAATGGGCTGCCCGGGGAGGTGGCTGAATCACCATCCTTAGATGTGATTAAAAACAGTGTGGATCTCGTGCCTGGGGACATGGTGTAGTGACAGGCTTGGTAGAGTGGGTGAAATGGCTGGACTTGAGGATCTCAGAGATCCTTTCCAGCCTGAATCAGAGGTCTTGAGGGCTGGAGTCTCTCATCAGGGGGTTGGAGCACCTCTGCTATGAAGACAGGCTGAGGGAGCTGGGGTTGGTCAGTCTGGAGAAGAGGAGGTTCCAGGGACACCTAATAGCAGCCTTCCTGTACTTGAAGGGAGCCTACAAGAGGGATGGAGAGAGACTGCTTACAAAAGCCTGCAGTGACAGGACAAGGGGCAGTAGCTTCAAACTAGAGAAGAGCAGATTTAGATTAGATATTAGGAACAAGTTCTTTATCATGAGGGTAGTGGAGCACTGGAACAGCTTGCTTGAGGAGGTGGTTGGGGCTTTATCCCTGGAGATACTCGAGGTGGGGCTCAACAGGGCTCTGGGCAGCCTGATCTAGTTGAGGGTGCCTCTTCTTACTGTGGAGGGGGTTGGACTAGATGAACTTTGGAAGTCCCTTCCAACCCAGACTAATCTATGATCTCAGAGGTCTTTTCCAACCCAAACAATTCTATGATTTTATGATTCTATGCTGTTCCACAGTTGAGAGAACACACTCTTAGGCATCTTTCAATCCTTACTTTTCCCTGTTATACAGGGGGAAAGTTAAAAGTCCTTGCTATACCCTGAGATTCAGTATCTTCATGGGATATTCATGTTAGCTGTTTGTAATTTGCTGGTGTTTGTATAGTGCTTTGGAAATGTAAAGTGCCTCAGAGGCAAAGCAGTGAAGTAAAAAACTGGGATTGGTCAGGTTCTGTGAAAGACCTCAAATACCTGCACACCTGATGACCTGACATAGCTGAAGAGCTCCATACTTACTATAGATTTCTGCATTTTGGGGGAGATTCTGTCATGCAGGATTAAATTAACAGTAAGAATGTGCCAAATTTATTTCTTACAGGATGCTGAGGTGAATAAAGAGACTCTTCAGTAGCTGCTAGGTGATTCATACAGGCTGGAAGGCCCTGGGGTTAACAGTATGTGCAGCTGTAAAAGGGCACATTATGGTTGCTCTAGGTGTCGACTTCTGCAGTGCTGTATATGGCAGAAAAATGCTAATTGCTAGTCCTATCTTGGGATATATTTCACAATTAACTCTTATCCCTGTCAAGGCTGCTCTTTGATTACCCAGAATGGTGCTGCCTTTGATGTGAAGACTGGCTATTTTTTGGGTCTTGATCTCACTGACAGATGATTCCAAACCCGAGCGCAGGGACTTCTGACTTAATTTCTGTCTTGTATGCGAGCATATTCCCCTTTGGGCTTTTTATTTTGGATTGAAGAACTAGTTATCACTGCTGGATGAAACAGCTAGGAGACAGCAGCTGTTCACTGTAAGGTCGGAGATCTGGGGTTGCCCCACCAGGTGTGCTTTACAGGTCTTCAAGCCCACACTTAGCTTATTGAATGACAAGGTGTGTGATGACTGAAGCGGTGCCCCTGTTGTGCAGCATGCATAATAGCAATGGAAGTCCCCCAGCAGAGGTGAGTGGAACAAAGAAGTTAGAAGGAATTGGTGTGAAGAAATACTGGAAGAAAGGCAGAGAATTCTGCCTGGCATGTAAAAGGAGGAGAGTCGTTTCAGGCAGAAAACTGAGGGGGAGAAGACGACAAAGGGAATACTGTGGGGTAGGTGGTTGGTGTAGGGTGCGGAGGAACTGAGATAAAGGTTGTGGGTGGCAGCAGTAGCAGTGTGTGGAGCCTTCTGTTCACTTACTGATTCTAATGTTAGCTGGTCGCTAATTAAGGAAAGCCACTCGTGTGTCATCTGATGGATAGATGCTCTATCCTTGGTGGGTGTTTTGTCTTCAGTATGGGAGGCCAGCAGAGCTTTGGGAAAGTTCCTGTGTTTCCTTTTTGGAATTCAAGTTGCAGTGACTGCAGAGAAAAGCAGCAGGGCCAGGTGTTTGCCATCTCTCGGGACGTCTGTGTGCTCTTCTCAATGTAAGGGCAGTATTGTTACTCAGTCTTAACTTCCCTATTAGGTTAATTTGTATGAAGTCAAGGGGCTGAGACCATGGCCCCCAGTACAGTATAGATCTCTGTGCTTGCTAGGTGACCAAGAATGTTTAGCTGACAGAGAATGATGCAGGGGTTTGAGAGCTGGAAGCAGAACTGCCAGAAAGGAAGATCTGTAGGTGACAAAAGTAGTGTTAATCCAGAACAGTAGTATATACAAGTTGGCTCTAGCTAAAAGTGATGTGATAATAGATAGCAGATCACTAGTGGAGCTGCAGAGTGAAAACCAACTGCAATTTGATTAACATGTGAAAATGATTACGGAGTAAAGTTACTGATAGGTGGAGTAGACATTCAGATCCAGAGATGCTTGCTGACTGTGCTTTCTTTAGCAGACCTTTTCAGCAGAATATTAGCTTCAGTTCAGTCATCTGTGGTTAGCATGTGGCTCTTTCCTTTGAGCACTGAAGAAAATCTCACAGTTTTTCTTCTGTGACAGTGTACTGTTACTGGTGACTAGCCAGGAATTGTGGCCAAGGCCAGAAACTGGAGATGGGTATGGTTGTGTTGACCTGTTCCCTTACAGACAGTTTGGCCAACTGGAAATCTTCTGGACTGTTTGTTATGCCAGGTACCTCAGACTTTTAGACACCGTGTGTCAAGGGTAATGTACTTTATAGAGCTGATAAGGAAACTTGGTGGCAACCAGTTCCCTGCTCTCAGAAACAGCAGAATCTTATGCTTGGTGTTTATTCTTCTGCTCCTTGCCACCTGAAAATGAGGCTGATTTTGCTGGTCATAAAGGTTAGAATAGAATAGAATAGACCAGGTTGGAAGAGACCTTTAAGATCATTGTGTCCAACCTATCATCCAACACCACCTAATCAACTAAACCATGGCACCAAGCACCCTATCAAGTCTCCTCCTGAACACCTCCAGTGATGGTGACTCCACCACCTCCTCGGGCAGCCCATTCCAATGGGCAATCACTCTCTCTGTGTAAAACTTCCTTCTAACCTCCAGCCTAAACCTCCCCTGGTGCAGCTTGAGACTGTCCCCTCTTGTTCTGGTGCTGGTTGCCTGGGAGAAGAGACCAGCCCCCACCTGTCTACAACCTCCCTTAAGGTAGTTGTAGAGAGCAATAAGGTCACCCCTGAGTCTCCTCAGTAAGGTTTGGGCTTGGATTGTTGAACTCTCACTAGTTTGTACAGCGTCTGAGTGATGGAAGGTGCTATATATGTTGTTGTTGTCAAGCATGTATAAGCTATGCCAAAAGAATTTTCATGAGTCATTTAAGCTTTTTATATAAAAAGACCTCATTTCTTCAACTCCTCCCACCTCAAAATTAGTAATGCTTGAGCGATTCACTTTGAGCTTTGGGGGGGGGTGCACACCGAACTTCTTTTGCAGTTGCTATGGCTTGCTTCAAGCAAAAGCCATGTTTAAAGAAACAGAAAAGCTATTCTAATATACACTTACAATAGCAAGAGTAGATAATTAAAAAAACACACTTTAAAATCTTAAATATAATCATAAGTAATGGTCAAATAGCTATTTGTTAGGGTAATGGAATGCAAAGTAGGCTGAAAAATGAGCTTTGCTATTTGTGAGTGTTGAAATCGGTTTCCAGATTATTTTAACGTAGGTGCTGCAGTTTCTTACTAGCAGCTTGGGGAAGAGGAAGCTCAGGGGAGACCTTATTGCTGTCTACAACTACTTGAAGGGAGGTTGTAGCCAGGTGGGGGTTGGTCTCTTCTCCCAGCCAGCCAGCAGCAGAATAAGAGGACACAGTCTCAAGCTGCACCAAGGGAGGTTTAGGCTGGATGTTAGGAAGAAGTTCTTCACTGAAAGAGTGATTGGCCATTGGAAAGGGCTGCCCAGGGAGGTGGTGGAGTCACCATCACTGGAGGTATTTAAGAAGAGACTGGATGGGGTGCTTGGTGCCATGGTTTAGTTGATTAGATAGTGTTGGTTGATAGGTTGGACTCGATCTCAAAGGTCTCTTCCAACCTGTTTAATTCTATTCTATCCTATTCTATTCTCAGTGAATTTGATAGATGCTGAATGCACTTTCATAATGAAGGTGCTTCAAGTAAGGGCAGGTCCTGCCTCTCCAACCTGATCTCCTCCTATGATCAAGTGACTGCCTGGTGGATGTGGGGAAGGCTGTGGCTGTAGTCTACCTGGACTTCAGCAAGGCCTTTGACACCTTCCCCCACAGCAAACTCCTGGCCAAGCTGTCGGCCTATGGCTTGGACAGCAGCACTCTGTGCTGGGTTAGGAACTGTCTGGAGGGCCGAGCCCGGAGAGTGGTGGTGAATGGTGCCACATCCAGCTGGCAGCCAGTCACTAGTGGTGTGCCCCAGGAATCAGTGCTGGGCTCAGTCCTATTCAGTATCTTTATTGATTGAGGGGATTGAGTCCACCATAGTAAGGTTACAGAGGACATCAAGTTGGGAGCAGGTGTTGATCTGTTAGAGGGTAGAAGGTCTCTTCTCTCAGTCAACCAGCACCAGAACAAGAGGGCACAGCCTCAAGCTGCACCAGGGTAAGTTTAGGCTTGAGGTGAGGAGAAAGCTCTTCACAGAGTTACTAGCCATTGGAATGGGCTGCCCAGGGAGGTAGTGGAGTCACCATCCTTGGAGGTGTTTAAAAGGGGATTGGACGTGGCACTGGAAGCCATGGTTTAGTTAGTCATGAGGTGTTGGTGACAGGTTGGACTTCTGAGGTGTTTTCCAACCTTGTTGATTCTATGATTCTGTGAAATGTGTAGCACTATCCGGAAGTTAAAGTTTTCTCTGTTTTTGTTTTAGGATTCTCAAAGGAGACTTTGGCAATGCCACCGGACAAAATGTACCTTTTTTTGGGTACATTTTCTTTTTCATAGACTCCTTTTGGCCAGTTTGTGTCCTTATAACGTGAGGATAATATTCTTTTCAAAATCTTTTTGGGTGAATACTAAAGAGGAGAAAGATTCAGCTGTGGAACATTTGGAAATAAGGAAGGAATAACTTTGGAGGGAGGAAAAATCCCCAGCGCTTCCAGTGTGTGCTACACACTTCCTCATGCAGTGCATGTTTAAGGTGGTATTTTCTTTAGTCACTTGTACTTCACTTTGTTGTTTCTGTGGCTGAAATTACTGGTGGTGTTTGTTACTGATGGCGTTTCTGATTCTCCAGCTGTTCATCAGGTCTGCTTCATCTCTCTGGTTTGTGTTGCTGAGCAGACAGAAAATGAGGTGGAGGAGTGTTTTCCCTTCATTTCTAACCCCATTGTCCCTGTCACATTCCACAGCTGCTACCTGGCAAGGGAAGCTTGTGTTCTTGCAGCTTTTGTGGAAGCAGAATGTGCACACTGGTGTACCAGCCAGTCTAGTTCATTGGTAAAATGCCTGGTCACTAGCTGCCCTGAGAGTCTAAAAGACTGTAGTGATGCTTGGCCACATAGCAAATGACTTAAAGATTTTAGGCAGAAGAATTAAAGACCTAAAATTTGACCTGCTTTCAAACTTGCAGAATGTCTCATGTGGCCTTAGAACATGCTGCCATGGCTCAAGAGCTGACAGCACTGCTTTCTGCATGTTTCTGAAGTCTTAAGACTTCAGAAGAAGCAGTCAGGGTCCAGCTGATGATATAGATAAGGCTGCTATGGTAATTTCTGTGCAATCAAGAGTTCTGTAATATAATAACAAAGAAAGAAATGGCTTTAAGCTGTGGAGGATAGAATAGAATAGAATTAACCAGGTTGGAAGAGACCTTTTGAGATCATTGAGTCCAACCTATCATCCAACACTACCTAATCAACTAAACCATGGCACCAAGCACCCCCTCCAGTCTCTTCCTAAACACCTCCAGTGATGGTGACTCCACCACCTCCCTGGGCAAAATGTTGCAAGCATAAGAGAATGATCTGTTCAGCAGAGCATCTTCAAAGGTAACTCAGAAAGGTCATGTGAAGGGATAAAATAGAAGGCCCAGGAGCTTGTGTGTAGCATGTAAAATGCTTTCATAAAATGAAGTCTGGGATGAGTACAAGGAAGGGCTGTCTGCCTCTATTAAAGGGTTCTACTTGAACTTACTGTTTTGGGAAGAAAAAGAAGTAGGACTTGGCATGTCAAATACCTTCCAGCAGGAATGCTTTCTGACTTCACTGCACTGCTTGTAAACTGTAAAGACAACTACAGAACAAATGCAAACGTTTTAAAACCTTTATAGGCCAACATACCTATCTCTTACCAGATAGAAGCTTGGGGTTAGAATTCATTGCATGATTTGGAAATGGAGTTGTTTGGGTTTTTTTTTTTCTTTACTGTTGAGAATGGAACTAAATCTGCTTTTCCAGCTGCGTCATTTGAGTGCCTTCCTGGGACCATTCTTTGATGTGGGGAACAGTAGAACAAGAGCTAGTGTCTAGCTTAGGTGTGTATCACAGTATCACCAAGGTTGGAAGAGACCTCAAAGATCATTGAGTCCAACCTGTCACCACAGACCTCATGACTAGACCATGGCACCAAGTGCCACGTCCAAGCCCCTCTTGAACACCACCAGGGATGGTGACTCCACCACCTCCCTGGGCAGCACATTCCAATGACGAATGACTCTCTGCGTGAAGAACTTTCTCCTCACCTCCAGCCTAAACCTCCCCTGGTGCAGCTTGAGACTGTGTCCTCTTGTTCTGGTGCTGGTTGCTAGAGAGGAGTGACCAACCCCTTCCTGGCTACAACCACCTTTCAAGTAGCTGTAGGCAGCAATAAGGTCACCCCTGAGCCTTCTCTTCTCTAGGCTAAACAACCCCAGCTCCCTCAGCCTCTCCTCACAGGGCTTGTGCTCAAGGCCTCTCCTGTTCCTCCTCCCCACCCCCCTGCTTCTTAATGTATTGTATGCTTGAAAGAGGGAAGGATGTTTTCTTCTCAGAAGAATGTTTCAGCAGTGCTTATGACTTCTTTTTTTCCCAAGAAGGACGTGAACAGGACTTCACAGGTCTCGTATTAGCACTTTGAGTGCAGAGATGATTAACTCCAGGACTGCAGTGAGGTCCTTTAGTCTTCTGATGAATTGGGTCATTAAGTTGAGGTTTTGGAATTACTGTTTATTTCCAAGTGGCTTAGTAAACCAACATTAAAATTGCAATTAACTTAGATTTTGTGCAATGTAACTTTGTCTATGGCAACTTTACTTGTAGATGGGTGACCAGCAAGGTTTATCTCTGTTCCTTGTCTTTGAAATGGAAATAAAGTAGTTGATATTGGCCAGATGTTTTGGCAGGAACAACTATTGCTCTCTACAACTACCTTAAGGGGGATTGTAGACAGGCAGAGGTTGGTCTTTTCTCCCAGGCAACCAGCACCAGAATAAGAGGACGCAGTCTCAGTGTGCGCCAGGGGAGTTTTAGGCTGGAGGTTAGGAAGAAGTTCTATACAGAAAGAGTGATTGCCCATTGGAATGGGCTGCCCAAGGAGGTGGTGGAGTCACCATCACTGGAGGTGTTCAGGAGGAGACTTGATGGGGTGCTTGGTTGCATGGTTTAGTTGGTTAGGTGGTGTTGGATGATAGGTTGGACACGATGATCTTGAAGGTCTCTTCCAACCTGGTCTGTTCTATTCTATTCTATTCAACAGGTTCACAAGTACTTGTGAAGTTTCAGAGGAGGTAGAGTAGTTCTACAAATGTATTGGGAAAAAACAGTTTCTCACATAAACTGAAGGCTGTAATGGTTACATACCATGGAATGGGTAGTTGGAGTTGACAGCCCTTAGAGTTGCCTGTTTTCTTTACTTAAATGCTGGTGGTTGGTGGAGAGAAAAAGAATAATGCAAGATTTGTGGATGTTACTGATCACCTGGTAAGATCAGGATGGGAATTATTCATCATCAACCCCATTCTCAGCTGAGCACAAGGGGGATTTAGACATTTAAGTGAACAGAAGTCTGGTAACCTTTTGGTTATCCTGCCTCAGCCTAGCAGTTCTTACCTGGATATGTTACCCTCTCCTGCAAATTACCTTTTCTAGAGCTAGCTAATAATGGAGGTTTTGATTGTGAATCTCTAGTGGTTTGTAGATCATGGTGACCTAGTGGAGATAGAGTGATAATCTCTCCTGGGAAACAGTCCCATTGATGACAGAAGTGTTACAGCCAGCGCTGCTCGCAGTCACTTTGCCTGCACAGAAGGGCTGCAGCATTCAGAGTGCAGCGATTTATCCCTCTCCTCTTTTTGTCTCAGTGAAGCAGCGCTGCTGGGTGCCTTACTTTGCTGTTTTTCCATGTTCTCACACAATGCTTCTGCTCTTTCTCCAGATGCTCTTCCTTTTCTGTGTTAAAACCCCATGCAAAAATGTGCAACCTTTAACTCCCAAGACTACTATTTAATTAACAGTGTGAGCCTGCACTGTCAGACAGAACAGAATTGAGCTCAGTACTTCCTTTCCCCTACAGAGGAATGAAGCTTGTGGGTGTGTGGGGGTTTCTTTATTATTTTGTTGTTGTTGAGTCTCTTTTTTTTTATTGTGTTTGGTTATTTTTTTTTTCTTTTTGAGAAGAAATCTTCCTGTTCATCTGAACTGTGACTGAAGTTGGAGAATTTGGTTTCTTTCTCAGTGCTCGCTAGATTGCTATCAGGCAGCATTGCTCTGGTATCGGCAATTAGCATTTCCATTAAGCTTGCAATTTTCACACCGTTGGCTGCGGGTGGATTGGAACAGCGAGTCCCAGGGATGGGGACTATATAAGGAAAGCAAAGGATTGGAAGTGAAGTGGCCTACTCGACTGATCCTGGGCGCGCTGGGTTATGCCAGCATGCGCTCCAGCCCTCGGGCAAGCTGGCGTTTCTCATTAAGAACGCAGCCTGCTTTCACGCTTGCATCCTGAGAGCCGTGGGGAGAAGAGGAAACAGCTGTAGAGTGCCAAGATGCTGGTGATGGGAGCCCGCCAGCAGCTGGCTTCTGGCTGCCACAGAGCTTTGGTGGCCAGGAGCAGGAGTTTGGCAGCACTTGAGGCAGCGGTCAGAGGAGCTGTCCAGCCAGGTGAATTGTTACAGCTGTGAGCAGGGTGCTCCCGTGTCAGAGCAGAGGAGAGGGATGGGAACATGTTAGTGGTGTTGACAGAGCTTTTATTGCTTCCCCCTGCTCCCCTGGGAGGAGGCTGCAGCAGTGGTGCAACAGTCTTGTTTTCTGGTGCGTTGGCTGATTGACAGGAAGCTGCAAGTGCTGTCCCTGAGTAATTGGTTGAGTTGTCCAAGGATGCTGGGATAGTTTGTGCCTCAGGGGGTTCTGCTGCATTAGTTTGTAATAGCAGTGTAGCTATTTCTTGGCCACGCTTCCTCTTCCTGCCGCTCTATCTGCAAACTACCTCTGTTGCTTCTTCTATGTCAAACTCTATCTAGAGATGTTAATCTCTTGCTGAGTTTGTTTTGATCACTGTTCTACTGAGCATCTGCCCATGCTGAATGTGGCCAGATCTGCAACCACTTAACATTCAGGTCATCTCAGAATTTCATATCTGAGCCCTTTGCTTCCTTAATTTTACACTTATGTTCAGGTATAGCATTGATTGCAGATGACTATTCTGTTCAGGGTCCCTCATCCTCCTCCTCCTCCTAACAGCACTGTGGGTTATCTTATGGTTGTGGTTACCTTAGCTTAGCCCTTGTGACTTCTGGAAATAGAAGAGTGGACTGGTCTGTGGTTCTGGTATTGTCATGTTGTGAGAGTGTTATTTCTACACTCCACTAGAGTTTCCCTCATCTAAAGGGATCATGCTGGATTTCAGATCTGGAAAAGTGTTATGAGAAAGCACTGACTGACCTTTTGCTTTTCAGCAGATACTTGATGTCGACCAGTTGTAGACAGAACACTGAGTGTAGATGGGCCTTTGTTCTGACTAGGTACAACCAGAGTTGTTCTCTTTGCTCTATGCTTCCAGTGCTGTTGCAGGCAGAGTGGTGCTCTTTCCTCTTTTATGTTAGACGAATTGAAGCACAGAAAGACTGAAGTGCTGCTTCCTAAGGAGCTGAATCCAGTATCTTCTCCAGTCTAGTACACTACTCCTTACCAGATCTGGCTTGCCATGTGTTACAAAGAGTGGTATGGACCTTGCCTTGGGACTAGGTATATGTGAGCAGGCTGGCCATAGGAGGTCCAGAATGCTTACTGTGCTGCTGAAGCACTGGTAGCCAGAGGATTTCTGTGCAGCATGAAAGTGTTGCCTAGATGCCACCATCTTCTGTCCTCTAGTGGCATGTGGGTGAGAACCCTCCTAAGGTAGCTGTCAGTTTAAACACTGGAAGGAGAACACTGAGTATACTGTTGGTGCAGTGGCAACTTTCAGAGGGAACAGGGAAATGACTGTTCCTTTTCAGTGTGCCCTGAGAATTGGAGGGTAGAGAATTGGAGGATTTTAATAGAGTACAAGATCCTGTTAATTGATATTCATAGAAGCAGAGAATGGTCTGGGTTGGAAGGGACCTCCAAAGGTCATCTAGTCTAACCCCCTCTGTGGTAAGAAGGAGCATCCTCAACTACATCAGGTTGCCCAGAGCTCTGTTTAGCCTCACCTTGAATATCTCCCGGGATGGGACCCCAACCACCTCCCTGGGCAACCTGTTCCAGTATTGCACTCCCCTCATGGTAAAGTATTTGTTCCTAACATCCATGTTACACTGTAACTGAGGAGCCTCACATCTGATTTTTGCCTTTGCTCCTTTGTTGAGGGCCATTATATGCACCATTAGAAGAGTTTTGACCTGTAAGTGCAGCAGATGTGCTAAAAGAGGCCTCCATACTGTGTTCAACCCATCCAGCCTCTCACTGATGTGTGTCTTAGGGCTGTTCTCTTCTGCTCTGTTGTGCAATAACTCATTGTAGCCTTCTGATGCTCTTGGCAGTCTGTGCTACCTTCTGACTTGCCCAAGGGATGTGGTGCTACTCCTTCCCCTCCCCTCCCCCCCTGTTCTCAACTTACCTCCATGCACCTGTGAGCCAAGCAGCAAACACTGAGATACTGAGTAGAACAAAAACTTTGTGAACCACAGATGTGCTGGGGCTCAATACTTCTGTTTCTAGCAAGGCTTACAGGGGAGGGAGCTTAGATGTAGTATTAGAGGAGGGATAGGAGGAGTGAGTGAAGGGCACTTGTCCATAATAGGAATTATGTTGCCCCTGGTAGAAGGGGAGAGACACTGGCTGCCCACATTCTTCTTACAGAGGATTGGCTTGAAGAAGGGCAGCAAATAGTTGAGCAGGGATACTGTTTCTCCTCAGCTGACACACTGGCCACAAGAGCTGGTAAGGCAAAGTGTCCTCCAAAGCAGATGTGCAGCAGAGTTGCTAAGAGCCTCTTTCGCTGCAGTCATTTCAGTCTGAAAAGCAGGGAGGGTATCTAAAAGCTGCTGATGTCATCCTCTGGCTGTAACAGCCCTTGGGAGAGAAAATAGTCTGAAAACGAACCTGTATACTTTGCAGCAGTTTCACATACAGCCATTCATGTGCCTTCATGTTCAATGTAAATGTCCTCTCAGCATTCTTTTCTACTTGGCTTTGGGGCTCTCAATGTAGATGTTCAAGGTTGCATTCTCTTCTTGTAGGATTTAAGAAGCATAACCAGTGTAGCTGGTTACCATAACCAGAGCAGCATGCATTAAAATACTGGTGGCTGATGGTTTTGTTTAGTTACAGCCTCCTGCCTGTGTTGCTAAATACGTTCTACTGACACCATTGTGCTGTGAAGTTATGAATGTTTCAAGACACACTGTAGTGGGTGTATTGTGGCCTGGTAAGGGATGTCAAAGACAGGTGTCTTAAGAAAAATAGGGCTCTGGAGGCTATTGCAAAAATGATGCTGTTTGTCAGTCAATGTTGAAATAGGTGGCATGCCCAAACCATCCATCATTGTTAAATCATAGAGCACAAATTGGGATAATGTGGCTGAGCCCAAGCAAGGGCCATGGTTCTGTCTGCCTGCACAGCTGAGAGACTGAACTGCTTCTCCATTGGGAATAAAACATGGATAATTTCCTGGCTTAATGTCAGAGGGCGGCCTGCAAATGGTATGTGAGAGATGAACTGTTGATTGCAGCAGGGAAAAAGTGACACATCTGGTTTGGCTTTAGGTTGCTCAGTAGTAGTAGCAGCAGCAGTGCCCTGCTGGAGCTCAGAGGAGAGGAGTGTTCAGCCAGCTGGACCTTTGCTCTAGAGGTTTGTGTGTGTAATTGTGACTGAAGGGCACTGGGCTTACGAAGCTGGATCTTAAAGTTGTTAATCCTGAAAACTCCAGGGCATAGCTGTCCTCATTTTCAGTGCAAGGTCTGCCTTACAAGCTAACTACAGAGACACAGGTAGCTATAGATTTAAGGGTTTGTTTTCCACAGTGCTCCTGTTCCTTAGAGCCACTTCAGCAGAGGCTGGTGCAAAATGTGCTGGTGTGGAAAAGATCAGTTGCTCTTTGAGCATCAGGGTAGTGTATATCCTAATTAGGAGTGTGGTTTCCAGGCAGCTGGGTGAATTTGTCTGTGCAGTGCACAGAGCAACTATAAACTTGGTGGATTAGCTCTTCTGACCAGCTCTGAGCCCAGTACTAAGTTCCTTTATGTGAAGCACATTCCTCTTCTTCCTAGTTCATAGGGAAGAAGCAGTGTAAATCAGCTGTGAGTGGGCCATGCTGCAGTGCAATTCAGGTATAAAGATTGATTTCAAGCAGTGGTAATCTCTTGTCTGCTAACTGGAACAGGAAAACTAAACTTGAGCCAATGGATTGTAACAGCTGGAACACAGGGGCTGTTGTTGGGGCAGAGCAGAGCAACAGTTGTCCTTCAAATGCTGTCACCAACATAGAGCAGTGCTTCAGGGTGGTGTCTGAGAGGTGGTGTAGTGGGCAGAGTACTTGTCCCTGTCTGTTGGTGAGTGCTTATGCTTGAGACATGATGGTTGTGTTCCTTCTTTTGAAACTTGTGTCTGCCTGCCACGGGCACCTTTTGTGTTCACTCTGTTTGGATGTGCAATGGCTTTTGTGCCACACTGGCAAAGGTCTTTTCAGCAGGTTTCTGCTGGAGAGTGAGAGGGAGCGTGAGCAAAAGGCTTCACACCACTTGTAGAAAACCCAGAGCTGTGCTCCTCCTGCTTTCAGAAGATTCAACTGTTAGTAGTTGAACAGCAATACTTGTTCACAAGATGTGGCTATGTGGAATTGCATGGCCTGGAAGAGGCTTATAACTACTTATAACATGCTTATAACTACTAAATGGAGAGACCCCTTGGAAGCCACTGTGACAGAGATGCAGGGCAGCTGTCCTCAGTCCAAGGCACTGATTGCAGGATCCTCTACTTTTTTGCAGTGGAGGCTTGGTTACCTTGGCAACCTGGTTTTAGCTGGATCTGTGCTTTGGTGGAGAGCTCATCTATACCTGCTACTTCTTTGTTTTGAAATGGCTTTTATGTAGAAAAGTATCTGACAGGAGTATTTCCAGAGCTGGATTGTCACGGAATCCAAGCTCCTCTTTTGGTCCCAGCTGTCTTCAGTCTGATGAGCAGATGATGATGGTCCAGCAACGTCTGTGGCTGGATTGAAGAAGGTATTAATGTGTCTGCTTTGTAAGCTGGAAGGGAGAAATGCTGCTGCTGCTTTTTAAATCCTGCAGTGGCTTTGAAAGATTGCTTTTGGAGTTTGCAGAGAACTTGGCTCATTCTGGTTTGTAGTTCATCATCAGGCCACCAGCTAGTCGATGGAACTGAAGTAGCTGCTGTCTGTGATGAGTAAATCCCCACACTGGGGCTGTAAGCATCCCTTTGGGAGGTGGGGGGCATACATAAATTTGAATAGAATAGACCAGGTTGGAAGAGACCTTCAAGATCATCATGTCCAACCTATCATCCAACACCACCTAACCAACTAAACCATGCAGCCAAGCACCCTGTCAAATCTCCTCCTGAACACCGCCAGTGATGGTGACTCCACCACCTCCCCTGGCAGCACATTCCAATGGGCAATCACTCTCTCTGTGTAGAACTTCTTCCTCACATCCAGCCTAAACCTCCCTTGGCACAGCCTAAGACTGTGTCCTCTTGTTCTGGTGCTGGTTGCCTGGGAGAAGAGACCAACCTCTGCCTGTCTACAACCTCCCTTCAGGTAGTTGCAGAGAGCAATAAGGTCACCCCTGAGCCTCCTTTTCTCCAGGCTAAGCAACCCCAGCTCCCTCAGCCTCTCCTCATAGGACTTGTGCTCCAAGCCCCTCACCAACTCCTGGTGAACTTGAGTATTGGAAAGCTGTGGTTGCAGGACATCTGACTATTTTGTTTAATTCCAGATCTTAGCAGTCTCTTCATATCTGTCTTTTTACTGTAGGTTGGTTCTTCTTCTGTTGTTTGGTTGGGGTATTTTACCTTTTATGCACATTTTGTAATCCTGAAGGGGAGGGGAGTGTGTGGATCTAAATTTTTGCCCTTGCCCTCTTTCCTGCCCCCTGTGCTTTATCTCCTCCTATGTCACAGCCAGTAGCTTTGGGCTAAGATGAATGGTCTGTTTCCTGGTTGCTATGGGGCTTTCCCAAGCTAGAGTTGGTTTTCTCACAGGTTACTGGGTAGTGTGTAACGCTTGTGTGCCAGTGAGGAGAAGGGCAGACTAACCAATGGGTTGTGCCTATAGCAAATAAGTAATGCCTAGTGTTACTCTGTTTTAGCCTGGAGAAGAGGAGACTCAGAGGTGATCTTATTGCTCTCTACAACTACCTGAAGGGGGATTGTAGACAGGCAGAGGTTGGTCGCTTCTCTCAAGCAACCAGCACCAGAACAAGAGGACACAGCCTCAGGCTGCACCAGGGGAGGTTTAGGCTGGAGATAAGGAAGAAGTTTTACAGAGAGAGAGTGATTGCCCATTGGAATGGGCTGCCCAAGGAGGTGGTGGAGTCACCATCACTGGAGGTGTTCAGGAGGAGACTTGATGGGGTGCTTGGTTGCATGGTTTAGTTGGTTGGGTGGTGTTGGATGATAGGTTGGACACGATCTTGAAGGTCTCTTTCAACCTGGTTTATTCTATTCCTATTCCTATTCTATTCTATTCTATTCCTATTCTATTCTTTTCTATTCTATTCTAGATGCAGTTACCAATCAGTAGGTGATTAAGAACCTTTTTTTTTTTAAAAGACTATATTGTTCCAGCTTCACTTTGCAGGCCACATAGTTCAGATGTTTTAAGTCTTGAAATCTGTGGACTTAAGAGCAGAGTGTCTATTAAGAGCCTGTTCTAGGCAGGCTTCAGCTTTTGATTCTGGGCAGCTACAAAGCAGAAGAGACTAGCATTCTCTTTGAAAAATTTCAAGAGCTACTGAGGAAAAAGCCCAAACAGCCAAGATAAAGAACTCTCAGTTTTATTCAGGTGTATGGAATACATTATTTTTTTTTTGGGGGGGGGGGAGTGTGAAGTCTGTTTGATTAAAGCTTTTTTAGCCAACCTTTTAGTTAATCCCCACTATCTCTAACTGATTTTGGATGGTTACAGCAGAAGCTTTTGTTGTCGTTTGGTTGGGTTTTTTTAAAGCTAAGTGTGAACCAGATCTGTAGTCTTTCTGCACAGCCTTAGATAACTGACACAATAAAGTACTATATCCTTCCTTCTACCACTGCAGCAGCATTGGCAAAGAGCTGAAGGGGGGAAAAAAAGAGAAGCTGGGCTGTGGGTTTTTCGTTACCTTCTTTTTAACCGCATGTATCAACAAGAGTGACAGTTTGGGGCTGACTGTGCATACATCATGCTGGTGATACATGAAGCAGAAACGAGACAGCTGGATTCTCCAACACCAAAGCTCACTTCAGGATGTGGCAGATGGGGGGGGGGGGGCGGAAATCTCCCATGAACTGAGTAAGCTAACAAGAGACTTACCTTGAGCCTGTGCAGATTTGATTGGGAAGCCAGTGAGGGAGAATAAATGTAGGACAGTAAAATAACTGTCACTTACCTGTGTAGTGCAGTATTTTATCCACCAAAAAAAAAACCCCAACCCATATTTAAGTAGATACATTTCTGAGCAGCTGGCATTCAGGTTAATTTATAGCAGGTAATGAAATGCATCTGTGTTTGACTTGTTGAGAATGGCTTAGCTTTGATTTTATTTTCTAAATAAGTATAAACAAGAGGACACAGTCTCAGGCTGTGCCAGGGGGAGGTTTAGGCTGGAGGTTAGGAGGAAGTTTTACACAGAGAGAGTGATTGCCCATTGGAATGGGCTGCCCGAGGAGGTGGTGGAGTCACCATCACTGGAGGTGTTCAGGAGGAGACTTGATAGGGTGCTTGGTTGCATGGTTTAGTTGATTAGGTGGTGTTGGATGATAGGGTGGACGTGATGATCTTGAAGGTCTCTTCCAACCTGCTTTATTCTATTCTATTATTTTCTTCTAGCTTTGATCAACCTGTTGAAGTTCCTCATGTCTAATGAGACTGTGCTGCTGGCTAAACACAACATCTTCACTCTTGCTCTTATGGTGAGTACAGACAAAGCAAATACTCTTCAAGAGTTTAATCTTGAATAAACGTGTCCAGAGAAGGGCCATGAGGATGATCAGAGGGCTGGAGCACCTCTCCCTATGAGGACAGACTGAAGGAGTTGGGGCTGTTCAGTCTGGAGAAGAGAAGGCTCCCAGGTGACCTAATTGTGGTCTGAAGGGGGCCTACAGGAAGGCTGGGGAGGGACTTCTCAGGATCTCAGGTAGTGATAGGACTAGGGGGAATGGAATGAAGCTGGAGGTGGGGAGATTCAGGCTGGATGTGAGGAGGAAGTTCTTCACCACGAGAATGGTGAAGCCCTGGAATGGGTTGTCCAGGGAGGTGGTTGAGGCCCTGTTCCTGGAGGTGTTTAAGACCAAGCTGGACGAGGCTCTGGCCAGCCTGATCTAGTGTGGGTTGTCCCTGCCCATGGCAGGGGGGTTGGAACTAGATGATCCTTGTGGTCCCTTCCAACCCTGACTGATACTATGAAATGTTAGGAAAGAATCCATGATTTCTAGCCTGGTAGGGAGATAAAAGTTTCACCAGCTGTTTGGAAAGGGGCAGTGCTTGGACTCAGTGCAGGGCTGCTTGTTGAAATCATAGAATGGTCTGGGTTGGAAGGGACCTCTGAAGGCCATCTAGTCCAACCCCCAGATAAACAAGTCTGTGTGAGGAAAAGTTTAATTTCTTTTTTTTCCCCCTCTTGTTCTGTGGCCCTTTGTACACAAAATAATAGAAAGACATTTTCCTGGCCCCAGACACTATTTAAACTCCTTGTCTGTCTCTTCTGTACTGTAAGGAAAACAATAGGTAAAGAAGTGATATAATGGTGTGTAATGCAACTTCTTTGAAGGTTTTGATTGTAACTCATACTGTTTCTGTTGCAGAGTAGATTTCCTAAAATGATTCCTGTTACAACTTCTTTTTTGCTTCCTTGCACAGGTTGTGAACCTGTTCAACATGTTCATCACTTATGGAGACACCTTTCTTCCCACTCCCAGCAGCTATGATGAGCTGTATTACGAAATCATCCGGATGCATCAGAATTTTGACAACCTCTATTCCATGGGTGAGTACCTCCTGACTGGTCAGGACTACTGTTGACTGGAAGTGAGGGTGGTGATGGGGAGATGCTTATGTCAGGTATTTTGTGTCCACCTGCTACGTGCATCTTGGTGAGCGGGCGTGTTTTGTGTGCTAGGATGTGGTGGGTAAATTTTAGGCTGGAGGTTAGGAGGAAGTTCTACACAGAGAGAGTGATTGCCCATTGGAATGTGCTGCCCAGGGAGGTGGTGGAGTCACCATCATTGGAGGTGTTCAGGAGGAGATTTGATAGGGTGCTTGGTTGCATGGTTTAGTTGATTAGGTGGTGTTGGATGATAGGTTGGACGTGATGATCTTGACAGTCTCTTCCAACCTGGTCTGGTCTATTCTATTCTATTCTGAACTGAGAGGGGAATAAACTTGTGAAAGGGATGATTTATTGTATTTTTTTAGGCAGGAAAAAAAAAATAGGAAGAGGGCCACTGCTTCTCTAGCTGCTGCTTCACTGTGGTTAGAAATACAAATTTGTTGGCACAAGTGGGTATGTGCACTTGCAGCCCAGGATCTGATTGGCTTTCCTGGGCTGCATCAAGAGAAGTGTGGCCAGCAGGTCAAGGATTCTCCCCCCTCTACTCAGCTCTGGTGAGACCCCACCTGGAGTACTGCCTCCAGTTCTGGAGCCCCTATTACAAGAGGGATATGGATGTGCTGGAGCGTGTCCAGAGAAGGGCCACGAGGATGATCAGAGGGCTGGAGCACCTCTCCTATGAGGACAGACTGAGGGAGTTGGGGCTGTTCAGTCTGGAGAAGAGAAGGCTCCCAGGTGACCTAATTGTGGCCTTCCAGTATCTGAAAGGAGCCTACAAGAAGGCTGGGGAGGAACTGCTCAGGATCTCAGGTAGTGATAGGACTAGGGGGAATGGAATGAAGCTGGAGGTGGGGAGATTCAGGCTGGATGTGAGGAGGAAGTTCTTCACCATGAGAGTGCTGAGACCCTGGAATGGGTTGTCCGGGGAGGTGGTTGGGGCCTCGTCCCTGGAGGTGTTTAAGACCAGGCTGGACGAGGCTCTGGCCAGCCTGATCTAGTGTGGGTTGTCCCTGCCCATGGCAGGGGGGTTGGAACTAGATGATCCTTGTGGTCCCTTCCAACTCTGACTGATACTATGAGACTATGAATTTCATGCATCTGTGTGTAGATGCATGTAGCTGCTTCAGCAGTTTCAAGTCATAAGGCAGGTAGACGGAAAACACTCGATGCAAACAGCAACTTGGAAAAGAATTTGAGAAACACCTAACAAGAGGCTTTCTGTGCTAGACAAATCACAGCTACTATGCTCATTGCCAAAACAAACCAAGGAAACAGCCCTCACAAACCTGCCTGCAATGATAAGTGAATCACTGGACTGAAGAATGTGCTTACTGGCAAAACAGGGAGAAGCTGCCATCCTTCAAAGAGAGAGCGGCAAGCTGAAATGCCATAAAGTGACACTCCACAGGGGAAAAGAGGGGAAAAAAAAGAGAGCAAGGGATTCGTGGAGGCATAATCAAGCAGTGTATAAGCAGGAGCCTGCATCCAAGGGTAGCTGCAGCAGCACCAGTGTAGTGCTTGCATGCACTTAGGAAGAAAATAAACTGCTCTGTTTGCTTTGTTGTAGAAAGACCTTTCTTCCCTTCACCCTCTGCTCCCTTCTCAGTGTGATCACCCAGTGAAGAACAGGAGTTGATAGAAGCATATAGGAGGAGTTAAAGGGCAGTGGGAGACAGTTGGCCACAGCACTCTTCTGACGTGGGAGAGAACTGTCCTCACAGACAAAAGTAGCTGAATACTTCCTGCAACTGCAAGCGAAGATGAGCTACCCTTTTGTACAAACTTCCTAGCTTTCATCTGTTATGTGAGAGCAATTGTTGTGCTCTCTGAGCACATAAGGTTTTTCCTTTACTAACCTGTTCCATACTCCCAAGAATTGCAGCTAGTCTGATGAGCTGCTTTTACTAGCCACAAGTATTTCAAACCCGCTCCCTGTGGAAGCTGAAGGAAAGTGGAATGGACAAATAACACACTCAAATTTGACCCCTTGAGACTGTTCATTTGTCACATTAGTGTTTTCCATCCTGCTACACAGAACAAACACCTTTTAATTAATGCTGTAGATGCCTGAATGGAAACTCTGAACACATTACTTCAGATACTCAAGTACAATAGCTACAGTTTGGCAAAATAATATTACTCAGAGCTGGTATTATTTTTTTTTTTTCCCTGCAGATGACAATGGTAGTACTAGGAAGTGAGTTTTAAGTTGATGAAAGCCACAGTTTAGCCAGGTGTCCTGAGTGCTTCCCTTTGCTTGTCAGCCCATCTCCCTGGCACTGCAGTCACCCTTCTGTCCTGTAGCCTTGGGATGAGCAAAGATGAGAAAGTGCCTCTGTCCTTCAGTTTTCTAATATGGTTGAAACTTCCTATGTTGGGAGTGAAGGTGGAATCTGATTCCCTTGGGGTTTTTTTCTTTAGTTTTCTTGTCTTGAATCTAAGCATTATCCAGATCTGCAGGGCTGGAAGCTGTCATGCAGTAATAGGCGTGAGTATGTAGCCACTGTGTTGATGGATTCACTTGTAGCATCCCATGTTAATAGATGATCCCAAATTTGGGTGATCCACAAGTTCCCTCACTTCTAAGTCGTGGGGGAACCTTTCTTGTGCAATGTAACCTCCAGAAAACCCTGGATATGCAAATTCAAAGAAAAATTCCTTCTATTCAGATGATATGGGAGTTAATCCCAACATTTGGAACAGGATCCGTGATTGTTTTGGTACGTACCAGGAGATGGGCAGGTAACTGCCAGCATAGGAACACTACAGATTCTGACCTAAGTAAGTATTTTTGGTACTCTGGCAGAAAGGAACTGGATTCCCTAGAAGTTCTTCCTTTTGCAGAATGTTTTCAGATTTGCTCCCAAGTCTGTCAGAGACCATCTGTGCACCAGAACACCACCCTCATTCCTACAAGGAGTGATTTTACCTAGACTGGTGTGTAATTCCTCGCTGTAGTTCCAGATAAGCAGGGAGATGAAGAATCCATTGCTGCTTGGGTGGGTTTGAATTGCAAGATGTAGTCCAGCTCAGGTGGAACCTTGCCATGAATAGGAGCCAGAAAAGACCAGTGGTGTGTGAAATAAATGGTGGTGTAGACCTGGGATGCTGCCCTGTTTCTGGGGGTCATGAACTTTAATATATGGTGATGGAAACAGTTAGGAGGACCTAGATTCTTCTGTCCCCTCTGCTTCTTGTCTCCCAGCCATTATTTCGTTCTGCTCACCTCTTTGGTGTTCCTTATGCTTCTTAGGTGGACTTTGAAGGGCACTTCAGGCCTGCATCACAGATTGTCTCAAAGATAACCTTCATTTAGATGTAGTTCCCAGACTGCCATCTCACCAAAGAAGATTTTTTTTTTTTAATGTATTTTTTTTAATGCTTTGAATTTGAAAATTGCCAGTTCTGTGCCAGCACTGTTAACTGTATTTTGCTTTCAGTTCTAAGGCTGTCAACCAATGCTGGTCAGTGGAAGGAACCTGCAAGCAAGGTGACCCATGCATTAGTCAATATTCGGTAAGGAGTGGAAGTTAACCATTTAAAAGGTTCTTGTGTCCTGTGCAACTGCATTCTTACCATGGCACTTTCACATTTGCTGTATTGAATTTGGTTTGAATTTGCTCCTCTTTGTTGGGCTAAACTGCTGCTCTAAACAGGGCCCACTGGGATAAAGAGAGGATCAACAGGGTTTGATTGTCCTCTCTCTAATGATTCTCTCAGCTCTTCCGTAGACTGAGTGCTTTCAAAGCATGGTACAAGCTGTAATGAATTAATCCTCACAGCATTCTTGGGGAAAGTTATACAGTAGGGAACAATGCTGTGCTGGCAGAGCAATTGTGGACCTAATGGATTTCTGTTGTGTGATTCTATTGCAATTCTATAAAGCTATGAAGGGAACTGTAAACCAGCTGTAATAAGCAGATTTGGAACCTTTTTTAACACTGCAAGATTTTTTTGTGTGTGCTTAAAGTGGATTATTTAAGGACATTTCAGTATTCTCTTAAACCTCTTCCTCCTGCTCAAGGGCAGAAGGTATGCTCTACTTGTAAGGCTAAAGGAATATCGAGGGATGCTTTAGTGCTGTGTTCCTTCACAGCAACAATAATTTGTTTTCCTTGCTTCTGAGGCCACTAGTACTGACCAAGCTGGCTACTGGTAAGAGGCTCATGGATCTGATTGATTAGGAAATGGAAGAGTGAAGAGCGAGAGGGAAGATTTACTGTTTACCTCTGACTTGTAAACAAACTGTAATAGACTGAAGTATATATACTGGAAAAATATCTGTCCATCACTTCCCTGGTCATGCCAGACAGTTGGTGTCTTTGCAGTACCAAGTAGCTGAGCACTGCTACATTGCTAATACTTGTAGTTTTCCTCACTACAAAAGAGATTGTGTGGGACAAATTCTCTGAGGGCATCTTTCAAGTTAATGTATGTCTTATATGTCTATAAACCACCTTAAAGGTTCCCTTAGTAAAGTCTGTGAGCTTAATAACATCACATGTAGGTTCCCTTAGTAAAGTCTGTGAGCTTAATAACACCACAGTAGTTCCAGAAGATTCATTTTGCTACTATTCTTGCTTTTACTTTTTTGTGTGGTAAATAGACATAAATGAATGCTTGTGGGCAGATAATGCACTTGGAAGACAGCAGCAGAACAGATAGCTGTTGACAAATTAATGTCATTTAATGTGACATAAAGTGTCTGCCCTGGCAATTCTCTGTATACACAGAGAGAGAAGTCTAAACTGGGAAGAGATTAAGGACAAACCCAACAAGTGGTCACAGAGTGTTTGTGCTCACCCCCGGGTTTGTCCAACCAAGATTTTGCATTGGCTCATTTCCCATTGGCCTGACAGCTGCTTTGCACAAGATCAGCGTGTAACTGAGAGAAATGCAACTGGGAGCTACCAGGATGATGAAGGGACTGCAGCACGTGCCCTGTGAGGAGAGGCTGAGAGCCCTGGGGCCTTTTAGTCTGGAAAAGAGAAGACTTAAGAGGGGATTTAATAAATGTCTATAAATATTTGAGGGCTGAGTGTCAATAGGGAGGGGACAGGCTCTGCTCAGCTGCACCCTGTGATAGGACAAGGAGTAATGGATATAAACTGCAACACAGGAGGTTCCCCCTCAACATGAGGAGAAACTTCTTAATGATGAGGGTCACGGAGCACTGGAAGAGGCTGCCCAGAGAGGTTGTGGAGTCTCCTTCTCTGGAGACTTTCAAAACCCATCTGGATGCATTCCTGTGCAACCTGCAATGATCTTGAAGGTCTCTTCCAACCTGGTCTATTCTATTCTATGCTAGATTCAGTGGTCCTGCTCTGGCAGGTGGGTTGGACTTGGTGATCTTTGGAGGTCTGTTCCAACCCCTAACATCCTGTGAGCCTGGGAAAATCTAGTGCTGGACAGCCCGCATCAGACATATTCAGTGCATGGTGCTGTCTAGAACCAGTATAGCCTCTGGCACATTTCTCTTCTGCTCTTTTGGTAGCTTTTCCCTGCTCCACATAACTACTCCTCTATGTTGAAATTTTGTGAGGTCTTTCACTAGCCTTAGAAGTTCTCATGAATGACAGCTTTTCATTCAGTGAAATTAGAAAAGGTCTAAATTAGAAGTAATTCAGGGCTTGGAGGGGGATTAGAATTTGGAGAATTCCATTTTCCCCCCTCTCAAAAAAAAACCACAAGGAGAGGGAGCATGTATTTTGTCTGCTTGTTTGTTTTCTTCTTACAGTAAAAATAACTACGTTTGAAAGGTTCTTTAACTGAACAGATTTCAGAACAGCCAGTGTTTGGGAGCTGGAGCAATCCAAAGATACTGTGTTTTTGTGGAGGTAATTGACAGTGTGGTGTTTCAGAGGGTTGACTAGGTCTAGATAGTGCTTTTTTGTGAGAAAATTCTTTAGAAGGTTCCAAAAGACTTGTCTCCATACAGGGAAGATGGCTGAAGTAAAGGGCCTCCGATACTGTAATGCTCCTTTTTGGCTTAAAGACTGAATTTAGGTATTAGAATGTTGCAGATCATGCAGCAGAAGGTCAAGAGGCTAATTCTCTGAGGAATACATCAAGCCTTGCAAGGTCAAAAGTTTCCTGCAGTCTGTTCAGGAGGACTCTCTTCTCCTGGTCTGTTGGCTGCCCCACTTCTGCAGCAGTGACTGTAGTAAGACTTAAATACTAGGGCCAGATGTTTTCTTCAGGTGCACGTGCACTTGTGGTTCTGTGTGGCAGAGAATCATGGAGATGTAGCCAGCCCAAGACACCAAAGAGGAAAAAGAGGGTGCTTGAGAAGAAGGAGCTGGTTTGTGCTGTCAGGTTGATTGCTTTATTAAAGAAGCACAGAATGTTAATGAATGGCAATGTTGTCATAAGCTGTCATATTTTTTTATGCATCAGTAAGAATATGCTTAGCATTGCCTGAATTGCCCATTTGTTTATCCCCCTTTGGTTTCCCCCTAGAGTGGTCTCACTGGACTGTTTCATACTGGGATTGCCTTTTGCCATGAAGGGAAACAAGTTCAGAGAACTCCACCTCATAGTGGGCTTTTCCCACAGCATGTTCCACCGTTCTACAAAGCCTTCCTGAGCAATGATTACCTGCTTTTTGCTGTAACAGTGCAATGCAAAGACACCCTTTGGTTTGCAGCTTCATCTCATTACAACAGCTGTTTAAAAATAAATGAATGGAAATTGTCATTTCCTTACCCTAAGGCTTTTGATGGGAAAGATTACGAATGGGAAGGCATCTCTGGGCGTGTGCATGTGGTGGGCTTTGACAAGGGCCTTAATCCCTAGTGTAAAATCTTAGATGTATTTCTGCCAGCAAAGGAGTATTTTGCAAGTTGTTTACAATTTTTCAAGGCTGTGGTGTATTTCTGTTAGAGGAGTGACTGTTGAGGAGCCACATAAAGCTTTTACCCCACAGGGCTGGCACTGTGGCGAGGTCATCTGATTAATTACTTTAGTACAGAGGCAGGATGAGTAATACCTAGAGAATCTTTGACATGTTCTTGTTTAAACTGAGTTGCAGAGAGGGTCCCCACTTTGTGTATCCTATTATGGTATTAACTGTTCTTTTAACTGAATCCTACTCTCCACTAGGCAGTCTGATTGGGTTTTGTTGTTGCTGATTATCTCCTCTTTCTAGTCCTCAGCATCAGTGAAAAGAGCAGTCACAAATGTTCTTTTTTGAGCACCACGATGGGGAGGCTATTCCTACCTTCTCTCAGTACCTCTGCTTGTTACAGATGATTAATCATTTCTGTCCAACCTAAAGAAAATGAAACACCGAAGGCGATAGAATAATAATAGCTATATCTGGCTGAGATTTTACTCACCATACTGAAGTGAGTGATCCCTATTGCTGTGCTACCCCATAATAGTGATGACAGCTCCTGCCTGTGGATTTGTCCCTGTGATTTACATAAATAATTGAGACACAATGGGCTGCGAGATAACAGCTGCAGCGCTGATGGAGTTGAAATAAGGAGCTGCAGCAGTTAGTGGTTTGAAAACTCACCTTCTCACCTGTGGGCAAATAAGCACATTTTGAGACAGGTAATTTTTTTTTAAGCTAATGAGCCTCTTTAAGATGACATTGTGCAGGTTTGCATTTAATGAGAATTTTATTAAGGCAGGGTTCAAAGGGGCACCTTCTGATTGCTTACTCAGTGAGGGAGATGGCATCAGAATCCTTGTATTCGTTTAACAGACTTTCTCTTCAACAGGATTTTTTTTCAAGATAAATAGATTAGCTCAATGAATAATTCACTGAATTTCTCCATTATCTGAAATTCAGGCTCAGCATTGCTTCCAAAGTGATTCTGTTTTTCTTACCAAAACACCTTTAACAAGTAAAGACTAAGAGTAGTATGGAAATAGAGGATTCCCTCCACCCCCCCCCCCCCCCAAAAAAAAAAAAAGGAAAGAAAAGTGTTTTATGTGCTGTAACATATGCTGCAGGCTTTACTTAGGTGCTTTAATTCACTCTTCCATCTTTCAGCTACGTTTGTTCCATGTGAGCCACCCTGTGTGCTATTCTTTCTTTGTACGGGAGGTGCTGCTTCTCAGGAGGCTGCTTTCATAGAATCAATAAGGTTGGAAAAGACCTCAAAGATCATCGAGTCCAACCTGTCCCCACAGACCTCATGACTAGACCATGGCACCAAGTGCCACGTCCAATCCCCTCTTGATCACCTCCAGGGACAGTGACTCCACCACCTCCCTGGGCAGCACATTCCAATGACGAATGACTCTCTGCGTGAAGAACTTTCTCCTCACCTCGAGCCTAAACTTCCCCTGGTGCAGCTTGAGACTGTGTCCTCTTGTTCTGGTGCTGGTTGCCTGGGAGAAGAGACCAACCCCCTCTTGGCTATAACCACTTTTCAGGTAGCTGTAGGCAGCAATAAGGTCTCCCCTGAGCCTCCTCTCCTCCAGGCTAAGTAACCCCAGCTCCCTCAGCCTCATAGGGCTTGTGCTCGAGGCCTCTCCCCAGCCTCGCTGCTCTTCTCTGGACACGTTCAAGAGTCTCGATGTTCATGGTCATGAAGGAGAGAGTGGGGATATGGGAGGGGCATTTAACGTATCACATGGATGTGTATAAAATGGTTATGCTCACTACCAGTGTGAACAGGAGCACTCTGAATGAATATTTGCAATTTTACTCAGGTGCAAGAAGGCCATATTGGGCTCTGCTTTTTTTTTTTTTGCTGGCATACTTGGCATCCCTACTCTGAAGCTGTAGTTCATGTTAAATTGCCATCACTCCACAGAGCTGCATTTCACTGAGAACCTTGACAGAGGAGGAGGCTCCATTCAGATATTTGTGGGTGGCTGCAAGCAGTCCACGTAGTGCCTTTAGCGTTGTTCTGCTTTACAACACGGAATTTAACATCTGTTCATGGGGAGAGAGAGCTAAATGCTGGCAACCTTGTCATGTTTTAATGGATGGCTGTAGTGCTTATGCAGGATACATGAAACAGGTTCCCACCTGCTGATAGATAAGTGCTTCTGTATAGAGTGGAGGCCTATGGATTGCAGTTAGCTGAGACTGTGTGTGTATACATAAATATATATGTATTACACACACTTCCCTCCTTCCCTCTTCCTCTCTCTCCAAACTTAACATGCACACACACACATTTCTTGCCAATATAAGTGGGAGAATGAAGAAGGGAAGGCAAGCTTAAAGCCTGCTTATGAAAATACATGGCCAAGAAAATCTTTGTGCATATATATGTATAAAAAATATGGGTATCTGTGCCTATATTATACACACTTGTCTGTATGTATCAATATATGCATATGTTTGTATGGATAAATGCAGATCAAGGGAGGTTCTCCTCCTTCTCTACTCTGTCCTGGTGAGGCCACACCTGGAATATTGCATCCAGTTTTGGTCTCCCCAGTTCAAGAGGGACAGGGATCTGTTTGAGAGAGTCCAACGGAGAGCTACCAGCATGACTAAGGGACTGCAACACATGCTCTGTGAGGAGAGGCTGAGAGCCCTGGGGCCTTTTAGTCTGGAGAAGAGAAGACTGAGAGGGGATTTAATAAATGTTTATAAATATCTGAGGGCTGGCTGTCAAGAGGGAGGGCACAGGCTCTGCTCAGTTGCACCCTGTGATAGGACAAGGGGTAATGGATATAAACTACAGCACAGGAGGTTCCCCCTCAACATGAGGAGGAACTCTTCACTGTGAGGGTCACAGAGCACTGGAAGAGGCTGCCCAGAGAGGTTGTGGAGTCTCCTTCTCTGGAGACTTTAAAGACCCATCTGGATGCATTCCTGTGTGACCTGTGCTAGATTCTATGGTCCTGCTCTGGCTGGTGGAGTTGGAATTGATGATCTTCAGAGGTCCCTTCCAAACCCTAACATCCTGTGATCCTGTGTGATATACGTAGACACATGCATATACTTACATATATTTATATATAAATCACAAACTAGTTGCCTTTGACAGAGGGCTGATCTAAAGTCCTCTTTTCCAAGCTGAAACCCAAGTGACTTGCTTGTTTACAGCTTCTCTGAGAAGAACCATGAGCATGGGCTGTGAGGAAGCTGGGGTGTTCCCCCTTTCCGCAGCGGCGCTGCACTGGGTGCATCCGTAACCCCTGGGACGGATGGACTGTGCAGCGCTGCTCAGCCTGGGTTGGCTGGTGCTGAGCCACAGGGTGCTCAGGCGTGCAGGTTAGCCTGGAATGAGCTGGAGGTTGTTCCATGTGGTTCTTAAACTCACTTTTGAGGGATACCACTGGTGGAATAACAACTCCACTGAACTGTTCACTGGGCTATGTTTAATGGTAATGACCTCTGACATTCTGTCGCTGGTTATCAGTCTGACTGAGCTCAGATCAGAGGCTGGTACGAGACAGCCAACAATTCTTTTGTTTCTTCTTTATTTTAAAGCAGCAAACCCCCAGATCTAAACTCATAAATTCGTTTTCTTGGTATTTTAAAGGGCTAACATAATTTTGCCAAGATTAAGGATCAGATTGTTACTAAAATGCTGTAAGAAGACTTCCAAACTTTATGCACATAAGCAATTTCAAGAATTAGTTTATCACAGTTTTCAGGTAGTTGCCAGAAAATAGGAGGATGCTGGAAAACTGAAAGTGGATTCTAGATGAGGATTCTGACTTGATTCTAGATCTTTTCCTCTGACCTGTAATCACTTCTCACTGAAGGAGCAAGGTTAGCAGACCCTTCTTGCCTTTTCATGTGTTTCATGTTGCATGCTTTTGTTGTTGCATAGGGCACAGTGGAGCAGTTCCTGGAATACCAGAGAGATTAGAGCAGAGCTTCATTACTCAGAGTTCCTCTGCTATCACTGCTTGTCTTTCACTTGACCCTGCAGGATTCTGGTAGTCAAAGTTCATTTACTAGGAGCAAGAGATTTTGACATGAACAGATTCTGGCACTAGCTGGCACCTGAACAAAGAAAGCAGGTGGAATGAATGGGAAAGACCTTGCTTCCAGGCCATTGTGACCAGCAACATGTTAACAGGAGAAGAAAGAAGGAAGCATTCCTATCTCAGAAGTGTGTTGTTTCATCTTTTCATGGCACCCTACCCATGTTTCCAGTATTTTTATTTTATTTATGTTTAGGATTTCTCTCTCATTGTGCAACTTCAGCATTTCATTTGTTTTCCATTATCTGATTTCTTCTTGAGACAGCAGTGTTAGCATTTAGTTATTACTCTTTATTTACTGGCTGATTCATCTTGGTATGCTTCTCTTACAGAGATGTAGCCAATTCCATTCTGCTATAATTTTCCTTCATTCTTTCCCATTCATGCAGCAGCTTAATTAAATCTTCTCTCTGCTACTGGCCCAAATCCAGAGAGCAAATCTGTTAGTTGAGTGGCATTGTATGGACCAGTTCCACTAACACAGCAGCAGGGTTCAGCAAGTCAGGTGCATCCCAGGTCACCTTCCTCCTTTCTGCCAGAAAATTCCCTTGCCAGGCAGCAGTGACTGAAATGGGCTCTGACAATGTCAAACTTGTTTTCTCTTTAATGAACTTTTTTTTTGGGGGGGGGCAGTGGTGGTGTGGCAGGGGTTTGTTTGGTGGTTGTTTTAATGGTGATTTAAGGTTTCTAGAGCTGATGCTGATTTTGAGCAAAGCTGTTTGCGTGGCGAAGAAGTGCCTCTATCTGAGATGCCATCCCATGACTTGCTTTCTTCAGTACACTTGAAAACCATGCTGCAGGGATCACATAATCTCTAGAATTTCAGCCTCCCTAGAAAGCATTGCTTTCAGGATTGGAGTGGGGATGAACTTGATGTGGAAGTGATTTATTCCCAGGATAGCAGCCTCACTTAACTGTCTGTCTTAGCTTCTTTCCAATATTTGCAGTCATACCAACACTTTAATCTCCTTTCCTCATGCCAAGAAATTGGCAGGTTGGACTTCTAGGGGGGAACTTGCAATGTATTTCAGCTGATCTGTAAGGGTGGTAGAAGGGAGGCATGTGCTCAAAGGAGGATTGTCTGCTGGGGGTAAGACAGTCACCTGCAGCACAGCCGTTTTTTTGGCAGTCTCTTCCCAAGTCCAGCAAGTATCTTAGTTGATGCCATTCTTCTCCAGTGAGCTGCAGAGTTTACCCATTTGTGAGCTTTGTCTTGCTGGCCATTTTGTTTGAAACATTTCTTCCTTGAGATCTGAGCATTTTGGAAAGTTAGCCAGGATCTGTAGGCTACTTAGCAGTTTGCTGAGAGATGTTACATCCATTACTGGGTTACCATTAGCCCAACACAGACTTCATCTACTCTCTATCAAGCTGCCCTCTGAGTAGGGGAATTCATGGCTGCAGATTGTGGGATTACTAAATGGAGTTACTTAAGCTGCTAGCAAATTTCTCTTGAAAGCTGTGTGCTCAGCTTTGGAAATCTAATGTTTGGTGCTTAATTATTGGTTGTGCTAGTGAATTCAGGGTCTGGAGCGTTGGGAGAACAAGTGAAAGAGACTTCTCAGTGTGGTGGAGGTCTCCTGTTTGCATGAATGACTTAGCACTGTGTGGTCTAAAGAAGTCTGGCGCCAGGCAAGAAATTCTTTCTTGCTTTGCTTGCCAAATGCCTTTCTCTGTAGAAACATGAAAGTACTGGAGAATGTATGTTGGCACTGGGAGTGCTTTTGGTTTCTTTCAGAGGTGGCCATAGCATTTGTTAGTCGGAAGTTATTTTTTTCCTGGCTTATTTTGATCTTGAATCCTTGTGCTGAGCACAGGCAAGTTATCTGTCAGCTCAGAAATCCATTCAAGTACATGCTGCAAAGCTGAGGTGCAGCCTTGTAAACATCTCAGGGTTCTTGTTGCAGCACAAAATCCAGAAAGGTCTGCTGGCTTCTCACTTGGAACGGTTGTGTTGTTTCATCCTGTTTACAAGAACAATCTTAATTATTTCTCTGGTACTGTGGCTGGCCTGAGTTCAATTCCTAATTGATGGATTTCAACCTTACATCTTTGTTGGTAGCTCTAATGCAGTCAAGAAGCAAGACCTGAATAGCCTCTGCAACCAGATTCTGTTGGCCCCAACAGCTGGCCCTACTGGAACACAATTGAGTGCAGTTTGAATGGCTGCTTATAGCTTGGTGAAACTTTGTCCATGCTGGTTTTATTCTTTACCTAAATATAAAGGACTCTGATCTCCACTGGTCTCAAATCAAGCATTCTAGATTTGATTTTATGGGGAAAGAACATTTAAGTGGCTTTCTTCAGAACCCAAACAATGTGAAAATCATTGTGAGCTGAAATAACACCTTGAGCCATTGAAAAATGATGTAATATAATGCTGTTTTGCTCTTTCTGTTTGGAAAGCATTCTGTGGCTCACAGCAGCAGTCAGAATTATTATTCCCTCTGAAAGTCTGGGCTGTGGGATGCTCAAACTCCAGTAACATGTATTTCTTATTATCTCATGCTAGTGGGGGGCCTAAAATTTGGTTTTGCTCTTGAAATGTAAATGCCCAATTCTCTTAATTCTTCCTTTAGGACTAAATTGACAAAGTACCTGCTCATTAAGTACATCTGCTCATTAAGGTAATGAAGTACCTACCTTACCTTGAACTGAAAGCAAGGATAATACATTCTTAGCATGACTACTGCAGAACTGCAACCTGTTTGAAGATTGCACCAGAATTTGAAGTCTGGTTTCTAGGGAACTGAGAGATGAGGGCATCCTGTTTGCAAGGCATTGTTCATTAAGAGAAACACACATCCTAGCTTTCAAAACTGAGATGCTTGGGTTTTAGCAGCTCTCCACATCAAAGCTACAGAAGGCTGTTTCACCTAGCAGCACAGGGCGTACAACTGGCATTAAATACCAGAGAGGACACAGTCTCAAGCTGCACCAGGGGAGGTTTAGGCTCGAGGTGAGGAGAAAGTTCTTCACTGAGAGAGTTGTTAGCCATTGGAATGTGCTGCCCAGGGAGGTGGTGGAGTCACCATCCCTGGAGGTGTTCAAGAGGGGATTGGACGTGGCACTTGGTGCCATGGTTTTTAGTCATGAGGTCTGTGGTGACAGGTTGGACTTGATGATCTTTGAGGTCTCTTCCAACCTTGGTGATACTGTGATCGAGACAAGAGTAATGTGTAAATGAAATGCTGCCTGGAGTGAAAAAAGGGACTTTGAGTGAGGGTTTTGGTTTGGTGGGGTTGGTTGGTTGGTTTGTATTTTATCTTTTTTTCTTCCAAAATGTAAAAAAAAAAATAAAATATTTTTGGCTCTAATATCTGATAGCATAAGATACCTCAGAGCTTCAGGTGGTCTGAATTAAATTGGCTGTATGGGAATTGCAGAATATGACTTTTGTCACAGCCTCTTTTAATCTTTAATTTTGTTTCTGATCCTTGTATCTGGAAGACTTCAGAAAACGATTGCCTAACGCTTCTGAATCAGCAATTTCTCCATTAGCTTTGAGGTCAGATTCCTTTTGCCCATCTCAAGGGATGCTGACTGGGAGGGTTTGGCAGAAATGCCCATGTGCTTAACTGCTTCTCAGCAATCAAAGCCGGCCGAATTAGGGTAACCATGATCTCACGATGAATGCGTCTGTCGTGGGTATTGGATATCTGATATCTCATGCTGATAAGAGTTCAGCTGTAGGATGTTACTTTGGCAAAACTGCCCCAGTGTGCTTCCTCAGCCTGTGCTTCTACAATCACTTGTATCAGGTCTAAGCTGACAAGTGTTGCTGAGCAGGGAGGATTCATCTACCACTCCTTCCTCCTGTCTCTTGTGTAGGGAGCAGCCTGCATTGTGCAGCTACATGTAAAGGAGGAGTCTAGGGACCTGACCCAGAATCAAACTGTCTAGGCAGAGGAGAGGGGGAAAAAAAAAAGATGTGTTTTAGCCTGGATCAGTTGTTAAGTCTTCATACAACTACACAAGTGGTTGTGTCAGCCCTGTAGAGGGTGTGCATGCAAGCAGCTTGGTGTTAGGGGGCACCAGATCAGGCTCTCTAGCAGCACTGACCTGTTTCACCAGGTTTAAGCCAATGTACTGCGAAGTGGTTCTTGAAGTTTAAGGCCACTAGTGCATCTCTTTCAGGGGTTTAAGCACATCTTCTCTTGTTTGTGCTGCTGTAGTGCAGGATGGTTTTTGCAAACTATTCTTGCCATTAAGAGAAATGTAACCATTGCCTAAAGTTTCAGTTGGAATGGTGGGCTTGAGACAGTACCACCACAAGCCAAAAAATAAGAACTTGCATGGGTGCTGATGTGTCTTGCTTATTGGAGGCATCTTGCTGCAGTGGTATAAAAACATGCTTTCAAATGTGTCTTGTTTTGAGAATGGCCACAAGTGAAATGACCTTAAAAGCTCCCTGTCAATTCCTTTTTCCTAGAAGACTTTGAAAGCCCACAAGCTCTTTCATGTTGCTGCTCTGGTGGTTAATTAGGTCATCACTTTGTGTGTTAATTACAGTGAGATTTTTCTGCTCATTAGTTGGCTTATGGAAAGTTTTGGAGTCTGTGTGAGATGGGAAGTAACACAACCTTTGTGGCCAAGGGAAAGATGATTTCAGACTGCAGGACACTGAACTTCGCTGATGACTTTGGGTGCTGTGAAAAAACTGCTTCAATCCACTATAGAAAATGTAGCTGCTAAGTGCTTTGAGGGCAGGATAAGTAATGCCTTTTATTCTAAACAAACTCATGATGTTGCCTGCACTTTGGATGAGGGATTTTAAATTGGATCATTCTTCCAGAACAGTGTCTGTTTTGATAATTAATGTAAAGCTCTTGCTGCTGACAGAGGGGTGTGACAATGATACCCTTTCTATAATGTCCTTCATGGGATGTCTGAAAAGTCTTAACAGGGACACTCTTAAGCAGGGCAGTGTACCTGAACAAAGACCAGTTGCTTTTACTTGTACTTTCAAAATACAATTGTTTAATGCACTCCTTGTATTTGTCACAACCCCGTTTGTTTGCTTTGGAATCTGAGCTTGACTTTTTGTGGCAGGTTTAGGCTGATGCCTAGGAAATTTTCCACAAATCTTGAGTAAAAAGTAGTAGAATGTAAATAAATCACCATTGGATGTAAAAGGAAGGTAATGATAAGGATAAACCCATTGGTCTGATAACTAACTGACTGATAACTGATAGTTAGTGTGTAAACTAACTTCCTCTTTTTCAGCTCTTTGCTATAGCAGATGCTAGCTGTCAGGTTTTCCTTGGCTGTTGCTTATCTTGGCTGCATTCTTGTTGTGGCTAAGTACTAACAAGCTACCCTCTGCTTTTCCCCTCTCCCTTTTCCCTTGTACAGGGTGGGGGGAAGGGATCAGAGAAGGCAAAGCTGTTGGTAACCCCTTGGTTTTGCCAAGGGGTTTGTGTTGTGTTGTGTTTCTTGTGTCGTTTATAAGTTGTAAATATATGTAAATATGGTATATTTTGTACATATTCATTGCATTTCATATTTATACACTGTAGTTTTGCTTGTAAATATAGCTTCATTTGTTCCATCTGAGCTGGCTTGGCAATTTTATTTTGGGGGATTATTCTCTCAAATGAGTTGTGGGGTAATTTCAAGCTACCACACTTCCTATGTGCGTTTAAGATTGGCTTATCTGAGGCAGAAAGCAATATGTCTAACACATGTTTTTTTGTGATCCTTTTGGTCATTAGTGTTTGAAAACTGTGGCTGCTTTGGGGCTAGCTCATGTGTGGTGTCTTGAGCCTTGTTGTAAGAGCAGACTCTGCAGCGCTCAGTGGATAGCACCTGGTTTTCTTCCTTGTTTGGCGACTTCACTCTGAGCGTAAACTTCCGTGAGGAATTAAGGGCTGCAAACCACGGCTGCCTCGAGATCCTTGGACAGATGTAAGGGAGATTCTTCCCAAATTCTTCTCAGAACAGATGACCCTATACTGGAACAGATAGTTCAGGGAGGTTGTGCAGTCTTCATCCTCAGTGTTATTCAAATCTTGCCTGAACACAGCTGTGAGCAAACCGCCCTGCCAGGCCCTATGCTGAGTGAAGTTGGACTGCAGAACCTCCAGAGGTCCTTTCCAACCTAACCCATTAGCTCTTTAGTGAGCAGTCTGTTTACAGAAAGAGACAAGAAGAAAGAAGCATGAAGACTTCTTCACTGAGAGAGTTGTTAGGCATTGGAATGGGCTGCCCAGGGAGGTGGTGGAGTCACCGTCCCTGGAGGTGTTCAAGAGGGCATTGGAATGGGCTGCCCAGGCAAGTGGTGGAGACACCATCCCTGGAGGTGTTCAAGAGGGCACTGGAATGGGCTGCCCAGGGAGGTGGTGGAGTCACCATCCCTGGAGGTGTTCAAGAGGGCATTGAAATGGGCTGCCCAGGCAAGTGGTGGAGTCACCATCCCTGGAGGTGTTCAAGAGGGGATTGGACATGGCACTTGGTGCCATGGTTTAGTCATGAGGTCTGTGGTGACAGGTTGGACTTGGTCATCTTTGAGGTCTCTTCCAGCCTTGGTGATTCTGTGATTCCTTAGAGAGCACTGTGCTGGATGTTAACTCTGGGTCCAACTGCTAAAGATACTGCATAGAGCACATATTTAAATCAGGAGGAGCTTGTGGTGCCTGGCCTCTATCAGTAAAGGATAAAAACCAGAGGGCTCGCAGTGTGTGTTGCTGCAGATGCCTGATACTCTCTGCTGTCTTTGAGCTTACCAATAAATTGGATCCTGCTGATGAGATCCAACTACGCAACTCAGTTGCTTGCGAGAAGAAACTCTTCTCGGTATGATTTAATGCCGTGGTTGATGATGGGGACAGAAAGCGCTGCTTTGAATAATGCCTATAATGGCATATTCCCCTGTGTGTACGTTTAAAGGAAGACTCTATGGTTGTATGAAATGGAAGGCATTTAAGAGGCAGTTAATGACAAGTGAAAATTATAGCTAAGGTAGATTAATTGTTAAATGAATTGTGCCCACACTGGCTGTTGCTTTAATGTGGTGTCAGACTAATTCTGCCTAACGTGGTCTATAGCAGGAAGGCATCAGGAAACAGCATCCTGCCTTTAGGTTCAGCTTAGAGGAGTTTAAAGGAGTGTTTTTTCCAAGTATAGTCATCTTTTTCTCTGTGTTGTGATTTAAGCTTTCCCAGGGTCCAAAAGCCCAAATGGAACAGATTTAGATCTGCCTCCCCTCTTGCTTTTTTTCCCCGACAGGGAAAAGCAAATTAGGCAGGAGAACAGAGAGGCAAAATTATGAAAGAAACAGTCTTGAATGGATTTGGAAGTAAAAAGGTATGTTTAACAGAATATAAAAGGTATTTGAGTAAAAGGAAGGTTACAAAGGTATAAGCAAAAAGGGGTAAAGAAAACATATATACAAAACCAGGCACAGTGGGCAAAGGATTCTCTAGATGCAATATGGATTCTCTTTAGATGCAGTCCTTAAGAGTCTGGAGCAGCATGGAACAAGCCCCACCATGTGGTTTGGTTGTAGCAACAGTAGGAGCAGCAAGAAGGTTTGTTGGGCAGGGGAGGGAAGGAGCAAGAGAGAGAGAGAGAGAGGAAATGTCTCCCCTTAAAAAGGCTGTGTACAGGAAGTGAGAGTGGAATAGACTTTGACCCAGGGACCACTTTCTGCCCACCTGGGTCAGATTTCTTTGTCCACCTGGGGCTAGGTTCTGTTCAGCCCGTTCCCTCCTGGGTTGGATGTAACCTGGCACACTCTGTTGTGTGGTTGTTAGGGCTTTTAAATTTTGTTTGGCTGTTTTGGTTTTGGTTTGTTGTTGGTGGTGTCTTTTTGTTAGTTTATTTTCCCCCCCTTGTTTTGTTCTGTCTGGAGTGCCAAAATCTGTAATACAATCAATTTTGATTTTATAAATCTATCTCCATACCTTTTTTTTTCAGCAGTGCAATAAAGCAGCCATTTCTTAGAATCAATTTAATCTGAGTTTTATTTTCACTGGGTTTAGCATGAGATGATACTAACTGAACTTGGTCTTGCACTTTGTTCCCAGGGCTATTTATTTAACTTTGATTTAGCATGGGGACTACTTTATATCCATGCCTTCAGTCTGAGTGGAGCATAAAGGAAATGATCAGGATGGAAGAGAACTGAAAGCAGCCAGGAAGAGGTCTCATCCTCTCATTACCCTGAAGAAATCTGTCTTTTGGATTGATTCGGAGTGACAGTGGGGCAAGAAGGCACTGGCAGGGGGTTGTAGGTCTCTAGCAAGTTGGGTTTTTTTAATCACACATGGCACATAGCCTCACTTGGATTTGTGTGGTTTTTAGATGAAGTGAAATGTTACCACATATCTTTTTTTGTTAAGTTTAATGGTCCCTGTTAGACTTGGATGCACTGAATCGTTCTCAAGGTCCTTCTTTCCTGTCTGGTCTGATAAGACATTTTTAAGAAACATCTGTTGTGTTTGGAGGGGAATCAGTTTGGGCCCAAGGACACACAGAGGATGTGAGCTTTGATTGCTTGCAGCCTGCTAATCTTCATGATCCAAACTGTGCATTCAACCAAAAGAACAATATTGCCCACTACACAGTAAGACAGGGAAATGCCTTCCCTAGGAAGAGAGGGGGGCCTTCAAATTCGTCTTCCAGAATGATAAACTTGGATGGGTGGAGACACAAGAAACAGGCACTTAGTGCATGCTTTGCCCACTCCAGCAAAGTGAAAACCAGTGGTTGCTAATGCTTTGGGAAACAGAAGCATTGTAGAATAGCTTCTGAAGCTTAAGGGCAGCTTGTAATGTGAACAAATGGGCAGGGAGTGTCATGAATAAATAAAAGCTGGAAGTGAAAGTTTTTCTAACATGAAAAGCACTGAGGTCTGGGGCAGTCTTATAATCAGTTAGAATGATTAGACTGATCTAATTCCATTTAAAACTAGTCAGGGAAGGACTCTATTGTAACCAGGAGCATGAGAGGAAGAAGAGAGCCAGAATCCCAGACTTAGACCAGGAGGAGCCTGGGTAAGAGTTGCCTGCTGAGGTTCTCCATGAGCAAGGGTTGATTGACTTAGGTATTTTTAAATTCCTCTCACCCCAATCAGTGGAGTTACCAGCTCCAGGGCATTACAGAGATTGGTCAGTGGATTAGTCTGGTAAATACCACTGTAGTGTTCTCTAAAGCATAAGGCTTGTGAACAGTTGTACCAGCTTTTTGTAAGCTACTTGCTTCCTGCGTCAATGATTCGGAACCTATTAGTATAAATAGGCTCGCTGGTTGAAGAAGACTGATACCACTCCCTCTTGTCAGTCAGGGGTCACTTCTACACTGAAGGAAGACAGTAAATGCCTTCTGTAAAATTCAGGGGCTGGCTAACAAATTGCAGTTTAGAATACATTACAGATGATGGATGTGATCTTCTTACAGGGAAATCTATTCGTTTGACTTAGTGCTCTTACGATTAATTGCTTGCCAGATTAAATTGCTCCATAAAACGTATGCTACTCTATTCAATCTCTTCATGAGGAGATTAGCTGGGCCATGCTGGCTCTTTGTATGTTAATTACAATGGTATTTTCTTCTTCAATTTAATTATTAAATTGTTTAGCACAGTGTGCTTTCTCCTAGCCTAGCCTCTGTATTTTTCTTTTGACCACCACTTCATAATCTTACAGCCCTTCTCATAGTACCGTAGCACCAGTCAGGGTTGGAAGGGACCACAAGGATCATCTAGTTCCAACCCCCCTGCCATGGGCAGGGACACCCCACACTAGATCAGGCTGGCCAGCGCCTCATCCAGCCTGGCCTTAAACACCTCCAGGGACGGGGCCTCAACCACCTCCCTGGACAACCCATTCCAGGGCTTCACCACTTTCATGGTGAAGAACTTCCTCCTCACATCCAGCCTGAATCTCCCCACCTCCAGCTTCATTCCCCCTAGTCCTATCACTACCTGAGATCCTGAGAAGTCCCTCCCCAGCCTTCTTGTAGGCCCCCTTCAGATACTGAAAGGCAACAATTAGGTCACCTGGGAACCTTCTCTCCTCCAGACTGAACAGCCCCAGCTCCCTCAGTCTGTCCTCACAGGAGAGGTGCTCCAGCCCTCTGATCATTCTCGTTGCCCTTCTCTGGACACCTTCCAGCACATCCACATCCCTCTTGTAATCGGGGCTCCAGAACTGGATGCAGTACTCCAGGTGGGGGTCTGACCAGAGCTGAGTAGAGGGGGAGAATCATCTCCCTTGACCTGCTGGCCACACTTCTGATGCAGCCCAGGATCTGATTGGCTTTCTGGGCTGCAAGTGCACACTGAGAGCTCATGTTGAGCTTCTCCTCCACCAGCACCCCCAAATCTCTGTCCTCTGGGCTGCTTTCCAGCCAGTCACTGCCCAGCCTCTATTTGTGCCTGGGATTGCCTTGACCCAGATGCAGGACCCTGCACTTGGTCTTGCTGAACCTCATGAGGTTGGCTTGTGCCCACCTCTCCAGCCTGTCAAGGTCCCTCTGGATGGCATCCCTTCCCTCCAGCCTGTCTGCTGCACCACACAGCTTGGTGTCATCAGCAAACTTGCTGAGGGTGCACTCAATGCCACTGTCCATGGCACCCACAAAGATGTTGAACAAGCCTGGTCCCAGGACTGATCCCTGAGGGACTCTGCTTGTCCCTGGCCTCCACTGGGACATGGACCCATTGACAGCTGCTCTTTGGGTGCGGCCTTCAAGCCAGTTCTTTATCCATCTAGTGGTCCACTCATCCAACCCATGTGTCACCAGTTTGGAGACCAGGATGTGGTGCGGGACAGTGTCGAAGGCTTTGCTCAGGTCCAGGTAAATGACATCAGTTACTCGCCCCTCCTCTATTAATGTTGTCACCTGTTCACAGAAGGCCACCAGGTTTGTCAGGCAGGAGTTGCCCTTGGTGAAGCCATGCTTTTCCCAGACTTACTTGGAGTTTCCTTTATAGAACTGTCACACACTGTAGAGAATACATTCTGAGTTTTTCCTGTGTGAGAGATTTTGTGTGTGTGTGTGTGTGCTCCTGAAACACCACAATGGTACTAGCCTTGCAAAGGTTCGTGATGCGACAGTCTAGGGTGAGGAATGAGGAACACTTGAACTGAAAGCAGTGGAGGCAAATTTCCAGAGTTATCACCCAAACAGGAATTTGTCTGGGTCCCAAAGCTCAGCTTTCTGCTTCTGTTGAAATGTGCAAAGCTCACCCAGTGGGCAAGATGTTTGCTTTTTGTCTGGCCTGAAAAATCAACGCAGTTCAGTATTCTCTATGCCGCTGAAGTTTCAGGGCACGTTTAGAGGGAAGAGCCATTGTGGTAGGTTGAGAGAGGGCCTAGCTTTCTATCTCCCCCATAGAGTGAGAAACCACAGCTAAACTCAGTCAGAGAAAAAGCAGACTCTACAAGCATATATGGAAAGCAGGTTATATATAACACAATATATACAGGTATTTACAATATATACACAGAAATATACAGCAAAGAGAAATAACACAACAAAAATCCCTCCCCGAGGAGGGATTCCCTCCCTGTAACCCCCTCTCTCCCCCCCCCCCACCTCCCTTTTTCCCCAAAAAGGGGTTAGAGAGAAAGAAAGGCAAGTTACTAAGGAAAAGAATCATTATAAAGCTTTCAAAAGCCCATGCAGGATTAGTTTTTGCTTATCTCAAGGCCAACTCCAGCAGTTCGCAGAGAAGCAGGCAGGGAGAACAGGCTGAAACCCAAACTCCCCCAACTCCCAAACCAAAACTGAACTGAGAGAGAAAAAAATTCCAACTGCTCTACAATTTAAAGTTGCATTTTGTCCATCCACCAATGAAACTCGTTTAGAATATCAGAATGTTTTTGTTCTAGTACCGAAAACATTTAGCCAGTGTGTCCCAGCACTGTCCCTTTTCTTAAAGGCACAGCCTCAAACGATCACAGCCATGTGTGCTTTCCTCACTCTCAGAGGCCTTCTCTGTGTTTGCTGACTAAGCCCAAGACTACTCTTCTCTTTTTTTTTGTCTGAAAAATCTACAAAATGGAAACCTAAAAAGTACAGTACTGAGATTCTGGAAGCCTAAAATCACTGAAGGAGGCTAACAGCAAATAGGAAGCATTTAAGGAAAAGCTATTTTAAGTTCTCATAAAACCTGGCCTAGCCTTGGGATATTGGTTCATACTACATGTATAATTACCCCCCAGAATAACCCCTAGCCTTTTGCAAGCTAAGCCTGGGATTTGCATATAACCTAATGTTCCCACAGCAAGATTGCAGTGGGTCTATTGTAAAGCTGTTATTTTTTTCTTTTCTTGTTTTCTCTTTTTTCCACTGCTTACACTGCTGTACCACTCTAGATGAAATATAGGACTTGATGATCTCAAAGGTCTCTTCCAACCTGGTTTCTTCTATCCTACTCTACTCTACCCTACTCTACTCTCTCCTACTCTACTCATTGCTCTCTACAACTACCTGAAAGGTGGTTGTAGCCAGGAAGGGGTTGGTCTCTTCTCCCGGGCAACCAGCACCAGAACAAGAGGACACCATCTCAAGCTGCGCCAGGGGAAGTTTAGGCTTGAGGTGAGAAAGTTCTTCACCGAGAGAGTCATTTGCCATTGGAATGTGCTGCCCAGGGAGGTGGTGGAGTCACCATCCTTGGAGGTGTTCAAGAGGGGCTTGGACGTGGCACTTGGTGCCATGGTCTAGTCATGAGGTCTGTGGTGACAGGTTGGACTTGATGATCTTTGAGGTCTCTTCCAACCTTAGTGATACTGTGATGCTCTATTCTGCTCTACTCTATTCTGCTTTAGGAGGAGACTTGATAGGGTGCTTGGTTGCATGGTTTAGTTGATTAGATGGGTTGGATAATAGGTTGGACGTGATGATCTTGAAAGTCTCTTCCAACCTGGTTTATTCTATTCTACTCTCTACTCTGCTCTCTACTCTCTACTCTGCTCTACTCTGTTTCACATACACCAACTAAACTGTTGTGTGGTTTAAAGTTGTTCAAGTCTCTGGGTCTAAAGTGGAGCTTCACTTTTACTCAGCTGCAGTATTTTATTTACTTCTCAACCTCTCTCCCTCAGTAATGTATTAACTTTGATTGGAGTTGATGCCCAAAGGCAAGGCAATTTTGTTTTTTAAATTAATTAATTAACCTTTAGTTTGCTATGTATCCAGAACTTAGGAAATTCAAAAGAAAGGGTGTAGCAGATCACAGAATCACAGATCAGATCACAGAAGAGACCTCAAAGATCATCAAGTCCAACCTGTCACCACAGACCTCATGACTACTAAACCATGGCTTCAAGTGCCACATCCAATCCCCTCTTGAAGACCTCCAGGGATGGTGACTCCACCACCTCCCTGGGCAGCACATTCCAATGGCTGACAACTCTCTCAGTGAAGAACTTTCTCCTCACCTTGAGCCTAAACTTCTCCTGGTGCAGCTTGAGACTGTGTCCTCTTGTTCTGACCTAAGGAAGTTTCAGCAAGGGGCAGCATGAGTGACTGAAGGTATGGAAACAGGTGGGTTATGAAGAGCACTTATATAGGTGGTAAGGCTGGAAAACAGATGGAGAGAATACACAAGGGTTTGTAAGAAAAAACAATAGTAAATATCATAGAGACGATGAAGGGGAGCTGCAAAAAGGGGGTGCTTCAGAAGATCAGATAAGCTCAAAGCAAAGAGATACAGCTGCCTGCAAAACATTAGTTAAGCAGTGGAATCCCTAAAAGGTTATGTGAATTAGAAGCCATGATTATGCAATTAATGGAAGAAAATTCCATCCTAGGCTGCTGACATGACAGATATCATTTCTGCCTTGCATATCATCTTGAACTGCATGTGACTGGCTGTAGAAGTTCTCTCTGAGGCAGTAGCATTTTATCCTTGTCTGCTTTCATACTGTTACCTGAGCTGCCATTTCTAGACACTTTTGAAGGCAGGACACTGAGCTGGCCTGTGCTACCTCACTCAGGCTGGCAGCTTTTAATTTTTGCATAAATTGTATCTGTCAGCAGCTTCTCAGGTATCAGCTATTTGCTTCAAAGCCTTTGCCAAGGGTATGCCATCATGCTCATATCACTGTTTCCAGGATTGGAACCTGTCCATCTAGATTATACATGTGGTTTGTTAGATCCATCACCACTTTCAAGTCTGGAAGGCTGCATTCCCATATTAGGTGGCTGTAAGGGTTCATTGTTACATGAATCATAGAATTGTTAGAGTTGGAAGGGACCTCAAGGATCATCTAGTCCCAAACACCTTGCCATGGACAGGGACACCTCATTCTACATCAGGTTGCTCAGAGCCCCGTCCAGCCTGGCCTTAAAAACCTCCAGGGATCAGGCTTCTATCACCTCCCTGGGCAACCTGTTCCAGTGTCTCACCACCCTCATGGTGAAGAACTTCCTAACATCCAATCTGAATCTACCCATTTCTATTTTTTTTCCATTCCCCTAGTCCTATCATTACCTGACACCCTAGAAAGTCCCTCCCTAGCTTTCTTGTAGGCCCCTCTTAAGATACTGGAAGGCCACAATAAGGTCTCTTTGGAGCCTTCTCTTCTCCAGAACGCATAATCCAAACTCTCTCAGTCTGTCTCCATAGAAGAGGAGCTCCAGCCCACTGACCATCCTTGTGGCCCTTCTCTGGACACATTCCAGCATGTACAGTACCTTCTATGTAATAGGGGCTCCAGAACTGGACACAGTACTACAGGATTCCCTTAACTGCATCTTGATCCTCATTAGTGTTGCATACTGAAGAGAAGGCCTCCCAGCCTTTCTTTGGTTTTCTGCTGCTGCTTGTGTGTGCAAAGGGTATGTCATCCTTGGTAATTTAGAAGAGGGATGTCTGTCTAAGGAAGTTGACTGTGCTTTCCTATGAGCTGGTCTCCTGTCCAGCAGCCTTTTGGTCCTCTCTGGGAGTGGCAGAGGAGTGTGTAATTTTCTGAAGCACTGGTGGGGAGAAGAGTAGATTGATTAACTGTGCAAGATTTTTCTTCCTTCACGATTTCACTTCAGAATTTCAGTCTTTATCTTCACTGTTCCTTTTTTTTCTCCAGAAAGAGCTCATGGAGAGCTGTCAGGATCATAAACTCATAAATCTCATGAAAGCCAAGCCCATGCCAGCTTTGCAAGGCATGATTTTAATTAAAACTAACAGGATTTTTTTTTTGGGTCTTTTTTCTTTCATGCTAGCCTTGATTCAAATGTAATGGTTGAGAAGAAATGCCTTTTTATTTGTCAGCCAAAGGCTGACTTTGTGGGATCTTTTGAGACTTCTTTGATTAAAAAGAAACCCCCAGAATAATTGAAGGCTGTGGTTTCTGGGGTTTTTATTTGGTTCAGGGAACAAATACTTTTAATGAGCCTTTGTAGAGCAAGGAGTTGAACAGAGATGTAATCTGGTTTTTTTTCCTGTTGCAGGTTACTGTTCTGAAGGAAGTTCATGTTGGATAATTTATCATTCATTCCTTTTTCCTTCTGGCTACTGCAGATCCCCATGCACTGCTCTATAAATAGATGTTTAAAAGGTTCTTTTGCCAAAATCTCTGAAGGCCAGCCTCGATTTCACTAAATCAAAAACAAACTCAACCCACCCCAACCTATCATCAGTACTCAGTGCACATGTTAGATGGGTTAGGAAAACAAACGGATCGGGGTGTGAGGTTTCTGCTCTAAGTACCTCAATGATCTGTTCTTTGTGAAGAGCATTTATCTATGAAGACCAGACAAGGTGAATTAAAAGAGCATTACCTGGAGACAGGCAGGTGTGAAGCTCTACATTCTGCTGTCCTCTGCCATCCTGTGTTTAAGTGCTGGAGCGCTTCCACTACAAGCACAGGCTGAAAGAGAGTTGTTCAGCCTGGGGAAGAGAGGGCTCCAGGGAGACTCTGTAGCGGCCTTCCAATACTTGAAGGGAGCCTGCACAAAAGATGAGGAGAGACTCTTTATCAGGGAGTGTAGTGATAGGACAAGGGGTAATGGTTATAGATGTCTCATCCCTGTAAGTGTTCAAGGCCAGGCTGGACAGGGCTTTGAGCAACCTGCTCTTAGGAAGGTGCTGGAACTAGATGATGATTAAGGTCCTTTCCAATCCAAATCATTCCATGATTGTATGTTGGTCCAGCTGTGTGCTCTGTATGTATGGAGGTGGGAAGGGTCTTTCCAATCCAAATCATTCCATGATTGTATGTTGGTCCAGCTGTGTGCTCTGTATGTATGGAGGTGGGAAGGGTCTTTCTTTCACAAAGCACTCCTGAGGGCTTTGTGGCTCCAACTGATTCTTCTGCACAGTGCTGGCCTTGCAGGCCAGTGCTGGCCTTGCAAGCCAGTTCTGGCCATCTGTGTTGTCTTACAGCAAGCACCAACACAGTGGAGTCTGAGGATTGTCTCCTTTGGAGTACACTGCTCACCTGTGTGAGCAGAGTGCCAATCTGAATTTACCTCCCATCCGTTTCATCCCCGGTCCCTGGTGCCTCTGACAGGGCAAGCCATCTGTGTTACAGCCTTTTTATCTTAGCCTGGGGAGGGAAATGGAACAGAGCTGTCATATTGCTTGCAGTCAGGATGAAGTGAAGAAGTTTAAGTGGCCTCTTGCATGCAAAGCTAGGCTCGATTGTTGAGCCTCTGAAGGTACAGCACTCATTGAAAGGTGGGGTGCCAAGGGTACCTCTAATGCTTGACTTTCTAAGCAAACCTTTCCTTCTCTGTTAGCAGTGATTCAGTTGGTAGAGTTTGCTTGGTGTGGAACAACGCTACTGTGGAACCCTACTAAGGCCCCATCTGCTAAGAGCTTGTATTGATTTGTGTCTTAATTTATAAAAGCCTTCAGTTCTCCTTGTGTAAATGCTATAAATAATGCAGATGTACTAGATGAAATGTGCCATAGGAACATCCCAGAAATCATTTCAGTCTGGGCTGAACTGAGCTAATCTAATCATGGTCAGGAGTTTCTCAATAGCTGTGAAGCAAAAAGTATATTGTCTTATTCTAGCTTCATGTATTACTCAGTACACAGGGATAGGAAGATAGGTGTTTGTAAGTGGTAATCAACTTTATGCAATGAGAGCTTTTAATGTTAAAGTATTACTAAACTTCATCTGAAACTAGTTGTAAGTCATCTATGTACACACACAAAGTATGGTAAAATCCAGTCCTGTGTCTGATTTATCTACGTAATCCTTACATTCATATGCCTCTTTGTCAGGAGGATTGCAGTGCTTCAGAGGCTGTATGTTTATATATGGAATAAATCATTTTGCCCACTTAGAGCACACAGCCATTTTGTGCTAGCAACATTGCAGAATGCATTTTATTAGGGGAATAATTTGTCCTTTAGAGATTCCATGGGCTTCAGGGCATCAAAATGTATTTCAGGTTGGACTTGGTCCAGATCTGTTTGAGAACTCCTTGGCAGTGTTGTAGGAAGTATACAAGAGTTTTAGAGGTGACCTGCTTTTAGAAGTTTGATTAGATTTTTGCTCTGTTTTATGACAGTTATGTGGAAAGAAAGCAAAAGGGATGTGGTATTTGTTGGATTGTTCCTTTAAAAATATCCAGCATTTCAAGACTGATTTTCCTTTGAAGTGGTTTGTGGTCATGGCAGCTTGGGTTCTTCCCTGCACTGATGGGCAGTGGTTCCCCCAGAAGAGAGAGTGTATTTGTATGCTCATAAATTCATTCTAATCAATGTTTCCTTCTCAGCTACTTGATGTTAGTTACCACAGTTGCAAGATGAGGAATGTTGTTTATGTGCTATTAGCATCGTTAATTGAGAGGAAACATGGATACAGACTATTTTCAGAACTGAGACTTGTCTTCCTGTCACTTTTCTCCACTTGACAGTCCCCAAACTGCTGATGTGATTAAATAGCACATTGCAGACTACCACTGCAAGACAATTTCAGAACTGACTCTTTCTGCTTCAAACTGTTTAGCGCCAAGTGCTTTGTCTTGGCTAAAGCACACAAACCTTATGAACCAGGTTGCCCATCCACAGAGAGCTTTCAGGAATTTAGAATGGAATAAACCAGGTTGGAAGAGACCTTCAAGATCATCTTATCCAACCTATCATCCAACACCACCTAATCAACTAAACCAAGCAACCAAGCACCCCATCAGGTCTTCTCCTAAACACCTCCAATGATGGTGACTCCACCACTTCCCTGAGCAGCCCATTCCAATGGCCAATCACTCTCTCTGTGTAGAATTTCTTCCTAACATCCAGTCTGAACCTCCCCTGGTGCAGCTTGAGACTGTGTCCTCTTGTTCTGGTGCTGGTTGCCTGGGAGAAGAGACCGACCCCCACCTGGCTGCAACCTCCCTTCAGGTAGTTGTAGAGAGCAATAAGGTCTCTGCTGAGCCTCCTCTTCTCCAGGCTAAGCAACCCCAGCTCCCTCAGCCTCTCCTCATAGGGCTTGTGTTCCAAACCCCTCACCAACTTTGTTGCCCTTCTCTAGACATGTTCCAGGGGTCATATGTCAACATTCATTACCAAAGGAATTCCCAAGTGCTCAGAGAAACCTGGAGAGCTCTTGAAAATCAGCACAGGAGGAAACTTCGTAAGTCACTGAGGTTGCTGCTGGTCAGACTTGGCTGTGAATTTTCCCTCTTGATTCTCCAAGTATTGTTTGCTGATGTGCACACATTGTAGTTCATCTGCACAAGCAGAAAACGTGTGACAGGATAGAGAAGAGGTATTTAGGAATCTCTGTATTGCAGTTTTATGACAGAGAAGAAAATAATGCTATGGGGGAAGTTTTTCAGTTGTCAGAAAGCTCATAAGCATTTCTGATAAATTCTGCCAGTTACTGGAAGACTGGAAAAGGTTAAACCATGAAGTAGATGAGGCAGTGTGATCTGAATTGCTTTTTAACCTGTCAGGCAGTGCAGTTCATGGGGGAAAAAAAACAAGTGCTGGTTCTGCCAAAGGGGCTGCATCTTGAAAAGCAGTGGCTCAAGAAGCACTGACTGGCAGCATTACACTAGGTCTATTGTGAAATGTTCAGCTAAAAAGGGTTGTTTGACCCTTGAAAGAGTAGCAGGAGCAGGAAAGTGATTTTATGATTATATGTATTTTGCAATTTTGTCTGATGTCTGTTTCAAAAAGTATGTTGGAAATAGTGGAGAGAAGTCTCAGTTAGGAGAGGCTATTAAAAATGCTTTCAAGATTTCGGCATCTCAATCTCTTCATAGCAGAACCTGAGGTGTGCTCTTGACAGTGTTTGAGCATGTTTGAGATGACAGAATGCCCAAGCAGAAAAGGATGAAACCCAATTTCAACTGCAGGTTAGGTACCCATTTTTTAATAGATAATTGACCATTCTTAGGGATCAGTTTTATACTAAGCTGTAATAGCAAAAGAAAGCCAGAGTGCTTCAGAGACTTCAGAGAGTCTCTTTTTAAAGGCCATTTCTTACATTAAAAACAAGTGTTTACTGAATGAGTTCTGCCTAGCCTTACATGTTTAGTCAATGGACAGGAGCAGTAAATCCTGAGATCTGGCCTCAACCCCAGACAAGGCTTAAATATGTTATTTATTCCAGCAGAGCCTCTGTCTTTTATTTCAAAGCTGCATACCTGTAGAGTAAGTGTAATTGTAGTGTTGGAGTTCTTAAACGCTGTGAGCTTGAAGATACTTGAGTCTTTAGGTGAGGATGTAAGAGTTCCTGCTTATCACCCTCAGGCTCTGAAACCCAGCACTTCTCAGAGGCCTCTGTCTCCATTGGGGCAGGCACTCTGCAGTTTGAACACGATTGGCACTTCTGTAGCAATGCTCTACCTATCAAGGCAGGGCAGGCACTGAATCTTAATGATGCCCACCATAGGCGAAAGCAAATTGTGCTGAGCTCTGTCCCGGTCAAGTAAGCTGTGGTGAATCCTAACTCCTGCTGCGGCTCAAAGAAAATGTGACCTTTAGCAGCTAACTGCTGTTTCCCTGAAATGGCTAAAACCACTTAAAAGTAATGGCAATTGGTGATATGTTAAAGACCGTTTAAGGGAAAGGGAGAAGCAGTCAGTGCTCAGTGTGATATTACTGGGTCATGAAAAGCTGGTCTGAGGGAGGACCTAAAAGATCCTCCTAGTACAGCCTGTTTTGGAGCTTTCATTAGCTTCCCCGACATGTAACTATACAAAACCTGTAGGGGCCACAGATTGTCTTTGCACTTCTCATTCTCTCTCTTAGTTCTGCCTGCTGAATGATGGCAGAGGTGTTTTGGGGCAGTAAATCAGTAAGGGTTGTTGGCACTCAGGTTTTCCATTTTATTCAGGACATTAGGCACTCTTGTTTACCTCTGCTCTCCTGTGCCAGTTGCCCTGCCACAAGGTCTTCGGGTTTTTTTCTGCTGGCTCTCCCTGTTCATTGCTATGCAGACTGAAGCCTTAGAAGTTGCCTGAACATTAAGTTTTCAGGCTTTCTGAGAATTGTGGGAAGTAAAGGTCAGGGAAAATAGATTTGCTCCCATTAAGGCAGAATGTCAAACACAGAATCATAGAATCCTTCAGGTTGGAAAAGACCTTTAAGATCATCAGGTCCAACCCTTAACCCATCACTGCCAAGTCCACTACTAAACCATGCCCCGAAGCAGCACACCTACATGTCTTTTAAATACCTCCAAGGATGGTGACTCACACCTTCCTCGGGCAGCCTGTTCTAAACAGAGCGCATGCTGAGCAAGGAGCGTTTGAGCCAGCCTAGGATAATAGACTTGGTCCTGTTGCTAGCACCTCTGGCCTCCTGCCAGTGGCCTATGGCCACATTTCTTACAGTGACATTTTGTACAGAACACTTGTGTGTCTCCTCCAACTGCAGAGATGGCAGCAGCTGAAGGCTTAGAGATCCCTCTCGAGCTGAATTTCCTTGCTCTGTGAGAAGAAGGGGCCCTGCTAGAAAGGGGTGGTGAGCCATCAGTCCTGAGTGCCTAGCTGGTCTGGGATGTGTTTATGTGCACTGTGCATTGAAACACTTTATGCTGGAGCCAGAGGTTTGTTTTCGAGATAGCTCAGAAAGAACTTGGGTGTAACAGCTTTCCAGGGGAAGGCTGAAATCAAAACATTCTTCAATATTTCCCAATTATTTTTTTTGAGATATCCTCACTTCATTTTTTTTTTTTTTTGAGTAGTTGAAAGCTTTCAACATTGAAGTTTGATTTCTCACTATTTACTCCCCAATCTTGTATTTCAAAGTTGAACTGAAATCTTCAGTTTCATCCCAAGGAAGTTTTTCAGCAATTCAAATGAAGGATAAAGGTGAAATTGGCATGGAGGGGTTAAAGATTGTGCAGTTTCATTTGGAATTGGAAACAAAGCCCAGACTTCCAAATGGGAAATTCCTTATAAGGAAGGAATCTTCAACTTGGTTCAACTTTTGATCAGCATTCTTGTCAGCGTCAGCATGTGGTTGTCTGTGAAGCCAAATACAGTTCTGCCCTTCAGGTAGCATTCAGGTTTCTTTGTCTTTTTCATTTAGTTCTTTTTTTCCCCCCACCCCAGAAACAGGTTTATGCAGTTTACTCTTTTTGTTTAAGTGTGTTGCCAAGCCTTGACACTCTCAAACTGCTAAGTGTCCTTGCTCATTAGCATCAAACACCACAGCCCATACCGCTTTTGCTGCGCTGCTCAGCTCGCACGCGTTAGCTGTTAGAGCAGCAATTAATCTCTTTGATGCTGAATGGTTTCTGTAATCATCTGACCTGTTATTTAAAATGATAATAAAAGTTCTCTAATGACTTGCATGGTTTTAATTCCTCCAGGAGTCTACACAGCACTGGAGAGCTGGTGGCAAAGAATGCTTTTTAAATAGAGTCAGGAAAATGATGACTTAAGCAGCGCAGGAGGGAAAACGAGGTTTGGTAGGTGAACAGTAAGCAGCTTGACTGCTTTATGTTGCCCTAGCAGAATTTGTGCTGCAAGCCTGACTAGTATTTTTGGAGCAAGATTTTGACAGCTCTTTCCCTGGCAATAAATGCTGTATCAGTTAGGCTGGAGCAGTGTTTGATCTGAGTTAGATTGTCAGTAATTTCTAAGCGTGTGCCTATCAATAGTAAGTAATTATGCATATGCTGAGAAGGAAGCCAAAGTAATAAAAGCCCTACACTTATTTCCCCCCCACCCCTCTTTAAAGGGGGAGGGATCTGCAGTATCACTCACAGAAATGTGCAGTAATTAGTGGCAGTTGAAAACTTTGCAATAGTGACCTGCAGATAGGCTGAATGCCTTTTTTCCAAGCTGTGCCTGTTCTTCCATGTCTCCCAACATGCTTAAAACTGGCTGCTTTCCCTTCATAGCATGTGGCAGCTCAAGTGTTTCTAGTGTTGAGATCACAGAATCACACAAACATTCAGGTTGGAAAAGCCCCACAGGACCACCACGTCCAACCGATAACCCTACTCCACAACGTTTACCCTTAAACCATATCCCCAAGCACCACATCCAAATGACCTTTACACACATCCAGGGTTGGTGACTGAACCACCTTCCTGGGCAGCACATTCCAATGCCTGACAAATTTTTTTCCTAATGTCTAGTCTAAACCTACCCAGTCATAGCTTGAGGCCATTCCCTCTTGTTCTATCACCAGTGAGAAGAGACCAGCACCAGCCTCTCTACAACATCCTTGGATGGTTTTGCTAATGCTGGTCACAAGCATGAAGACAGAGGAGTGGTGATGAGGGGCAGCACTGCCTCAGTTTTAGGAGCAAGACAGGCTCTCTAACTCTTCTCAAAGTAGTTAAAGAGAAACTCCATACAGGATTGGATAGAAATAGAGAATATTATTGGAAGTTTAAATGGAAGTGCTGTTCACAAACTGCATGCCACAGTGCAGAGCATATAAAATACACAAAATCCATAGTTTGGGCTTAGCACAGAAGCCCATTAAGCTAAAGGTTTCCCCAATCTCCACCAAACCAGGCCCAAAATCCATGCCCCACAACTTGCTTCTCTATTCCCCCTAGTTACTAAGCTCACGTGACACAGCTAAAATTTGGCTTGCCGGCTCCAGGCCCCAGCCAGGGTGCTCCAGACCCAGCTTCAGTGCATTAGCAAAGATAAGGGAGGCAGATGGGAAGAGAGAGAGAGAGAGGAAGAAGGGGCCAGAAACTGATTCTGCAGCCAGTTTTATAGGAGTGAAATAACAAAAATTACAATTTCCTGTCCACCCCTGGAGGTCCTCAACTTTATGGTTCTTAAAGGCACCCATGTCAAACCATGACAAGGACTTATGAGTCAGGCTGCTGCAGCAAGTGGACCAGGAAAGAAGTGTGGCCTTCAGTCTTTGAATGGAAGAGCTAAAAGGAACTGTGGAAGAATTAAATACCTTAATACAAAGAGCCAGGACTGCTTTGCCATGTAGTAGTAAAATGGCAATTCAGGATTTAACAGCCTTTTAATGCTTAGATTGTTTTAGGGTTCACTAGGGTAATTCTGCATCAAACAGAGCTTACAGAAATGAGTGCAACCAAGTGTGGTGACTTCCTTCTTGGTATTAGTTCTTTTTGCCAAAAATAACTACAACAAATTTGGCTCTTTACAGCAAGATTGCTTGCTTTCCCCCTCATTTTCATTTGATTGTGGGTATTATTTTTCTAATATGGTCACAGCTGTGGTTTGCTGAACTTGGGGAGTTGTGTGGTCTTCTGCATCTGCTGAGTGTCTGCAACCTTCTTCAGTGACAACTGAACACATGGATGCTTTGTGCTTTGAAAGAAAAAGAGGAAGGGGGGCGATAAAACACAGGCTCTGAGGTTGACCCAAGTTCTGGAAGGTTTAAATGAAGCTGCTGGTTTAAGAATTGTGCAGCTTAGGCTTCACAAAGAAACTAGCTTGAACTATCCAAAGCTGCTGCCCTGCTTGCACTAATGTGCCTCACCAGTGTGTACTTGTTAGAACAGCTATTATGAGAAAAAAGCAAACCTTTAGCTCTCTTTTCATAGAGGAAAAACCCAGGTCTCCTTACTCCTTGCAGGTTCTCTGCTACCTGTTTTATATCACATGTAACTGATCAAAAACAGTGGCTCTCCCCCCCCTCTCCCCTCCTTCCTTTTTACATTCTGTTTTTGTAAGAGCCTGGAAAACACTTTCAAGTCACAAAAGATCAGTGCATCAGTAGAAGAACGCTATAAGAGGTGGACTGCTTCTGTAATTCACTTGATAGGAAAACGTCAGCAATCAGCAGTAAACATGAGGAAACATTTTTTCACCGTGAGGGTGACAGAACACTGGAACAGGCTGCCCAAGGGGGTTGTGGAGTCTCCCTCTCTGGAGGTATTCAACACACCCCTGGCTGAGTTCCTGTGTGATCTGGTCTAGATGATCCTGCTCTGGTGGAGGGGTGGACAGGATGATCTTTTGAGGTCCCTTCCAACCCCTAACATTCTGTGATTCTGTGCACTTTGAAGTGTTTGGTGCTTCACTGTTTCTCGGACTGGAGGACCATACTTTGTTTTTGAAATAGAAAGTGCACTCCACTGGCCTTGCTTTCAGTAGCACCTGTGTAAATAGCAGAGCAGAAAAAGTAAATCTAGGTATAAATTACATAACCAAAGCTTTGAGGGAGAGGTGAGCACAAGTATGTATGTCAAGTATGGTGGCAGGTGAGAGGGGAGTGGGAGTATTTGAACAGGAAATCGTTTTCTCCTCCTCTGTGTGACATGGGAAAGTCTGTTCTCCAAGATTTGGCCCTCAGTGACCAATTCATCTGAACAGGTTTTGTGAAAATGAAATTTGCTGCAAGATAAGGATCTGCAGAATAAAATTAAAACTCCCCAAGCCCCAGCACCACTGAAGTGATTCTGAAAAACCTCAGTGTAGGGAGGTGATTAAAAAGGTTGCCACTTGTCAGGCTGTGATGAGCTGACCCTTAGTTTTCCTTTTGTCCTCACTGTTGTGAACTGAGTGTATGTGTACAGGCAGCTTAAGGTATGGCATTTTACTCTCTAAAATCACAATGCATTTAATCCCTGCCTGCTGTCAGTAACTTGGCTGATAACTTGTTCAACTCCAATAAATTACTTGCTTCTGGTAATCACCATTTAGATATTGAGAGCAGGAATTTGTGAGGTCTTCAGATGTTGGGGTGGAGGGAGCTTGGCTTTCAGGGTGACAGGTCTGGTCATGGGAATGAGGTAGGAAAGAAGTTAGGTACACATGAAATACCTATAGCGAGGGAGGTCGATACCTGTGATGAGATAAAGCTCACCACCGGCCCATTAACCAGGTACCCTCTCTCAGGAAAACAGCATTGTATTCAGGTACAAATCCTCTGTACCTCTTGAGTCCAGCCATTGACCTAACACCACTTGGGTCATTAAAACACGTCCCAAAGTGCTGTGTCTACATGTATTCTGAACACCTCTGGGGATGGCGACTCCACCACCTCCCTGGGCAGCCTGTTTCAATGCCTGACCTCTCTTTCCTGCTTGTAGATGGGCATCATATTTGCCAATCTCCAGAGAGCTGGCATCTCCTCAGTTAGTCAGGACTGCTGGTAAATGATGGAAAGTGGCTTGGTGAACACTTCTGCCAGCTCTCTCAGTACCCTTGGGTGTATGCCATCCAGCCCTATAGACTTGTGTATGTCTAAGTGGTGCAGCTGTTTGGCTCTACAGCTTTGCTTGGCATTGAGAACCAACTTCACCTTGTCCCAAATGATGTGTGATGACATCTTTATTGAAGATGTAGTATGCACTTGGGGCATGTGTGGGGTGTCATAGAATCAATAAGGTTGGAAAAGACCTCAGAGATCATCAAGTCCAACCTGAAGTCATCAGAGTCCGTGGATTTTGGAAGGTAAAGCATCTAGTCACTTTCACTGGGCATTTCTCAACAAGTGTGATTCTCATTTGCACCTGTCTGGTAAGAAAATAGTGTGAGATTTGCAGCATCTTATATTTTCAGAGGATGGGAGTGTAAATAACAGGTTTTCAGTTGGTGTGGCAGCTGGTGGTGTCTGAAAGGTTGAGATTGTGAGCTCCTTCGGAATTACATGGCTGCGCAGGTACAGTTGGTGTAATTAAGTTAATTAAATATCATTGTGGGACTCAACTTCATTTCCTATGCAAAGTAGGCTTGCTGTAGTTGATTCTTGCTTAGGCAATGTTCCTTCCTCTCTCAAGAGAGAGTCGGTTAATATCCAGCTACTTCACGGCAAGATGGTATTGTTCTAACCCTATACTTGCTCAATCCAGACAAATGCCAATGCTTCGGTGCCTGCCTTTCCCTTTGGGACTTTGTCACAAGCACAAGTTTTACTGTGTCAGAAGGAGTCAGAGTTGTGTTATGTGACCTACAGAGAAAAGTTTCTGTCCTGCTCCCACAGCCTGCAGGCATGGTGTTCAGGGCCTCCTGCAATACCTGCTGGCACCCACCGTGCAAAGTAGTAGTCACTTCTGCACACTGGATAATACAGGGTTGATGGCAAGCGTGGATTGAGTTTATTAGACGAGCAGCCGTACTCACTGCCTTTCTTGGGAGAGCTTTGAAAGGTCCCAGTGGGGTGGTTTATAAACTTTGTGGATTTCACTCTTTGCTTGGAGTGTTTGAAAGCTGGTGTGTGCAGTCCATATGGCGTTCTGCACTAAATACAGCATCCATTTCTGCTTTCCTTACAGCTAAACATCCTGTGGTAAAATACAATTGAAGATACTAATGGGCAAAACAGTAATTTAAAATATTCCCAGTTCTGATCCTGGTGGTTTTTGTTTGTTTGTTTGTTTTGGTGTGGGGCTTTGTTTGTTTTGTCTCTTTTTCTTTCTCCTCTCATCTTTTGGATTAGCTGTGTCTTCATACCTTGTTTGCTTTGGAGAGCAGGCTGCCTTGTACCTGAGGGAGTTACAAGTAGTTCTAGCTGAAGGGCTGTATTTGGTGTTTCATGACACATTTCATTGCTCTAAAACACCTGGCTACAGAAGAGTGTCATGCTGTTTGCATCAGAGTGCTCACATACTGAAATCACCACAGCCTGTTTGCTCAATGGGCTATATTTTCTGTCTGTTTGGCAACAGAAAAGGCTGCTTAGACTCTGGAAAAAAGTAGTTCCGTATTAATAATGTTTGTTATGGGGCTGTGCAGACACTGAGGGAGGTTGTAGCCAGGTGGGGGTTGGTCTTTTCTCCCAGGCAACCAGCGCCAGAACAAGAGGACAGAGTCTCAAGCTGTGCCAGGGGAGGTTTAGGCTGGATGTTAGGAAGTTCTTCACAGAAAGAGAGATTGGCCATTGGAATGTGCTGCCCAGGGAGGTGGTGGAGTCACCATCACTGGAGGTGTTTAGGAAGAGACTGGATGGGGTGCTTGGTGCCATGGTTTAGTTGATTAGATGGTGTTGGATGATAGGTTGGACTAGATGATCTTAAAGGTCTTTGCCAACCTGGTCTATCCTATCCTATCCTATCCTATCCTATCCTATCCTATCCTATCCTATCCTATCCTATCCTATCCTATCCTATCCTATCCTATCCTATCCTATCCTATCCTATCCTATCCTATCCTATCCTATCCTACCCTATCCTACCCTATCCTACCCTATCCTACCCTATCCTGTGGCAGGACTGCAGCCTTAGGGCAGTAGGCATCTTCTGAAAGCATATAGTAAGAAACCTTCTCAGGAGAGCTTCTCATTTTAGAAGTTGGTTGAAATTTCAGAATGGGTAACACAACCTTGTGCCTGAAATCCCACATGCTGGCATATCCCTGTCAGCTCTCACATCACATGTGCTGGACTGACTAGCAGGTTCTAGCATCCAGCACCCAAGCCAAGAGGGCAGATGTTTTATCTGTGACATTTCCATATTCTATCAAACAGCACCAATTCTGTGTGCAGCTAGAGGTGAGCAGGTCATAGTTAACTGCTGCTCCCTGGAACTGAGGCATAATTGAGGGTTGGCTTTTTAATGCTTTTACTTTTGGTAACAGTAAACTCTGTGCTTTCACTGCTAGCCAGGTGTTTTAGAGGAATGAAATGTGCCATAAAATGTGTCATTTGATTTTTCCTAGAATACATGATCAAAAAGAGAAAGTTATTCTTAGCAAGTCCTAGCTTTGCTGTAGAGCAGTCAGTGACAGAGAGTGGGAACCACAGATCAGAATGGTGCCCTGTGCTTCACAGAATCGATAAGGTTGGAAAAGACCTCAAGGATCATCAAGTCCAACCTGTCACCCAAGACCTCATGACTACTAAACCATGGCACCAAGTGCCACGTCGAATTCCCTCTTGAACACCTCCAGGGACGGTGACTCCACCATACCCTGGGCAGCACATTCCAACAGCTAACAACTCTCTGTGAAGAACTTTCTCCTCACCTCAAGCCTAAACTTCCACTGGTGCAGTTTGAGACTGTGTCCTCTTGTTCTGGTGCTGGTTGCCTGAGAGAAGAGACCAACCCCCTCTTGGCTACAACCACCCTTCAAGTAGTTGTAGACAGCAATAAGGTCTCGGTATTTTCTACCTTGTCATTCATATCAGTTAAAGTAGCTGTACCTTTGGTTATGTATACTTCAGAATTTTGATGCCTACTGATTGAGAAAAGAGCACAGAAATGCATCTAAACCACACTGCACTGGCCACATCAAAATATGGGAGTGGATGAATTCCTTGAGTTGTAGCCTCCAGTGAGGTCATGCAGCTGTCCAACAGAGTTAACTGCTCACCCATGAGGACTTTCTTAGTTAAGCGAATTAGAAGTTGTTTGGATGAGAGAGTGAAGGCATTTGGTTTGCTTGGCTTGAAAATATGGCTCCAGCTGAGGAGAAAGTTCTTCACAGAGTTGTTAGCCCTTGGAATGTGCTACCCAGGGAGGTGTTCAAGAGGGGATTGGATGTGGCACTTGGTGCTATGGTTTAGTAGACATGAGGTCTTGGGTGACAGGTTGGACTTATGATCCTTGAGGTCTTTTCCAGTCTTATTGATTCTATGATTCTATGAACTGTAACAAGAGAAGATCACACTGTGTCCTGCAAGCCACAATGATACCCAGTTAGTATCTAGCAAACACCAAAGTGGAAAGGTGCACTGTGGAGCTGCTTGGTGGGTCAGAAACCACATCCTCTGCTTCTTCCCCTGCTAAAGCAGGGGCATGGTAAAACAATACTGGGAATTGTGAGAAGCTCAGCTGGTGGGTGTGCTCCCTTTTACCCCCTTCTCATTAAATAAATAGACCATGTTTCTCCCTCTGCCGTGGAGCCTGTCATCGCAATCAATAGGCTTCAGTGTGGCAGAGCTGAGCAGCTGTAGTGGGTTCAGTTCTGCTGTGAAATTGCAGCAGTGCTGACTCGGGCATTTTCTGTGAGCTGGAAAGCAAGTGCTTTTGACTAAAATATCCTTTTGTCTTGGGTTCTCCCCTGCAGTTGATTATTGTGTCTGGAAGATGCCTCCCCCTGCGAGTTGTGGACTTTCAGCTTAATGTCAGTACTCATTAAAGTGTAGGAGCAGAAGAAATTTAGCAGGCTGGAGTTTAAACCACAATAAAAGGAAGAATTTAGTGCACCGTTGCAGGGTGCTTGCTTTTAATTGATGTGCACAGCTTAGGTATGGCAGGTATGTGTACTTCATAGCAATGCCTCATGGACATGTGCTAAAACAATCTAAACCCTCTCACCTCCTACCAGGTGGGGCTGTACATATGGAGTAACTCAGTCTAATTGTTGCAGGCACTGAACAGATGGGGTTTTATTGTCCTGAGTGCTTGCAGTGCATAAGAGCAGTGCCAGTAGGATTCTTGCCCCACGCAGCAGCTTGCTGAGACACAGCTTGCCACAGGAAGACTGGTTTGTGGCTGGGAGCTCTGCAGAGGTCTCCAGCAAACATGATTGAGATGGCATGAATGGGGAAGGATGAGAGGTGGTTTGTGTTTATTTTGGTCTCTTTATTATGTGCCATTTACTTGCTGCCTTGTACTTGAGCAAGTTCCAACATGTCACGTAATTAAACACTCTGAGCTCTTTTCGCTTTGTTGGCTTAAAACACTTTGTGGAGGTGATTGTTTATTCCCATTTTATAAAGGCACATGAGAGGGAACTGCTGTAGCACATTCAGAGAGAAACTGGTCCCTTACTGATTTCTGTTCTTGAACAACCACTCCTGTGTCACAGGTCTCCCTTTTGTAGAAAGGAGATTTCTGAAGAGGAGTTTGGTAAGAGACAACTATGCCCTTTTCACCTTCTACCTGTTCCTAGCCCTTGTCATGGTACTGCAAGCTTAGTGCATGCTGGAGTATTTGTCCATCTCAGTTACTGTCAGTTGTAATTGGAGAGGGAAAGTAAACTGTCTGCCTTTGCCATGTGTATGGCTTTATTTGATGAAGACAGAGATGCACTCACTGCTGCCGTGCTGGCATGGGCATTCAGTTGAGAAGATGAATGTGTGTAGTGGCTATAAAGTCATCCTTGATTTCCTGCAAAAGGGTAAATACCAGCCAGGTGTTCTGCTTCTCTGTTCAGACTGTACCTGGATGTGGGAAGAAGTGAGCTTACTGTACTGCTTTTTATTGTACAAGAAATGACAGAGAATACAAAGAATGTTCTATGCCAGGCACTGCACACTGGACCCACAAAGCGGATGCAAAGACCAGGCTCGTGCAGTGAATGATGGCTCAGCATTCCCATCTCTATAATAAGCTTTGCAACCTTTCTGTTCTTCCCCTAGCCTACTTTCAGCACCTCCAGAGTGCTTAATTTCACTGCACAGGACAAGAGGACAGGGTTGTCTTATGGGACTCTGGAAACATAGCTGCTGTCAAGCAGGGGTGGGTATTAGACAGCTCATGTGCAATAACTTGATGGGGAGAGTTTGGAGGTCAGAGAAAATGTGCTGAAGAAGTGCTGCCTGCATGAGTGTGGTGATTTTGCTTTCCTTGCACATTGGACCCTGACCAGCTGCTTGTGAGGTTAAGGTGGGCAGGGTAAGGTTTCTTGTCACGGTGGGTGCACGTGGGCTGGAAGATATTAGGGCTTAAGCGACCCAGAGCTTAGTGTTGCCAGTGCATTTCACTTGTCATGTGTGATGTTACAACTAGTGGCAAATTAAATTGAGAAATCAATTAAATCTTTTCTTTAATGAATGCCATATTGATTTTCTCCAGAGCCCTTTCCTGTCAGCAAACACTGCATCTTCAGAAGTTGTTTTACTCTAAGCTTCCAGACTGTATGTTTTTGAGGGGAGAAGGGCTAGTAACACTTCTTTCAGGACTGGCCATTTGGTGTAGCCACAAGAACAGCCAAGGCAGCTTTGCAGAGGACAGACTGCCCTTGGGATCAGTTCATACTGCTCTGATCATCTCTGTCCTGCAGTCTTTTCACTTCTGTTTTTCTTGATCCTGTCTGCCCTTCTGTCTCCTTTTTCCTGTCTCAATGCTTTTTCCTTCAGTATTTTTTCTCTGTTTTGGTTGGTTTTGGTTTTTTTTCCTTCTTATCCCTTGTTTATCTCTAACTGAAGTGTTTCATGACACTCAGGAAGTAACAGCACTGTTATCTTGTCTGTGGCCACCACGCTTTTCTGAGTTTTGCCTATTCTTCTTCATTTGAGATTATCAGCTCTCCGAGACCAAGACTTTCCAGCCCTCTGTTCAATACCTCTTTCCATGGGGGCCCACTTTTACTGTCTTATAACATAGTTAATATAGCTAGGGCAAATAAAGGATTCATTGGCACTAAATAAAAATTGAGTACTTTGCCTTTTTCCTGCAGTCATTGCCTCCTCTCAAAGAAATACATAAGAAGTACATAACTACATAAATGCAAGTGTCCTAAGTTGCTCAGCCTGGTTGCGCTTGGTGATCTTTGAGGTCTCTTCCAACCTTGGTGATTCTGTGATTCATTCATATCTGCCTCCACATGGCTTCTGGCATTGTGGTGTCTAGACATCTGGCTCTCTTCAGAGTTCCATGTCCCTGAAGAAGTGATGGGAGATGTTTTCCTGGGAGCACTGGCATGGCTAGTGTGTAAATGACTCCCGCTGGGAGATGGAGAATGCAGCGATTGCTTCTGGTCTGCCTTAGAGCACTAAGCAGTAACCTCAAGAGAAGCCACCTGGGAGATGTGTTTTCTATTCCTGCACCATTATTTCACCTTCTGCCTGTTGAGCATCCTTCCCTTGTCCAGTGACAGTCTCCTCTTACCAGTTCACGGCTGAACTGTGGGTCTGTCAGCGGAGGCAGTGTAGCTGCAGTGTCATCACTCAGTCCCTAGAGCACTGTGTCCCAAAAGCACTCGGAAATTTGTGTGACAAATGGCAGCCTGCCCCACTGAGGACTTTGTGATGTGCAAATACTTCAGTGTACACGTTGCCAAAGGCTGGTTGGGAACTGCAGTGTTTTGTCTTTCAGTTGCCACTTCACTATTTCCTTGCTTTACAAATGTGTTGAAGGTGCTGGTGCTTCATGAATACCAAACACAAGCTTTTCCTTTTTTTTTTTCCTCATGATCAATATGAAGATCTCAGTAGAGCACAGCAAATCTTTTCCCTGTCCTCCTCCCCAAAGGTCCTGGCTGATACTTGCCAATAATCAAGGCAATCACATTGTAGAAATAAAACATTGCCAAGGCTCAGCTGTTAGGTGCTGCTGTGTGAACTAACGTTGGTAAAGCCACTGTGCTGTTGTCCATGAGGGGGAGACTGTGCCGAAAAGCTCCAGGTCTCCAGGAACAAATGTCTGTGGAGTGGCAGCTTTGTGAAGTGAAATTCCAGCTGTTACTCAGTAGCCCAGGAGGCCAGTTGCCTAAAAGTATGCCCAAGGGGACAAGATGCAGTTTGAGAGATGGAAGAATGGTGGAGGCATATCAGAGTAGTTGATGCAGAAGGATGCTGCTATTGCACAGCAGCTTGAACTGGGTAGCCATGGAATTTCCCATAGCAGATGTGCAAGGAGGAGCTGTACCACATGCAGAGCCTTGGCCTTGGTAGCATATGCTGGGCAGTAAGTACCTGGCTACTCAGAGCCAGGATTGAATCCAAGCTCTTCATGTTCCTCTGCCCCAGGATTCAGAGGAACAGCTCTGCAGAAAAGCTGGTTGGGAGGGAACTTGTTAGAGTGAAAGAGATTGCTTAAAACCAATTAAACAGCTGAACTTCTTCCTCTGCTCACCGAGGAGTTGTCCATTTGCCTTGAGGGAAATGAGAAAAGGAGACTTGAATTCTTCTTCTTCTTCCTTGCTGTCTGTTGATTGTTACTGCAGTGGCAGCTGGTTGCTGGGTTTGCTTTCCCTGGGTGAGCCCCAGCTGTGATTGCAGGTGCCGCTCCACTAGCTCAGATGTGAGAAGGGACTTGTGAGCAGGCAGCCCATGTTGAAGTGCTTCGCAGCAGTGGGTACAAATGAATGCCAGATCTGTTCAGTGGTAAATGTTGGAACCGTGCGAGTGCACTGAACCCTTTTGAGCTGCCAAACCTTCTGTCAAGCCAGAAGTTAAGTTGTTGTAAATCTGTGTTCTCTTTTCTTTCAATAGCTTGTAGTGTGTCCTGTAGGAGTGTAAATATGACTCCAGCCAGGCATGAAACGTGCAACTTGAAAGCCACAGTGTTTGAGAGGTTGGGTAATGGAGAGTGTGATTGTGACTCACAGGAGCTGCTTCTCTGGTTGGGTTGAAATGGGAAGAGTCTTAGCATGTCTCTATCTGCCTGCTTGCCCTCCTCTGGAGGAAGGAGGGGTGTGGGAAGCCTGGCAGGGGCCCTGCTGGATTCAGTTTCCTGATGTAACTGTCAAGGCTGCTGAGACTACAGAAGCTCCCCTGTGCTAAGTAGGCACCGATGCTGTAGGAGCAGGTGCTGGAGTGACTGCCCCTGTGTATGGACTGCATCTGGTGTGTTGATGAGGTGTGTGGCTGGGAATGTTACAGTGAATCTGCAGATTCTGTTTGGGTAGGGGTTTTTTTAGCTTTTCTCACATTCCCTTCCCCTTCCACATTGGTTTTCTATGTATTTAAAGATGTGAGGATGCTTCCAGGTGGGTCTTCCTTCCATTGGCTCTGATTTGCCCCACTGAATATTGCATACTCCTGGACTCAAGGCACCAGTTCTTAGCTGTGATGAGGTCTGGAGAAAGCAGCTGGAAGCCCTTCTGCAGGTGGAGGTGTGAGGAGGAGGGAACCCATTAGAGTGCAACAGGGGGAGCTGGAGTGAATTTTCATGCTGGTGAATATGTGAGTGAGAGCCCTGACTGCTGCTGCAGTGTTACTCAGCCACGCCAGAGTTCTCCAGGCACTGTCAGTGCACATCTGTGCCAAGCACTGACACGGGTGTCCTCCATGATTAGCATTTACCTCAGCAGTGGATCTTGTTAGTGATAGCCCAACTAGACCAGGTGCAAAGTCTGGTCTAGGGAGACTTTACTGTCTTGCCATTTGTATTCACATTTGCACCTGACAAGCAGAGAAGAGGCTGGGGAAATATTTCAGCTGTAGTTTGGGTTGGTTATTTTTCAATTACTATTTTACTTTCAATTTTAGGTTCCTCACACCTGCCTCTAGATCCACCTAGAACAAAAGGGGAGTATGTTGGGCCAGGCAGTGAGAGAAGTGAAATCAGGAGTGATTAGTGTTTCTGCTGCTGTATTTGGTACATTGTGTCTAAAGATCGAAATTTGAGCTGAGGGCTGAAGTCATTATGGGAAGAAGTCAAAGTAGGATCTGCAATCATGGATGACTGCATGTGCCAATATTGCCAACAGAGTGGAGTTAAAAGCAATAAACCATCAGCATCAACACATCAAGCAATAAAATTCCACAGAGCAAAGTTCTGGGCAATGCTGGTTTTGGAAGGGAGGAGGAGATGCACTTCCTGAGCAGGATGGGATAACCATGCCCAGGTTTTCTGTCTCTCTGCTGCAACACAGCAATTTGCAGCCTGTTTCCAGAAAGGCAGCAATTCCCTCTGCAGAGTAAAGCCCTGTGTCTGCTGGGACAAATGCACCCACACATATGGCAGTGCCTGTGCCCACAGTGCCCAGTGAGCTTGTGACTGAGTCGGCATCAGTCTCACAGAGGGGAGCATGCCTTGGGCAGAGTGAGACGTACAGTGTGACATGGGAGGAACTACTTGCAGAGCTGTGACTCCATGTGCACTAACTGGGGCTGGTGGGGAATTTCTGCTGCATCCCTAAGCTGTTCCTGAGACCTCTGAAAATGTCTCTCTTTTGTTTCAGAGCCATCATCAATCACTTCAACCCGAAGATAGAGTCTTACGCCGCAGTGAATCACATATCGCAGCTCTCTGAGGATCAGGTAAGCCAGAGGGGATAACCTTTTCTGGTATTGACCTCTGCAATACAGGTGTTTGGGAGTACCTTGTGCTCACTGGATCTGATGGTGTGGCAGCAGTGTGAGGGGTGAAGGCAGGGCTCTCACGTTCCTTGTTCAGATGTGGACAAAAGGAAAAGAAAGGAGGCTTCTGCTTTAGCCTATTTTACCATCACATGCAGACATCTGGGTCCAGCAAATGCAGAAGGATGGGTATGAATATTGGAAATATGCAGCACTGCCAGCAAGTGTGCTTGCAGATTGTGAGAATGCTACAGTTTAGAATAGGGCAGGAAGTTTCTGGCAGTGCACTTAGCTATTGGACAACTGTTGGACATTCCTTGATTTGCTGTGATATCAGGGAATTAGAACTCAGGCAACAGCTGGTAGAAATTTTCTAGGGTAATTGAACTGAGCTGCTTGAGATTTTGAAAAAGATAAGGTTTTTAACAAAGAGGGTGATAGGGTTAGGTGCCTCTTCCTTAATTTGGTCTGATTTGCTCTCATCATGTCCTGCCTGTATTGCATAGATGTGTAAATGTGGCTTTTTGAAAATAGGCTGCCATGTGTGGTCTCAGGAAGGGAAGAGATGGCCTATTTCCCCCAAACAGAATGTCAGGATTATATGTTAATCACTCTTGGAGAGGTAAATGACTCTGCAGGAGCCTGGGGTGGACAACATACAGAGCTGCCATGCAAGCTGGGGGGATCATCCCAGAGAACAGCAGCATCAACACCTCCGGACCTTCCAGAGAAGAAATTGTGTACACAGTGTAGAGATACCGTTCAAGTCCTCGAGTACTCGCACCTCGAGTACTGTGTCCAGTTCTGGGCCCCTCAGTTTAGGAAGGAGGTTGACTTGCTGGAACGAGTCCAGAGAAGAGCAACAAAGTTGGTGAGGGTTCTGGAACATAAGCCCTACGAGGAGAGGCTGAGGGAGCTGGGGTTGCTTAGCCTGGAGAAGAGGAGACTCAGGGGTGACCTTATTACTCTCTACAACTACCTGAAGGGAGGTTGTAGACAGACGGATGTTGGTCTCTTCTCCCAGGCAACCAGCACCAGAACAAGAGGACACAGTCTCAGGCTGCGCCAGGGGAGGTTCAGGCTAGATGTTAGGAAAAAGTTCTATACAGAGAGAGTGATTGCCCATTGGAATGGGCTGCCTGGGGAGGTGGTGGAGTTGCCATCATTGGAGGTTTTCAGAAGACTTGATGGGGTGCTTGGTGCCGTGGGTTAGTTGTTTAGGTGGTGTTGGATTGGTTGATGGGTTGGACGCGATGATCTTGAAGGTCTCTTCCAACCTGGTTTATTCTATGTATATATTCTATGTAAGTCACCTTAGATTATTCCTTCCAGTGGATGGGATCTCATGCTAATACCTGTTAAAAGATCCTGTCTGTGTCTTGCTCTGCAATTGGTTTCTCTTTCTGTGCAGTATATTTTTACTCATTACTTGATGATAGCCTTCCGTGCTTCCCGCTAACCTTTTCACTTCTTATCCTAAGCAATCTGTAATGTGGAGCCCCCAAGCCTCAGGTGGAAGGCTTTACTGGTATAGTGGGCAAAAACATGTGGACCCTACTGCTTTGTACCCTCTTCTCAATAGAGCTGGATACAAGAACTCCAGGTTTAATTTACTTGATTTTTCTGTATTGTTCTGCCTCTGAGAGTCACTGTACCCACAGCTATATTTAGTGGTGCTTCATGTTATCAATCCTCATTCACTGATGATACACTGATTGCATCAACCCAGGCCCAAAAAAACCCAAAAGCCTTTGATAGCCAAATTTAAAACTGGGGACTCAGAGGGGAATTCTGCATAGTCTTTGGGTTAGTCTGGGAAAAAGCTTTTCAGCTTTGTGTAGTATTCATCTCCCAGCAGTTCAGGGAGGTCAGGTTAAATCCTTTCTTCCTTGTGTGTTATTCTTTAAATAAAATCTCTAGCAGCAGGCAGATAATGAAATCAGTGCTGATGCATGGAGCATTTTGAGGAAGATGATTAAGAAGTTGAAAGACAGATCTTTCCTTTTTTTCTTCTCTCCCTTCATGCTTTCTCTCAGCATAGGGAGAACATAAAACAAAGCAAAGCAATAATAGGCCCTGGTGAAGTGCAAAGAAATCATGGAGATGTCACTGTGGTGAGGGACTGTGTGCTCTCACTCAGGCTGTTTAGTCAGCACTCTGCAATTTACTGCACAAGGAGGAGAGGGAGACTTCTTGCCTTTGCTTTCAATCTGCCAGTGAGATCAGGCATTTGTGTTGGACTGGGGTTTCCCCTCTGTCAGTAGCTGTCCCGTGTGGTAAGTACATAAGAGGTAATGGTAAGTGGCCAGGATCAAGGCCAGGGTCTGGCTTTCGTAGGATAACAGAATTTGTTGTTTTCATTCTATGCAGCATGGGAGATCGAGTTTGCCTTTTGGCTGCTGCAGTCTCTCCCTGGGTTTTCTCTCCTTTTTTCCTTTTTTCCCTCCCAGTTGTGACTTCTGGGTTTACATGTGTGTTCACTTAATTCCACTTCTCTCCATAAATATTTTCTACTCACAATCCACCCTCCTTTATAGCCCTGGTTTTTTGAAGTGTACCACATGGAAATACTTAATGCTGACATTTAACTTGTGTATCCACACACAGATAGTACGTTTGGGACTGGTTATTCTCTCCTTTGAGTTGTTTCAGTAGTTTCAGGAGACTGGCATTTCCTTACTGGGAACATCTGTTTTTACAATTTAGAGGGTCAATCTTTTGAAGATTTCTTTCCCAGATACAAGCTTCTGCCCAGTTTCTCATACTCCTCTGTGGTATCTGAGAATTCCCTATTACCAGACAGGCATGGCTTTGACATAGCTCTGTTGGAAGGGGAATTTCCAGCTGCTCTGAGTTGCTTCCAATTCGCTTGAACCTAATCAGCTTGCCAACTCTTACTTGAGCCTGTGTCAAACTTACTGTGCTGCCTCCAGACTGTTCTGGCACCCTGTTCATGTATTACACGTTTGTTTGTCTTTTCTTTTCTTTTCTTTTCTTTTCTTTTCTTTTCTTTTCTTTTCTTTTCTTTTCTTTTCTTTTCTTTTCTTTTCTTTTCTTTTCTTTTCTTTTCTTTTCTTTTCTTTTCTTTTCTTTTCTTTTCTTTTCTTTTCTTTTCTTTTCTTTTCTTTTCTTTTCTTTTCTTTTCCTCTCTTCTCTTCTCTTCTCTTCTCTTCTCTTCTCTTCTCTTCTCTTCTCTTCTCTTCTCTTCTCTTCTCTTCTCTTCTCTTCTCTTCTCTTCTCTTCTCTTCTCTTCTCTTCTCTTCTCTCTTTTCTTTTCTCTTTTCTTTTCTTTCTTTTCTTTCTTTCTTTCTCTTTCCCTCTCTTTTTCTTTCTCTCTTTTTCTTTCTCTCTTTTTCTTTCTCTCTTTTTCTTTCTTTCTTTCTTTCTTTCTTTCTTTCTTTCTTTCTTTCTTTCTTTCTTTCTTTTTCTTTCTTTCTCTTTCTTTCTCTTTCTTTCTTTCTTTCTTTCTTTCTTTCTTTCTTTCTTTCTTTCTTTCTTTCTTTCTTTCTTTCTTTCTTTCTTTCTTTCTTTCTTTCTTTCTTTCTTTCTTTCTTTCTTTCTTTCTTTCTTTCTTTCTTTCTTTCTTTCTTTCTTTCTTTCTTTCTTTCTTTCTTTCTTTCTTTCTTTCTTTCTTTCTTTCTTTCTTTCTTTCTTTCCTCTTGTCCTCTCTCCCTTCCTCTCTCCCTTCCTCTCTCCCTTCCTCTCTCCCTTCCTCTCTCCCTTCCTCTCTCCCTTTCTTTCTTTCTTGTTTTTGTATTTTTAATATCCTTAAAAGTAGCTAAGTAATCAGTTGAAGGAGATTTTGCTCATTTTCTTTTCCTTAATCCTATTGAAGGCATTATTACCTTGTTACTCACTAATGTCTGTTTATTACCATTCTTAAGTCTGTCATTTCAGTGCTTTCTCCTTTTTTTTTTTTGTTTATAAGCGTTAATGTTAACATTATTACATGCTGGGGAGATTGGTGGGCTCTTGAAATTGATGGGCATGGGATTGTTTTAAGGATAGGCTGTTAATACCATTGTACACCTTCAGCCCTAAAGGATATTGAGGTGCTGGAGTGGGTCCAGAGGAGAGCAATGAGACTGGTGAGGGAGGGCTGGGAGGAAAGTCATATTAGGAGAGGCTGAGGGAGCTGGGGTTGTTCAGCCTGGAGAAGAGGAGACTTAGAGGGCACCTTATCACTTGTAGTTGTAGTCAGGTCAGGGTTGAGCTCTTCTCCTAGGCAACTAAGTGACAGGGCAAGAGGGTACAGTATGAAGCTGTGCCAGGGGAGGTTTAGTTTAGATATTAGGAAGCACTTCCTCACAGAAGGGCTGATTAGGCACTGGAATGCACTGCCCAGGGAGGTGGTGGAGTTGCCATCACTGGAGGTCTTTAAGAAAAGATTGGATGTGGCACTTGGTGGCATGGTTTAGCTGATGTTGTGGTGTTAAGTCATAGGCTGGACTTGATGAGGTCTTTTCCAGCCTCAATAATTCTGTGATTCTGTAAAGATCTCCAAGAACCATAGTTTGGATACATAGATCTGTGCTCTACACAGGTGTATTTGCAAGACTTCATGGCAATGCTTTGCTGACTCTGGTGGGATTTATCCAGCGCTGACATCAGAAATGCTGGGAAGAGACCTTTTCCTTTCCATATTCCCTTGAGCAAAGAGTGGGAGATTCCCAGGGGCAAGCAAATGTCAGGGATTCGACAATGAGCCACCTCAGTCTATCAACACTATGTGGTCTTTGGTGGTGCCATTCTCAAAGACTCTACTTGCCAAAGCAAACTCATGATCCTTCCTAGTCGTTAGCTGTGTTGACCTTGCTGCAGTTACTTGCCATGAAACAGGAAATGTCTTACTTAGTCATTGGCATCTTCTCTCACTTGCTAATTTGTTAAACCTTACTTCAGAAAGGTTCATTTGTGGTGGTTGTTTTGGTATGTGGTATTCTCCCTCTCAACACGTTTGGCTCCTGCTTGTTTGTCCTTTAAGGAACTGAAGGATGCCACGCTGTCAAAAAAATAGGCTTGGCCATTAACTGCCAGTGTAGATTTAGCTCTTCCATGCAAGTGATTATACCCATGTCTTCAAAGATGTTTCAGTCCTTTCTCAAGTCAAAGGGCAAAATAGCCTTCTGTGAAACGAATTCATAGGCTTATCTGTACTCTCCAGATGACTGGAGTGCCTTGTACTTAATGCATTGGAGGCAGTAGACTTTCTCTGTGTCATATCTGATCTGAGAAGCTCTCAACAAGTTTTCTGACACGAGCAGTAGCAGAGAACAGGGTCAAGGCAGTGAGAAAACAGCAACAGGAGAGTTGCTCCAAAAGGGCAAACACAAACAAACAGAAACACTGAAAACACAGGACATAAATGGTGTGGAAGGGATCTCACATCTGCCTTTTCTGGATGTGAAAGAGCAGCTGCCTGTAGGAAGGCAGCTCCCTTCTTGATGCTGATGTAACACAGTTACTGTGGAGAGGCTCAGGTGAGAGGAATCAGTACCTTTGGTGAAATCTCCCATTTTGGAGGTGGTGTAAAGGTCAGTGGGAAAGACTGTTGTGAACACCTGCCCTGTGTATATTAGCCTGGTAACTGCAGATGAAAAGTGTTGGGAGCCAGATCCGATGCAGATGGAAAACCAAGACAACTGTATCACTCTTGAAATTGTGATAAATGAGTGTAATGCTTGGGTTGTTCCACATTGTAATAGCTTTATAATTAAGGCAGCTGCAGTCAGATATGGCCAGGCAATCTTACAGAGCCATTTCCCTTTCCTTGAGGTCACACCTCAAATGCCGGCTGTTCCTCCCTGACCACCCCGATCCACATGGCCTGTTGTTGCCTTGTGGGGCTTCATAGAATCATAGGATTGTTGCAGTCAGAAAAGATCTTTAAGACCATCAAGCCCAAATGTTGATCTAACACCACCATGGCCATCAAACCATGTCCAAAAGAGTTCATGTCTACACATTTTTTTAACACCTCCAAGGATGGTGACTGCACCTCTCAGGGCAGCCTGTTCTGATGCCTGACCACTCTTTAGTCATGAAAATTTTCCTAATACCCTATCTAAACCTCCCCTGGCACAACCTGAGGCTGTGTTTCAGTACTAACCCAAAGTGCAGCTCTGAGAGGCTCCACCAGTGAGTGGCACAGAAGGTCACAAAGGGGTGCAGATGGGTTTACAAGCCCTGTCTGAGCCAGAGTGATTGCCCATTGGAATCTGCTGCCAGGGGAGGTGGTGGGGTCACCATCACTGGAGGTGTTTAGGAGGAGACTTGATAGGGTGCTTGGTTGCATGGTTTAGTTGATTAGGTGGTGTTGGATGATGGGTTGAACACGATGATCTTGAAGGTCTCTTCCAACCTGGTCTATTCTATTCTATTCTATTCTATTCTATTCTATTCTATTCTATTCTATTCTATTCTATTCTATTCTATTCTATTCTATTCTACTCTACTCTACTCTACTCTACTCTATTCTATTCTATTCTACTCTATTCTATGAAGGTCTCTTCCAACCTGGTTTATTCTATGTATCTATTCTATTCTATTCTATTCTATTCTATTCTATTCTATTCTATTCTATTCTATTCTATTGAAGTCATGGTTTATTCAGCTTGTTCTGGTTTCTGTAACTAGCAGCAAAACAGCTTTGCTGTTTTTCAGTACTGCTGGCAGTGGTGTTAAGAATTAAAAGCCTGTCAGCATGGGTGTGTTTAGTGTTTTTGAAATACCAAGTACCATCAGCACCAGGTACTGCTGCAATAAATCCCCCTAATCTCTTACATTAATATAACATGTTATGAGGACTCCAGACATACTTCAAAATGGTTTTGACATAATGCTGCTTCACTTCTGAAATGCAGCGAGCTTTGGGCTAGAAAGTATCAAGCTTGCTAGTGCTGTGTTGCACACGGTAGTAGGAATAGGAAACTGCAGTAAAGAGGTCAGCAAGGCAAAGCCCTAATTTAAAGTCATCACACCTTTGCAAATGATGGGTTTGCAGGGATGTTGGGTTTCATGGTCTCATTACTGACACCTACTCATGATTAATGGCTTGAAACAGATTTTATTGTTTAAATGGGAAGCTGAGCTATACCCAGAGAAATTGGAACCCCAGGTTTAAAAGGTCTGCATAAAAATTCTTCTGGAGCTGGCAGATTGCTGGCTTGCCAGCTTATGGAGGGGCTCTCTGATTTAGGTATCTTTCAGGTTTTTTTAGTGTGGGGTTCTGGTTTGGTTTGGTTTACAAGAGAAATATCCCTCCAATTCACTAATGGCTTAGACTGCTTTATGCAGTGTGCCAGACTCAATGGTTCTGAAGAGGTTTCAAGGACTGATCAGCTTTGCTGCAAGGAGACTTGAAGCTGGAGATGAGCTTTGGAGCTGCGACTTTGTGCTGTGTAGTGCCTTTTATTAACATGCAGAGTACAATACACTGTGCGTCACTGGAGGACGGGGAGGGGGGACAAAGTGTGGCAGGCCCATTAGAGGGACAAAAGAAGGGCATTGTTTTTTAACAACACCTGCTGCTGGTGAGATTATCATCCTGTTCCTAATTCAGTTCTGGACACATCCAGTCTTTAAGAAAAGCCTGGGTGAGGCACTTAGTGCCGTGGTTCAGTTTATTAGTTCTGGTTGGGTGATTGGTTGGACTTGATGATCTTGGAGGTCTCTTCCAGCCTGGTTGATTCTGAGATTCTGGGAGAAACCCTTCAATTCCCTTCTTTCAGGCTCAACACAGAGGTGCCCCAGCATTCTGCCCATTTCTACTAGTAACAGTAGCTGCTCTGTGCCTCTCTGAGACAGCAGCATGACCATGGGTCACATTGTCTGTGCCCAAAGCAGAGTCTTTCCACAGTGTGCACTGCAAATGCTAAAGCATGTCCTGCTTCATACCACTCTGTGAGCTGTCCTCTTTGGCAGGTTAGGGATTGCCTCAAAGTACAAACTGGTAGCAAAAGTAAACCCATAAAACTTCAAAGCAAGGCTTGCCTTCAGTTCTCAGGGCTGTTCTCATATCCTTCCCAGGCTGTCACTACTGTCACCAGGACTGATAAGGGCCTCAGAACTGCTGTAGTGTAGGTGACCACTGAATGTTTGGGCTGTGTTTTGGAAGAGCTGCCTTCTGGAGCTGCTACGTGCTGTGGGTTGCAAACAGGGTAGAGTCTCCTGGAGCTAGATAAAGCCTCTGTGCTGGGGCTACAGAGGCAAGACTTGGGGATGTGAATTATGAGCCCAGCCTGAGTCACAACTGGGAGCATGCTGAGCAGGAGCCACAGATTTAACTTTGTAATAAGCTCCCAGCCCATGCTGTGGAGACAGGCTGGTGTTCATCTAGTGCTTGTCCTGCACCCTTGGTGTTTCACAATAGGCTTCTCAGATTCCTGGTGGATATGTTTTATATGTGGTGCTTAACTGAGCTTGGAAAAGGGGCTGTAGGTTGCTACAGGAAGAGTCTGCAGGCTGGGATCTGAACTCCTTCCCAGCTTTTACCCTGCTGGCTTGAGCAAATTTTGAGCCCTGTGTCCTGCCAAGGGAGAGGGCAGCTGGTGTGGAGCCCCGGGGGAGCCAGGCAAGGTTTGAAGCGCCGTGTGATCTGCTGGGGAAGCGGAAGGTGACGTTAGGGGCTGCCATCACCACCGAGTGTGCCTGTACAGGGCAGGGAGAGCTCCACGGAGCGTCGCAGCAGAGGGATCAAAACCGCCTGCGTTGGTAACGATTCAATTACAACTCCGCACGTCTGCGCTGAGGGGAGGAGCTGCCAGCGGCTGGCTGCTGCCGAGCCGCGATTCAATTGGCATGTTGTGGCGCTCCAGATTGAGAAGGTTTGCTGATCCCTTGTGAAACAGGAACAATAGGCACTGGCTGTTGCCAGGTGCATAATGCATACAGGCACTCTGCAAACTTCTTTCAGCGTCCTCTCTAAAGCTGGATTTCTAGCACTGTACTTTGCTGCTTTAGTCCCCAGCTCCACCCTAAGCTCCGACACACTCAGTCATCTCTCTGCTTTACAGCCCTAGAAGCAGACAGGCTGTAGCCTGCTGTGCCAGTTACAGACAGCAGCGTGACTGAGAGCAGCCCGTCCTGGAGTCAAATTCTCCTCTCACAAAAGGGAACAGGGTTTTCAGTGACTGCCAGCCATGTTCATTCTGGGCCTTCTATAGGCTAAAACTGCTGCCTTCGGAGACTGTTACTCTTCCTTCTCTCTGGTAGTACCATGCTGTAACAGATGATATTTTTCTGCCTCTCATCTGGATCCTCTAGCTAGAGCTGCAGCTGTTTCCCAAAAGTGATAAACTGGGTCATCGCTCTGATTTCAAAGTGGGAATCAAATTGAGCTTTGTAGTCGCTCTGCTTCCCAGAGCAAGAGAGTGAATGCTGCTGAGCCAAATGGAGCTGCACCTGAACAGAGCTCCACTCAGCTGGAAGATTTGGGGGTTTGGCTCTCTAGCACTTGGCATTTGGATGTTAAAACAAGAAGTTCCCTTTTCTTGTCTGCAGTAGGGAGCTCAAAGGCAAATCTTTTAATAGAGGAAAAGGTGGCATCTTTGATGTGTATCACTCCTCCTATCTTCATGGGAGGTCTGAGGCAGGCAGTGGGATTGCTCAGGGAGCAAAGATGTATTACTTGAAGACAGCAAGCAGGAGGGATGGATGACCAGAGGGAGCGAGCTGGGGAAGGTGGTTCTGCATCAGCCAAATACCAGGGGCTATAAATCAATTCCACTGCTTTAGTTAGAGGACACTTGGATTCCCCCATAGTGCAGTTAAGGCACAAATAAACTCCTGGGGAGCTAAGTATTGCTAGCAGCACATGCTATTTCAGCATCTGCCTCGTAGCTGGCATGAGCATAGGCCTGTGGAAGGATTTTAATTCATAGCCCTGTGTTTGCTTTCACCTGAGCACCTGTTCGTAGGAGTTTCACTGTTTCCAAAACATGAATTTATGTTCTCTGTCAATAACTGCTTCACAGCAAGAGTTGCTAGCAGGGAAAGCCTGTGTCCTGCCTCCCAGATAAGAAACTGGTGAATTGCCCTGGGCAATTTGTCTGAAAATACCAAGGATGTCTGAAATAAGCTGTTGTGACCCAGCAACCATCACTTGCATCAATGTTAACCAGCGTCACAGTTGCATTCACTGTTAGTTTAAATTAAGAAGCTTTTCTCTTCCATGGAGTTAGCCAGGGTGACCTCTGGGTTTGGAGAATCTGTCGATATATCCTTAATGTTCAGAGATCAGGGTAGTTCCCTGCAGACATTAATGTTGTTTCCAGCAGCCTTAGCCTCCTAGTTGGGAAGTTTACCACTTAGTCTTACTATGTTCAGAAGCTTACTAATGAAATACCATGCTTAAGGTTGGTTTGGTTGCACACAAAACCCCATCTTGGTTTCTCAAGTGTGTTTTCTTCATCACACTGCATTTGTTTTTTGAGTTGGCTATAAACCCACACAGAACTCTGAAATCTTACTCTTGGACTTCCTGACTTCTCAGAAAATGCTGGGCTGGGGTCTTGTGTAGAAGCCATAGAAGAGGAGGAGTTCATGTGAGTGCTTCTTCCATTTGCAATGGCAGGAGCAAGCTCCTATTCCACTAATGGACCAATTGAATCACTGAGTGACAGCTGCTTGAGTGAAATGTGATCACAGAGGAGGACACTGCATCTTTTTGGCAGTGAGATTCAGTGCCAGGGAACTGGCATGACATAGCCAGCTAACTGTGCTTGGGGTGCCTTGGCTTTGGGAAGCTTTGTATTGTCTTTTGCAGGCCAAACTGAGCTGCTTTGAAGCCCCATGAGTATGTGGCTTATTATGATGATGATGATTATTAACACAGTAGAAAGCTGGAAATATAGTACCATGCTGATGCTGTGAGAATTAGTTTCTCTGGGCACTGCTGTCAGCTCCCCTCGGGGTGTATTTCTTTGGCAACATCTGTGAATCAAACCATTGCCCTTCCTGCAAGTAAGACACCAGCCTTTGCACTTAGGCATTGAATTGTCCTTTGCAGCCTTCTTCTAAGTTCTGTGAAAATTAATGTTCCAACCCCCTAATCAAATCAATCCATATGTGAATATGGAGGTCACATAGAGCCTGCCCTGAGGCTACACTGCCAGTGGTTTTCCTTCAGAATGTTTAAAAGGAAGAGTGAAGAGATGACTGAGTCTCCCATCTTCAGTCCTCTTCTGCCTCTCCTCAAGCCAAGATGCTATAGCCTTTGCTCAGCTGTGTCATACTGGTGGTTTGCTGGAGTCTGGCACCTGCCCAGCTTCCATTTGCTGTGACTGTCACCATAAGGTTTATCAGGTTCTTCTCCCCCTCTACTCTGCCCTAGTGACACCACACCTGGAATACTGTGTCCAATTTTGGGCTCCCCAGCTCAAGAGAGACAGAGACCTGCTGGAGAGAATCCAGTGGAGAGACATGAGGATGACACAAGGGACTTGAGCATCTCCCCTATGAAGAGAGACTGAGAGACCTGGGGCTGTTTAGTCTTGAGAAGACTGAGAAAGGGGATCTGATTGATGTGTACAAATATCTGAGGGATGGATGTGAAGTGGAGAGGGCCAAGCTCCTTTTGGGGGTGTGCAGTAATAAGACAAGGAGCAACGGATACAAACTTGAACATAGAAGGTTTCACTTCAACATAAGGAGAAACTTCTTTATGGTGAGAGTGACAGAGCACTGGAACAGGCTGCCCAGAGAGGTTGTGGAGTCTCCTTCTCTGGACACATTCAAAACCCGCCTGCATGCATTCCTGTGTGGACTACCCTAGGTGATCCTGCTGTGGCAGGGGGCTTGGACTCTATGATCTCTTGAGGTCCCTTCCAGCCTCCAGTGTTCTGTGATGCTGTGAATTTATGTAGCACAGAACACAGATCTAGATGGAGTTGCACGTGATGGTATCTGCAGGGTTTCTTTGTCCCCTTCATTTCTTAGAAAGGGTAGCTGTGAGCTACAGTGTAGGCACTTTAAGGCTGCAATTTGTGTGTAAGAAAGTACTCTTTTTGTTGAATGTCTTGAAACAGTAGGACAGGAACAATCTTCCAGCTGATGGAAACAGAAATGTGCATTTGTGAGGGAGCCAAGGTTGTCATGCTGGAGCTTAGGCTGCCTGACTGACAGCATCCAAGCTGCTGTTATTGGGAAGTTTCTACCCTGTTGTTAATGCTCCTGAAAACCAGCGACTTGATGGAAGCCTCTCACTATAGACTCCTAGTTCTCACCTCAGCTATAAAGATGTGCTTTTCTATTTTAAGTGATGGACCAATTTAATTACAGTACCACCTACAAGTCGCTTTGTAGGCACAGACTTAAGTCTGTTGCTGGGCTAACCTCCCCTTCTCAGAAGAATGGTTAAAAAAAAGCTACTGTAATGCCTTATCTTAGCCTTCTTCTCAGATACCTGAGCATGACACACTTTTTGCAGGGGAGAATATTAACGTGATCCAAAGTTAATTTCTTCAGCTGATGACAGTTTCCCACATCATCCAGTTCTTGCTGAGCTTTCCACCCTCAGCAGTGCCCGGAGGGATAATATTGCAGGACTGCCTGAGTCCTAAAGCGCATCTGTCACGATCTACTAAGCTGATGTTCCAGAGCTAGGACTCAGTGATGCTAGGGCTGGGCAGTTAATGCTCTACTAAACATTGTGGCATAATGAAGTTGGTTGCTGACCACTGCTGTCCCCAGCTGCTCGTCACAAAATCAGTTGTTAAGTCATATCAGAAACTTATGGTCTTGCCAGCTACATTATTAGCTTGAGGCATAGCCTGGTCCCGCATCCTCACCCAGAAACCCTTCATTTGAGTGAAGTACAGTTAGAGTAGAATAGGATAGGATAGGATAGGATAGGATAGGATAGGATAGGATAGGATAGGATAGGATAGGATAGGATAGAATAGAATAGAATAGAATAGACCAGGTTGGAAGAGACCTTCAAGATCATTGCGTCCAACCCCTCAACCAATCCAACCCACCTGAACAACTAACCCATGGCACCGAGCACCCCATCAAGTCTCCTCTTGAACACCTCCAATGATGGTGACTCCATCACCTCCCCAGGCAGCCCATTCCAATGGGCAATCACTCTCACTATATAGAACTTCTTCCTAACATCCAGCCTAAACGTCCCCTGGCACAGCCTGGGACTGTGTCCTCTTGTTCTGGAGCTGGCTGCCTGGGAGAAGAGATCAACCTCCGCCTGTCTACAACCTCCCTTCAGGTAGTTGTAGAGAGCAATAAGGTCACCCCTGAGTGTCCTCTTCTGCAGGCTAAGCAACCCCAGCTCCCTCAGCCTCTCCTCATAGGGCTTGTGTTCCAAACTCCTCACCAACTTCATTGCCCTTCTCTGGACACATTCCAGGAAGTCAACATCCTTCCTAAACTGAGGGGCCCAGAACTGGACACAGTACTCAAGGGAATACACAAGTAACTGTTCTGTTGAGTGACATGGCTTGAATCTGCCATGTTTTTTGTACATGAGATCATAACTCACTGAGACCTCAGCTTACATATGTCAGGGAGAGCTTTTTCTGTGATGGGTTTGGAACAGGTCAGGTTAAGATGCTTGAAGAAAAATAGCCAGTTGGTTTGATCCTGATCCTTGTTTAAAAAAGCCAAAAGAATGATGCAAAAAAAATCACAAGTCAGATCTGGGGAGTAGGAGAATTCCATTTTGATAGCATTCCCCTTTACAAAAGAAGGGGGGAAAAATCAACTTTTGACTATACTCTCACAAAAGCCTTACTTTAAAACATCCAATAAACGTGGTTTAAAAGATGAATCCAGACTCTGGAGTGTGAGCCATATCTCCAGTAATGTTACACAGTCAAACCCAGGTGCTTGCAGGCTGCTGTGGATTCTTCTGCCCTGCCTCTTGTTACTAACCCAAGAGCAGATGCTGCAGAAAGATCTACCAAATTTTTAAGATCACAGCTCTTCTCTGTCACTTGCTCTTGGAAGAGACAATCAGATCATTCTGATGCTAGATGCCCCTTCCTGGCAGAGGTTTTGATGCTTTCACGCCTGCAAGGGTAATAGCAAGCAGCATTTCAGATCACAGGCTTCTCTTACTCTCTCTGTTCCCTTCTCTATAGGTATTGAATTGTTTTTCTCCCACAGTATTTGACTTGAGTTTTTCCCTGCCATTGTTTCTTCCATGGGGGGCTGTGTGTCACCAGGCTGCTGACAGCACACACACTTGAGAGGATTCTTTTACATGTGCCTCTACTGGCATTTTGTGATCCTGTCTCTTTCAACATGTGATAGCAGAATATAAAGTAGGTCACTTTATTTCCTTTCTGCTTTTCTCAGTTCTGCAGCTCTTGTGATCTTTTAATTCTTTCTGAATATCAGGCAGTGTTGGAGGCTCATGACTGGGAGAGTTCAGCAGGCTCCTAAAGCTTCAGTAGTCGTCTTGGGATTGGACCTTAACAGGGCACTAGGGACATCTTTCTTAGTAGCCTTTGGGTGCCTTGGATGCCCTGCTAATTAGTGCCCTTGACACGTTTTAAGGAGATGAGAAGGGAGAATCACAGTAGCTTTCCTAATGCACAACCATTGCTTGGTGCTATGATGCATCCTGTGGCTGCAGCTGGCCCTGCCCTGCCCTCTTGTTCTCTCCAAGTTGATTGTAGCTGGCAGCTGTTGTCTAGAAGCAGTAAACCAAGTGAATAGCTGTACTTACTGCCATTTATAAAAGTGCACCAAACAAAAGCTCTAGTCACAGTCACAAGTCAGTCCTTAAAAAAGCATATGGGAGGAATTTAGTCTTTCCTGAGTCAGGCCAGTTCAGGCTGCTGGAGAGCGACAACAAAAACCCAGAGACTTTAAAGCATCTGAATTTTTCCACCTGCAGACTCATTCTTGGGCCCCCAAGGTAGTAGATACATTGGGGTAAAATTATAGCACCACTTCACTGAAAAATTCCCTTTGTAAATGATTCTCAGAACTGTAAGATCAGAGTCTGTGCAGAGTAACAAAGACCTGTGGCCCTCTCCAACTTCTGTCACTTGTTTTCTCAGCAGGGTTACTGCGGTACCAAATTATTCTGTTACCCAGAGGCGAGAAGGAACCCCTGTGGTTTATCCCACCTTAAAAATATGTTTCTACGTGGTCAAATGCATGCAAACTCCAGATTTTTGTGGAGCTTCTCTGAATTGTGGGGCTGAGTTGGAGATGCAAAAAGACCTGGTACAAAGCTTCCACCCAAGCTGCCTTTAAGTGGTGTTGAATGCCTGAGGGAACTGCTCAACTGCTATGCCTGGTTAGTTAGGAAAAGTCAAGTAGAACTTGAAGTTGTATATATCAGTATAAGGTGCAGCTTCTTAAGAACTTTGCTCTGCAAGCATGTAATCCTCTTTAAATATAGGCAAAAATTCAGATGTAAGAATTATATCAAGAGGGCAATGCGGCAGCATTTTGGGAACAGCAGAGTTTAAGATTCCCATTAAAACAAAATTAGTTGTGCAAATAAAACTTCCAGCTGATGCAGTACAAATTAGAGGGTTTAAAATCCAGAGAAAAAGAAGCTGGGTTATTAATCCCTGAGCTGAAGCCCCTAAGTCCTTTAAGAGAGTGACTTCTGCTTGTCATCAAATCCCTCTGAGTCACGGAAAACATAGACCCAGAGTTGTTCTCTGCTGCATAGTAAGAGGAAATTTAACCAGTGAACTAAATAAATACACTGATTAATTGGCAGCAATAAGGAGCTGTGTATGCACTGGATCTAATTGCTTTTTCATATTGTCTTCCTCTATCATATTGGAAGACATGGGTTTATATATTGTGCATGCAAAAATATGCTAAAACTCTTCCCACCCCTCACCAAGGCTTTAAACCTTCAACTTCAAAGGTCATTGTGTGGATCACCTCGTATTGCTTTGGACAGGCTTTGCTGGGGGTGTTGCTCAGCCAAGCTGAATTTATCAGTAGAAGTTCAAGCTGAAATTGAACACACCTCGGAATTACCGAGTAAATCAAATCTCATTTCCTTGCTTGCAGAGAATGTGGGCTGTGTGGGCTTTCTTCTTCCTTCTCAGTAATTTTTATTCCACCAGGTCAGAGTTACCTTTTTCTTAGGAGAAATACTGAGTGAGAGGCTTCCTTGAGCCTTATTCAAAAACCCATCAGAGCTAATAGCTTTGAAAACGTTTGATGTCCAGGAGGCACTTGGGAGCACTAAATCCTCACGCAGGGATTTTTAGGCTGTAGAACAATGGTGTCCTTCAAGCACTGCAGAAATTACTGTGGAGATGATATTTCCATTACAGATCCTGCAGGTACTTATCTGGGAATATGGCAAAAGAGAACTTTAGAGAAGTGGCAGCCTTGATGATCAACTCCTCCCCAAGAGGATGGCCTCATCTTTCCCTAAGTCTTCAGTAGTGCTGTATGTACAAATACATCCCACCTCTGTAGCCAGCAGGTTCAGTTCAGAGCTGTGACAGCAAAGGGTGCCTGTTTTTGATTCAGAGGGCAGGCATTGTGGACAAGCAGTTCTCCAGCTTGCTGCTCTGCCTACTGATGAGCTCAGTTTGAAGATTCAGTAGCTAAAGGTGCTTTGGAAAAGAAGCATAAGCTTTGTTCTTCTTATCCTTTGGAGAGAGTGGGTCTAGTGCCAGCACAAGTCACCTTTCCTTAAATGTCAATGGCAGGCATAGAGCCAAGACAATAATTTTATCTGGCCTCCACTTTGTGTCATGTTCTTCCTGCCATTCCTGTATCTGCACCTCTGTGGAGGTAAGTCACTCTGATAGAAGTGAGGTGCTTCTTTTCAGTCTCTTCTCAGCCGTAGATTCTGAAGAGAGTTGTCTCCTGTAGTGTTTTGGGGATGTTGCTGGGAGTGTTGTTCCCAGGGAGGTGGTGGACTCACCGTCCCTGGAGGTGTTCAAAAAAGGATTGGATGAGTGTGGTGGTTTGAGACTTAACTGGAGTTTAAGAGCTCAGATGGTAGCAAGAAAACCAAGAAATCCTCCCCCCTGCCCCCAAAGAGACTGGACGTAAATCTACCAAACCTGGAGTAGATGTGGAAGTAGGAGAAGTAAATTTTTTAACTCTCTATATATAGCCATAACAGGGAGGATTTACAAGGGTAAGGAATAAGGATGAATAGGAAAGTATAAAAACCACATTTGGATGGCCTTGTATCTGCCTCGGTGTATGTGGATTTCAGTCCTCTAGAGAAGCGTGGACACAGCAGGGAGATCAGATGCAGCCACATGGCAGAACCAGGAGGCTGGCAGCAGCTGTGGGTCCTTTCAGACAGGTGAGGCAGGAGCAAAGAAAAAGACGGCTGCCACGCTCTCCCCTTTATAGTCTTGCTGGACAGGAAGGGGGAGCAGAACAGACCAACTTAAACCCAGGGGACCCCTCTGCCCAGGAGGGAGAAACCATGTCCACCTGGATCCAGGTTTCCTTTGTCCCCTGGGGGAAGCAGGGCTCTCGCAACCCTGCCCCCCAGGATGAGTGTAACCCAGCACAACGTGGCGCTTGAAGCCATGGTTTAGTTGTCAGGAGGTGTTAGGTAGTAGGTTGGACTCGATGATCTGTGAGGTATTTTCCAACCTGGTTGATTCTGTGATTCTGTGTGATCCTGTGTGGACTGTGAGAAAGCTGGTGCTGAAGAGGTGGTAGGTCTGATGCTATAAGGATCTAGGCAGAACAGATGTTGCAGGAACTAACACTGAGTTCCCAGGTACATGAGCCCTTTTCGTCCTCCAAATACCTTTGGATTGCAAGATGCCACTTAACTGTGGCAGGAATCCTTCTTCAGAAACGTGGCTATTATCTTGGATAAATGACTGGAAAACACAGTGGAATAACTCTGTCAGCAACTTTTGGTGCCTCTGTGTTTATTGCAGAGAATGGACATGGTCTCCTTTTCCTGAGAAGGGCAGGAATAAGCAGCAGACTGTTTGGTTTCTCAGAAACCTCTGACCTGTTTTCTGTGTGTGGTCCATGCCCAAGTCTCTGCTCCCTCTCAGATTTGCCTTGCTGACTGTCTGTTGGCCAGCTCTCCTGTACTTCTCTAGCCTTCAGAAAGTGTCTCAGCTCACAGTGTTTAGCATCTCATCAGCCCTTGGTAATGATTATCTTGGGTAGTAGCCTCTGTTTTCCCAGCTGACCCAATAACCATTTAAATATTCCTTTTGAATTAACTTAGCAGTCAGCTTTAAGTAGCTCTGTTTTTAAAGGCAAAAAAGGCATTTTCTGTGCTGTCCATGAATGCTTCCAACCATAACTGGTCTCATTCTGTTTCAGCTCTGGTCATTGCCCAGATGGAGTTTAAAAGGAATGACACATTCCAAGAGCACAAAAGGGAATAATTTAACAAGTTAAAATGTTAACAAGCTTCACTCCTTCAGCATGTAAGCTCAGAAATTATTTGGAGTTTGTATTTCTGCTGTCATCACAGACTTTGTGTTTTCCCTCTCCTCCAGCTGTGCTGTGCAGAGTAGGATCCAAAAGTGTGGTTGGGGTTTGTGAGGAGCCACTTAATTGGGACGGATTTGATCCCATTGTCTTGGTAATAATTTCATCACTGTCACAGTTCTTATGAACTTGACTTACACAGGTGCATTCTCAGTATCTGGGGGGCAATCATCTCTTCCTTCACACCTTCTCAATTACTGCTGAGGTAGCACTGTGCCTGCTCATCAGCACCCTCAGTTCTTGTGCCCAGAACGAAGAGACTTCTCAGTTGCACATTTGAATGTCTTGTTTCTGCAGTAAGTGCCTTTGAAGAAGGAACTCCTGACTTTGTATTGCCATTTGTGACCTGCACTTAGATTGATTTTGGTCACTTTTGGAACTGTAGCCTTAGAGCAGACATGTTGTAACAGAAGTTCCCTTTTCACTACAGGATTTTCTGTTTTTAAGGATCATCCAGTAGCTTATAGCTGTCTGTTCCAACTCCAGATCTGCAAAAGCCTTAGTAACTACAACTTTTATGTGGGTTGAGTCACACAAACTTCCAAGCACTGCCCACCTTTCCTTATTAGCTGGCTATCTTAGCATACTGCTACTACAGCTTTTCTAGCTGTTTGCAGCTCGAGCTATTTGCAGCTCACCAGTTGGCTACAGATCTTCTATTTACTTTGGGCTGCATCTTCAGAAGGCAGTTTTGCAGATCGAATTTATGAGTCCCTTAGAGTCACTAAGCTGTAGGAGAGTCTCCTAGATAGTGCCATGCAGGAGAGGACTCTTGGAGTCACTGTGATAGGCCTGGAAATGTTGGCTCAAGGCTCAACAGTGGTCAGGAAGGCCAATAATGAATTAAAAATTATTAGTGCAAAAATAAATCAGGAACCTTGTGTTGTCACCATGTAAGTCTGTGACAGCCCATGTATGAAATCTTGTGTATTGATTCGAGTGCCCTTACTTCAGAACAACTGTGGAACTGCAGAATAGTTCAGATAATCAAACAGTGATTTCACAGGATCACAGTATCACCAAGGTTGGAGGAGACCTCAAAGATTACCAAGTCCAACCTGTCACCACAGACCCCATGATTAGACCATGGCACCAAGTGCCACATCCAATCCCCTCTTGAACACCTCCAGGGACGGCGACTCCACCACCTCCCTGGGCAGCACATTCCAATGGTGAGGTGAATGACTCTCCTCACCTCAAGCCTAAACTTCCCCTGGTGCAGTTTGAGACTCTGTCCTCTTGGTCTGGTGCTGGTTGCCTGGGAGAAGAGACCAACTCCCTCCTGTCTACAACCTCCCTTCAGGTAGCTGTAGACAGCAATAAGGTCTCCCCTGAGCCTCCTCTCCTCCAGGCTAAACAATCCCAGCTCCCTCAGCCTCTCCTCATAGGGCTTGTGCTCAGATTTGTTTATCTGATTTCTTGGCTATTCAGACTTCTTGCTTACATTCAAAAGCTTTTGTTTTCCCCATCTTAGAATGGACTTCAGTGTGTATTCCACATGTGATCAGTTAGGCAAGTGAGCTCTGGATTTCCTTTTTCTTGGCTTCCTTGCACCTCCTTAAGCCTCTGAATTATGAAGCCTTTTTATCGCTTCCGTTATTAGCCATTAGCCATTAACAGCTGGCCTTCTGTTGTCACTGTTCAGTTGCTTAAATGTAAGCAGGAGCTATGGAGCTGATCTTTCTAAGCTTTGCCTTTCCAAAGGCCTACCTTCCTGCCCCAGTTCCACCTGGGTCTTTCTTTGGGATGTCCTATGTTGTTTCCACTTACTTTAAACATGACAGCATCCACTTGGTTTGTGGCCACGTTTTTTTCAGTCTATTGTCATGTAGTTTTGCTGTTTTCCTTTAGTTAAATTTATTCATGTTGTGCAAACCAAGTTCAACAAGATTTCTGAATGTTTTTTTAAGTAATAATAAAATAGATTAGCATCTGCATTTTCTCAGCATGTGTCACACCCAGGGCTGCAATAGTACAGTTCATAGAGGCTGTTTGTTTGCTAGCTGCTGTGAAGGAAAAAGGAGGGGAAAAACCCCAAACAAACAAATGCCTGATGAGCTCCAAAGTGTTTTGGAGTGTCTGTGTCCTCTCTTCATTTGACTTGATCTTCAAGTCAGAGCTCTGGTGAGTTTTGCCTTTTTTTTCCCTAAGTCAGTCTGTAACTGAGGTTGTAGCCAGGTGGGGGTCGGTCTCTTCTCCCAGGCAACCAGCACCAAAACAAGAGGACACAGTCTCAAGCTGCACCAGAGGAGATTCAGACTGTATGTTAGGAAGAAATTCTACACAGAGTGATTGCCCATTGGAATGGGCTGCCTGGGGAGGTGGTGGAGTCAGCATCATTGGAGGTGTTTAGGAGGAGACTTGATAAGGTGCTTGGTTTAGTTGATTAGATGGTGTTGGTTGATGGGTTGGATGCAATGATCTTGAAGGTTTCTTTCAACCTGGTCTATTCCATTCCATTCCATTCCATTCCATTCCATTCCATTCCATTCCATTCCATTCCATTCCATTCCATTCCATTCCATTCCATTCCATTCCATTCCATTCCATTCCATTCCATTCCATCATGCAGAAGTCCATGATGGCTGTGTGAGGAGCACAAGCTCTCCTCCACTGATTGCTGTGAACCTGACCAGGTGACATAGTTCTAGAAACTCCCTGTGACTGCAGATATTTGGTTAGACCATAAGGAGAATGAGAGTCCCCATTGATTTTTCACTTGGACTTGGCTAGGTTTTGGTTTCTTTGAACTGGGAAGTCTGCTTGCTTCTGTTGGGGTTTGACTGAACAGGAAGGTTTTTGTTGCATACCCTGTCTTATCTGTTCTCTAGACAGCCTGATTTCTGAGCCAACTGTCCTCTGGGCAAATTAGAATTTGTTTACTGGGAATTCATTTCCCCATGTGTATTTTAGGGATCCTGTTGTAGCTTTGTTGAGGCAATCTGAACTGAAAATTGTGTATTTGGGTTTCAACATTTGCCAGGATTCTTTCTGGCCACTGGCCCTAAAAAGGGTTTTTTCAGACCTTTCTTAAAATCTTCAACTACTATTTTTCAGGTCTTGTAGCTTGCTTTGATTTTTACAGCAGCTTTGTGTGTTCTGGCTTCTCGGTTCAGCTGGGGCAGCAGCTCACAACTTAGACTCTTTTATCTTGTTTTGGGTACCAAGGTTGCTGGTCTTACATTAGTCAGTGAACTGGTGCTGGAGAGCTGCTGGTGATTTTTGTTTTCTTTAAGTCTCTGTGTCCAGGGGGACCAGGTCTTCTGTGAATAGAATGGAATGGAATGGAAGGGAATGGAGTGGAATGGAATGGAGTGGAATGGAATGGAGTAGAATGGAAGGGAGTAGAATGGAAGGGAGTAGAATGGAATGGAATAGAATAGAATGGAATGGAATAGAATGGAATGGAATAGAATGGAATAGGTTGGAAGAGAGCTTCAAGATCATTGTGTCCAACCTACCATCCAACACCACCCAACCAACTAAACCATGAAACCAAGCACCCTATCAAGTCTCCTCCTGAACACCTCCAGTGATGGTGACTCCACTGCCTCCTCAGGCAGCACATTCCAATGGGCAATCACTCTCTCTGTATAGAACTTCCTCCTAACCTCCAGCCTAAACCTCCCCTGGCACAGCTTGAGACTGTGTCCTCTTATTCTGGTGCTGGTTGCCTGGGAGAAGAGACCAACCTCTGTCTGTCTACAACCTCCCTTAAGGTAGTTGTAGAGAGCAATAAGGTCACCCCTGAGTCTCCTCTTCTGCAGGCTAAGCAACCCCAGCTCCCTCAGCCTCTCCTCACAGAGCTTGTGTTCCAAGCCCCTCACCAACTTTGTTGCCCTTCTCTGGACAAATAAAGAAGGCTGTACTGAAATCACAACATTCATCTATGTGGGCTCTGCTCAGTGAGCATAAGGAGGTTCCCGTCCCCCTGTCTTATGCTTTGGTGACAGCAGATGATTCACTGCTGTGCTAGAATGCAGCTGGTAGATAAAGAGCCTCTCCTGGAGCAGCCCATCACATTTGAGCACTTAAGTTAATTGTAAGCACCACGGGGAAATACAAAAATTAACGGTCCGGTCCCTGGCTGTCTGCGGTGCATTTCGAGCTTTGGCAGAGTTGCAAGTGCTTTCACATACCTAGCAGTGAGAAATGTTTTCATAAATGCCACCAGCTGGAGATAAGAGTTCACAGCTCCAAAATGGGCTGTAAGTCCAAAATAGCAAATCTATCCGTCTCATGGTTTGATGCTCCTGCCCTTCCATATGCTGCGGGCTCTCCTCACAACATTTCTAACGGTGGCCAAGCTTAGTGGGCCTCATTCAGTTTCTGAGAGATTTCCCTATGTAAATCTAAAAGTCTGCTCTGGCAGATTTCAGTAATTCCTCATTTTAAAGATAATTTGTTTCAGGATCTTTGACTTCTTTGCCCTGCCTGTGCTTTGGAAGCGCCAGCATTGTGCGGTACGTGGATGCTCGTCCTCTTGGCAGACACTCTCTGAACTGATTCTCTTCCCTTGAGTAACACAGAATTGCCTCCTGTAATTTGTCTTCAGACCCTGTCCCTGCAGCCTGGGGAAGAGCACACAAGACCCCACAGTGCCTGCCAGGTTCTTTGAGGCAGGTGGGATATGCAGATCGGTATAAACTCGCTGACTATCTTTGGAATATTGCATCCAGTTTTGGTCTCCCCAGTTCAAGAGGGACAGGGATCTGCTTGAGAGAGTCCAACGGAGAGCTACCAGCATGATGAAGGGACTGCAGCACATCCTCTGTGAGGAGAGGCTGAGAGCCCTGGAGCTTTTTAGTCTGAAGAAGGCTGAGAGGTGATTTAAGAAATGTTTATGAATATCTGAGGGCTGGCTCTGATAGGACCAGGGGTAATGGATATAAACTACAACACAGGAGGTTCCCCCTCAACATGAGGAGGAACTCTTCACTGTGAGGATCACAGAGCACAGGCTGCCCAGAGAGGTTGTGGAGTCTCCTTCTCTGGAGACTTTCAAGACCCATCTGGACGTGTTCCTGTGTGACCTGTGCTAGATTCTGTTGTCCTGCTCTGGCAGGGGGGTTGGACTCAGTGTTATCTTCAGAGGTCCCTTCCAAACCCTAACATGCTGTGATCCTGTGAAACTTAGCAAAGCAGGCTGGTCTGGAGACAAAGCAGTGTGAGCCAAGTGCATTTTTGTTCCAGTGCTGCAAACCCAAATGAGTTGAGCAGAGTGCATTTAACACCTATGAGAGCTGTCATATGTGTAGACATGACTTCTTGAAGTTGCTCTGAAGTAGAACTCGTGGCATAAGCTTTGTGTAGACATGACTTCTTGAAATTACTCTGAAATAGAAGTACTCATGGCATAATCTTTCTGGTGAGGTAAGTAGGCTTTTAAGTATCTGACTCCTGGAGCTCAGAGGGTGTCGTACATGTAGCACAGGACTCTCTAGCCCTAGTGGTGGCTACACAAGGCTGTTGGGTTATCCACCACATAGGTGCCTTCTGTTTGTTTATACATCTTAAAAATGAAGTCCCCCTAGAAGCTATGCAGGGAGGTCATTCTGCCCCTGAACTCAGCACTGGTTAGGCCACACCTCAAGTACTGTGTCCAGTTCTGGGCCCCTCAGTTTAGGAAAGATGTTGAGTTGCTGGAACGTGTCCAGAGAAGGGCAACAAAGCTGCTGAGGGGTTTGGAGCACAAGCCCTAAGAGGAGAGGCTGAGGGAGCTGGGGTTGCTTAGCCTGGAGAAGAGGAGGTTCAGGGGAGACCTTACTGCTCTCTACAACTACCTGAAGGGAGGTTGTAGCCAGGAGGGAGCTGGTCTCTTCTCCCAGGCAACCAGCACCAGAACAAGAGGGGACAGTCTCAAGCTGCACCAAGGGAGGTTTAGGCTGGATGTTAGGAAGAAGTTGTTCACAGAAAGAGTGATTGGCCATTGGAGTGGGCTGCCTGGGGAGGTGGTGGAGTCACCATCACTGGAGGTGTTTAGGAAGAGACTGAATAGGGTGCTTGGTGCCATGGTTTAGTTGATTAGATGGTGTTGGGTGATAGGCTGGACTTAATGATCTCAAAGGTCTTTTCCAACCTGGTCTATGCTGTGCTATGCTATGCTATGCCATGCCATGCTATGCTATGCTATTGTATGTGTGTGGCTGGTTGTTTCTTGCTATTTGTCTTTGTCATTCTTTGCAGCCTTTCAGCTTCAGAAATTAAGTGTTGACTCTTGTGAAGGCCTGTCCCATGTGAGCTTGGAATGGGCATCACATTGAGCTTTTGGATGGAGTTGGTAACAGTTTGGACTTCAGGGTGTTTCTGAAAGCTGTGTGATTTCCAGAGCACTTGCATCAGTGAGTCTTTTCCCACCATTAAAGAGAGGTGAATACTCTAGGGCTTCTAATGGATTGTGGGTTTAAAGCATTTCTGGAATGGATAAATCTCATCCCAAAACAGGGCACCATATCTGCCAGCAGAGTTCAGACAACGACAGTCATCCTCCGAGTGAGCTTCTGAATTACTTCTCTTTAAAAGAGGCACCTGTGGGCACAGGAGAAAGACTGTAACTAAACCCTCCTACTCCATGGATAGAAACTGTCAACTTTGGAGGCTTTTCCCTTTAAAAATCACAGATCTCTCTGAGCTACTGTATATCATCTGAGCTACTGTATATCATCTGAGCCCAACAGAATGACTCTGTGCTGTTAGGAGAAGGTGGTGTGAAACGTCCCTCTGTGATGTGGCTAAGTATAATAATAATAACAATCATCATATTTTATGTATGAACAAAACCTTTTACCTTGTGTAGAGAAGTGGCAAGGCCTGGATTTCAATAACCTTCCACTGCAAGTGTATAAAAGCAGCCCTTAGGAAGGATCTGGGATGTGGAGAGTTAGTTTTCCCTTGTGTTTGGTTGTATGCAGAGTTGTGCGGTGAACACAGAGGACTGCCAGAAGAGACTGTCAGGGACAAAAGGCTGACTGATGGGCAAAGGGTGTTTGCTTCTGGGCTCCTAGACACTGTGTATCCTGGCTAATACTCAGTGAGCTGAGCAAAGGAAGATAATAGGCAAAGCCAGAGTGTCTGAGTAACCCAGTGGGAACTGTGTGCAAGGGGTCCCTGCACCCACCTTAGCAGTGGGAAGCAGGGTGAGGCACCTTCACTTCTGGGCTCACTCATCTTGCTGCATGCTGCTCAGCTTTCTCCATCTATCCAGCTCCAGATACTGAGCAAGAGGCACTCATGACTCCCCTCAGCTTTTGTTTCTCCACAGTCAGGAACTGGAGCATGTATTTGTGGCCCTGTGCCATACTGGGACTCACAGGCAGCTGCGCTCACCTCTGCAGGCATTTCTTCCCCCTGTGATTTGAACAGATTGCTTGGGTCTTACTGTCCAGCATTGCTGATGCATCTGCATCACTGCAGTCCTGTTTTCATACTTCAGAGGAGAAATTTGCCCTTGGTTATTGTCACTTAATCTTTTGGGGTAACAGCTTTTTACTGTTGGAAAAATGTGTCCCTACTTGGTGCTGCATCCTATTCTGAGAGTGACAGTTGTGTGAGTTGGTGGGGGCTGTCTTACAGACTTAGTCTGAGCAGCCTTATGCTCTCAGCCCACAGCAGGAGAGGGCCATAGGTCCTTCACTTGCATGTAGTACAAACAGCAGCTGCTTGATGCAGGAAAACTGGGACACTGGAGCAGGAATGACAAAGTGCTGCATATCTTGCACATACGGAGCATGATTACATTTGAGTTTCAAGCCCAAAGTATTGTCTTTCCCACCTTGTACACCAGACTCACTCTGCATCCTCTGGATCCATAGAAGGGTACTGTATGCACAGTATGTCTTTGGAGTCTGAGTTATTAGATTGTCATAGCAACATCATCCTCCTCTTCCTCTTAGCATTCACGAACATGGAGTTAATAGTCATGACTTCATCATTTTGAGGATGAGGGATGATGCTGAAGCATCAGCTCCAGGCTAGCTGCAAAGGTGTGTTGGGTCAGGCAAAAGCTCTTGTCCTAGGGTGGGTGCTTTTCTTGAAGCCAGCATGAATGGCTTCCAGCACATGTGTGTAGCACTGGCACTCTAGTGGATCCTTCCTTTGGACTCGGCTCCTGCAGCCTGCAAAGGAGGAGAAGGAGCTGAGTGCAGAGGGGATCTGGGCAGAGTTTGTTGGGAAATGTGGCAGCTGTGTGTGGGGGTTCTTTTATTTAACTTGTAATTATTTAGTTATGTGCTTTGTCTGTGGCACTTCTGGTGATTAATTCTAGCAGAGACTCCAGCCTGCATCAGCAACTTGAAGTTGCTCTATAAAAAGCGTGATGCCATTTGAGGGGAAAAAAATCCAGACAACAGAACCCAAAACATTTTCCCTATTAATTAGAAGATACCATTGTAAAATGTGGGTCAGTTATTTGGCAGTGGAGAGGCAATAGCCCTTTCATAGTCCAGGTGGCAGCAGCCTTTTCATTTCAATCAGCAGTGTTGCTATTCAGTTGAATTCACCAGGAGAAACACTCTGGGACTGTATCAGTTGCATTTAGAGATTAGTGAGGGAGAATAAGGGGAAGATTTGAACTAAACCTGGAGCAAACAAGCCAGTTTGAAGACTCCAATGTTAAATGCACATCAGGTTTCTGTTAGAAAAGGGAAAGCTTCCTACAGCCTCAGCTCCCCTTTGAGCTGAGGGGACAGACTGCTGGGTTTGCTCCTGGTATCTTGGGCTTTGCTGAGGTTTCAGGGGTGAAGTTGCTGTAATTTCCTCAGTACACAGTCAGTGCCAGGCACTCTGCATCCTTCATAAAGAGGACAAAAGGCATATTTGTCTGTCTTCATCTGCCCTTGGCCCTTATGCTGGGTCTGTGCAGTAGCACTGGCCATGGGTTGTCATTACATACACCATAGACTGGCTGCTGCAGCATGGGACAGCTAGGCCAGAAGTGCCCAGCTTTTCAGCCCTGGGGGGGGGCTTGCAAGGCCTCATCTGGAGAGCTTTCTCCCACCACACCCTTGTGAGTGACATACAGTTGGTGTGGGAATTAAATGCATTTTAACCTAGGGGTTGCTAGGGTTGGGGGGGTTTGGCCTTTTGATTGATCATTCAGTCAATTCTTTTCCAACTGCTTCTGTGTCCTGGTAGGCAATGATTGTCTCATGGGTGTGGAGATGCTTTAGCAAGGTCCAGGTGGTGCTGACTGATTTGTGTTCCTGTCCTTTCCTCTGCTGATTAAAAAAAACCAAAACAGCTTAGAGACCTTGCTTCTTGCTTCTGCTTTTCCTTTCTTTTTTGATCATTACCCATGCATGTTTCTAAGAACCTACCTACTAGCAGGTCCTTTTCTGGGTGGTGTAAATTGGTGCCACTCTCTAATTTTAAGTTCTAATAAGGCTGTGACTGCAGTTGCAGGTGATGAAAGATTCTCCAAGTTCAGAAGTTACTAAGCAATGAAGCCTACCATGTCTGCCAGAAAGATGGCCTCTGTTCTGTGTGTTGCCCATTAGATTGCATTGCTAGGGTAGATTCATCTCTGCCTTTGCTGTTAATGATGGTTGTGTTCTGCTGGGCAGGATGGGGACTGGGGGCTGCTGCATGTAATTCCCTTGTTTCCCCAGGACATGCTCCTCAAGAAGGTCTGGTCTCTCCTCAGGGAGTGCAGCAATTCAGTCAGCAAGGAAGAAGGCTGTCTAGAGAGTGGCACAGCAAAGCATGGGCTGGCTTGAATGTGGAAAATTTGGGGGTGGGGCAGTTGTTTGGAAGGAACCAGTTTCGGAGCTTGTGTCCACAAGAATCCATTGACCTTCTGGAGGTTGTCCATCTGGTTTGCAAGGGAGTGATGAGCTACTGGATACAGCAAACTAAGGAGCCCAAAACTTTGAAACAATCTTGTTCCTTTGGGTGCAGTAGCATGGCACAGGTGAAATGCTGTGGAGAGCTGAGCCCCTCTGTTGGAAGCCAGAGCCACCCCCCCCAGTATGTTACAGAATACAGAATGAACCAGGTTGGAAAAGACCTTTGAAATCATCAAGTCCAACCTATCACCCAACACCATCTAATCAACTAAACCATGGCACTAAGTGCCTCATCCAGTCTCTTTTTAAACACTTCCAGTGATGGTCACTCCACCACCTCCCTGGGCAGCCCATTCCAATGGTCAGTCACCCCTTCTGTGAAGAAAGTTGTAGAGGGCAATAAGGTCTCCCCTGAGTTTCCTCTTCTCCAGCCTAAACAACCCCAGCTCCCTCAGCCTCTCCTCATAGGGCTTGTGCTCGAGACCTCTCACCAGCTTTGTTGTCCTTCTCTGGACACATTCAAGTGTCTCAATGTCCTTCTTAAACTGAGGGGCCCAGAACTGGACACAGCACTCAAGGTGTGGCCTAACCAGTGCTGAGTCCAGGGGCAGAATGACTTCCCCATTCCTGCTGGCCACACTATTCCTGATACAGACCATTACCTCTGCTTGTAGGTTGTGGGTGTTACTGGGGAAGGAGGATTATGGGGCAGAGGCAGTTGTGGCTACAGGAGGAAGCTGAAGCCTGAGTGCCACAGAAAGCACTTGCTATTCAGAGCAGCTCCTGAAGCGTCGGTCTGGGAACACGTACGAAGGGACCTGCATTGCTAACGCTTCTCTGGAACTTTTGCAAAGCAGTCACTGAGAGAATGGTGGGGCAGGGGGTTAATTGGATAGCAAATTATCTTTAAATTACAGTGATGGAGCTCCACTGACTTCTGGTTTGTTGCAGTGGAGTGAATGAGCGAATGTAGCCTCAAGGGCTGTTACAGGTAACTGCAGGAAAGGAATTCAGCAGACTTCACTTTTCTTGTATTGACCATGTCCAAGTTGCTCACTTCTGTCACGCTGCTTTTTTTAAGACTCTGATTCCCCCTAAGGTAACCTACCAAAAAAAAGAGAGAAAGATTTAGGTTGTGACTGCTCTTCACTTGATTTTTTTTTTTCCCCCCACTGTAAAGCTCCAGTGAAGTGGTTTCTGAAAAACCAGTTTGCCCTGCATGATTGTCCTTGCCCTCTGAGAAGTGTCACATCAAGCTCTTTGGAGATCAGCTGTAGCCCACTGTGCCTGGCACTGGAAGTGGTGTTCTTCCAGGTGCTTGGGAGGTTTTGAAAACTGAAAGACCTATTTAAAAATGGTGTGGAAAAGTTCAGCTAAAACTCTCCTCCTTGAAGTCATTCATACCTCACCATCTTGGCAGCGATGTTTTCTAGTCTGCCATAGGGACTTCCAGGAAGACCAGGCTGGACAAGACCTTGAAGGAGAAATGCTTTAATCTCAAAATTCAGTTCCTCTGACAGAAGGGTGCAGATAAAGACCTCATGTGTTTAACTCAAAAGGGCATTCTTCCTGCACTAGTTTTCCTGGACAAAAGTCCAAGCAGTGTGGAGGAAGGACAAAGGATGCTAACACATCCTTCTCTGGAGACATTCAAAACCCACCTGGACACGTTCGTGTGTGACCTACTCTCGGTGATCCTGCTCTGGCAGGGGGTTGGGCTTGGATGATCTTTCAAGGTCTGTTCCAGCCCCTAACGTTCTGTGATTAACACATAATCTTCTGTTACACAGAGGATGCAGGGTTTTGTCATCTGTGCATTTCAAACGTTCATGTGCGATGCTCTTAATACCTTCTGCTGCTCTTTAACCTCTTCTCTGTCTAGCAGCTACATCTTAAAGAGCAGATGAAATCATCTCAAGGATTGCAGGTCCTAATCTCAGTAACAGTTTCTCTCCATTGTGAGGTATGAAGTGAAATGATCTGTGAGTGGGTTTATCTCGGATCCCACATAGCATTTTTCCTCTCAGCAGCAGCAAGAAAGGGAAATTATCAGACAGTGAGGAGAAGCTGTTTATTTTAAACTTACCCTTTCTTTTTAAGTTCTGTTTCATAATTAAAGGATCTAAGGAGTGGGAGCCAATGAAAATGTGTAGCTAAAGGGATAAGCTCATCTCAAGTTCAGTGCAGAGATTCCATGAAGCAGTGGGTTACACAGCAGAGACTTTGGGGCTTGCTCATTATCTGTTCTTCTCCTAGAGTACCGGAGTTCTTAGCTGCCTTTCAAAGGTGGCATGGGAGGGCTGATTTAAAGGGTACTGATTACAGAGCTCACTGCTGCCCTTGGAGTTTACTGCTCCTACCATGTTTTGAGGATGCTTCTGTTGGGCATTTGAAGAGCTGTCTACTCATAGCTAGCAAGGAGGAATCCTCATTTGTCATGGGCAAGCATGTACATCCATTGTCTGGGGACACCCATGTAACACTGTGCATGGCTGTGTGTATGAGGGCACAGGGGAGTGAAGAGGAGCCCTAGGGAGGCTTCTGGGGCAGTGGGGTAGCCCTGGGTAAAATGCCCCCACTCTGAGTTACTGCTGGAGAAGCCTGTTCTACTCCTCACCTTTCAAAAAACATTTCTCCCCTGCAGCTTACTCATTTTGGTCAACTTGGCTTCCTCAGACTGACAGGAAGATAGTTCTGTGATTTGTACAAGCTGATAGATTCTTTGTTGCTCAGAAGAAGGTGCATTATACTACTCCCCATCCCTAGGGGATAGTTGCATCCTAGAGTAAATAATTTCTGTGGCCAGGAGGCTTTCTTTCATCATTGCTCTTGGCTCTGTGATACTTCTTGCAGCTCCTGCAAACAGGAACAAGGCCAGGCTGAGTTTGGCAATGGCTGTCATTGCAGGGGGGTCTTCTCTGCCGGTGAAGCTGACAAACAGCATTAGCAAATGAGTGCTGGAGAGGAGGCTGCATTCTCTTGCAACAGCAGGACACTGACAGGCTGTTCTTAAATAATGTTGCAGAATACTGATTCCTACCCCTGGCTTGCCTCTGCAATGCTGGAGGACAGCTGAGCTGCCAGGAGACTCTGCTGTGTAACCATCTCACTTGGGAACTACTTTGGGACCTATTTTTACACTCAGTCCTCATTTGGATGATGCCCTGTGGCTTCTGTCACCTCAGGTCTTAACCTGCTTCTCAGTGGGGTTTTTTTTTTGAGTGTCTCTGTGCACCACTGCCAAATGTAAAGTTTGGGAGAAACAAGGTTTTGTAGGAGCTCTAAGCAAGTGTAGGTTTCTTTAAAGGATGTAAGGACTTCATTCAGTCCTGTACATGAAGGAGCTGTTGGCTCCCTAAAAGGATAATCAAGGGTAGTGTTTGTGCTGTTGGGAGGACAAGAGGAGAAGTAGAAGGGTTCCTTAGTGTTCTGGTCACTGCTATCTTAAATCCTCTGCAATACTTTTCACAGGGTCTTTCTGAGTTATGATGCCCTGGGCCAGAGCCCTTTTCCTTTGCACCTTACAGAATGTAGTGCCCTTGGTTAGGATCTTTCATGATCAGAGGTTCATATACTGCAATCTTTAGACGTTGATATTCTATGTACCAATCAGATTAAATAGTATCTGCCTAAGCAGGAAGTTCATGTGTTGGTAAGAGAACTGTTTCCAGCATATGTTTTGCCCAGGAGCACTGAGCTATATGGTTCCTGGTAGGAAGATTATCATTGCTTAGCATCTCGCAAATGCTTTGAGGACTGTCTGTGTCCATGCAATGTTTGAAGCTAAAAAGCATTGTGGGAGTCCTTCTTGGTGTTCCCTAGCTAGGCAAATTAATAGTTGCATAGAACAGAGATGTGTAACTAAGAATTTGCAAGTATTGCCCAGTGCTGGGAGCAGAACAAGGCAGTAATGTAAGCTGGAGTGCTTTGGTTGCAGTGAAGGCAGGTAATACAATACCTCCTGATCAGGAAGACCTGGATTTGTGTCTCCATCTGCTTCCCAAACTAGAGTCTGTACCAGAGCTGGTCTTCTCCTAGTGCATATTAGAAGCTTGCTTCTGTCTGGAGAGCAGTGCAGTGCTCTGTATGGAAGCTGAGCTGAGCAGCTGTAGAAGGTGGTGGTTTAGCAGGTTGTGAATAGTGTTTTGATAGCCAGGAGGTAGGTCTGCTGCCAAAACTAGCATTGGAAAGGCCATGGAGTCAGACTAACCTGTGTTTGCATAGTGCCTGCTGTGTTACATGTGGGTGTACACATGGCAATTAGCTGCTTAATTTAATGAGATCATGTCTGCTTCTCCTGCTGCTATCACAGACTCACAGAAACATTCAGGTTGGAAAAGACTCTCAGGATCACCAAGTCCAACCAATAACCCTACTCTGCAAAGTTCACCCCTAAACCATATCCTCAGGCACCACATCCAAACAACCCTTAAAGACATCCAGGGTTGGTGACTCAACCACCTCCCTGGGCAGCACATTCCAATGCCTGACCACTCTTTTTTTCACTCTTGCTGTGAAAAAAATTTTCCTAATGTTCAGTCTAAACCTACCCAGTTATAGCTTGAGGCCATTCCCTCTTGTTCTATCACTAATCACCTGTGGGAAGAGACCAGCACCAGCCTCTCTACAACGTTCTTTCAGGTAGTTGTAGAGAGCAATGAGGTCTCCCCTCAGCCTCCTCTTTTCCAAACTAAACAGTCTGAGCTCCTTCAGTTGCTCTTCATAAGATTTACTCTCCAGTCACAGATATTGGCTCATCACTGCTCTTATGAAGAGAGAAATCCTGCAGATTTGAATCCTGTTCCTCACTGGCATTAGGAGACTTCTGAGGCCACCTCTGTGTTATTAGCCATGAGCCAAATATCAGCTGCTAAAGCCATGAGGGTTGCAAAAACAAGTGCCAGAGCTGTGGTCTACGTCAAGCTTGCTGCTCCCTGCTGAGCCATGTGGATGCTGACTCCTGTGCTGTATTTGGCTGTCTGTGGCAGGTTCTGGAAGTGGTGCGGTCCAACTATGACACGCTGACCTTGAAGCTGCAGGACGGGCTGGACCAGTACGAGCGCTACTCGGAGCAGCATAAAGAGGCTGCCTTCTTCAAAGAGCTGGTAAGCTGCCTTGGTTCTGCAGAATCAACCACCCTTTACTAGAGCCTGTGCTTACAGCCTGGGCAGTGCACTTGGGGGTACAGCAGAGCAGCTGTGCTACTCCACTGGGCTGCCTCCGAAGACGAGGCAGGAATAGGATCTGAACAGACGCTGCATGTCTCAGCAGATCTGAAAGCCCTCTGGAGCTCCCTTCCCAGAAATACATGGCTGGGAAGAGGAACCACTAGACTGCTCAGACCAGCAGCTGAACAGTCCATCTCTCTCTCTTCTGCCATGGAGATCCACTGAGCTTTGTGGTGGCAAATTTGCCCGGTGCTGCCGCTTTGGGTTTAGCACACAGAGGGACTCAGCCTTTTTGCTGCTGTTAAAGGGACCACCAAGTGTGGGACTGAGCAGAACATGTGGCGCCGCTGGTACCTGTGCCTGCTCATTGCTTTCCTCCATCATTCACAAAATAGGGTTCCCAAGCAAAGAAAGCAAAAGCATTCTCCTGAAATGGCTCCTTCTGTCAGAGGAGAAGACTCACAAAAACAATATAGCAAAGACAAAAGTGAGTCCAAATAATTTGGGTTGGTGTATATATTCTTCAGCAAACCAGCTTGCTCACCCTGCTCCAGGGAGTCCCAGGGGAACATTTTCTTGCCTGACATCCACATCACCAAAGAAGGAATGTTGTAGTTGCTGCTATCTGAGAGGAGCCTGGCTTTCTTCACTTTTGAATCATTACAGCAAAAGGGAGAGATCTCTACCTCTGTCAGCTTCCTCCACCAGTTTGAGAGCTGATTCTCTCTCCCAGCTCTGTCCTTGCTGATTGATGAGTAATTGGTGCCTGCCCACTCCGTCACGAGCCTGCACGAGTTTGGGAATGTTATGCCTCCCTCTGTCTACTCTGCTCCAGAGCAGGCACACATGAATGGATTTGCTGTCTTCTGCAGAATACTTTTTAATGGGAGTTTTTGGTCATTCCCTCCCTGATGTTGAGTAGCATACCAGCAAAGCAATCACTTTCATGCAATTTTTCTGTGTTCTTTTTTTTGCCCGTTTTTGTCTCTCTGCCCTGCTGTTGGATACCATATCTGGAATGCATGTGAAGAAATCTGGCCATAGCCTTCCTGTGACACAGGCTTCTCCTTTTGCTGTACCCTGAAAATAAGTCACACTCATATTTCTGTTTTCATCTGTTCTGTCCCAAGGGCTCCTGCCTGCCTCAGCCAGCATCTCCTTCCCCAGCCTCTTGGCCACATAACTGCTCAGCTTCCTGCGTGCCCCACTTTCCACTTGGCCTGGCAGAAACTCAGGCTGATCATGCCAATTGATCAAAATGACATTCTCAGTCCTGAGATCATCACAGCTACAAAAGACTTCAGCTCAAATAATTTGTAGCCTGATTTATTACTATTATTATTATTAGTAGTAGTAGTATTTATAAAATCCCAATTTTGCATCATTATCTGTTTAGCATAACCAGTCCTTCCTCAACTCCCTTCTGAAGACTGCCTGTCCATGTACCCCTGGGTCCCTCTTCTCAAAAGCATATGAAAGCCTGAATAATTACTGTCTAAATGTGCTGATTTGACCCAGTTGTGAATCTGTGTAATCCACATTTCTCTAGATGCCCTGAGAATTGGGACCCTATTAAATGTTCTTTACTCACAGCTACAGAAAATCCCCTGCTTTCCATTAAGCCATTCCCTCAACACAGCAGGAAGTCAACCTGATATGTCATGATTTGTCTTCAGCAAACCCAGCTGGATTCCCATCCTCCACACGTGGTTTTTTTTCCCCCTAGGTGCACAGTATCTGATGGCTTCATTAATTGTTCCAAAAGGCCTTAATCTGCCCTGTCTTCCCCATGTCCTCTTCTGCCTTGGTTTCCTTCTTGTGAGGCTTTATTCTGGCCTCTGTTCCTGTTCTGCTGTTGGGTAGTATCCCCCTCCCCAGTGGGTTGTGTTTAACTGCTGAGGTTTGCAGGATTTCATGGAGGCAGCAGAGTGAAGTTGCTGCAGTTCTCTTCGTGGGCTCTGCCAAAGGAGCAGGGGCTGATGGTGAGCTACAGGTTTCTAGTATGGTTTCCAAACTCATGCTGGTCCCATCAGGCCTCCTTGGACAGCATCTGTTTACAAATAATTATTTCCAGATTCTGCTGTTTTTTCTTGCCTCTATCTGTGGGATTGCATTAAAGCAAATCTTTCTTGGTGGGGAATGACATGCAGGAGCCATTTTCTTTCTCAGCTGCCTTTTCATCTCTCTGTGCTCCCATTAAGTGGGTGAGCAGGAACTTCCCTGAGCCATTCTCTTGGCTCCTTTATGCTTAGAAATCTTGTTCTCACTCCTTTGACGTGCTTTGCTAATGCACTGCTTCACTTCTCTGCCTTTGCCTCAGTGCTACTCTTTCTTGTTAATCCCAAAGAAAAATTGTCTTTCTTCTCCCAGTCCCCTTTCAAAGAAGCTTTCAAAGGCCTGCCACACTGCAGCCACATTGTGGTAGAAGGTGATGTGCAGTGTGTTATCAGCTGGGTTTTCTGGCCTGTTGTGCTGCCTTTGAGGGGCTAAAGGAAGGAAGTTAGGAAGTTTTTTACCACTTTTTATTTCTTTTCCTTTGAACCCTTAGGGATGTCATTTGGGATCTCTGCTGCTTTGATAGAATGAGTGGTTGGATGTGAGCTTTTGGACCCTTTCATTGCAGTTGGAGGAATGTGTGAAAAGAGACTCAGCATCTTTCCAAGCGTTCACTGTCTTTGTAGTTGAATAGCTTTCAGCAGAGTCTCAAAATAGTCTGATGAGGGATTGATTTCTGCAGGGGAAATTACACTAATTTGACTTCTAATTAGATGTAGTAGTCAGTGTAAACCTTCCTCCCATTGTACAGATTTCTGAAGAGCTGCTTCTTGATTGGAAACAGGTTTAATTGATGGGGCTTGCTGCAAAGTAGGAGTGTCTGTATAGTGTTGCACATGTCTGGCTGTAATGACATAAAACTTAGAACTGAATGTTTTCCTCACGTGCTGAATGCCATCCACTCTTTCATTTGCTCATTGTTCTCCAGGTGATGTCAGCATTTCTTGCATTTCCCATTTCTTCAGAGTCTGTAGGTTAAATGGGATCCAATCTGCTGAGAAGGAGGAAACAATTTTAAAAGCATCTCTGGCCCTAGTGTGCTCCATACAGAAGCAAGAGAGGATACTTGCTTTGCTTTACACCTGCTTGACCAATGAAGGTTACAGCTCTCAGCTCACTTCCTGAGGCTGGTTCTGGTCCCTTATATAAGTGATTCTGCAGAGGTCTGGTACTTCCAGGCTAGCAGCTGGTTTTGGGCTGGCTGCTGCACCACAAGCTAGGAGGAGTCCTGGTGTGTAGCCTTGTGGATGGAGCAGCTCGGACAGATTGCAGGAAGCTTCAGAAGTTATCCTTGTTACAGGCTGACACTTCCCTGAGTCTGTGTCTAGTTTTCCAACCCAGAAAAGGGAGATGAGCACTGACTCCATGTGCTGAGCCCTGGTGCTAGGGATAATTTGGTTTAACTCTGATTTAAACTGTTCTTACTTTTTAAGATGGTTGGCTCAGAGCTGCCTGCTTTCTCACAGCAGAAGAAATGCTGGGCAGAGGTTTTGTGGTGGGTTGAAGTTTTCCCCCAGCATTAACTTTGCCAGACCAACTCAGTTAGAAGCAACTGAAGCTGTATTTACAAGCAAGAACTACACTCTACAATGGAATGCAATGAATATGTACAAGATACACAGTATTTACAATATTATACAGATTCAGTATTCAGTATCACCAAGGTTGGAAGAGACCTCAAAGATCATCGAGTCCAACCTGTCACCACAGACCCCATGACTAGAGTAGGGAGGACAATAGTGCCCACTGCAGGCTTGAACTCACAAGCTTCCCATTAAGGGTCTTATGTGCTACCAACTGAGCCGTCTGTCAGAGCAATATTTGCAATTAACAAACAACACAAAAAGCCCCCTGGTCAGAGACCAGGGAAGCCCTTCCACTGTCGTCCCCCAGCCTTCCCCTGTCCCACAAGAGAGAGAGAAGCAGAGAGAAAGCAGTGGGTTAGACTTAACTAAACAATTTCAGCCAAGGCCAGCCAACAAAGGCCAATGGCATCCTGGCCTGTATCAGGAACAGTGTGGCCAGCAGGAGCAGGGAAATCATTCTGCCCCTGTACTCAGCACTGATTAGGCCACACCTTGAGTCCTGTGTCCAGTTCTGGGCCCCTCAGTTTAGGAAAGATGTTGACTTGCTGGAACGTGTTCAGAGAAGGGCAACAAAGCTGGTGAGGGGTTTGGGGCACAAGCCCTATGAGGAGAGGCTGAGGGAGCTGGGGTTGCTTAGCCTGCAGAAGAGGAGGCTCAAGGGAGACCTTGTTGCTCTCTACAACTACCTGAAGGGAGGTTGTAGCCAGGTGGGGGTTGGTCTCTTCTCCCAGGCAACCAGCACCAGAACAAGAGGACACAGTCTCAAGCTGCACCAGGGGAGGTTTAGGCTGGATGTTAGGAAGAAGTTCTTCACAGGAAGAGTGATTGGCCATTAGAATGTACTGCCTGGGGAGGTGGTGGAGTCACCATCATTGGAGGTGTTTAGGAAGAGACTGGATGGGGTGCTTGTTGCCATGGTTTAGTTGATTAGATAGTGTTGGGTGATAGGTTGGACTCGATGATCTCAAAGGTCTTTTCCAACCTGGCCTGGTCCATTCTGTTCCATTCCATTCCATTCCATTCCATTCCATTCCATTCCATTCCATTCCATTCCATTCCAACAAGCAAGTTAATCTCTCCCAAGCAAAGCAAAACCATCAGAGATCAGGAAAGAGGAAGGAATTGTTTAGGTACAGCCCATCTTATTCTAGATATTTATCCAATGAATTTGTTGAGGATAACCTTTTGTTTTCTTTTTTTTACAGCCAATAGTGATTTATTTACATTTTTCTACTTTTCTGCTCTAAATCTGTAACTAAATTTTAAAGGCATAGCCTAAACCCACCACAGGTTTGTAAAGTGTGGGAATCATCTTGTGTGTTGTTACCACACCCACTCCTCTCCCCAGCTTGTGTTAGAGCAGAGGTAAGTCCATCTAGACTGCTCTTGACCAAAGTTTGTGTCTAAGCTCCTCTTTAAACCTAAAGCTGTCCTTAAGTGAAAACAGCTCCACACTGGCCCCAGGTGATCTGCTCTGCTGCTTCATAACCCATATGGGTAAAAGTATTTCCCTTTTTTCCAGTGCAAATCTTCTTTGTCTTAGATTAAGCAAAGTATTTCTTGCCCCATCCCTGGGGAACCAGAGCAATATTGCTCACTGTTCTCTTTCTGACCTCATTTTACATATTGGAGAGTGTTTGCACTACTCCTGCTAAACTGTCTCCTTGCAAGCTGAACAGTCTTGCTTTCTTGTGCTCTACCCCATAGCTGCAATTTCTCCTAAGATCAGTGTCCTCATCAAATGCCACTCCAGTCTGCCTTTCTGAGAGTCTCCCTTTTCCTCTTGTAGAGGCTGCTACCACATCCTTCTTGGAGAGCTTGGTGTATTGGGCATCTCCTACTGCTGGTGCCTGGCCCCTCGCAGCAGCAGCTGAGACCAGGAGCTCATTTCTGCTCATACTTTCTGTTGCTTCTCGTAAGGGCCAGGATGCTGGCTTACACAGCACGTAGCATCTGCCCCTTTTCTGCAGGCAGTCCCATTCTCCAGGGCAGAGGAATCTCCTCATCTGTTTAGCCATGTGGTTCTCCTCTTGTCACAACTAACTGGATCACTGAGCTGAGGAGCACTTAGCATGATTGAGACCAAATCCTGTCAGTGGGGCTCCTGTCTCCTGGCAGGGAGACAGCCCAATGCAAACCAGTGTTCCGGACACCACTTGCAGTGGTGTTTAACACAGGCTATAACCTGTGGTTGTCTTATAGACACGACCCCAAACTATTTCAGCCCCAGTGGGGGGTCACTGGGCTTTATTGCACAGCTCTCCCTATTAACCTTCCATGTTTTGATTTGCTTCCCACTCTCACACATTTTGCATTTCTGGGAGCTTTCTGCCTTGCTTTTATTTCTCACCAGGGCAGTGAGTGAAACTCTCAGCAGTATGAACTTTCCCTTCCAGCCCCCAGTGTTGGATTCCTTATTTTGCTTCTATATCTTTTCCTTCCCCCCCCTGCCCCAAGTGCTTTTAAAAAAGCACAGAACACTAACCAGGTCAGCAACAACCTTATTATCACAGGCTCCAAGTCTCTGGGAACTGTAATCCTGTTGTTTGGATAAGCTTGTGTCAGTTTTGCTTTCTCTCACTGCTGCACAGTCACTGACAACAGATCATGTTTGACTTTGTTTTTTGGTTGCTGAGTGCAGCTGAGGCTGAGCCCAGTCTGAGGCCTCTCTGCTTGGCCAACCAGTCTGCAGGCATGCAGCAGGGAGGGAAGCTGCTGTGCACCAGGGCTGCCCAGCTCCTCCTCACAGACTCTGCAAGTGACCAGAAGTCCAGGAACTGTTGAGGAAAAAAGGTGTCTGTTCTTCCAGTGAGCCAGCTTCAAGTGTGAGGCACTTGGCACAGACTGCAAACAGCTGGCTGTGAACCCATGTTTTTCTGCCAGCTTGGGTGATAATTTGTGTTCACAGCACAGCAGCATGGCTCCTGTCCTTTCCTTGACTCCTTGTCATTGGCTCTGCAGGTTCTGGAGCAGGGCAGAGGCTGTGGCACTGCATTCATCCAAGAGAATGCTGGCTGGTGTTCTAGTGAGAACTGGTAGAAAGTGCTCTTTCAGCTTGCAGCCTGGAAGTGCTCCCTGCTCTGATCACTTTGCCCCAGAACAGGAAACATATCGTAGTTCATGCATCCACACAGAGCATCCTCTCCCATCCCTCTTTCATTTGGAACTGACTGTTTAGAAGGGCTTGTAGCAATGGGATGAGGGCAATGGTTTGAAATTGGATCAGGGTAGATTTGGGCTGGACATAAGGTGGAAGTTCTTTACAATGAAACACTGGAACAGGTCGCCCAGAGAGACAGTTAAGGCCTTATCCCTGGAGACACTCAGGGTCAAACTTGATGGGGCCCTGAGCAACCTGATCTAGTTGAAGATGTTCCTGCTTGCTGCAGCGGGGTGGACAAGATGACCTTTAAAGGTCCCTTCCAACTCGATGCATTCTGTGATTCTGTGACTCTCCTTGCTGGCATGTCACTACAGCCAATTCCTGCTGTTCCAGGAGCCAGAGAATCCTCAGGTATACCTTGCTAAGCTGGAGTCTCAATGAGAGCTGGCAGCAGTGAGTTCTCTGGGGCCATAGCAGCGTGCCAGAGGGTTTCCTGCTGAACTTGGAGGTCAGCAGCATCAAAGCTGACATGCTTACAGGGAGCCAGGAAGGGTCACTTGGCTAAAATGTCTTGTTTTGCCTCTGCCAGGTGCGGTCCATCAGCATCAACGTGAGGAAGAACCTCGCTTTCAACACCCTGAGCCAGGAGCTGCTGCTGAAGGAGTTCTCTACAATCTCTTGAAGCTGGGCCACAGCCTCTGCGCAGGGCTGAGCAGAGACGGGGCCTGCCGGGGCAGGGACACCACAGAGCTGCAGCCTTCCCCTGCAGGAGGGACTGTGTTTCTTGCAGGGGAGAGCCTTGCTGTTGTGTGTTTGATCTGACAGGCATGTGTTTGAGCAGGGATGATTGGCACATTGAGGAGGAAGCTGTTTTGTGAGGTGTCATGGGGGTTGGCAGCCGTTCCTGTGACTTAGCAGTGGGAGATTCCCTCTGCAGCCCCAGAGAAGATGCACTGGAAACCTTTGCAGCAGAGCTGGGAAAAGCTCACAGCCAAAACAATAAAACTGGTCCAGCTGTGTGAGACAGTTCTGCACCGAGATCTCACATCTGCTCTGTGGGGGAAGCTGTGATCCCAGGGGAGGGCTGTTCTTTTCTGTCAGCCCAGATCAGCCTGCCCTCCTGCCGATGCAGGAACGGCTTTGGGGTATAAAACCTTTCCCCAAGGAGCATGCCCTGCTCACTGCTGGCTTCTCCTGTCAGAAGGTGTCACTGGAACCGCGGCCTCGGATTACTGGAGAAGAAGAAACTGTGTCACCAAGGCCGTGTGCTTACAGGGTTCTGTCTGAGCCACTATGCAAAACTATGGGGCATCAAACAGAGCACTTGGAACTGAAGACCAACTCTGCCTGGGGTCACTGTCGCTTCTGGTAGCCCAGCTCATCTCTGCTATTCCCAAGGCTGAGGGACATTTTTAGATGCTCCTTTTTCATGGGACAAATGACAAGCTGAGTCCCTCCCCACCACTCCCCTTACTGCCCACCAGAGACTGCATTGCGACAATCCTCCTCTTCCTCACAGGATCATCTGCCTTGCACCTGTTTGCAAGTGCCTGGTGACCTTCCTGAAGTAAGAAGTCCCTTTGTGTGTAGCACACAATTAAAACACAGGTGGAGAAATAGTTCACTTCACTTTCTCACTTGCTCTCCCCTCTTCACCAAGCGACTTGCAGCGCTGTAGCCTACTGAGAGCTTCTGTGGGGTAATTCTCTCAAATTAATTGGGGGTTAGTTTCAACCCATCACAGCTTCCTAAGGAGGAGCTCCAGGAGGATGTTCTGGGGCACAAGGAGACCTATCTGTTCCAGGAGCAGTGTTTCAAAGGTGCCCAGGTCAGAGGTGCTGCGTCAGGCTGCCCACTCAGGAATATGCACCATAAAGACCCCTTCCCTCTTCGTGCATTTTCAGCTCCCAGCATTGATGCTAACATCTGGCCTGACTTGGTGGACTGAAGCAGAGAAGTTATTTACATCCCAGATCCACTTTTTTTCTTCTCCTTTTTTTTTTTTTTCTTTTCTGTAGAAAACAGGTTTTTTGGGGGGGAAAAAAAAAAGTGCCTAGTTCTGCTCTTACCCCCTAGGTTAGAGTACTGTGAGTGATGTGAGTGTCCTGCTCATCTACTACCATTTTTAGACAAGGCTTATTCATGCTAATGTGATAATTGTGTTAATGATTCATCCTTACCTGCTATGAGCACAGGGAACTGAAAGCTGTGCCCTTGGCCACCCTCTGGGCACAGCACCTGATGAAGACCATACATTTTCCTTAGGAGCACTGGCTTCTCCCAGCAGAGGATACTTTGCTTCAGCATGGAATTGTCTGGCTTTTATCAGCTAAGCCAGGCTCTTGTTTGCTTTCTGCTGTGCAAATGTGTAGAAATGTGTACATGTCAGAGGGACAGCGTGTGGGAGAGCAAGCAGGCTCCACAGAACTTCTGCTTGAGAGCAGGCCAGGGCGTGTAGAAGGAGGCAGCTTCTCTGGTGAAGAGTAAGTGAAAATGCATCACAATGTTGTCCGTGTGCGTGAGGAGCCCTTGCTGGACGACCTCTCCTCCGAGGGGAAGGGCTTTCTTCTAAAGGGGGCTCGAGTTGCTTCCTGGAGCTGCAGCCCCAGCATCACTGCTGCTGTTGGAACATCAAGTCACCCAGCTGTCCACATGCCTCCTTTTCTCTGATCCTGCTTGGGCTGAGACTAGGCAGATACACTAAAGAGTGGGGGCTGAGTCTGCCTCGGCAGCCTTTGGGATTTTCAGCTCTTCCCTCTGGGCTCCCCTGTGGAGGGCCCTGCCTTCCCATGGCACTCCCTTGCTGGGATGAACTGAGAAGCCCAGGCTGCGACTGGAAGCTGCTCCTCAGCTCAGCCCCTCATGCACGACTGAGCTGAGGAGGACTGTGACACACGTCCTGCTGTCACACTGTTGCTGAACCAAGCACTGTAAATGGATGTACATACAAACCTAGAGCTCAATAAAGAGCAGAGCCCTGCCTGGCTGCTGTGCAGTGTTTGTCCTTAACAGAGAGGAGAGTGGGGTTGCTGTGGGGGTGGCCTTGTCTCCGTTTGGTGGCACGCTGGCTGCAGCAGGGCTGTAGCTTGCCCTTGATCTCTTCCTGCCTGTGCAGAGGAGGTTGTGGTACTGCTCTTTGATGCCTCCTCCTTGGTCCGGGCTGCAGGTACCAGCCAGAAGTCAGCAGCCCTCTGCTTCTTACATGCCCTCTGGCACTGCCAGTAAAGAAAACAAGAGCAAGGCAGGGAGCCTGTAAGTGAGGGATGCAGACATCTGCCTGTGCACGGTATGGTGCTCTTCTCTGCTGCTGTGGTGCCAGCAAACTCCTGCTCACACGTTCTGCTGCAGGTTTGACCATTTTGGTAAACACCCTACTACTACTACTTGTGTTTTGAGGCCAGCTTGAGCCGAGCAAAAAGTCCTTTAACTCCAAGATTCAGCCTCAGGACGTGGCTGATGGCCCCAGACTCTCCCCTATCTGATCTGAGCAGCTGAGTGTATTTTATATCTAATTCATAACTCAGTCTATTATTGGAAAACCTGCTCTTGATGCTTAGGGAATGTGTGGAGAAATCAGATTGCTGCCTTTAAATTAGGCAGCTGCTGCAGTGAGACAAATATTTTACAAAATAACGACCAGGTTCTGGAGGAGAAAAAATTGAGTTGGAGCTAAACTTTGGAGGGAGTTATTAAAAATTGATTTGTAAATGCCACTGTGATTTTTGGTATCATCTCTTCTTCCCCAGCTCCTGCAGGCCCCATTTTTCATGCAGACTCAAGCCAGAGGCAGCTCCTGAGGAGCTGAGTCTTCCCTGACAGGTTGCAAGTTGTCAGGGGAGGCACCGCGGCTTGGGCACAGGGTGCCAGTTGGAGGCCGGTGGGAAGAGCCTGTGGTGGTTGGGCTGCTCTTTGGAGGTGCCAGGAGTAGGTTAACACCAGACCCCTGAGTTTCATGTGTCTCATCCAGAGAGCAGGGTGCATCTTTGCCCACCTGCTCTGTTTGGTTTTCAGGTTTCTTCATCCACTTCCTTGTCATAGCTGTTAGCTGCTGAGGTCCTATCCATGTGGTGTGGGGGCTGTATCTCTATAGGACTGAGCCTCATGTGTGCATGTCTTGGTGCCCCTTTCTTCTTCCTGCCTGAAGAATTGCCTGCTCAGTTTGAGAAGGAGAGGGAACTGCTTGAAAGAGTCCAGCACAGAGCCACAAAAGTGATTAAGGGAGTGGAACATCTTCCTTATGAGGAGAGACTGAGGGAGCTGGGGCTCTTCATCTTAGAGAGGAGGAGACTGAGAGGTGACCTCATTAATGTCTGTAAGTATGTAAAGGGTGAGTGCCAAGAGGATGGAGCCAGGCTCTGCTAGGTGATGCCCAATGACAGGACAAGGGGCAGTGGGGGGAAGCTGAGGTATAGGAAGTTCCATGGAAACAGGAGGAGATTTTTTTTCGCTATGACAGGACACTGGAGCAGGCTGCCCAGGGGGGCTGTGGAGTCTCCCTCTCTGGAGATATTCAAGACCCCCTGGATGTGTTCCTGTGTGATCTGGTATAGGTGATCCTGCTCTGGCAGGGGGGTTGGACTGGATGATCTTTTGAGGTCCCTTCCAATCCCTAACATTCTGTGATTCCCCTGCTCTGGTGCCTGGTGAGTACTGGGAGGAGAAGCTTGCTGTCCTGGGAAGGGCTGTCTCCTAGACAGCACATGCACAGGGACTCAGCCCCAGTATGTTACATCTGCCGGCTCAGCATTCCCTCTTGGGGTGGAGCTGATGTCTCTGCTCCCCACCCAGTGCAGGGTGGGCAGAGGGAGATGCCATCACCCCTGCCAAATCATGACTGCTGCTGTGTGTGTTTGGGCCGGTGCATGGCCAGCAGGCTGCTGTAAGATTTACAGCTGGCTCTTGGCACTGGAAGGCAGCTCTCCATCTTGGTGTCAGCACTGATGCTTTGTGGAGATTTATTCTCATCTCCTGTTTTATGGGCTCTGTTTTCTTGTTTGGTACTTGCTGGGTTGAGCAGGGTTGTACTGCATGGAAGCTTTGTCCTCAGAGGTGATGGTTTGGGTGTTTTCAGCAGATGAGCCCTTGCAGTAACCTGAAAGGAAAAGGTTAAAGCCCAGCTTTGGGAGCTGCAGACATCCAAAGGCACCGGGATAAGCTGGGCTTTTTCCCTAGTGGAAACTTAAAATGCTTTTGCTGATGCTTTCAGTGGGAAGGCAGACAGAACAGTAAATGATGAATGAAAGTCTGGGCCAGGAGGCTGAAGAAGGACTTCTGCAAGGCCTGTGGGACCTGATGTCCCCTGGGGCTGCTGAGAGTCCTTTGTGCTGGTCAGAGCCCTGGTTCTACCCACTGCAGCATGGTGTGGGTGAGCTCAAGGGGACACTGAACCAGCCTAGGAGTGACCCCGAATCAACGGGACAGGCAGCACCCTTGGAGTATTGCTGGATGCTTGCCTCACTCCTGCTGTCTTTTGAAAGTATCTTTAGCTCACTCTTGGCAGTGAGCCATGATGGTCAGGGGTGCAGGATGGGGCTGCCCTGCAGCACACCCCGGAGGGACAGGACGAACGCAGACTCCCCTTTCTCGGCTCGGCGGCTGGGCTGTGCTCCACAGCCTCTGCTTTGCCGTGCTGTCCCTCCAGGGCTAATTGAATCATGTGGCTGGAAATTGAATCCAATCGAATAGATTAAATGAGCCGGGCTTGCCGCTCCTGCAGCACAGCTCAGAGCCTTGCCAGGCTGCCGCCAGGGGCTGGGAGCTCCTGTGAGTGCCATGGGCGCACGGAAGGGCTGGGGAGGCTGCAGGGAGACGGAACCCCACCGGGCTGGTTCTCTAGCTCTGCTTTGATAGATGAACCCTCAAACATTCTGTGACATGCGGCCTGGCCAGGTCCCGGGGGCCACAGGTCACTCTGCTACAGGCATGCACAATTTGGGTTTTGCTTGTTTCCTCTCTGAAGCAATTAATGACTAATTAGCTGGAACTCCCCTGCTCCAGGGTTCAGCCAGGACCCTGCCAGTAGCATGCAGGGGTGAGGATGGTCTAACGATCTATGGCTCTGCCCTGCTCAGCAGCTCCAAAGCCAGTTGCTCAACTAGCCTATGACAAGTGATGTCCCAGCAGCGCCGGTCTGTGTCACCCCAGTCCCCACACCTTGCTTTCACCCCCTCTGTTGTGGCCATTGCCAGCAGGATGGGATGAAATGGGTACAGAGAGCAATCACAGCATGGACACCCCCTCCGATGGAAGTGATCTTGGGCATGGGGCCCTGCCCTGGCAAAGCAGGAGGACAAGTGGCTGCAGCATAGGCTCACCCTTGACAGAGATGCACACCTGTTTTAATAGCATACCTGAGCTGCTGAAAGGGCCCCTGGTGTGACATCCAGCATGGTGTAAGTGAGGGTTGGAAACAACATCTGCTTCCTCTTTAAATAAAAGCTGGGCCCATAGGCACTCAGCACACAAACAATTAGAAGATGCTCTGTAACACTTCGGAGACTTGAGGTGCCTCCTGAGTCTGGAAATGCTCCAGTCCAGTCTGCACTCTCTAAAACAAGTGCTTCACCCAGGGTTTGTATCTGGTGTGCAGAAGTGGCAGAGAAGTGTTCAGGGTGGGCACAGAGTCCCCTGCAGCCTGCCCAGCAGCGGGGCTGTGCCAGGGAGTTCCCTCCTTGCCGGAAGCGTGGGCAGAGGCAGATGACCGGGCAGAGGCAGATGGCTGCCTTTCAAGGATGCAAAGTGTGATGTAAAGTCCTTTCTCCCTCCTGCACACCCAGATTTCTCCCACCAGCTGGTTTGCATTTGATAAAAGAGGTTCCCTTCCTCCTGCAACGTTCCTGCTTGCAAGGCTTGCCCAGCAGCTTGCAGGCATCTGTTCCTCCTCTAGCTTTACAAGATTTACAGCGAAACTCCCCCCCAGCGCTGAATCTGACAATGGGTGCCACCTACACTTGGGTCTCTGCAGGGTGACTTTGCAGAGATGGGAGCAGTCCTCCCCTCTGTGTCCTGAGTCATGTCCTGCTGAGGCATCACCTCCCTTAGACCTGCTGGTTTGCTGTAGCCACTCCCATAGTCCTCAGGACCCCAGGCCTGCAGAGACCAAGGGGCTCACCTAGGTCTTGTGCCATCCTGATCTATTACTTAGGTGGATGGAGTTAAATGCTGTGGTTTATTCCTGAGGCCTTTTGTCCTGCCTGGAGGCCCCCACCTGCTGCTTGCAGGGCCATGGGTATGTCCCTCCTCCGGCTGGGGTCTGCAGGGGCCCTGGGAGGGGAATAGCCCCCAGTGCCAAGCTGTTCATCTCTAAGGCTGCTGTTTGCTGGCATTTTTGCAAGGGGTGAAGCTGTCTTAAGGAGCTCCCATTTCTGCCCTCTGCTCCTGGAATCAGCCCCTGGATGTGCCAGCCAGAAGCTGCCCAGGACCCCTCTCTGCCAGGGCAGCAGAGCTGTCCCTCGTGAGTGTAAATCTGATCCCAGGGGCACCAGGCAACCGCAGCCAAAATAAGATTGATGGCATCTGCTGAGAGCACACTCTATTGATGACCATGGCTTTAAAATACTGTTAAGAGTGGATAAAACACCATGATTTAGAGCATCTCTGTTTGAAATTTCCTGATGACAGGCTCAGGCTCCCGAGCCCTGCTCTCTGCTTTTCTGATAGAATTAATAAGAATGGAGATATGCAATTAGACAGCATGCAGGGTGGTAGGGCAGATCGATGCCTTCTGGTACCTAATGAAGTGTTAAATTGTGTCTTTCCTGGTCCCTGTCCCCCTGTTAACAGCCACAGCAGGCTGTTTGCAGGGCTCATGCCTGGGGGAAGCCCCTCAAACCCCTCTACCCCAGCCTGGGGGGATGTGGACCCCAAGACTCCTGTCTCCTTCTCAAGGTCTCCTTGCTTCTGTGTATGGGAATAGTTCAGGATCATCCTGAGCTTGGTGTAGAGCCTGGGGTTTTCAGCAGGGTTCTGTGGGGGACACGTGTATCTCCCCAGAGCTGGAGGGGTCCCACTGGGGAGTTGGAGGCATAGATGAGCCAAAAGAATTGGCCCCATTTTGCAGGGTGGATGTCCTGTAGAGGAGCAGGCATAGTTGTGGGTGGTCTCAGATTGGTCCAGCTTCAGTCTGGATGAGGCTGGTTTCAGCCTGGCACAGCTCCTGCCTGCAGCAGGGTCCGGTATCCAGTGCTCTGGACAGTACTGGAGAATCCCCAAACTTGGCCCTTCCCCAGCTACTGCTGACAAGGCTGTGCTGGCTGCATGCTGACCTGGGGACAAAAACCACCCCTGGGCAGTATGGTCCCACACAGCTTCCAGCCCTGGCTCAGAGCCATTCCCAGCTGGAGCTCCCCTCTCTGGGGAGCAGCGATAATCCTGTCCAGTTGGCTTTTATCAGAGTGCTGCTGCTGACGAGGTGACAGAGAGGCCACTTGTGCCTGGGCTGATGGAAACAGGTGATTTCTGTCGCAGCAGGGGGGTATGGGTGGTCCCGGGGACACCTTGACTCAGAGGCACACAGACAATGGTGCACCTCGGGGTGCAGCACCTCTTGTGCCCCCAGGTCACCTCCCTGCTTGTGTCTTCTGCTTGTCCACCTTTGTTCCACACTGCTGATGGCTGTGCCAAGCCCTGGGGCCGGTTTATGTGGTTGTGTTTTCCCCATGGATCTCTGCTGCTGTCACGGAGATGAGCTCAGGGACTCAGGTGCTTCCACAGGATCCCTGCCCACCCCAGATGGCTGGATCCAGCTGCCTGCCCATCCTCCACACTTCACTGGGCATAGAAGGGTGGCCTTTATGGTGAGCTGTGCCCCATTTGCTATGGAGCCTGTGCCACTTCATGGCCATCTGGGTCACGGCCCTCGCTCCCTGTTACTCCTGGTAACTCCTTCCCATCCTCTGAAAACAGCTAACTTGTCATCCCCTGCAGCAGCACACACCCCCAGCCCTACTTGCAGACGTCTCCTCACTGCCCTGAACCTGCTGATTGCTTCTGTGGTGGAAACGGGCAGCAGCAGTGGGGTTATGCAAGGCATGAGGGTGTTGATTAAAGCCTTGGCTGCTGCTGAAGTGATTTTCCTTCACCTGGCCCAGCCTCTCTGCAGCCTCTGCACGTCCTGGTGAGACGTGCCGCAAAGGATCGTGTGCCGCTGTGCCCGGCCCCGACCAGATGTGTTTGCCAAGTCGGCTCTGCACCCCAGGGACCTGCAGCAGGGCCCCTGCCTGTGTCTGGTCTCATTCCTGCAGCTGAAAGGCAGCAGCAGGCGGCGTGAGCTGCTCCCACCCCGGTGTCCTGCAGACCCACAGCTTGAAGTGCCCACAGGAACATTTAAGTGAGGACGGTGCACTTTTCCCAGGCAGAGAAAGGCTCAAAGGCTGCGAATCCTGGCAGGCTGCCCAGCCCTTGTGTCTGTAAGGAAAGGAGCTGTGACTGGCCAGCAAAGTGAGCTCTGTCCCCTGCTTTCTACACTGTGGGGTGGATCTACTGTGTCAGCCTGGCCCTGGAGCTGCCCCATCCTACCCTGTAGTACCCACCAACCTGTCCAACTTTCCTCCTCTCCCCAGCCTGGCAAAGCATCTCTCACTTGCCTGCAGAAACAGGAGCACTTAGCTGGGATAAAAATAGCTGTGTTTGCCTCCCAGTGGACCAGGGATGGCAGAAGGTGAAAACTTCCCTTGTGCAGCTCTGCTAGGTCTGCCACATCCACAGTGGAATGGACCCACAGGGTGCTAGAGAACGGGGTGGGTGAGGCTGGGTTGAGCTCACACAGCCCTCCCTACCGAGGCTGCCTTGTTGGGACACTGCTGGACTCCAGGGGCTGCCAAGAAGATGCAGCCAAGGATGCAACAGAGACGACAGAGGAAGGAGGATAAGGAGCATCAGGATGGACAAGCCCAGCAGCACAGGGTGTCTCTAGGCTGGCTGAGCTTTGGCTAAGCAGAAGGGGCATCCACTGCCAAGACTGTCCTGGGTTTCTCTCCAGCCGGGCTACATCTGTGGGCTCTGCAGCGTCGGCCAGGCCACAGGGAGGGCCAAGGGAATGTGTTTAGTTCTCTGAGCATTTCTCTGCTGCGTTTTCCTCGCTAAATGGCTCTTATTTTTAGATCCAAGCAGTTGCTAAGCATCGCTGCCTCGCTAAGGCGGCTTCTTTCATGGCTTGACACCAAAGCACGCTGACAACACGCGGCCACGTGAGCACGGCCCTCCCTCCTCGTGCTCTGGAGTCCCTCTCTGCCCTGCGGCTCCCGTGGGCAGAAGGGACCTGGACAGGGTGCTCTGCCTCCCTCCCCCCAGCTCCTGATTCTCCTCTGTCCATCTGCATGGATCAGAGCATGAAGAGAAGAGAGCAGGGAAATGCTGGGTTCTGAGCAGCACCCAAGATGTGCCCGGGTCCCCTGGCACGGTGCAAACAGGCGTCACACAGACAGCAGCGTGACAAAAGCCTCTGGCTTTGCCTGTGTCAAGGACTCTACAGCACACTACACATCCCTCGGGATGGCATCATGCACAGATGGCAGCAAATGACTGGGGGGCACCAATGGGACCTCCAGTGACAGATGTACCGGTGGGGCTGTGAGCTCCTCTCTTGGCAGCACTGTGCTTCTGCAAGGCCCCCTCGACTGTGCTGCTGCTTCACCCCTTCCCTTGGGGCTACAGGAGATGTAGGAAGAACCCTGCCAAAGGTGCTGATTTTGCATGAGAAACTCCTGCTTGGGGTAGGGGACAGCAGAGGGGACCTACCCCTGTACTTGCTTGCAAGCGGCCGGGCCGGGGCCATCCGCCCCCCACTTCTGCTGTACACACCCTATGGCTCTGGAATCCCCCCAGGGAGGGACGCAGCAGCCCCCTGGACTGGGCAGGGATGGGCTCCCTCTTCCTCTGTAGCTCCTGGTGATCCCAAGGCACAGCCTGGGGTGGGCACCAACACGCTGGGCTTGGGGGACCATCGCTCATTGTGGGGCACTGTCTGCACTGCCCCCGCTGCCCCGCGCGCTTTGCTTTCCCATCCATTTCCCAGTCCGGTTCCTGATCCCCGGGGCTCACCCAAACCGCCGGAGACCCCACCTCGGTGCAGCATCCTCCCTGACTCTTCCCCGGAGTCCCTCCCTCCTCCCCGGAGCCTCTCCCGCTTCCCCGGGCTGTGCCTCAGTTTCCCCAGGGCGGCGGGGCCGGGCCGGCGGCTCCCGGGAGGAGGCGGGGAAGGACGGAAGAGAGGGGGCGGCCGTGCCCAGCCCCGGCGGCGGGGAACGGGGCGGCTGCGCGGTTTTGCCTGCCGTACCGAGCCCAGCTCCCCGGCACCGCCAGCCCCTTCCTGCTGCCGCGGTGAGTGCGGCGGGCGGCGGGGCGGGGGCAGGCGGCGGGCGCGGGCTCCCCCTGCCCGGCGGCGGAGCCCGTGCGCCCCGTCGCGGGTCCCCCCGCCGCTCGGCGGGGCGGGAAGATGCGGAACAAGGGCAGGAAGGAGAGCCTGTCCGACTCCCGCGACCTGGACGGCTCCTACGACCAGCTGACGGGTGAGTGCCGCCCGCCGGGGAAGGTGCAGCAGCCGCTCGGGACCACGGCGCGGGGGCAGCCCCAGGAACCCCGAACCCGGCACCGGGCACCTCGGCTCCTGCCCGCTTCCAGACCCGGCTGAGCCCCGGCCCCCTGCCCGCCCCGCTTCGCCGCACGCTTTGCCTGGGGAGGGGGGTGCACAACCCCGGCGCTGGTGCAGGGGACAGTCCCGGGCTGGGTGAGGGGGAGGGATGAGGGTGGGTCCCAGCCGGGCGGAGGCTGCGGCGAGGCCAGTTTGCACGGGAAAGACCCCCGCCGGGCAGTGGGATGCTTGAATTGCTTTTGGCCGCCCTCAGGTTCACCCTCCCTCGCCACTGTTCCCAAGCTCCTTGGGACAGCAAGGTCTGGCGCTGGGCTCTCTCTGCCATGCCTTGGAACTCCCTGCTGCACCTTGGGTTAGCACGGCAGCACCCCAGCAGCAGGTTCCCCCGGGAATGGAGAGGCTGACCCTGCTCAGCAACCCCCAACAGTGCCACAGAGCCTCCTGTCCTCTCCACCCAACACCCCGTGTCCCCTGGAGCATGTCCATAGATGTTCTGCCTGCAGGATGGGATGGCTGTAGGACAGGCAGGCCAAATATGACCCAGCTGTGCCCCTTTTGCATGCTCCTCCACCCTTTGCCCCAGCAGGGAATTGCCTGGCATCCCACATCCAAACACGTTTGTCCACCCATAGCACTTCACCCCCCACTGTCCAGTAGAGAAGCAGCTGGGCTGGAGCTGGTGACACCCCTTCTTCCCCTTGTGCTCTCCATGGATCAGGCCCAATCCTGTCCCCTCTCAGGGTTTCTGTTGGAGCAGCTGTGAAATGGAGCAGCAGTTCTTGCCAGCCTCCCAGAACTCATGGCAGAGCTGAGCCTGTCCGTAGCTGGTGGGGTTGGGTACCCTCAATGCTGCAGGCACTGGGGGCGTGTGTGCAGGCAGCTCCCGTGAGTCCTGGTGATGCTTTTCCTTGCCACAGTTACGAGTGGATTGCAGGCTTTGCTCTGGAGTTTGGAAGAGGTGGTGGCAGCAGGGCAGGACCCCTTCTCCACTTCCCAGAGCAGTGCCACATATGGGAAACGCTGCTTGCTGCCTGTCCAAACGTGCCGCAGGGAAGATATTTTTGAGCTGTGTAGGAACTTGGAACCCACACACAACTTTTGGTTTCTCCGGTAACTTTAAAATGTCCATATGGGTTTAAATCAAACCCAGGGTAAAAATAAATTCCAGTCTCTCCAAGGCTGAGACCTTTTATGCCTGGGCTTACCTCTGAGCCAGGCATAAAGCAGGAGCCTGGGCAGAAGGGAGCCGTGCTGCTGTGCCAGTCCCTGCCTGCGGGGATGAGGCTGTCTGGAAGCCGTGGGGAATAAGGCTGGAAATACCTCTCCCGGTTCCCACTGCGGGGAAGAGGAACCTTGGGAGAGCAGGTCACTCGTTTGCCATTGCTGTCAGGTCACTGACCTGCCAGGGCAGAGCTAGTGCTAACGCCAGTGGCCAGGGAGGGAGCTGCTCTCGGCAGCGCCAATTTCCCCAGCGCTGGCTGAACACCCTGAAGCTGTCCCTCCCTGTGGGGGCAAAGTTGTTTTTCTCACAGATAAAAAAAGTGTGGAAGTGGGGCAGGCAGAGAAGAGGGGATGCAGCCCTAGCTCTGAGGAGGCTTTAATAGCTGAAGCTTCTGCCTGCTAACCTGGCTCAGGCTCTCCCAGTTCCTCAGGGATGTGTTGAGGAGCCAGGATCCCCATGGGGCTGTATCGAAGCCCCAGGGTGTAGCCAGCAGTGCCAGCGTGGGCTTAATTTCTCCCTCAAGATGGGAGGGTCCTTGCTGGCACCAGGTGTTTGGTAGCTCAGCCCTGCTTGGGGATGATCATGGGCAGTTTGGGGTGTTTCCATGGGGACCTCCATCCGTCAGGGTGCATCAGGGTCTGGGAAACATTTGCCATGCAAGACACATTAAGGGAGGTCAGGCGATGCAACAGCCCCACAGCAGTTCCGGTGACTGCTGCTGTGCAGGGGGACAGCAGCTGGTCCTGCTGCCTCCACATCACTCCTCAAAACCAGGAGTGGGGGTGATGAAACCCCCATCTAAGCATGCCCAGAAGAGAAGGGTTAGCAATACTCTTGTCCAAAAAAAGGAGAGGGGCTAAGGGAAGCAGGATCCCTAGCCACACACAGGGTAGAAACCCCTCACACCTTCCCCAGTAGCGCCTGGGTTTGTAAATTTCAGAAGCTGCTGAAAATGGAGGTGCAGTGAGAGACCCCTTCCCTGTGGCATCCTCAGCACTGCCCACTGTGCTGATCCCTGGCCAGAGCTGCCATGCAGCACGTGGATGTGTGTGTGAGAGGGGAGAGCACCCGGGTGAATGAAAGCTGCCTGCATGTGAGCAGCGGGCGCTGGCTCTGTGTGCCAGGGGAATGCAGGCTGGTGGTGCTGTGGCCACCGAGATGGACTCTGCCCGTGCTTGGCCCCGATGCCAAGGCATCAGTCTGCTGAGCCTGGGGCTGGACCTGCCTGGGTGTCAGGGAGAGAAATGTTTAGGTTGTGCCAGTAGGAAATGAAGCCAGTCCATTTCTGAGGTATTTAGATGACGCTAGCGAGAAATAAAAGCCATCCATAAATTACATTATTCCTCCAGCCCTCTAATGACATAAGTGATTAGTGTGCAAGCAGAGCCCAGCGCCAGTGTCTCAGGACTGCTCCGGACACGTCCCTCCGTGCGGTAGAAATGGGACCCTGGCGCCGCTTTGCCCTGAGGAGCTCAGGTACTAAGTCCCAGCCCCAAATCCCAGCAGCACGAGATGTGAAGGGGGGGGTGGGCAAACGTATCTTTCTGTCCTGCCCACTGCTTCACAGGGATGTGTGGGCAGTGGGGCTGCCCCAGCCCTAGCTGGGGAGCGGGAGCAGGTACTTGGTGCCCCGTCTCACCCTGCAGGACGAGCCTGTCCCAGCTGCGCTGTCTCCTGGGAGCAGATTGGCATGCACCAGCACAGGGTCAGCACCCGAGCTGCTTGGGGTGGGTCAAACATCCTAGCTGTGTTTTGGAAGGATGAGGGATTCACACCCAGGACTTCTGGTCTCCCAGAAGAGGTTAGGAGGTTCACTTTTCACTCCTGCTTTTTCACCCCTGCTTTCTTCCTCCCATTGTTGTGTTGTGGGGTCTCCAGCAACTGCTTTGCTCCAGCCCAAAGGCAGCTGCACCATTCGCAGCAGGTGAGCAATTGCTGTAGAGACCATCTGCAGAGCTTTGGGATCCTCCTGCCTCCCAAGGCATGGCTGATGGATGGGCACTCCCTAACTCTTAGCACCTTGAGCAGCCCACCCAGTGAGATGAAAGCCGTAGGTACCAGTGTAGTGGCAGCACAGCATCTGATGGATCTCTCCTCCCTACCTGGAGGGAGGGTGCTTCAGAGGCATCTCTTCTGGTAGCAGTAAGAAAGGAGACATGGGGCCAAGCTGTCACTTGTAAGCATGCTGAGGGGATGATGGGTCAGTGGAGTTGGCAGGGGGACAGCGGGAGCTAAGCTTTGGTCCCTGCCATGGGGTAAAGCTGAAGAGCCGTGCCCCAGTGATGCACCTGCTGCAGGCAGGTACCGGCTGATGGGCAGATCTAGGGCTGTGCCAGGGGCTTGTTCTGCTGCTGGCAATCCCGACGGCTCCATCGTGCCTGCTCACAGCCTGTGAGCAGGCAGGCAGGAGGAAAAGCTCCATGAGCCTGCTGTAGCATAGGACTTCCACCTGCAAGCGGAGTAATTAATTTCCCAGAGCGTGGAGGGGGTGTCAGCACTAGCCTGTCCCAAATAACAGTGTGTGTGTGTGTGTAGGAGGAAGAGCTGGGATCTGCTGCTGGAGGATGGAGTGATGGAGCTGATGGGGTGGGAGCCAAGGCAGGAGGCAGGCAGGGGCCAGCCAGGCTGCAAGTGTGAGTGGCAGGTTGTATGCTATGCCTGTGGCTGCCTGCTTGGGTGGATCCTAGGGAGGGGGACTGGGATGGGGAGTGTGCCTGAGACCATGGCAGTACCTTGCCCATGTCCAGAACAAAGCTCCTTCTCTTGCCCAGTTGCTTCCTCAAGCAGCACAGGGTGCATGACCACCTCACTTTGCCCTGCCCATGCAGGGCAGTCTGGCAGGGCTGGCTGCCTGCATCCCTGTGGCCAGCAGCATACATGCTTGATCCCCTCATCCTAAAGACAGCCCCCAGGAGGGGTGGGGGTGACAAACACAGCAATGTCCTTCCTGTGGGGTGGTCTGACCCTTGGGAACTGAACACGCTGCCCATCCCCTTGCTCCCCTACTAATCTGACTTCTGTGCACTGCTGCCCCACATGACTCCCCTCCCCTTGCTGCTTCTGCTCCCACTGCCTGGAGGTGAGGCTGGGCTGGAAGCTGGGCTGACCTTTGAGCCAGGTACCCAACCTCCTCAGAAGGGCCCATAATCACGGTGGGGGTATGGTGGGGAATGACCTCTCACTCATGCACTGGAGTGGGGGAATCCCATGGGGTCCTCTCTGGGCCAAAGTGCTCTGCCCTGGATGGATGCTGCACCTTCCTGAGGTGATGGGAGCACTGCCTGACTGCCTTGTCTGTCTGCTCTCTCCCTCTCTCTGGCATCTGTATGCCCTCTGCCTCTTCACTCTATGCTGTCCTGGCTTATCTGCAGCCCTTTGATGCTGGTGAATCCCCACTCACAAGGTGTTTTGGCCCCTCCTGACTGGAGGCTGCGATCCTGGGGGTCCCTGTCAGAGGGGATGCTGCTCTGAGCCCGTGCCAGGGCAGAGCCACACACAGGGTGAGGAACCTGTGGGCAACGCTGCTAGGTTCCACTGCCCACAGGCAGGTTGGGTTTTGCAGATGGGGAGGCTGGTGCTGAGGTTTTGGCTGCTGCTGCTGCATCTCCACAGGCAGAGACAGGCTGGAGCCCATGGGGAATTGGTGGCACAGGATTAATTGATAGGAAGTTTGTGGGTTTGGTTGGGGCAGTTAAACAGCTCGTTTCTGCAGATGCCAGGGCATGATTTGTAGCTATTGCAACTTGGGCCAAGGCGTGTGGCTCCACAGCCATGCACCAGCAGGGAGGAGTTTGCTCTTTTGCTGTCTGGGTGGGAGCAGAGAGCAGTTTTCCCCCGTGGCTGGCTGTGTGGCATCTAGAGAAGATGCCCAGACTTGGTGGTGTTGCTTTCCTGATGTGTGCTGTGCTGGGACCAGTTGCCCCCAGAGCTTTTGGAGCTGGGACAGGAGGAGGTTTGGAAGGGTGAGCAGAGCTCGTTGGAGCAGGCTCTGGTTCCCCCTGGGCCACACAGGTCCACGGATCATATCTGGAGCTGAGCCTCCTGCCCTTTTCTTGTAGCTGGGGCATCAGAAAGTCACACTAGCCCCAAAGGACAAGAGAGATCCCATTAGTGGAGCTTTCCCCTGACTTCCTCCCTGGCTCTGCTCATTAGTGGTGTTTTCATTAGGAGAAGTAGTTTGGTTTTGTTTAAGCCAAATTGCTGTGCTTGGGAGATGATAAATCCATCTGCTAGCAAATCACTCTCCTGCCGCCGGGATGGATCCCAGCCCTGTGCTTTAATCGTGCTGCAGATGAATGAGCCTCTAGTGAAATGAACCTCCCTGCCGTGCCCTGCTGGGGGGGCGAGCTGGGGGGGGCTGCCTATCCAACACCACGGTCAGGGACTCTTGCTTGGGGTGGGGGGATCAAAACCCTCTGCTACGTGGTTGCAGAGCCCTGGGGGTGATTATTGCCGAACAAGTGAACTGCTGGGCCTGGTGCAAGGCGGCTTCACTGGGAACAAAGGGAGAGAGGAGCCCTTTTCCATGTGGCAAGGGCTGCGGGTGGGTGTGGGAGTCCTGTTCAACTCGCCATCCATGCCAGCGTGCTTTCCTGGCAGCCAGGGCTGAGTGGGTGCCATGCTATGAGGGCGAGCAATAGGACAGTGCATGGGACAGGATACAGAGGATGGAGCGGCCCTGCTCTCGGCAATACCCTACAAGCGGCTTTGCGAAGGGGATGTGGCAGCAGGGCTGTGCTGGCTGGGAGGCTTTGTCGGGGTTCTCCCATCCCCACGCTGTGCTGGCTCCGGCTCCTTCTGGCTTTTAAGCAAATTTGTCTTCTGCTTCAAATGCAAAGGGGTGGTGCAGCCGCCCGGGGAGCGGTGTGAGTAATTAGCGTGTTTGGAAACGGAGCCCTGCAGGGGCGGAGCTGGGGGCAGGATGGCTGCAGCCTTCAACGCGAGCTGACTGGGATGCAGGCTGTGGGGCGCTGTCACCTTCACTGCCTATGGACTTGGGTCTTACCGAAAGTTTCTCCTCTGGCTCAGACAGGGCAAACGACCTGTGGACACCTGTGGGCAGCAGCATGAGTGTGCCCATGCTCTTGTGACAAGGTGCCCCCCTGCCTGTGCCTGCCCACAGCCACTGGGGCACAGCAGCTCTGGCTCTAGGCGACTCCAGACCCGTTTTGGCAGGAGTCACTCTGCTGTTGAATCTGTTGGGTCTGGGATCCTGTTCAGCTGGCCAGCACCCCCCTGGATGGTGTTAGCATCACTGCTGGGGTCTCTGGGGTGCAGCAAGAGGGTCGATGTGCTATCCATGCTGCTTCTGCTCATCCCACCAGCTGACATGAGTCACCTGGAGATGTCGAGGTCTGGGGAACACACAAGCAGGTGTCCCAGCTCTGAGCACAGCTGCTGCAGTGCCTGATGCCTGCATCAGCTCCCTCCACAGTGAGTGTTTTGAGGGCTGTGCCCTGTGCCAGGTGAAGGCACCCTGCACACAGATGAGCCTGGACCGTGCTTTGCTTAGAGAGCCCCGGGCTGTACCTGGGGCCAGCTGGTAGCTTTGTCTTGGGTAAGGAGGAGTGGTGTGGGATAAGGAGGAGTGGTGTGGGGTGAGGAGTGGTGTGGGGTAAGGAGGAGTGGTGTGGGGTAAGGAGTGGTGTGGGGTAAGGAGTGGTGTGGGGTAAGGAGGAGTGGTGTGGGGTAAGGAGGAGTGGTGTGGGGTAAGGAGTGGTGTGGGGTAAGGAGTGGTGTGGGGGCGGCTGACCAACGGAGAGGTCCAATGAGAATGTGCTGCAGTGGTGGTACCCAGGGGCAGCAGAGGATGCTGGGGGCCCATGCCAGGCTGGCAGCAGGGATGGGTGGCTTGACCTGTGATTCCTTTCTCAGGAGGAGGTTGTAGAGAATGATGAAATTACTAACTCTGGAGGTGGGCTGGTGGCATGAATCCACTGTCCCTCCTCTGCCAAGCAGAGGCAGAGAGATGGACTGAGCAGCCTCTCCTGAGCTGTCCTGCTGGCCACGTGAACTACCTCCTGTGGTAGAGAAGTTCCTACTGGGAAGGAGCTTGACAGCCTGAAGCAAAGGAAAGTTTCTTGGTAAGATGCTGAGAGAGTGAGAGACACACCTAGCTCCTGGCTCCAGGCTCTGACCTCAGCAGCATGGCTGGGATGTACCAGCTCCCTCACCTGCCTCTTTGCCATGACCAAACCCATGCATTTGGATACCAAAAAAGCGCTTTCTAGGCATGGAGCATTGGTGATAGTCTGGTCAGGAGCAGAGTTACAGTGAGGAGAATTTACTTCCCTTGGTCTGGCTGGAGAAGGTGCAGCCCTGTGTGATGTGGGGAGGCACTGGCAAACTCACACACCCGTGGGTCACCCAGCAGGACCCAAGGAAGAGCCATCCAGCTGCTCTTCCCCAGTTACTGTGGCCCAGCCAGCCATGGCAGGGTGAAATGAGAGCCGGGCTGCTCGCTAATGAGATCAGACAGGCGAGCTGCCGCTCCTGGCCCCTTTGCTTAATCACTTCTTCCTAGACTGACTTTAAAAATTGCATTGCTTACCCTGAATGGCTTTAAAGGCAAAAATCCACCTGTCCCTCTGTCACTGCAAGGGTCCTCCTGGGGCTACTTGGCAGTGGATTGTTGAAGTCCCCAGTGTGTCTCTTCTTGTCTCTGGTGTCCCCAGGAGGTGGCTGGCTAGGCTGGCTGGCCCTTGATGGCTTTTGATTTACTCTGGGAGGAAATATGGATGAATTTTTAATGATGTGATTTAGCAAAGCCTCCCAGTGGTGAGAGAGAAAGGAGAGAGTCAGGCACTGGGCTCTGTGCTGCAGCTCCCCTTTGCCCCAAACTCCTGTCTCAAGAGCTGTGGCAGGCAGCTGCCCACCATGCTGTACTCCTAGAGGCATGCCAGAGTTGAGGTGGTAGGGCACAGCGCTCCCAGCTCTGGCTGCAGCTGCATGGGATCTCAGCAACCCTGTCTGACCCTGGAGTAGGAAGGGATGGCTTGTGGTGCCAGGTTTTGGGGTCACGGCACAGCTTGGCAAATGGATGCAGGGCTCGGGCAGCGCAGTGAGCCATGCTGCAACATGCTGCACTTGCAGCTGATCCCAGCATCCCCTGGGGACATCTCAGCTCTCTGCTGAGTGGTGGGCTCTGCCCTTAAGTGCCTCTTTCGTTCCCCCCGGCTCTTCTTCCAGGAGTCACATCTTGCAGTGCCCCGCGCTGCCCCGCGCCCCGCGCTGCCCCGCGCCGGTCTCCCTTTGCCGGCGGCTGCCGGGGCCCGTGCGGTGCGCAGGGAGGCGCTGCCGGCACCGGGGATCATTCATCTCGTTCCCCCTTTGCCGCAAAGTCATTAATACGGTGAACAATTTGTTGTGTAACGCGGGATCGGCAGGAGCCCTGCTCTGGCGGGTGGTGCCTTGCCCGGGCTCCCCCCCGGCCCTGGCCCTGGCCCCTGCTGTCCTGGGAGAGGGCAGCTTGATGAGATTTGCTGGCTGGGAGCCTCCCCAGGCTTGCTGAGGTCGTGGTCCCCTTGGACCACAGGCTGCGATGGTGTTGGCTCCCTGAGGCATCTTCCCAAAAACCATGCAGTGCTGCCTGGCCCTGGGCTGGGTGGGATGGACCTGTTTGCCACAGCTTCGTGTCTGCTCGCCCTTGCACAGCTCCTCTGGAAGGGTCTTGTCCTAATTGCTCCATGGTGACATGGTCAAGAAGCATCCCCTGCACTGATCAGGGTGTGTGTTGTGGCGCCCTGCATCCGTGCGCCCTCGTGGCCCAGAGGGCCAATGGGATCCTGGGGTGCAGTAGGAGGAGTGTGTCCAGCAGATCAAGGGAGGTTCTCCTTCCTCTCTACTCGGCCCTAGTGAGACCTCACCTGGAATATTGCATCCAGTTTTGGTCTCCCCAGTTCAAGAGGGACAGGGATCTGCTTGAGAGAGTCCAATGGAGGTCTACCAGGATGATTCAGGGACTGGAGCACTGCCCTGTGAGGAGAGGCTGAGAGCCCTGGGGCTTTTTAGTCTGGAGAAGAGAAGACTGAGAGGGGATTTAATAAATGTTTATAAATATCTGAGAGCTGAGTGTCAAGAGGGAAGGCACAGGCTCTGCTCAGTTGCATCCTGTGATAGGACAAGGGGTAATGGATATAAACTACAGCACAGGAGGTTCCCCCTCAACATGAGGAGGAACTCTTCACTGTGAGGGTCACAGAGCACTGGAAGAGGCTGCCCAGAGAGGTTGTGGAGTCTCCTTCTCTGGAGACTTTCAAGACCCATCTGGATGTGTTCCTGTGTGACCTCTGCTAGATTCTGTGGTCCTGCTCTGGCAAGGGGGTTGGACTCGATGATCTTCAGAGGTCTCTTCCAACCCCTAACATCCTGTGAGCCTGTAATTCCTGCTGTGTCCTTGCCTTGCACCTGCCACATGCTGCTCCAGCTCCTCTGAAGTCCCCAGGCACTTCCCACTAGCAGCCAAATCCCTCACAACTTCTGTCTTCAGAGCTGAGGACGCTGAGGTGCCTCAGAGTGATGTGCAGGACCCTGCATGGTTCAGGGCCCTGCAGCTTGATAAGGAAGCTCTGGAGCTGTTGACAGCGAGGTCCGAGGCAAGTGTGGCTGCTGGCAATAGCAAACCATGCACAGGCTGCATAACCCAAGCATGGCTGGGACTCCCTCCAGGGAACCTCAGAACCTCCCAAGTGAGGGACTGGCTGGAGCAAGGACTGGCTGTCCTTACCCACCACCAGCTCAGCCTGTGGGTGCTGGGAGCCCTTGCTTGAGTAATCTTCACTGTGGTTGTGGCAGATCCAGTCTCTCCCCATCATGACAAGTTGGGGAAGAGCAGGGAAGAGTGCTCTAAACGTTACAAGGCATTGTGGAGGCTGCCCTGCTGCCCAGGGTTCATTTTCTTCTATCCCATGCTTGGTCAGGCATTAATTTAAAGATGCTGCAATGGGAGAGGGGAAGCCTAAGAGGATTGGGCTGAGAGGAGGAGGATTTAGTGAAGGAAAGGGATGTGGCTGGGGGCTGTGCAGAGGACAGTGGTATCTGACCTGAGAGCACACAATGGGACCAAGCAGTCCTGTTGTGTTCCAGCTGTGACTGTGGTGGTACCCAATGACTCCCACCAATCCCTGAAGGGGGACATGGGGGTGACGCTGGTGGCTGTGTGAGGAGAGCACTGTGGGCTTCTTGCTTATAGCGTGGCCATGCCCCATGTCCCACCTCTGCCCTTTGCTGTGTGTAGGAAATGGGGCAGAACTTTCAAACCCAAGCCTGGAGAAATCTGGAAGATGAGCACTGTGACCAGCTCCGTGGGGGGGAAGGCAGAGCCCTTCTGAGGTGCCACATCCCGGTGGGCACTCTGTCCCTTTGCCTCAAATGGGCAGCAAGTCCCCTTGGTTTCAAAGAACTGCCCTGGGGCAGCATGGAGAAGGAGGAGATGGTGTTCAGTATTTCAAAGCGACTCCCTGAAAACATGCTGCTCCCTGGGGCAGGTCCAGACCCAGCACCCCAGGGAAGGGGCCAGGATCAGGGCCACTCCAGCCCAGGGTGAGCTAGAGGGGCAGCTTCTCAGACCACATCCATCAAGGCAGTGGGGCCATTCCCCACTCTGCTGCCCACAGACACAAGAGTCCTGCCTCTGCCCTGGGCCACAGCCCTGAGGCAGGGATGTGAGTGGTGAGGGACCGTGGCGAGTCCCCAGGCCCACGCTGCCCATGCCTCCCTTGGTGCTGTTTGTTTTCTCAGCCTGCCCTGCTGTAATTACAACCCGCCGTCACTCTCTGGATAATGTGTCTTGCCTTTTATCACTGCTTAATTAAATAACTTGGGGAAGCAAGGGGCTGGTAACCCCTTGTTTGCTGGCACAAACACCCTGGTGGTGCTGGGGAGGCTGGCAGAGGAGCTGTATGGGGAGGTCTGTGCCTCGGCTGAGGCGGCATGGTTGAATGTGGGGTACCTGTGTGGCCCTGAGGGGGATGAGTGCTGATTTTGTTGCTGATGAGCACAGCATCTCTGGCACAGATATTTCCAGGCCAGCCCTGAGGAGGTGTCCTGGATGCAAACGCTGTTGCCCTGTCTTATTCTCCCCTCATCTCAGAGCTGTGCCTGGCTGGTAGGAGCTTGTGGGCAAGTTGCCCACTGCCAGGCCAGCCACCTCTGCCCACAATTAGCTGGTGCAAATGAGTGTCCTTGGCAGCTGCTGCTCAGTTAGCAAGCTCCAACTCAGTGTCTGCCAGCTGCTCCCACCATGGGCCTGGACCTGGGGCTCCTGCTCACCATTGCATCCTCAGCTGTCCCTCAGTGCAGACGTGGCCCCTTCTGCCCTCTCTCCATCTCCTCCCTCATCTCTCTACTGTGTGCATTCCCCAGGAGGCTGGTCTCAGTTTGAGCACTGGCAGTGTTGTACCTTCAGGTGCTGCCCCCATGTCTTGCTCCCCTGAATGCCCCTTTCTCTCATCTCAGCCACCCCGCAAGATGCGGTGGCACTGGGAATGGTGTCTGTTATGGCATCCTCTGGAGCAGGATGTGGCCCTGTTTAAAAACATGCAGGTAGGGGCAGTGGGAGCGCTCCCCAGGTCACTGCCTGTGCTGCTGTGATGGACTGGGGAGAGTTCTGACCTGCTGGGATTTCTATCAACCCGAGACAAAGTGCTTTGCCAAGCTGCGGCAGGGCAGCCCAGCCCGGACGGGGATTGACAAACATTCCCGAACTGTTGCCAAGCCCCCAGGTTTGTGTTTGCCCGCGGCAAGAAACTCGATCCCTTTGCAGATGTGATCCCCTCCCTCGCAGTGCTGCGTCCCCGGGCGCCCAGCATCCACTGCTGGCCATTGCAAGCTGTGCTTGGTGTTGGTGTCCTGAAAGGTGAGGGATGCTCTTTGCATTGACAATGAGATATACAACACTGTGTGGCCGAAGTAGACTGTAAAATGTCCTCCATTTTCAGAGGCCTGGCTTGGAAGTGATTGGCCTGGGGATGGAGTGGTTTTGGGGGCACTCTGAGGCTTTGTGGCAAGGTGCTGTGGGCAGAGGCGCTCGCTGCGCTTGTATGGGTTGCACGCAGGAAGGGGAATGGAGGGCAAGCTGCAGGCTCAGGGTGCCTCTCCTCCAGGTGTGCTGCCTGCCCTCAGTGCCTGCACTCCTCCCTGCCCTGGATTTGCAGCTCCAGATTCCTTTGCAGGATCAAAGCCTGGGGGTATCTCTCATCTCGGCTTACCTGGGTCTCGCTTGTCCCCCAGCCTGGAGCACGGGAGGGATTTAGAGGTAATCCTTGCAGATGGGATGCTGCTGGCTAATTATAGCAGAGCCTCTCCTCTTCGTGGGAACTACGGTGGATTGTCCCTCGAGCCCAGGCATCCGTGGTACAAATCTGCTGCTAATTAGACTTGAAAGTCCTCTCGTGAGCTCAGGCGCAGGATGGGTATTTGATTATTAACATATTTATTTCTGAGCCTCTCAGCAGGTCTGGCACTGGGAGGCTGGACTCTTCCCTTGAGTAATTGTTGGACACGTTTATTCCTACCGAGGTGCTAGGGGGCTCCGGGGGAGGGAGGGCTGCTCAGCACTGTGTGCTCGTTTGCAGAGGTGTCTCACCAAGATGTGTGGGAAAAACCTCTTGATGGGGCAATGTCCTGAGTGGGAGCATGGTCCCCAGGCTCTGCTCTGTGCTTCCAGCCAGCCCCTCTGCCTGGTGCAGAGCTCCTAGCCCTTGTGCCCAGATTGGAACCTGCCTTTCCCCACCTGCTCCTAGGCCCATTGGTTCCAGGAAATGAGTAGGCTGTGAAGAGGGTGAGGCTGACCCAGCAGTGCAGAGCTAGTGCTGAGCACCGCAGCCCAACACAGAGCCGCCTGCCACGGCACCCCCAGGGAGAGCATCCCTCCCTCCAGCACCGGCAGACAAACCGTGGTGGAAATGCTGCCTCTGAAACAACCAAAAATAGCTTTCCTGTCCCCAAAATGTCAGTTTTAAAAGGCAGACTCAGGGGCCCCCTTTGGGCTGGCAGTGGGCTGAGCAGGTGCCCTAGAGATACTGGGTGGGCGGCCCTGCTGCCCTGTGGGGTAGGGAGCAAGGGGCCTGAAGGCTGAGCTTTCACTTGGGGTACAGGTAGGGAGAGAGTTAGTGCTGGCTTAGGGCTCCATCAGCCCCAGCCGTGGGGAGAAAAGTACAGGTGGGCTGTTGGAGGGCAGAGCTGACTGTGAGTGTGAACCCCCAGGTTGCCACACACCCTGGGGTTTCAGGCCGGTGCCAGGGGCTGTTGGCATGGGAACAAGTGAAGAGTCATGGGTCAGAACCTCAGCCTCACATCTAATGCTGTTTTGCTCTTCCTCCCTGCCTTGCTGCTGCAGGGAAAGGGGCCCAAGCCAGGGGTGGGGAGCAGGTGCCTTGTTGCAGCGCCAGAGTTATTAATAGCAGCAAACACTTTCGGTGCCATCAAGCCAAGTCCGTTTTTTTGGGGAGATTCCTGGCGTTTGAAGTAAGTTTCCCCTCCCTGGGATCCCCTGGGAACCTTATCTTCCTCTCCCAGCTGTGTGGCCGGTGTGTGCCAGAGCCCTCGGATAAGCCCTGGTGCTAATAGCTCTTGCCACTCAGCCTGGCAGCCTCTGGCTTGGTGACAGCGGGTGCCTGCTGCCTGGCCCACAGGCAGCCCCATGCGGCCTGCACACGTTGCAGTCGCATCTCAGCCCACCCCCACCGCGCTTCCTCCTGTCACTGTGCCGAGATGGAGCTGTCGGCGGCCGAGCGCGCGCTGATTGCAAGGAAATTAGCCTGGTGCCGTCCTCCATTTATCAGAGCCCAACCTGTGCGCGATTGCACCGCGCTCGTTAATTCGTCACCATCTCTGTGGCTTGGGGTAAGATGTTGAGCATGGCAAGGCTGGAGGGTTGCTGAGGGCCGTGCCCTCCTCTGGAGCAGATGTGGCAGCAGGGGGCTGCCATCGCTTGGGGCCAGGCTGAGATTTTCCCCCAGTCTTGCATTTCAGGAGACCCAGGGGAGGCTTGGAGTGGGAGCAGGGACAGGCCTGGGGATGCCAGGTGATGTGCTGGGGATGGAAACCCCTGCTGATTCCTGTGGGGTGGCATGAACCAAAGTGAGCATCTGAAGGGCAAAAACTTGTCAGTTCAGGATCAGGAGATGCTGTGGCTGTGTTGTGCCCCAGCATGAGTGATGTTCCCACTTGCAGAGGCTGTGCTCTTTGGACGTCCTGGGGCCATGCTGCACCACTGCCCAGTATATCTTAGGTGTTCTCAGTGCTACTGTGCTTTGTAGACCCAACAAGCTCAGAAGTGGCCCTGGTTGCTCCAGGCAGGCTGTAGTGTCTTTGTTTACTGCTGCCGACTTGATGTGCCAGTCCTAATAACCAAGGCTGGGCACAGCTCCTTGCTCATTTCCCTTCCCTGTGTCTTGGTTTCCCTGCAAATGTACCCTTGCAGATGTACTTTGCAAAGCCATGGACCATCTCAGGATGCATCCCAGGAGCCTAGGTGGAGGGTGATGGAGCCTGTCCCCCCTACCTCGTCCCCTCCTCCATACCTGTGTGTGGGGGTGATGCATTATTCATGCCCTGGCCGCGAGGTGTCTGTAACTGCCTGCATGCTGCCAGTGGGGCTGACGTGCTGCCGAGCACAGAGAGCTTTTCTGTGTAAATCCCTGAAATATTTAGCAGAACTGAATTAAAAAATATAGCTTGAGAGGAGTTAGTGCCTCAGGGTAACCTGGAGTGCTGGGAACTGCACGGCAAGGGGGGTGATGGATGCACTAGAGTATCCCCTGGGGGACTCTAACCCCAGTCCTTACCTGTCACCCAAGTTGTGGGTGGAGCCTGTGACTGTCTGTCCATCCATCTGACCACCCATCTGCTGGGTCTTTCTGCTTGTCTATACCCTCAGATGGTGGGGGTGACCCGATCCTTTCCCTGCGCTGCAGGGGTGTTTTGGAGCCCACAGCTAGGCTCAGTCTGCTGTCTGGGGCATGTCCCAGGCCCCAGCCCGGTGCCACCAGAACCAGGCTGCTGCCTGGTCACCTGCTGCTTGCCATCTGCTGGCAGGTCAGTGCTGCAGGACCTGTGCACAGCACTGGGCCAGGCTCCTTCCCTGGCAGCACCTTCCTGAGCAGATGGATCATGCCACATGCATTTTTTAACAAGATCCATTGGCTGAGAACAAGCTGAGCTGTCGTTGCAGGTTCGTGATCAAAGCCAGATGTGCCCTGGCAGCCCGCAGGAGGGTGGCCCTGCATGCTGCCCCTCTCCATCACATGGCCAATTCACAGAGCATTTATCCCAGCAGAGCAGGTTGGGAATCTGGGAGCATCACCACAGGCAACAAATATGTTTCCCCCTGCTGCCCTGGGGTACCGGGGTGGTCAGTGCCCTCTGGCCTGGTGTGGCACAGTGATCAACTTCTCTTCTCCCAGGCAATCTGTGACAGAGCAAGAGGTCACAGTCTCAAGCTGCACCAGGGGAGGTTTAGGCTGGATGTTAGGAAGAAGTTCTTCCCAGAAAGAGAGATTGGCCATTGGAATGGGCTGCCCAGGGAGGTGGTGGAGTCACCATCACTGGAGGTGTTTAAAAAGAGACTGGATAAGGCATGTGGTGCCATGGTTTAGTTGATTGGATGGTGTTGGGTGATAGGTTGGACTTGATGATCTCAAGGGTCTTTTCCAACCTGGTTAATTCTGTATTCTGTATCCCTAAACTGAGCATCTAAGGATGAGAGTAGCCACGATGCAGAGATGGTGCTGCCATTGGGATTAGTGCACAGCCCGACGTTCCAAAATGTCACATTCTGCTGCAAGTCAGAGCAACCTGGATTTGCTGGCAGACAAGGTGAAGTAGGAAAGCATTTGTGCTTGTCCTGGGATGTGTTTGGGGTCAGATTCACAGGATGAGGCAAAGGATGCAGGCAGCAATATCTAGCTTTGAATGGGGAGGTGAATGGAGCCCAGCTGGCTATGCCACAGTGGGGTTGCCCCATGAGGCTGCCTGGGCTGTGGCAGTTCTCTCTTGGCCTTTGCAGGCTTGCCCTTTCTGGATGCAGTCTGTGCCTCAGCGAGGTAGGAGCCCTGTGCTGTCCCATGCTCTGTATGTCGCAGGGCTCGGAGCCCTGCTGAAGACACTGGGGCTGAAGACACTGCTCCTCCCAGGCCATCTGCCCTGTTCTGAGCCTTCCTTCTGTCCCACTTGCCTCCCTAGCACAGTGGGCTACTGAGTGCCTGTGGTGACCCCTTGCAGCAAGGTTGTTCTGTGTGCTTCCCTCTGTAAGCACTAGCGGAGCCCCCCCAGGCTGTGCTTTGCTGTGACAGCACATCCCATGTCAGAGCCGCTGCAAATCTTGCCTGCTAATAGCTATGCAAATCACCTCATTAGCTGCCTTATTTATTTTCTCTGGCATCACGTTTCAGCATTCCCTGAGTCCCAGAGGCTGCAGGTCTCCAAGGCTGGGAGAAGACAGGAGGAGCAGTGGGACTCACACACAGGGCTGGCTGCGTTAAGCCTTCCACTGTGCATGGCAGCTGTGTTTGAGTCCCACGAAACCACCCCCTCCCTGACATCATGTTTCTGGGACCAGTAGCTCCTGGCTACTGCAGTCCCTGCTGCTGGGATGTCCCCCTGCTCATCCCTCAGCCTTCCCTAGCTCTGGATGAGTCTTGCTGAGCCCTTCCTCCAGGCAGCTGCTGCCTCATTCCTCCCAGGCAGCAGCGGGTCTGGCATTCCTGGGATGTGTGTACCCTCCACCCCCCTGCCAAAGGTGACTGAGTGGCTGTCCAGTCCCTGTGGACCTCAGTGGTGGCTCGAGCCTGGGCTCTTTGCATCCTTCCCACCCTGAATTTTCTGGAGGTGTTCTAGTGTTCATGACAGTGGGGTGGGCTTTGCACAGGCAAGGGGACCCACAGGCAAGTGGCAGCCCTGAAGACGTTGATCCAGCCATGCCGTGGACATGTTTGTGCCACGCTGAGCTGCCTGCAAGCACCGTGTCTGCTCCCCACCCTTCTGCTTGTCTTTTATTTTTTTATTTCCTTCTTTGCCTGTGCTAATGAATATTTCATGGCCAGGAATCAGCGTGAATTCCCCTGCTCCCTGCTGCTCCCACGGCAGGTACAAGCCCAGATGTTGGTGGCTTAGGAAGGATGTGTCTGCCAAGAAGGCACCTCAGGAGGAGAGGACCGGGCCAAGGAAGGAAGCGGTGGCTCTGGTGTGGACAGCTGTGTCGTGTCCCCCTCCCTGGTGGTGCTGTCGCTGTCCCTTGAGCCGGCAAGGGACGGCCAGCAGGGCACGGTTGCCGCATGTCCTTGTAGAGATGGCCTTCACGGTTTCTGTGTGCCCTTGCCCAGGCGTTCAGGGCATTCCGCAGGTGGCCGCGTTTGCCTGCGCCCTCTGACACAACCGCACGTGTCCCCTGCTGTCCCCCGTGTGCCATCGGCCGCCACAGCCGTCTGAATGAACCATGTCCCCGGCTCACCCCGCCGTGGCACTGCCGCTGCTGCTCTGCTGTACGGGGGCTCCGCTTAGCGTCAGGCAGCGGCAACGGCACCTGGGCAGGCACGGGCCGCGCTGCCCGTGGCTCAGTCAGCCTGCGACACGCGAGAGCCGTGCGTTGGCCCGCGGTACACGTGGATTGTGGGTCGGAGCGTGGGTCAGGCAGCCCATGGCATGCACGGACCGTGGGTCAGCCCATGGCATGCACGGACTGTGGGTCAGACTTGCAGCACCACCCGGGCTGTGACACCCCAGAGACATTGCGGGACTCCCGTTCATCTAAGCTGGAGGCTGTCCCAGCGCAGTCTGCAGGCAGGCAGTCGGGCTTGGGGTCAGGGAAGTGGGGAACAATGGTACTCTCCAGCCTCCCTCAACTTGCCATTCATGCCCTACAGTAGGGAGCTAGGCCAGTCCCCGGTGCAGTCTAGGCACTGGGAAGTGTAGGGTAGCTGCTCCTCTTGCCAGAGAATGTGGGGGAACAGAGCTGGATATAGATCCCGAAATTGTGGTCTTCTCCCTTCCCATTGCTGTGCCTCCAGCAATGCCATGTCTTCTTTAAGAGCCTGGCAGATGCTCTGTGGACACAGGCTGGCCAAAAATAGCCCTTTGGGAGATGCAGTGCTTTGACCTGTGAGGCACTCTACAGCCTGGAGTTCCCCTGGGCCTGGGTCTGGGTCTGGGGGATCACTGTCTGCTTCATGGGAGAAGCACAGGATGGCAGGGTATACCCTGCAGTGGTACCTGAGTTGGCTGTGACCCAGGTGAAAGCTCTTCAGCTGGAAAGGTTGTGTAAATGTGGGCTCAACAGCTCTGCTTTGTGGCCTGCTTTTGATTTCTGCTGAATTTCTGTTTGTCCTGCCGGGAGGTGAGTCAGCGAGCTGAAAGGTTTTTCTGCCCTGCTGCAGGGACAAGATGTGCAGTCCCTGATGGCAGCCCAGGGAGTGTGTGCTCAGAGGGAGCCCTGGGACAGGGAGCCAGCTAGTGCACATCTCCATGCAGTGTGCTGCTGGGGCAAAGTACTGCTATGGGTTGCTGAGTGCAGGGGCAGAGGATAGGGTGGACTCGTCCCATGTGGTCCCCACAAGCTTCTGTGCACAAGGGTCTCTCTGAAGAGCCAAGGGCCTGCCTGGAGGGTTGGGGCTCCTTTAGAGATCACTCTCCAGTTCTAGACTGGTAGTAGCACAGGAGATGTTGGTTGGCAACCAAGCCTGGTACATGGGGTGGGTGACATAGGCACTGGACGCTTCTCTCCCACCATTGTCCCTGCAGTAGGGTGGTCTGTACGTGGTCTGATGGGGAGATGTGTGAACATTCCTGGCCTGCACAGGACTCTGCTTGTGTCTGCCAGCTGCTCGGGATGGAGCAACCTTCTTGGCCATGTGGGATCCTGCTGCCAGGATGCTGGATGGTGGATTTGGGATGGATCTGCAGATTGTGTTTGCTGACGTGTCCTGTAGGCTCTGGCACCCTCCTGTGGCTGTTCTGCCACCTCTCCTATATCCCTCGGGCTTTTGGGGTGCTGTGCCTGGTTTAGGCTGTGTTGTGCCGTGAAGTCCCTTCAGTGGGGCTGTGGAGCCGAGATGAGCTCTGCATTTGCAGGATTTGGCCTTGTATCACACAGAGGATGGTCACAAGAAACTGTCCTGGCATATTTGTGTTGTGGGTTTGATCTGGGAATGGAGCTCCTGGATACTGTAGTTTAGGAAAAGGGTCCTAAACCCCTGACCTGCCCCTGGGATGTGGCAGGAGGGGACTGGGCACCACTTGCACCCCAAATTTCTGAGCTTTTGGCTGGGGAAAGGTGGTCCACAGAAGGTAGGTTCAGTTAGGGTGGTAGATTCACTGACTGTCCCTACATCTGTGTCTCTGTTTGCCTGCTTTGCCTCTGCTGGCTTGGGCAGGATCCACATCCTTGCAGCCCTTCCCTGACCCAGGGCTTTTTGGATGTACTATTGTAGGGTTGCAAGCCCCTGCTGTGCCATGTGTTGTGCCTTGCTGTAGGATCTCCCCAAACCTAGCTCAGCCCTACAGTGACGAGTGCAGCATCCCCTGACGCCTGTTCCCTGTCCCAGGGCACTGTCTGTTGCAATGTGTGGGGGGCTGCTAGGGAGCTGCTGCCCCCTTGCAGAGGCATAGCTGGCACAACAGACAGGGAGAATTTGGTTTGGATGGGACGGTTCTTTTGGGAAGGAGAGGGTGAGGTTACCTCATACCAGCTCCTTGCCTTGAGGCTCCTTGTTAAGGCAATGGCAGGGACTGGGCAGTCTGACTGATCCTGGCTGTGTCATGTCTGTGCTTGCTTTCCCACCCCCGAGGCAGCAAAAGCTGTAATTTCCATCAGGTGCCTTTTTGTTCACTTCCTTCCCCATTAATAAGAGATGAAGCTTCTGAGATAATAGAGCCTCGATGGATGCAGAGCTGAGATCCTGCTGGTGCAGGGTGTGGATGCAATGTGGAGAGGGGACTGCAGTTGGGAAAATATGACTTCAGGAAGAGATGTGGTTGCCAGTCTGTGCAGAGCATCTTGTGCTGGCTCTGGGAGCAGGGAAATCCCACTGCTGCCACATGCCAGACTCTCTTCTGGCTTTGACACACTGTGCAAGCTAGCAGCTCACTGCCAGGCTGAGTTTTAGAGCGAGCAGCTCTCAGCCTGGGCGGTCTGGGAGTTTGACTCTCTTCCTCCCATCCTTGTGTCAATCCTCGTCTCCTCCCCTGTGCGGAGCCAGCGGAAGCCAATGCCTGTGGCTGCAGGACTCTCACAGTGCTGGAGGGCTGATGCTCGAGGATGCAGGACACTTGCAGCACCAGATAGTTGCTGCCCAGGGATGCAGGACACTGGAAGTACTGTCTGGCCGGAGCAGATCACTGATGCCTGGGGATGCAGGATGCTCACAGCACTTAACGGTGGGAAGTGGAGGGCTGATGTCCAAGGATGCAGAGTGCTCTCGGTGCAGGCTCCCTTCCGGAAGGAGCATTTCTTGAAGAGAGGCGGCCCTGGGATGCAGCAGTACCTCATTGGTCAGCGGGACCTGTGGAGTTTGCGGGTTGCCATACCAACCTGCCTCTGGTTCCCGGCCAGCCAGGGCGTGAAGTGCCGGGTCGAGCTGGTGGCAAGAGGTGGACCAGGAGCCAGGGGCACCCCAGGGCTCTGCAGCCAGGGAGGCTTTCATCCGCCTCTCCCAGAGAGCTGCCTGACCCCACTGGGCTCCCCAGCCCTGCTCATCCCCTGGCCGCTACTCCCCACCCCCCTCGGCAACTTTGCTGCACGGAGGGGACCGGCGGGCTGGCACGGCACGGGGAGGGCTCGCTCGGGGACGCAACTCCCTCTCCCAGCCGGAGGTCAGCTTTTGTGAGCCGGGGAAGGGGCATTGCCGCTGCCCTACCCCAGCCCCTATGAATCGCAGCCAGCATCCCAGGAGCATCCCAGCATAAAACTTCCCAGCCGGCTGCCGGCCGCCTGGGAGCGGGGCCTGGCGGCTGCCGCGCTGCCAGGCGCTGCCGGTGCCCTCTCCACCGGGCTGGACCTGCCGCCGATGCCTGCGGGCTTGCCCCGGGCAAGGAAGGCTCTGTCCTCCCCCGGGCATCCCTGCCGCTCGGAGGAGCCGGGGGTCTGTCTGCCAGCTGGGAGGGGTGCGGCCGGGTCCCTCCTCAGCGCTGTGAGCTGGAGCCATGAGCCACTGCCAGCAGCGCTGCAAGAGGCAGCTGGGCCGGGTGATTCGCTTCTTCTACCAGTTTGTCACCGGGACCCTCTCCCAAGGTAGGTGCTGTCCTGGGTGGCACAGGGGCTCTGTTCTGCGGGAAGAGGTCTCTGGTGGGCTCCGTGGGGTTGTTTTTGGGAGGGGGGTGGGGGTGTACATGCTGTTTAGGTGCTGAGCAATTCAACCCCAGGGGGAGCGGTTGCACTAGACTCCATGTAGGACAAAGCTGAAGATGCTCATGGGAGGCAACGAGGGACCCTGAAGGTCCCTTGTAGATGTGGAGTGATGGGAATGTTTTATCTGGGGGGTGGGGGCTGATGCAGAGTGGAGTGTGAAAAAGCTGCTGTGCAAATGAATCTCAGCTGGTCTGATCCTTCTGTGCCACACCAAACATCTGTTTCCTCCAAGTCTGGGGCTGTGCCCTCCAGCCAGCCAGCCCAGAGAACCCCTGAGTGTGCCCACAGACTGGAGCAGGGACATAACCTGGTGTCTGCAACCTCTCATGCTCCTGTCCTGGGATGCTATCTGGTCCTGGGGGCAGAGCTGCATCTGTCTTTGCTCTCTGTTTTCTGTCATAGCTGTTGCAGGACCCATGCCTCCCTGCCAAGTCCTTGCACAGCCCAGCCAGCTGGACAGGACCCTTTCTCCTAGGTGTGAGCCCAGAGCCACCAATGGGCATGTCTCTGGGAGGTCATCAGGTGTCTGTCTGTGTTGGGACCTTGCATGCCCAGCTCCTGCCCTCACCCCTGTGCCTACGACAGGTTGCCCTCCCCATGTTCTGGTCCCACCAGGAACCCCCGGGCCGACCATCTGGACCACAGTGATGCTGGGCAGGGACATGCCATGCTGGGAGCACAGGGAAAGCCTTGTTGGGCCAATGTGGCAGTGTCATGCCTTGGAGCAGGGCTAGCATCTGCACTGCCTTTGCCAGGACCCAGCCTACCTGGAAAACCCCTCCCAGGCTCTGTTCCCTCCTTGTCTTGGGGAGCCCCTGAGTTTCCCCAGCCTTTGCAGGTGAGGGTGCCCTGGGAATGCTCTTGTTGCAGCTCTGGGGCTGGGACTTGGGAGTGGTATCCATGCTGTGAACTGTGCCCAGCTTCTGTATCATCTCCCCACCCACAGGGACCCAAGCCCTTTGATGGCCTTGGGTGGCACTTCCCATCACTTTGCAACCTCATAGCCCCTTCAGGACTCCTTGCCAGCCCACAACATGGCAACAGGGGAAGAGGTGGCAGGGTAAGCATGGGCTGGACTGAGCAGCTTGGCAGGCTCTGGAGGCTGGGTGTACCCACAGGCAGCACCAGATCTGTCCCCGCTAGTTGGCTCCATCGGGCACCAGCCTGAAGTGGAGAGGGCAGAGGATGAGTCAGCTGAGGCTGGCTCTGGGTGTGAGGGGCAGAACTGCAGGTGACAGAGTGGTGCAGGAAGGGGACCTCAGAAAGCCCCATGCCTACCATCTGCAAGGATGTCCTACAGGTCCTTGTCCCCGTGTCCTGGGTTTGTCGCTGGGCACTACGAGGCTGGGTCTGTAGTGCGTGTCCCCCAGGAATGGGTCTCTGGGCTGGCCATGTGTGGTGCTGGACAGCCCCAAGGGCTCAGCCTCATGCTGTCTGCAACCCTGCCAGCTGTGCATGGAGCTGGGATGGGTGCAGGGGGCATGGCTGGAAGTGGGACACTGGGTGTCACTTCTCACCCTCTTCTCAGTGTCCTCCCACCTCTGGAACAAGCTGAAGCAGGGTGAAGCCCATAGCTGGGCAGCTCCGTGCCTCTGAAGGCTTGTAGCCTGGGGTTGGGAGTGGGATGTGGGGCTTGAGAGCAGCCTTCTCTCCTCTTCAGCATCCCCTCCTCTCCAGCCACTGCTCCAGTCCCTGTGCACTTGGGTCACCAAGATGCTATCCCTCCCCTCTAGCTACCATCAGCCCCTTGGGCCCTTCCAGGGGAGAGCTGGCTCCTCTGCCCTCCCGGCACAGGTGAAGAAGGTCCTGCAGATCTCACCACACAGGTTATTGGGTGGTGGCCAGGCAGGCCCTGGGGTGGGGCGCCCTCCCAGCTGGGTGCCCTGCAGAGCCAGCCAAGGACGAGTTGCCAATGGGGGGAAAGAGAAATGACTCAATCAATTAACCAGATTAAAACTGTGACTTCACCTCCCCAAAATAGCATTTCGCCAATATTTTAATGTGCTTATTAATAATCTGCTCATGCTCTGATTAGCAGCGAGGTAATAAGGGATCAGCTGTAACCTAAATTTAACTCTCCCTAATGGATGATGGCCCCCAAGAACCAAAAAAAAAAAGGGAGGCTCCTATCAATCAGGCTGCTCCCCCTGCCCTGCCCCAGCAGGTCACCAGTGCCCAAGGCATCTGGACAGCTGATCCCCAGCTCTGCCTAGGTACCATCACCGCTCCTGTGGCTGAGCTGGTCCCATGGCACATTTTGGGGTAGTAGTGCCTTAACACCCTGCAGCACCAGGCTAGGAGCACCCTAAGGGTAGCCACAAGGAGGGGAGAGCCTGGACATGGTTAAGGTGTGTGGTTGTCTCCCAGAGAGAAGAGAGAGAGGGGTCCTGTGCTGATTACCCTGCTCCCTCCCCAGCTGCTCCCGTCCCACATCAGGGGACACTCTCTTGTGCCCAGGTGCTGGGAGGATAGGGACAGGGAGCAGCCACCAGCTACCCGACAGCTGTGGGTGGTGCCCCGTGTGTGCCTGTGGTGTGCTGTACACAGAGCTGCTTTCCAGGCCAGGAACCCTGCTCCTTGGCACTTCTATTTATAGGCAGCGGGTGGCTGGCCGGGTGGTTAATTTTAGCTGGGTGCCAGGGCTGCACTGCTGGCAGTGCCAGGGAGCCAGGGCAGGGACGGCTGGGTGGGGAACGCTCTGTGGCTGTTATTGTCACAGCCCAAAGTGGGACAGGGGGCATGGACTTGGTGCCAGCCTGGGCTGGCCATCCTGGCACAGCTGTGCCTAGGGCAGTGCTACAGGGCCTGTCCCCCTCCCCAGTACTGAGGTAAGGGTGCATCTTTGGGCCACTTTGCCACCTTGTCCTGTGTCCCCTGTGGACCCTCAGAGTGGCTGGGCTTGGGGGATAGGGAAGGGCAGGGAAGGTGGACACAGATGCCTGAGTTCTGTGCTCTGAACAGGGCACAGCTGGGATGATGCTTTGCCCCACAACCTACGTATGGGTGGCCCTGTCCCCTGGCTGGGGCTGCTGGGATGGGACATCTTGCATGCAAAGATGTGGTAGAGCCAAGACCTGGGTTCAGCATCTTCCTCAGTCATGTGTCCCATGGGGTGGCCAAGGGGGCTGAGTATGGCCTGGGGACTGGAGGTGTCTCAGAGAAGGGTGCAGCTAGTGCTGTGGGGTTTGGGGTGTGTCAGTGAGCGTGCCCAAACCCGCGGTGGCACTGCCCAAGCGCACCCAGCATCGCAGAGCAGGAACCAGACTGATGAGCTCTGACCAGGCTGAGAAGAGCGGATGCTGATCCCAGGGAAGCACTGTGCTGGGGTGCAAGGGACGGGGTGCCAGTACCTCTCTGCCAGCCCCAGCTCTCTGGGCTGGCAAGGCTACAGAGACACCTTCCTTCAAGGCCCGGTGTCTGGAGCAAGGACGAGCGCAGGCATCTCAGCCGAGATCCTGGCGTTCACAGTCTGCAGCATCACTCCCTGGAGAGCCCTGCTTCCAGGATTCCCAACTCCACCTGCAAGGTGGCAGTGAGGGGCTGGAGACCTGAGGGTCTATCAGTGAACTCAGAGGAGCTGTTGGGCCGTGGTGATGCCCTGCTGGCCCCACTGCACAGAGATACAGCCACATGTGTAGCAAGCCCTGTCTGTTCTCTGCCCCCTACTTCCTTCTTCTGGCTGATGGTGCCACTCTCCCCCCGGGCCAGGAGGGTTATTTTTAACTGTTTGCCATGTGCTGCCTGAGCACAATTAAGGTAATTGGTTTGGGAGCCTGGCTCTCACACAACGCTCCCAATTACCTGCCTGCCTGCCCGTGCAGCCCCCCGCCTCCGTGCCCAGGGTGGCCAGTGGAGGACTGCTGGGACAGGGCTGCACCAGATAGCGTGTGGGGCTGGGCAGGGGACCTGAGCAAGCACAGGGGATGGAGCCATGGAGAGGACAACCCTACACAACGACAGCCTGCTCTATGCCTCCCTGATTGCCATCCTCCTCCTGATCTCCTATTGGTTCACTACTCGCTGCTTCAAAATCATCAGTGGCATTGAAGGTATGGGGATGGGGACACGGGGGGATAGGGTGACACTGGCTCATTCTGTCCTCTTCCACAAACCAGTCAGCAAGGCAAGCTGGGTGCTTGGTGTGGGAAAGGGGGTTGGGGAGCCTCCTCTCTAAGACACCTTGGTCTCCTCCTCAGTCACTTTATTTGTTCCTCCTAGTCCTGGTCTTGCTCCACTCTGTGTGAGAGCTGCCAGTGGCAGTCACAGGAGCGGCCCAGGGCTGCTCTGGGGTCATCCAGCTCCACTGTGCTGCTGGTGTCTTGGTACCGCTGCCCTCACTGCGGGATGGGGATGCAGATGGGCTCCCTGGTGCCTCCCACGCTGTGGGGGTGCCCAGTGCTGACACTGGGGCTTCAACCTGAATTTTGGGGCTCTTGGTCCCTTTAGGCATGACCTACATCTTTGCTCATCAGCTGGTGTGCTGGGGAGCTCTGTGATGTGGCAGAGGTCCTGGTTTCCTCATTGAAGGGTCTCTCCAAGGTCTGGTGCAGTGGGGTGCACAGGCAGGGGGCTTTGCAGCATGAAATCCCTAAGACAGGGAGCAGGGCAGGAGGGTTGGCACCAGCACTGTGTATCTGGGGACATGCAGGACCTATTATGCCTGGAGTATGTGTTTGTTTATCCATTCATCCATTCATCCATCCATCCATCCATCCATCCATCCATCCATCCATCCATCCAATCCATGTGACCTCTTCCTGCACAGCTCAGTTTCATGGATTTTCCCATGGCATGGCCATGGGTAGCTGCAGGGGCAAGGAGCCACCCCTGGGAGCAATGGCCCTTGGCAGGGTCAAGGGCAAAGCCCTGTCTCACTTCTGGTGTGGTATATATACTTTTGGTGCCCCTTCAAGCATCCCTTACAAGCAGCTGTGGGTCAGGCTCTACAGGTGAAGTCCCACATGTGTTCCCATGTCTCTCTTCCATCCCTGAGGCAGCTCCAGGTGGAGGAGCATTCCTGGGGACCTGGGTGAGCTGAGGGGAGGGATGCCCTAAAACACCCCCCAGCCTGTCTGGAGCTGCCTTTGGTAGCAGGGGATGTGATCCGGGTGAGCAGCTCTTGATGAGCTTGGGGGTGCTGGGAGCTGGGCTCTGGTACAGCATGTGGTGCTGGGATGTGAGACCAGCACAGATGCCTGGTGGGATCTTGTCACATGCTGGTAGCAAACAACAAAGGGCTTTTATTGACAGCCTCATCATGGAAATGAGCAATCCTGACATGCTGGGCAGTGGGTGATTTATTATTGTTCTGCCAGGGAGGCCAGCTGGCACAGGACAGGAAAGGATGGGTGTGAGGGCAGGCAGGAAAGCTGTTGCTCAGTGTGTGCCCTGCTGTGGTGCTCTTCAGCCCCAGCATCACATGATGCTGGCTGAGACAAGGGGGTGATGATGGTCTGCTTGTGTGAGCTGAGCAGGTTCCTTTAGCAGAGGAGCTTTCCCAAACCCTTTGTCATGGGACAGGCCCTGGCTTAAGCTGTGAGGGGTCCTCTGCTGCTGCTTTGGGTCAAAATCAGGCAGCATAAATATGCCCACGGAGTGCAGGGCAGGCATCAGCCTAGGGAGCAGCTGTAGGCTCAGTGAGAGAATGGGTTTCAACCAAGGCTCAAAAAGATTAATGGCTTTAAAAGTGCAGTTGGCATCAGTGAGAGATTTCCTCTGAGAGTGGCAACAGGCCTGCACTGCCCCAAAGGGACTGGCTCAGAGTGGGGGCAAAGCCAGCTGGGTGAAATCCAGACTCAGTGTCTGGAAACTCACCTCTTTCCAAGAAAAGGAACTGTCAGGTCTGAAAAGTTCCAGTCTGAGGCATGTTTCCCCAGGGAAGACTTTCATCTCTCTCACCAAGTTGCCTCTGATGCATCACTGGCATCTTCTGCTCATGTCAGAGTCTTGGGAGCACATCTCAGGCAGCCAGGAGATGGTAGCCTGGTAGCATGGAGCTGCTATGCAGCCCAGCCGTGCCTTGGCCTGGGACTGAGCCACCAGTCCTCTCCATCCTTGCCTGGTGTCAAATGCTTCAGGTTCTGGGAGGGGTTGGTGTGGGGCATCCCTTCTGAGAGCTCTTGCCAGCATCAGCCAGCACCTCTGCCATCTGGTGGGTGTCCCAAGATGGCATTTCCTCCCCTGTTGACATATTTTACCCACCAGCATAAAGACAACTGGAAGGAAGGGGGGCTCTCTGCCCTGGTCCTGTCTGTGGAGCCCTCTGTGGGTGCAGGGGGACCTTAGAGCTGGGCAAGGGGTCTGCCCTATACCCTGGGCATGGCCACCCTACCTATACCTGGGGTAGCAGCCCTTGCTCCTGGGGGCAGCAAGGCAGGGTGTGGAGCAGCAGTGTCACAGGGCAGCCCTGCTCCCTGCTTGTCACATTGGTGCTGGAGCTGGGACTGGTCTTGCTTCACGTGGGACTCATCCACCCAGGGTAGGCAGTGCCAGCAGCATCCCCAGGGGAAGATGTGAACTCCAAGGGGTTGTGAGCACTGGTAATGGGGCAGGGGCCAGCAGGCACCTGGCTCCCTGGTGATCCCTGTGGCCTGTGATGGAGCAGCCAGGCAAGGGCTGGATGTGGTAAAAAAAAAGAAGGAAAGAAGAAGCAGCAGGAGCCAGCACAGGAGCTAAACACAGCCCGGGGGCTGTGCTGGATGTGTGCTCCAGGCACGTGGGTGCCTGGATTCACCCTCTGCCTCCAGCTGTGGTGTGACCTTGGCTGGGTCCCTCAGTCCTGCTGGATCCCCAGCCCCTGCCTCCCCTCCTCTCCAGCCTGTTGCTGTTCTGCCTGCAGGTCTGTCAGTGTCTTAGGCATCTTGAGTGGCCTGTTCCCCTAGCCCTGCTCCCTGTCCCCTTGGCTCTCCCAGCAAGATGACCAGACCCATCCCAGTAGGTGGATGGTGACCTTGGCCCTTGCTGCTCTTGACCTAGACCCTCCCCAGGAGAGGGCTGTGGGGAGCTTGGGTGCTCAACCATGGTGATCCCCATGTGGAAGAAACTCATGTGAGACACAGAGGACAAGTCTGAGTCATCCCTATCCTGGATGTTTAGCCAGTGCCCAGCGTCCTGTCCCTCCCCATGTCCCCCCCGCTCCCCCCCCCGGGAACAGAGTGCCTTTTAATATCTGTGGCCTGTTTCCTTAGCAACTGCATTAAGCAAATCGATGGAGGTGGTGTCATTGGAATGGGAGGGCATGCCTCCTTCCCCCCTGGCCCCCCCATACCCGCCACCCCCCACGCCTCCCTCCACTTGGCCTCTCTCCACTCCTACTCCGCCTGGGCTCTCGGATGTGGCGCCGCGAGCCATTGGCCACAGCCCCACACTGACCCCTTGCTCGCCCACAGCTGATGACTGGTCCCCCTGAGCAGAGGGGTGGCAGCTGGTCCCTGCTCTCCTGGGAACAGAAGCCAGGGTCCCTGGAGATGCACGGTCCGGCAGCCGCAGCCCTGGGCTGAAGGGCCTCCAGGACTGTGGTGGGGAGGGGGCAGGGGGGTGAGGGAACATGAGATGCCCCCACCATGAACCTTGAAGGCCTTGAGATGATTGCAGTGCTGGTGGTCTTGGTCCTCTTCGTCAAGGTGCTGGAGCAATTTGGTCTCTTCGAGCCCGTGTCCTTGGAAGGTAATGGGTGTGGGCGGTGCTGGCTTCCCCGGGCATGTGGGCGGCGAGCGGTGGGTGCCTGGAGCTGCCCCTGAGGATGTGTCTGCATCCACAGGAGAGTCCCGGCCACAGTGTCCCTTGGCTGCTGTGAAGGATGAGCAGGGGTTTTCTGGTGCAAGGAGTGGAGTGTCCTGTCTGCTCTGTGCGAGGTCCAGGGACTGGGGATGTGGAGAAGGGACAGGGCTGGCAGGATATCTGCTGCACGGTGCTGCGCTTCGATGGGTGCTGTGGGCTGGGACTGTGTATGGGTGTGCCAGTGGGCACTAGGGTGTTTTTCAGCACCTCCACGGGCACGAGGTGTCCCCAGGGTCTGTGGTCACCTCACCCCCAAATATGAGGTGTCAGACTCAGCACCGTGCTGCAGAGCAGCCAGGCCTGGGCAGCAGTCCCTGCTGTACTTCCTGCTCCTGGCTCTCCCCAAAGTCCCCTGCGGCACTTGGGCAGGGTTGGGGGCCACAGGGGGTGCTAACTGTTGGAGGGACACAGGGGGTGCTAACTGTCAGGGCTGTGCAAAGTGCTAAGTGGTCTGAGTGTGGCACGTTTGGTGGAGCCCAAATCCACTCAGGGGCTTCTATGAGTGCTGGGAGGGGAGTCAGTAGCACTTGCTTGGGTGCTCCCTGAACTCTCAGGAGTGATGGTCGTGTGAAAGGTTTCCCTAGCCAAGCCCAGCCCCTGCCTGTGCTGGCAGATGTCCAGCTGAGTCCTGCCTGGCCCCAGGCGTTGAAGCATGCATGGACTGAGATGATGAGAGGCAGCTTGTCTGCTCCACTGGTGCCCTGGGATGCTCTGCTTTGGTTCTGCAGTGCTGGCTCTTGCACAGGCTGGGTGTGGTGGTAAACATCAGCTCTTGTCCATGCATAATGCTAGGGCACTCCGGAGCAGCACCCCTGGGCTGGACCTGAGGGTTGGCCATGCCTGGGGGTGGTGGGGAGGGAGCAGGCAGATGTGGGGCTCTCTCCCTCTGGGCCTGTGAACCTGCTTGCAGGATAGAAAAGTCTTCATTGCTGCTTAACCTCTTGCTTTGTCCTGTACTCTGTAGCAGTGCTCCTAGGTGGATTGTGACAGGAGGGAAACCGAGGCAGGCGCTGAGCTAACTTCCATGTGTCCTGCCTGTGAGCCCTGGGGAGGGCAGCAGACTGACTATGCCCAGGTTGGATCCTACCTCCCCAGTGCTGTTGGAGATTTGGCAAGTGCCACCCTCAGGCCCTGCTTTTCTCCTTTCCCTGTGCTTTTACTTCCCCATGCAGCTGCTCAAAGCTTTGGACCAAAGCTGGTGACATTGATTGCAGCTGCTCTGCAGCACACTGGCTTCACATTGCAGTGGAAAGGAATGATACAGAGAGCCCCTGGCCCTGGCAGCAACTCTGCTGGGAGGTACAGGATGAGGCAGGGGCCATCCCTTGACCTGCGTGATTGCTTCTTGCCTGAGCCCTGCTCACTCCACCCCATAGGGCACACTCCTTGTTCACTTGAAAGTGTCTTTTCCCTGGCCTGGGCCAGGGCAGGAGATTGCAAACAGGGTATCTGTGTCTAGGCATGTCCACAACAGCCAACATCCCTCCAGAAAGGACTGGGATGGACAGTGGCATGCTGGGGTCCTGTGAAGGACAAGCATTGCTGACAGTCCTCTCTTGACACGGTGTTACCATGTAGCATGGGGAGACACAGCCTGCCCTGTCCTTCTCCACCCACATCCCTGTTGTGAGGAGCTGTGGGTCCCTCTGGCCTGGCTGGAGATTTGCCCCACCTGTGGTGGTGGGAGTGGCATCCAAGTGAGCCAGATTGGAAGCAATTGCTCCCATCAGCAAAAGGTGCCTGGGGGGGAAGGAAGTGGGGAGAAACTCGCTGAGGTTGAGCTGAGCCGAGCCCTGGGCACCATGTGGGGAGTTCTGTGGGTGAGTGGCACTTTGGGATGGAAGTGAGATGCTGTTGCATTGGTCACCCCTGTCTTGGCTCAGGAGACAGCAGGTAGGAGATTTTGCTCTCTGAGAAAGGTCTCAGGCAGTGCCTGGGAGTTGGAAATGCTGAGTCCCCTCTGTAGATTGTTTACCAGCCATGCCTGGGCTGACAGTGACAGCCCAGGGACCAGAGTCTGAAACTGTACACTAATAGCTCAGGTCTGCTAATGGATGTGGGCTCCTCCACTCACTCTGAAGCCACTGATACTGCCTGCCATGCTTTCCCCTGCCCTAGCTGTCTCACCATGCTTTCCTTGCCCTCTCCATGCCAGTCCCTGTCTGTGCCTAGGCTGTGCTGGTGGTCTCCAAGGGATGGGTTGTGCTGGTGTCATGTCACCACAGTGATGGGCTGAAGCATCTCCAGAGGAGGGCAGAAAGATGCCTCAGCTCTGGGGAACAGTTCAGTGGGAGAATCTGGCAGCAAGACCCTGTCTGTCCCTGGGGTGATTGCAAAGGGGAGGAGGATGATGTGGGGGAACTCCAGGCTTGATGAGTTGCCAGGTTCAGATGTGCGAAGCCCTGAGCAACCCATCCTCTGTTTGGAGCTGACCTCCCTCTGAGCAAGGGCTTGAACAGGAGTGCTAGTAATCTATACCCCCTCACCCTGTTTCCTTGGCACTGTCTTCCCCTTGGAGCCTGCTGCAGCCTTGGTGGCATGGCACAAGCCACTGTCTGGCAGCAGCAGAGCATCTCCTGTGGGTGCACTGTGCTCCAGGGACGATCGATGCTGGAGCTGGCGCTGTTTAGTAGCTGGTTAATCACTGACGAGCTGTGTCACCCCACTGCTGCCCTCTGCCACTCTGCCTGTCCCCAGCCCGAACGTCTCCCAGCAGAGCAGCCCGAGCACTGCTGCGCTGCCCGGGTGGGGCCCCCAGCCCCCTGCCAAGAGCCCGTTTTGGCCAGGCGCTTGGGAGGGGGTAGGCAGCGCTATCGATTTTGGCTCCTGAAGCGCAGCATCAATAATTCAGCGCGGAGCAATCGGTCCCGGCTGGGAAGAGGGGAGGGCGGGAGGTCAACGGCGGGAGAGCCGCCGGCGCAGCCCGGCCCTAGATGAATATTAGATGAAGCTGCAGCTTGCTGTCGGCAGGATAACTGATTGCCTGCCCGCGGCTGGCAGGGCTGTCCCTACCTCGGCCACTTCAGGGTCTGTGCGTGGGACAGGAGGAATCTGGGGTGTCTTGGGAAGCATACGCTTCTCTCTGCCTTGCCCGGGGGGCAGCTGTGCTGTTACCCTAGAATTGAGGGAGAAGTGAGGCTGGGGAGGGTGCCAAACCCATGCAGAGCTTGGGGAGAAATCAGAGGAAGCAGCAACCTGCCTGGGTACCACTGGCACCCCAAAGGATGCCAGGCAGTAGTGCGTGGTGGCAGGAAGTAACGTGTCCACCTCCTAGAGTCTGGCTCGTGGTAGTCCCTCCAAAGAGGGGAGAAAATGAGCATCCCCACGGTGCTGGTGAAAGCAAAGCCCTGTGCCAAGCCCTGTTTCCCTCCTGCTTTTCAGGAACCCATTTGCAGAAGTGTGGTGTCTAGTCTGGGAGGGATCAGCCCTTTGGGGTGAGGTGCCAGGGATCCCTAGGTTCAGGACACCATCCAGCCTGGTAGGCTTGACAGACCTGAGAGGTCAAGGCTAGCTGGCTGCAGGTGGGGTAGATCTCAGAGCACTGAAATCCAGCTTGGGACAGCTGTGGATGCTCCAGGTTAAAGTTGGGGGATCCCTGGGCTGGGGTGCACCAGAGATTTCCCCATGCACAGTGGGTTTAACCCTTGCCTTCCCTTTCCCAAGCACTGGCAGGTTTTTTGTTGGCAGTAGGGCTGAGCAGGATCTGGTGGCTGAAATTGGGAGACAGCTGCTAGCTCATGGTGAGGGCTTAGAAGAGCAGCAAGGGAAGGAGCAGAGCTGTGTAGTTGCCATGGCCAGGCTCCAGGTTTGTATCCCAGCATAGCTTTACGCTCTGAGGCAAGCTGTGGTTGGGCTGCATCCGGCCAGCGCTGGGGTCTTGGAGAAGAGGGTCTCCTGAGGACCATATGCTCCCCTTTGTGGAACACCTCTCACATTCTCCACACGCAGGAACATCAGCCCTGGTCATCACCATGAACACAGCATGGGATACATTGTCTCACCCTGCCTGGAGATGCTGGGGAGGAAGGGCACTTGGCCCTGGGTCCACTTGGCTGCGACCCTCACAGATGGAGCCAGGGCAGGGCAGCTTTCCCAGCAAAAAGCTCCCCAGGGACTGCAGTGCCCATGGGCACATGCCCTGCTGACTGCCACTGTGTGGTGTCATGTCCTGCTCAGCCCAGCCAGATCTAATTAGCTTGTTGAATCTCCCTCCGGCCTCATGTTAATCACTTTTCATGTTGCTTCCCTTCCAATTCCCCCTGGCCTGGCTCACTCTCTGTTGTGGATGTGCCTGCAGAAGGGAACAAGGAGACTTGTCTGGACACGGAACAGGGACCCCACTCTGCTGCATCCTGCCCCAGAGATTTGCTCTGAGCCAGTGGACAGAGGGGCAGGAAGGTCACTTAGCTGTGGGGAGGGGAGAAAGTCACAGGCTGGAGGAGAGGTTGTAAAGCTAAGGAGCAAAGGAGTCTGTTGGGTCAGCCCTTCTCTACAGCTCTGCTGTCAGTGTCCTTGGAATCCAAAGGGCAGGTCTGGCTTGGAGCTGGCCTGGGACTTTCCAGCACAGGGTTGTGTAAGGCTGCGAGGTGCTGTGAATGTTCAGCGGGGTCTTCTTCACCTCTACCTTGCAAGGGGCAGGATTAGACCCCAGGACTAGGCATTGATGGGAATAGAGCTGCCCCAGGCAGGGCTCAGTGGGGTTGTGGACTCCAGAGCACAGGCAGCAGGAGGTCCCATGCACCATCTGTACTTGGCTACTGCATCCCTTGCCTGGGACACAGGAAAATGTCTCACTCCCCATGGGTGCCTGCCCTGGGGCTTGCTGTGCTGCTGGAGCAGCGGGTGGCCAGATCAGAAGCAGCTTTTAGGTGAGTGATGCATAGAAAAATGGTTCTAAGAGACTTTTTAACAACCCCTGCTGCTGGGCTGGGGTCTCTGCCCTGCTGCCCATAAGTCCAGGGCTTTGGGTGGGCTGCCAGGAGCCCCACTCTCGCTGGCCAACCCCCCCATGCTGCCCTCCCTCCAGGCAGCATGCTGAAGTGGAGTGGGGCACGTTTCCCTCCAGCAGCAAGCCAGGTACCCAGGGCTGGCAGCCCCCACCAGAGGCTCCTCCACCTATCACAGATCTGCCACGTAGCTGTGGCTTGCTTGCCGGTGCAGAGAGCTGTGGATGTTCCCATGGGAGGGGAAGAGGAAAGAGGTGAGGGTGGCAGGTGTCTATGGAGGTGACTGGCAGACAAGGCTGAGCTCTGAGTTAGCTCCTTGTGCCGTGCCATGGGTACATGCAAGATGGGGGCACTCCTCGGGGGCAGGTTTGGTGGTTTGAGATGGAGCAGAGGGGCTGTTCTGGGCACGTTTGGTTCCTGAGCTGGGTAGCAGCAGTGTCTGGGGGCTTGGCTCCAGGGTTAGTGCCACCATGTGCTGCTGTTGGGGTAAGAATTAGGGGTAGGGGAGCCACCTTCACAAACTCACTGGTGCCAGCTCTGCAACCCGCTGCCATTTCCAGTGCTGTGGGGTACCCATGCTATGCTGTGTATGTGCAGAGGTGCCCTGGGGTGAGAGCTGGCCATTAAATCCTTTGGGCAGTTGTGTAGGCCCCCTCCTCCTGGAGGAGGTTGTGTCTGGTGAGGGTGGAAAGGCAGAGAGCTGCACGCTGCTGCTGTCCTGTCTCCTTTGGCTGCCTGCTTGGCTGTGCCACAGACAGTCTCAGCTCAGGTAAGGGCTGCCAACATGCCTTACACAGTGTGACTTGGGGTTGGTTTGTCCCCATTCCCTCTGCCTCCTGGCAGGTGCTGGAGATGCTGTGAGATGAAGGAGCTGCAGGTTGCATTCTCTGAGATAGGTCTTGGAATGTAAACTGTGATGGGAGGATGTGTGGATAGAAGTGATCAAAGGAGCAATTAGTGGCTGAGCAGATGGAGGGAAGAAGAGTCCTGTGCCCAAGAGGTGCTTGCAGCCTGCTGGTGATGGAGGATTTTCCTGTGCTGCCTGGAATCTGGCTGGGCTGTGGCTGGGGCATGCCCAGACTTTGTCCCTGTGCCTCACTGGGAAGGGTGTGGATGACATTTGAATCATGAGTAAGCAGAGCACCAGCTCTCATCAAACACACTGTGAGCAGCCAAGAGTAGCTGCTGCTTGGCTGGGACATTTTTTGTGTAGCTCCTCTGCTACCTTGGATGCACCAGGCCCTGCTGCCAGAGATGTCTCTGCCACAGACGTGGTGATGGGGACAGGGCAGGATGTGCCCCTGTGCCTGTGTTCTGCAGCAGGACAATGCACATGGCTGCCCCAGCTTTGCAGCCAGGTGCTGATCTGGGAATGTGTGTGGGTCTGCTGCTGCTGGGGGGTGCACATCTTCCACCCATCACGATGATGCCTGCATTGGTGGGTTACTGAGAGTGAGGGAGGAGTTTTGGCACAGCCTTCTGGTTTGCTGTTGTAGGGTCTTTTCTAGCAGAAAAGTGGTGTGGAGGGGTCTCCCCAGCCAGCTGTCAGTGGGAGGGTGCTGGTAGCTGTGGCTCTGTGGCAAGAGCAGGGACATCATTATGCACTGGGCTGACACCAGCTCCTGCTTTCTCTAGGCATGGATTCTCCCTGGGAAGGGGAGTGTCAGCCCAGGACTCTGCAACCCCTTGACATGGGGGCACTGGCTGCATCCAGCCCCCAAGGACAAAACAGCTGCTGGCAGCTCACTACAAAATGATCCACAACCATCCTGGTGATGGTCACTGCTCGACTCAGGGACCCAGAGCCACTGTCCAGCAACCTCCTGGGTTCACTTCAACAGCCTGTGGCACTGGGGATGGGAAATCCTTTCCTCTTTTGGTGCTGCCCAAGGATGAAGGCTCAGTTGGTGTGTGTGTGCCTCTTTCAAAGTTGCTGGGCTGTAGAGTGATGCATGGGAAGTGACAAGCCACTTAACCCAGCAGACCTCCTGCAGATAAAACCCTGCCAGCTCTTTCTGTGGGCTTGTTTTGTGCCAGCCACTTGATGGCCCTTGCAAAGGGATGGAGGGCAGAGCAACACATCTGGAAAAGGAGCTGTGGCTGGCAGGGACAGGGCTTGGTGCTACAGATGTCTCATCTGCCCAGCAGGGCAGCATGTGGCCAGGCTCCACTCCCCATCTTTGCACTGAGCTGCTCCCTAGCAAGGGGGAGCCCAAGGAGTCCCCAGACTTACTCACAGTTTAGATGCTGGGGAGAGAATAGGGATGGTGCATCCTTCCCAGAAAAGCCCTTGGGCACACCAAAGCCAGGACAGCAAAACCCCAGCCCTGGACACTCCTCTCCTATTGTTGAGCTGCATGTGCTGAATGTCCTCCCTCCCTTGCTCTGGGGCCCCTGGAATTGGGCCCTCTTCAGTTTCCTCCTTAAGAAAACACCCATGTTCTTTTTTTTCCTTTTTCTTTTTCCTTCTTTATAACAAACTAAAGTGTAACTTGCACCTGACCTGACCTACTGCACGTGCCTATACCTGCTGCCCCTGTGAGTCCAACCAGTTTACTCTCTGTTGCATCTCTTTCTGTGTGATTTCCCTCCTGCCATGCTCCCTCCCCTGGTCCCTCACCCTGATGTTGGGTGCTGTTCTGCCTGCCCTGTCCCTTCCCCCTGGCTGAAGGGACTCCTTCTGCCTCCCAGGTCTGTTCCCACAGCTCAGCTCTGACAGAGGGACCTGGCCCAAGAGCATCTTTGCAGGCTGAAAGGTGCAATTTCCCTTTCCCTCTGCAAATTAAAGCCCTGGAAATGTGGCTGGGACAAAATCCTGGTTTATGCACGACTGATACCCAGTTCTAGGAAGAAAAAGTCCTCTTTCCTCACCTGCCTGCACATCTGGGACCAGTGCTGCCAGTGCCAAGATCCTGGCCCTCACTCTTGCTCCTGCTACTCCATGACAAATGCCAAGGTATGCATTCATGGATCCCTGTGTGTTTTCATGTCACTGGCACCCTGCTGTGGTTGCCACTTCCCTGGGTACCAGTTTGTCCTCTGAGCAGCTTTGTGTGATGTCCTGCTGGGACAATGACCTTCTGGAGCTGTTCTCCATTGCCTCTAGCCTACTGCCTCGGTCTGAATTCAATGGGTTCCAGGTCCTGCCTGTGACCACATGGGGCAGACCTGCCTAACATGTCCCTATCCTGGAGCTGGGTACCATGCTGCACCATTTCCCCAATACCTGGGGCCCTGCCCCAAGAAGCCCACTAGAGAAACAACCCCCAAACCAGGGCTTGGGACTCACAGGTATCATGAACTGCTGCTTGCAGACGTCCAGGGTGCTTTGGAGCAAACGTGGTGTCAGAGGAACCCCAAAGGGACTTTGCACCTTTCTCCTCATTGGTGCCTCTTGCTGCAGTCTGCCTCCCTTTGGGAGGCCCAGCACAGCCTTCATCCTCTCCTCTTCCTCCCCTCCCTGCCTGCAGTGTTAGTCCTGTGCTGAGTTTGCTGGCTTGAGGCTCTGCGGGAAGGGAGGGAGTGGGTCTGCAGCCCTGGGGCAGCCCCAGCTGGGAGAGATGGGGCTAAGCAGAGCAACTGTGCTCTGGATGGGAGAAGAGAGGGTGGCAGTGGGGTCTCTGCCCTGAGAGGACCTGCTGTTAATGCAGGGCCACTTGGAAGCAATGGCTGTAGGCCAGATGGATGTGGCCCCTCACCCTGCTCCATAGCCTGGCCGAGACAAAACCCTGAGCCCTCTTCCCCCTCTGGCTGTCTCAAAGCAGGTCCCTGGGCTCGGATCCCAGTGCCGTGCTGGGGCAGGGGTGCATGCTGCAGTCTGGGCTGCATGGCTGGGTTCTGCGCATGCTTTGCCTTCAGCCATCAGGTACCAGCAGGATCAAACCCGGCCCCAGGCTCTGGGGAAGGTGCAACACCTCGGCTCAGCTGCAGGCTGTTTCTGGGGCTCCACCCTGCTCCTGCCTTCTTGCACAGCCTGGAAGGGAGTGTCCCCAGGGAGCAGGTATTTAACCTCCAGGCTAAAGGATAGTACCCAGCCCGAGTCTCTGGGCTGCTAGGTGTCTCCACTGCACCTGGAATGCTCTAATGGGGGGTGCAGAGGCTCTGGGTGTGGGTAGCTCAGCAGGGTTTTCCCCTTTGCCAACCCCATCCTTCCCAAGGAGAGAAACTCCAGTGCCGGGTTTGTCCTGGGATGAAGTCAAAACGCTGAGTAGGGCCTGGGCTGGGCTTTGCCTTCCTGCTCCTTTGGCCTCATGCTGCATGTGCTGCCTCTGCCCCTGCTCCCCCCGTGCCGGGTGCCCAACTCTGCTGCCCGCCGGGTCCAGGGGCCGCTGCTCTGTTAACTCTTCTTCAGCTTGGTGACTCCTTCTTTCTTCCAGGCAACCCACCAGGCCAAACTAAAAAAGCGCTGAAGCAGCGATTCCTCAAACTGCTGCCCTGCTGTCGGCCCAAATCCATCCCCTCGCTCAGCGAAAGCAAGTGCTTCTTCTTGCCTTTGTGTGTGTGTGTCCCCGGCGGTGCTGCTGCCTGCCCCCCTCCCTGACCCTGCCTGTGGGAAGGGGATGCCTGCCCTGGATTTGGGGCTGTCAGGATCAGTCCTACCCCTTCAGAGGGGTCTGATCCAAGGGGCTCTGCGCTCACTTCTGTACTCGCCTGCTTCCGGGCTGGTTTTGCCCCTCTCCAGCCGCCTGGAGCGGCTCCTGCAGGATGCACAGCAGGAAGACCTGCTTTGGAGCTGGGTCAGGGCAGCAGGACCCTCCTGGTGCTGGTTTAAGGGCTGGGGGTTTCTTTCTTAAAGTTCAGTGTTTGTTTGGAGATGGAGACATGATGGGAGGGGGCAGAGGGGGCTGAGCAGGGAGTGAGCCCAGAGTCCCCCACCTGCCCTGCACCAGGTATGATTGGCCCCTTGGTGAATCCCATCCCCTGGCCGGGGTCTCCCCCTGCCCTGCGGTGCAAGTTGATCACCCCTGAGAGAAGAGGTGAGTATGGAGGGCAGGGGATGATCCTCCCCATGGAGGGGAGGTACCTGCTGTGGGGCTGCAGTGGGACATAGTAATGTTGGCTGCTATGGGCAGGGGTCATGCATCTTGTCAGATGATGGTGAGAAGCCATCACTAAAGGAGGGGCACAGCAGGCAGGATAGGGTCTCAACAAGGGCGTTTGGGACTGGGGGTTCTGAGGGGCATCTCTTCTGCTGGATGTGAGCACTAATGAAGCACAGACCTGTAGGACAACCAGTGTCTCAGCTCCATGGGGCAGGTGCCTGTGCTGGTGGGAGAAAGGGAGGTGAGGAGCAGGATCTCAGTACTGGGAGGGTTTCACATCCCCTTTCTGCACAACCCGGGTTGTACTAGAGGCCGGGGGGCTGCTGCCCAGTGTTAGCTGCTGCTCTGTCCCTGGGGCGCGTAAGGGGCAAAGACCCAGCTCCAGCTGAACAGGGCAACCCAAAGATGTGTTGCCCTAGGCAGGTGTGCTGCACAAGGTGCCTCTCCTGCCCCCTGGCAGGGCAGGGCATGGCAAGACAGTGCTGGCCTCAGCTGCCCCTCTCTTCCCCTGGATTCCTTGCAGACAGCGTTGAGGATGAGTTTGAGCTCTCCACCGTCTGCCACCGCCCTGAGGGGCTGGAGCAGCTCCAGGAACAGACCAAGTTCACTCGCAAAGAGCTACAGGTCCTGTACCGAGGCTTCAAGAATGTGAGTACCCGTTGACCAGCTTTGTTAGCTCCCATTCTGCTGCCATGTGCACCTCAGTGGGTGCTTTGCACCTGGTGGTGCCCAGGGTTTGCGAGTTTTCAGGACCCTGAGGTTGAAGTTTATATCAAGCTATGGCCTGATCCCACCTCCAGGGAGCTCAGTGGGGAGGCCTGATCATGTGTTCCATCCCTTGAGTGAAGAGAGACCCCTCTGTGGGTGCCTGGGATGCAGAGCCCTTCCAGTGAGGGGTGCAGCCCACAAAGTCAGGGAGATGCTCCAAGCAGCTTTACTAGCCACCCTACCAGGCAGCACAGGGCTGGAGGGTGAGGTAGGGGAGATTTAGGGGTATACTTAGTCCCTCTTTGCAATGTGGAGCTGACACCATGGCTTGCCCTGGCAGGAGTGCCCGAGCGGCATTGTCAATGAAGAAAACTTCAAGCAGATCTATTCACAGTTCTTCCCGCAGGGAGGTGAGTATCCTTCCCCATGCCCTGTGTGGGTGCCTCTGTGGGCCAGGGGGTCACACAGAACCCCCTCACACTGTTCACTTTCCCCCAGACTCCAGCACGTATGCCACCTTCCTCTTCAATGCCTTTGACACCGACCACGATGGCTCCGTCAGCTTCGAGGTGAGCTGTGGCTTGGCAGGGTGTGACCCCTCAGGTACTCGTGGGCTGGGCTGAGCAGTGCTGCTCTTGCAGATGGGTGATGATCTTTCCAGGGGCTGGTGGAGTTTATTGAAGTCCCAAAGGCAGTGGAAAACCTGTGAAAAGCAACAAAAAGATGGGTCTCTATATTTTATGGCTAGTATCTTGTAGCTACCCAGACTGACAGGCACAGCCACGGCTGAGACTCGCTTTGGCCGAGCCCCAGCTCCTGATGCACCTTGTCCTCTTGGGTGTTGTCACCCAAAGGACTAGTGCAGGACATATTTGAAGATAAGCAATCAGTTTGTGCCCATAACTGCCATCTGCCTGCCTTATTTCACCCTCGCAGGACTTTGTGTCTGGGCTATCCATCATCCTGCGTGGCACCATTGACGATCGCTTGAACTGGGCCTTCAACCTCTACGACCTGAACAAAGATGGCTGCATCACCAAAGAGGTGGGATGGGGAGGTCCAAACTGCTCCCCGGGGCTACTGCAGGTGTGCATTCACCAAGGATAAGGGCAGGACTCAGGGGTTTGGCTGAGCTCTGGAGGAGGGCTAAGGAGGTCAGTGTTTACTAAGCCCAGCTTTGCAAACAGGTCCTTCGTGGTCTGCTGGCATTGGTGTGTCTTTGAGGTGAAAGGTAGATGAGGGGTGTGCTGCTGTAGGGCTTCATCACACATGCAGGCACACTTGTGGCCCATCACTGTGCAAGGAGCTGGCAGGAGCATACCTGAGTATGGCACAAATCCTTTAGGAGCATCATGAAAAAGGTGTGGGTTGAGGACCAGGCGGAGGCAGAGCCCCATGCTGACCCTGCAATCCTGCTCCCCTTCCCTCCAGGAAATGCTAGACATCATGAAGTCCATCTATGATATGATGGGAAAATACACCTATCCGGCCATGAGGGAGGAAGCACCCCGGGAACACGTGGAAAACTTCTTCCAGGTGAGCTGAACGTGTCCTGGGGAAGCAGAGGTCCAGCACAGAGCCAGTGACTGTCTAAAACCTGGCACAGTGCAAGAGAAAACCCTCCACAATGAGGATGAAGCAGGGCTGTGCTGAAGCCAGGGAAAGAAAAAGGCCATCCTGGTGCTGCTGGGTGCCTGGGGGTGGCTGTGGCCGGAGTGCACTGTGGCCAGCCCCTGTGGGCCCCAGGCACTGGGCCCTGATCTCTCCCTGTGGCTGTCCCTGCCCTCCTCCTCATGCTGTGCTTCCCTGCAGAAAATGGACCGCAATAAGGACGGCGTGGTGACAATTGAGGAGTTCCTGGAGTCCTGCCAGAAGGTAAAGCCACCAGCAGCTCTGCTCTGAGGCTAGGCCACCTCCCTGTCCCCCAGGGACTCTACCCCTCCCATCGCTCTCCTGGCAACCAGAGCGTCAGCACAGGGCAACCAGGAGAAAGGCTGGGCTTTTGCCGGGTCAGAACTGCCATGAGGGCAAAGCCAGGTTTTGATGGAGCTGCTCAGGCTGCTATTCCATGCCCAGCCCACTCGCTTACCACCTTCTCTCCACAGGATGAGAACATCATGCGGTCCATGCAGCTCTTTGACAATGTGATTTAGCTCCCGGTCCTGCCTCCAGCCGAGCTCTCCTGCCACTGGGACCAGAACCTGCTTCTCTCTTGACTCTTCCTTTGAGCCTCCTCTCTGCTGGCTGTAGACACCACTGTAGGAAAGGGGCCTCCCTTCCCAGAGACACAGTCAGGGATGAGATCTTCCATTCCACCTGAGCTGGCTCCATTTTCCTTGGGGGATCCCAAGCAGGTGTTCCCGGACGTCAGAGCGTGGGCACGGCTGGCGTGGGGCAAGAATTTGGCCTCGATGGACCCTCCCTGCACCCACTCCCAGCAGGGAAGCCACAGCCTTGGGCTGTGCTAGAGGCTTCCCCCGTGCACAGCACCCCGTGCAGCCACGGCTCCCCCTCCTCAGTCCCAGGTGTCCCCAGCACCAGCTCCAGCCCAAACCCTCCAGCGATGCTATCTAGAAACCAATAGAGTCTTGCAATGGGCACCAGTGCCTCGGCTTCCTCCCCTGCCCTGGCCATGCCCTGCTGCCAGGAGTGTCTAGCATGTCAGCCATGATCCACTGGCTACCCTCCTTGCTCAGCCCCTGGGCTTGGTAGGTGGGCAGAGGGGCCATGCCTGGAGAAGACAGCTGCATGGGCACTTGGAGTTCATCACTGCATGAGCTGTAGGGAGCAGTTCCTGACCCGGGGGTGCCCAGTCAGACCTAGGAGGCTCATCCTGACATGGGGAGAAGGGAGACTAAAGGGACCATGAGGTGCCTTCTTGTGGTACTGGTCTCCAAGGATAGATGATGCAGGGCTGGAAGCGCTGCAGCTTCAGCCCTTGTCCCTTGAGTTCGGGCTACCAGTGTACAAGGGACCTCGGGAACCCGTTCTGAGGCTCCCACTCCTCCCTGAAGACATAGCAGCCAGGGTATGGGGACATATGAAGGAGGGAAGTGTGCTGAGCTCTGCCCTTGGGCCTTACAGCCAAACTCCCAGTACTGTTTCCTGCTAACTGTCCCTTGCTCCCATGCCCCACCCCATCTAGGGAAGGTGGGGAGTGAGCAGTGGGGCAAAGGGGCATCCCCACAGGGGCATCCTGTGCTGGCATATGGCTGCACTGGCAGCTCCTCAGAGAGAAAGTTGGGGCTGGGGCTGGCCAGGAGTCATTGCTGTGCTGCTGATGGCCTGGAGGGTCACCTTGGGGCAGGGCAGGCGCAGCCCCTTCTCCTGGCATGGTCATGTGAGACCCAACTTGGGACCCCAGCAATGCAGGCAGCACCCTGGGGCTCCCCATGTCTTTGTCACCACCAGATCCTCTGAGCTGGGTGTTGCAGGCAGGCCTGTCCTGTCTGTATACCCCTCTGAGTTGTAGCTGGGACACTGATGCTCATGGGCTAATGACCCCATGCCAGTGCCAGAGGCCCCTCTGTGCAATCCCACAGGTACTGGGCACACACCCAGTCCCAGCAGACTCCAGCTCTGCTGCTCCAGCCTCCACATCCTTAGCAGCCAAGGGCAATTTGGACCAGGCTGGGCTGCAGTGTCTGGGGTTGACGGGGAAGGTGTGAGGAAGACTAGTACCCATGCTGGTCTGGGCCCTAGACCCAGGCTGCATCCCTGGTGTGGGAGCTGTTAGAATGGCCCCCCTGGGCTCTGAGCCAAAGCTACAAGGCTGTTCTCCAGCAGAACCGTCCCTGGCCAAGCCCTTGCAGACATGATGTGTTTTTTAGGTTCATTCAACACGTTGTTCATCTCACAGTCCTGTTCCTGGGTTTGCCATGGGGCTGAGCTCCCACCTGCAGTCTCCTAAGGGTGGGAGGGCAGGTATCCTAATCCTTCCCCCTCCTGTCTCCTTCTCCATATCCTCCCTCCTCCCAGGTTTTCTGGGGTGCCCACTGTCCCCTGCCACGCGGAGCAGATGCCGCCTCCTCCCTCGCACTGCAGGTCGCATGGCGTGACCCTCTCCCACTCCCACCCCAGGGCATGGCAACCCACGACCCGCTTGGCATCTCCAGTCTGTATATTTTGTATTATAACAGTATTATGGGTTAAAAAAAAAAAATAAACCAAAAAAACCAATAAACTCTAACCACAGTCGCTATGCACACCACCGTTAAGTCTCTGCATCTCTCAGTAGTCTGGGGGGGGGGCGAGGTGGGAAGGGGAAAGCGCGACTGAAGGTCTCTGCAGCAGGTTGTCAGCCTCTTGGGAGTGCTGCGGCTGCAGGACTGTCTGGAAAGCTGTGTGGGGGGACAGGGTGTGTGCTGGTCTGGCCAGGGTGCTGACCAGCCTGGCGAGGCCCCCTAAATGTGGTCTTTTCCCTGCTGAGAAGCTGTAGGCTTTAGGTTAGTGTTAGGTCTCAGGCAGGAGGCTGTCAAGTGTGTTTTCTGCTTGTGGTGAGATGCTGAGCTCGGGAGCAGGTAGCCAATGCTCGGATGTGCCATGTAAGGCTGAGCTAACGGGAAGATGGTCAGGTAACAACTTGAAGAGGTAGGTATGGGCTGGAAAGGGATTTTGCTTAGGGATGTGAAGTGATGGCCAATCACTAGCTCTTGGAAAGGTGCAGCCTTGAGAATTGGGGGAAAATGTTTTGAAGTAAGATAAAGGTGGAAAAATAGGTAGGTAAGCATGAAACCAGCAGAACAGGATAATTGACCTGATGTGGGAATGTGACACTCTCCAGCATGATGCAAACTGTGGTCCAGGAACTGAAAGCTCAATCTGAACAGCTGCCTGGAGACCCAAGCATCTTAAAAAGATGGGCTCTGGCTATGGCAGGTATTACCATAATGGGACTGGGAAAGCTGTGAGGCGGATCTTTCCACAGCCTCTGGCCCCCCCAGGGACCTTTTTGACCTGTTGGCAATTGCCCAGGTGTGGCAGTATGAATGGGCCCAAGCCCTCTCAACCCAGCCTTCCCAGTATATCCTATCCCCTGTGGGCTTTGCTTATCTGGTGGCTGTTCAGGGAGATGCCATCTGTGAGCTTGATGTGTCCTCTTGTGGCATAGGGATGCTGTGAGCCACCAATAGAGTCCCTTAGGTCCTTTTCCCCAGAGTGAATAGAAGAGACCAGTGCAGCAAGAGGGAGAAGGGTGCTGTGGGGTTCACCAAGCCTTCAAATGCTCTTTTAGCCTTTTCACACCGATTCAGCAAAAAAATAATCTGTTTATCTCTGTCCTTGGGCAGGTCTGAAGGGAAGGGGCTGAAGGCAGGGGGAACTGGAACAGTCAGATCGTTATGAGAAGTTGCTCTGTCAGGCAGGACTTAGGACCAGGGGTCTCTAGTTAAGAGGTTGCATTTAAGGGTGGGTAACAGCAATGTTGTCTGGCCTATGCTGAAAAGTAAGGTTAGAGCTGATGGGTATTTGGGAAAAGGGAGCCTTGTGTTGTAAGCCATCTTTTCCCCTTCTTTCAGAGGAAAAAAAAGGAAAAGGAGTTATGTAGGAAAACAGCTGAGGGTGAGGCACCTGATACAGCCTGAGGCAGGGATTCAATGCAGCATCCTGAGTACTACCTGGAAACACAAACATCTTGTGAAAGGATGAGATCCCAATGCTAGGCCAACTGTTATGCCAGGATCAGTTTGGCACGATCAAAGCTGCAAGGGTGATGCAGACTGTAAGGACCTTTGTGACCTAGCAGCCAACTGCCCAGCTCTGCATACAGCAGTGTGAGTACTGTGTATTTTCCACCCAAATTCTGTGCATTTCTCCTCTCTAATGCTTCTGTAAAGTTACACATGAATGCAATTTAGCTAGTTACTACTTAAGGTGGCAGTACAATTGCTATTCTTGCTCTTTGAAAGCTTTAGACTGGATGTGGTGGTACCAAGAGATGCCCCTTGGCCAGGGTCCTTGTTGCAGCTTCTGGCAAATGGGTATAGATGGATGCAGCAATGCAGCCATCTAGGGTTTCTACTCATGGCAAAACATTGTCATGGAAATAAGCCTGGAGCTGGGTAGGGCTGAACAGTGTCTGAATCTGCAGAGGACGCTTTTAATCAGTGTTCATTCAGCTCAGTCAGATTGGGCTGAAATGTGACTGCCACGATGCCTGCAGGCTTTCTCCAGTCATGCTTCACAAACTAGGCTTTCAAGCAGCTTTTTGCTCACTGGTTTCTCATGGGCTGGTACCTGCCACGGCTTCCCCAATGCTAGGTGGGCTGAAACAACTACCTCACCCAACTGCATATAGCCTCACATGGGAGGTCTTCTCAGCTCTGTGGTCTCCAACTTGTGTTCTGGGCTCTCGTTGTTCCTAGCTCCACACGCTGTCATGTGGCTGGAGCTCCTCTTTGGAGAGAAGCCGTCTGACCTCAGGCCCTTCTCTGGTTCAGCTTCGAGGGCCATCCTTCAGAACCCTCACAGCTCGTTCCCGGCACAGAAACATCTACAAGTGTACCACCAGCGGGGCTGTGCTAGGAAGGGGGGAGCAGCTGTGGGGGCTTTTCCCTTTGCATCCCACCCTGCAGCAGGGACTTAGCGGATCAGTCTCCCACCCCTGTCACAGCCCCAGCAGACCCTACTTAGCTTCCGGGCAGGCGCCGCCAGAAGTAGGTCACAGCTCACCGCAGCCCCCGGGCGCCTCGGCGCTGCGCAAGCGGGGCGCGCTGTCCGCTGTGGCGCGTGCGCAGGGCCGGGGTAAACACTTGCCGTCCCACCCACCCACCCCCCGCAGCGCCGCTTCCCTACACAAAGCGCAAGGCGCGTGCGCGCTCCCACACTCCGCACCTGCGCGGTGCCTTGCTGCCGCCTGCCCCCGTCCCCGGGGCCCCCAGCGCATGCGCGGCGGACACCCACCCGCGGATCCGCGCAGGCGCCCTGCGCAGCCGCGGCCTCGCCCCTCCCCCCGCCTGCCCCCTGGGCAGGCGCAGTACGTGCCCTTCGCGTGCCGCGCAGGCGCCTTCCTGCCCGCCTGCTCCCTGAGGTAACTCCCTCTCCTCAGTCTCTTGTTCCCGCTCGAGTGGCGCGGTCCCGACAGAGCGGCGCGGAGGGATCATTAAGGACGCGGAGGTCCGCGTCGTCCCCTTCTGTCGCGGTAGAAGCTTTCCCTGCTCCGCCTTTCTCCGCTGCAGCTCCTCTGCGTGTTTCCGAACCGGGGCGGCTGCGGGCAGAGCGGTGCGGACCGGTTGGGGCCGGTTCCCCGCGCAGGCGCAGGGCCCCGTAAACAGGAAGCAGCGGCGGCCCGGAGCGGCGGAGACAAAGGGTTTGTGGAGAGGGGAACGGAAAGAATCAGGTTGGCTCGGCTCAGCCCGGCCCAGCGAGCGGGGGTCCTGGCGGCCGGTGGCAGGATGGTGCAGAAGGAGGGGCAGGCGGCGCTGGAGGAGCCCCAAGGCAGCCCCAACCCGGCCGGAGTGCCCGGTGCTCCCTTAGAGCCACCGGGAGCCGCTGCGGGGCCTATCCCGGGAGGCGAGGAAACCGACACCGAGACGGAGACCGCGCTTGGCTCCCGCCGCTTCCTCTGCGGCGTTGTAGAAGGTAAGAGCTAGTGGAGAGGGCGTCTGATATCCCTAGGAGACGGGGCATGGGGGAGGATGGGGCTGGAGATATTTAAGGGGGTCTATAAGCGCGGGAGAGCAGTGGCGAGACAGGTCTTGCTTGGCGCTGCTTCTCCCCGTCTCCTGCCTGGACCCGCTGCGAATCCCAGAGGAGACCGCTCTGCCAGCAGGGCGGTGCGCGATGCTTGGCTGGGGCTCATTCCGCTAGAGAGAGCGGGGAGGAGCCGCTGCTCCCGGGCGGGGCTGCTGCCCTGGGGACTTGTGCTGGAAGCTGTTCGCTAATGCCCTTTGATGGCAGCTGTTCGCCGGGGTGACGGCAGGCCTGGCACCCCCAGCGGGCCGATGATTCCTAATGGAGGCTGAGGCGTGCTGTGGCTGGCATGCTGCTGCGCTTCTAAAGGAGGAGGTAGGAGAGAGAAGAGCTGCTGTGCAATTATCCCAGCTCTGTGTGCTCTCGATGCACGCCAGAGGCTCAGATTCAGTTTCTTGGGTGGGGAGTAGGTGATTCCATAGAAATTTCCCTGGTCTCCAAAGAGTTCTCTCTTAACATCATCATCATGTTGTAGAAGAGTTCTCTTCTGAATTTTATGGCATAGTTGCAACATTGGAATGTTTAAAGTGTTCCAGAAGGTGCAAAATAAAGTGAATCTTTTTGCATTTCTCACTAACTACAGAATTTATATGCGTTTTTGACAGACTACTTAGGGTAGATGCATGAAAGCCAGCAAGAAAGATACTTTCTTCTCAATGTAATAGTTGATTTGTAATTGTTCTGAATTCCTGTGTACTGCTGCTATTTATGTGCCTATAGAGAATCTGAAGAGGAAGGACAAAAATGATTAATAGATGGTATGGAGAGTGAAACAGGCAGAATGCCTCTTGTTTATGTCTTAGAAAGAAAAGACTGACTCCTGCAAACGTCACTAAGTGCACTAGGCCTGCTTAATGCCTTTATAGCACTTATGGTGCTTAAATATGGTCGATATGGAGAGATGTTATTCATAGACTTAATTCTATAAAGGTAGGTGCTAAATTAAAGGTTTTACAGACAGGTAGCAGTGAACAGAAACACAGATTGTGACAGCATGTTTTCCTGTGTTTCTGCCAGTACACATTGGTCGTGGATCACCTGTTCTCCCGGGTTTATCAGAACCACTGCATATGCTGTAATCGGTTCTTTTTCCATCTTAGTTACATTGTTGATCTCTGCATATATTTTGGTACAGGTGTTCTTGACTGTACTGTGCATAAAACAAAGCAAGAAAATGGCCTCTGCCCAGTGAAGCAGTTGGGAGGTACTAGTCCGTTCATGTGTCTACAGGCAAAATGTAATATGGGGGGGGTTTAAAAACAGCCAAAACCAACAACAACAAAAAGCCAATCCAACCAACCAACCAACCAAAAAAAAAAAATCCCAACAAAATAAACCCATGAAACCCTCTGTTGTGGTTAATAAGGTAAAAAGTACGAGGTCTCTTTAGTGACTCAAGAGAATTACAGGGGTAAGAGAAAAACAGAGATTAACTTCAGAATTGTTCTTAAACATAGGGCACTGTTTAACACAGACTAGAGAGGTATGGTGAGATTAAAGCAATGAGATGGGGGGGAAAAAAAAAAGGGAATTGGCAAAATCCTGAGGGTGCCTGCTAAGAATGTGAAGAGCTTATGACATATCAAATTCACTGGTTTAGGGATTAGTATCTAAGAGACCTAAATGCAAAGCTTTGGTGCCCTGCCTCCAGAATATCTTGACTTCTAGTGATGGAGATCATGGGGTGATATATTTGCATGTTGGCTTTGTACTAACCTGACACACAGTCTTGACAAAATAATACAGAAAGGGGTTGATTTTTTGATTGAACATAGAGATCCAAGAACTGTCATCAGCTGGTGACATTAGTAGTCTAAGAAACGTGCTGACAGATGGAAAAGTATCACTTTAGATTAGCATGTTCTCTTCAGTCTTCTTTAATTAGTCTTTGTTATCTGATTTTCATGTTTGGGCTTTTTATAGCAGGCCCCTGCTCTGCTTTAGGCTAGGAGGTTTGAAACAGTAGTGCAGGTAAAGCAGAAGTGTTCTGCAAGATGAGACGTGGGTGTTTTCATTACACATCATAGTCTTTAATTGCTTTTGTAGGCCGTTGAGCTTCCTCGGGGCAGCTTCAGTCAGAATTAAGAGACTAGTGGAAGTGAGACATTTGTTCTGGGTGAAATAAAGTTGGAGACTTCTATGCCTTGCCAACTACTTTTATTTGTTTCTCTGTTTAACTGTCCACAGTTTGTTGCTTTTGCCATTTGTGAAGAGTAGCAGTTACTCAGCTTTGCCATTTTGTGGTGTCAGCCCAAGATCACTTTTTGAGAGACTGATTTTTTTAAAAATCTTGATCCTCCTTTAAGCTTCCTAAAAGAGCATTGTTCACTTAACAGATAACTAAAATGCTTGTTAAGGATATATAGAAAATGGTTGATGCTTCAGTTGCATCGGGGTTTGATTTTCGGAAGGTTGCAGGAGGGTGAGTTTTGATCTCCCAAATATTTGCAGATTCACAATGGTGAACAGCTCTGGAAATGAAGGTATTGTCTACCTTTTGAACTGGTGTTCCTGGGGGGACTTGTGAGCTTTGTGTATTAGAAGCATCATTCACCACTCAGTGGCTGTGCTGTTTGAAAATAAGAGCTTATTAAATTTCAGTGTTATTTTAGTCACTGGTCTTTGCAGGGACTGCCAAATGAAGCTTTGTTTTGAAGTGCCCACTTGTGGTTGAACTGTTTGCACATAGGTCTAAGTGAATTTGCTTGACTAAGAGTGCATTGAGAGTGGTTTTTAAAGTACTGTGCTTCTGGAAAGGAAGGATTTGATTTAAAACCAGCAGCAGTTACAATTTCCATGGTATTTCATGACTTTGAATATACACTGTTTTAGAATCACTTGTGTAGATGCTTTTACATGATTATTGAAAGACATAGTTGTAGCTTGCAAATGTGTGGGAATTGTAAAGTAAGATACCAACTTGCAAGCTGATTTTTGACAAGGAGCCTATTAAGTTGAATAAAAGGAATGAAATCCTGAGCATTTTGTTGATGCATTTGTGCAGGTTTTTTTAATTGCACTTCATCTACCTCAGTATGAGTTTATATAGTCTATGTTTTTACTGTTCACATCTCTACCACTGGTTAAGCTTCTCAGAGCTGGTAACTACTTTCAAGTGTCTTCAGTGTCCATATTAAAATCTACTTTGAAGGTGTCTGTAGTGATAGTTTAATTAGGCTATGACTGTTCAGTTTACTGTGATAATGCTGACTTGACTTGTCAAGGGCATATGCTCAGGAAGGCAGTTTGGATTCTGGAAAATTAATTGCTTCCATGGCCAAAATTACAAGACCTTAGATCATAAGCAAAGGGAAGTTATAATTGCATTTTAAATTTAGATCAGTTTAGGTTATTACACTTCTCTAATGCTGTCTAACTAGAGATTTTTTTTTTTTTCCTGCTTTGGGAAGCTTCCTGATGAATGTTACAGAAGAGGGGGAAAGTGGTAGGTTGTAATATAATATTTTGTGGAGCAGACAGAATCTTAACATCTAACTGGATAATCTTGATCTTATTTCCTGCAGGATTTTATGGAAGACCTTGGGTTATGGAGCAGAGGAAAGAACTTTTTAGAAGGCAAGTCATGCTTCCTCTTACTGCAGCACCTTCCATCGCAGTATAATAATAATCTTCCACTTAAGCCTGATAAGAATTACTGTTCTAACCCAGAGGAGCTTTTTGCCCAATATCACTGTACTCAGGGGCTCATGTTTACTTCTCCATTTTGCCTAAGCTGAATTTGTCTGATATCAATTGTGCATACACTTAGTGTGACTTAATAGTAAACCACAACCTTTAATGAAGGCAAAAAAATAGCAAAAATGAGATCAAGTGAAAAAAATTGGAATTAGATCAAGTCAAACATAAAATTCCTGAATTTGCAGGCTATTCTCCTAATGGAAGCTTTTTTTTTTCTGTATCATTACAGACTTCAGAAGTGGGGACTAAATACATACCTGTATGCTCCAAAGGATGACTACAAGCACAGGATGTTCTGGCGAGAAATGTACTCTGTGGAGGAAGCGGGTAATTGCCTCTCTTTCTCCTCTGTGTTTTCTATAAATAGACCTTTGAATGAATTGGTCATTGCTACATATGCTTGTGTGTGTTTAATCACTGTAGCCATTTCCAGAGGTGAGTGGAGGTCTGTTCTTAATACCCTGCAGCTGTATTTAGTGGAGCTTTAATACAAACATGGATTTACTACTTTAAACTGCAACTCCACAGATGATTTCTAAAACTGCTTTTAAGGCTTACAACATAGACTTTTTCCAGTGGTGTCCCAGATGTGCATACCCTGGGCTTAGACCTGTCTGGATCTAAAAGTGCATAGGAAAATGTTGCTCAGGACTTTTCCTCTCTCTTGAACATCTGGGCATGTTGTTTTATGTAATTGATTGTTTGTCTCAGGAAAGAGAGTACCAGTCAGAAGAGCAGCTTCCAACTATTTAGTCAGATCATAGAAGACTTATTTTAAGATGGTGTAAGACTTTTTATCTACCTCTGGCATTTAAGCTATCTACAGTGTTTTCTTAGGCTGTGGGGACTATCACAGAATCAGTCAGGGTTGGAAGGGACCACAAGGATCATCTACTTCCAACCCCCCTGCCATGGGCAGGGACACCTCACACTAGATCAGGCTGACCTGGTCTTAAACACCTCCAGGGATGGGGCCTCAACCACCTCCCTGGACAACCCATTCCAGGGCCTCACCACTCTCACAGTGAAGAACTTCCTTCTCACGTCCAGCCTGAATCTCCCCACCTCCAGCTTCATTCCATTCCCCCTAGTCCTATCACTACCTGAGATCCTGAGAAGTCCCTCCCCAGCCTTCTTGTAGGCCCCCTTCAGATACTGGAAGGCCACAATAAGGTCACCTCAGAGCCTTCTTTTCTCCAGACTGACCAGCCCAAATGCTTTCAGTCTGTCCTCATAGGAGAGGTGCTGCAGCCCTCTGATCATCCTTGTAGCCCTATAGTTTTCCTTGGGTGAGGAGAAAGATGACACTCTCTTGAAATGAAATAATCCTTTCTGGAGGCCAGTTTGAATCACTGCAGAACTGCAGTCTAAGGAGTCCTGCAAGATTAATTGCTAATAAGAGCAAAGATTGTTAAATATTCTAAAAAATAATTTCTTTTATTCATGATATGGAAGAGTAAATGTGATGTTTATTTCTTAAAGCAAGGACTTCTGCACAATGATGATGGAAAAAGGTGGTGTTCACATGCCCTGAGCTTCAGTCATATGAATAGTATTTGAATCAGTGTCATGCAGCATATTACTACGTTGAATTGTCTGTTAGTATGTCTCATAGAAGTGGAAAAAGTGAGTAACAATTCTGCAGCTGTTGGTGTGCAAACTGCAAAAGCACCATCCACATTTGTCTCACAACATTGAGATGAAGAAAATGTTTTAAATTGTTAAAACATGTTGACATGGGAAATAACAATACCAGGACAGCTGTGATATGCTCCTTTTGATATAATTTCTGACTGCTCTTCTGAATAATTTGGTGCTCTTTGCTGTGCTAGTTTCAAGGAATTCCAGCAAATCATCTTACTGTGTTTTTAGTGGTAGAGGCATCTGCATTTAGTTATTTTAAATGGTTGAATTCTTCTGAAATACTTGAATTTCATTTCCAGAGCAACTAATGACTCTAATATCAGCTGCACGAGAACATGAAATAGAATTCATCTATGCAATCTCTCCTGGACTTGACATCACTTTCTCCAATCCTAAAGAGGTATCCACGTTGAAACGCAAACTGGACCAGGTAAGTGTCACACAAACTCACCACAGCTGCAGTGCTACTTAATTGGAAAACTTCAGTGCCCTGCTACCTCTTGCAGCTTTCCACTAGCTTCATCAGTGTTTTCAGCACTAGTGCTCTTCTGGACATCTCTAAACAATTGCTGTAGATGTGTTCAGGTTGTGTCATCAATGTGGCCAGTGACCATCTAGATTTGAAAGAGAGTTCCATCTTGTATTGGATTCTGAAGGCTGTTCTTGAATGCTTGTCTTCTAAGTATTTTAGGGCCTTGAAGCCAAGGTGCATGTCTAAAACAGGATCTCTTATCACCAGTAAATGCCTTTGGAAGCAAGCCTGACATGCACACCTTCTTTGTTCACCCAACTGACCCTTTCACTGTCCAAAAGCTGTTACAGAGTTAGCTTTTTTTGCCAGCTGTCTGTCCAGTAAGATCAGCTTTGGATTGTTAAAACTGTAACAGATTGCAGATCTTTCAAGGTCTAATCTTTGAGAGCAGCAAAGCAGTGGGTTGGAGATAGGCATTAATTGTGAATAGATACCAAAGTCTGTCTTGTCTTCTCTACCTTCTCCCCCTTATTTCTGTAGCATTTCCTTTTAAAAATTATGTACTTCAATTTTAAAAAAGGAATAGAAATAAAAATTAAACCTTTTGTCTCTTGTATTAGGTTTCCCAGTTTGGCTGCAGATCTTTTGCACTGCTGTTTGATGATATTGATCACAACATGTGTGCAGCAGACAAGGAAGTTTTCAGTTCCTTTGCTCATGCTCAAGTCTCAATCACAAATGAAATTTACCAGTATCTAGGAGAACCAGACACATTCCTTTTCTGTCCTACAGGTAAAACATGAATCATGTAGCTCAGCCTTAAAGGAGAGGGACTGTTGTCTTACTGGTTGAAAACCTGTTTAGTATTTAATCACTGCTTTAAGGAGTATTTTGGGGTTGTTTGAAGGAACTGTCTTATAAAGAGAGATTCAAGTGTATGCAGAGCTTTTGCCAAATCTGCATATCTCTGAAGGGCTTAATGCCAAAAAAGGCAGCTTGACAATAAGGTTCAAGAAGTCTGAAGTCAAAATTGGGTTAAAGGAAGATTTCTGACTGACTGGTACAAAAATATTTTTGTTTCTTGATCTAGCTGTTATTTCATAGAAGTAACAGAGGTACAGCACATTCTGTGCTCACTCTGGTCATTGGCACCTGTTTTTAATAAGATTACCCACTTTCACTAGGCACAGAGTTGCTTGCTTTATTAAAGAGTAAGATGACTTGCCCCTGGGTGTAATCATTGCTTTTTGTTTGGTTTTGGGTTGGGTTTTTTTAATTGCAAATTTCCTCTAAGACCAGCAAGGGTATTGTAAGGGAGAGACAATCTTGATGTTCAAGGGTGTGGATTGTAATGTTATCATTTGTTTACCCCCTTACACTGTAATAGTTTGGTTCTCTTGCAAACTTTCAGTAACTTCAGAGATATGTTCTGGTGTTACTATTTTTAGACATTTGCATTTCATAACCAGTTTTACAGTTTCGAGTTCTTTTGTTTATTGTCTGCTGTAACCTGCCCTCCTGTTTATGGACTTCATTTTTTTTCCCTAATTTTGACAATTGAGCAATTTAAAGTAAATTCTCTCCCTTTCCTTTCTGATCCTTATGCTAAGTATCATTCATTATGTCCTTTATGTTTGTACTTTAAACTTTGAGGCCTTTCTTGGTTAATTCAATAGATGTTTCTCCCTTCAAATTGTAATGTTCTCTCAATGTGTTTGTGGAACAGTTGGGTGTGTTGTCACAGGTGTGCATGCTTCTGCTGACAGTGATGTTCATTTTTCCTGTGCAGAGTACTGTGGAACTTTCTGTTACCCAAATGTAGCCCAGTCACCGTATTTACGGACTGTAGGAGAAAAGCTGCTGCCTGGCATAGAAGTGTTATGGACAGGTAAAAATTGTTTGGTTTGGGATTTCGTTTGTTTGCTTGTTTTGGGGGCAGGGGAGGTTGAGTTTGTGGCTAGTTTTGTTCTTTTTCTTTGTTTTATTTTTGTTTGCTGGGAGGTTTGGTTTTGTTGGTTTGTCTTGTCTGGTTTGGTTTTTGGTTGCTGTTGGTGTTAAAAATTACTTCTCATAAGCATTTAGTAAAACAAACTGTCCAGCTGCTTGAGGGTTGACTCTCCAAGCATATGCAAAACCCTCTGATTATCCTGTTTCCCTCTTAGGTCCGAAAGTGGTATCCAAAGACATACCGGTAGAGTCCATTGAAGAAGTTTCTAAGATCATCAGGAGAGCCCCAGTTATCTGGGATAACATTCATGCTAATGATTATGATCAGAAGAGGCTTTTTCTTGGGCCTTACAAAGGTCGGTCAACCGAACTCATCCCCCGGCTAAAGGGAGTTCTGACCAATCCAAACTGTGAATTTGAAGCCAATTATGTTGCTATTCACACGCTTGCAACCTGGTACAAGTCTAACATGAATGGAGTGAGAAAAGATGTGGTGATGAGTAAGTATGCATAACTCTTGGCTGGATCTACACTCAACCACTTAGGTCATACTGATCATGTTTTACGATTCTAGCCTTTCCTCGCCAACGCTTTCTTTTAAGAGCACCTAGCATTTTCTGTGTCATAGAATCATAGAATTGTTAGGGTTGGAAGGGACCTCAAGAACCATCTAGTTCCAATTCCCCTGCCATGGGCAGGGACACCTCACACTAGATAAATAAGTGGCAGTTATCTGAAAGATAATCAACATCTGGATTGTTTTATTGACTTCCTGGGAAGTGCTTGTAACACATGCTGTGAGAGAATTTCTTGGTCTTGGGAGGTATCTGTGATTGTATAAAAAGCACTCTCAGCAAGCATTTTTAATGGCCAAATTTGACAGGTGTCCATGGATTTGATTTCATTGGAAAAAGAGAAACTCTGGGCACAGTTTTGTGGGGGATTGTGTCCCCTGGACTGAATGATTGAGGATGAGAAGCTGTGAGGCGAGATGAGATAGGAACCACCTGCGGTAGCTTAACGAGTAACTAATAGATGAGATAGGAGTCAGCTGTGCTACCTTAATAAGTATCACTAGCTGGTAAGAAGAAAAGTTTGTTAACCAATGCCATGCAGCCACATCATTAACCAGTCCCATGCAGCCACACTTAGAGGAGAGCTACAAATATGAGTTGCTTGGGGGGAGTCTTTAGTCTCATGGGCTTGGTCTCTCGGGCAGAGTCTCTCAATCTAGGCTCTCCCTATACTCTGCTTGAATTCTGTCCCTGTTGATGTGGGTGCCACCCAGAACCATACAGTGACACAATGTCTAGTTTCTGCAAACTCTTTCTGCATTTACATGGGTGAACATAGTTTTCCATTCTGTATAGTTAGGATGTCCTGCCTTCCCCTTTTGAAGAATGGGTTTTAGTTCTCAAATGCCTTGTCTAACATGACCTTAATTTTTTTAAGCATTAACTGAAAATTGCATGATAACTCTTTAAACAAACCCTTCTCTCTCCAGCTGATACTGAAGACAGCACGGTTTCTATCCAGATTAAACTGGAAAATGAGGGCAGTGACGAAGATATTGAAACTGATGTTCTCTACAGCCCACAAATGGCCCTGAAGTTGGCCTTAACGGAATGGTTGCAAGAATTTGGAGTACCTCAGCAATACAGCAGTGAGTCTGTTGTTCTGGGGTTGATATGTGGATGCATACTCGGTATTTGGCATTTAAATGAAAGCTTTTCAGATCTTGACAGCTTGTATACTTGTCAGTTGGAAGTGTTCTCTGCCTTATTAATTGAGGAAACCTTAATAAAGAAATACGGATGTGTGACGTTCTGCAGCGTGCCAGTAGTGTCTCAGCTAATCAGAAGCAACCTTGACATATGATCCTTTGGCACTTATGATGAAAGACAGGAAGGAGTCTGAATCTTGCTAGTCCCAATTGTTACTAGACTTCTGTGGGACCTGAGAGAATAGGAAGATTAGTCTGGTTTTGAAAACGTTACTACTGTCCTAGCAGAGTACATGTTCTTCCAGTTGTTGGAAAATGGCTTTATTTTTCTGGGTTTGCCTCCAGAAACCATCTGGGTTCCTTCCAGCATTGTACACCTTTCTTGTAGCAATGGGAGCTTGGGATCTGAGGTAGAACCTGTTTTTCTCAAAAGGAGGCTGATCTGATGCCATGGCAACAGAATAATCCGTGGTTTGCACAAGTTACTGATTTGAATGTTACTTGGCAGATACTGAAAAATCTAAACTTGTTTCTTCTTATTCTCAGGTAGGCAAGTGGCCCACAGTGGTGCTAAAACTACTGTAGGGGATGTCGGGCCTCTGGTGGCGCCTTCCTCTTTAAACGCCGCGACTGTGGTTACTACAGTTTACCAGGAACCCATCATGAGTCAGGGGGCAGCGCTGAGCAGCGAGTCGCCAACCCTGGTGAAGGAGGAGGAGAAGAAACAACCTGATGAGGAACCAATGGACATGGTGGTGGAGAAACAAGATGATACAGACAAGAATGCTAATCAGATACTGACAGATATTGCTGAAGCCAAGATGGTGGAGGAGTTAAAGCCAATGGATACTGATAAGGAGAGCATAGCTGAATCAAAGTCACCAGAGATGTCCATGCAGGAAGACTCTGGTAGTGACATTGCCCCTATGCAGACTGATGAGCAAATTAACAAAGAACAGTTTGTGCCTGGGCCAAATGAAAAGCCTCTCTATACAGTAGAACCAGTGACTTTAGAGGACTTACAGCTTCTTGCTGACTTGTTTTACCTTCCCTATGAACATGGGCCCAAAGGGGCACAGATGCTGAGAGAATTCCAGTGGCTCAGAGCAAATAGCAGTGTTGTCAGTGTTAATTGCAAAGGAAAGGATGCTGAAAAAGTGAGTGTGAATCTTGTATCTCTCCTTATAAATCAATGTCCTGAGCAATATTACCTTCTGTCTGTAACAGAGACTAGTGTTCTACTTCCTACTGCCTTGAAAGGTCACAGTAATTTTCATTCCTTCAGTGGAATCTGCTGGTTTAAGCCCTGTAGTGCCATTTAGCTATGAAGGCAGTCTGATGTCTGCATCTGACCACAGATTCCCTGTGCTGGCCTCACTTCTAAAAGCTGTTAGAGAACATCTGAGAGTCACACGTGGTGTGGTCCATGTTGGTAAAATGAAGTGGTGACCTACATAGTCTCCCTCCATATTTAGAATACCTCCCCTGCCTAGAAGGCCGTGTTTGATTCTGTGGATCTTTTGCCTCCATCCGTAGATAGAAGAATGGCGTAACCGGGCAGCCAAGTTTGAAGAGATGTGCAGCTTGGTGATGGGGATGTTCACTCGCCTCTCCAACTGTGCCAACAGGACAATCCTGTATGACATGTACTCCTACGTCTGGGATATCAAGAGTATTATGTCAATGGTGAAATCTTTTGTGCAGTGGTTAGGTAGGTGCATTGGGAGCCATTATAATCCCAGATAGTGCATTTTGGTTTGTTTTTAATTAGCCCACGGGGAAAGCAAAGTATTAGGCAAATGTGTTTTCTTGGACTTGGGGTCTGGTTTGACCCTGTTTTAAAGATCTTCCTGTCTTGCTACTTGAAGCAGTGCTTGCTGTGAATTTGCTTTGGTATTGTAAGTGAAGTCTACTGGATGCTTAAGGTTGGAGACCTTGATTTTCTTCTTGGGCTAATGAAACTTGAATCTCATCTGACACGTAAGTGTTGATTTTAACTTACTCTTGACTGAATGCACACTGGACTATGCCACGTAACTCCTCACACACCCCGGTGTCCGATTGGAAATGACGCTACGAAATGTGACCACATCAGCTATCTGCTGCTTGCTCTGTCCTGGTAACATTGCTGTCTTCAGTAGAACAATTGCAGAAGCGACCTTTCAATGGGCCTGGCCAAGAGGAAGCTGATCCTCCCAGCCCTCTGCGCATGCGAGCTTTAGCATAAGGCTATTCTGGTGCAAAATTTCCTCTCAACCCTTTCCAAATTGCTGATTTTGAAATTTATGTTTTTTTTAATCATTATTTATTGATCTGATTTTGGTCATGGGTGAAAATTGTAGAGCTCTCTAGACAGAGATAGTATGAGACTTAAATTGATCTTGAAACAGTTTTGGGGGATTTTTTTTTTGTTTGGGTGGGTTGGTTTGTTTGTTTTGGTTGGTTTGGTTTGATTTGTTCTTAATTGTGGCTATTTTGGTTTGGGTGTTGGTTTGGTTTGGGGATTTTTTTAACATTTTTTTTATTTCCTGAAAGATTCTGGGGGGATCCTAAGTTGGCAGATAGCACCAGCATGGCCTGGGCAATTCAAGTGACCTTATTTCACTTTCAGGTTTCAATCCAACTGTAAGGATTATGCTGTGGTCTTGCTTGGCGTACACAGCAGGCAGCAAAGCTGGTGGTCTCACATCACACTTTTTGTAGCTGTCACAAGTCTCACAGTGGTGAACCATTACACAGCCTCAGTCAAGTCCTAGTGTTTGGATTGTCTTAAAATGATACTGTTAATAAACACTGGCAGGTTTAAGCTGAGACAGAAAAGACCTGTTAAGCCATCAAGTCTATCCATGTTCAGCAGTTTCCTGTGTTTTGTGCTTATTAAATTCATTGGCCCTATATGTGCAGTTGATAAAGAAGAGCTTTTTAAGACTGCCTTCTGTAAAGTACAGCGAAGAAAACTAGCCTAAGAGGAAATCTCTGTATAGTGCTATTTAAATGCCTTAATTTGTGTGGTTTTAAGACCAGTGTAACACAACTCCCACAGCTTTACTGTTCTTGCTGTATGTTGACCTTTAGCTAGAAAGAATGCTCTCTCTTTGCTAACTTCATTTGTTTAAAACTCCAGGCCAGAACTCTGTATAAAGAGAACAGTGATTCTTGTAATCCCTAAACATTGAGGACCCAACTTAAGACAGCATTTCAGAATTCTCAGACTACCCACTGAATTCAACTGGAGGTGTCTTGAGTTTTCAGTGTCCCTGTGAAGTTGGGTTCAAGTCTTTAAATGCATCAAATATTTGGAATAGTTCACATTAGAAGCCAACTTTGTGAATATTCTGTTAACTTTGTCACTGTTCTACTCCAGTACTCATACTGGTGTTAGTTGAAAAAAACAAGAGTTTTTGACATACAGTTTGATATTCTTGTGCTAACAGTGCTTCTGTGAGAGGGGATGCTTTTGTCTTCAGCCTGCATTTTATCACTAGTGTAAATACACAGTAAGCAAAGGTCTGCCATAAAATACATCATTGTGTAAAGCTGAGTACGTTACAAATCCAAACAAAATATTTTCCACAACGGTGTGCTCAATGGTCCACTGAATGTTCACTTTCTTTGCCTCTCCTCCCAAGTCCAGCTAGCATTCAGTCCCTTAAAGTAGTGTGGCTGTACAGTACTATGGATTACTAATGACTTCTATTGTCTTCTTCCCCATTGTGTACAGATGGGAGAATCTTCAGCACAAGTTTCTACTGCTATGGGATGGACAGCGCCAGATGTTCACAGCGCGTCGTCATTAATTAATTTAAATGGAAAGGTTTTGTCTGTGAGGCAGCTCAGATAGAGTAGGTGTGCAAAAGGCATGAACTGAAGTCACATTTGCGCAGCGACTAAGGCATTAACTCTGTTTTTCATTTATACAGCTCTTCATTCACACAGCTCTTTACTGTAATAATTGGAAGTGCTAGTTAAGTTGTAGTCTCAAAGGGCAGACAGATACTGTCTTCCAAGTTACTGACTGAATCTCCTTGTGAAGAATACAATTTAATGTGAGAATTCTAAAATGTGAGAATTCTAAAATTCAAATTCCAACGCTTGGACTGTTTCCAAAACTTAACCTTTCTTTGGGAGGTTTTTATTTAACATATATTCCTAAACTCTCATCAATGTCAAACTTGGCACACTTTGGGACTCTCTGACTAGCACAACATACTTATCTGTACTGATCTGAGACTGTTACTTGAACAGGAGGTAGATTGCTGTCCACAAAAGGAAAAGAATATTTGCGCTGCTCATCTTGTCAGAAAACTGGGCAGGTGATAGAAATCTCCACTCCAGATACTGTATTCTTTGTTTTCATTGTTGGTTGGGTTGGTTATTTCTCCAGAGCTGTCATTTGCGTTAATTGGTGAAGGCCACAGTGCCTTGCTTGCAGAACAGCATTAAAAATCAAACAGCTCATGGAAGTTTCTTTCCAAAAGCTGAGCGCTTTGGTTGGTCTGCTGTGGCTGGTTGATCAGCAGAGACTCTGGTACACCTGATACACTTGGGTAAAAAATAATCAAGATGCTGAAAAGCAAAGCAGGGTGTACTAGTTAAACTGCAAGTTAATTCCAGGTAGCACTACTGGCTTGTTAATATGTTAGCAGCATTGTGAAAGTGTGGCCTGGATTATGTAAATCTGTGTGGCCTCTTGCAGGAATACTGTTCCTTACAAACTGTCCTGGCCCCCTGAACTATTCCAGACTGTTTGCACAAGTTGCCAGTCCTAGTTTTCTGACAAGATTAGAAACAATCGTTACTAAAATGTGACTTCAGAAGGGTCCGTTTTTCTTTCAAGGGGCTGTGATAATGGCATTTGTTTGATGTAAAATTTATGGTAATAGCTATTGAGCCACAGAACTTTCCAAGATGTCATCCTTTCAGAGATGAAACGGATGTTTCTGCCACAAAAATACCAAAAAAAAACCCCCATAACACAGAGAATGCTTGGGAAGCTTTTACCTTCTCACGCGTGGCACCATTCTCGTGCCTGCTGATCTGGAATGAGGGGTGTTAGCTGAATCACCTCATTCGTTCTTGGATTGGCCTGTTATAGGTAATGACAAATCTGGACTACTGCAACTAGTGCACAAGTACAAAGTCTTTATAAATCGTACATTATTACAGCCTCCCCCCAAGCCCTGGATTCTAGCTCAGTTAGAGAGCTTTTTCCACAAGTGTGTGCTAGCTTTTTGGACATGTTAGACACCCAGGAAATCCCCCTTCTCGTAACATTCTCCGCTTGGATCTGATCTCAACAGGGTGTCGTAGTCAATCTTCAGCACAGTTCTTAAGTGGAGACCAAGAACCCTGGGCCTTTAGAGGTGGTCTAGCAGGAGAGTTCCAGGTATCAATATGACTTCACAACTGAATGACATTTTCTTTGTTTTATGAGAAACCTTTTGTTGCACATCAGAGGTCTGGAAGGATTGGTCTGCCGAAGGCTTTCTGGTCCAAAGCCCATTAGCCTTACAGCTTGTTTTAAATTAATTTTCCTCCCCTTTCTACAGTAATTTCTCAAGGAGATGCTGACTGTCCCACGCGCCCGCGAAGCGCAGCGGCTTTAGTTGTACATTTCACATCGTTTCTTTGCAGGTCGCACAGCATTTTTATCTGCGCCCGCAGTTGCACAATGCGCGCACGCTTGGCTGCCAATGGGACTTCCATGAGCAAAAGAGGTCACAATCCAAATGGTTTTTGTCGTTCCTCTCGCAATAGGGCTGTGATGCGCTTGGTGGCGAAACATCACAATCGGCTACAAATCCTCTTAGCATCGCTGTTTGCACCATGTTCAGATTTGTTCATGGATTTTTCAGGCGCTATACTTTTTCCCCCCTCACAGGTGCTCTGCGCGCAGCAAATTGAATCAGCGCATTGCTTTTGGGATAAAGCGTCTCCTCTGGCCAGTTAACCCTCTTCAGACCAAACCTTTCCTCCTGACATTCTATGCTCTTGTACAGAGACAGTGTAGCTATGATTGGTAAAAAGTATTTTAAAGCAGATAAGATTGACAGACTCTTAATGTGCTGTTTCAATTGCGTATTTTAAAACACCAATTGGATATTTCCCATTCAAATAAGGTCCTTGCATTTGTAAAGCATTACTGCAACCCCACCTTCTTCTGGGGTGCCTGCAAGTAGCAAATGTTAATTTGGGAGTCTGCAGTGCACACCCAAGAGTGATGGGCTTTGCTGTTCGTACAGTCATATCAAGTATTTTGTTTCCACAGCGTTTGCTGCCTATTGATGGGGCAAATGACCTCTTTTTTCAACCACCTCCGTTAACGCCCACTTCCAAAGTGTACACCATACGACCCTACTTTCCTAAAGATGAGGTAACTGCTTTTGATCCTTGTCACTGCTGTTGTTAGCGATTCGTGTCCTTCTGTGGCGACACTGGGTACTGCTGAACTCCTTCATCCCTTAAAAAAGGCCTGTATCGGGACTAGTGTGGCCAGCAGGAGCAGCCAAGTCAATTCTGCCCCTGGACTCAGCACTGGTTAGTCCTGTGTCCAGTTCTGGACCCTTCAGTTTAGGAAAGGTGTTGAGTTGCTGGAACGTGTCCAGAGAAGGGCAACAAAGCTGATGAGGGGTTTGGAGCACAAGCCGTATGAGGAGAGGCTGAGGGAGCTGGGGTTGCTTAGCCTGGAGAAAAGGAAGCTCAGGGGAGATCTTATTACTGTCTACAACTACCTGAAGGGAGGTTGTAGCCAGGTGGGGCTTAGTCTCTTCTCCCAGGCAACCAGCACCAGAACAAGAGGACACAGTCTCAAGCTGCACCAGGGGAGGTTTAGGCTGAACGTTAGGAAGAAGTTCTTCACAGAAAGAGAGATTGGCCATTGGAATGTGCTGCCCAGGGAGGTGGTGGAGTCACCACTACTAGAAGTGTTTAAGAAGGGACTGGATGAGGCACTTTGTGCCATGGTTTAGTTGATTAGATGGTGTTGGGTGATAAATTGGACTTGATGATCTCAAAGGTCTTTTCCAACGTGGTTAATTCGATTCTGTTCTAAAATGGATGTCCTGGTGTCTTGCACATGGCACTAATGCAGTCTCACAGGAAAGCTGAGCTTAAGTGACTCGTCTATGATTCAGCAGCATGCTGTGCATCAGTACAGGCACACCCACGTCTTGATTGTCCATCTCCCACGCTACCACCTTTGTAAATCTTGAGTCCCTTCCCTGTTTCTGAAAGGCAGGTTAAAGAGGAAGGGCTGGAAGAGGAATTTTTGCAGTGGAAACACTTGCAATGGCTTAACCCTGGGGAGGTGTGTACCTGTTCGCTCAGTAATCACTGAGGCAGTCTCAGAGCTATATGGGAGAAGGTAGAAACCATGTCTCAAAATAGAGATGTAAAATGTGATGCCTCACACATTCTCACTGGTTTAATTACACTTGTAAACTTTTGGTCTGGTTTTAAAAGGATTGTTGTCAAATCTGCTTGAGAATGTTAGATACTTGGAAGCCAGGAAGTTTGTTTTAATCTTCACTGATGAGAGAATTTTGTTTTCCCCCCCACCCCCCCAAACAGATCCTTATTGTAATTTTCTTTCCATTAGCTTAGCAAGAATACTTACAACTAATGTATCAACCAGCAGTCAATAATCTGTATGGATGCAATTTAAACAATGTAGGGATTAATGTAGCATTAACATTGTATTTGTAGCTACAATGAGATGAAATGTTTCCTTTGAAATGGGAGTATTTAGGCTGAGTTTGCAGCAGCTCAAAAGAATCCTGCTTTTGAAGCCAGTCAGGCAGACAGGATGTGTCCTTTACCTGCTAGTTTCAGGGTATGCTCAGTGCTCCTCTTGTGGTCAGTAAAGCAGCATTTTCCTACCTTACTGCAGGACTGTACCTATGCAGGCTTGTTCCTCTGTAGGCAATGGAACTCTTCTCAGAGGAGGAGTTCCCTTTTATGAAGGGATGCTGGAGACTTTGCAAATGCATTTGCAAAGTCTCTTTGTTGAAAAGTGTAAAGCTTCTTATTTAAAGCCTGACTGTTACAACTCTGCTCAAGAGATTAAGCAAAGGCCTTTTATTTCAGAAGTGGGAGTATGCTTGGCTTCACAGCATTGTCTGGCTTCACATTGTTGCACTTAAACACTGAAGGCTTTGAAAAGACACTTTCTAGCAAGGGTGTTGAACTTCCCCAGGTCTTTGGTATCTTAACTCTGAGGATAAATCTTGTGCTATTACAACGTGGAGGGGGTGTACCTCTAGCCTTTCCTTCCCAAACATTCAGCTTAAACCCAAAGTTTAAGAATTTGTTTTAATTAAGAGTTATTTCCAGGGAGGGAAGAAAAGATAGATCCTTTGGAATAGATGAGTATAGAATAGAATCATAGAATTGTTTTGGTTGGAAAAGACCATTGAGATCGTCGAGTCCAACCATCAACATGGCATCACCAAAGGGCTGTGTCCACACATTTCTTAACATCTCCAGGGATGGTGACTCCACCACTTCTGTGGGCAGCCTGCTCCCATGTCTGACCACTCTTTTAGGAAAGAAATTGTCCTAATTTGGCACAAGCCAACCTCATGAGGTTCAGCAAGACCAAGTGCAGGGTCCTGCATCTGGGTCGAGGCAATCCCAGGCACAAATCCAGGCTGGGCAGTGACTGGCTGGAATGCAGCCCGGAGGACAGAGACTTGGGGGTGCTGGTGGATGAGAAGCTCAACATGAGCTCTCAATGTGCACTTGCAGCCTGGAAAGCCAATCAGATCCTGGGCTGCATCAGAAGTGTGGCCAGCAGGTCAAGGGAGGTGAGTCTCCCCCTCTACTCAGCTCTGGTGAGACCCCACCTGGAGTACTGTGTCCGGTTCTGGAGCCCCTATTACAAGAGGGATGTGGACATGCTGGAAGGTGTCCAGAGAAGGGCCACGAGGATGATCAGAGGGCTGCAGCACCTCTCCTATGAGGACAGACTGAAGCAGTTGGGGCTGTTCAGTCTGGAGAAGAGGAGGCTCTGAGGTGACCTAATTGTGGCCTTCCAGTATCTGAAGGGGGCCTACAAGAAGGCTGGGGAGGGACTTCTCAGGATCTCAGGTAGTGATAGGACTAGGGGGAATGGAATGAAGCTGGAGGTGGGGAGATTCAGGCTGGGCGTGAGGAGGAAGTTCTTCACCATGAGAGTGGTGAAGCCCTGGAATGGGTTGTCCAGGGAGGTGGTTGAGGCCCCGTCCCTGGAGGTGTTTAAGGCCAGGCTGGATGAGGCTCTGGCCAGCCTGATCTAGTGTGGGGTGTCCCTGCCCATGGCAGGGGGGTTGGAGCTAGATGATCCTTGTGGTCCCTTCCAACCCTGACTGATTCTATGATACTAATATCCAACCTAAACCTCCCCTGGCACGATTTCAGGCCATTTTCCCTCTTTCTATCACCTGATCCTAGGGAGAAGAGGCTAACCACCACCTCACTCCAACCTCCTCTCAGGGAGCTCTTGTTCTGTGTAACTTAAATGCTTCTCAGTACTACTTCATGGTGGAGCTGTTAATGAAATCTCTCTAAAACTGCCTTGTTAGCTTTTGAACACGACTGATTACATGAAATCATCTCTTCCCTCTTCTTAGGCGTCTGTATATAAGATCTGCAGAGAAATGTACGCGGACGGAGCTGATCAACCCTTCCATAGTTTACCAGATTTAATTGGAGACAAGTATGTATTAGAAATGCACAACCTACAGAGGTGGTTCTGAAGGATAAAGCCTTGGCACTGTATTTCATTTGAACTTTTAAACGTGCATGTGTGTGTGTGTGTGTGAAGAATGCAGAGAGCATTTGATTTGAAAATTGTATTAAAATCTAACCTCTGCAGGCCTTAGGGAATTGGGATTTTGGCTTCTTCAAAATACCATTAACAGTTATGTCTTGGTTTATGCTCTGGTCACTTGCTGTAAGCTGTGGGAAAAAAAACAGCCAAGCAACTTTATCTGGAACCTCCTTTACAAAAGCTATATCCTATTTCAGATTCTGTGAAGGTATATCATGAGAGTGTCCTTAGACTGGAGTACCCTCTGGGCTTTTTTCCCCAGCAACCTTCAGATAGTTCTTCAGATAATGGAATTTGGGGGTTTGAGGATCAATCTCCCAGCCAGCTCTCTTGATTTTTATTTTTAGTTTTTCTCTGAAGTACATGTTAAAGATTTCTTATGTTTGAAAAGATGTGGTGCAGGTAATGACAATTGAGATGAAGTTTGGAGTTTTGGTTGTTTTGTTTCTTTAAGGCATTAAATCTGAGCTGCAAAACGAGCTGCTTTGAGAGGGGTTTTTTATGTCCTGAGCGGTTTAGATTGTAGCCTCTTTACAAAGTTCTATGGGACTGGCAGGAAGGTAGTTAAGAAAGGATGTGTAACTGGTATCAAAAAAATACTCCAAAGCAAAAAAAGGAAGAACTAGGTGGTAATGGCAGGGTGAAAGCTGAAGGAAGTTTATGTCTTTAAGTCAAAAGACCAGTGTATATAGAATTAAATTATGGTGTCCTGAGGTGAAGGTGTTGCTCAGAGCTGAGTTCCAACAGCTGATCAGTCTGTTAAGGCTTTGTAGGAACTCATTCTGTGACTGGAGCACTCTGTTGCTTCTTTGGCTCACCCTAGAGTTTCCTCTAGAGTACCTGAAGAGCGTACTTCTCGAAAGTGGCCTTTTGAATTAACTTGGACACTTCTTTCTGCAGGTTAGTAGGAGGTCTGCTCACTCTCAGCCTGGATTACTGCTTCGTCTTAGAAGATGAGGATGGCATATGTGGCTATGCTTTGGGAACAGTTGATGTGACTCCTTTCATTAAAAAATGCAAAATGTCTTGGATCCCTTTCATGCAAGAAAAATACACTAAGCCAAACAGTGACAAGGAGCTATCTGAGGCAGAGGTTGGTATAACCCATGGGACCAGAACTCAGCTAAACTCTTTCTTTCCAAAGCAGGTCTTTGTTTTCCTTTTGCATCTCGAGCTTCCATGTAATTCAGTTTCTGTGCCTTTGTGAAGTTTCTGATGCATGTCAGACATCTTAGAAAGTGACAGTAAAATTATTTACTAACAGTGAATTGCAGTTGCATGTTGTATGACAGCTAGGAGGGGATTAACGTGTCCAGAGAAGGGCAACGAAGTTGGTGAGGGGTTTGGAACACAAGCCCTATGAGGAGAGGCTGAGGGAGCTGGGGTTGCTTAGCCTGGAGAGGAGACGACTCAGGGGTGACCTTATTGCTCTCTACAACTACCTGAAGGGAGGTTGTAGACAGGCAGATGTTGGTCTCTTCTCCCAGGCAGCCAGTACCAGAACAAGAAGACACAGTCTCAGGCTGTGCCAGGGGAGGTTTAGGCTAGAGGCTAGGAGGAAGTTCTATACAGAGAGAGTGATTGCCCATTGGAATGGGCTGCCCCCCGGGGAGGTGGTGGAGTCACCATCATTGGAGGTGTTTAGGAGGAGACTTGATAGGGTGCTTGGTACCATGGGTTAGTTGTTTAGGTGGGTTGGATTGGTTGATGGGTTGGACGTGATGATCTTGAAGAAGGTCTCTTCCAACCTGGTCTGGTCCTATTCTATTCTATTCTAATGCAGCAGATGTAAGCCACCTCAATCTAGAGAAAATTACATTTTGAAAGTAAAGGATTGTTTCTGCTTTCTTCTCTTTCAAAATGAGGTATTAGGTTCCCCATGCCACAGGTAAGGCTAAACCCCTGGTAGTCACAGCAGTTAAAGTGATGAAATCAAATTGATGAGCACGTTGGTGTTAAAACCTGTGAGCTATTTGTGTAGGGTACCAGCTATGAATGGTGCAGAATTACAGCAGGTGCTAAAAATCAGTATCTAGAACTGGGTTTTGAGTGAGTTAGGAAAATGATGTCACTAAACTGGCCTTTGAGGAAAAGTTTCTAGCTGACATGGTCTTGTCAAAGAAGGAAATTTACTTAATACACAGAGCTGCTGAAGAAGGCGTGGACAAAGCTGTAGTAGTAGAGGCAGAGCCAGAAACATCACTTCTTGGCCTTTTAGCTTTCCTTCTTGAGAGGGAAAGAATACTTTCCAGAGAGTATTCTCAAACAAGTTGTCAGAATACAAAGGCTGATGTGGACTGGTGAGCCTCCTAAGGGAATCACCAGCTGGTGAGGGCAGGGCCAGAATGGCATACATGGCAGTATGCCATTACTTTATTTGGCTAGGACTTAAAAGTCTTGAGGAAGGTGATAGTTTTGAGAGCACAGGCCTTCCCACAAGCAAAGCAAAGCTTCCTGAGAATGGAGTTAACTGTTTGTCACCCTGTTGCAAAAATGGCCTCTACTGAAGGCATGTTTGATGGAGAAAAAGTGTAGTATGTTTGGGAAGAAGGAAAAGTAAAACTTGTAGCAAACATTGGTGCTCTGTGATAGGTGTGACTAGAAAGAATCCTTGTGGCTCCACTAGTGGAGCTAATTCTACCTTCTGTACATTTTAGGACTTGATTCTTTTACATTTGCACAGTGCTGTGCTTTCAACCATAGATGTAAATTCAGGCTTTGAAGCAAAGCTGATGAGTATAAGTATACCAGAAACTAAACACGGTACAGCTGTGGTGGCTACAGTAAAGGAGAGGGAGCCTTGATTTCTAGGCATTTAAAGCCAAACTTCAGAGAGACAACAGGAAGTATTTTATGCTGCTAAACTAACATTTCCATTGGGATGCCCAAGACCCTTTTTATGTTTTTGGTACATTGCCCCAGGATTTCTGCTGTTCACACAGTATCTCAGAAGAAGTCTATTTCTGGAGGCTACAGGCTTGAGGGGGACGTTCCTGGGTGTGCAGAAGAGCAATTTGCAGCTTGCTCTTGAGATAGATGCTGTGCAATTTTATCCACTTAGCCTTTTGAACTAAAAAGAATGTAGAGAATATTCAGTAGTTGCTTGGAAACAGTGAAGATCAATGAAGATCATGCAGGGAGAACTTTTCTCGCAGAATAGGATCATTTTGTCTTCTTTTGCAGGCTGCTTACCTCTTGATAATACTCTGTTTCAAAAAGCCCCAGTTTGTACTTTTTAGATAATTTGATTCAGATTGACTTCTAGTACAGTCCAGTTCACTTGTTCTTTAGTTTACTTAAATGCACCTTGAGCCCCACACCTCATGGGATAGATGCAGTCTTTGGTTTCACGAAAGAGAAATCCAATCCTCTGACTTACACCGAACTGTTGTAAGCCTGTTTTGCAGTTTTGTCTAGGTTCCTCTCAGGGAAGTTTATCTGCTATTTGCTTTTCCTGGGATTAGTAATTATTGATCACAAGAGATAAATGCATCTTTCTAACTGCTCTTTACCCTGCCCTGTACCTTACTCCCTGATAACCTGGTTTACTTCTTATCACACGTCTGTGGTTGGAAGAAATGGATACCACCTTTGCCTTGGTGCTTGAAGCCAGCGTGGTTAGCTTTGAGTGCTTCTGTGGCTTCTATCTGGTACAGCTGTGGTAAAGAAAAGCCAGAGAAGCAGGTGTGGCTCTGAACCTGAAGTAGCTTAACAAGTTTGAAGTAGTAACTTTGAACAGAAGCTCCCTGGAAGAGTTTGGGATATGGCAGTTACTGGACTTGAGGGCATTGCATTTAAATCTACTTTAAAAAGGTATGCTCGTATTATGGTTCCTTGTGAGATGACCACCTAGTTTGGGCTGTTATGGTAGTGACTTTCAATTATCCAAGTTAGATGGCTTGTTTACTTCAGCTGATGCTTCCTAAAGGTTTTAAAATTCAGTAACCAACAGGGGGAATAACTTGAGTATACTTCAGATTTGGCTTTGTCTGCTTCTGTGTTACCTCACTTGATTGTTCCACTCCCATGAGGTGCATAAAGTTAATGTCTGATGCCACAGTCCCAAAGGCCTTCCTGAGTAATTGCAATAGTGTTTAGTGTTGAACAACATCCTTTAATCATCAACAAGGCTTAATTTCAAGCTAGAGATGAATTTGCCTTTTTTAAGGCAGGTAGTCTAAAGACAATTGCACGGACATGAGGTATTTCCAAAGTGCTGTGAGCTAAAGAATAGATGTGGAAGGTTAGGACACTTACAGCTGAAACTGCTCATGTGAAATGCAAAGAAAAGGAATATCTCTGCACAAACTTGGCTGTGGGTTGGCTTATGGCTTTTCTCACTTGAAGTGTTGGTCACTGAGAAGCTACACGAGGAGTCCTGCATTCCTCCTTTGACAGTCTAAGAAGATTCTGTAATCTGCCTTTTTATCTAGAGTGCAGAGAGCAATTCAGCAGGGAAGGAGCAAAGTGGCCATCAGAGGTGTAGTTGAAAAGGACACTGATTTGGAGGTATACTCTGCAAGCAAAGCAGCCCCCTGTAATAAAGATGAATGAAAGCAAAAAGCTGGGTAATAATTAAATGTGTTCTTCTGACATTCTTTCCAGAAAATAATGCTAAGCTTCCACGAAGAGCAGGAAGTGCTGCCAGAATCGTTCCTTGCCAACTTCCCATCGTTGATAAAGATTGATATCCACAAAAAAGTGACAGACCCAAGTGTGGCCAAAAGTATGATGGCCTGCCTGCTCTCTTCTCTAAAGGCTAATGGTAAGCTTTTTGCACTCTCAATTAATTTTCCTGATCACATGTTCATTCTCTGGATGCAAAGGCCGCTCGGGCCAGGAGTAGACTCTTACATATGTATACAGCGTGTTTGCACGCCAGCCTGGTGCTCGATTGCTGCCGCAGTTGGCACTCTGGGTCTAGGGAAACAACCATAAAAGTTTTCAAGCACCTCCCTTCTGCTGATGCCTTTGGTAAGAAGACAGCTTTTCACTTCAGCCATTATCCTGCAAATTAGAAAACAGGAAGAACTGAGGGAGCAGTTTGGCAGTGAGAGCACATATTTTCACATCTTGAACAACGCACAAATGTTTATGCTTCCCCTGCCGGCGCGGGTAATGATGCTCTTCCTTGCGTACAGCAGCGTGCGGTGGCAGGTAATTACCAAAGCCTTCAATATGGGGAAGTACTTGGCTGGCTGCCTCACTGCACACCTGAGGTTCACAGTGGCTTTGCACGATTTGGTGTCGTCTTCTACTGCTCTTTTCTGAGCCAACATCGGAGTTTGGGGATGCTTTCATGTGAAATAAAAGGTTTGCAGGGGGCTTGTTCAGACTGACGAGACACCTGCATTTTGCAGTCCCTTTAGGGGATGGTCAGCTATGCTGCCATAAATCTGCTCTCTCTTGAACACTGTGCTCTGTATTGGGTTGGGTTTAAGTGTTAGAATGGGTGGGAATCTAGTACTACTTGATGTTTGTGCTTTTTACAGTCAATAACTCTTTTCCTACAGTGTTTTGTTGTTTTCTTCCTCCTTCAGGCTCCCGTGGGGCTTTTTGTGAAGTGAGACCAGATGATAAAAGAATCCTGGAATTCTACAGCAAGCTGGGTTGTTTTGAAATTGCTAAAATGGAAGGATTTCCAAAGGATGTTGTTATCCTTGGAAGAAGCCTGTGAAGTTCTTGACAGTGAACTGTTCCAGTACTGTGGTCCCTTAACAGCTGGGGAAGGTAGTGGTGGGATCTTCTTATGGTCTAGCTACACAAAGCCAGCAGTAAGCCAGCTTGGTAAAAGGGGCTATGCGAAAATCACCCATCACACATTCAGACTACTTTGCTGGAAGTGGATAATGCTGCTGAAAATACTTTTAACAAAGAGAAACCTTATCCTCTCCTGGTCCTGTGTGAAGTGCCAAGGAATCTTGCATGGGCTATAGCTTCTCCGAGGAATCCCTCTCAGTCGGCACTGTGGTTGACGATGCTTCTCTGCGCTTGTGTCAACACAAAAGTGGTCTCTGGCAGAAGTATCTATACAGGTGCAGGATTTTTCTGTCATAGCAGGATATGCAACTGGAAGTTGCAGAAATGGGAGGGATTGCTTGTGTCAATCAGCAAATTTAAAGATAAGTAGCTGCAGTTCTATTTTTTACTATCTTTATGCTTGTTGATAAAGCAATGACTCGTTGTCACTTCTAATGACCATTGGTTGAAGCTTTGTGCGTGGTTAGGGACAAATGTGCAGTGGTCTGTGGCAGAAGTCACTTAATGACAAACCTGTAAATTTCAGTGTATATAAACTTAGCTGTATGCTGACTAACTTTTTGTTTACCAGTTTTTGTAACCTTTTCTTTTGAAAAGTGAAATGGTATAGGTCCAAGATGGCACTTTTGAATAACCCAAAACCACAGTGGAGAGCGAATCTGTCCTCAGCACTGACCTTTCTTATTGTGCCTCGTATCCAGGGCTAGAAACTGACCATCTTGGGTGAGAGGAGACTGTCCCAAATGATCCTTCCTTCAAACAGCTTTTGTCGCTGCTTGAGGTTATGTCATTCTCCTGGGACTGAAACAGCAGTTCCCCAAGATGGGCTGCCAAACCCCTTAATCCCATGTGAATGTTACCAAAATTATGGATGAAAGATGGTAAGAGGGAGAGAGCTGGCCCACGGCTGGGATTTGTCCTTGGAACAGTCACCATGTTTCAAAGCCTCTTCGTGCTGGTTTGATTGAATCAGGGTCTTCAAGTCCTACGCATTTGTATCAAATAACTTTTCTATAAGAAATGCCACAAGAAGCACACTTTTAAACATTATTTAAATGGTTGCCTACTTTTAAGTGTTCCAAGAGTTCAATGTTTTTACCCAGGATGGACGTGGTTGGCTACGGGATGACGTCAGCGTGGTGTGGGATCCGCTGGTGAGGTAGTTGCATCATTTGTGATGGTTCACGGAGGTCCCAGCATCCCAGATGTGTAACTGGCCAATGGTACACACCTCGCAGCACCTTGCTTCTTTCACCTTCTGCCATCAGCTCTCTTTTACTTCCTTTTTGATTTTCCTGAGGGGGTTTTTGTTTTCTTTTCTTTTCAGCAGTGAGCAAAGGAGGTTTGGTTCCTTGTGCAACCTCTGATGGGGCAGCATTAAGACGGCAGTGATGTCTGTGCTGTAAGGAGATGCCGTGTTTGGCCATCTGGTGCAGTCACATGCAGGATGTTGGGTGGTTTTTATTTTCCTTTGCAGAATGTGAATAATTTTTTAATTTTTTTTTTTTTTTTTAAATATGGTAGTGAAGTATTTAAGTTGAAACAGGTTCATTTCATTTTTAGAGAGGTACGGGGTTGTGCTATGGGATTTGATGTAAATCAGAGCTGAACGCCACTAGTTTTTATACAGCTTTGAGTGCACGTTGAGTAGCTGATACCTTGGTTTATCAGGTTGGGAGAGTTTCGTTTCTTCATGGATACCAGAGTCAACTTATTTTATCTGGATGTATAACATTACAGCATAGGATGCTTGTGGCCTTATTTCTTGGCCTTTGAGGAGCTGCCACATTTTCTCTTCCTATGACTTTGTTATGATTATAGAAGTTAATCGTATAAGCCTGTGGAAAGTCAGGCCGCTACCATCGTTCTAGGATTGTAAAGTGATCTGTTGACATATCTTTCATGGTTATGAATTTTCATTAAGGTTGGAATGCCACTTTCATTAATCTGTTTTTAGATCAACAGTATCTGTAGCAGAGAAAAAAAAAAAAAAAGAAAAGGAAAAAAAAAACCCAAACCCCACCTGTAAAGCTGTATTTGAAGACCATGCGAGAAATAGAATAAAAAATGAGAAGTGAATGTAAATAAATGTGTATTTCGTCTGGGTGGGGGGGTTTCCAGAACCAGAAGCAGCTCGTCACTATGTGTTACATCATGCCCTGTGTGTTGGATGCCCTTTGGAATCAGCTGGCAGAGAAGCTCCCCTGGGTTGGGGTGGTGACTGGGTGGGGGTGGTTGACACCTCTTTAAGCAGATGCTTTTCAGAGGTAGGTGTGTCAGGGACCCTTTGGAAGTACTTGCTTGGGTTTTAGGGGGTGGTGGGGTGGGTGGCAGTAACATTTCTTGTTGGTCCTTCTGTGAGCAGCACCAGTTGAAATGTTCCAGTTTTGGGGAAAAAAATCCAGCTCTTTCACCAGGTGGTCCCCAGCGTCTGGCAAAGCTGGTGTGAGCTGTGTTGCAGCAGTGCTCATTCGCTCTCTTAGTCTTTTGCATCTTGCTGGCGGCTGGGTTTAGATGTTGCTGAAATCCTTCAAAGCCTGCCAGCTGAGACAAGGAAAGAGATGACTTGATGAGGATGATCAGAGGGCTGGAGCACCTCTCCTGTGAGGACAGACAGAGAGTTGGGGCTGTTCCATCTGGAGAAGAGATGGCTCAAAGGAGACCTTATTGTGGCCTTCCGGTATCTGAAGGGGGCCTACAAGAAAGCTGGGGAAGGACTTTTTAGAGTGTTAGGTAATGATAGGGCTAGGGGGAATGGAACAAAACTAGAAATGGGTAGATTCAGATTGGATGTTAGGAAGAAGTTCTTCACCATGAGTGTGGTGAGACACTGGAACAGGTTGCCCAGGGAGGTGGTAGAAGCCTCAGCCCTGGAGGTTTCTAAGGTCAGACTGGATGTGGCTCTGAGCAACCTGATCTAGTGTGAGGGGTCCCTGCCCATGGCAGGTGGGTTGGAACTAGATGATCCTTGAGGTCCCTTCCAACCCTAACAATTCTCTGACTTGAACTGGTGGGGGGCAAACATGGTAGCTCCAAGCTCTGGCCTCAGTTGTATATCCACAAAACGTAACTTGGGAAGCTGAACACCTGAGATCGCTGAAGCAAGAGTGGCAGCCAGGTGAAAGGGACAGGTCAGGGATATGAAAAGCAGCTTTTTCCTAAGGTCAGCTCAGAAAAGTTCATCCACCTGCTGCAGAAGTGCAACAGTTCCACGGTGCAAAAGGTCTGTATCCTGGAGAACGTGGGAATGTGCAAGCTAAGCAGGGAAATCGGCTCTTAAAAACTTTTCTCCTAACCCGGTAAACCTGTGCTGTATTACAACGGTGAATCTGTCTCAAGACTTGTCTTGAGGGACTCCAGCTCCCCGTAGCCCGTCTTCACAAAATCATGTGCTGCCTATGGGCGCCTGGGGGTTTGTGAAGCGCGTTTCACCGAGCTCTGACAGGGGCGGGCTCTCCCTTGCCTGCCTCGCTCCGCAGAGGTCATGTAGGCACAGCCAGATGGCTGCTCGCGGAGCAGCCCCTGCGCTTGTGTAACCGCTGCTGAGCCGGCGCTGGCCTTTTTCGGGGCGGGGGCAGGTTCGGCTTTTCTAACCTCTTCAGTCGTGTTTTTCTTGAATAGACTCCAGCTGGAGCAGAGCAAACGGCCGTCTGGTGGAGGCCTCTGCGATGGGGCCAGAGCCAGCGTCTCACCGTGAGCCGGCTTTGATTTAATTCAGCTGCTTCCCCTCCACCGCTGCAGCACGCACCAGCCTGCTTCGGAAAGCCGGTCGGGTCCGCTACTCCCTCAGGCAGATTTTGAAGCAGATCTTGGCCTCTACATTGCCAGGCTCTTGCACCGCCGTGTCAGCTCGTCCATCGCCAATGCTTGAAGGGAAAGAGGAGTGGGTTCCTCCTCTTGTGCCTCCCACTCTCGCCCACCTCGATCCCTGTTACCCTCCTTCCCTTATCCCCCTCTTCATGCCTTCAGCCTTTCCTGACGCTGCAGCTTGCTGAAGCCGGCGGGGTCCGCCCCCGCCGGACGGTGCTGGGGAACCCTTCAGTTTGGTCACGCCCCGCCCGGAGCCGGAGACGGGCTGGGCTCGGGCGGGACGGGACAGCTCGGCTCAGCGAGGCACAGCGCAGCCCAGGCCGGCACCGTCCGCCCCGTTCCCAGCCGCCTTATGGAGCCGCACGGGCCCGGCTGCCCCGGCAGCGTCCTCTTCGGTGAGCGGGCGGCGAGGAGGCAGAGACACGAGGCGGGGATAGATGGGATGGGGAGGTGAGACATGGTTGGGGGTGTAATTGGGCTGGGTACAGGAGAGACACTGCTGGGAGGGGTGGGGTGGTAATATAGCAAGGGTAGGAGGCAGACGGGGGAGCGGGTAAGAGGGAGATGGTGGACAAGTGAAAGATGGGGATAGAACGGAGAAAGACTTTGGGAAGTAACCGGGCCGGCGTGGAGGCAGGAAAGACACGTGGGTGGGGAATATATTGCGAGGAGGGGCAATAAGGATACGGGGTGAGCAAAAGACATCTGAGACAGGGGCGGGGGGAGAGGCAAAAGAGACACACAGGGGGACATTCCTGAGCCCTGGGGATACCAGTCGCGCCCGAGGAGTACACACCGGGGAGCCACGTGTGGGACCGGCATGAAAACGAGCAGCGGGGACCGGGGCGATGGGACACGTGTATGGCCGGACCTGGGTGTGGAGAGGACATGTGGTGGGGACCCTGGGGCGGTTTAAGGGGAGCCGCGGGGGTTCTTGGGCTTTCTATGGGTACATGAGGCCAGGAGGAGCTGCAGTAATGGAGGGTTGGGAGGCGGAACGACAGCTCGGGCGCTCGGCGGCCCCTCCCGCTTCCCCGGTTAATCCTCTGCATTCCCGCGCCAGCCAGTGGCGGCTGCCCGGCAGAGCCGCGTCCCGCCTCCCTGGGCGGGATTTCGGCCGGGGCTGTCACGCCCCTGCCACACGTGGCTCTGGTGCTCCCCAACGTGCTCCGGAGCTGGCCGGGCCCGGGCACACGTGTCCCGGCTGCTCCCGCAGCCCGGCGTCTAGGGCAGCGCGGCTCAGACACTCTCCTGCCGAAAAGGGAAGCCGAGCAACACCCCTCGGGCCTTTTATGCACCTGGGTTTCGGTCCTTGCCCTGCTGAGCTGAACACATGAGCATAGTTAGGAAGAAGTCCTGCCCTGAGCTGTGCTTGCCGTGGCTAATTCCTCTCTCTCTGCTGCAAATGCCTGGTCGGGCGTGCAGAGCTCGGGGCTGTGTTTTCCTGTCTGTTTCACACTTGTGAAGGCTCATGCTGCAAAAGCCAAACGCACGCAGGGCCCTCTGCCTTTCCTTCCTCCCTATGGTCAGCTGAATCTTATTCTGAAGACCTGAGGGCATGACTTTGCATCTCCCTTGTTTTTGTAGCTATTTAGAGAGTTATGTAATAGAATCTGTCTCAAGACTTGTCTTGGGGGACTCCAGCTCCCTGTAGCCTGTCTCAGCATCTTGCACTTGCATTGCTCTTCATCTCTCAGGTCTCACACTCTTTGTCTTTGCCTCCATACTCTTACCAAAGCAAATGTTTTGCTGATACTGGAGAGAACAGAGCTGCCATTGCCTGCTCCCTCTTGAGTTGTTCATAGCAGTTCACCCTGGCTGTTCTGCTCTCTGAAGTGGATGAGCCTTGCCCTGCCTGTGCTCAAGGGCCTGGAGTATCCCCAAGCACTGCTTCATGGCAGCCTGATTTGGGGGGGACAAGGGTTTGTTCCTCTAAGGTGCTGACCCAATACATAGTTTCTGGGAATGTTTCATCCTGCAGTGCCTGGGAGTACTCAAGGTGCCCTGGGCTGAGGCTGCCCTTGAGCATGAGAAAATGAAGTGTTTCAGGGATGACATGTGTGTGCCTGGCCAGGGGTTACCCTGGGAGCCCTTTCTCTGTGGTGCCTGGGGCTGTGTAATGGCTGCTGCAGCTTTTATGATCGTTTTCCAGGTTGTGAGCTGACTGCCAGTACCAAATCCTACACGTTTCAAGTGGAAGAGGAAGATGACTCTGACCACATTTTGGCCCTATCTGTGGTAAGAGAAATGAGAATTAGTTGCTTGTCCCCTTCCATGGTGGTTGACAGCCTTACTCCCCTTCTGTGGCCAGGCTGGACCAGAGAATTCCCTTAGCTGAGGTCTCAGCACAGGCTGTTCTCAGGGCAGGGCACAGGGCTGTTGTGTTTATCTGTTGTACAGAGGTGCTTGAACAGAGCCTGTGGAAGCAGAAGGCTGCTCAGCCGGGATATACTCCAGATATTGGGGGACAAAAGTATTTTTTTCCATGTATTTGACCTTGCTGGAGCCTCCTACTAGAATATTCTCTCCTCAACAACTGGGTCTCTGGCTTGTTGCTCTCCAAGCCCAGGTAGATGCAGGGCTTCTTTCCTGGCTCTCCCAGAGGGGTCACTTTCTGTCATGGGAGCAGAGGACCTGCCAGCATGGATCAGCAACAAAATGCAGCCCAAGTGCCATCTCCTGAGGGGGTTGCAGGAACATCTGTCCTAGCTGGGAAAGGTATAGAGCTCCTCTACAGGCACTAACAGAGCAATCACTGCATGGAGCCTTCGTCCTCTCCCTGGTCTGTGAAACAGCATCTTCATGCCTTGCATGACAGCTGGGCTGGCAGCGTTGCTGTGGCTCACTTGCCCCAGCTGTCCCTGCTATGTCCCTTGGGAGAGGAGGAGTTCAGAGTCTCTGCTCCCACCCAGGTCTGCCTCATGGATGGTGCCAAGGATGAGTGCAATGTGGTGGAGGTCGTTGGACGAAACCATGAGAACCAGGAGATTGCAGTGCCTGTGGCCAATCTGAAGTTGTCGTGTCAGCCCTTGGTAAGATACTGGAAGACTCTCTGATAGGGGTGGCTAAGGGGAGCTGGACATCTTTGGATGTCTGTGGACTTTTCTCCTAGGATCCTGGCCATGAGCTGATCCACAGCTCACAGGGAAATGCCCTGGTTAGCCTTGACTTGTCTGTAGGTGCCCCCACAAGGACGTGCCAGGTACCACACTGAGAACTGCAGAATGTTTTGGTTTTTGCCTCTGCAACTGATTCTTCTCCATCCCTGCCTCTTTGCAGCTGAGTCTGGACAACTTCAAGCTGCAGCCTCCAGTGACCTTCCGCCTGGCAGCAGGCTCTGGCCCAGTACATCTTGCTGGCTGGCACAGAACTGGTAAGGACTTGTGTGGTAGGTTGAGAGAGGGCCTAGCTCTCTCTCCTCCACAGAGAAAGAAACCACAGCTAACCCAGTCAGAGGAGCAAAGCTATATATTTACAAGCATATATGGAAAGCAGGTTATATATAACACAATATATACAGGTATTTACAATATATACACAGAAATATACAGCAAAGAGAAATAACACAACAAAAATCCCTCCCCGAGGAGGGATCCCCTCCCTGTAGCCCCCTCTCTCCCCCACCCCTACCTCCCTTTTTCCCCAAAAAGGGGTTAGAGAGAAAGAAAGGCAAGTTATTAAGGAAGAGAGTTGTTAGTAAGGCCAACTCCAGCAGTTCGCAGAGAAGCAGGCAGGGAGAACAGGCTGAAACCCAAACTCCCCCAACTCCCAAACCAAAACTGAACTGAGAGAGAAAAAAATTCCAACTGCTCTACAATTTAAAGTTGCATTTTGTCCATCCACCAATGAAATTCGTTTAGAATATCAGAATGTTTTTGTTCTGGTACCGAAAACATTTAGCCAGTGTGTCCCAGCACTGTTTGTTCTTAAAGGCACAGCCTCAAACGGTCACAACTTGTGTGTGGGGAAAGACTTGGGAGGATTGGGTATGGAGGGACTCCCTTCAGCATGAATGCCAGCCAGGTAGCCTCTAGGTGATGCATTTAGTACTGCCCAGCACGTGTGCTTGGTGCTGGTTCCCCAGGGGTCATCTCTCTGCAGGGATTTCTTCACTGCTGTAAAGCCTTGCATGGGAAAAGGGACCTGGATGACTCACACTGTCTCCTTTTCCCGTGGGCAGCTGTCACTAGTCTCCTCTGAGGCATCTCTCCAGCTGGGACACAGCTTATGGCCCACAAGCTGCTGTTAACAACTGCTCCAGTGCTCCTTGGGCTGCTCTGCTCTCCAAGCGTCTCGGGGCCCAGTTGTATTTGCCGAAGGCACGCGCCGGTGAGTGACAGAGTTATTTGTGTGTCCCAGTGCCCAGGGAGGATACTTTCTTTGAGGAGGATGATGACCTGTCTGACGAGGAGGAGGAGGAGCAGGAGCTTGCTCCTATCATGCCAGCCAAGAAGTGGAGGAGGAAGCAGTAGCTTATCCAGGCAAGGTGAGGAGTCAGGCAGCTTTGGAAGAAGGGTCTGAGTGGCTGCGATGCTGCTGTGGCCAGCTTGGGTTGAATCTGTCTGGCTGCAGGAGGCTGCTGGTCTCAGTCTGGTTATTCCTTCAGGTACTCACTGGGACTTCTCTCCCTGGATGGCTTTTACCTCGGACACCTCTTGCCAGGACCTCAAAGTCTGCTGCTTCATTTTGTTGTTTTATTTGTTTAATTTCTTTTTCTGTTGTCACTTTCTGGGGAGCAGGAGCTGCTCCCAGCACTGGGGTGACTCCTTTCTCACAGCCCTGGGAGGCTGATCCCAAAACTGGATGGATGCTGCTGGTATATGTCCTCTCCCCCTCCCTGTGCTGGCAGTTGGGCATGAAGGATATGACCTTCTTCCTGTGCCTTTTTGCCGTTCTGGACCTCTGCTCTGTGCACTCCTGCTCCCTGCCTCTGAAATATCCAGTCCTAGCCCCTTCCCCAGACAAGAGATGTAAAGGCAGCAGTGGAATGAGCAATTTCACTTGATTCTAGTGCATTTGCTTTGCTTTACTCACAACTTGATGTTTTTTATACACTTGTAGGTTTGAAACCGGAGTCCAGGCTGTGTCCTCAACTGCATTTATAGTGGGGTGGGAGCTAATGACTTAGGGGGCAGTTCTGGGTCAATCTGCTTTGTAATGATCTGTTTTTACACTCTGAATAAAGATCTCTCAGATGTCAGGTCTGGAAGTCACTGCTGGCAGGCAGGTTCCTCCCATGCACACTGCAGTGCAAGATGCTCCTCCATTGTCCACTCCCTGACATTTCTTTCCTTGTTGACACTGTGAAGCTCCCCAAAGGGACACAGGGACTCTATTTCCTCCCTTGTTGGCTCTGCACACTTGTGTCCTGTGAGCCAGTCCAACACTTACATCCAGGCTGCTGAGGGAAGGGGCAGGGGTGCAGGCAGCAGTACAGGGCAGGGAACCAGCTCCACGTGTGCTCCCTAAGGTAACCCAGCTGTCAGCAACACCCCCAGGGCTCTGGTGCTGGGCACTGTCACAGCAAGGTCCTTGCTTGTGTCCTGCTCTCAGCCCAGCAACACCCTGTGGAGGGGTGAAACCTCAATGGTGTGGAGCAGGTCTGAGCTCTGATCTTTGCTGCAGAGTTGTGATCCCCCCTGGTACCCAGAGAGGTGTGATCCTTTGTAACCTTTGGTCAGGTGACACTTCTCACTCCAGGGACCCGATCCTATCCTTAAATGTTTTTTTCTAGCTGTTTCATTGCATCAAGGCTTGCATCCCTGTCCCATAGGCTGATGCCTGTAACAGCCCTCTTAGTTTGTGCCACTGGCTGCTGTCCCTGAGAACCATGTACTGTTCTGCTGCCTCCCTTGGTGCCCTGGGACCATGAGTTTCTCAGTTGTGTGGACTGGTAGGAAATCATCCAGGATGGATCCTCAGCTCGGATTCCATCCTTTGTGAGTGGGGCTGTTTTGGGGGCCGGTGCATCTAATCACCACCTCACCACCGTTTCCTTCTGGCTCCAAGCAGCCTTTAACCGGCACGAAGGGAGGCTTCGATGCCACTTGCATCAAAGGGCGTGGGACTATGCTTGCCTCGGAAGCACCAGAGGACAGAGCAGAGCTGGCACGGGAGAGGAAGCGGTCCCGGGAGGCGGCGGGGGCCGGTGCCACTAGGTGGCGGCCGGGCAGCACGGCGGCTTCAGCCCTCCTCCAGCCCCACAGGTCCGGGGGCCTGCCAGCCCCTTGCCTCTCGCTCTGCTCGGCTGCTCGCCCCTGCCAGGCTGGCTGGGAGCTTGCAATTCATCATGGCCAGGCTCTTACGGGCTGGGCAGCCTCGGGCATGTGGAGGGCATCCAGCGCTGTTGCATCTTCGGCTTCCCTGCACTGAGCAGCATGGGTGGGTCTGACCCCATGAAGAGAATGGGTGTCAGTTGGAAGAGGGAAGAATCGTTTTTCCTGCCATCCCAGGGTAATTGGGTCCTCAGGGATAGTGGGCTGTGCCCATGCCCACTAGCACAACAGCCCTATGGAAAAGGATTTGGGGGAGCTGATGGATGAGAAGCTGGACATGAGCAGGCAGTGCGTACTTGCAGCCCAGATGGCCAAGTCACATCCTGGGCTGCATCAAAGATGCACTGCCAGCAGATCCAGAGAGGTGATTCTGCCACTCTGCTCTGCTATGGTGAGACCTCACCTGGAATACTCTGTGCAGATCTGGAGCCCTCAATATAGGAAGGACATGGACCTGATGGAGAGGGTCCAGAGGAGGGCCACAAAAATGATCAGAGAGTTGGAACATCTCTGCTAAAGGGCGGGCTGAGGTCGTTCAGCCTGAAGAAGAGGAGGCTTCAGGGAGACATAACAGCAGCCTTCCAGTACCTGAAGGGGTCCTACAGGAAGGATGGAGAGAGACTGCTTACAAAGGCCTGTGTTGACAGGACAAGGGGCAATGGCTTCAAATTAGAGAAGGGCAGATTTAGATTGGATATCAGGAAGAAGTTCTTCATGATGAGGGTGGTGGAGCACTGGAACAGGTTGCCCAGGAAGGTGGTTGAGGCTTCTTCCCTGGAGATATTCAAGGTGAGGCTCAATGAGGCCCTGGGCAGCCTGGTCTGGTTGGGGATGTCCCTGCTGACTGCGGGGAGGTTGGACTGGATGACCTTTGGAGGTCCCTTCTGGCCTGGGCCATTCTATGATTCAATGATCCCTGAGCAGATCTTGTGTTTGTGGGCAAGTTTTCAGGCAGTGAGGTGATTTGGCTGCCCTGCTAAGTGATGTGGGAGCATACTCCCTGAGGGCTGAATGTGTTTGAGAGGTGCTGGCAGGACATAGCACACCCATGCCCTGTGCTGTGGTGCAGGAGGGGAGTTCAAGGCTATGAATGGAGCTGTGGCTATGCCGGTGCCAGGATGGTGCCCTGCCCTTTCCAGGGCTGGTACACACAAGACTTCATAAATCTGTTTGTGTGCATGTGTAAGGGGTCAGGACTAATTTATCTGCCAGGCCTTGGTCCTGTTTGTTCTCTGCAGAGGAGCAGCTTGGCTCAGGGTGGGTGAGAGCCAGCAGATCACATTTAACAAGGTGCTCTTGGGAGGGTGGGCTGGAGGAGGCAACTGGCTTGAAGGCCAGAGGGAGCTATTGAGGGCAAGGAGTGGGCACAGCTCAGCCCTGGCTGGGTGGTATGGCTGCTTCACAGGGGGTGGGAAAAGCAGTGCCAGCTGATGAAAAGGAGCATCTGGCTGCTTAACAGGTGGAAAGAGGCAGTTCAAAGATGTTGGTTTTCTTAAGAGTATCCAGGTAGCTGGGACAATGGACTGTGGCACGAGGGAAAATAGTGCCAGGGGCAAAGGTGGCATCACAGGGGACATGGTGCTGGTGGCAGGAGGCTTGAGGAGATGAAACTTGTCCCACACCACTGGAGGGACCAGCATGACTTAAGGCATTGCCACAAGTGCTGCCTGGTTCCCTATACTGCTGCAGGGTGCTGCCAGAGGAGAGGGAACACCCCAGTCCCAGAGGGGGCAGTGGAGGGGTTGGGAGGACATTAGGGCCCCTTTCTAAGTGATTTGGGGAGATTTTCTCCCCCCTCCCAGCACAATCACAGCCTTGATGTGCTCAGCTTTGGGAGAGGGAGATAAATGCTGAGCTGAGAGGAGGCTGGGAGGGGGGATGCGCTCTCACACAGCGCTTAATGGGGAAGGATGGGATTACAGGGGTCACGCTAGGTGAGCAGCTTCCTTCGCAGAGCTGATGGTATCAAAGCAGGTGCCCCTGGCTGCAAATACCTTGGGCAAACAAACAGGGCTGTCTAAGAGCAGGTGAGCTCAGGTACAGCTAGGCTGGGGGTGCTCAGGTGTGGCAGGGGGCAGAAGGGTCTCTGTGTATCGGGGGTGAATTAGTGTGAGGCCTGCCTTGTTCTCCACAGGGTGGGGGGGAAAATGAAGTTGTGTGTCTGTACACATGTGTGAGCTCCCCATGCTGGAGATACATGTGAGGGTACGGAGGTGCCAGCACCCAAGAAGTCAAACAATGCCCCAGCTCAGGTAATGGTTCTGGGGTTGCTCTGGGAGGTGTTTGGCTCTGAGCATGTCTTCTCTCTGCTGTGTTTCAGGGCTCTGCATGCTGTCATTGTTAGTGATGGACCCCTCTTCACTCTGCCAGCACTGGGGAGCCCTTAACCTGGCTGAGTCACACAGCAGAGATATGTAGATACAGCACAGCTCGAGGTGGAGGTCACCATGCAGGAGGACCCTATCCGTGCACCCACGCTGCCAGAATCTCCATAGCCCTCCTGAGTCAGCCTGCTGCAGCCAGTGAGGGGCTCAGGCTGCACAACACAGGCTGTGCTGGGCCTTGGCTACCTGCCTTCAGCTGGGTGGCTGGGCCAGGTCGGTGTCTCCCAGAGGATGCTCTGGTTTCAGCGGTCAGGTTTGGGTTGGATTTTCAGGGATAGAGGATCTCCATATCAAGCTGCTCTGCTAAGCATGGTCAGGCAGTGGGATACCCCAGCTGGTCTTGCCCCAACAGGGTTGATAGGGTTTTTTGGCTGTTTTTTAACTTTTCATGGCTGACAACTCGGCCCCAGGCCAGCTGAGAGGCGTAGCAGTAATCGTGCTGTAGGTGGGGCTGGTCCCCTGCTCCATGAGCTCTCCGTTGCTGCTTCCCACTCTGAACTGGGGTGCCACTGTTTTTCTCTGAGGCATGGCTGCCCAGCCTACGGGATAAACCAGTGGGACACCCCTGGAGATGTAGCATCCCCCATTATCCCAGGGTGCAGTGGGTCTGCAAGATGGGGCAGAGAGCCACGGAGTACATGGAATCTCAGTGGCAGAAGGAGCCAGCAGTCACCCCCAGCCAGAACCACCGTGATGAAGAGTGCATGAAGAGTGTCTCGTTCTCTGCAGCATTACCTGACTGTGTTGCCCTGTCTTGCCAGGTGAGCACAGGTACCTCTGCTATTTCCTCAAGCAGCCACTGGCACCCTAAATCAAAGGGTTGGTCCTGGCAAAGCTGAGCCAGGGTCACGTTGCAACCAAGAGAGAAAGCAGCAGGGTCTGGAAGGGGCAGGCTGCTGGTAATTCCTATCCTTATCCTATCAACACACCATGCAAAGGGTAATGCTGCTGGTGCACTGCCTGGGAACAGTCCTGCCTGCTTTTGAAGCTGAAACTCAGGTCTGGTCTAGGGTCTTCTCCTGCTTGCTTGTGCTCTGGTCCTTTTTGCTGGCTGCTCTGTGGAAAGAGAAGATGCTCTTCCAGCGCTTGGCTCCACAGCAGGTGCTGGTGGCGGAATTACCATGGCTGTTCTCAGCTGCACACCCTAACACAGGAGGCTGCTTATGGCCGGGTCCTGCTCTGGGCTTTCACAGGCTTTGATAAGCGCTCAGTGTGTCTGCTTGCTGTAGGGATGTGTGCCTCCAGCTCCACAGAGCTGGCCACGATACGTGGGGGAGTTGTTTCCATAAGGATACTGCTGTGACAGCTGTGGCTTTATGGTCTATGGTGGGAGCACAGCAGAAGGTGCTGGAGGAGCACAGGGGGATGCTGGAGCAGGGACAATGTCGAGAACTGGGTTTAAACTCACAAACATGTAGAGCAGGTGCTAAGTGAACGTGGTTGGGCTGTGGTAGAGAGCAAGATGGACAAAGCTCCATCGCAGCCATCTCGCTCTGCTCCCTCCTGCAGCCCCAGCACAGGCTGCCTCGTGTCAGGGCAGCGTTAGCAGCTCTGCACTCGACAGCCACAGCTGAGATACTCAGAGGTCACAGGTGTCCTGCCCTACAACCCCCTTGAGGTGTGAATCTAATCGCTCTGGGCTGGTCTGTCCCTGACACTGGCAGAACCGTCACTGCTTGCCCCTGCCCAGGCTGCTGGCAGCTGCAGAGCAGCTGGGTTGTGCCCCAAAGGGATTTAGGATCTGCCAGAGGGATCCTCCCCACAGGCAGGCACCTTGCTGCAGGGAGCACAGGAACCTTGCAATCCCATGTTCCCAGCCCTAGTGGTGGCAGAGCCCTAGGCTGCATGGGCAGGATTTGGTCTCTGTGGTATCCTTGCTGGTGATGGCTCTCCGTAGGGGCTATGGGACACTCCATACCTTCTCCATGCCTCTAGCCCCTGCTTTCCTAGTGGGCTCTCAAGGGAGATGAGTGCAGGAGACAGGGATCATGTCTGTGGCAGGTCTGCCCTGCTAGACCTCCCTGTGCTCAGCTCAATGGGAGGAGACAGCAAGATCTAGCAGTGGGATTTTATCTTCTGATGAGAAAGTGTGAGTCATGGAAAAGGTCTCAAACCCCATCTGAAATCCCTGGATGCATTCAGCTGTACCTGGACTGGGTCCCTGCATCCTTGGCCCATCCTTGCACATCCTGGAGATGGTGTCTGCATCACAATGTAAGCTTGGGCATCTTGTGCATGCCATGGCCATGATCCAGGGTGGTATGAAGTGCTCTAACACAGCTGATGTTTGGGAGAAACCAGTTACAGGCTGTCTCCAGGGTCTAGCTGTGGTTTTGCCTGTGACTACGTGTTCTCCACCTTCTCAAAACACAGAGTTGTTTGGGGTGGCACAGACCAGGCATGGCCCTGGACATGGGAGCTGGAAAGGGATATGGTTCCTGTGCCAGTGTAGGGTGGGGACTATAGGGATGACAGAGGCTGGAGGGCCGGGCTTCTATAAAAACCAAGGGGTGGCTTTGGGTCAGGTCCATAGAGCTGGCCAGCAAGGTGTGGTCAAGCCATGGGAGCATCAGATACCATGGGGAGAATGCCCAAATCACCACTTCTTTGGGGTTCACTGTCACTGGGCCCACCACCTCCCCCTGTGCCCCCAGCTCTTGCAGAGCTGTGCGGAGTGCCCTGGGGGATGGCTCCCCGGGGCCAGAGTCAGGATGAGCTGTGGCTTTGCTGGGCTGAGATGTCAAAGGGGCCATAACCCTGGTGTTTTGCAAACTCCTGGGGTCAGCAGTTCAGCTGCCACTGACACAGGGGCCCAGAGACACACACGGGCATTTTGGGTGGATGCTGTAAGCAAACAAATGAAGGTAGAGTTACAGCCAACGGACAGCCCCCGCTGGCCACTGCTGTTGGTTTTAGGCTTAACCCCCCCGTGGGCTGGGTGCAGCAGTCTTCTTCCTAAGAGGACCCAAACCAAAGCCAAATTGCCTCGCCTGGCTGGCTGGGAGCCCAGGCTGAAGCTGGGCAGCAAAGGGCCAGTATTTAGCATCTCTCTTTCAGCTACTCATGGCCCTGAAGGTGCCTCTGAACCCATCTCACAGAAAAGACAGTGGCCCTCAGCATTGAGTGACAGTTCCCATCTTCCTGGGTGGCCAGTGGAGCCCCATCCCACCCTGCCTGGCTTTGACACACACACCCCCCCTGCTTCCCAGCCCTACCTGATGGTGTGTGGCTGGAGACCCTCAAGGAGGGTACTGCTGCTTGGGCTGGGGCTATAATGCTGGGGAAGTTGGGCAGCCAAGTCCAGGAGATGCTGTTTGTTCTGCACAATGGGTCAGGAATAAAGTAAAGCTGCTTCAATGTCACGATCACACACATACTCATCCACATGTCCACGCATGTCACCCCTTCCCCATGCACATATGTCATGGCCATTCCTGGTCAGGCTGCTTTTTCATTCAGGAATGCCCAAGCCTTGGGTTTGAATCACTCCAGGCTGGGGATGCCACCTTCTCCCTAAGCTGCTCCCACATTAACTGCCCTCACTGGTCTTTGGTCTTTGTTTCTGACTTGTTAGCTTGAGCCCAACTCTCAGACTCCTTGTGGATCCCTCCCCAAGCTAGGTGGCTGCAGAGCCATCCCTCCTTGCAGATGGATGTGATCTGGGGGTACACTTCCTCTTCAGTGTCCTCCATAAGGCTCCTGGCCTTGCTCAGCTCTGACAGATCTTTAGCTGTGTGCCTGGTCCACATCTGAGCTCTCCTTGTGCAGTGGTTGTCGATGCCAGAGATGAAAGCAGTGCTGGTGCTGGCAGAGTTGAACGCTGCTGTGAGGCATGGGCTTAACACCAATGGAAAATCCCTCCATGGACTGCCCTGGATGAACTCCTGCCCTGCTTGGGGATCAGGAGCAAGGCTGCCAAATGCTGAGCCACCCAGAGCTACCCCTGCCACACTGATGTGGGTGGTGAGCTCACCTCCAAATCACCCAGCCTAGATGGAAAGAAGAGCCCAGTTTTGACTGCTCTGCATCGCTGCCTGGGAGTCAGCACATGGCCACTGGAGAATGATGGAGCCAATATTGACAGCAGTATTCCAGGAGTACAACCTGAAATGATGGAAGCAAAGGCCACATTTCTAGAAAGCTGCTGGAGGGACAGGGGATGGTGAAATAGTCTCCAGAGGGCAGAGGAAGGAACCCAGTTCCCAAAAATGAAGCTGTTAGAGCAGATTGCTAATGAGGGAACTAACAGGGCCACCTCATCCAGGTTGGTCCTGAACAGGGCTGTGCACAGCTCCAGGGGACTAACCAGAATATAGGGGTGGTCTCCTGTCCTGATGTTCCCACCACCCATGAAACATATCTCAACCCTTCTGCTAGTAATTGAATAGAGAGGAAAATTAATTGTGAGCAGCTGTGTCTCCCTCCCCACTCCTCATTTGCCCCAGGGCTACCTTGGTATTGTGGGTAGCGAAGACAAGGTCATTCCCATGTAACACATCCTGGTGGGGTTTGGCCAAGTTTCTTCCCTTCGAGGGGGGAGCAGGTTAATGGCAAGTGGTGGGATCGCCTCAGGCTGCTCCATGCTGCTCAGCCATAGAGGAGCTGCCCTTGGCTCCGAAACGCCCCATTAATGCTGTGGTCCCTTTGTGAAGGATCAGCAGGCAGGGCTGGAGGTGCTGGGGCTGGAAAGGTGAGGATGGAGGAGGCTAGCATCCCTCTTACTCTGCTGGGAAAGCCCCAAGTGTTTATTTTGGGGTGGCAAAAGCTGGTTTGTGACCAAGCATCCTCTAGGTACAGCTGTGCAAGAAGTACAGGATCCTGTTTTTCATGTGTTTTGGCTCTCTGTCGTGTGGTGCTGGAAGGAGATGCTTGGGTGCAGGGCAGTGCTGCCTGTGCTCCAGTGTCCTCCTCTTTCTGTGCCCCAGCCTTTGCCTAACCCTCAGCCACACACCAGCCATCTACTGCTCACACTATCAGTTCCCTTTCAAAGGCAACTGCTCTGCAAACTCTTGGAGCTCCCTGTGCCAGCAGAGAAGGTCTCCTCACCCTCCATCTGGCTCTGTGTTGCAGTGTGCTGCTCTCCTCTATCTAGTGCTGTGGTCCTGCCGATGTCCCTGGCCTGGCAGAAGCAGGGAACTGTGCTTGTTGGCCCCACTCTGCAAGTGATAGCAACCTCTGCCTTGTAGTTTCCCTTGGTAAAGAGATATTCAAGCCAAACATCCTGCAGATGTTTTGCATAGCCATCACTCCAAATTCCCCCAGCCTCCTCTTGCGGTGTGAACTCCCAGTTTGCTAGGAGCCCTTGTCTCCACTTGTCCAAGTTTGGACTGGTTGCTCCTAAAGCTGTGGTTGGTGTCACTTTTCTTGGCTTTGCCTTTCTGAAATAAGTGATACTCATGGGGAGATTTTAGGCTGATGCTCAGGGAGGAGCTGATAACAGCTACAACTTGATGGCTTTAACCTCTTGTGAGGAGCAGGGGCTTGCTCTGCTGTCCCTCACCCTGCAAAAGCAGAGGGGTGTCTGTGGACCACTTCTGACCTGGGCCAGGCAAGACAGGAATAATGTGCTACAAGAAACAGGCTAGGGGCTAGAGCTGGGATCTGAGCTGTGTCCTGCAGATGTGTGAAGGAGCATCCTGGGAGATAGTAAGGATGTTGCTGAGGTGACCCTGGTGAGGGGGATACAGTGCTGAGGGTCACAGAGGGAATGGGGAGGGACCCCCATAGCACCCACTGCACTCTCTTCAGTCTCTGCTGTACAGCAGCACAGGCAGCCCCCTCACCGGGGTTTTACAGCCCCTCACCTGCTGCCTCTCCATCACCTCAAACCCTCTCCTGGTCTGCCTACTGTTAGAATGCAGTCTAGGCTGCTCCAGGAGCTACTTCCAAAGTTCCTGGCTGCCAGGGGAGCCTACGTGGGATACACAGGAGGAGGAGAAATGGGGAAGGTCTGGGAGCAAGACTGTACTCCAGTCAGGTTGGAACAGACATCTCCATGTCCTGTTTGCTCTCTCAGCTCCTGCTTCTTGATGTTGCAGCCCTGCAGCTGTGCCTGGGCACCCTCAGCTTTATGGGAAAAGCTATGAGAGGGCTGCAGTTCATATTGCCAGTGTTCAATGCTTTATCTGCAGCATTTAGCATCCCTGGAAAACACATAATACATGAGCTGTCCTCTGAGGGAAACACACTCCTGTGCCTGCTCAGCCTAAACATGGTCCCAGTTCTGCACATTAGGACAATGGAGCAGCAGGTCACCGAGACAGGACCTGACAGAACCACGCTGGTAGCTTACTCCAGGGATCACAGGCTGATGGCTGCCTGGAGTGCTGGGGACACAGCAGGTCCTCAGGTATTTCTGTCAGGAGAGAATTTCTTCCGCCAGCTCCGCAGCAGCTTGGCCCGAGGCCCAGCTGGTCGTGAGAGTGCTGGTCTGGAGTTTCCCTGCTCCACAGGAGAGCCAGACAAGCCACTTAACCTCAGTGCCTGGGGAGGGAAGGGACCCCCACCCTGTGGACCGGGGGGCTTAGCTCAGATGGCCTGTGAAGGAGCTGATAGGCAGGCTGATTTCCCTTGTGCTGCCTTGAACAGGGCAAATACTTTCAGGAAAGGTTTTGGTTTTTACTTAAAAAGCCAATGGGGGGATGGGGTTGGGGGTGCGTGTGTGTGTCATTCTGGGTGCAGACAGGGCTCACCCTACGGTGGGCTAGGAAGCACGAAGGGAAGAAGGCAAATGCCTCTGCACAGCCACTCAACTTCCCTTCAAAGAGCAGATCGTGGCCAAGAGCCAAGGCAGCAGCAGAGGTGGCACAAGCGTGGCAGCCGTGATGCTCTCCTTGTCTGCCGTCACCAACCCACTCATGTCACTCCCCTGCCCACAGGACAGGGGCTGTAGGGACTTCGGCTGTGAGCCCGAGGGTGGCCGGCAGGAGCATCGTCTGTCACTTGCTGTCAGATGGGAGTGTGGCTGCGCCTGGGTGATCCCGCACCGGCTTGGTTTTACAGCCATGGCTGGCACTTGAGCCTGTTTGCTGAGGGCAAGGGGCACGCGGGCTGTCAGCCTGCTGCTGCCTCTGACCCTGCACAGGACATCATAAATCTCCTGGTTTGAGGCAGCCTGGGCTATTCCGGACACGGCGCTGTGGGACGTGGTGTGGGGTGTGCAGGGGAATGTGTGGCCCAACCTCTGCACCCGCTGTAGGTGAAGCAGAGGGGGCTGATGGTGAGCGAGAGCAGCATCTAGGAAAGAAGCAGTGCCTAAAGCCCTTTAGCTTTATCTATATATAAAAGTGATGTCTGAATTCAGAGCGTGGGGAACATCCAGTGCTGCTGCTCTGACTTTGCCTTGTTTTTCTTAGGCAAGCCAAAGAGGTGGGTTTGAGGAGCCACCTCACCTGTGCTGTGGCACATCAGCTGTTTGCATGGCTCGTTGTGGAGGGTTTCTCTCCTGAGCTCATTAGCTGGGTGGATGAGCTGAGTGCATAAGCATGTACTGCCCATGGTAACCCATTCCTGCTTCAGCTGAGCACCTTCAGTACGCATCCTGTCCGTTCCTGTGGTGCTCCTGAAGCCTTCCAGCTAAACACATGCTTGGCCCAAGATTTCTTTCAATATGTAGGAAAACTCTTCAGAAACATACCAGTGCTCTGCACCAAGAAAAAGGGAAGGAAAATGCACAGGGGGCTGGTTTTGCAAGAAATTTTGTCCAGAGCAAGGCAGTTTCTCACCATGTGCTGTGTCTTGACAATACTGGTGCAGGAGCTGTGTGTCTCCTTGAGCCAGCAGTGCTCAGGGGGACAGTGCTCATGTTCCCCTGTCTGCCTCAGCACCCTTTGGCAGTGATGATACTGGGCAGGACCAGGTGATACCATGGCAGCCCTGGGAGAGCCATCACCTGAGGTGACTGTAGGCAGCATTTTGGGATAAAAGGCTGAGTGCCTAGTGAGGAGAGGCAGGGAGACATGCACGTTTGGGCTCACTGGGTGCTTGAGCAAGGGGGGAAAATCTGTGAGCTGGATGTCAGCATGTGTGTGTATGTGGGAGAAATGCCCTGTGACTGCAGCTAGCATGTGCCTGTGTGTGCAGGGTTGGGGGCGGTTTGGGGCTGTGCTTCAGGAACTGGGGTGAGCAAAGAGGAGCGTGTGCGTGTGTCTGTGCTGTGGGGTGCAGAGAGTGTGTGTAGGGGGGCTGCGTGTGTGAGGGGTGGGAGCAGGAAGGAGGGGGCTGCATGGGCACGGCTGTATGCGTATGCAAGCAGTGAGTACATGCAAGGGTCTGCATGGGTGTGCATGTGCTTGTGCGGGGCTGTGTGTGTGCAGAGCTGGGTGCGAGTGCAAGGCTGCGTGTGTGTGGGTGCAGGGCTGTGTGTGTGTGTGTGTGTGTGTGTGCGTGTGCGGCGGTGCAGCCCCGCCGCTCTGTCACTCAGAGGCCGGCTGACAGGAGCTGCCTCTCCAGCGGCGGCAGATAGCGCTGATTGCTGATTCGAGGAAACAAAATAGCAATTGTAATTATGGGCTCTGATAAGATAAAGGAGGGCGCGGGGAGCGCGGGGACCGGCAGCGGGGCACGGCCGGCAAATTAGCAGCTGTCACTCAGCGCCGAGCAGGCGGCGCCGGCCTCGGCCAGGTACCGGCCCCGGGGGCCGCCTGCCGCAGCCGCCCCACCGCAAGCCCCCGCCCCGGTGCGCAACAGGTGGCGGGGCCGGGAGTGCCGGGGCTCGACGGAACAATGCAGCCCTCGGCGGCCTTGCCCGGGCTGCGGGGCTGAGCCCCGTCCCGCCGCCACCGTCCGGTCCTATGGCCCCGCAGGGCCGGTCCTGAGTGCGCCCGACCGCCCCACCAGGTAAGCTCCAGGGGCAGGGATGCTCGAGAGGGTGGGGGGTGTCCCGCTGCCCGCTCCTCACCCCGGCTGCGGTATTTACTGAGCCGCGCTCACTCTCGAAACTCAGGTTCCCTCCATCCCACCCCGGTAATCCCTTTAATGTCTGGCACGTCCCGGGAGGGCTTGCCCGCCGGGTCCCAATCCACACCACGCCCGCGGAGGGGCGACCCCAGCGAGGAAGTGTGGTCCCGACGCCCCCTCCCTTCTTCGCAGCCCTTAAACCCCCTTTTACACATGGGGGAACTGAGGCACGGGGGTGAGGAGGGCATCCCGTCGGCGGCTGCCTGCGGATCCCAGCCCTTAAGCGCCAGTCCCCGGGCTCGGTGATACCTGACCCGCCTCGGCAGGTACCGCTGGGCTGGGGACGGGAGCGGGGACAGCGGTCCGGCCGGGCTTCCCTCTGCGGCAGCGGCCGCCCCTCGGCCACGCCTGTCCCCGCCGTCGGGGCTGCGGGCCGGCCTGGCCGCCTCCCGGGGCGGCAGCGGGGCCGAGGAACGGGGCGGGGGGCTCCCCGCGGCTGGGGGCTGCCGGCCGTGCGCCCCGGAGGCTGGGCGGGTGGACGAACCGCTTTCCCCTCTGTAGCCTCTTGTGCCCTCCTTTCCTCGGGGCGAGGACGTGCCGGCTGGTCGAGAGAAGCTGAGGAACCGAGGCAGCGCCGCGCCGCCCCCCCAGGCTCTTTCCCCGAGCTGCTGCTGCCGCCGCCGCTGGGCCCCGGGCTCCCGGCCTCGCACCGGCTCCGCGATGGACCCCTGCTCCTCGCTCTTCAGCTACGTGTGAGTATCAGCAGCCCCGGCCCTCCCGCCCCGGGCCCGCAGACCCCCCGGTTCACACCTCACTCCTGCTTTCTCTCTCCCCCCTCCCAGGTTAATGCACTTGTTGGTACTCTGCCTGCAAGCTCAGGTAAGTGCCCGCCTGGCCGCCCAGCTTTGTTCGCCCCTCGGGGATGAGGGGGTGCCCCGCAGGCGCTGCCGAGCGCCCGGGCTCTGGAGGGAAGAAGGGAGGAGGAACAGTTTAAAACAGTGGCCGGGTCGTAAAAAGCTGAGGCCAAGGGGAGAACCCCTCTGGGCTGCGAAATGAAGTGCAGGAGACTCGGGCAGAGGGCACCCCGCTTTCAAGGAGTTGTGCCGGGTTATTTTTAAGTAGCATTAGGTGTCGTCCCTCCCCGACTCTAAATGGCACTGTGGATACCTCTGTTCCTCTTGTCTGGGGATTTCTTTCCTATACCACTTCATCCTAAAAGTAAAGAGGAATTAAGAAGGGGGAAGTATCTCACCCCCTCTACAACCTTAGTGAAAATCGCGGGTTTTGATCGAGCTTAAAACCGCCAGGCTTTCAGCACCGCTGCTTTGGTATCGCTGGAGACAGAAAGTGTCATGACTAGATTAAACAGCCCGGGCAGAGGCTGTGCAGTACCCGCATACCAGCAGGCACTCCTCGCTGCGAGTGCAGCACCTCCAAACCGGGGCAAAAACCCCCCTAAGCCCCCCCTCCCCCGAGCTCACAGGTGCAGAAGCTTTGTTTAAAATGCCCTCTAAGCTTCTTTTTCTTTCTTTTTTTTTTTTAAACTTATTTTTTTTCCCTCTCCTTTAAAATTTTCCTGGAAGCTTGGGGCAAGGAAAAAAAAAAGGTAGCAATTTTTTTTTTTTTTTTCTTTTTAAAAAGAAATCAAGTTTCCAGCTGAAAAGCGAAGGGAACAAAGTGCTGGGAATGTGCAGTTGTGTAAAAACATAGCTGTAATATTTTTGGAGTATGGAGAGATGGAGACCAAACAGCAGCATGGCTAATGACCTCTCCTCCACATGGTACCCTCATCAGAGCCGGGGAGAGAATCCTGCTGCCTTATCCAAAACCCGTCTATAGGAAACACACAGGCACAGGCAGAAGTGGAGGGAGAGAGATGACATTGACAAGGGGAGGATGTCTCTATAAAGCCAGCTTTGGGAGGGCAGCCACTTTTGCTTTTATTTTTTTATTTCCCCCCCCCCCCCCAACCCCCCCTTCTTGTTGTTGTTTAAGATGGGAGGAAATCTTCCCATTTGACGTGGGGGTGGGGGGTGGGGGGTAGTCCCAGCCTTCTGATGTTGAAAGGAGCTATCTCCTAACATTTGCTCAGAATACATCTTTATAAATGTCAGGGAGCAGCGAAAGTTTCCAGACTTAAAAGAGGGATTTGAGACGAGGGGGGAAAAAAGACTTGTGTGCAAGCTTGCGAGCCGAGACTGAAGGGGGGGAGCAGGTTTGGCCACTCGGGAAAATCATTTAAAGCTCGGGAGCATCCACGCTGGTCTGGAGGGCACGGGCTCAGCTGCCGCTCTGGGGCTAACGGGTTTGGTGTGTCCTGTGGGGCTGGGGACAGCCCTGCTGCTGGCATCAAACAGCTGGCTGCCGAGGAGGGACACGTCTGCGTGGGTAGCGCGTTGATGTCCTTGGATTATTCTGCCACAGAACACCTCGGGCTGGGGCATGGTTTTATTATGATTCTTGAACCTGATAGCTCTGCCTTCTCTGGGGAATTTGAAGTGTATGTATTTGAAGTGGGGTTTCTGGGAGCACCTAAAAAGCCTGGGACCCAGAGGAAAGGCAGCTGGTGAGACCGATGGGGCAGCAGTTGGGGTACGTGTCTGGGGTAACTGGAGCAGTAGTATGTTCCTGCAGGGGTGAGGGGGATGTGAGACAAATGTGTCGACCCCTTAGGGGTGTGGGGGGCAACTCAGTGGCATACTGCATATCCCCCCTACCCTGGACCCCCTTCAGCTCCCAGTCTTGATGCTGATCTCTAGTATCCCACCAAGTCCTGGGGAGGCCTCTGAGGTCACCGAGCCCTGTTGTGCTACCGACTCACCTGCACCTCTCTGCTTTGGGCACATCTGGAGCAGGCACAGCTCTGTAAAGGGCTCTGGCCGCTGCACCCCAGAGCTTAATTCCCCTTCTCCTGCGGGAGCTTTGCTGATACAGAAGCTACCACCGTGGTCCCGGCTCTGCGCCTCCCTGTAAAGCCCGGCTGGAGGCCAGCGATCTCGGCTCGAGCCCATTCACCCCTCTGAGGAGTAGAGATTATAATGGTGTCGTATATTTTTTAATTTCCTAAAGGTAACTGTTCAGTCCCCACCTAATTTTACACAGCATGTGAGGGAGCAGAGCCTGGTGACGGATCAGCTCAGCCGGCGGCTCGTCCGTACCTACCAGCTGTACAGTCGGACCAGTGGGAAACATGTGCAGATCTTGGACAACAAGAAAATCAATGCGATGGCAGAGGATGGGGACGTGCACGGTAAGGACGCGCCGTGGGGGCGGGCGGCGCTGGGGAAGCTGGGGAGGTGTTTGCGACCCGGCGCTGCGATTGATGGTTTCCGTCTTGTTTGTTAGCCAGAAATCATTAAAATCATTCGGCTCTCGGTGGCTTGTAAAGGGAGAACATAGGGGTCAGTGATCAGTGGCTGCGTGATTCAAGGTGAGGGCAGGTTTCCCCGTGCTGAGGGAAGGGACCAGCGCTGGCAGGATGGGCTCCGCTCTTTTCTTTCATTCTGGGTTTGCACCTGACTCATGAGGGCTTGGGGGCTGTGGTCTGCTGAGCGGCACCAGCCATTGCAGTGCACATCTTTGCAGGGCTGGGTGTCTTGGAAGCTTGCTTTTGGAAAAGAGATGGAAAGGAAAGTTGGAAAAGAAGGAGGGTCTGCGTGTGTGTGTGTGTGAATGGATGCTTTGGAAGCCTTCTCTCAAGTAAAACTCTCTGAGGCAGCGTTTTCCTGATGTAGCTCCTCATCCCTCCCCAAAACAAATCCTGAGCTGAGGGGTTAGGGAGGCAGTTGGCTGTGGGTGGAGATGCTGCAGCATCTCCAGAGACAAGAAAAGGGGGGAGAAGGGGAAACGCTACTGAGCATGAGAGCCGGTGCTACACTGTGGCCCCTTTGCCATCATCCTGGCCCTGGCAACCCTTCTCCAAACCTCCCACCACACCGGGGCAAGAGGACCCATCCCTCCTCTGGGGATGCTGGAAGCCCAAACAATTTGATGGTGTGCACTGATGACACATTGGGATGGTCAAACGCTGCACAGGGGTCAGTGGGGCCAGCGACTCCCAGCACCACCAGGCCTGATCCTGCATCTGGATCGGGGTGGCGCCTGCCTTCGCCTGTGTCGTGTGTAGGAATCGCAACTCTTTCTCTTTGGCATTAGCTGCAATTTCCCTTTCTTGCTTGGGGAGATTAGTCAAAATGCTTTTCTTCCTTCCCCTTCTGTTGGTTTGTTGTTTTTTTTTTCTTTTCCTTCCTTATGCTTTGGCTGAAAATTTCCTGCTGGTCTTCAGCAGTTCAAGCGAAGCACAGAAATGCCATCTACACGGTATTCCATCCCTCCCTCCATCCAGCATTAATCTTCCAAATGAGCTATTCCCATCCTAGAGCAGCCCTGCCTTGAAAGGGCATTAGCTAATTTTCCCAGGCAAAATATCCTGTCCTGTTTTAGACCTGTAATTCTCAGATTGAAAAGGCAGCGTAGCGCACGTTTAAGCAACGACCAGGTTTAAATAAGGCCAGGAGGAGGGGACTGGTGGTGGCTCGAAAAACTCCATTAAAACGTAATAAAAAAGGTTAAGCATTTGAAGAGCTGAGGAGGCGAACGAAGACTGATCTAAACCAGAAAGAGAGCAAGCAGTTTTTCAGATGTAAAGTGTTTCTCTTTTTTTTTTTTTTTGAAGAGTTGCAAGTCTGTAAATGTTAAAATAGAGGTTCAGGATTGTTCTATATGAATCTCCAGGGAGGCCCCCATGTCTGGAAGAACTATTAAAACGCTTCTTACTTTCACCTTTTTTAACGTTTCCTGAATACTTTCTCCTCTTCGCAGTCCAGTTGGGGGATCAAGTGTGTCTCGCTGCATTTTTTCAGCGTTTACGTAGCCACTTTCCCTTCAAAGTCTGTGCATTGGACATAATTTTACTGGGATAAATCTGTCACTTAAGTGAAAGAATAGAGTTGAAAATGTTAAGCTCCACCCCCCCCTTCAAAAAAGAAAAGGGGGGTGGGGGGGGTGGGGGAAGGAAGGGAAGGACTCCCCCAAAATGTTCTTTAGAAATTCACTTTTAAAGAGGAGCTCTCCTTTCTGAGCTTGTGCCTTGTGCCTTCCTTTTGCAATCTCATTTTTGGGGGTGGGTGTGTGAAAGAGGTTGATTTATTCTCGCAGATGACCCCTTTCCCCACGCTGACGTTTTTACGGCCGGCTTGACATCGAGTCCGGCGTTTTCGGTTATCTGTCTCGGTTGTCAATATTTGATTGGATTTTTTTTTTTTTTCTTTTAATTCTAAGGGAATGTGGGTGGCTGGTGCAGCTCAGCTCATCCCTCCTGGCCATCAAACAAACCGCCACTGGCTGCAGTCTGGAGCTAAAGCCTGTGAGTGGCCAGGGGTGCCAGCGCGGCTCCCTGCCAGCTTGCCGCTTTTTGTCTGTGCCCAGGGTTTTCTGATGGTTGAGGCTGGGGTTTGTGTGGTTCATGGGTCACTTGCAGGGGTCTGGGGGTGCAGGTCCCCGGGGACAGGTTGTCCTCATCCTTGACTGGTGGGGCCAGAGCTGTGTGCTGGCTGGGCTAGTGTGGGGTGGCAAACCCAGCTAGTGGCTGTAAATCATGGGGCCAAAAAAGGCCAAAAGGGAAGCGATGTGCATCTTTAAAGTGGGGTTTTGTGCTCGCTGGGGCTGAGGCCTCCCTGTTCCCTCCCTCCCTGCTCTTTCTATCTCTTGGAGAGAAAAATCAATTCTTCTCAAACCTTTTACTGCCTCTGAGATCAATTCCCCTCCCTTTCCCCAATACAGATAAATAGGGGGTCACCATCTCAGATGTTCATTTGCAGTGTCATGCCTGGGTTTTGGGATGCTCAGTGTGTGTCAGGCGTTGGTGCTGGGGTGGCACAGCCTGGCATTGGCTCTTCCTAAATTTCTCAGCACTAAGTCCAGAGTGTGCCCTGCTAGGAATAGGGGGCTGTTGGTGCAGTGCAGTTTGGGGGTGAAAGCTGCTGCAGGGTGATGTTGGCAGGAGGAAGTGGAGGGAAGAGGTGCTTGCATGTATACTGAGCCTTGTTTGCATGGCAGCACCACATTAGCTGGCCCCAGCAAATGTTGGGATGTCCTTTCTGTTGCTCAGCTTGGCTGCAGCCAGCAATACCTGTTTACTGTCCCCACCCTTGGTGCCACTTAACCTCTGCAAGTGCCTGCAATGTGAGTGGTGCAGGATCAGGGTATTTCAGATGCAGAAAGCAGCAGTTTGCTCCTAGCCCAGAGTGTGATTTAGGCTGACATTAGCATGTATGTGTGTCCAGAGCTACCTTCTGCCATTCAAAGCAACCTGCAACACCCGCCAGCTCCAGAGCCACATCACTGCCCTAGCTGGGGCTTGCTGATGGCTGAGCATCCTGGGGTAGATCTGTACAAGCTGAGATGGACCACAGTCCCGAGCAGACCAAACAGCCTTTGTGCAGAGATGGGAGAGGAGAAATAAAGCAGCAGTGGACTTTTTCCCATAGCAAGGCTACAGACTTGGAAGCTTTGTGGGTTGTGCTCTAGTTACCTTGCCAAATTGTGCTTACATCCTAGGGGCTGATGCTGTGCAAGAGGTGATTTGGGTTAGATGGAACAGTCTCAGCTGGCTTTTCAGTGCCACGGGGAAATCTTTGGTGCTGGGCACAGCATAGCCTTTTTGAGGTGCAAACAGGTAGCCAGCATCCTTGTTGGAATTTACCCCTGGGAAAGGAGCTGGCTCTGGGGATGGCAGCTGCAGGGCCGGGGAGAAGGATGCCCTGTCCCCATCCTCCTCCTTCCCTGGGGATGGATGGGCTTCGGGGCTCAGGTTCCCAGGGCGGAGGCAGGGAGGGAAGGTGACAGGTCTATTTATAGGCGGCCCATCGACCCGGCGATTTGCATAGCTCCTTCGGAAGTCGATCGATGCCTCCATTAAAAAACTGAGACCAAATCAATACGCCCTCTCAACTCGTGCAAAGGTGAAAGGCATTAAAAGGATGGTCGTACCCTTCACGCCTCCCCTGCCAGCTGCAAAGTCACTGTTTCTCCTGCAGCCCCGGTGCAGCAGAGGGGCGTGGAGCAGTGTCCCCTGGGCTGGGGACAGCTGGCAGCATGCAGTGCTCTTTCAGAGGGTGCCTGCCTGTTTTCTGCCTGCAGGCTCACCTACACCTGCCTTGGTTGGCAGCACAGCTGGCTTGTTCTCTGTTGGCGTGTGTGTGCCCTGCTCATTGCCCTGTCTGCCTTCTGGGACACCTCTGTGGCACCCAAACTATTGAACACTATGGAGTAGGAAAGGCTGAAGTACCCTCCATGGTTGAAGTCATGCACAGACACAGTGGCAGAGTAGAGGGGTTAAGGCTGGCTCTTAACCTCATGCCTTGACTTTGGTGCACTTTCTGGTCCAGCTGTCTCCCTGCCCAACGTGTGCTCACTGTGCCAAGCATCAGGCATTGCTGGGCTCTCTCTTCCTGTGCCTGCTCCAGCCCAGAGACCCTCTGACCTCTCTCTTTCCTCTTGCTGCTCTCCTCAGCCAAGCTCATTGTGGAGACTGACACCTTTGGGAGCCGTGTGCGCATCAAGGGGGCAGCCACAGGTTTCTACATCTGCATGAACAAGAAGGGGAAGCTGATCGGCAAGGTAGAGTGCTGGGCTTAAGGGCATGGGAGAGCGAGGGATGCCCTGCGGGTGCTGAGCAGGGCAGCCTGGGTCAGAGGTGCTCCTGTCCAATATGGAGCCCATTGGTAGGGATGGGCAGATGAGATGGGAATCCCAAGGGCTCAGCCAGCGCAACCCTTTGGAGGGCAAGGGGATGAACTGTCCTGCAGCTCAGGCCACAGGAGAGGAGGAGGAGGAGAGCAAGGGAGGCAGGCGGGTGCCGTGTGAGGAGCATTCCTTGCTTCTCCCCGAACAAATAGGCGGATTGCTGGGCTATTCTCCCCGATTACATGGTACAAGTGCCAGGAATGTTAAGATGCTCTGTGAGGCTGGCCCCAAGGCCAGGCCTGCCGTGTGCTTCAGTTAGTCACGCTCCCTCTGAGCCTCGAAGCTCCCTCCCCAGGGCCAGAGGGGGCTGGATGTGCAAGATCCTGCTGGGACAATTGTCTGAGAGGTTTTTCTATGGTGGCTCTTTCCCTGGGGCTGGCCAGTGCGGGTCCCCTCCCTGGCCCTGCTGCTGCTCATAATGGAGAACTTGCACCCCAGCTTCCCCCATGCTCCTACCTTCTGTGGGCACCATTCTCAAGTCACCTATTTGGTCCCTTGAGGGCCCTCCCATGCTAAACACCCACAGGGGAATAGGGTAAGTGGGTGTATTGCCACTAAGATGGTCTTGCTTCTGGTGCTAATGGTGGAATTCAGCTTTGGCATGAATGGGAGCAGGATGGGAGTGGGTAAAAGTCTTCATGTGGGTGCAGTGGAAGTGAAGGCTGGGACAAGCCAAGCTGGGACTTGCAATTCAGTGCTGGCATCACTCTGGAGATGTGAGCTGCAATGAGTAGCATCTGGCCATGCTACAATACCTACTCCCCACAGCTTTTCTAATGAAAAGCAGATATTGGGCAATTCTGACCTGTAGGAGAAAACAGTGGGGAAAATTGAGCCCTTGGCTGCCCTCAAGCATCGCAACCCTGCTGCAGGGTGGAGTAGTGAGGAAGAAGCCTCTGCCCGAGCGCCCGTTGCTTACACGTCCTCCTCTGTTCCCTTCTCAGAGCAACGGCAAAGGCAAGGACTGTGTCTTCACGGAGATCGTCCTGGAGAACAACTACACAGCACTGCAGAACGCCAAGTACGAGGGCTGGTACATGGCCTTCACCCGCAAGGGTCGCCCGCGCAAGGGCTCCAAGACCCGGCAGCACCAGCGGGAGGTGCACTTCATGAAGAGGCTTCCCAAGGGACACCAGACCACCGAGCCCCACAGACGCTTTGAGTTCCTCAACTACCCCTTCAACCGGAGAAGTAAAAGGACTAGAAACTCTAGCTCCAGGGCGGGTCCTTGACGTGCCTGCCTGCGCCCACCCTGCCGCCTACACCCCTCCTGGAGGCCTCTCCTCTGAGTTGGTCGACTATCTGTAGAGACTTTCCCGTATGGGTATTAAACAAAAAAGGGAGGGAGGGAGGGAGGAGGGGGGGAGAATGATATTAAAAAAAAAACAAAAAAACACAAAACCCCAACAACAAAAACAAGGGGGGGAAAAAAAATATTACCTACTCTAGTTGTTGATAATTTTGTGGGGGTTGGTTTGCTTTTTACATAAAAAAAGAACAAAAACAAAGAGAAAAAAAAAAGAAGAGAGAGGCTCTATTTTTGTACTCCAACTTTAAAAAGAAATGAAATGTTCAGAGAGTGGTGAAGGGGGGGAAAAAAGTCCTTCACTTAGGAAACGTTCTAGTCTGTTTGGGGTCGTGCTATATTTTGTGGGTTGTTTGCCTTTTTGGGGTTTGGTTGTTTGGTTGGTTTTTTTTTTTTTGGTCCTTTTTTTTTTTTTTTTTTTGGTAGCTCTAGGGTGAAAGGATAAAAAAATAAATTCATTTAAAACAAGCAAAAAAAAACCCAACAACAGCAACAAAGAAGGGAAACCCAAATCGGGGGAGTGATGTGTTGCTTCAAATGAACTGGATCGACGCTTACTGGAGAAGATGGAGAGGTCAGGAAAGGAAAAGGGGTTTTATTTCAGAGGTGGCTGGAGGCCTCCCAGGTGGGGTTTGTTTTTTTGCAGCCTGGGTGAGGTGTAGGGGCTGACTGAGACGTCCAGCGGGGGAGGACTGCTGGATGCTTTCCTTTCCTCGGGTGCACCTAACTTCTTCAGCTGACCGGGTGGTTTGCTGGAAGCTGCTTGCATCCTTCTGAAAACGCTGCTGGCCTTCCAGCTCCCAACTTGTTATTTCTTTTTTTTTTTTTTCTCAGGAGGGGACAGGGGTAAATGGACACCTCAGAGAAAGTCCTGAACCGACTCAGTACCTCTTACCTATGAGAGCATCTTTGGCATTTGCTTTATTTTTAAACTACTAAGGTGAGGCAGCGGCTGACGGCTGCTGTGGAGCAGGCTGGTAACTGGTTTGGGGTCTTTTCAATGTGGAAAATGTGAAATTCTCACCAAAAAGTGATACTTTCCCCCCTGTTTATTATTTTTTTTTTTTTTAAACATAAATGGAAGTTTTCCTCCCTCAAATTAAAGTTGGTAAATTATTGTGGAGCCATTTTTGGGAGGGGGCTGGCTTCGTCGTAACACTCAGGTTGCGGTCGGCACCGGCGTTGTCAACCATCTCTTTCAGGTTTGCTCTCCGAGCATTGGCACTGTCCTTGTCCTCCTAGGAAAGGAGAGGTTTCTTTCCAGGTTTTTTTTTTTTGTGTTGACAGAAGCCAAAATCTTCTATTTGGAAAACCCAAAAACCAACCCCAAAACTAAAGAAAGCATTCCCCAGCCAGCCCAGCTCTGCACATGCTGCCCTGGGACTGCGACCCTCTCCAAGGGGTTAAAGCAATTATTCTTCAGGGGGAGGGCAGACAAAGACACTGGATAGGAGTCAGAACCAGGGGTGACTTTTCATCCAATCATTGGTTTGTTTGTTTGTTTGTTTTGTTTTTCTTTTTTTTTTTTGTTTCCTTGAGGATTTCTGTTTTGTTTTGGTTGTGTACAAACTGAATATTAAATGATTGAAATATTTATTTAATATGTGCATTAAAAATTTGTATTAGTCTAACTGAGCCTGATGCTTTCCAGGTAGGGGCTGGGGCTGGGGATGCAGCTTGGAAAGGGGCAGAGGACAGTGGGGTGCAGGATGGGGCTGAAGCTGCTGCTTCAGCGGAGTTCCTTCCCCAGATGGACTTCAGCAAGGCCTTTGACACTGTCCCCCCACAGCAAACTCCTGGCCAAGCTGTCAGCCCATGGCTTGGACAGGAGCTCTCTGTGTTGGGTTAGGAACTGGCTGGAGGGCCAAGCCCAGAGAGTGGTGGTGAATGGTGCCACATCCAGCTGGCAGCCAGGCACTAGTGGTGTGCCCCAAGGATCAGTGCTGGGCCCCATGCTCTTTAATTCTTTATTGATGATCTGGATGAGGGGATTGAGTCCATCATCAGTAAATTTGCAGATGACACCAAGCTGGGGGCAGGAGTTGATCTGCTGGAGGGTAGAGAGGCTCTGCAGAGGGACCTCGACAGGCTGGGCAGATGGGCAGAGTCCAACGGCAGGAGATTGAACACATCCAAGTGCCGGGTTCTGCACATTGGCCACAGCAACCCCATGCAGAGCTACAGGCTGGGGTCAGAGTGGCTGGAGAGCAGCCAGGCAGAGAGGGACCTGGGGGTACTGGTCGATGGTAGGCTGAACATGAGCCAGCACTGTGCCCAGGTGGCCAAGGGGGCCTATGGCATCCTGGCCTGCATCAGGAACAGTGTGGCCAGAAGGAGCAGGGAACTCATTCTGCTCCTGGACTCAGCACTGGTTAGGCCACACCTTGAGTCCTGTGTCCAGTTCTGGGCCCCTTAGTTTAGGAAAGATGTTGACTTGCTGAAACGTGTCTAGAGAAGGGCAACAAAGCTGGGGAGGGGTTTGGAGCACAAGCCCTATGAGGAGAGGCTGAGGGAGCTGGGGTTGCTTAGCCTGCAGAAGAGAAGGCTCAGAGGAGACCTTATTGCTGTCTACAACTACCTGAAGGGAGGTTGTAGCCAGGTGGGGGTTGGTCTCTTCTCCCAGGCAACCAGCACCAGAACAAGAGGACACAGTCTCAAGCTGCACCAGGGGAAGTTTAGGCTGGATGTTAGGAAGAAATTCTACAGAGAGAGAGTGATTGCCCATTGGAATGTGCTGCCTGGGGAGGTGGTGGAGTCACCGTCACTGGAGGTGTTTAGGAGGAGACTGGGGTGCTTGGTTGCATGGTTTAGTTGATTAGGTGGTGTTGGATGATAGGTTGGACATGATGATCTCAAAGTTCTCTTCCAACCTGGTTTATTCTATTCTACTCAGATGTGGGAAGTGGGAGGATGCCCTGAGATCTTTGGCCCTTTTGGAAATCATGATTTTCCTTGCAGCAAGTTCTAGTTTCAATGGAGACCGCCTTGCTCTCTACAGCAGCCTGAAAGGAGGTTGTAGTGAGGCTGGTGTTGGTCTCTTCTCCCAAGTAACAAGCGATAGGACAAAAAGAAATGGCCTCAGATTGTGCCAGAGGAGGTTTAGATTGGATATTAGGGGGAAAAAAATCTTTCCTGGAAGCATGGTCAGGCATTGGAAGAGGCTGCCCAAGGAGGCAGTGGAGTCACCATTCCTGACACATGTAGACATGGTACTTTGGGACATAGTATGATGACCCTGGTGGTGTTGGGTTGAAGGGTGAACCTGATGATCTCAGAGCTGTTTTCTAACTGTTATGAGGCTATGAATTGGCAGATGCCACGTCCTTGCCTTGCAGGGACAGGGCCCATGGCAGGCTGGGCGAGGACATGGTGCGGTAGAGACTTAACCACCATTTTTAAGCACGAGATGAGGCTTTCCAAGAGAGGAAGTGACAGAAGGTGCTTCTCTCTGGTCTGGATGAGCTTGGTGCCTGTGCAAAATGAGCTGTTGAGCTTCCCCCTTTGATGGGTACTCAGCCCTGCTACCTCTTGCTCACAAGAGCTTTTACAAAGGTTTGAGATATTTCAAGGAGGGACACCCAGGAGCTGAGCACTCAGTCACATTCTATGCCTGAGCATCACTGCTGCATCATGGAGGTCTTGGATGGTGCCTGGGGTGCAGGACAGCACAGATGGCATCTGTTGGTCTGTCCCAGAAGGGTTGCAAGGATTGCAGAAGCCTGGAGCAAACTGTCCTGGGAAGAAACATATTTGGTGGTTTCCAGATTACAGGAGCTAAAAGTGACTGGCTCCTGGCCTTTCCTCAGGCAGAGATGGTGTTTGATAGACCTTAATGGGTCCTTTTCCTCCATTAATTTGTCTAATTGCTTTTCCTAATGAATTTGTGAACTTGGGTGAAATTGTGCTGGGTTGCTGCTCCAGGTAAGGGTAGCAGAGGGGCAGGACTGGTTCCATGCATATCAGCAGGCAGCTCCTTAGAGGCAGCCTGCCTTTGCAAAAGGCACCCAGGCCTGACTCTTGGGAAGGGACCCCTGCTTTTGCAGCTCACTTGGACTGTGGTTAATTAGCCTCTTTTCATTAAAGGCCTTTTGGGTGACTGTGCTGCCTAGAAGCACTACAGCTTGGGGCTTTGTTTATTCCTTGAGTTTGTACAGCCTCAGCTTGCAGCCAGCAAATGTTGTTTTGCCTTTACTTGGAAGATTAAGGAGCCCACTACAAGTTAGTTAATGAGTAAGTGAATTAATTAATGGTTCCTCATACCCTGTCTCTGCCATGATACTACTTAGTTCCTGGCATGACTGGAGCAGTTTATGCTTCTCCTGGTGACCTGGACCCTGCTGGATCCTGAACATGTGGTCCTCCAGGGCTGGTTGCTCCTACCACCCATGCAGGGAGATGGACACAGTCCCTGTTGTTTCTTGTTGTTCTTCCAGGGGTGCAGAAACCCTGGGTGCTGGTTGAACACTCAGGGTCAATCATCAGCTCAGGAATCTGGAACTTTTCCCTCCTTCAACAGCAGCAGCAGATGTGTGTGGACCAAGCTTGAGGGTTGCAGCAACTCAAAGGCCCTTAGGACTGCAGGACATTGCGCTGGGGACAGGAAGTTGTGGAGGTTGATACCTGCTTCCATCAACTCAGTTTGTTAGGATGGGTGTTTTGGGCAGAAACCCCTGCTATGGACTAGCAAAGCCCTTATGATGGGAACATAACCTGTCCCTAGCACCACCGTGCCCAGTGCCATGCTGTGGTCCTCTTACTGCTGCTGGCTGAAGGGAGGTGGCATTTGAAGCAGGAGAGGAGCTGCGCTACCCTGACTCTTGGCTGCCAGTCCTGAGCTCCAGGCTGTGATGTGTGCATGTCCCTGCCCTCACAGGACTTTGCTGCACAGTGACATCTGAACATGGTGACAAGGCTGGAGCTGAGCAGCATTTGGGAGATCCTGCCTCGTGGGATAAGGCTGGGAAGCCTGCCTGGTCCAGCCAATGTGTGTAAGAAGGAAATGTGAGGGGAACACACCAGGACAACAGCAGGCAGAGAGAAGAGCTGGGTTTTGGTTAAATGTGCCTACAGCAGAGACACAGCAGTCAGCCAGGAGTAAATCCAAGTGGCAAGAGAAGAGATCTGTGCTGTCTGAGCGTGAGCTGCATTAGGGCTTAATCCACCAAACCCCAAACCTTTTGGCACGTGCTGTCTCCACTTCCATCCTCTCTTGCTGTCCAAACGCTGCTGGTCTTCATTGCAGGGCCAACCCGTGACGGCTGTTCTGCCATGTCTGCTCTAGGAAGGGTGCCCACTGAGCAGGGTGGGCTGCACAATGCTGTGGCAGGGTTGGAGCTCACCCAGGTCCCCTTGGGAATGCCCTAGCTTGGGAAGGAGGGCTGGGGTGTTTGTTTATTGCATCAGGCTCGGCTTTCAAACATCTCCCTGCCATCCCCCTCCCCCTCCTTTAATTAATTCTGGGTAAGAAGTCCTGGCTTTATTGTGCCACCGAGCTGAGGGCTCCCTGTGGGAAAAGTCACACCTTCTGAACAGCTTCTGATACCATGCAAATGAAGGACAAGTCCAGGAAACGCTTTCATCTCGGACCTGTCCAGCCCCCTGCCCATTAATTACACACATTTCATTTGTGTGAGAGCAATTCTTCTCGGGGAGGGGGTGGGGAGTGGCTGCGGCTTGTGGATCATCTCAGCGCTGCTCACTAAAGACCCTTCCTTGGCAGAGGGTTTATAGCCAGAAACGGGAATGCTCTGGGGCTCAGTGGGGGATCTCATATTTCTGCTTTCACACAGCCACTCCAAATCAAACTGGCTTGTTGGCAGGCTGCATCCTGCCAGTGGAGAGGTCCCAGCACTGCCCCACACCCTGCTCAGTGCCAGCAAGACCCATCTATGGACCCAAGCACTTCAGGAGCATCCTGGAGGGAGGCACAGGATGGAGCAGAAGAGTGAGCTCAGTACTCTCCCAGTGGAACACCTCTTCAGGGCCAGGAGCTCATGAGATGGGTAACTTTGGGCAAGATGACCACAAAATGAGTTGTACATAGGGAAAAATCTTTCCATGCTGCTACTGAGTTGCATGTGTTGGGGGACTGTGCCATGCTGTGACAGAGCATAAAGTTTTCTGGGCCATATGTGGACCAGACCCCACTCTCCTGTTGAGCCTTGGTCTTTGTGTGCTCCTTTCCACATAGCCTTTCTGACCACAGCATCCCCAGCATGCCTGCAGCCAAAGGCACCTCTGGGATGGCTCCTGTTTTCCTGGGGCTGATGGGGAGAGTCAGCTCCAGATCCTGGAGAAGGTGCAGAGCAAAAGGATGTGGAGTTTGGTGGGTTTTCACAGCACGTTTCCTGGCCATGATAATAACATTTAGCACTTCTGTAGCACCTGGGATGCTCTAAGCATCTACACATCTGCTCCTCATTTCCACCCTGCTTCCCATTTGCAGCATCTCTGTCCCCTCTCCACACACTCCTACAGCAGTAACTGCTCTCCCCCAGAAATGGGGAAATCCCCCAAACTTCCCTCCTTGAAATTTTCAGGACAGGGCCCCAGGGAACTACAGCCACATTCTGGTTTGGGGTTGAGGCTGAAGGCTGCCCTCCAGGACTAGGGTAAGCAGTTTGGCATGGTTTGCTGCAGAAGACCTTTGCTGTTTGCCTTCCTTCTGGAGTGAGAATGTGCTATCTGTATCTTCTGGTGCTGACAGCCCTTGGGCCTGGGTAGACTTTGTGGCTTGGTGCACCAGGGGAGCTTTTGTGAGATGTTGGAAGGATATCTAGGACTTGGTTAATGGGAAGCTGCAGACCTTCAGAGTCAAAATCGGCATGAAACTGGAGCCAGACTCTACCAAAGCTCCTTGTCCACCCACTGACCCTGTGCCATGTCAACTAGAGGATGAGAGAAGGCTCATGTGTGGCTGGGTTGAAGATTACATCCATTACTCCAGATTGTTTGATTAATGGCCCAGTGAAACACAATTTAGATTTGCTGTACTGGGGGCAGAAGGGATGCTTTTGGGCTTCATGTGACTTACAGCATCTCCCCTGTGTTTCCAGAGGCTGTAGCACCAGAATGTTCCTCTAGGCTGTTGGATGTGATGACCAAGACATAACCTGTGGTTGCAGAGTCCTAGATGAAAGGCTGGGGGAGGCTAGGCTGTGCTTTGAAAAATCACCCCAACCTTGCCCAGGTATTGCCTCTTTGCTGAGCTTGTGCTGTCAATCACTGTGGACTGGGAACAGGATGGTGAGGGCTGACAGAGCCTCCCCAGTTTGGTGGGTATCTGATCTATGCCTCTGCTTTTGTTCAAGCCCTCTCTTCACAGCCATGGAGTAACCCCTTTCAGCTGTGATCATGCCACTGTGAAGGGTCCTTGCTTCCTGGCTGGCCTCTCCTGCCAATATGGCCTTTTTTATTTCCTCCCCCCCCCCCTTCTTAAAGCTTTTAACAGAAGGTGAAGGGAAAAATTTAGCCTCACTCCTGCTACTATTATTTTACCAGTTCTTTCTTCTGTAGGCTCTTGGTGGCTTGGAGTCTCCTCTCTTACACACTGCTCACAGAGTACACAGCAGCCCTTGTCCTAAAGATGTGCTGGTTTGTATGGGCAGCTGAAGCAGGTGGCATGAGCTGGCAAGACAGACCTAACCACAAGTCTAGTTGCTGCTCCAGCAAAAGAGAGTCTTGGGAAGGTATTTGAAGAAGGGCTGGAAGAGGTCCCTGGGCAAATTCATAGCAAGCATAAGAAAAACAAAATAATCCAATTGCAACATCTAAAATACCTTTAAAAAAATAAAGGCACTGGATTAGCTTAAGTGCAGGATGAGGAGACCCAGGGCAATTTTGGCTGCTGAGATGTGAAATGGGACCTTGAGGGCTGGCTGTGCGGGCCTGCTCGGGCCATGGGATGTGGCTGTGCTCCCCGTTGCCCCGTGAGAAGCAGATGCCCAGCTGGGAGCTGGCCCTTTGGTAATGGCCTGTGAATTTCCCTCTGCTCCGTTAATTGCCACATGGCTGCTAGTTACAACTCCAAGACAATTGCTGGGAGTGTTGGGACCTGCAAAACAACCCCTTGAAATCAGTTGTTAGCCCAATTAACAACCAGTTTGGCTTTGGTTCAGGCTGTTAACCATCAAACAGCTAACTGCTGGTAATGATTGATTTCTCAGCAGTTGGGGCTGCAGTTGAGGAGCCAACCTGTTTCACAAAATGCTATTAAAGCTGACTTTGTGAACAGCATCTGCCTCAGAAAAACATCTGAGCACACCAGTGGAGCAGGTAAAGTGCTGCCCAGTATTTCTGTCCATTTTGATTAAAGTGTGGATGTTTGGGGTTGAGCTGGCAGCCACCAGGCCATTGCTGCCACTGCACCATGCTCCAGGTAGGTAGCCTCCACTGTTTGTAGGGCAGCCACTTGTGCTAGTGCAGCATCATGGCATTCAAAGCCTGCACACATGTGAACTGCTCAGTGTCCAGCTCTCTTCTACAGGCACTGTTCAGCCAGCCAACCTGAAAAGATTAGCTGATCTGGTTTAGATGTCATCAGGGCCATTTCCACCTGCACAACCAGCCCAGAGCCTGTATAGATAGTTCCCATCGCAACATATTAGAGGTTGGAAGGGACCTCCAGAGATCATTGAGTCCAACGCCCCTGCCAGAGGAGGATCAGCTAGAGTAGTATGCACAGGAGTGCATCCAGGTGGGTTTTGAGAGTCTCCACAGAAGGAGACTCCACAACCTTTCTGGGCAGCCTGTTCCAGTACTCTGTCACTCTCACCATAAAGTTTTTCCTCATGTTGAGGTGAAACCACCTATGTTCAATTTTGTATCTGTTGTTCCCTGCCTTATTATTGCACACCCCCAAAAAGAGCTTGGCCCTCTCCACTTGACACCCACCCCTCAGACATTTGTACACATCGATCAGATCCCCTCTAAGTCTTCTCTTCTCAAGACTAAACAGCCCCAGGGCTCTCAGTCTCTCTTCTTAGGGGAGATGCTCAAGTCTCCTAATCATCCTCATGGCTCTCCATTGGATTTTCTCCAGCAGGTCTCTGTCTCTCTTGAGCTGGGGAGCCCAAGACTGGATGCAGTATTCCAGGTGTGGTCTCACCAGGGCAGAGTAGAGGAGTAGAAGAACCTCCCTAGACCTGCTGGACCTTGATGCACCCCAGGATACCATTGTCTCTCTTGGTCAAAAGGGCACATTGTTCCATGGAGAACTTGCTGTCCACTAGGACCCTGAGCATAAGCAAGCCTGAGGATGCCTCCAGAGCAGCCTGGGACACTGACCTATGCCTGCTGGTAGGTAGTGTAGACTTGCCTGCATGTGTGCATATCTCTATGAAAGCTGTAAAATGCTCTGTGAGTCTGGAGGTTCAGGCAGTGTGTTGTTTAAGGTTACTGGTCAGGTCTTCATCCATTCCCCCTGCTGTTTCAGGCCCTGGTTCTCTGCTGTACGCTGGCAAGTTGGTTCAAACACATTGATGGTCTACATCAAGGGTTTCTTTTTCCCCCCAGGATGTTTTGCCACTGATCAAAGTGGCCGATTCAAGCTGTAGCATGTACAGGGAGGAGCGAGACAGACACCTGTTAGGGAAGGACTTTGAAAACACAGAGGATGTGCTGCAGAGGTTGACCTTGTGAAATGTAAACTCCAACAGCACTGAGTAGCAGAGCGGTGCGTGGTGAGCAGCGAGCACCTTGGCGTAAAACACCACGATCCTTGTGCTTTTAAGGGCACTCAGGGACCTGTGGTGCTGCCAGAGCCTTGGCACTGCTTCTGTGGCTGGGTTCCAGTGCATGTCAGCAGGACATGAGCACCTGAGAGCCACACAGGTGTTTCAGAGATCTTCCTGCAAGGTCCCTCTTAGTGCAGACCTAGCTCCTCTCAGGGCCATGCTTTTGCAGGAGGCAGAGCTGTCCCAGATTCCCACCAGTACTTACCCCAGCACAGCACATGTTTTCTGCAGCTAGCTGTATGAGACATTCCATGTTTGAACAGGGCAACTTTGCCCATTTCATCAAATACATACTAAGAATATTCCTGCTGTCTCCCACGTTGGGATTACCTTGCCATCCTCACGGGGGAGGCAGGGCTGTGGCTGGATCCCCCTTGTGCTGGGCAGTGCCTGTGTAGTGAGTCATCCTGGGGGACGTTCAGGGTTTCTCCATCCTGTCTGTGCAAGGAGAATCTGATTTTCCCAAAGGGAAAAACGAGACATCTGGAGTAAGCAGGAGACCTGATAACCCACTTTCCCCACTCCTTGGGTCTCTGAACAAATGTTTTATTTGTAGCTTGTGCCTTTAACTGGGCTGAATACAGCAGTTCTGGTCTGTGTGCATCTCCTGAGCTTCTCACTCTGCTGCAGCTGTTGCTAAATGCACCCTTCCAGGGAGGTGGTGATGGGTGCCTCTCAACTGCTGGAGCTGGCTGAGCTCTGGCTGCGCTCTGGCTGCTCAGACTTTTTTGGTATAGCAGGGAAGGTCAGTTATAAAGAGAAATGATTGGTTTTGTTGGGGGCTTTTTTTAGACATCAAAAATGCTCCATCATCATCAGGTTGGCTTAGCTTTCAGCAGCCAATGCGAACAGAGCCAAACCCTCATCAGAGAATGCAGCAAGAGAAATGGGCACAGACTTTCCAGGGCTATTTTGCCAAAGTCTCACATCCTCATTCCTTCTTACGCTCTGTGCCGTGGCAGCCAATGCTCTTCTGGGCTTTGTGCAGACACAGGGTGAGCCCTAAGAAGCAACCAGCTGGAGCTGGAAGCAAGTGGCATAGACCCATTTGAGAGAAGTAGTAGGGAGAGAGAGAGAGAGAGAGAGAGCACAGAAAACTGAAGATCTGAAAGAAATCCTGGCAGGGCTGTGAATCAGCTGAAACAATCTGCAAGAGGCCAAGGAAAGGCGTGGAAGAGGTCGAATGGGGGAAGCAATGTGTATGTGCAATAACCTGAGCTGTGAATGAAGTGCAAACACATCAAACTGATCTTTTTCTAAACCTCATGTCCAATCCCCCAGCTTTGCCTGAAGATTGGACTCTCTCCCATGTCCTGAGTGGCAAGGACCTGATTTTGTAGTTGAGCTGATGACAAGGTCATGGGGATTACTCTGAATGTCCATCCCAGTCTTCTGCAAAACTCACATGAGAGGATCCTGGAGCTCAGTACAAGGACTGTGGCTTTCACTCAGAAGGTTTAAGGCCAAGGAAGGGTATGCCACAGGGACTCCATATTTCAGTATTATTTGAGGGGGTGTTTTGGGGGCTTACAATTGCCTAACTTCAACCCATGGCACTTAATCTTGCACTCTACTTCCAGTTTACGGTGCCATCCAACCTGACCAAGCTTCTGCAGGCACTGCAAGTGAGTTTTCCAGCTCTCCCCAAGCTCTTGCAGGGATTTTTAAAGCTAATTCCCATCTGTCAACAGCTCTTGTGAAGTGTAGCCAAGTGTTTTGGCTGCAGCATCTGATGATGGAGTCTGGCATTGGCCTGTTTGTGTCCAGGATCTTGGGAGAAGAAATGACGCAGTGACCACCCACTGGAGTGATGTCTCTCTCTCCTCAGAGCTGGTGTTTTCCAAGAGGTTCTTGCAGAGCAATTGAAGCCAACTGTGGAGCTGTAACCCTCATTCAGTCATACCCATTGTAGCTCCAGTCTGTTTTGAAGAAGAGAGGTATGGCTGGTCCCCACAGGAGGCACCGTTACAGTCTCCTGTCCCTTTTTTCCTGCTGCAAAGGTTGGAGCACATCTCTAAAGCTAAGGTAACATTTATTTTATAATGAATCCTGAAATCCTGAGATTTGTGCCTGCTCAGGAGGGCTCCATCTCTGGCCATTCAAATATTCAGTTGGTGAAGCTTGAGCTATTTTTGTTCTCAGTTGAGATAGGTAAAGCCATAATTGTTCCTCTCCGACTTCGCTAGAATCACTCTGCATAAGTTCAGATGTGAGCAGAGGTTGATTTGACCTAATTATCTTCAGTGCAATTCTCCTACACTAAGCCAGCACAGAGACAGCAGCGAGCATCAAGGGTTTTGCATGCCTAAAGGTTTTGCAGAATCTGTGTTCCAGACCTGGTCACTGTCCCCCAGCTGCTGTCCCACTAAGGTGTGACCCAAAAAGGAGGAGGCTGAACCAGGCAGAGAGAGGGGAAGGTGTTTTGGCAATGCACATTCCTCAGGCTGTGGCTTGTGGCAGTACATGCAACACTTGCTGCACTGACCCAAATCCCTCCGCTCCTGCGACCTGGTTAATCGTAAGGAAAGCTCTTCCTTCCCAATCGCTGCTGGCTGGTGAAGACACATTCCCCTGAAGGACTGGGGGGGGGGACTAAGAGGGGAGAGCAGTGTTTGCTGACACGTGCTGAGCCCTCACAGCCTCAGTCATGGGGCCTAGAGAAGTGTCCACACTTCACTCCCTCTCAGACTGATCACTGCGAGGAGCTGAGAGTTTCACCACCTCTCGCCATGGAGCCGTGGGTTCGCTCTGCACTTGACACCGGCGCAGGAGGAGGACTTGCACTTGACAACTGTCTCTGTTGCAGCAGCCACTCGTCCTCCACCAGCACTCCCCACCAGCCACCTCTCCAGAAGGACATGGACCAGACCCAGGGTAAGGCTGAACACCAGAGTGCTGTAATTGGATGCATAGGTGGCCTCCCCGTGGGCCATGCTGCCAGCTGCTCTGGTGGGATCTGGCAGCACTCAGGCTAGTATAGTCCCAGACATTCCAGTCACCAGCCAGGGCTCCCCAAAACAAGTCTGGGGCTCCCTGGGGAGCCAGCTTGCCTTAAGCATCAGTGAGGATAAACCTTCCCTGCAGGGAAGGGAATGTCACAGCTGAGAATTTTGCCCTGGTGATGAGTCCCTGAAAGCTGGGATTTCAGACAAATCATCAGTGCTGTGACCACCTTATGCACGGTGAGGATGGGACATTTCTTTCCTATTTTCTGCCTACAGTGTGGAAGGCTTCCCTGGCAACATGAGCAAAAGGGCAAGCAGCAGAAGGGACAACGTGGGCAGGAGCATGGGTAAGTCTGAGCTGGAAGGGCAGAAAAACCTTCCCTGCAGTCGGGCTTGTCAGGGGAGAGGCAAGGAGGGGCTGTGAGTTCCACCCCTGTGCTTCCTAAAGCATGTTCCCTGGGAATGAATGTCTGTGGGGAGCAGAGGGAAGATAGAACCAGCCAGCCAGGCAGGCACTTGGGCTTGTAGTCCTTGTTTCACCTTGAGGGCACACAGAGGGTACAAATTTGTTGCCTCTGTTACTGAGACCAAGTGAACCCCTAATGGGTTACTTTAGGGAACCGTCACTTACAGAAATGCCAGTGAGGCAAAATCCCAGTGACACAGATGGCTATTTAAAGGCTAGTTTGCTGGGTAGCACCCTCTGCTTGCTGCTTCTCCACTGCCTGCTCCACCTGAGAGCTGGGTGCACCCCACAGCATGGTGAGCTGGGCTGGCCTGACTGTGTGTACACCATCCCAATGCACAGTCCAGTGGAGCTCCCTAACTTCTTGGGGGGAGATGTTGGACACCAAGACCAGACTCTGCTCAGCTGTCTGGAAGGCATCACAGGTACTGTGGTGTCTTGCTTTCCCAGTTTCTATCCATTCAGGAAATCTCTGAGGGTGTTGACTTATTCCCAAGTGTGTTCTCTTGCTGGTTTTTGTGCATGGATGCACATTGCCATTGCTGTTACCTGAAGCAGGTTTGGAGCTGTTATTTGAAAAAGGACACCTGGTAAGTGGCCACAATACAAAAAGCCACAAGCAGCCCAAAGAGTAGTCAGTCAGGCAAAACTGCCCATGGAGCATGAAGAGCTCAGGCAGAGCAGAGTTGCCAACACAGTATGGAGCCCTCATCCTCAGAAACCTTGCCGTGTTGCTGCTTGCTCCAGTTTAAACCTACAGCTGGCCCCGGTGGTAGGAACTCTGAAGCTGTTTGCTGCTACATCAGTTCAGGGACACATCTTTCCCCATTAAAGCAGTGAATCTATACCTCTGCCAACTGCTTACACAGAGAAGGCTCAGGCCTAGATAAGTCTTGGAGGCAGCAGGGTGAATGCCAGGATGCTGCAGGACAGTACTATGAATTTAGCTGCGAGCTGGGTGCCCAAATCACTGATGAGAGCTGTCATGGAAAGCAACAGGTCTCCTTGAGTTATTTGGCCTGCACTGGGCTGCTGGGTAAATGTCTGACCTTCCTTGAAAGCAAAGCATGCAGCCCAGCTTGCTTAGCCTCAGCAGTGATCTCCAGGCAGGAAGCAGAGACGTGAGCGATGAAGGCAGCAGCTTTGCTGAGGAAATGCATTTAATTCGATCTACACTGCAGTTTTTGTTGGAAAAAAATGTTGATGCAGTAACATTCTGCACAGTAACCAGAGGTGGATTAAAGGTCATAGATATAATGTAGCGTGCTGAGTCCCTGGGCAGCAGGTGGGAAGAGTCCTAGACCCACTGGAAAATCTCACTCAAGCGTCTTCTCTGCAGCTTTGCCTGCTCTACTCAAGGACTACACTTGCTTCCTTTCCCTAGCAGCTTTTGCTTTTGCCTGGACCTTTTCCCTGAGATTTAACCCACATTCCCCTTTGCTTGATTTGTCCTAGCAGCCCCAATCAACACAGCTCTTTGCCCTGATTGTGCTCGGGGATGTTACACATCTGCAGGTTGGGAATGCCTGGCTAGCAGCTCTGCATCTGAATCTTTCTCCCATGCTTTAAATCATGGGGTGGCAGCTTAGCACCTTGCTGGGGGAGCAGGGAAGTGCCTTCTACTCGAGATACAGAGATGGTTGCACAGACACAGCCCAGAAGAGGCAGTTTTCTGTGCACACAGCTGGGTCTTGCTGCAAAACATGCCCCTACTTGAATGGAGGAGAGGGCTTCCCCAATCCACTGCAGCTTCTGAGGTCTTCTAGGCTTGATGCAGAAAGGCTCCTCTGCTGGACAGTAGGTTGGTGGCAGAAGCATTTTAAAGGGCTGTTCTCAGAGGGGGGTTAAATCCAGCCTTCTGGTGTTGGGGATGTGTGTCTCAATGGAGAGAGGAGAGGATCACGCATTTCAGCTCACGACATGAAACAACTGGTTGACCACCTGAGCTCCTCCTGCCCCCTGTGCAAAACGGAGACGGTGCCAAGTCACTTCACAGCTCACTGGAAGTTTAATGCAAGTTTCACAGAGGTTTTGGAGCATACAGTGAAGGATGCTGCAGTGTGAAGCATTGCTGTTTATTCCACCATTAGCACCCAGTGGAGAAAAATGCAGGGTTCATCATGACATCTACTGAAATGTCTTGGGGGGGAGGGGGGGAGAAGGGGAGGGGGCGAAAAGGGGGCAAAAGCCCAGCAGTGAAGTAATGCTGCCCTGAGGACAGAACCCCCCCCACCCCCGCCGAGTATTTTGTGCTGTGTCCCAGCAGAGGGAGCCCGAGTTTATTAACAAATGCCGATCCTGGAGATAGCGCTATCAAGGTGATTCCAGAGCCCGGGGAGGATGCTTGCCAGAGGAGGAAGGCTACAGAACGTAGAGGGGCTCCAGCGGTGATGCTGAAAGCGGGCTTGTGTTTCCAAACACAGAAATAAGACAATGGTTGGCCAAGAAGCCCTGCAAGTAACTCTACTCCTGGCACAAGGCAATCCACGTCAAGAGATGGATGGCCTGCAAGAGTCAGTGGACGTGCTCATTACACGGGGGAAGAATTCTGCACTGAAAGATGTGTGAGAGGCATGCTAAGATGGAAGAAATGAGCTTAATTTGCTTTAGAGACTTCCTCAAGGTGCAGCCCAGGGAGCTGTGCACCTGCATTTGGTCAGTTTTAATCCTAGTCATTTAGACACATCTCCCAAGCATTCAAACCCATCAGTCACGCTGGTGCCAAATCCATAGCTGTTTGCCATCTCGAGGTGCACGCACAGGACTGTAGGCCTGATCCACAGCTGCTGAAACCTCATGGGAGCTTTTGCCCTGATTCCACTGGGTTTTGGAGGCTCTGTGTTTGTGCACAGAGGATTTTTTTCAAGGAAGCAGGAGTGGTTTTAGTGAATAGTCTTGGAGCTCTTGGGAATGCCATAGGTTTTCTCTTGCAAGGGTTTTTAGGGACACAGTTGAGAGTCTGGCTGGAGAGAGAGAGGTTTTTTTCCTAAATAATGTTTTGAAATGTCATGTTTCTCAGGGAGACAGATGAGTCTCAAGTCTGTCTTGTTGATTACAGCCAATAGTTGCACTGATGCCATGGATGCACAGATGAGTACAAGATTATGTGGGAGAGGAAAGGTGGTAGGATTGGGAAACAGGAATGTCACGGATCATTTTAGGCCAAATCCAAAGACATTTAAATCAGTGCAAAGTCCCTCTTTAGCCTGAGCCAGCACAGAGATACTTAGCTGAGTAACTGGGATATTTTAGGGCACAGGGATGGGAAGGCAAACTACTTGGGCTGCGATTTGCAGAAAGCAGCAGATGGATATTTTCCAAGGCAACTTTTGAAAGGAAGGTTAAATTTCTCCAAGATAAGGAGAGCTCCAGTGAGCTGGAATGCATTGTGACACCCCCCCCACCCCCACCCCCCCCTTAGCTCATCCTATGATAACAGCTGTTGTGTTGGAAACCTAATGCTGATGAAAGAGTTAAAGGCTGGTTGATGGGCAATATCGGTGACACACCTCTGAATTGAGCATACTCCTGGAGTGAGACTGTGGACTGGTGTTACTCAATGAATAGAGGCCACTCCAAGGGAGTTTTTCCTTGAATAGAATGGGGTCAGAGAGCCGCTTTGGGGAACAATGGTTGCCACCAGCTAGCTGAATTTCTTACAATCACACACCATACCCCCTGATCAAATAGCTCCTTTGTCAGTCTGATATAAAAACATGTCATACAATGATGATCTGGAAGAATGACAAGAGCTGGCCTTTCAAAGAGATCAGAAGGGCTTGTTTTGCACAAAAAGAGCCCCCATCAGAGTCAAGACAGGGGAAAAAAATGGAGAATAAAAGGGGGTGAATGGAAACAAACAGCAATAACAACAGAAGAAGGCAAGTTGGAAACTTGGGTCTGGCTTGTTTCACAGCATCCATGGCCACAGCAGCACCACACGGTCGAGTTAAATTTCTTTTGGTATGGACGAGGATGTCAGATTGTTCTGCCATTGGGTTCCCATTGTCATTCTGCACTGGGACAGAAGAAATTGCTGGATGGGAAAAGGTCACTTAGCCCAACGAATCATCTCCCCCCTGCCCCGCCTTACCCCCCTGAAAATGTCTCCACACCATCTCTGCTTTCTCACTGTAGTTTTCTCCTCTGCCTTTCTAGTACAATGTTCATCTGCTGCCTTTATGCTGCTGTGCAAAGTTCAGATTGATCAGAAGGCTGCTCTTGTCCATCTGTTTGTAGGAGTAGGGAAATGTCTTTATTCTTCCCTGTTTTCTTGCTAACTTTCATATTTTGGTTTGGGGGTTTCTGTTTGTTTGACTGTTTTGCTTCGTGGGTGGTGCTGGGTTATTAGGTTTGTTGTTTTTTTTTTTCAGGGGGGGTTTGGTTGGGGGTTTTTTGAGTGTGCATCCTGTTTTCAATCCTCTTGCAAGGATCTTTAGGGACACAGTTGAGAGTCTGGCTGGAGAGAAAGAGTTTTTCCCTAAAGAATGTTTTGAAATGTGCAGGGAACTGGATCCCTCTTGGCTGCTTCCAGGAGAACTGCAGTCCTACAGTATCTGTCTCAGGAGCCCCAAGAGATGACATTTACACATAATCAGGTTAATTATCTGCAAGCCAGGAAAGTTCAGCAATCCTGGAAGTGGACAACTAGAGCTGCCAGGCAGTTTCAGCATGTACAAGTGGTTGAAATAACTTCTATTCAGATTTTAACCTCATTCTATAGAATAAGGAGTCAGAACAGTCAGAAGAGATCATAATGGGTAAGAGATGGAGCTTTTGGGACACTGCTCCTGAAAATACACCCACAACAAAGATCATACATGGAAGGTTTGCCCCATGTTTAAGGTTTGGGGTTTTATGTTATTCTTCTTTTTTTTTTACTGCAGCATTGTTTTCCTAAGAAAACCAACCAACCAAAACCCAAAACAAAGTAAAACAAACCAAACAAACCCAAACAAAACGAAAATGAAAACCCCCAAACCCTTCCAGGAGACTGTTACTTTTGTGTGATTAAGCATGCTCATCGAAGATAAGAAGTACCTTGCAATAGAGACAACTCTCTCTCTCTCTCTCTCTGCTTTTGTTTGTGCTCCTCTACTCTGCTCTGGTGAGACCCCACCTGGAGTACTGTGTCCAGCTCTGGAGCCCCTATTACAGGAAGGCCCACGAGGATGATCAGAGGGCTGGAGCACCTCTCCTATGAGGACAGACTGAGACAGTTGGGGCTGCTCAGTCTGGAGAAAAGAAGGCTCTGAGGAGACCTTATTGTGGCCTTCCAGTATCTTAAGGGGGCCCACAAGAAAGCTGGGGGTGGACTTTTTAAGAGGTCAGGTAGCGATAGGACTGGGGGAAATGGAGCAAAACTTAAAGTGGGTAGATTCAGATTGGATATTAGGAAGAAATTCTTCACCATGAGGATGGTGAGACACTGGAACAGGTTGCCCAGGTTGATGGTAGCAGCCCTATCCCTGGAAGCTTTTAAGGCCAGGCTGGATGTGGCTCTGAGCAACCTGATCTAGTGTGAGGGGTCCTGCTCATGGCAGGGGGTTTGGAACTAGATGGTCCTTCAGGTCCCTTCCAACCCTGACAATTCTATGATTCTATTATCACCTAGGATTTCCTCAGTGTATAGCATTTTATTTGCCCTTTTCTGCTGTTTGTGTAGAGTTTGTTATACTGTGTGTTACTGCACCTGTAGGCCTAGGTAAGAAAAACACTTGGCAAGCTTTTGTTTATTAAATGCAGAGAATATTTATAAACACACACAAACAATACTGACATGGGTAAACCAAATGAAATCAGGGTGACCTGAATAGCTGAGCTCTTCAATTCCTTTACCTAAAAGAGTCTGTGTTGTATAAAATTAGGCTTATAGTTAATCATCTCTTCTCCTTAAACATAACTCTGAACAACTGTGCAGCTGGCTGAAAATAATTTGGCCACATCCTGGGTGATGCTGGAATAAAGGTACTTAGAAGATACTGGTTGTAAATCTTTGGTCCTTTAAGTTGCAAGGCAATTACCTGATGCTACCAGGGTATTTGAGGTGGTAGAGGAAAACTGACCTGCACTGGGCTGTGCTGTTTGGGAAATAACTTGGAATCATGGGATTAGTGCTTGTACTACAGCAAAGTAGTGCAAAAGGCAGGTGAGTTGAAGCACATGTAACATAGAGAGTCAGAATACTGAAAACAGTATTTAGGTACCTAAATAAAGTGTCATGTGCAGTGGTGTTGAGCACCCAACAGTTCTGCTTGGCTTTCACAACTGCTCAGCAGGCAGTGACCGACAGGCAGGCAACTGGCTTTGAGTTTGTCAGTCTGGAAGGCAGGTTTTAGTGCAACGGCTTGTGTTTAGCATTGCTCCAGCCTCCAGCTGGAAACTGCAGATAGCACAGAAGGTGACAATTCAGTTTTAAAATTGGATGTATCCCTCCTCAGGACCAAGTGATGGATGACATCACCTGAGGTGAACACCTTGTAAGTGATGAGCAGGTACACTTTACAGCGCTGGTTATTTTTAAAGCATATCAAGCCCTCACTGTTTTGTGGTCGACAGAGCTTGCCATTGCCTGCTGGCTGGACTTCTCAAGTCCAGTTTGAACGGGAGTGTTAAGTTTTTTTTTAGGCCAAGCTATAAAATCCGCACTGGGGGTCACCTGCCTGCTGGGTGGTGGTGATAACCTGCAACTTCACAACCCTTTGCTTTCTTGTATGACAACTGGTTTGCAGCAGTGGTGTTTGGCTTTCATTGGACCATTTTGTGGTTAAGTCTTGGTTGCTGGCTTTTCTTTATTGTGGAAGTTCTGGAGAGGCCAGGTGGATAAGGGGTTTTTTTTTTTGTGTTGTCTTTGGGAGATACTCTGTTTTCTATAAAGCAATATAATATTGGTAAACACAGCTAAACTTGTTTACAGCAACTTCACATCTGGCCCTGAGACCCTGGACAACTCAGGGAAAGAAAATGATGTTAAGGGAACACCAAATGCATAATTAACTATGCTAAAGAATGGAAGGCATAAAAGTCAGGTTGCATCTACCTCTTAATTCTGTCCCTTTGTCAACAGGTGGTACAATCAAAATTTAAGTGACACTTAAGCCTTCTTTGGGCTGCTGGCTCTTCTGTGCTGAATCTCGCCTGTTCAAGTTTCCAGTGAACCTTCTTGCATTCTCCTCTGGTTCTTACCCTGCAGTTATAACCTCAGTATTGGGAGCAAGCCTGGAAATTTTCAGAATGAAAACTGAAACCTTCCAAAAAGTAAGAGCAACTAAAAAAACCCAGAGGATATTAATATAGCAACAGCTGGACTTCAGCTTTAATAATGTATATATTTTAGAGCACGTAGTGATTCCGATCAGCTACAGGTATTTCTGCGTGCTTCTGTTAAATCAGCCCTCTTTGCCAATGACAAAATGAGAGGCTGGTCCACTGTATTAAAATATTAATTACCAAGCCCCTTTCTTTTGATGGGTCTACTACAGATACTTCAAATGGACATGTGAGAATTGATCAAAGATCCTGCAGGTTGTTGCCACTGCTCACTGAGCATTTCAAACCCAAGAGGGACCTGACTCCCATGAAAAAGATACTGTGTTTTCACAAGGAATAAAAAACCACTGGTCACTTGATTGCTATGGGGATGGATATAACTAAACTGGGCTTTCTTAAGGCAGAGAGCACAATCTAAGAGAAACAAAAAAAGACATGGGAGAGGGAGGGAAAGAGCGAGTGAAAGAGAGCTGAATTGATTTCAGTCTGTTCAGGTCTAGCTGGAAAACACAATGCAGCGAAACGGTTCCTTAGTCGGCAAGCTTCTTTTCCTAGGTTTTTCCCATGGTTTGAAGTGGAGAGGGAGGGATGGTATTAGAAAAAGTGTGTGTGTGTGTGAGAGAGAGAGAGAGAGAAGGCTGTAGGAAAGGCAGAGAGATGAGAGACATCATCTGGAAGGGTGTAAAATAGTCCATTCCTTCTGAGGAGTGGAAAACTTTGATGTCCGTGTCTCTGGTTTTAAAGTGGCAGTGTCAGGTTCAGGCTGAAAGGCCCTGGTATTCGAATCTTTGTCTGTGCTTGCACTCAGGACTTTGCCTGTGCACACACCTGCACATCCAAACACCTGCTCAGGCACCCAGGCAGCAAATGGGCCTCGCACTTCAGAGCAAGCAGGAGAAAATAAGCATGTAGATGTCTTCGCTCATGTCCCTTGAACAGAGGCTCATGCTGGAAAAAAGGAGAAAAGCACATTTCTGTTTGCATGCATGGAAAGAAAGAAAGATAAGCAAGAGGAACAATTCTGCAGGCTTTGCACCTTTTTAAAAGTTATTCTCTTGCTGGTGTTACTAATGCAGTCAAAAGGCTCAAAGTGTAGTTAACAAGGCTTACAAACACCTAAATAAATGAAGAAGCACAGTTACAGGTAAGGAGAATCTATGAGAAGCAGTGCGATTTGTCTGTCACCACACAATAGTAAATCCAGTTTTATGGATCACAGCTGATATCTGTAAGTCAGAAGCCCTTTCTCCTCTGCAGGGTCATGGGCATCTTGCAATAACCTGGCTGTTTTGTCTTTTGAGATCCTACTAATAATTCAGACACACTAACAATGGTAAGTCCGCTGCAAGCCTGGAGGAAGAAAAGAACAGGACCAAATTTATCACTCATGGCACCCAAGTGAACTCTGGTAAGAGCTGATCCAGGGTGCAAGTGGCTTTTTCTCTCTTCCCCCGCCTTCCAAGAGCAGAAAGATTCGCACCCATGGTGGAGCTGAGAGGGCACATGCTCTGTAGGGTAGCAAGTTAATCTCACTGGACTCTGCACCCAAAATTCCTACCAGGCAGTAGCAGGCTGCAAAAGCAGAAAAGGTATTTGAGGATTAAGCAGAGTTTCAGATCAAGCCAACAACAGATTTAAGTGTTGCTGTCATGGTCTTGGACTGTGAGGTCTTGGTTCCTAGCAAGAATAGAAGCACATGTGCATTGGATGGCATATGTGCATGGGGTGGCTTGTGGGTCATGATGGGAGACAGACAATGGATCAATTTGTGTTCGACTGGCAGATTCCCTTTTCTGAAGGAGGAGATTTTTGACTTGAACCCCTGGAATGTTGGCATTTTCCTTCCCAATACTCATTTTCAGGTAAAAGTGAAAGGCTTGTGCTCGTGGCAGGTGGGCTGGAGGAGGGAGGTTTTAATGACTCTTTATTCTTGGATTTACAATCTGACACGCTGTACGCACATGTGTTTGTCACAGAACTGTGTGAGGTGCCCACCACCCATCCATGCATTGTCCAGCAGATGTTAAAGCCATCAAGTGTGTTTGCTTCCAGTTCCAAAGGAAAACATTCTCTATTTTGGGCTGTGGCATTTCTTTTTAAAAGTGATCTAAACAAACAAACAAGAATACCTCTTGGAGAGGTAGGGCTTACATGATCATAAGAAACCTGTGTAAATTAGGATCTAAGGCCTGTTCCCTGACCCATAAACTGGGTTAGTGATTAGTTGATCCTCCAGCTTGTTGTTCTCATCACAAAACCTGAGGTTAGGCTGAGGACTATTTAAAATCACATGCACTAGCAATACTGGGGTATCTAAACATACAGTTACCCCAGTGACAGAGCAGTAGCTGCTCCTTATAATAATAAGTGAGAGCCTGCAGTCTCAGCAGGGGTCATGCCATGTGAGGCACTGTAGCAGCATAGAAACCACAGTGCTGTCCCCAAGGGGTTTATAGCCAAAGGCTCCAAACTGTGCCCACTGCTAGGTGGGATCTTGCACTCCCGTGGTGCTCCACTGCAGGACTAGGACCTACAGTATATGAACAGAGGAATATCTGACTCTAGATGGGCTTTTTTTTATACACATGCAGACTTAGTTAATAGAATCACAGAAACATTGAGAGGATAGAAGGTAAAAATCTGCTTTATGGCTGGCAGAAACTGAACTGAATAGAAATACTGCCTGTTTCTAGGACCAGCCAGATTCCTGCTGCTGCACTATATAACTTTTAACTTCAGATTGATGAATTCTGTGTTTCAGTGACGTGATAAAGCAGAAATAATCAGCAAGAAATGAAAAATGGCAGCATCCTGAGCGAGAAATCCTACTGTGCCAGAAAGGACAACTAGTGAAATGTTGCCTCTGGCTGTAGGGGAAGAGAGAAGGAAGCCCAGAAATCCAGCAATTCGGCAAATTTGTAATTGTTGCAGGTAATTAGGCTCCATGTTGGTTGCTTGGTCAAGGCAGACCCAAACCTGCTTGAAGGATTAGCCTTGCTCAATTTCCTCGAGCAAATTAATACCTTGTAAGTGATATGACAGTGGAGCATTCTCCAAGAGCAAGGGACCCCTTTATCTCTGTGGGTACACGATGAGTCAGGACACTGTCAGGCTTGCTCAGAGCAGGCTAGGAGCTGCGGGGAGCAGCCGCGTAGGTGGAAGGCAGATGCAGGATAAAACAGTATCACAGTCACTGCTACATTGAGGATACTCTTACACTGCTTTACAAACACTCTAAAAAGTTTAGGAACAACCTGAGGAAATTAAAGAAAACCGAGCTGAAAAATCTCGAGGAACAACTTTGTAAGCCTTGCTCTTACTCTCCGAGAAGCCAGTGGGTATTTGAATGTTTAGGTCCTCAGGCTCTAAGTATGAAAGGAAAAAAGCCCCTAAAATATCTTCATAGGTAGCCCCTATAAAAGAACAAGATTCAAAAGCATTCCTTCAGGAGATCAAGGACGGTCCAGCCTTTGAAGCCTGGAGGATTGGGAAATTTAAAGATCTTTGTGGCAATCATATTGTGCCATTAGAAATCTACCATTTGGAATTGTAAAGCGTTTAAAAGGAATGATTCCAAATTCCACAGCTGTCTGGTGAGTGACAACTTGATGTGGCCTGGGGGGGAGGAAGAAGGTCATTGTTGGGAAAACAGTCAAAATGAACATTTTCTGAGCAGATGCTTCAGCTACTACTTTGATAAATGAGGTTAAAAACAAATAAGATCTTCTGGGTGACTTCCAGAAAATAACAGATTAGTAAAACAAACAAACAGAGCGCAAAATGCATCGACAAGAGATAGGTATAAGGCTGGCACGTAGGAAAGAGGGGAGGAGTGTTCAAATGAAAATGAACAATAAGCACAGTCTGAACCAGCGAGATGAGACAATTCTGCTGGCTATGGGAAGTGATACTTCTTCTTTAATTGTACTGTAGTTTTGCCAAGCAAGAGAGCTTCTGGAAGTCTTGGCTGCTCATTTTGATACACTCAAATATTTCAGAATCCAATTTTATTGCCTTTTCCCCCCCTTTCCTCCACTCCCTCCCCCCCAAACTATTCAAGCAGCTCAGCTGCTGATCAAAATACAAAAGCATTGCTTGTGCCCAGCTAGTGGATAATGAAAGCGATCCCCTCAGTTTAGTATCTTTGTCAGCAGAGTGTGTAGTGAGAGAAGTAAACAAACAGCATCGCTGACGACAAGGCGATTTATGGAACTCTTTGTTTTCATACTTTTCAGCATAATTATAAGTCAATGTCCCAATCCTGTGGCTGCTGAGAACCTTGTAGAGATGGCTGCTGGCTGGTTACCCCTAGCACTCATTAAAAGCTCCTTGTAAATGTGGTTTGGAAGCACAAAGAATGGGGTCTGTTGGGCTTACTATTTTTTTCCTTGCCCTTGAACAGAACCCATACCAAACAGTTTCAGCTCCTGGTTTCTTCTGGCAGACGCCCGTAGGTAAAAACAAATCAATATGGATAATTTGGGATGAAGAGGAGAAAATTTACTCCCAAATTCAGCATAACCTTTTAATTTTATCCTCTTTAATCCTTTGATAATTTTTTTTTTTCCCTGTGTGCTTCTCCTGCCGAAAAGCAATTTTGCTAATCACCTACCTTTGTGCCAATCCCTGCATTCCTGACAATAGCGTGAACAGCTTCCATCAAAGTCTTTGATGTGGGAAAGACACACACACACACATATAATCTGAAAACAATTCAGCTCCTTGCTTCTCAATGGTGAGCACTCTGCTTTAATAGAGTGCAAGTTCCGTGGAGGTTTCTAATCCTTTCTGCCAAACAGAAGAGACACAGTCAGGTAGCACACCTTATTCAAAAGTTAAAATAACATGTTACTTGCTCTCAGAGAAAATCAAAACAACTCAAGATCAAAACCAGATTCCGCCAACCCTAACAGGATAGACTTTCTACTCAGATAACTCTTGATCTAAGTGTGTAACAAGTAACCTGCTTTAATCCCTCAAAGCGATGGTGTTACAGATAAGTACTGTAGTAGCAGAGGAGGTGTCTTAAGTTTCAGAAATACACAAAAGCATTGGTTGGAAGGAAAAACAAAACAAAGAGCTGTCCACATGATTGTGTCTTTAGCTGGAAAGGTGTATTTGAGGGCACTGCAAATAATAAAACCCCTTGAGAGGTTAAAAAAAAGAAAAGAAAAGAAAAAGAAAAAAGGCAAGAAAAGAAAGACAGGCAGCTACTGAAATGTTTCTTCCAGGCTGGATTTTATTGACTTACACAGTCAAAGCTCAAGCTTTACAGGTATAAGCCCCCCAGTTTTTAGCTTACATACCCTGCAAATCATGATGCTGGAATGGTCTGCTGCTTAGCACAGAACCCTACCTTATTTCTAGAGGTTCAGAGTGGTCATGGGCCATGAAGGGACTGGGATCTTTAACCTTAACATTTGGGAAGGATACACTATTTGCTTTATGATTATACTGCTCTGAGCCCTTCATTGGAGTATGAACAATTATAATGGAAATGATCATGCTACAGTTTCAGCAACGGCTCAAAATCTTTGGACCTTGCTCCTGCAGACACCTACACACACACTTACTTTGGCACTGCTGGGAAGACTAGTGTCATTGAGTTCTTAGCCTGTGGTGCACAGCTTTGCCTATTCCACAGGAGTCACAGCAGCTGAAACTATGCCCAAGAACACGTGCATGCAGTTGCAAGTCCTTTCTCTTAAGAAACCCAAAGAAAGGAATTAATGGTATCTGTGTTTTGGGGAAAAACTTTATATTACTCTGTGTACCCTGTCTGGAGCATATTTCACCCTCTCCATGACTACTGCATGCAAACACACATTTCATCTTAGCCAAAACTGGAGAGTACTTCCCCAGATGCATTTGGCCATACTTTGGTCCTGGTATACCAGAAGGTCACACTGCATGTGTTACACCCAGGCTCCTTTTGAACTGCACTAAGTACACATCAAGTACTGTACCAAGATGTGTGTGGCACTTTTAAGCTGATGCCTAGGAAAGTTTTCCATAGATTGAGTTGAAAATGGTAGAATGTAAATAAATTACCATTGGATGGAAAATAATGATAAGGTCTAAATAATCCCATTAATCTGATAACTTAGCTTATAGTTCTACAAACTCTTTCTCTTTTCTGCTTCTTTGCTCTAGCAGGTACTAGCTGGGTGCTTCTGACATTGGCTGTGGTTTTTTTTTGTTGTGGCTAAGTACTAACAAGCTACTCACTGCTCTTCTCTCTCTCTCTTTTACCTTGTAGAGGGTGGGGGGAAGGGAGCAGGGAGGGGAAAGCTATCAGTAGCCCCCTAGTTTTGTCCAGAGGGGTTCTCATGTTGTTTATAAATTGCAAATACACATAAACATTGTGTATGTTGTACATATTCATTGCATTCCGTATTTCTAGATTTTAGTGTGCTTGTAGATACAGCTTCATTTGGTTTCCAACTGAGCTGGTCTGGCAATTTTATTTCAGGGGGTAATTTCAACCCAATGTGGCACTTCGGGGCATGGTTTACTAGGCATGGTGGTGTTGAACTGATGGTTGGTCTTGATGATAGAAGTGTTTTGCAACCTGAATGATTCTGTGATTCTTTAAGTAGCTTCCTTGCCCAAGTGGCATGGCCACAGGCCAAGACTATCATATACTGGAACATGGGTGCTGCATCGGGCAGGGAGACACGCGCTGTGCAGATGTTGCCTCCATAGAGTAACAGAGCCTAAGACCAGAAAGGACCTCTTTGACAGTCTGATATCCTGAGTTAGGACTGAGTAGGTGAATTCTTGGTTTAAGTTTAGTAGTTGTGGCCTCTCTAAGGGAAAAATAAACAACTGGTATTGTCTTAAAAAAACCCCAAAACCCAGTAATGGTAACTCTACCATAAATCTCAGTAAGCTGTTTCAACAGTTGATCTTCTTCACTACAAAAGCGTGCTTTATTTATGAATTTGTTTCCCCATCACCTTCTGTCAAGAGATCTTATCTCTTTGTCTGCTAAACAGAAGATCCTGGGGTTACCAGATTTTTCTTCCTGTCTCAGTGCTCAGAAGGTATGATCACCTCACACACCTTAACCTCTTTGGAAAGCTAAACAGACTGAGCACTTTGGGTCTCGCTATAAAACACGCTTGACAGTCCTGCAATCATTCTTACTGCTCTTCTTTGAAACTCCTCTAGTTTTTCAACATCCTCCTTGAAACGTTGGCTTGGACAGATTATTTCCAAAGCAGTCACAACAGAGTCAAAACCAGAAGCAAAAGAACCTCCTGGCTTTTGTTTGTTTCCCAGGACAGCACTAGCCCTTTGGTCACAGCACTGCACAAGGAGCTCACGTTCAGCTGATTATTCATCTTAATGAAGTCTTTACGGAATTGCAGCTTTGCAGGATAGAGTTACATCCTTTCAGTGTGACCTACATTCTTTGTTCCTAGATGTGAGACTTTACATTTGGCTTGACTGAAATACATACAATTTGATTATGCCTAGACTTAGCATAGGGCTATGCTGCCATAAGCATTGTTTGTCTCTTGCCCCACGCTTTGTGCCTTCTAAAAAGCTTTGCTAATAAGGACTTCAGAATTTTTTTTTCCAGGTTGCTCCTAAAATGTGCAATAGTGTAGGGCCCATAAGCTGTCTCTGTGGGATCCTACTAGAGAAAAGACCACCTTGATAATAAATCAGGCTTTAAAGAACATTTTAAGACAGAGAAGTCAGGCAGCTTTTAAAAAATTTAATGTTTCAGACATTGCTGAAGTCTGTTACAAAGAGCTAAGTTTAATGCAATCAAAAAGATGTTAAGCTCATATAAAATTGCATTCACACTAAGTTTCCATAATCTCATGTTAACCAAAATTTGGTGTGTTACCTCCCTTCCAACTGGCTACTCCTGTGCTGTACCAGGTGTGCTGCTATTTCTCCTCAACTCAAACTTAGATTGAGAAATGTTTAATTACTTGGGCCATCCGATTCACTCACTATCAATGCTGATAAAACATTTGCTGCCTTCTGGAACTTCCTTGACTTCCAGGGTGTAAATGGACCAGACAGCTCCTCAGCCAGCAGTTTTGAACCTCTCAAGTATGAGGCTTCCAGTGTTGGGGATTCAGTCATATATATGAGTATTTGAGTGCTTGAGATTACACTGACAAGCTGACCTTCTGCAACTGGATGCAAATACTGTCCAAAAGCTGGTATGCTATGGTAACCTCATTATATGATAAAACATTTTCCTACTCCACTGTGCAAAAGGAGATGTAGACTGTGGTGGGTAAGTGATACCTGTTCAAAGCATTCTAGGCAGATGGTGAACTTCTTACAATTTATCTATCTTTCAATTCTGAGGGAGAAATTTCCCAAGCATTTCAGGCATCTGTAGAATGGAAAGTGCTACAAGAAAGAATAGCACAGCACTGGACTCAGATTTTCCTTCTCCACTGACTGGTGGGTTACTTTTCCATTTTGGACCAGAATCCTTCAGTGTTGTCAGTACTCCAGGCTCCTGTGGATGGCAACAATGACTCAGTTATTATGAGCTGTTCTTTCACCGTGGTGTGCCTGTATATGTATATGTACACAGACATATGAAGAGCGAGCACTTTCCATCCCCTGCTCTGTGGAGCCCTGGAGTGGGAAATGGTTCATGTGAAAAGCCAGCCTTAACTCCACCGCTCTTAGGTGGGGAAGACCTTTTACTTTACAATGGCCTAGGAATTTGGGAGTGTTGAAAACTGCGGTGCAGCACCAGATGACCCCTGCTGTCACTTCGTGGATGACAGGCGCTCCTGACCCTGCTCAAGGATAATTAATGAGCATTAATTACCTTGCTGTTCACACTACTTCGCAGGGGTGCAGTGTCTAGCTGGGGTTGCTCCAGGTGGTGGAGCAGATGCTCTCGTCACCTGGAATCACCGTTCCCACCATTAATTGTTCACGTTATTAATGAATACGTGGTTCAGGTGATGTTTTTCCTCCCAGCTCAGAAAAATAGGGACCCGTGTGCCTGGCCGCGGGAGGGGCAGCTGCGCAGGGGGAGTCCTAGCGGCTCCCGTTAATGAATTAATTAACTAACGACGGTGGGCTCGGCGGCCCCGTGCCCCCTCCCGCTCCGGTAGTCGCCTCCTCCTCCCCCGGAGTGGGGGAGTGACAGGCAGCGGCTCCTGCCCCATGTGACTGGGGAGCGGCTGCCCCCGTCCATGGCTTGGCCTCCCCCGGGCAGCAGCAGCTCCGGCTCCCGGGGAGGAGGGGCAGGACCTGCTGCTCCATGGGGAGGAAGGGCAGCCCCCGATCCCCCCAGGCGGAGGGGGGATCCCGGGCAGCCTCCCCCCGCTCCTCCTCCCCCCCTTCCCCGCTCTGGGCCTTACCTGAGGAGCTGCTGCTCCTCATCTGCTCCTACCTGGACGCACAGGCCTTAGGCCGCCTGGCCCAGGTCTGCCGCCGCCTGCGCTTCCTCAGCAGCCGCGATCTTCTGTGGAGGCGGATAGCCCGTGGCTGCCTCAACTCCGGCTTCACCCAGCTCGGCACCGACCTGTAAGAACGGCCTTCCCGGGGGGAGGGTTTGTGGGGAGGCGGCAGCGGCGCCTGGGAAAGGCCGGGGATGTTGCGGCCTAGCTGGTTGCTAAGGGGCGTTCTGCGCTGCTGGCGTAGTCGCTACGGGGGGCTCCCTGCGGCCGGGAGGGGGTGGAGGGTAGGGGGAGCTATTCTCGAAGCGCGGCTGCGTCGTCTTTAGCCTGTGCCAGGAGGGGCTGGCGAGGGCAGGGGAAGGGCTGTTGCGCCGGGCCCGCGGTGGGGCCGCCCCTGGGAGGGACCACGCGTGGCGGGCGCTGGCGCCGCTGACCCCGGCTCTGCGCTCGGTGTTGGGGGATTGTGGGCAGGCGCTTCTTGCTCCCGGGAGAGAGTGGGAGAGCGTGCTGGGGGCTTGCAGGTCCTCTCGGCCTGGGCCTGTTGGGGGCGGCCCTTAAGTGTTGAGGTCCGAAGCCCTCTCTAAATCAGCGTGGACGGTCAAACTCCGCCTAACAGAGCATGTAGGGCCGGGGGCTTCAAGCTAGGGGAGGTGGGAGCACGGAGAGGCTGTGAGCCGTCATGTGCAGCCGGGGTGACTCCAGTCTGCCCACACTTCCTCCTTGTTTCTAAGCGGCGGCTCCGGCCATAGTCTCGAAGATACCCCGGAGAAGGAGCTGCAAGGGAGCAAGGCCTAGGCTGCTGTCATGGGTGAAGGCGGGAGCTTTTAGCCAAAGGTGAAAGCTTTTGCCCGTGTAGGTTACTAGGTGCAAGAGCCCTCGTGGCACAGAGCCCCCAGTATGTGTTTCTTAGATTGTGCTCATGGAGCAGCTTAGCAGTATAGCTGGTCATGGCTGCACAGCGAAAGTGATTCTTAGACTCTTCATGGCTCCTGAATTGTAAGGTTTTGTGGCTAGAGGTCGTTTTTCTGACCTTCCCACACCCCTCCTTCCCCCCCAGTTCAACAGCACACAGCACAATATGGATTTGGAACAGGTGTGAGCCCTCTTGGCTTTACCACTTGCCACTAGCATCTTCCTAAAAGAAGTACTTGGGCTTGGGCCCTGGCAGTGGTTGGTAAGGACTCCAAGATTGCCCTTTCTTCCCTCAAATTTGATACCATATGAAATCCCACTCAAGGAAAGCTACATAGTGTGGACTTCTCTTGCTATTTGAAGGATCCCAAGGGGAGGTTTGCATTCTTAAGGTCTATGGATCCCTTCTTAGGTTTTCCCTTTAGCTGTCAGCCCAGAAGCTTGCTTGTCATCCAGTGACGCAGTATTGTTTCAGTAAACACTATGTGGACACGAATCAAAAGAGGGGATGGCAGGTTTTGAGGCCTATTTTGCTGTCTCTGATGCTGTCTCATCACTAGCACGGTTTTTAGGGAAACAATTATGGCTCCTGCTGGCAGGAGCAAGACTTTGGTGGTGCTGAAGATTGTTGTTTTGGATTTTCAGGCCAGCACTTCAAGACACTCAGTCTCCACAGCTTGAAAGTTAAGCACAGTTCTCCTGGAAGTCAGCAGGAATCAGTACCGCAGAATAGCTGTGTGTTGGACTCTGTCTACTGTGATATATGATTTTGTCTCCTGAGGAAATGAAGTTCTGTATTTTTCATTAAGAATAAGGTGAGGCTTTGCTCCTTCAGTTGCAGGAGGGATCAGGTGTACAGCAAAGCAGGTGCAGTGTTTGTAAGGGCCACGACTTCCCTTTGCAGAGGAATGCAGGTCTATAAATGGGTACAGAAGAGTTTTGCTAGGTCAGAGGGTTTAGGAGGAGGGAAGGCTACTTGAATACCACAAACTCCCAGGGATTTTGGTGCTGTTAGGTTTGCTATGAACAGTGTAGGGTTTTTTTCTTTTGGGGTAATTCTAGGATGTGCTTTTGTGTTGGGTCCTATTTTCAAGTTTTCTTTAAACAGCTCTGGAACTGAGTGCTGCTTTTAGCATTGGTCAGCACTGCCCTGGTCTAGGGAGTTCAGTTGTGAGTAACACAAGTGACATTACAAGCTGGTTATGCAGGAACCTTGAGATATATCTGGAGCATGAATCCTTTAATTACTTTTAAGTTCATGGAAAGCTCAGGCAATCTACAGCTCTTTGGAAGAGTGTGCCAGGTCTCATGGAGAATACCTGAAAGCCAAGCACTCCATTTCCCTGTGTGGAGATTCAGTATCTGGGAGCAGTTGCATTGTTGCTTCAGTAGAGTAGACAGTTCTGGCAACAGATAAAAGACAAGGGCATATCACAGTGCTGAGGGGTCTGGGTATCTTTACACCTTCAGAAGAACCAGTGTGAGTGCATGTGTTGAGTTGTGGTACAGCTGTAAAATTTGTACTTAGCTGAAGAAGAGTTTAATAGTATCTGTGGCAGCTTGAGGGTTTTAAATAGCCATGTCTCTTCTGTATCACTTGCTCCTCATGCATGTCTCCAAGATCAAGAGCAGCCTCCAAGATTGCTGCTCTTGCAATTGAGGGAGTAAGATTTACAGAGAGGTTATATCTGGGCCCCTCAGTTTAGGAAAGATGTTGACTTGCTGGAACGTGTCCAGAGAAGGGCAACAAAGCTGGTGAGGGGCTTGGAGCACAGGCCCTATGAGGAGAGGCTGGGGTTGCTTAGCCTGGAGAAGAGGAGGCTCAGAGGAGACCTTATTGCTGTCTACAACTACCTGAAGGCAGATTGTAGCCAGGTGGGGGTTGGTCTCTTCTCCCAGGCAACCAGCACCAGAACAAGAGGACACAGTCTCAAGCTGCACCAGGGGAGGTTTAGGCTGGATGTTAGGAAGACGTTCTTCACAGAAAGAGTGATTGGCCATTGGAGGTGGTGGAGTCACCATCACTGGAGGTGCTTAGGAAGAGACTGGATGGGGTGCTTGTTGCCATGATTTAGTTGATTAGATAGTGTTGGGTGATAGGTTGGACTCGATGATCTCGGAGGTCTTTTCCAACCTGTTCTGTTCTATTCTGTTCTATTCTATAGGTTGGAGGTGATGATCTTGAAGGTCTCTTCCAACCTGGTTTATTCTGTTCTGTTCTATTTGACTAATGGGTACAACTTGGAGGGGGGGGGTGTGGTTGAGGTAACGTCTGGGTATGCAGAAAATTCTAAGCAGGAACTTGGTAGGTTGCTCACTGAAGGTTAAATGCAAGCTGAGTGGGTATTTAAGCTGAAATATCACTGAGTAAACAGAATGGTGATGAAGATGGTGGACAGATGGACCTTCTTGATAACTGTGCTTTTCTTAGTGATACAGAGTAAATCATCTTGAATTTGTCAAGCTTGGTTTTGACTCGCTTGAGAGCTGAAGCTTGTGTTGCTTGTTCTGCATGAAGTGAGCGCTGGTGTTTGCCTCTAAGAGGCTTTTTTGTGCAGCGCTCTCTGCAAGGGAGAAAGCAAAGGCTGGAACCGTTTGTGGTAAATGTACTTAACGAAATACCCAGAGTGGTTCTCGCATTAGATCTTAAAACTGACGGTCCCTGGGAGGCTGTCATAAGTTAAAGGCTAGCCTAGGGAATATTTACCCTTTCAAACAAACCCCATTTCAGTGGGGTTTGATAAGTTTTGTGGTTAAATGGGGGTTTTGATAAGCCATCTGCTAACGCTATGTGAATGAGAGAAAATCTGAGCCCAGGGTGTGTGATAGCTGTGGAACTTATCCCCTCAGCCCCCCCATTTTTTTTTTTTTAATGGATAATTAACATGAGAAATGAACACCATTTCTTTAAAATGTTGTTTCTGATAGGTATATCTTCAGATAATTGTAACAAGAAGATCAGAGGGAGCAGGCTTCAGCTGTTGTGTGAAATGACTGTTTGCACAGCCAGCCAGCTTATAAAGTTTTATGCCAAAATAATGGAAGGGGGAAAAAAAAAAGTGGTGAGAAGCTGATTACAAACCCCTAGCTGTTAGCAGCTTGGAAAAGAGAAATTGTTGTGTACCTGAAACAACTCGAATTAATTTTTTTAATGATCTATATTTCTCATCCTCTGCAAATTACCAGCGATGATTATCTAAGGACACATACTTAGGACTGAACAGCGTTAAATGGGTGTACTAATGCTATCAAGGGAGTATGTGGACTTAGTCCTAGATGCTAGCTGTTATGCTGAAAGGCACATTCACAGCATTGACAAGCTCTTCTATTGGGCCTTTCTGGTTAGATTCAGTTAATTGAGAATCTGCAGGCACAAGTCAAGTTAAATAGTTAAGGTATTGATTCATTTGTGCTCTTGCAGAAGAGGAAAGAAGAATCTTGTTTGGAGCAATGTTTCTGTGCACTCCTTGGGAGTGGGGATCACTACTTTTGCATCAGTATGAACTACTCTGCAGGAGTATGAACTACTGGACTGCAGGTCCAGCTTGGATTCTTAAAGCACATTCTTAGTGTTAGAAGTGTGCTGTTTCTTCTTTGAATCATCACCAAGTAAATGCTTTAATATTGCATCACTATTTTTGAAGTATAGAGTGATTGTACATGGATGTGGTTCTTTGCACCTGTCCTACAAGTCTCCCTGTGTCAGGCTGCCATTTTTTCTGTGTAGTCATGTTAATTTTATGTGTAGGTCTGTACTGCAATGAGGCATTATCAGATAGTCCCTATGCTGGAGATTTTTGCTGCACTCAATCATAGGAGCAGCTGAAGCCAGAGCTGAGCCCTGTCTTTGAGACACAGGGTGAATGGAGCATTTCATCCCAAAAGTGCATGGCAGCATGTCACAGAAAAGTCTTGAGAACATGTTCTGCAGCCAAACTGTAGCTGAGCAGTAGCACAAAGCCTTTGGGGGTTTGGGTGATCATAGTGATATTACAGTTGTCTGGTAGCCTGTATCTGTTTTGCCAGCTGTTGTACAGGCCCAGCAAGAGCAGCCTCTGCCCTGACGAGCTTGCTGCCTAAATAGCCAGGGTAAACAAGAGTTGGGAGGGGAAGTGGAGGCAGAGAGATGTCAAACAAGCTGCCCTCTGTCAGCAGGTCAGTGTCAGAGCCAGGAATAGCAGAGGGTGCTTTAAGTCTTCATCCAATAATGCCTGCCTGCTGGACCACCTTGGACTGGAGAAATCAGAGAAGCAAAGGGCTTGTTGCAAGGTGGTTCTTTATTTTAAGCATGGAAGAAAGGAATAAAGTTGCAGCTGGGCTAAACTTATTTCCTTTTTGTTACAAAGGAATTTTAGAGGGCAAGTTAAAAGTTGCAACCTAAATAGCCCAACAGTGTGCTCTCTGTAATATATTAATAGCTAGTCTCAACATACAGAGATGTTCCACTGTTTTTTCTCTCTCTGTCTTCTATTCTGCGTTGCCCGCTAGGATTGTGGTGCATTCTCCAGATCAGAGAAACAGATCCACTAATGGATGAATTTCTCATCTTTGAGTATAATTTAAGAGCTTGTGTAAGCAGTTCTGTGAGTTCATAAAAGCTCTGTTTTCTCCAGATCTTGGAAAAATATATACACCTGCAGGAGCAGGAAATGGCCAATCTGTGCAAGTCAAATGTAAATGCAAACTGCAGCAATCATATGAGACCTCTCCCTTCAGTACTGGAGGGGGAGGGAGTGTGAATGCCTGTAAAGCTGCTTCAGTTTCCTTCATCTTTTAAAGCTTGTTTTCCTAAAGTTTCATTACTTTAAGTCAGGAATTAAATAGGCCATGAACTGCTGCAGATGATGCAGAGTGAGGTGCCCTGAGGAGGATATTGCAATAACGGCGAAAGCCTGGAAGAGGATACACGGCTATAGCTTTGTGCTGGTGAAGTCAGTGGGGTTTAGAAAATCCTGTTCTATTCATTCTTATGCTGTCCTGAGGTGTTAGTTTTTGGCAGAAGAGATCTGCCATGACAGCTCCACAACATCAAAACTTACTTGTTTTGGGAAATTGTTTGTAAGGGTTCTTTCAGGCCTCCCTACTCTTCCCTTCAAATCTTCATGAGTTCAAAGTAGAACCACCACCTTATCTAGCTGAGAGCTTAAAAAATGTATGCTGTGCTTGTTGCTATTATCCCTATCACCTGCAAAAGTGATCTAGCTATGGCTTATTTCACTTTACCCAAGGACTACCCTGGCAGTCTACTCTTTCAGACCAGAATGTACCTGACAACTCTTGAGCAGCAGTAAGTTTTCTCAGATCTTCCCAGGGGTGTGCATTTTTTGAAACAGCCCAGATTTCATCTTTAAAAAGCCTGCATAAGACTCTGAGAGAGGTCAAACCTTGCCTGGAGTTTCTAGCCGTGGTTCCACTGCAATACCTTGTAAGGGAGAGAGCGTCTGATGGCAGAGTGGTCTGTCTCAGCCTTGGTGCTAGTGTGGTGGTCTTCTTTTTTTTAAGCAAATCTGTGAAAGTGTGTGTCTTTGCATGTACAGAAATCTGCCTGCAGCTTTGGCTCTTGTTAGAGTCTCTGGCTTCTTCATGCAGGTGGGTCATTCCTAAGTGCTATGAGCTGGGGCAGTGAACCTGCCCAGCCCAGTAATGTCTAACTGAGGTAAGACAGAGACGCCAAAGGAGGCAAAGAACAGTGAGAGAACCGTCTGCAGAGCTCTCTTCCAGCTCAGTTATGTGAACCCATGTCAAGTGGGAAGCGGGGGAAGTGCAGAGGACAGACTGAACCTGGCAATAGGCTAAAAAAGGGTCATATGCTAAAGGAATTCAGGTGGAATTTTTGCCCTAGAAGAGACATCTTGAAAACTGGCTGAGTTGTTGAGGACAGCAGCAGGAGCTCCTGACATAAATAGCTTTTCCCTCTCTGCTGTCTGTTGGTGGCCCATGACTTGTTAACTGCATGGAGACCCTGCCACTCAACAGGTGTGCCCTAATTACACAAATAAGTGCAGTTGGTCCCTGTGTTAGCCATCCCTGCCGCAGGGCCAAGGTTGAAAGTGGGGCTTAGCCACTGTGACCTATTTGTTCCTCTGTGTGACCCTTCCAGTCAGACCTGAGGCAGGCTGGTGACAGCTTTTATGCAGAGAGCAGATTTTGTCCACGGAAGAGATTTGGTCTCAGCAGGTCTCTGAGACTTGCATTACCAGATGAACTCTTCAGCACTTGGAAGTGTAGCAAAATGTGAAAGACTTTGGTGGGTTAGGATGCCCCTTGCAGCTGGGAAAATACACAGTATGACATGTTGGTGTAATCCGTAACACAGTCTATGTTGTTGCAGGCACCACTGTTTTGGCACATGCTGAAACTGTAGATGAGCAGTAGAAATCACCCTGGGATGCCATAAGGCACAGAATCTCTTGCAGAAAGAACCATTTCTGGTGGCAAAGGACTTAGGCTGGGGAGGGGATCCTTGAAGGCAAAAGCTGTAGGAGGAGAAGTGCTTAGTCTCTGGCTGAGCGATTCTTCCATTGCTTTCTTTTGGGGCTCAGGCCATGGTGGCTGAGGTCACCTGGGTCGGTAGTGCTGCTGGGGGATAGTCCCAGTCTCTTACTTCAGCAGCTGAGAACTGGGTTCCAGAAGGAATATTACATTTCTTTTGGTAACTCTTGCCAAGAAAGAGAGGAAATCCATAATTTGAGCAAAATGATTTACCTTTTCTTTTTTCATAGGGTGGGGTGTTAGGAAGGGGGAAATGAAAACCCCTTTATAATAGGTTGCTTGGGATGGTTTTTATTTTGCAACTCTTTCTCAGGCTGTAAGACATATTCAACTTCTTTCCTAGTGTAGCAAAGACTCTGCTCCCATTAAGAGTGCATGCAATTGGAAACATGCATTGGCCCAGGTCATGTATTGACTGTATGGTTTGTGATCCTGATAGAGTGCTTTTTGGAATCAGTTTGCTAATAACAAAGTTAGCCTTGCATATTCTGGATTGTAATTGATCAGCTGGTGATACTTGTGGTGCCCTAGCAGAGGTGGTAAAAGGATGGACTCTGGGATGAACATTTTGCTTGAATTTTACTCTTTTCACAGTTTAATGTTCACTGGTTCCTTCATCCTGTATTTCCATCATCCTTCTAGGATGTTGGGCTGTATACTGCAGTTGCTTTCTGATGCAGGGCTGTGTAGGTCCTGGTGAAAATAGAATAGAATAAACTAGGTTGGAAGAGACCTTCGAGATCACCACATCCAACCTATCATCCAACACCACCTAATCAACTAAACCATGGCACCAAGCACCCCATCCAGTCTCCTCCTAAACACCTCCAATGATGGTGACTCCACCACCTCCCTGGGCAGCACATTCCAATGGGCAATCACTCTTTCTGTGAAGAATTTCTTCCTAACATCCAGCCCAGGGAGGTGGTCACCATCACTGGAAGTGTTTAGGAAGAATCTGGATGGGGTGCTCGGTGCCATGGATTAGATGGTGTTGGATGATGGGTTGGACTTGATGATCTCAAAGGTCTTTTCCAACCTGGTTAGTTCTGTTCTGTTCTATGTTGGTTTAGTCTCCCCAGTCTTTGGATATTCACTCCAATTGCTTGGACTTTCAGTGACAATTTTCCTACTGTCCAGCCTAAACCTTCCCTGGTGCAGCTTGAGGCCATTGCCTCTTGTTCCATCACTGGTTACTTGGGAGAGGAGACCAACACCCACCTCATGACAACCTTCCTTCAGGTAGTTGTAGAGAGTGATAAGGTCTCCTGTCAGCCTCTGTTTCCTCAGATTAAACAGTCCCAGTTCCCCCAGCCACTCCTCATAAGACCTGTTCTCTAGGCCCTTCACCAGCTTAGTAACTCTTCTCTGGACCCACTCCTGCACTTCAATATCTTGTAGTGAGGTGCCCAAAGACTGAATACAATACTTGAGGTGTGACCTCATCAATGCAGAGCACAGAGGGACATTCACCTCCCTGGTTCTGCTTGCCACATGATTTCTAATACAGGCCAGGATGCTGTTGGCCCTCTTGGCCATCTGGGCACACTGCTGGCTCATATTTAGCTGCTTGTTGATCAGTACCGCCTAGGTCCCTTTCCACCTGGCAGCTTTCCATCCACTCTTCCCCCAGCCTCTAGTGTTGCTTGGAGTTGTTGTGGTCCATCTGCAGGACCTGGCACTTGGCCTTGTTAAAGCTCATACAACTGATCTCAGTCTAAGTCCCTCTGCAGAGCCTCCCTACCCTCAAGCAGATCAAAACCTCTACCCAACTTTGTGTCCTCTGCAAACTTTCTGAGGGTGCACTTTATCTCCTCATCAAGTTTGTTGATAAAAATGTTAAACAGAAATGGTCCCAGTACTGAGCCCTGAGGGACACCAGTTCAGGATGTATCAGTCCAAGGTGTACATCCCCTTTCTCATGGCCTCCACATATCCTCTTTCTTGCCTCTGTTTTGAATAGACAAAATGTCTGAGAAATAAAAGGTGGATGTTTCAACACGTGTTTATATTAGGTGGATCCAGAATTGCTGTATGGAAGAAGCAGGCTGGTTGAATTATGTATCTACTAACAATGGAACAAACCAACCCCCACCAGACTTACCCCATATGATCTTTCCCACCCAACCTTCTGTACAGGAGTAGCTACAGCTCTGAAGTGCTAATCTGAGCCAAGCTAATGTGTGACTCTTCTGACATTCTTTCAAGGGCAGGAGGAACAAGGCCTGTCCCCCCAAATCAGTCTGGAGAAGAGAAGGCTCAGAGGTGACCTAATTGTAGCCTTCCAGTATCTGAAGGGGGCCTACAAGAAGGCTGGGGAGGGACTTCTCAGGATATCAGGTAGTGATAGGACTAGGGGGAATGGAATGAAGCTGGAGGTGGGGAGATTCAGGCTGGATGTGAGGAGGAAGTTCTTCACCATGAGAGTGGTGAAGCCCTGGAATGGGTTGTCCGGGGAGGTGGTTGGGGCCTCGTCCCTGAAGGTGTTTAAGACCAAGCTGGATGAGGCTCTGGCCAGCCTGATCTAGTGTGGGGTGTCCCTGCCTATGGCAGGGGGGTTGGAACTAGATGATCCTTGTGGTCCCTTCCAAGCCTGACTGATTCTATGATACTATGAACTGTAAAAGTGACCAACGGTGTAAGACAGAGGCTGCTTTTCTGACCTTGGATTCACCTTTTTCAGAGCCTTGGAAATTACATCTAGGTTTAGCAGGGTTTGTGTGTCGAGCTCAGGATGTCTGGCTGGGGCAGGATGCACTGGGAGGGGGTTGTGGCGTGAGTGCGTTTTCCATCACCGCGCGAGCCGGTGACTTAAAATCTGTACATGGGGAGAAGTTAAGTGAGGGCTGAGCGTGGAGGGGAGATGTGTTCTGGAGTAATGAATGGAATTGGATGTAGGCGGAGAGCCTGGACTCTGTCTGGGAGAGTAATAAGCAATGAGGAGGCTGCTGGACCTGACCTGACTTTTCAGTGCTGTGCATTCCACATCTCAGACGCTCTCTGGCCCCACGAGTTCCTGCAAGTGCTCCCTTGAAGAAAGAGAATTCCTCCTCTTGCAGCCTGGGCTGGCTCAATAGGAGGGTTTTGAATGTCCTTTTTTGTGATTTGCTTCTACCCCAAGTGGCTGGGAGAAATAAAGAGCTCCTAGCTTCCTAAAAATCAGTTTTATTTGGTGTGTCTCTGCTGATCATAAAGGTAGAGCTGCAAAGCTTTGGAGGGGACAAGAAGCTTTTCTGTGTGTGGTTTCTGTTTTTGTTTAAAGTGGGTCACATGCCCGGGAATGTAGGCAAATTATAATGGTGACTAAGTGCCGGAAAGCATAGGAAAGGGGAGGGAAGGGTGAGCAGAAAAAAAAAAAGGAGCCTGAGGCTATGGAAGGAAGCCTGGGAAAATGAAAATCTGGCCAGGCCCCAGGGCCAGGTTAGAGATTCCTACATCCATTAACAACCACAGGAGATGTTTATTTACAGGGAGCTGGTCTTTGTTTTAAAAATTATAGAGCACCCGAAAACCCCACTGCTGGGTAGTGGGTTAGGGGCACAGCAGGGATGGGAGGAGGGAATTGGTTCTGATCAGGCACCAGTGCCCACCTCTCAAGGATCTTCCCTTCATTCTGTGCATCTGGTAAGACTGGCTGTTGAGAAATCTGGTAAAGGGGGGCAAACTCTTGTAATCTAGTAAGTGGTTCACAACTGTTAGTTACAAAGGATGAGTTCAAGAGTTTCTCCTTTTTTGTACTTCTCTGGTCTTTTCTACCTAAGCAGCCCCACCAAGGATATTGAATATGAGAAAGATGGGAACTAAAGCTACCTTTACCCCACCTCTTTATTCAACCCTGGACCATGAAAGCAAAGCAGATGTTGAACAGCTGCTTGAGCTGGGTATGTTAATGTAGACTCTGAAGAGACCCTGGTCCCAGGTCTCTGTGGTACCTACCTTTTGTCACCTCTCGACTTGTGTTGATCTTGGTTTGTCTCAGCTCGTCCTGGTAATTTTGATTTGTATCCCAGTAGTGCTTATGAACTGTAGGTCTCTTTCAGTAACTTTGACTGTAAGTAGAAGATTTTCCAGCATGTGGTGGAATTCTTTATCCTTTGGTGAGCAGCTGCAAAAGATAGTCTGTCTTGGGACATGTGTGCATTGGGGGGTTATGCAGATGAATTGATTTTGCTTCTAGTTTGAGCATATCTTGAGATCTAATTATTGTATCTGGTTATGTGATTGTTAGGCAGGTGAAGGTCTGGAGCAGTTTCTGTAATAGTGTTCTGACTAGATACACTCTCCTGGCTTCTAGTTTTAGTGTTTTCCTGACTAGTGATTCCTCCATCTATTCTTGTATGGCATTGCCTTTATCTTAACTGGCTTGCTTTAGCCTCTGTTAGAAGAATGCTGTCTTGTTTCTCAGTTGATCTGGTAGCTTCATTCTGTATGATCTTGTTTTGATTACATTTGGTCTGAACCTTTGTTGCATTCAGCATACTAGATCAGGTCTTGATAAGGCTTGTACACCAGTGATCATCAAGGATGTCTTTCTTTGCTGGTAAGCACCCACCCTGCTCAGTGTTCCTTTCTTGTCAACTCTCACAAACATGCTTGCTCTAGCGTGGCTCAGGCACCATCAATGTTTGCCAGTTCATCGTTTGTGGAACTAGAGTAAGAGCATACCTGTGACCAACCTGACTGTATTTGTTGTCCTGTTTCTAATCCCATGTCTCTTTCTCTGTCTGCAGGTTGTCTGGCATTCCAGTGAAGGAAAGGGTGAAAGTATCTCAGAACTGGAGGCACGGACGCTGCCGGAGAGAGACCGTCCTGAAATGGAAATGCGAGCAAGTGACTTCTTTCTCCTCTTCTCTGTTCTGTGTCAGCTGCCATGTGGCCTTGGGTTTGCATCTGTGCCATGAAACAGGATGTTGCCTGCTCTTTGCAATGCGTAGGGTCTGACAAGTGATGTCACTGGCCTGTTTTGAGTGTTGCTGGCTAGTTGGATGTGGGGTAACTGGAGTTGCAGACTTGCCCTAGGGGTTCACCCTGAGAGTCAAGACTTCGATTCTTAGTAAGAGCTTGAATTTGTCATTGTTCTGATCTGTGCAGTTCTCATAAAATTTAGCAATCTTCACTACAGACTCAAACTGTTACATTCCTATATATTGCTGTATACTGTGACCAGTTTTCTACCTTGCTCTCACAATGACCATACCTCGATCCCAGATGTGGACTTGTGCGCCCTCAAAATGTTTGGTTTGTCTCCCATGCCTTATGCTGGACCCTGATTTGGATGTACAAACCTAAAATAGTAGTTGCCATTCTTCTACCTTATGCTTCTCTCTTTCATTAAAAAATTTATATATATTTAACATTGATGAGAGGAGACAGTTGTTAAATTCCTGCTTGCAAAGGTGTGCTCAGTTTTCAAAGCAAACCACAAGGTAGGTCTCTTGTCTGAACAGCACATCTGAATTTTCAGTCTTCACATTATCTGATGGAAAAATGAGAAAGACTATGGTTTGTTAGCTGCTGAAAAACAGGGGCCTGCTACTGAGCTTTCATACCTTTTTGTGCTGTGTAGATTGAAGTGGTGGATAATGTGCCACTGCTTGTCTAAAGTCCTGGGAACAGCTGTAATGAGCAGGGTGATTTTTGGTGCAGGTTGTATACCTGCCTTTGAAGTGCTTGCAACCATCTGTGAAGACAGGCTCTATGGATGTTAGAGATCATTACTAAACCAGCTTCCCAGGTGAAAAGGCAAGGACTGATTTAATGAGGCCACCATCCAAATGTCATCCTCTAATTTTTCATTTGTCCCGCTTTAAATTTGTTACTTCTCCTTATGAAAAAGCCATAGAAAAAGGTAAAAAGCTAAACTGTAGCAGGAAGAGAGCCACAGAAACTGGCTGTGGTCTAGGTAAGCTGGATATGCACTTGGTTTTAGAGCACTGCGTAGGAGTGGAGGAAGGAAAGGGAAATCAAAACCCTCCTAAAACCAAAGCTACTGCTCCAAAGATGCCTCTTCTTTTTTCCATGCATATGACCAAGTCCCAGATGACCATTATAACCTATGCTCAACTGCTGTCTGTGTGACTAAAAGCCTGTTAGCAGAGATGAATGCAGGCAAGCAGAGAAGCCTTCTATCTAATAAGCAGTCTTGTCCTCTTGCTTGTTTCTAGTTCCTCATTGTGCTGTTACGAGATGTGGCTCTGCGTAGTAGCTCTCCTGACACAGAAAATCATGACCTTGGAGGATGAATGATCTATTAAAAAAACAAAGAGGGAGACAGGTTTTTATGAGAAGCTCCATGCTTTCAAAACAGTTTGTTCCTGAATAGTTTGAAAACAAAATAGCAGCTCTATGGTTTTGCTCAGCGTTTGCATGAGTATCGATGTACTTGACAGTGACTGCAGAGCAGAGATGATTCCACGTGTCCATGACACATAGCACAGAAGCTCATGTCTCTTTGTATCTGGCCTTGCCATATCCAGAAAGCATATTTGCTGATTCTCTGGTGGCTGCACAAAAGCAACATTTTGAGAACAGGTTTTGCTGCCTAAGTATGCATTGGAGCCTCTTCTGTTTTCTGTATTTGGTTTTTCTTTCAAGACTAAATAAACTTCTTGTCAGGAGAGACTTCACACAGACATTGCTTGAATGTCTCCTTCTCTTCTTGGTCTTCCATGAAGTGAAGCATAGTTTCTACTTGTAACTTCAGTCTTCAAAATACCTCAGAACCACTCCTTTAGCTGTCCACTGCTGTTGGCCTAGAACATGTTTGCAGGAATTGCCACAGTCCCATAGGTACCAACGGGTAGAAAGGGTGTAAAATGCTCTTCTGAAAGATGAGAAACAGAAATCAAGAGGTTGCTCTGCAGTTGCTTTTTGGCTCAGCAGCAGAAGAGGTGTGAGTGTAGAAAAATGCCTCCTCTACATGATAAGCACAAAATTCTTGGGTAGCTTCAGGCTTACCCTGCTGCTTGCCTATCGACGTACAGAGGATGCAGCTCCTGTCAATAAACAGACCTTTGTTATTTGATATGACCTGCTCAAATGCATGTGAAATGGTGTCAGCTTTGTGGTCTCAGATGAGCATCAGCAAATAACATGGCAGATCAGCCCTGATTTCGCACCAAGAACTTCATATTGAAGGCTGTGTTGGAAGTACTGGGTGTAGCTCACACATCCCTGATAGTCTATTTTCTTTAGAAGCACAAGACTCATGAAGAGGCATCAGGGAAGCTTAAGTATTTCTTATCTAAACTCACTAGACTTTTGGCCATCTTCTCTTTCAGATAGTCCATGCTTGCATTTCCTCAGCTCTTGGTCAGAAAAATGCCAGCAATGTGATCTGCTCTTTGTGTTACTGGAGAAGCTTCACTTAGCTGTGCTGCTGTATTCAGCTTTGCTTTTGCATGTGCCCAGCACAGCAGCTCCAATGTCACGGTTTTCTTCAGTGGGTGCTTGCTTTTGTTGATATGTTTACATATGTAATGTATCTGAGGGGTTTTTTTGTCTTGCTTTCTTCTCACACTCCTGTGCCCCCCCACAACCTGCTGTCTGTTTGCAGTTTGCTGCCCTGGATGGAGCTGGATGGAGAGTATCTCTACCTGTCTCAAGCAGAGAACATCCACGCCTACCGGCTCTGTCCAGACGGTGCAGGTTTGCAGCGTCACCCTCAGGCTATCTTCTCTGGCCACCAGGAGGATGTGTGTCGCTTTGTTCTTGTCAACTCCCACATCGTCAGTGGAGGGGGGTAAGTTGGGTGAATGAAAGAGGCAAGGAGTGTGGCAATGAAGTTGGGAAGGTTTTGTGCAACTCCAGCCCAGAGCAGAGGCAGCTATCTTGCTGTATGGTGTCCTCATACTTGGATGTGTTCAGCTGCTGAAAAAAGCTTCTGTTACAGCAGTGGGGGAGCTGAATCTCATGCTGTTGGTCTTATAAAGTGTATTTTGCTCTTTTGAACTTGTGTAGATGTCCACAGGATGGTTGAATCAGGATTGACTGATCAGGCAGTCCTGACTGATGTTGCAGCTTTAATTTCTTTCACTGTTAGAGTCAGGGTAGCCAGACTTTGTTCTAACATTCAGAACTGCTGGTTAACTTGGACTGCAGTGGTGCACAAAGCTTTCTAGAGACAAGTGTATGTCCTGATATAATTGTGGAGAGAAGGAAAACTGCCAAGCATTCCAGCACCCCACACACTTCTCCAATTAACTTAGTGTTTGAATGGCCTTTTGCAATTGCAGCAGCTGACAGAACTTACAAAGCAACTTACAAAGTTTCTGCTATTAATATACACAACACTTCAGTATAGAATCAGGAGATGCAAGCATGGCTGCTTGCCCTGGATATCTTGAAACTCTCCCCTGTGGACTGTAGACCAAAATTCAGGTGAAAATGAAAGCATACATTTAAATTTTCAGTAACCATATTGGCTGAAAAAAAGGCTAAGTGCCTTTGTAGCTAATTCAAAGCACGATATCCTTTATGGCTGCTTTGAAATGAATGAAAAGTTGAAGCTTGGGCATGGGTGAGAATGATCACTCACTTGTTCCCTTACACAGCCATTCAGCACCCAGCCAGGAGTCTGGCAAGCTCAAAGATGTAGGAGGAGGAATGGATGCTCTGGTAGTTTCTGCAGCTTAAAGTGAAGGGTGCAAAGATAGCCAGCAGAGAAGGCTTTGACTGGCCAGATGTCAGGTTGCAAGAGAATGGGGCGTGTGTGAGGAGTGGAGGGTTAATAGTGCTGCATGAATTTCAGCTCCCATGAGAGATCAGTCCTCCTTTTTTTTTGCGGCACTCCTAAGCATGAATGAAGGGTCCATGTCCAATGGAGTTGCACCTGATAGAGACTCCCTGTCTGGGGATTTGTTTTTCAGAGATGGAAGTATTGTCCTTCACAAGATTCATGGCTCCTATAGCGTCAAGTTCTCTGCACATGAACAGGAGGTGAGCTGTGTGGATTTCCAAGGTGGCCTCATTGTCAGCGGCTCCCGGGATAGAACAGCGAAGGTGAGCGGTGATGTTCCAGCAGGTGCTGCTGCAGAGGTGACCTCAGACATCTTGTACCCTGAATGCTGAAGTGTCAGCAGAACTGTTAGGAGCCCTGTCTTGTATGTGTGCAGGAAGAGCACTGGCTGTCTTGCTGTAGGCTCATGTCTCTGAAAAGAAACTTGCTGTGCCAGGCAGTACCTTATGGCATCAGCTGCTGCATTAAACCAGGAAGTGCAGAAGGCAGCATCTGATCTAACACTGTAGTCAAGATCCATTCCAATTTCAAATTTGATGTGTCTCAAGCATGTCCTTGTTTTGGGATGCAGGGCTGCTTTGCTTGCTCTCTTTTGTCTATATGATCCCTTTAAGGGACAGCAGATCTTTTCCAAATCTGTGGGGTTGTGGTTTGGTTTGGTTTAGTTGTTTGTGGGTTTTGGTATGGTGGGTTTTTTGTTTGTTTTGGTTGTTGATTATGAATCCTGTTAGCTCCCATTTTTCTCTTCCATCTGGCATTGCTGAATCCTGTCACATAATTTTTGATTATCTGTCCTTGAAGCAGGACCTTGCTGGTTTTTAAATTATTTGCTAGAAAATGCTTTAGTCCCTCTGGATCTGGTTGGCAGTGCTGCATTCCTAAATGGACTTAGAAAAGTTGTTCTCCTGAACTGTAACTGGCCCTGTTTTAGTACTTGAGGAAACTCCGTGTAGGTGTTTAACCATTGTCCTGTTAGCATGATGCAGTACCTGTAGCATCTTCCCAACCACTGCTCTTGGTCTCAAGTGCATATTATAGAGTGTTAATGGAGATAAGAGGAGAAACTGCCATTTCTGTTTTTCAAGAGGAGAAGTTGGGCCACTTTCAAGGGTTTATAGGAGGTGTGTGGTAATGGATAAACATCTGATGAGCTGCTGAGCCACACACATTGCGCTATCTGTTCTCATTGATTCCTCTATATAGGTGTACTCCTGCATAAAATCACTCCCAGTAGAGCAGTGTTCAGATGCAGAGGGCACTGCTGGGGATGCTGCTTGCCTCCTGGGAGACAAGGGTTTGATGCTGCTTTGTCTCACACTTTAGCAAGGCTACTCCTCTCTGTTCTGCGGAGCCTCTTTGCTGGGAGAGTGCCTTCTTGCTGCTTCCTTGGCAGCCTGAGGACAGACCTCCCTGACCTTGAGAAGAAATTCCTGAACGCCAGAGGGGAATTTAAGGCTGTTTTTCTTGGAGATAGTGTGAGATCTTACCCACCCAGTGCTCCCCACAGTATAGGCTCTAGGGATGTTCACCTCTTATTTTTTATCATCTCTTTTGTAGGCTGCCGTGTTTGCGTGAATGAGACTCTTGGAGGATGGAAGGGAATCCCTACCAGCCTTTTAGAGGGGCTCTAAGTGTCTAAGCCATTGAGGGCTCTGCTGAGTGTTGATTAGGACTAAGCCCTGAAGAGCTGCTAATGTACATTCTTGTGTGATAGGCAGCAGATAGTGTTCTCTGAGCAATATTTTTAACCTGTAGGAGATAGGGATGCCTTAAAAGAGTTAAGCTTTTCTGCTGCTTCTGCTGACACTAGGTGCTAAATTCCCCACTGACAAGAATAGCCTGCAATCTTGGGCATTATCAACAAACAAACAAATAGGGCACTCCCATCTTTGAAATCTTGAAGTGAAACGTTGGGGGTGGGTTACAGAGAACTGAGGGGCTAAAATACCGTTGGCCAAGAATGAAGTCAAGGTGGAGAAAATGAAGGCCACAAGTAGAGGCCCCAACAAGAATCTGGTGGGCTTTATTAGGACCCAGAAACAAAAGTGGGGAGGTGGGGAGCTGGTGAAAGGGGAGGTGCATTTATGCACTGGTGAGAGAGGGAAGAGATTCTCTCAGGTTGTCAGTGAGCAAGGAGGGGCCTATTTGAGAATAGCCTGGGGTACACTTAAGAAATTTGGCTGAAAGGGAATGGGTTTATAAAAAGCATTTTACAGGATAGCAAATGATTAATTTTATAGATCTGAATGGAAAAAAGTCAGGAAAATCTCCCTGCAGTGCTCAAGAGAACAGCAGTGATTTGAACAGATACAGTTTCTTGTTTATTTAACTACAGAAGACAGGTTCCTGTGGGTGCTGCCCTGGAGATCATGTGGTGATGGGGTCCTCTCTCTGTTACCAGTGGGATGGAAGGTCATCCTCATCAACTGAATCTTTGTGTAACTTTTAAGTGCTATTTTTTTTCCTGCCAGTGATTGAAGCTTCTTCTCTTTTAAAATAAATAATGGGAATTCAGGGAGAGGATCTTGGCAAAGGTGAGCATGGTAGTCTGGGCAGCTCCTCCAGCACAGCAATAGCAGTGTGCATCCTACCTTCTGCACCTTGTGGGTGATGTGGTGTAACAATCATCTCTCTCCTTAGGTTTGGTCCCTGTCCGCCGACAGAGTTGGGCAGTGTCTACATACAGTGCAGACAGAGGATCGAGTGTGGTCCATTGCTATCAGCCCATTATTAAGGTAATGGAGATCACTTTCTTCCCAATTTCCAACAGACAGAAGTAAAGGGCTTGGATAGATTGTGTCTGCAGATCCCTCCGAGGCACCAGCATGACACTTCAGGGATTTGATTTGGGTGGAGGCTGGTAAGGTGCTCTAGCCTGCAGCAGGAGCTCAGGGAAGACCATGTGGTCATTGTTCCTTGTAACAGTGATCTGCTCATAAAGAAGCTGTAAAAACAGCCCTAGGGTCCTGTTGCTGTCTCAGGTGGGACCTGTTCATTCTTATTTGCAGAGCGAACTCTCTGGCTTGCTAATTGTAAGTGATGAGCTGGATCCTCTTGAGGTTTTCTGTGCTGAAAAGATGCCAACTTGTATTCTCATTCTCTGGCAGAAGAGATGCCAAGCAAAAAGGTCGCTGCTTAGGATCTGTACGCAGTGATTAGAGCTTGATTTTCTTTGAGCATGCTGAACTGGGAAAGGTGTAAGTTGATTTCAGTGATGAGGTTTTCCAGCCTTTCTTGCCTGTAGCCCTGAACACAATGTTACTACAACTTCAACATAAGAGGCAAGGGCAGTATCTACAGCAGAGTCTTATGGGGTGGTTTTTTGATGTGCTTTTGTTCTTGAGGAAGTGAAGATCTGAGAAACTTAGACTCTTGCTGTTAAAATCTTACGCTTGCTAGCAACAGTCTGCCTCTTGGTTCACTGCTGGTCTGCTGCATGCAAAAGAGATTTTTTTCCTCAAGGAAGAGCTGCTCGTTGCTGCCCATGTGATGTCTGCAACTAGTGAATTTTAGGCCTGTGCAAAACTAAAATACTTCCCACAACTACTGTCTTCGTTAGATTCCTGAGCTTGTTATGCAGGCAGCAGAAACTTAGTCATATGGAGCTAATGGCTTTATCAGGGAAATGACCCTCAAGGCCTGCTATGATTTTGTCATTCCCCCATCCCATTGCTCAGAGTGTTTGAAACAGGGTTTTTGAAGAAGGCATGTTCCTTAATGCTGCTGCAAGATGTTAGATAGAAACCCTTTGCTGTCTTCTGTGCTGCAAGGGCCCCTTTTTTAGCAGGTAGGCTCTGGCTCTCGCACCATGGCTGGTTAGAGCTCAGTGGCATGCTGCTTCCTACTCCTAAGTGATGACCTACTGAGATGGCCTCTTGTCAGGACAGCGTTCTTCTCCCTGATATGCACGCTTGTGCACACTCTCTGTCACAATATTTACCCACAGTCTTCCCACCCCCCCTTTCTTCCCTGCAGGATGATAAATGGGAGGCAGTAGAAGAGCTTCCCCACCACCAAGTGGGCTTCAATTGCGCACTCGCGTTATTTGTATGAGGCTGTGGACTCTACCGGCCTCCCCCGCTGGCCTGCTGTACTCTGCCCCCCTTTACCCCTCCATATTTTGGGGAGGGGTGGGGGGGGGTGTGTGGAAAATTAGAGCCAATTAGCCACGTCATTAATTCTTCAATTTGACGGCTGATATAGCAGGGCCTGAAACACACTGCTGACCTCCTATAATGGGAACCCTGCTCCTTAACATATTGACGACGGGAGAAGTTAATTAAAATTCCACAGAGGGAAGGTGTCAGCTAACCTATAAACCTGTCGCTGCTCAGAACAAATCACAGCTATCCTGGCAGAGGGAGAGGATCAGAGCAGGAGGGCATGCGGTGGGGGAGGGCCAGGGCAAGGAGCAGGGGGCAGGGGAGATGAATTTTTCACTAATAGGTTTTTATTGCTTGCTGTCTAATGAGGGTGGGCATCAAAAAGGGTAATATCTGGTTTCTGGCAAGGTCTGTTTCGGGGAGCTCTGTGGTTTCTGTTTTACTTGCAGGAGCCCGTATTTCACCCATGTGTATTCCCTGTGCTCCTTATGCACTTGTGTGAAACTTTTCCTCCCTTGCAATCCCCATCCTTCTTTCCAGAGCTTGGATACACAACCTCAGTGAGGCTGAACGTGGCCTATAACCTCCACTTCCTCCTAAACATTTGACTTGCCCTATTGACTCTCCCATCTCGCTTGTGCTCCTCCGTAAGACTGGATAGTTCTGGTGTAGAACTACTGTAGAATTGGGCTCCATCCACCCAAGTATTTTTGCCCATCATTGCTGGGGACCCACTGGCTGTCTCTACTATGGATACATAGAGCTTGGCAACAGCTCAAAGCAATTGTATTTGGTGGGGTAGGAGCATGGAGGGCTGTTCTAACCATTCAAAAGCACTTTGGAGAGGCTGCAGTTTCCTGATATGGAGATCTTCCAGAAGTAAGACTCTCTAGAGTAGTCCGAGTTGTATGCTTACTGAACCTCAGCTGTTAATGGGCAAGTCTGAAACTTTTCATTTTGCTTTTCAGTGAAACCTCCCTCTGTGTGAAGCTTCTTTAGAAAGTCCCATGTGCTCCTGACCCACAGTTGAGTTTTCTGCTGTAGTCCAGCTCTGCTGAACTGCTTCTCTAATGGACAGTGCCTGTACACCCCAGTTAAACTTCAGAGACTTGTGCTCTTAAAGTGCAGCTCCCCTGTCTTCAGGTGTCTTTCTTGGGTACTGTACTTTGGTGTGTCCACAGTTTCCCTGTGTCCCTACATAGATCCTCCTGCAGATGCACTGAGCTGGGCAGGAGACTTCCTTGCTCTTCATGTAGTCATGTCAGGCTGGATATTTGGAGGATCTGCAGACAGAATGCTCCCTGCAAGGGAAATTAAGTAGGGTAAAACCAGTAGCAAGAGTACTGGATCTTTTCTTACTGTGCAGAGAACTGTGCTCAGTGTAACCTTTTCAGCCTTGAAAGTGCCTTCACATCCCCTTGTTACTGGAGCTTTATTGCTCTGGAGATACTTAATAGTACCCTGCAGGATAGTGGGGATGGAGAGGGAGTTGTTTCTTCTGGCTTTTCATCAGGTCTTCTGCTTAGATGTGCTAGTTGATGTATTTGTAACAGTAGGCCCCACATGGCCTGTCATGTCAGGGACTAGATAGGAGTCTAAGAGAATCCTTAAAATGGGGTGTCTCAGCTTGCTCCAGCAACGTTTTAATTGGTCTCCAAAGCTGCACTTCTCCATGGATTGGTAAAACACTGCACTTACAGAGGCTGTGTACCCTCAACCATGTTTCTTTGCTGCTTGTAATCCCCTTCCTCCCAAGTTCATTTGCCTTTTGAACTCCACATCGTGCAGATGTTGATGTTTCATTTACTGGTGCTTACTGCAGTGACTCGTGTGCTCAGGGACCAAGGCAAGCCTGAGTGCAGTGAACCAGTTCAAATGTGCAAAGTGAGACAAACCCAGGGGTTTCTAGTGGAAGGTGGCACTACCTTCATGCTTTGTAATTCCATGAGGTGGCAGCAGCCAGGGAAGAGAAGTGACCACTGTACACTGTATAACTTGAGGAGTAGGTTGAGAGAGAAAATGAGGTCCAGCTGCCTGGCATTTATGGATGCAGAGACCTATGATACGTGTTGCTCTACTAAAATATTTATTTAGGGGAAAATTTGTTGTCTGTGTTCTGCTATTTTGTGTTTCACCCCCCAAACAACAGAGAAGCTTGTAAACTGGAGGGAAAAGGGAAAATGAACCTCGATGTTAACATTCGTTATTAATCTTGGATTCAGAAACTCTTTGGTGTTGGATTAAAAAAACCCACTCACATCTAGGCTGCCTTCTCCTACTTGATCTGGCCACTGGGCATGTACTATAAAGATTTTTAAATCTTTATTATGAGAGGTGGTCTTCCCATGGTGTGCTTGAAGTTTGTTAGGTTTTAAAGCAAGCAAAGAGATGATGGAGGCACAAAAACTGCTTTCAGCGTGCATCTAGAGAGAGAGAGCTAGGAAAGCTTTGATGCAATATCAGGCACCTGTAATGTGCCCTGTTGCAGCAGAGATGTGTATAAATATGCAGGTTTATTCCAGAGAGGAGGGAAGTTTGTACTAAACACTAGCTATTTGCATTGAATGTCTAATTTAGAGGAAAATGATTACTTCTGTGAGCAGCTGAATTAAAAAAAGCCAGGCTTGCTCCATCTCTTCTGTTTATGCAGTAGTGCAGTTGAGACCTGACTCCTCTATTTTAATATGCTAGTTTGAATCTCTGTTAACCTGACAGCTTCTGCCATGGAATATTATGGGCAAGTAATAGCTGGGGGGACCTCTTCCCCTGTGGACAACCTCAGACAAATTGTAAAACATACCCAAAACTTGTTGGGGAAGGAAGGAAGAGAAGGGTTACTGACAGGTAACTTGACTGCTTGGGCTTCTCTTCCCCTGGGAGCAGTCAAAATGATTCATTTTGAGGGTTTCTCATGAATGGTTATCTGGAAACTTATATGCAAGTGAAACATTCTCATCTTCAGATTACATTAGAGCAAAACAACCCACTTGAGCCAGAGCAACTTTGCAGTGGTTTTAACTGTACAATTGGAACCCTAATGTGCAGCAGTTAAAGCATTTGATAATGCTCCCCCCACCCCTCATTTCTTGCTCCACTTCTATCAGCAGATATCCCCTACTGCATATCAAGATGAGCTGTTGGCTGTAGTAGTGCTCTGTTGTGACCTGCTGTGCTTGCAGAGCTAACCGCTCCCAGTCTGCTAGGACTTGGGACAAATAACTGGGTTTTATTCTGGTTTGTGCATTGCCAGCAAAAGAGCAGGCAGCAATAGCTCTGCTGTCCTTGGGGATCTCCACAGAGCCTGGTTGGTTTGAATAATTGAGAGGGTCTCTGACCTGCATCTGTTTCTTAAGCAGGGGCAGGAAGAACCTGCTCAACTGTGCGATCCCAGGGCGGACTTACAGAGTTAGTGGTGGTGTTAACTACCATCTCTTACTGACCTCAGAGAGTGATCTGGATGTGGATTTCTAGATATATGCAATAGTCATAACTGACTTGGTGCTCTTTCACCCCAAAGCTGAAGAGCAGGAAATGAGTATCAGTTTCTCCCCTCTGGAGCTAGAATGACACCTGTGTCTTATCCATGTGCCCTGATTGTTCCCTTGATGTTGGGAGGAAGAAGAATTTGTTTTACCTTCTTTAATTGTGTGATAATGACTCTATTTGGCCTTCTTCACATGGCTGAACACATGAACACGTCGCTTTTCCTTCTCCTCTAGAAACAAATGTGTATACAAATCAAGTTGCAAAACTGCAGCTTCCCATTGTTTGCTTTCTTTCCTGTGCCCTCTAAAGCTCACACAACTGGTGACATAGTTCCTTTTTGTCACTTTTGGCCAATACACTAATGTGTATATTTTCTGTGACTGTGTGAATTGGCTCACTAGTGGTTGTGGGCAGGTGAGCAGGTTTTGGGAGGCAATAGCTAACCAAGTTGGAACCCGGAGACATCTGTTTCTAATCTTGTGGAGCTGTGTTGCATATTGAATTTTGGTTTTTTTCCTTTTCTAATTTTTCTCCCCCTGAAGTTTTTTTCTTATCCTTCCTCTTGCTTGAGGGTAGATTCTGCCTCAGAAAGCTTGGGGGAAGTATCTTTCTTGTGCTGTTTAGTTTGCACAGGATAATCCATGTCTGTTTAATTGATGTGACAGAAGAAATTCAGTTGAGGGGGCTGGCAGCCTTATGGTTTGAGGTTTCTATTTCCAGTTTGTGATCATTTTCTTCTTTGCTTTTTAAATTTGTGGAGGGAGAAGGCAACTTCACCAGACCTTGGCTGCTGTTTACCTTTGCTTGACTGTGCAGCGTGCCTTTGTTTTTCCACCTTTGATCAGTGTCCTGCCAACAGATAATTTAGCAATTGCATCCCAGGGTGGAAGTGTGGAGTTAATGTTAAAATTAGTTGGTTTTTTTTTTTTCCCCCCTTTCCTAACTTCTTTGGCTGATGGAGCAGAGAAGGGGAGAGGGGAGGTGAAAGGGGCCATAAATTCTAGACCTGATGATTCTGCTTCTTGTAGAGAAATGAAAGCCTCTGATGTCTCTTCAGCACTTTCATTAACATTTAAATTAAGGGTTTGTTTTCCAGGCTGCTTGTGTAGCAGCTTGACACACGGAGGCTGTTCTCTCTTTTTCTTCCTTTTTAGCTTGCAAATTGGTGTACAATAGTAATCACTGCCATTTTATTTTTTTCTGATCTCTCAGGAGGGCAGCGACCTGACAAGCAGTACTAGAGGTTCAAAGAGAATCAGAAACAGAGTGCAAAGGTAGATGGGTAGGAGGATGCCAGGTTTCACTCCTACAATTAGAGCGGTGTCTGTTCCCTCCCCCGAGTTTCAAAGGGCTGCTTTTGGGCGTGGGAGGGGCAGAGAGGGACAGAGAGGGATGGACCTTTCTTGCATGGTGAGAGCCCCAGGTGCAGATGCCTCTAACCAGGCTCAGGATGTGAGCCCATGCCCTGAGGTGGTAAGTGGAGCTGTAGCGTCCTAAGATAGCAGCCTAACCCCTCTAAAGCTGATTCACTCTGAGGTAGCAGGACCCTGGTCTGCTGTCAAATCGGCATTTGAAAGGAGGGCAATAGTGGAGGACACTGCCCTGGTCTCTCTTTTCTGTGCTGCAGTGCTGAAGTCATGTCTGCTCTGAGCATTGCACCTTACTGTAAGGGTAGAGGAGATAGCTGGTTTGAAGTGTCTGTTTGGATCCTGGTTTACAATAATCTAAACCAGGCTATGCTGTGCTGGAGCTAAATAATTTCTGGTATAGGAACTGGCTGGTTAACATCAAGAAGGAAAAGCTTCAACAATTGTGTAAGAGCAAAGGAACAAGGGCATGGCACCGACGTGCAGTGGGGAAGCAGTATAGTAGGATTTGTGTAAACACATGGCTGTCCCAAAGTTCTTTTGGAGTCTTCCACTTGCTATCTCCCACTCAGCTGATCATCACTGGTAAGCTGCACTTCTGAGAGGAGTTGGAGAACTTTGAAGAGCACTGAAGCGGTGTCTTTCATGAGCTGAATGTATGTAAAAGGCAGAGAAAAATGAGCCAACACAGGAGCTAAGTGTTTAGCAGAATGAAACCCACAGCTTGGTTGCTGTGACTGTCAACACTGTTCGTACCTTCACTCCACCACTACCCCGTATTTCCTTGGCTTTTACTAAGAGCTTGATCCAGATGGGATATGAAGGATGCCAACAGGATGTGAGCAGCAATCTGGCAGTAGGATTGGGAAGAGTATTCTCTGTATAGTGGTAGGATACCACTTGAAGTTTCTGCTTGTTCAAGATTGGTCTTGTGTGTGCCAGTGATAGCTGGCCTATATATGCTGATAAAGCCTCCTATATATGCCGATAAATGTTTATGTTTCAGGAGTTTTGATGATTTTTGGTGGGTTTAGGGTATTTCCCCTCCCTGTTGATGTGAACTACAACAGACTGCAGTCTGTCAGTCCTTGTGTCACTGTTGTCAGATCATCTTAACTGTTCTGTGATTGAGTGTATGGTGATGACTTTCAGAGAGCGAGCATACAGAAAAGCATTTCAGGGGTGGATCATCTTGTCCATATTCCAAGGCTCTGGAGCTGTGTGATGGGATGTGCTTCTCTGGCCCATGCTCTGTGTTTTGTACCACCCATCTGATTGCTTTGTCACTGCAGGTGAGCACTAACACCTCTCTGAGAGATTTTTGTGTACTCCTAAGAACTATCACCATCAACATCCTCTTGGTATCTTCATCCCGTGTAATGTAAGGGGAATTCAAAATGTCTGCTCTGCCCTGCAGGCATCCATCCACTCTTGCAGGTGCTTCAGCTTGTGGAGGTTCATAGATTCATGCCCACTGAGCTTTTCTTCTCCAGGGCACAGTGTTGGATGGTGCTGGTGAAACCCACAGCCTATACTAGCCAAAGCTGTTGTGAATGAGAAAGAGGATGCTTGGACTTGTCACACAGAGTCCTTGATTGTGACTTCTGAGCCACTTCCAGCATTGCTTAGTGTGTAAGTTTGCCATGAGGAAAGCTTTTAACCAAAGCTCTCCTGAGGCTGAATGCCAGCATGGGGCCCAGATTCACTGCCCCAATGGTACTTGGGGCAAGTGTGCCATGGCACTAACTGGGGTAACTCCTCCTAAATTCTCTTTAGAAGCTCCACTGTATTTATGGGTGGGGAGGGTGGGGGGATGCCTGCCCTCCCACCTTCCCCCTTGTTGTCTCAAAAGGCCCTGGTGCATCTTTGATTAGGTGTAGGTCAAAAGAATTTCCACATCGTGACCTTAATAACTGGGGTTGATTGGCAGGCGGTCTGTGGAGAGGGAGCAGCCTGTCCCTTTCATCTCCCTTGGTGCCATGCTGGGACAATGGGCCAGCATATTTTCCTTGTTGTTCCTCATTTGAAAAGGGTCTGGTATCTCTACTAGGTACCTGTGACATGGGGGTCTTGATTGGGGTCTCATAAAGGGCCCTGTCAGTGTGTCCAAAGGCCAGGAATACAAAGGCGATCAGTGGGTGGGGGTCTCAGCTGACCACTGAAGAAGGGAGGGGAGGGTCCTGGAAGCAGTGGAGGGAGAAGCAACCCCTGATGGGAGACCTTAAAGGGGGGTGGGGGGGGAGGAGGCGGCCCATTTTTGTCCCGAACTCATCAAGCACATCTGCAGAATTGTCCCAGCCGCTGCCTCCCAGTTTCAAAAGAAAATGATCGTTTGATAAACCGTCCTGATTCACCACTTTCTCACAAGGGAGGGAGACCCACCTTTGACCTCTATGATTTCACATTGGGCCCAGCTCCCCACCATCAAATTGCTGGAGAAACTTTGAAATGCATCCTTTGCGTTCCCTCTCTGTCTCCCTCTCTTTCCCTTTACTTCTCCCCACCTCTCTTTTTTTTCTTCTTATTTTCTTCTTCGTTTTTTGTTTTCCTTTTTTTGCCTTCTTTTTTTTCTTTTTTTTTTTTCCCTTTTTTCCCCCCTTGTTTTTCTCTTCTCCTTTTTTTTTCTCTTCTCCTTTTTTTTTCTCTTCTCCTTTTTTTTTTCTCTTCTCCTTTTTTTTTTCTCTTCTCCTTTTTTTTTTCTCTTCTCCTTTTTTTTTTCTCTTCTCCTTTTTTTTCTCTTCTCCTTTTTTTTTCTCTTCTCCTTTTTCTTTCCCCTCTCTTCTCCTTTTTCTTTCCCCCTCTCTTCTCCTTTTTCTTCTTTCCCCCTCTCTTCTCCTTTTTCTTTCCCCCTCTCTTCTCCTTTTTCTTCTTTCCCCCTCTCTTCTCCTTTTTCTTTCCCCCTCTCTTCTCCTTTTTCTTCTTTCCCCCTCTCTTCTCCTTTTTCTTCTTTCCCCCTCTCTTCTCCTTTTTCTTCTTTCCCCCTCTTCTCCTTTTTTTTCTTTCCCCCTCTCTTCTCCTTTTTTTTCTTTCCCCCTCTCTTCTCCTTTTTTTTTTCCCCCCTCTCTCCTACTTTTTTTCTTTCCCCCTCTCTTCTCATTTTTTCTTTCCCCCTCTCTTCTCCTTTTTTTCTTTCCCCCTCTCTTCTCCTTTTTTTTCTTTCCCCCGCGCTTCTCATTTTTTCTGTACCCCGCTCGTCACCTTTTTTTTATTTCCCCCTCTCTTCTCCTTTTTTTTCTTTCCCCCTCTCTTCTCCTTTTTTTTCTTTCCCCCTCTCTTCTCCTTTTTTTTCCTTTCCCCCTCTCTTCTCCTTTTTTTTCCTTTCCCCCTCTCTTCTCCTTTTTTTTCCTTTCCCCCTCTCTTCTCCTTTTTTTTCCTTTCCCCCTCTCTTCTCCTTTTTTTTCCTTTCCCCCTCTCTTCTCCTTTTTTTTCCTTTCCCCCTCTCTTCTCCTTTTTTTTCCTTTCCCTCTCTCTTCTCCTTTTTTTTTTTTTTTCCCCTCTCTCTTCTCCTTTTTTTTTTTTTCCCCTCTCTCTCCTCCTTTTTTTTCTTTCCCCCTCTCTCTTCTCCTTTTTTTTTTTCCCTCCCCCTCCTCCTCTTCCCATCACCCCCCACCTTCCCTGCTCTCCCGCTTTGTAAGAGCAGCGAGCGTACTGCTCTGGAGTTTGGGCAAGTAATTAGTAAAGTCTTTTCGGCGGCACAATGAGCCCACGGCGCTTGGCCCCGCGCATTCCCACAATTTACATACGCGCGGGCATCCGAGAAAACAGGTGGCATGCCCAGTGCGGCGCTGCCTATGAAAATCATTTGGGCAGCAGGGAGGGGAGGCCGCTGGGACCCGCTTGCTCCTGCGAGCTATAGGAATGTGCATGAATATATTAAAATGTTTTCACACAATGCTTGTATTTTCCAACGGGAAGAGGCATCTTGGGGATGAAAGGCGGCTGGCCCAGACACAGGCCTCTGCCGAACGCTCTTTCCCACTCGGGGTTTGTTCGCATGGACCAGATAGAGAGGGGGGTCTGGGGGGGGGGAGGAAAGGGCAAGGGTGCTATCTGCGAAGAGTAAATCTTTGTGTGCCTCCTACCCGCTGCCTGTTTGTGGTCGCAGTAAGCGGAGTTATGAGGGAGCTGTGTCTGCGGAGCGGGGCAGGGTGGGGGGGATCATCAGGACTTTTCTGCAAAGGCTTTTGGAGGCATGGCAAACAGAGAGAGGAAATAGCTGGTAATGGAGTATATAGGCCTGGCTGATGAGATTGAGGGGCTGCAGCAGGAAATGACTGGGAGGGAGCTGCCCATCTTGGGCAGTTTTAGCAACGTGCCTGTTAATAACAAAAACCAGTCTTGCTGTTTTTTCCACCTTCATCTTAATGTCCAGGAACAGGTTGCTCAATGCTCAACTTGGGCAATGTATCCAGCTAATCCTCTCTTCTTTTCTGAGAGAGTACTTCTTCCAGGGTGTGCCTGGAAGAACCCAGCAGTTCCCACTCCATTTCATTTGGGACCCACTTATCCGTGTTGCTTCCAAAGAGGTCCTTTGGGTGCTTTCAACTTCTAGGATATTGACAACAGATGTGTGGTGCAACTTCTGTTTGGAGAGTGTAGATCAGAGATTTCCTTTCTAATGGACAAGAACTGAAGTGAAGGGAGATGCTGAACACGAGTAATGAATGGATTTGGGATCAGGGTGAGCATGTAGAGAAGACCTTCTGTTTCAGAGCTATTCTGGAGCGGGCTGCAAAGGGGCCTCATTGGAGGAAACAGGTGTAGACTGGGGGCTGGATTTTTGCTTTTTAATTTTCTAAAAGAATATTTTGGTGAAAGTGGTTTTTGAAATTTCCATGGGAAGTGGTGTGACACCAGCATGCTGATCTGGATACCTGTCTCGTGTGCTACAGGTTGAAAGCTCTTCTGGGCAGTCACTCTGTCCAGATGGGATCTGCCCTGCAGATTTACGGGCCTCCCCACAGCCAAACAGAATCCACAACAGCACAAATTGATGGATACCACGAAAAACTGTTCCAAAGCTCACACTACCCAGTTCAAGCCTGTGCTCTTCTGAAGGAGCTTCAGAACATAGGCTGTCAGAACAAGGCATAACCCATTTAAAGAGGGGTGGGAATAGCTTTATTTAGATCTTCTCCTCAGCTAAGCCAACGTTCCTTGTGCTTTCTGACCAGACTGTCTCTGTGATAGATAGGAGAGAATGTATTCCCCAGCCCTGTAAAAATCTAAACAATTCATCATCTCAAAACCTTATTCTTGCATGGCAGCTGCTCCTAAAACAGATCTGCAGGAGCAGCAAAGGTCTGTAATGCTCTTTCTCCCAGCTGGCCTGCACTGGTCATACTGGTGTTGGTCATGGTGCAAAGGTCTCTAACCTTTTGCTGGAAACAGCCAACAACACAACTGGCAAGATGGCTTACTTTTTATTTTTAATTATTGTCTTCCCAATTCCCTGCTCCTCCCCTTCATCTTTCTGCATCTCTTAAAGAGGCAGTGGAGGGAAAAAAGCTTTGGTTTTTGTTTGGGAAGGGGGTTAGGAAGGGCGACGTGGCCCCTGCAACCTCTCATAGGGGTGTCTTGTCAGGGCGCGGCATGAAGGGCACAAACAGATCATAACCTTTAAATGAAAATGTGATGGAGGGGAGAGATGAAAGCAGTGAAACAAATTAGATACATCTAGAGGGGGTGCTCAACTGGAGAAAATTAGCATTTCTTCCTAATTGGAGTGCAGGGAATTCCATTACAGGGTTTCATTACCAGGAGGGAAGCACTGGGCCTCTTTGGAGGATTCCCCCTTGCCCTCAGCTTTTCTAGAAGTAAAAAAAATAAATATATATTTGGGAGAGAAATAAGAAAGGACTGAATTTGTCAGAGTGAAGGCTTCAGACTGCTGCAGGAAGAGGAATCATAGTAAAGCACCAGGTCTTTCTTTATTTAGAGAAGAAATTGATGATTGTGTGCACATGAAATCAGGTGCTAGTCCTAGTTTTCCTGAAGGAAAGAAAAAACTTTACAGCAGGATACAGGTGATGGTAACTCTCTGATGCTAGTGCTTGATGAATCAATTTTGTAGACTCAATCCAAAATGCACTAGTTTGAAGTATAGGAATATGTTTCATGCCTAAGATCAGTGGAGTCTGTTCAGGCCTGCTTTACACTGCCTATCAAGTGCAAAGCACTTATTCAAGGTGTGTCTGTGCAATTCTGCCTCTGACTAGAGCTTCTAGCATGGAATGCCTTGTGGCTGTGCTGGGGCTTGTGCATAGCTTTGTGGTCCAAATAGTTTGTGCCAGCTTGAGAAACAGGCACGCGTGGATGCTCTTTATATGTGCATCTTCATGTATGAATGGGTGCTAAAAATAACTCAGATGTGGAATTCAAGGGCTAAGATTTTGCATTGCATCTCTGGATTAGAAGCAGGGGGAGACAGTTTCTTTTTTCCAAGCAGGAATTTAGATTATTTATTTGTTGTGCTCTCAGGAGAACAGGGTGGGAAAAGGAAAAGTAAAAAGGAAAAGATGATTTGCTTTGTGTGTGTGGTATGCAATGTATGTTGCTCTGTCAATCTACAGTTGTAAAACTTCCTGTTCCAGCTCAGAAGAGGCAATATATAAGTGCAGGAATGTACATTGTAGGAAACTGCTGAAGGAAGTGCCCTGTCTGTGAAGAAAGTAGTCCCCTAGCAGAGCTGGAGGATGCTTAGAGCAGCAGTGCCTTCATCCTGGGCAGGCTTTGTCATCTGCATGTCCAGGATGAGGTGGCAGATTATATGCATTTCCAGAATTCATCAATGTACATCTCCAATTTTAACCCTTGCTGCTGAGTTTTGGCATTTTGACACAGACCCCAGCACTGCCCACAGAGTATCTTCAGGCCTAGAAAAAAATGCTGTTAAAGCAAAGGCTCAGAGATGGGATTCTCCTGCCTTAGGTGAGACACACATCAGGGTGATGCATCCCATCCTTCTCTAGCCATTTCAGTTCTTGCAAAACATTCTTGGCAGACTGTTGAAAATAAGGAAATGCATCAGTCTGGCTCTAGTTGAGTAAATCAAACTACATTTGAAACACTGTGGGAGGTAGAGAGGAGGAGGAGAAAGCAGCACCAGAGATGCTGGAGATTGGACAGGAGCAAATGACTCAGGGGGGATAGTTGGGCTTGAAAGGGAACTGGTTCTGTTGAAGAATGCCAATTTGTCCATAATGTATGCGGTTGTGCACGTGGCCAGTGTGCTAATATGCTTTAATATACAGCATACCAGAGTGCCTCTTGCTTGTAGCTAATGTTCAGCTTCCCTGGGTAGCTGTCATCTTGCATCTCTGTTGTGAGTGGAATTGGGCACTAGAAACATGGATAGAATTGTGTAGCTATGACTCTTTCCTTGGCTTCGTTGCCTCTGGTTTCTTTTCAGAGCAGTGTGAGACCCCTACCCCCGCCCAGACTGGAAGACAGATTGGAAGGTCTCTTCTTTCTGTGTAGTATTGCCTGTAGTGTGTTCTGTAGTTCATGATCTAAGGTTCATTGTCAGGTCTTTTCTACCTTCTGCCTGCACAGAGCACAACTGCTGTGGACATTTCCTTGCTCTAAAGAGGTGTTGTGGGTTCTTGACACTCCCATCTCTGCACAAGCCTGCGTGGGATGTACTTGTGCTGTTTTGTAGGCATCCTGACACTTCACAGATGCACAGCTAATTTGGTGCCAGGTATTAAAGACAGCTTTTAATGTGCATGGCCCTGTCAAATTAGGAAATCCTTGTTCTCTCTCTTCTGAGAGTGGGGTACATGTTCCTAGAAGTCTACCTGTCCATCAAAGAAGACTTGAAATGACTTGGTAGGCATGGGCAGCTAATGGAGAGAGAGAGAGAACCCATTTCCTTTAAGAGAGACCTGTACTAAGGTGATTGATAGTCCTAGAGATTTATTACTGTGGGGGTTGGATAGAAGCTTGCAAAGTAGAATCAAACAGCTTGTTTTTTTCAGGGGAAGAAGAAAGCAGACTGTCATCTGTGTACCTCTGCCCCCCCCCCCCCCAATAAATAAATAAATAAGACTAAAAGAAGTGAACTGAGCAGAGTAAGCAGCTGCAGACTGAAGATGGGTCAAGCAGTAACTGCTACTATTCTTGTGCTTGGTCTCTGCCTCCTGGTGCAGCTGTCTTGAGCTTTGCACCTGCACTTTGTTCAGTGACCTGCTTCGCCTGTCTGGGCTGATTTAATGAGGGATGGGGATGGAGCAGGACTGTCTGATGGAGCAGGTTCTCTCTTGCTTCTTATTTTCTGCCTTGCACATAAATTGTGTATGGGCAAGTATGTGTGGCCTAGATAATGTTTTCCTTTGACAGTGGAGAAGCAAGTGACTCTGCTCCAGACATTTGAAAAGAAAAAATCTCCCTCTAGCATCTGTCTTCTGATGGTCTCAGAGCAATCTGGGAACATGGACTGTGTGCAGACTGCTTCATATAAGTTTGTAGCCTGGTAGAGCAAGGATTTCATGCTCCTGGTATGTGGTGGAAAATTATTAAGTGCTGTGGAAGTATTGAGTGCAGGTGAACAGTACTGTTCCTACTGCTCTGTCTTCTGCTTCCCAGGCTATGGTTTGTGAGACCCTGCTGGTCTTCAGGCCTGCGTTGGCTCTCTAGCTATTGCAGCAAAGCCAGCGATATGAGACCCTGCTGGTCTAGGGCTGACTGAGACTGGTTGAAGCCTCAAAGCTTGAAGCAATCAAATAACTCTAACCTGCCTTAGTAGGGCAGTGAACCAAAAGTGTTTGCAGAAGAGATTCGACAGAGGAAAATGCCTACTAAAGAAACAGCTGGCACTGCTAGTCTGTGTCTTGGTTTTGTGATCTTTCCTAAGTCAAGCATTGCAGAAGTTCTTGATGTGCTGAAATTTAATTGCCTCCAGTGGTCAGTCTTGGCAAAACCAGCCTTAAAAGAGTCAGATGGTGCTGGGTAAGCCTGAGTGTGGAAGTGTTGTTCACCAAATCCTACCATCGTAGAGCTAGAAACATTTGAAAACAGTAGGAGGTTGCTTTTAAATGGACAAAAGATGGTATTTCTTTACACATTGTTTGGGGAACTTTCTGCTCCAGAAGGCTATGGAGGTGAATGATGCCAGTAGTTTGGAAAAGGATTTGGCAGATTCGTGGATAGCAGATCCGTAATGAAGGACTAGGTTGAGATATGCTTTCTAAAGTCCATAATACACCAGCTGTGGATGCTGGGACAGAACAAAGAGAATGACCACAGGAAGTTAAGAAGCTGATGTGGTCTTCCTAAACAGCATCTGCTAGTACCACTGCTGGAGACAAAACAGTGAGCAAGATGGCCCATGGCTTGTCCAAGGTGGACATTTCTGATGTTGTTCTGGCCATGGAGGGTCAGTCCAGAATCCCTCTATCCCAGTGTTTAGTGTCCAGCAGTGGTCAATGCTAAGTGTCAAGGGAGAAAGGTAAGAAACAAGACAAGCACAAAAAGATCCTTTGCTGCCTGTTCCTTCCCGGCTTCGAGTGATGAGTTGTTTAGGGCTTCCCGGCAGGAGCTTGCATCTGTTTCTGTCATATTTGCAGAGGCTACCTCTGTGAGCATCTCATCTCTTCCTTCTGAACCTGTTAAGATTCTAGTCTCTATAGGCTCCCTTCCAATAGTATGTTGTGTCCTGAGAAAGAAACACTTTGTTCTGTTTTGAAATCCTTTGTCAGACTGTTTCATGAGGTTGTACAGTGAATGATTCCTCCCTCTGGGTATGCTCTGCTCTGTTTATTGATTTTATATTTTTCCAAGCCACCCCAGCTCTAGTACTGATGGCCTTGTGTGAAGCAGTAACAAACCATGGCTGTTAGGAGTACTTGCTGGCCAGTTATTTAGAGGGGACTTTGTATATAGGCATCCCTGAGATGTGGTAAGCTTGTAATTTCTTCCCAGTGCAGCCTCTGGCTGGAGTCCATGGAGATGCAGCCTAACCTGAATTGGTGGTCATGTGTTTGGATCTTGTGTATTCACCTGATAAAGTTCAGTGACAAGTTTGGCTTGGGACACTCCTTAACTTGCTGCAGAATCATGTACTGATGCTTTAGTAACGTGCTCATTTCAGTGGAGGATATGTGAGCAAGCTTGTTTCTGGCAGTGCTTCTTGTGGGTGTTGCAAACGCCAAGTGAAAATGGTTCTATTAATAACTGTGGTTTTGGATGAAGCCTCCTGAAGTCTGAGTGCATGCAAATAGGGCAGGCCATGGGAAAGAAAGGAGGAAACTCTGGTTTCACACTCCTGCCTGCAAAGCTGCCTGTGCATCTAAAGCTTCCAGACGTCTCTTCCTTGAAGTGCTGGAGGACTGACTGCCAACAGGTTGTCCTGCTTCACTTACTCAGCAGCTTACAGAAGGGTAAGAGGCAGTGTGGTACTTTGTATCCCTTTATCAGGTATTTCTCGACTTCTGAGGATGATGTGCTTTAGGGAATCCTCTGTTCCACTGCAGACTCGGAAGGTGTGCCTGAAGGGCTTTTTCCCAGTCCCTTCCAGTAGTGCAGTTCTCTCCCTCATACACCATTTTCTGTGTTATTTTTCTTCCAATGAACTGGCATTAAGCGTTATTATAAATTGTTCCTTGCCTTCTTGCCTTGTCCTTTCCCTGTCTGTTCATAATCTATTTTGCTTCATCCCTTTCCTGTCCTCATCTGGCTTATCTCACTTATTGTCACTGAAATTCAGTAGTTCTTGGCCTGCCTTGTAGCCCAGCCTGATTACAGATGCTGAAGATGGTAACTTGTGCTTTGAACCTGTGTTTTGCTGTATATTAATGGCAGGGTGGTTTGAGCTCTGGCTTCTGTAAAACTTTCAGCAGGTTATTGGGTAGTTCAGGATTTGTGCAGGAGGTGACCCCCTAAACAGCCTTATGCCTTAGATGTCTGGTTGGTTGGTTAATGAAATCTTATGTGCCTTTCTCTGCATACAGAGCTGGGGCTGTCCTTTCTGGCCTGAATGGCAGACTTCATTTCTCACTCTGATGGTTGCTCACAACCAAGCATGCCCTGAAACTGCAGAAGGGAGAACAGGAGCTTCACTCCGCATCTTGGTTGCTTAGGGGCAAACAGTTGACATGCTCCAAACACTTAGTATGAAAACACTGAAGCAAATCTTTGTGCAGTAAGTGGAGAGCTGGAGCTGCCCAGAGCTTGAAGAGCAAGTGAATTGAGGTTGTTGCAAGCGTGTCCATGTCAGGGATGGAATGATCAGAGCAGGAAAGCTTTAGGAGTCATTTCATGGCTGAGTTAAATGCAGATGAGGCTTTGCTTGCCTCCTCCGCAGAGCACCTGTGTCTCCATGCCTCAGTGTCCTGGACCTCTCTGGGCGCGGCATGTGCTATGTACACACACTCGTCCCCTTTCACCTCTGGTCTTTAGCTTCTTAAAACCTTCTGAGCATTATTTCCTTTTCTCCTGCCAAACAACTCATTTGGAAATTGTTTGAATGTCATAGAGCAGAGGAGGAAGATCAAGCCCTCTGGTTTTAAGTGATTCAGCTTCTTTCCCCTGTGAGCGTGAACAAGTTCGGCTGCTGCCTCTGTGCGATGCGGAGAAAGGAGCGCTGCCCTTCGTGGGAAGATCACAGAAGTATATGTTTGTTGAGAAGTCCTCTTCTTCCTCACCACCCAGACCATGTTTTTCCCCCAAAACTCTCTTGAATTGGGAAGTCTGAATTTGGTTTATGCATGTGTGTATGGCAAAAGGAATAAGGCAAAAATCTCAGGCGTGTGGCACCAGGAAAACAGATTCCTTCCCACCCCCTGCTTTTAAACTGAAACATTCTTGAGTTTTAGTTGTTCTGGCAAATCTGAAAGGATTCTCCCCTCCCCTTGACCTCGCTGGCATGCATGGATCGCTGGCTTATTGAAAAGTCATTTTCTGTCATATGTTCTAATGGAAAAGTTTAGGTAAGCTGTCATTATATATACCTGCATTTTCAAAAGAATGCTTGTTAAATGAAAACTCTCAGTGTTGTCTGAAAATATATTCAGATGGATCTTGGCAGTCCCAAAGCTTAAAGAAAAAAACCTAAAAGGAGGTATTTTTAAGAGAAGAGAGGTTTTCTTCTTTTGCATCATGATTCTTTAAGCATTTTCTACATATGGGCATCTATTTAGACTTTTGTCCAAAGCAGTGACAGCTGCAGTGTTTACTTAAATCAGTTCTGCATGTCCCCATGTTGTAGGGTGTGAGGTTGTAAGAAGCAGCAGCCCTTGGACACTGTAAGTTTTGGGATGAGGTATGAGCATAGGCAACGTCACACGTGTTTTCCCACTGGCACTGGGAATGTTCACTCTGCATAGCTTTGAAAATGGCCTGGTCAATTTGAGTCTGCTTATGTTTATCCTTGGTGTCTCCTTCTCAGACACTGGCATTAATTTCCTGGCAAGCATATTTTGTTCAGAAGTGTCAAAGGTTGCTTTTAAGGGAGAAGTCTTGAGCATCGATGAGCTGAAGGCACACAGTATCTAGCTGAACTTAACCTCTGTGGCAAGTATGTAAAGCAGCTTGGATATGGATGCAAAAAAATTAATAAAAGAAGACTGAAAAATAGACCTTTCTGTGGGAGTCTTCAGTAAAATGTGGAAGATATGATCTGACAAGAGACCAGACTCTGATGAGGCGGAATCAGGGAAGTTCCTTCTGCTGCTGAGTTGGGTCACAGCTGTGTATTTTAAGCAACTTGGGAATTACAAGTCTGTGCACTAGGGTTGTGCTGCCTGTCTCCTTGCTGCATACTGAGTTGCTGGGGATCTCATTTCCTTGTTCTCAGAATTGTTGTGGTTGCATCATCTCCTAAGGCCTTGCTCAGCACCCCTGTGTAACTGGGTGCTCTGATGAAAGCAGTGGGTAACTTTTCACTTGCTTGCTTACCATTAGTTCTTCATTGTAGCATAAGGACCAAGCTTTTAGATTATGACAGCTCTTGCTTTCTATTAGGATGCTGCAATCAGAAGAGACATGAGATGATTTTTTTTCAAAATACAACTGTTTAAAAAACCCACAAACCTCATTGCACTGAAGCTATGATCATCAGGTCAGCTGAGCAGGTTTAACTCATCTGCAGCTCTAGAGCTGGATAGCTAGGACAAGGTTTTTATCGCTGTTGCCTTTATAGCATAGATGCTAACAAGCCCTGAGAATCAACAGAGGCACTGTGGCACAGGATGCTGACATGACACAGGATCTATTGCACTGGGAGCCAAGTTGCTTGGTTAACCCACATGCAGCAGTTTCCTGATGAAGTTTTGAAGAACCAAAGGCTTGTAGCAGGAAGAGGGAGATGGTGTAAGGGAGGTCCTGCTATGAAAAGCAGTTTTGCTTTGCTAATGGGAGATGGTTTAGTAACAAGAGAACCTGAAGCCTTCATTGCTGTCCCTCTGGTTTTGTTTATTGCCTAACTTTTGGGGCAGATGCTGGAGGAGGTGAATGATTCTTCCCTGATTTTTCTCAGCAGTAACAGTTCTCTCACTGTCCTCAGAACAGTTCTTGCTATCCTGTCTGGGACCTCCACTGTCCAGTTTCCTCTCCCGAAGTCTGTTGGCTTTCTTAATCTCAATGCCAAGGTACCAGACTAGAAATCCTGCCCTGGGAGCATAGGCTACACCAGCCCTTCAAGAATCTGTCATGCATGCACCTCTTCACATGCTCCCATTGTACATCACTGGATCTCTTTTCTCCTTCACCCCTCTTTTGGCATCCTGCGCTGTCCTGTTCCACGGGCTGGGGAAAAGATACTTGTCATGAGCTGACCTCCTTGGCATGTATCCCGCTGCTGACCGTGCCCCTGTTCTGCCAGGCAGGCTGTCCCACTCCAGCTCCCTCCTCCTGCTCGCCCCAGATCACAGCCCCCGAGAGGTCTTTGTCTGCCTGTTGAGAGCAGCCCGTGTCCCACCATTCCCACATGGCACACCCTCCCTGGCAGCCCCCTCCTCATTCAGCAGTTTGGGCTGAAAGAACCTTGGCTAATTACGTCGGGCTGAAAATTACCACTTTGCTGCTGTTCTCCTGCTGCTGGGCCCATTTGTGTGGGGCCTGTAGTTAGAGGGAACAAAGTCCCCCCTGTGGAGCCAGGCAGGCCCCAAGTGTGAAGCTACAGGTACAAGCAAGAGGGGAATGAAGGGAATAATTACCAGCTTCTCCAGGTGAAAGCCCCGTTAAAACTTCAATAAGCCAATTAGGGGCCAGGGTGTGTGTGGGGGGAGAGCCTCCTCCACCTATAAGTGATTCCCACCAGGCAATTAACAGAAATCATTTCACGGAGGGGAGGATATGAAATGGCTCTTAGAAATGGTCTTGAGTTGGGAGGGGGCCCGAAACAGCACGACTGCTGCAGTGGTCCTCATGTACTCCAACCTCCTGGCTCACTGTGTGGCCCGAAAGTGTTGGTGGGGCTAGGGGGAGAGGGAGGAGGGAGGGAAAGAAAAAGGAATCGCTGGAGCTTTACACCTGGGCAGGCTTTGAGAAGGCGAGGGCTGGAGTTCAGAGCTTCTTGTAAGGCTGTGTGTGGGCCCAGAGCTCTGAGCTTGAGGGGGCTGCTGCATCTGGAGAGGCGGGTGAGGGTCAGACTCAGAGTGTCTTCCCCATCAAGGCAAGAGAGAAGGCTAACACTCTTGAGCCCAGCAGGGAGGGGATTGGTGCTGCGTGTGAAGGCTCAAAGTGGGTGTGTGGGTAGGTGAGAACTGAGTGCCAGGCCTTTGGAGGTCTGCCTGAGATGCGTGGTCTGTAGGTGCCCTGCATTATCCCAGGAGCAGATAGCATCTGGTGTCTAATACCTGTGCATGTATTTCCTCCAGGGACCATGGCTTTGTGCTTGCTGAGCCAGCAGCTTCACCTACTTTTTCCTTTCAGTTGGTTCCAAAAAACAACCGATGGATTTGCTCAAGATGGAGATTTTGTCAAGTCACCCTGCAGTTCCCTTGCACTGTATTGCAGATGGCATGCTGGAGGTAGAGCATGCTGTCTGGTGGGTACCTAGCAGGAGTCTTGCCTGTCTGTATCAGAATGTATTTGAATTTGCTCTGGGGAGTAGAGCAAAAGTGGAGCTTAAGAGGAAGTTGCTGCAGATGGTTGATGTTACCCTAGTGATGTTGGAAGGGAGAATGCATAGTGTAACTAACCTGCAGATACCAGCTGTGGTTGTTTTACCTGCACTTGCAAAAGATGAAACAAATAAAGCCCCTAAACTTCTCAACACAAAGGTAGCCTTAGTAGCAACTTTCTTTGCCTTTCTAATGTTACAGATAGGGAGAATTAAAAATGTCCTGTGAGGTTTTTATCTAGTTACTGGTAAGCTAAAGCTGAAATTACTCCACTGTAGTGATGTTTAACTGCCTAGCCTTGGACTGACCTGGAAGTCCCTAGACTTCCTTTTCTTTTCATCTTTTTCTTCTCTCTTCTTATTTTCTTTTCCATTTTTTTTTCCCCCAGAAAGCTTTCTGTAGTAGGAATAGAGAGTTGTATCTCTTACACAGCCCAGCTTTTAGTCTCAGAAGGGGCTTCCTAGCAAAGTCATGTTTCTTTCTGATTTGACTTCCAAGATGTAACCCTAGTGGGTGCCTGACAAGCATGCACAGACAAAACAGTTTTGGTGTGGGCTTTTTGCCCCTCTTGTTGTGTTTCTTTCCCTCTTGTATGTGTTGGTCATACCAACAGTATGTACCCAAGTTACATACTGGATTACATTTGTTACATGGTTAAGGAATCTCTTTCTTCCTATAATTAACAGTAATAACTTGAGTATCATTTGGGGATTAAGTTGGGTCTGGAGAAAGGTAGGGATGAAGGAGTTTTCATGCAGAGACCTCTGTCCTGAGCAACTGCTCCAAGCCTGGCAAGCTCAGAGACTGAAGGAGGATGATGAGTGTTGGCCATACTGTGCAAATAAGTATTTTATGCTGTTAAACATGGGTTATCAAACCTTTCCCTTTAGTAAAGGAGTAGGGCTGATATCAGCCCGGTAGAAATGCTTGTGCAGCCACAAAGGCTGTTTGAATTTCTGAAAAATGACAGCAGCACTGTGAAAAAGCACTTTTAGAATAGCTGTCTTGTGTGGTAACCTCAGGACCCTCAATCAACCTTTACAGACCAAATCTGAGTGTGCTGCTGTCTTGGATGTTTGCGTCTCCCTAAAAGCATGTGTCGAGTTGGAGTACTGGGAAAAGGAGGGTGATATTTGGATCCAAACAACCCTAGGAACATCAGGATTGTTCAGTGGGTGGAGCCACTATTTTCCCATTCATTGCTTCATTGTGGTAGAAGTATGTGTGCATGTCTGTCCTGTCTGGAATCTCTGTCTTAATGTCATTGAGCTCAGTTTCCCTCCAGAAATGGGGATTACATTCTAGATCTGGTCACTTACTTTCACAAAACTTGCCTGCTGTAGGGCTGGTAAAGGGCCACTGGGCAAGGTTATGGGATGAGCTGGGCAGACAATATGTGTTGAAACTAAAAAGCAGCTAAGGCAGCTGTGTTCATGCAGTTGTTTTTATGCATTTTGTTTCCTCTCGGTGCTGAGTCCCCAGTGAGGAATGACAGAGCTCTTCTGTAGCTTCTCTGTGTGCAATTTGTGATGCATACCAGGAGCACAGCTCACCCCTGAGCTGCCTGATGCCTTGAGGGACACCATGGCATGCACACGAGGCTCAAAGAAGCAGCAGCAAATGTGCTGGCACTTCCTAGTCTGTTTGTAGTGCAAGCCTGGTGATTGGTCTCGAGCTTCTGATTCTCTTTGGTGATGTTAATCACTGCTGAACCAAGATAAGGCTATGCTGCTGTGGGTCTCTGCTTGCTCAGGTGAGCTTAGTCCTGTTGTTGAGTCTAAATGAAAACTATTTTACATGCATGCAAACAGTTGAGCCCAAATATGAGCTTGGCTCCAGAGCACTGTAGAAGCTCTTTGTGCCAAGCCTGGAGTAGTGCAGGGAGCTGAGGAGACTGCCAGCAGATTCCTGCAGCCAGGCTTTAACAAAGTGTACTGTGGGTACTCTTGAGCCTAGAGCCATAGGTGGCAACACTGATGGAAAATGTCTAAGTTAGTTTGAGGGACCTGGTCATCCTTTCATTGTGCTGAAGGTCTAGATCTGAAGTATTGCATGACAGGGATGCAGGAGAAGCATGGTATGCAGAACTGGAAGGATGGGAAGGATCTTGAGGACTACGGAAAGACAGTCTGGAGCCAAAAGCCTGAGGGATATTGCAGAGCTGTAGTGACCTGAATGCAACCAGCACTTCTTGTTTCAGATTCCAGATAGTTGCATCATGTGTCACTGGCTTCTTTAGCTTTCTGCTCCCCATGGTGTGATTTTGGCCTGCTAGCACTGGCTGGACTTTTGGTGCAAGTGTCTTATCTGATGATTTTTATTCATTTTGTGGTTACTGGGCTGTTAGTTTGTAACACGGCCGTCATGACTTCTTGACATGCCAGAGGTGCTTGGTTCAGTTCTCTGGTCTTCTTACAAGAGGCATAAAGTAGGTCTAAAGGGATCACAGTATCACAGTATAACTAAGGTTGGAAGAGACCCCATGGATCATCGAGTCCAACCTGTCTCCACAGACATAGAATACATAGAATACATAGAATAAACCAGGTTGGAAGAGACCTTCAAGATCATCGCGTCCAACCCATCACCAATCCAACACCGCCCAAGCAACTAACCCACAGCACCAAGCACCCTGTCAAGTCTTCTCCTAAAAACCTCCAGTGATGGCGACTCCACCACCTCCCCAGGCAGCCCATTCCAATGTGCAATCACTCTTTCTGTATAGAACTTTTTTCTAACATCCAGCCTGAACCTCCCCTGGCGCAGCCTGAGACTGTGTCCTCTTGTTCTGGTACTGCTTGCCTGGGAGAAGAGACCAACATCTGTCTGTCTACAACCTCCCTTCAGATAGTTGTAGAGAGCAATAAGGTCACCCCTGAGTCTCCTCTTCTCCAGGCTAAGCAACCCCAGCTCCCTCAGCCTCTCCTCGTAGGGCTTATGTTCCAAACCCCTCACCAACTTTGTTGCTCTTCTCTGGACTCGTTCCAGCAAGTCAACCTCCTTCCTAAACTGAGGGGCCCAGAACTGGACACAGTACTCGAGGTGCGGCCTAACCAGTGCAGTGTACAGGGGCAGAATGACCTCCCTGCTCCTGCTGGCCACACTGTTCCTGATGCAGGCCAGGATGCCATTGGCCCTCTTAGCTGCCTGGGCACACTGCAGGCTCATGTTCAGTCTACCGTCGACCAGCATGGCACCAAGTGCCACGTCCAGTCTCCTCTTGAACACCTCCAGGGATGGTGACTCCACCACCTCCCTGGGCAGCACATTCCAATGACGAACGACTCGCTCAGTGAAGAACTTTCTCCTCACTTCGAGTCTAAACCTCCCCTGGCACAGCTTGAGACTGTGTCCCCTTGTTCTGGATCACTTGAAAGTAGTGAAGGGACACCACCAGCCCTGCCTGACCAGCCAATCCTGACTCTGTCCAGCATTGCCAGAGGCAGGTGAGACTTCTTCCATGTTTGTCATGCCTGCTTTCTCATGGAGGGAAAAGAAGTGCTAAACTGATGCTGCGTGTTTGTTTTGGTTTTGTGGTTTGTTTTGGTTTTGTGGTTTGTTTTGGTTTTGTGGTTTGTTTTTTACCTTCTTCCTGCAAACTGAGTGCAGGAGGAGCACCTGCTTTCCTGCACTATCTCAGTTTCCCTCCCTTTGTGTGTTATCTGGTCGGCTGGAGAAGCCTGGTGCTGGAGGTAGGAAAACTCCCCGTGCTGTGTGTCTGACCCCCTCCTCCCCCTCTCTCACAGTGTTGTTACTGTTGCATCTGCTCCCCAGCCTCCTGGGCTGTTCAGCGGGGGCTCCATCAAGTTTGTGTGACCTTAGCACTGTATTCATGCTGGAGGAGTTAGCTTCTGTAATGATGTCAACTGATGAGGTTAGCAGGATGGTGGCGGCCGCGATAAGACATGACATGTTCTAATGATTCGCCTTAGCGAGCTGCGTGTGTGTGTCGGGGGGGGCACGGAGGGGCTTGGAGAGGGGAGGTGGGGGCCCCACAGGTGCCGACAAAGACTTTGACCTTTGCTGCTATAATATCAGTGTTTCACAGGCAGGGCGGTTCGGTAACCCACTTTCAGCCCATCAAAAATTGATTTAATTGCAATTTTTTCCCCCAATTAGGAGCACTGGAGCTTAACTAATTGGAGTAATAGAGAGTAATAAGGCTCTGATAAAAAGCCTTCCTCTGCCTCCTTTGTATCTTGTGTCATCGCCTGTCAGAGGTCAGAGAGCTTGCATATTCTATTAGGCAGAGTTGCCTTCATTTGTACAAATTAGTTTACCCAACAGTAATTAAAATGCCAGTGCAGGTCGGGGAGAGCTGAATACAATTGATGGGCACGTTGGTGAAGGATTTGACAGCTCCGGTGGCCTCCCTTGCCAAAGCGTGTCAGTGCTGAATCAAAGGCTACACAAACCCACAGACCCGTGTGTTTAACCCGTGGCACCATCAGCACCAACTGATTTCTCTCTTCTCCACTCTCAGTTTTGGACTTGATTTCTCTTCTCCTTCTTTTCTCATACTGCTTGAGGGTTTTGAAGAGAAGGTGTTTCACGTCTTTGAGTTGTCCTTTCCGTTAATCGCTTTCATAACGCTACTGCCACCCCCCTGTCCTGTCTCCCTGGGTGCTCCCCCTCCTCTGCCCCCACCTTCCACATTCCCAGCTGCAGGGCTCTGTCAAGTAATAACTTCTTTGTTTCCCAGTCTGATGAGTCTCTGTATATAATAGTCTCCAAAATGGAACAACGATGTCCAGTTCCAGGGGGTGAGGGAATGTGCAAGGAGGAAGGAACAGACTCTTGCCCGTGTCCAGCAGATTCTGGATTTGAAATCCCCAAAGAGCATAACAGGACTTGAGAAGCAATCTGTTTACAGTAGAAGAGAAGGGAGCAAGTCTGGGGCATAGGGGAAGATCAGAGAGACGAGGTTGGAAAGAACCTGTTTCTCACAGGTTCCCTCAGTGTTGCATTGCAGGGTTACCAGCTCAGGCAATGCCTGCTCTGAAGGCTGGGCTGGCAGTGAGGAAGGTATGTATTGTACAGTGGGATTTGTATCTCTCAAGCTGAGATTGTTTCCAAACCTCAAGAGAAGCAGCATCTTTCCAAAAGCTTTGATGGGCAGCACCCTCTTCCCCTCTTGTTTGTCCACATCTGGCAATATTCTGTCCAGAATGGGGTAGAGAGGGACGCTACAGATGGCATGAAACTGCATAGTTGGCACCTTTGGGATCATTGCAGTTGGACTGTAGCTAAAGCACTACTGCTGTTGCCAGAAATGCCATGGGTTCTTCCAACAACCACAAGTCAGTCAGAAAGAAGTTCTTGTGTTTCTTCCAACAGCACTGCCAGGATGTGTATTCTCCCATCTCCTGTCCCAGTTTCTATTGTGGGGGGGATGATCTCTAATGAAATGTGTCTTCTGTAGCATAGAGAAGGTTGGCTTTAGGAGAAACAGTTCTCTTTTTTTATTCCTCTTTTTTGCTTTTTCCTCTACCCAGTGGGAAGTTTCAAATGGGAAAGAGAAGATCAAAGTATTAGATGAGGTGGAAAATGTCTTGCTTTGGACAACAAAACCATGCTGTATATGAAGTATCTGCTTGTCAATGCTCTACAAAACCCTTGCTTTCCTGCTACAGAAAAGGTGGAAATAGGGTGTTGGCTTGTTTGTTGTCATTACATTTGTTTTGACCTCCTGGGGGGTCCCAGTTGAAGATATGACCTGTGATGGAAGCTCTGCAGTGGTGCCTTTTGGAGCAAGCTTGTGGTCCTAGCAGCTTTCACGGGGCAGAGGAGAGCTTAGTGGGGAAGGGGCTTCATCTCCAAGGCCATCTGGACATAGAGGGTTTTATGTGGCATGCAGGTGCATTTGGTACGTCAGTAGTATCATATATACTTCAGAAAGATAGGTCATTCCTGCAGTTATATATGGGAGGTCTTGTGCTTTCCTCTTCCCAAACCAGTCTCTCTTCAGTCTGACCCTGAAAGCATTGTACACAAAATAAACAACACTGACTAAGCTTAGTAACTCAGCTCGAGCTCCTTCTCTTGGACAGCAGCAAGAACAGTTGTGAAGACCCAAGTCTTTGATTCTTTAGCTCAAAGGTTTTTAGTGCTGTGTTTTGTGCTTCCTGAGATGGTCTCACTGAGGGCAAACTGAAAGAATCAGTCCTGGTAGCAAGCTTCAGTTCTGATGAACAATGTTTTGGAAGTTTGGCAGCCAAGCCTTACAAGTTTAGCCACAGTTTGCATGTTGTTTTAGACCTACCAAATCTGACTTGTGTTGCCTTTTCACTTGGAGTGAAACTGGCACTTCTGCAAGGTTCCCAGTTATTAGAGGCCTGGGGGTTGAAAGTGCTTGTCTGCAGACCAGACTAAAGCTGAAGAGGGGCCCTGTATTATCCTCTGGGAATCCAGACTCCCATGTCAGTTCTCCCAGCCTTTAACAGTTTCTCACTGGCACAGTTTCCTGTCCATGTCTGTCTTGTGAATGCTGCTTTCTAAGTGTGGCAGTGAAGGTGAACCACTCTTCTGGAAGAAGTCTTATCTTTGCTTGCTAATAGGCTCCAAGCTACTAAAAGATAAGGCCTGCAAACCTGATCCTGCTGAGGTATGAGACAAAATTCCTGTTGACTGAATGGAATCAGCATTACCCAGAAGAGACTTTTTTGTGGCCCTGGGGCCTGTGTGCAATGCTGGAGAGAAATCTCTTCATCTAATGCATGGGTGTTTTCAGGTTTGGGTGTTTTTTTTTTTGGTGTGGCTTGTGGGTTTTTTTTTGTTGTTGTTTTGGGGGGTTTTTTTGAGGGGTAAGGGCTAAAGAGGGAAAACTGAAGTCCAGAACTGACAGCATGAGTGGGGATTAGGCCTTGCTGTTCCTCCCACCTTTTTCTCCCTGATGGTGTGCCTCCATGCTAATTTAGACCTGTGGCAACCATCAAAGCCTTGTGCATACCTTCTGCACAAAGGGAGCTGTCTCCCATGTGAGTGTGCTCTCTGCTGGGACAGTCAGTTTGTCCCCCAAAAGAAAAATCTTAAGCACCCAATTGCCTGCTTGACTGACTCCCTGACTGCTATTATGTTTCCAACCACGGTAATTGGCTTTGGTAGTTATTAATGGATTATGTTTGAGGAGGGAGGGACAGAACCCAACACCTAGCTTAGTAGCTGAGGGACTCCCTCACCAAAGTGCTGCTTTCCAGACATGGGGATGGACCAGTGAGCTGTCAGAGTGGGTGTCTTTTGCATATTTTCCTCTGAGGTGGGAGATGCTGGCAAAAGGGAGATATTCCCCCTTCTCCTGCACTATGTTAGAGAGCAGTCAGGTATTGAGCAGAAGCCCTGTTTCTGTGTATGCAATAATGAGTAATTCCTCTTGGCTGCTGCACAGCAGCTGGAATTGGCTTTTGCTTAGACTTTGATCAGGGACTTTCATGAAGAAGAATGTGTGCACCCTGAAGCACCTGTGTAGGGAGCCCTTTGGGACAGGTACATAGACCCAACAGCATGTGCACTGCCAAGGAGTTTGGCATTTTGCATGTAAGACAGACTGGTTAGAGAGACTTTGAAATAGCTCTGGTGCTGCAGGCCTTGTCTAACCCTGAAGGGCACCTAAGGGTCACAGAATTTGTGGACACCTCCAGGTATGTGTGTTTGGGTAGGGAGGGATAAAGCCCTCAAGAAAAAGAGGCTCCGTAGCTGTGGCTGTTCCTCAATTACTCAGCTAAACCACAGCTAGGAGGAGTCCTGACTTCTGGCCCTGCTTCTGCATGGCTCTTTGGCTTTGATTGAGTTGAGTGTGTGGACCACGTAGCTGCTTGGTGCCTTGTAACACCACCAGCAGTGCTTTTCTCAGGAGTCAAGGACACTGCAAGAATCCCTCCCTGATGCAGCAGAGGCGTGGAGACACCTTCTGATTTCCAAGGGAAGAATGTTGTAGAGGATCAAAGGAATGTTTGAAAACTGCTATTTTTAACAGACATGATATTGTTTCCTTATTCTGCTTTCCTCTCTCAGCTGCCAGCCCCATGTCATGCTGCAAAAGATGTTTAGGCAAAGCATAGAGCTGGCTTTTATTTAAAGAAGGCTCCACTTCCTGCACTTGTGCTATCCTTGTTGCAATGACTTAAACACAGTTTTGGCTTTTTATTCTTGGTAGCTGCAATAAGTGTGGTTTTGTGAGGGGTCATTTGTAGCTTACTTAGAAATCTTTGTGTGAGCTGCTTTTTCTTATTTGGACTGAGGGTAGGAAGCTGGCACAAACCAAGCAGTATGGTGTGGACACCCACAGCACCTGTGTTCCTGCTCCTTGGTTCTTCAAGGATTTTTTAACCTGTCTCAACAACTAGTGGCTCAAGCTCAAGCTCGTGGCTGTCAGACAAGCTCTGGAGCTAGCACGTGCAGCAGAGACATAGCATTGCCAAAGAGGACCTTGGAGTGGGCCTTGCTGTGGAGTGTGAACTGAGCCAGATAACTGCTGCAGGATTGCTGTGCTGCCTCTTTTGGAAACTGCTTGAGCACTGGGAAGGGCAACCTGATCTGGCTCGAAACTGGCCCTGCTTTGAGCGGGCTGGACTGGGGACCTCCGTTCTGTGATTCGTTAGGCCTGTGGTGCTGCAGCCAATTCATGGTTTTGCATAGAAGCTGGCAGCAAACAGAGGCAGTGAGACATGAGGTGGGAAGTTAGAGGGAACTTTCCACAGGGTCTTTCTGCAACTTGCAGTGTTCAGTATTGTGCTAACTGTTTTGAAAATGTCCTTGTAATTTACAGCTGATGCTGGCTTAGGTTTTCTCTTTATGTGCGCAGATACATCCTTACATCCTGTCAGTTCTCCGCTGTTGTGACCTGCTGCATCTGGGAAGCTCAACTGCTGGAGAGCTGTAGAGCTCTTCCCCCTTTGCTGCTGCATTCCCCTGGTGAACTGCAGTGGAAAATGCTGAAATAGTCTTGAACTAGAATTCAAAGTCTGTCTTGTAGCCTGTTTTCTCTATCTTGTTCATGCACTATTTCTTTGAAACAGGAGAATCAGTAAGTGGTTTTGATGTTTGCCTCCCTGTTTTTTTTTAAACAGCTCATTTGTGACTGGGACAGCCTGCTGTGGACACCCCTCACCTCTGAGAATCTGGGACCTGGAGAGGTAAGTGAGCTTCCAGGTTATAGGGAAGGACTTGAAAAGAGAGGTGAATAGCAATGAGGAGTGCAATATTGGAGATGTTGTAAAATCATCGTGCTGGAGCGTGTCCAGAGAAGGGCCACGAGGATGATCAGAGGGCTGGAGCACCTCTCCTATGAGGACAGACTGAGGGAGTTGGGAGAAGGCTCTGAGGAGACCTTATTGTGGCCTTCCAGTATCTTAAGGGGGCCTACAAGAAAGCTGGTGAGGAACTTTTTAGGGTGTCAGGTAATGATAAGACTAGGGGGAATGGAAAGAAAATAGAAATGGGTAGATTCAGAGAAGTTCTTCCCCATGAGGATGGTGAGACAGTGGAGCAGGTTGCCCAGGGAGGTGGTAGAAGCCCCATCCCTGGAGGTTTTTAAGGCCAGGCTGGATGTGGCTCTGAGCAACCTGATGTAGTATAAGGTGTCCCTGCCCATGGCAGGGAGGTTGGAACTAGATGATCCTTGAGGTCCCTTCCAACCCTAACAATTCTATGATTCTGTGATTCCTTTAGTCCGTGTAGGCAAGGGGTGTTTAAACATGAGATGTGGGACAGAGTAGGGAATGGAGCAGACATGTGGAAAGGTGTACTGGGGGGGTTCTGGTTTGGTAGGGATCAACTTGACTTTTTTCCCCATCTTTTCTAGTTGAGGGCACAGCCATCCTGTGTTTTTCCCATTACCAATGTACAGTCAGAATATGCCCATTACACCTTCCTTTTTGTCTGTCTTCAGCCTGAGAAAGAGAGGTGAGGGATGTGATCTGCATCCTCCCGTTCACCTGCTTGTCTGTGGTGCTCAGAAGCCAGAGCAAACATTAGGCTCTACACCTATTTTGTCCTGGCTGGTGTTTCTGGTAGCTTGGGGAGATGAGGAGTGGCAACATGTTATCTATGGAAGTGACTTAGGCATATTGTCTTCTCTCTGTCTTAATAATCACTGAGGAGGTTAATTGCTGTGGCCTCTGATTTGGAGCTGTTGAGTAGTTCCTGTTTGGTGAAGGTGCTGACCTTAGTAACTGGGGAAATGCTGGGCTCAGATCCTGATGTGAGACTCAACTGCTGACAAATTTGAAACTCTCAGCCTGGGGGTCTTTCTGCAGTGATGGACAGATAGCAAATATTTGACAGGATTATTGAACAGAAGCTCAGCTTTCGAGGACTAGTATGCCCTAGATAGGAGTGGCGTGGCGCAGGCTATCAAGGGAGTGCTGTCAGGATTGGGGTGAGCTGCTGGGCTCTGGGAGGGAAGAGAAGGGGGGCAATGGCAGAAAGGGCCTGAGGTGTGTCAGCAGAGCTGTATTTGGGTATAGGAGGTAGAGGAGGATTGATGTGGAGGTAGGGTGGATGTGAGGCTAGCTGCCTTCTAATCTATAGTTCAGGTAGATTAGAGATTGAGTCAGCTGCATGAAATACAAATATAAACCCATTTGTTTTTCTCTGAGGTAACAAAAAGAAAGATTTTTCAAATGTTGCATCCCTCAAGAGACAAACTAGACCAGGCAAGATGGTGCCCAGTGCATTCAGTTGTGGTGAATGTTTCTCAGTGATCTAGCCCAGTAGTGCCTTTGGAGTACCCCAGAAGGATGCAGGCTGTGCTGTGATAACCCTGCCCATCAAGTCTTCTGGCTGTTCTTGAATAGAGGTATCTAATAGGGGTGAGGAGATAGGCAACCCTCTCCCCCCTGTCCCAGCCTCTCTGACAGCCTTTCCCAAGGAAGCTTGAAGAGATAATAAAGCTGTGTAGAAAATAGGATTAAGGTAATGAACAGGCACAACGGAGTTTGATCTTTCAATAATGTCAAAGCCTGAGTGACAGGCAAATAAAAAAGCCAAGGCAACCTAGGCCATTGGGCCTCTGATGCAATGGCTGGAGTGTCAAACTTATTCTTCCCTCTTCACCTGTCACAGCTGGAATGCACCATGCCAGTGGGTCTTTTCCTCTCTGGGGACCTGTGTGTGAACTGGGAGTCTTGTCAGCACGTGTAGGACAGGAGACTGAGTAGGGAGCGCAGCCAAGAAACCAGCAAATGAAGCTTGATGTGATCATTCATAGTGAGGGAGTACAGAGCTGTCCTTCCAGATCATGACTTCTCCATAAACTGGGGTTTTAGGTTTGAGTTGGTTGGTTGGTTGGTTTGTTTGTTTGTTGTTTTTTTCAGCCCAGCAGAGCATTGGGTGCCAGAACCAATCTCATAGGGAAAAGCTATTTGCTCTTCTGAGGCTTGTACATGTTGTCACCCTGGTCACACTCCAGAATTGGGAGCATGGCACAGAAACTCATCTTAAAGCTTCTCAGGACTGAAAAGCCCCTCCTGTACCCAATGTTTCCTGATAACACCTGGAAGATAGAGCCAGCCCTACCCCCCTCCCCCGCCAAGTTTTCAGTTTAGCTCTTCTTTGTGGCCACAAGGGCCAGAATCTGACCTGCAGAGACTGAACCCAAGAATGTTTTCTGCAAGAGCAGAGTCCAGGCAAATTTTTTGTCAAAAAAGAGGTGGAGTGATGCTTCAGACCACAGGATGCTTATCACCACTTAGATGTTTAGTGCTGTCCAAGACCAGTTAGTTCAGTTAACTGGGATTTTGCTGTGTGGGGGAGTAACATTGCATCAGTTTCTGTGGCATTCTCTTTCCCTTGGAGTAGGTGGTCTCTTTCCCTTGGAGTAGGTGGTCTCTTTCCCCAACAGCTGAGAGCTGGAACATGCTACAAAAGGATTTAAAGCTTAAATAACCTTTTGTGTACTGATCTTCTTAGTTCCAGGCCAGATAAGTCCTGGGCTGATGCTCATAGCTGTTGGTCATGGTATGTGTTTGTATTTATGACCTTCGCAGTTCCCTGACCCTGGGGCTGCCATTCTCATCCCTCCAAGAGGAAGAGCATAATGTCTTCATCTGGAAATATGTTCTGGGCTTTGAAAAGGGCTTGGTTGGGTTGGATGGCAAGGAGATTTTTTTTTTCATGGGGAAAGGAAACGCCTCTTGCTGCATCCCACCCCCACCACTGTCTTTCATTTCTGAGTCTGCTGAAATGATGGTGTCGGATCAAAGCCACAACAGGCAGCAACAAGCAATTGTCAAGGGGAGTCTAAAGCAGGGGAATGACCGCCTAATGCCAAAGACACTCTCTCTGATGGCTGAAATTCCAGCTGCTGCTACACCTGGCCCTTTCTCCTTTAATGAGAAGGGGTTTTCTTCTTTTCCTTTACACTTTTGAAGCTGGCTAGCTGCACCTCTGGAGGACATATCTCATCTCACAGGTGCTATGTTGTGCCACCTGATTGCTTTTAGATGTGGGAGCTGGGACTGTTTAGTCTGGAGAAGAGGAGGCTCAGGGGAGACCTTATTGTTCTCTACAACTACCTGAAAGGAGGTCGTAGCCAGGAGGGGGCTGGTCTCTTCTCCCAGGCAACCAGCACCAGAACAAGAGGACACAGTCTCAAGCTGCACCAGGGGAGGTTTAGGCTGAATGTTAGGAAGTAGTTCTTCACAGAAAGAGTGATTGCCCATTGGAATGTGCTGCCCAGGGAGGTGGTGGAGTCACCATCCCTGGAGGTGTTCCAAAGAGGATTGGATGTGGCACTTGAAGCCATGGTTTAGTTAGCCATGAGGTGTTGGATGATAGGTTGGACTTGATGATCTCTGAGGTCTTTTCCAACCTTGTTGATTCTATGATTCTGTGGGGAAGTTGCTGGGGATGTTGCCACTCAGGGTCAAGGTGTATGTGTTGAGGGCAGCTGTGACTAACTGAGGTGATTAGAGGTCTGCACAGAAGAGGAGAATGATTAGCAGTGTGGGCCACTGGATAGCAACCTGTGTCCTTGGGTCAAGTATCAGGCCTTGCTGACTTCTTGCAAGTTCCTTTGCCCCTTTTTGTAAAGGATATGATGGCATCTGCCCCTCTTGCCAGGGGCAGGGATTTCTTCTCCCTTTTGCTTTTCCCTGCTGAGACCTTCCTATCTCACCAGCAGTGCTTGTGTGTGGCTCAGCTGAACAGCCAGTTAATGGCAAGCAAGAGAAAAAGAAACTTTCTTCAGATCCTGTTCCTCTTTCTTTCTTTCTTTCTCTTCCCTTATATTACCACCTTTGGAGTTTAAACTCCTTGGGAAATGAGGGTGACAGACCACTGGGAAGAGCTCCAAGGCCAGCATTTGTCATTTGCCTTCAGAGAACTGTTGCTCCCCAGCCTATTGTGGTGGTCTACATGTCTTTAGGTGACATGCTGGAAGGATATTTCTCCATAAGGTAGGATACTCCAGAGTTTGATTGGCATCAGCTCTTGGAACTGTTCTGCCAAGGCCAATGCTTGAAATGGACCAGAGTGTTGTCTGGCATGGTAGTCCTCATGCTGTGAACACTCAGAATGCACAAGTCCTACGTTCTTTTTTCCTGTGACACAACATGACAGATGCAGGGCATGAGAGCTGCTGTGAAAACCGAGCCAAAGTTAGCTGTGCCCTGCAAGCCACCCCAGGTCCTCTACCTTTTAAACATCCAGTCTTTGTCCATCTCCTCCCCCCTTTTGAAAGCATTTTTGGCAGAGTGTTCTTTTTGTTTAAGAACCCTCTAATTTCTTGTTGGGTTTTTCTCCCTCTCCTGAGCCCTTTGAAAGTGGCTTTACGCTGTCACTGACACCAAACTGACACTTTGCGTTTCCCCACTTCTTATCCCTTTATGGCAACAGATGTTGAAATTTTGTATCCCTTTTATCTGTCCCTCTTTGCCCTCTTCCTGTAATTAGGTTTCCCTTGTTAGCAGTACAAAGTGGCCCGGTTTGCTGCCTGGCCTTTTGAGCCATTGTGTCTGAGCACATTTTTTTTCCCCTCCTCTTTGGGAAGAGTTCCTTCCCCCTTAAGTAATAGGCAGGGTGTGGGCCAAAGCTGCAGCTTTTTCTTGTTTCTTTGTTCTCCATTTATCTCTGCCACCTTTTTCAAAGGGATGGGGAAAAAAAAAAAGTAGAGAGTGCGTGGAAGGGGAAGATACAGAGTTGTTTCTTGACCATTGGGCCCCCCTGCTCTTCAGGTGTTTAATGCAGGTGCCTTTGATGTCTACACATTTTGGGGAGACTGGAGGTAGAGGATTCGTGAGAGTAACTGGTGAATGGAGGAGAAGAGAGATTCAGGTGTGGCTGGTGCCTTCAGCAGAGGGATGGGGAGGAGTCTTGCAGGGTAGCCAGGCAGCTGCTGAGGAGGTTTGTAATCCATGTTTACCTCTAGTGCTATTGCATTGTGCTTTTTCTCTCCAAGAACCAACGCGAGAGTTACCCTGATAAGGACCTAGCTGGGCTTTGCTAACTTGCTGCTGCTTGTTCTCTGATACATGCTTCCACGGGACCCCAGATGCTAGGTTGCATCTGTCTGTGCACTGAGGTGGGCAAGAATGATTTGCTGTCTTTCAGATTTTGACATGTGTAGATCTGCATCCACTTTGGTGGCTCTTCAGAGCCACTGAGTGAGTGAACATGAACAGCTGTCGACAAAGGAGGAGAGCTTGAGAACTTGGGCTCCTTGTGCTGTTCTTAAACAAGTGTCATTTGACAGTTGCCTTATAGAACACTGAACACCCTGGTTAGTTGATCACTAGTGATGCTTTCCTGTTTTATTTCAGTCCTTCTTGGCCTTGTGTTCTGTCATACTCGGATTTATTTTTAGTGGGGAAGTAGGTAAATGAAATTAGAATCTGCAAGGCTAGTTCTCAGTTATAAAGGTTACTAAATGTTTTCAGGAAAAGCTTTTAACCTAGAAACTTGGCCCAGGATGCACAAGTAGACTTCTTAGTGTCGTGTTCTAAACCAAGTTCTGTAGAAGACCATTCTCTCCATAGCCTTGAAATCCAAGTTTTAAACAAGTTTGAGACCCTCTATATTTAATAACAAAAGGTTGGGGTTGGTTTTTTTTTTCAGTGAGGGGACCAAATGGATTCAGAACTGGAGTTACTACATCAGAGGAAAGATAACAGAGTTCAAAAACTGAGAAGTCACCTAGGCCTTTAATTTATCCAGTTAGAGAGAAGTGGGTGGATATCTCTGGTAACAGGAGAATCAAGTGATAGCAGATACGATGAGCTTTGAGGTCTCTTCCAACCTTGGTGATTCTGTGATTATCATGGCACTGATTAAGTCTCACAGGATTTGAGGGGCAAAATTATCATAACACCATTCTGTAGATGCAGAATGCCCTGCTTTTCTGTAGATTCACCATGCCAAGTATCATCTTTTTCTAAAGAAATTCTCTTCAGGCTTTGTGGGAAAGAGACCCCTTTCAGGCTTGGGCTTCTTTCTCAGCATCTCTGTCTTGGCTGAATGCAGTTTGCAATTGCAATAAACAATCCAAATCTTGCCTAGCAGTGAGCTAAATAGCTTTCTGGGTTGTGCTTACATCAGGAAAGTGAATGCAAATGTGTGTCTTCTGCTGCCACCACTCAAGCAGTGGAATGATCCACAGATAGTTGCTCTTCCTCAGATGGCTGCTCATTCCCTTTTCCCAAGGTGGTTCTGCTTGGTTTTTGCTGTGCTGTTTCCCCATCCTGTCTACAGATGGCTTTGGTTACTCTTTTAAATCTTTCATTTGAGGTATTCCCATTTATATGTCCTTTGGTTAATCAGGAACACAAACACCATGGCTTCTTCCTGAAATTCAAAAGAAAAAGGGTTGATGGAGGGTTGGGGTCTGTTGTAGGAGAATTCTTGTCTTCAGGTGACCCTTTGTTGACCCATGTAAAATTAGTTTGGCTCAACTGTCTTTGGATTTCTGATTTTGTCCTTGGGAGTCATTCTCTGCAGTAAGGTAGACAAAATGGAGAGTTTGGATTTAGATCTAAGCAAAGGGGAAAGCAGATACTCCTTCATGGAGCTGACAGTCCCAGTTGTGACATGAGCAGCAAGACTACTTATAAAGAGGTCTCCTGCCTTCAGGCATGAATTAATCACTTGTCCATATGAAATTTCCCCCTCCAGTTCTGCAGCTCTGAACTGCAGGATTTCATTCCCTTGTTCCTGAGATCTTGAGTGTTGTTGGAGGCAGGACAATGGTCAACTACTTGAGGTAGTGCTAGAGAAACCTTGCTGCTGCATGGAGCTTCTTAAGTGTCTGTCTCTTGGGTAACTGTTCCTTTTAGCAGACTTTGTTGTGTTTAGAGCTCTGTCTCTTGGCTATAATGGACAGCTTCAGTCTTGCCTGTGCAGTGTATCGCCTATGTGTTCTTAAAACCTTTTGGGGCTGTGTGGTTACTTACTGATTTCTGGTGGATTTTTTGACATTGTCTTTCTGAACCTTCTCATCTGATCTGGAATCTTCCAGCTTCCTTTTGCTAAGAGGGCTCTGGTGCATCTTAACCTAAAAGTAGAACTCTTGTAAGAGGAAGAGCATAGAAGTATTTGTCCTAAATCCTTTCCTCCCCATGACAGTCTTGGGCCTGTCTCGCTACAGATGAGCGTGAGGCCAGCTCCTGCCTCTTGAATACGTGCATGTCCAGGGCATGCTGTGGCCTTTGCACTCCTGTTCAGGCATATTTATGACAACTTCACAAGGCCCTGAACAATTGGAGAGCGTGGGTGGGGGCTGGACACTCCAAGCGCATCAATCAGTTTCATCCCTCTGAGCCAAAGCAAAAGCAATCTTTATTTTTCCCTGGGTTGAGAGAGAATCAACAGAGGCAGGAAAGAAGAATAGGAAGGAGTGAATGAGGAACCCCCTCTGCCACTGGCTAGCAGTAGCTCATTTAAACAGATGGCTTTGTTTTGATTTGGACTCTCCATTTTTTTGTCTCCCTACTAAAGGAGACCTGCAGAGCTCTGTCCAGAAAGGGAGCAATACAGCCGCCTGTTCCCACACAAGTGGGGCGAAAGGCGAGAGGCTTTGAGAATTCCCTGCTTCTTTTCCTCACCTCCTTCTTTTTCTCTTCCCCCAAGAAATCACAGTTTGAGAGAATTCCCCCCTACTCCTCCTGTTGGAAAGAAAGACAGAGAAGACATTCTTGACATTCTTTGCAGAGAAAAGGGGTTAAATGTCTGAATTTGGGGGTCACCATGTTATACAAATTGCAATCTAATCGTTTTTGCAAGAACACACGTGTGCTAAGAAAAGGAGCCCTGGACAAGAAAGAAAAGGGGACAGACAACCTTTTTTGTCCTATCTTCTTTTTTTTGTGTCGCCCCAAGGTTTTGGACTATTGTCACGTCCTGTCTCTCTCCCCTCCTCACCCCCGAGAGAGAGAACATTGGTTTTATAGTTAAATTGCTTCGTAAAGCAGAAGGGCTTGGTGCCATTTCTGTTTGTTTTCCCAAATAAAAGCCCCAGCAGGGTCTCTTTTGCACCGTTGTGGCTTTATTTGAAGAAACTGGCTTTTTCCCATAGCCCAGTGTGTCAGTTTATCCTCTGAACTTAACCTTACGGGAACCCGAACAACAAAAACTCACAGGGTCCCAGAGCTGGAAAGGTAAAGAAATTGTATCTTTTTATTGGACCATTTAAAGCGTGTGTGGGCCAATTCAGAGAAAGCAAAAGAAAAGGAGGCAAAACTCCCTCTTCTGTGTCTCCCCCCACCCCCTCCGCAACACAATCTTAAACCGTCGTTGGTGTCATTCCCCCCTACTGCCTCGAGTCCCTTCAGCTGCCTTGAGGAAGCTGAAAGAGGCATTTCTCCTGAAAATCACTCATAACAGCATCTCTGAGCCATTTCACATGAAGGTACTCACTCAGTTCCCCAAGCCAGTCCCACATCTCCCTGCAGGAATTAGTAGCCTTAATTAAATGCAAGAGTAGCCTGAGAATAACTCCGAAGAATACCTTTGCTGAGGACCTATGCTCCTCCCTATGAACATTACAGATGTTGTTTGACCAAGTCCTTCCCTTCTTAGCATAAGCTGCTGTGTCCCTTGGGTGCCTCAGCTGCTGTTGCAAAGCACCTGGAAAAGATGAGAGCTCAGCTCTTCCCTTTGGATTTGGTGTGTTCTCCAAATTGGATGACAGTTGCTGTGCAAATGCCGCACTCTGGATAATTGTTTTTAAATGGATTTTGTTTCCTTTCTCTGTGTGATGCTCAGCTCAAATACCCCAGTGGTTTGAACTGAACAGTGCTCTTTCCACTTTTTTTTGTTTTTAAGGATATGCTTCCCACCTGGCTTGTTTTAAGTAGTTATTGGAACTGAGATACTGGTTTAGAGCTCTGCTCAATTTCTGAGTCCTCACCTGCTTATGTGCAATGCCTTCTTCTCTTTGATGGATGATCAACGTTCACAGATGAGGTTTCCAGAGCAAATATATCCTCAGTTTCTCACATCTGTTTTCAGCAGGTGTTCTGAACTCAGCAGTTTCCTACAATTTGCATATTTTTATAATATAATTTCTAGTGAATCTAGGTCACCAGAAATTGGGGGGGGGGGGAGGGGGGGACGTGTTTATTGTTTCATCCCAGCTTTTGGAGTGTATTTCATGTGCATGAGAAAAAAGTGGCCAAGACTTGCAGCAAATGAGCAGGGTACCAGGAGGGATATGCAGACTTCTTTTGATACTTTGCTGATAGCTAGAGTCCATGGAAGTCCTGAGCTTTATGGTTACACAAATGTTCACTGTGGCTTGGGAGGCTGTATATGGTTTTAACTTGGTGACAGCAACATCCCATGCATTATCTGGAAACTAACCATGATGGCTTTGCCAGGATTGATCTTAGTTTGTCTTCACAGTGCTTCAATGAAAAGAAAAATCAACTTAAACCAGCTTCTTTCTGCCATTCCTTGGTAGTTCACTTTGCTTTCAGTCTAGAAGGTTCTTGTCTTCTGAAGGTATCTCAATAGAAGTGCTTATGGCATTGAAATATGCTGCTTATGGCAATGAAATACAGAAATCCCAAACAAATAGCTTAAAAGTAGCTTTTCTTTTAAGTCTTGTTTTCTGAAGAACATGGGAATTGATGGAGATGAATCAAAGGATTCTCTGTAATGCCTTTCATTTATGGACTCATCCATTTGATAGCTTCCCAGGCACAGGAACTTATTAAAACATCTTGTCCTATCAGCAATGAGTCTAGAGCCTGGTGTTAATATGACCTTCCTGTACTAGGGACAAAATGGGCTGCTGGATTTGCTCTGGCTCTGTTCCTTGTGGGCTGTACCAGACTGCTGGCAACATGATTTCAGTCTGTCTAGATGCTTTAGAGAAAGTAGGAGAAAGTAGGAATATCTGTGGTTTCTAGATCAGCACTGGAGGCCTACGTGTGGGTCTGTAGGTGCTGCACTGGCCTGGGTGGTTTGTTGTTAAGGTGCTGAAGCTGAGAGCTCTGGTTCTAGACTGGCCTGTACAGAAAACCTGGACTTTACAGGAACCTTGGGATTCTGTTCCACACAGCTCCACTGGTTCAGAGTGGTCTCTGTCGGTGCCATCCAGCACTGGGACAGAACACTGGCACTATTGGCTCAGGCTGTTGAGTACAGAAAGCAGAACAAAACTCCCACCATCTGCTCTACCTGGCTTGCCTGAAGAAGGCCTGGCAGTGAAACAGCTGCTGCCTGCTACTGCTCAAGGGCAGGATGGTGGGAAGGTGTGGATCTTCCATGCTTGGGCTTTGCGGTCACTTGCTTGACTAATCTTTGTAGTACATAACAAGGACAGGGGACACTGGCCTCTGAAGTGCTGAGGATCAGCTACCTGGTTTTTGGAAGGTGTTAGAGTGCAGAGGGTGAAAAGGGCCTGCAAAGGAATGGAGAAGGCTGCATTTGGCTGGTGCTGGTGATCTCTGCAAGCTGATGAGAAACAAGGTTTCTCAGCTATCACGCCTCTTTCTACCCCTTACTGAGTAGGTATCTTCTGCCTGTGTAAATTGTTAGACCAATAATACCTCACTGATGGATTTCCATATGCTGCTTTTCTGTTGCCCATTGATGGGTTATCCTGATCCTTTAATGCATTATTAAGAATTAGTTGTGGATTTTGCTCCCTAGGAAGCAGAAGGTGTTGGGGACTGGGGTTTATTGGTAGGGAATACTAGGAATAATGAAAACTGAACAATTTGTGGGCACACAATTTATGTTGATCTCAAGACTCAGAGAGTTGTGGTGGCAGAGAGCTCCCTTCCTAGCATGGACTCAGCATAGCTGTGTATGCTGCAATGATGTGGATCTAGCCTGGCATAATGGTAGCTGGTCCACAGGCACCTTAAGCTGCTGAAAAGTGGGGGAAATATTCATCATGTTCTGCATCTTAATGAATTTCAATGTGCCTGTGCCAGAAGGCTTAGGTCTTTTGGTTTGTGTGCCCAGCACAATATGGTTTGCCCCTGGTGTCAGATTGTAAGAGCTTTGCTATAGCAGCTAATGTGTTGTTCTGTCACTGCTGAAGGACTGCTGCTGGATGCAGGGGCTGGGCCTCCCACTCAAAAGATGCTTTGGCTGACCTGTTCTTGGTGCAGGAGAATTGAACTGATTAACAAACCAATCAAGCAAGGTTTACTTTGCTGCAGTAACTTAGAAGTATCTGTGCTCTTTTCCTGCCTAGAGATAAAAGGTTGGGTTTGTTTGTTTATTTGTTTGGATGTTTAATTATTATTGTATTTTTTGTTGCCTAGGCTAGGGAGTGGAGGGAGGAAGACAGCTGTGACTGCTGGGATGCTTGGGTACCATTGCACTGAGGTGTGAAGGCATAGAGAAACACTGAGAGCAAGGCACCTGGGTGGTGTTCAGTGCTGCACAGGAAGCTCCAAAAGCAGGAGCTCAGACTCTCTGGTTTCTCCTCTCTCTACCCCTTTAATGCTGAAATTTTTCATGTGAAGATATCATCAGTCTGCCATTAAAAACTTCTGCCATCTTACAGCACTGCAGGCTGAGGTCTGATCTGAGAGATGGAAGATAATCTTTAGTGTGGTCAGGCTTGCTCTGGATGTGATGGGTGCTTTTTTGGAGCAGGGAGGTTGTGAGGAGACCTGCTGTAACCCATTTTAGTCACCTGAGAGGATGAAGAGGGCTAGTCTCAGAGAGTGCTTTTGCATCCTGCTACCTTTCCTCAGCACAGTGTTTCTCTCTCCCTGAGCTCACTTAGTCCTTTACATATTGAAGGTATTTTAGCAGGAAATATCACCAGATGTGCTACTGGTCTGCATGGCTGATGTGCAAATGCTTGTCCTGGTTTCCTCTTCTGAAGTGACATGTGCTCAGAGCACCAATCCAGGGGCTACCCTGTGAAACAAAAAGCAGTAGTGTGCAGAAATTGAGAGAGAGCTCCAAGCTGGTGGTGCTGCTCTAGAGCTCAATGAGATGGCTCATTTTCTCCTGGGAGTAGCTCCCTGCTCCTGCCTGGGTGACTAATAGAGGGCTCTGCAGTTTCAGCAGTCTGGCCCTTTATACATCTCACAGGTAGTCCAAGACTTCTTGTTTGGCAGAGCAGCACATTCCTTCTCATTCCTCTCTAGTATGTCTTGCTGCTCTGATCCACACAACTCATAGGACAAAAGCTTTATGGAACCCTTGACAGGAGTTGTGTGTATGCCCATCTGCCCTGCTGGCTTTGCAGAACTGCAGATGAAGCGATCTGTGTGCATGGAGAGGCAGCTCAGAGATGCCCATCCATGTCTCACTCCATGGGGAAGCTGAAGGCCCATCTGCCCCAGCCAAACCAGTGCTCAGACTGCAAGTGCTTCAACCTTTCAACCTGCACACAGGTGCAGAGTCGCTGCTGGGTTGGTTTTCAAGTAACCTTCCAAGGGTTAATGTATTGTGAGAAGGTTGCAAAGGGCTGAAGCCTGGAATCCCCTCGATCCCTTGCCTGGAGAAACACAAAGTCCAATAAGCCAGCACCCCTGGATTCGTGTTGGGGGGGATTAATTCATGCACTTGATGTTAAAGCTTGTCCGAGAGGTTTGCACGGGGGGGCCATCGCTAGGGCTGGTTGGCCTCTCTAAATGGTTGCTAGGGGCCTGGCATCAAGGGCCAATGTAGCTGCCCACAGCCACGGTCATGGAGGGAATTACACAGCCACAAAGAAATTGTTATTCTACATAATCTGCTCTTTGGAGAGTGACTGTGGGGAAACAGGCTGGCCCCAGCACGCCGCCAGCTCTGTGATCATAGAAGCGTGCTGGCTGCAAAGATCGGCCAGGGCTCGCCTTCTGATCCGGGGACACCAGGGCTCGAGGCGCTAATCTGCTTTATCAGCGATTTCTCTCTCCTGACACAAAGGTGTTTACTTGTTTTAACATCTCCCGGGACTCTATTTCTCCTTTTGTGTGGTCTTTATCCCCCCGACGAGGGCTTTAGCCCAGATTACAGACAGAATTAAGGCATTTGGCGATGTGCCTCAGAACTGTGTGATGCTGGATCAAGGAGCAGAAAGTAACAAAATAATGGGGGGAGATGCTGGGAGTGACCCCACTGTGGGATCCGTGCTATCGGCTTTCAGGACCGCTTCATTGTCCCTGAGAACCAAGGGCCTGTTGGAGAGGGGTGGCTGTGCAGCAGGATTTGGAAAGCAGGTGTCTCAAGGTTTATTGTGCCCAGCATTTCTGATTTAGAGGGTGTGTGGAGGAGGAGGAAGAAAAGGAGGGCTTGCAATAGAATTAGAATTAACCAGGTTGGAAAAGACCTCCGAGATCATCGAGTCCAACCCATCACCCAACACCATCTAATCAACTAAACCATGGCACCAAGCGCCCCATCCAGTCTCTTTCTAAACACCTCCCAGTGATGGTGACTCCACCACCTCCCTGGGCAGCCCATTCCAATGGCCAATCACTCCTTCTGTGAAGAACTTCTTCCTAGCATCCAGCCTAAACCTCCCCTGTGCAGCTTGAGACTGTGACCTCTTGTTCTGGTGCTGGTTGCCTGGGAGAAGAGACCAACCCCCACCTGGCTACAACCTCCCTTCAGGTAGTTGTAGACAGCAATAAGGTCTCCCCTGAGCTTCCTCTTCTCCAGGCTAAGCAACCCCAGCTCCCTCAGCCTCTCCTCATAGGGCTTGTGCTCCAAACCCCTCACCAGCTCCAAACCCCTCATAGGTGGCTATTTCAAGCACCTGGGCAGATTATCCCCTCCATTCCCAAGAGTCTGCCATAGCTGGGTATTGCTGGTGGCTGAGGCAGGTGTAGTGATACTGGGGATGGGCTGTGTCTGATGCTATTTCATGTGTCCTGGGAAAAGGGCTGAAGCTCATTCTTTCACTTTGGTAGGGTAGGCCTTCACCAGGCACCATCCCCCTGGTGAGATGCTGGTTCTGTGCATGAACAAGTAACAGAATGGTAGAGCCACAAAGCATCTGGCTTAGAACTTCATGGAGATTTTGCTTATGCTCCTTCACAGCAAATAAGGATTCAGAAGAGGAGGGAGTCAAAAAACAAAACAGCTTGCCTTTGGAAAGTTGTCTCCAGACAGTCCTGGAGTGGTTGCACTTGATCTGTCGTGTTCAGCCCTAGATATGCTGTTAGCAGTGTGACTGGAGGGGTTTGAGGAGAGCAGGCTGGGTCAGGAGAGAATGACTTGCCTGTCAGTCTGAGCTGTGTGTCAAAGATACAGGGAAATACTCTGGTAATTTGAAGGACAGTGTGTGGAGCTTGATGGGACTGACCAGGTAAGTGGCTGTTGCAGATCACCTGGGGTTTGACTGAATTGAGAATTGTCATACTTGGAGGCAAATCCCCATTACTCAGAGTACCTCTCACTTCTCCCAAGGAAAATGATCACAGTATCACAGTATAACTAAGGTTGGAAGAGACCCCAAGGATCATCTAGTCCAACCTGTCTCCACAGACCTCACGACTAGACCATGGCACCAAGTGCCACATCCAATCTCCTCTTGAACACCTCCAGGGACGGTGACTCCACCACCTCCCTGGGCAGCACGAATGACGAACGACTCACTCGGTGAAGAACTTTCTCCTCACCTCGAGTCTAAACCTCCCCTGGTGCAGCTTGAGACTCTGTCCCCTTGTTCTGGTGCTGGTTGCCTGGGAGAAGAGACCAACCACCTTTCAGGTAGTTGTAGAGGGCAATGAGGTCACCCCTGAGCCTTCTCTTCTCCAGGCTAAACAATCCCAGCTCCCTCAGCCTCTCCTCAGAGGGCTTGTACTCAAGGCCTCTCACCAGCCTCGCTGCCCTTCTCTGGACACGTTCAAGTGTCTCAATGTCCTTCTTAAACTGAGGGGCCCAGAACTGGACACAGTACTCAAGGTATGGCCTAGCCAATGCAGAGTACAGGGGCACATGATCCCATTAGGCATCAGCTGTACCTATTCCTCACCCAGCTGTGACTTATGCTGGTCACCCTCCATGACAATGGCCCTACCAGTTGCGGAAGCTGGGGCAGAGAGAGGGAAACTGCTGACTTTTGCATTCTGTTAAATCTGAGAAATGAGGTCTGGGAGACTTCTGTGACACCATCTGTGCTCTGGCTAGCTGAATTGGAAAAGTGCTTTGCTCTGAATGACTCTTCCACTATTGTGTTTCCTTGCAGTGGTCAGCTGTTGACCTGTTTAGGCACTGACTTCCACTGTGGAGCTGGAGTCCTTGACATGTTCTATGAAACGCCCTCCCTTCTCCTTTCTTGTGGGTATGACACCTACATCCGCTACTGGGACATACGAGCCAGCACCAGGTGAGCCTACCCTGCTGGCACCTGGGCCTCGTGCGAGGCTCCTGGGCTCTCCCACTGCACTGTCTAGGGACTCGCCTGCAGGCGGATCGGGCCTCAGTGGGGGAGGAGTGGAAGCTCAGCCCCTCTGTGGATTGTGCTGCCGTTGCAGGAAGTGTGTGCAGGAGTGGGAAGAGCCCCATGACAGTGCCCTGTACTGCATTCGGAGCGACAAGAACTACATGATGGCCAGCGGCTCCGCCTACTACGGCGTGGTGCGCCTCTGGGACAAGCGGCAGACCCGCTGCCTGCAGGTGAGGGCTGGCTGCAGCCAGGCAGCAGCAGAGCTTCGGAGCTGTGCTCTGGCAGCACAGGGCCTGTGTCTCTTCAGAATGAGAGAGGGGCTGCTAGGCTGCCTTTGAGGTGAGCCCAGCACAGGGAACCTGTGTGTAGGGAAAAGCCTGCTTTGCTCAGGCATCTTGGCCTCTGAGTCTGTAACTGCAGTTGGGGTCTTTGAGTTCACCTCTTCGTTGAAAGGCTGTTCTCCTGTTTTCTTGCAGAGCTTTCACCTGTCTTCACCTACCAGCAGCCCAGTCTACTGCCTCCGTTTCAGTACCACCCATCTGTATGTTGCCCTGGCATCAGCCCTGCGTGTCCTGGACTTCACAGCCCCATGAAGGGCACCGCAGCTACTTCTGCTCACCCCAAGTCAAAAATTCAAAAGAGTTGACACTTGGCTCAGGGAATTGCAGGGCAGGAGAGGTGAGAATGGTTCCAAAGGATTTTTTTGCCTGCCAGAAAGCTACAATTACAAGTGTACAAAGGGCCTGACTTTCTCAGCCTCACCTGCCTGTTGGTGGAAATAAAGGCCAATTGTCCTTTGCCCTTTTTATTTTGTGCAAGTCAGGCTTTGTTTTATTAACTTCTGGGGTTTCTCCCTTTTTTCCCTTTTTTTTTCCCCTTCTTTTTTTAATTTTATTCTTGTTGTTGGGGATACAGTGTTTGAAGGGCAAGTTAAGCCAGGGTGCCCTATCAGCTGTGTGTGCTGGTCAGGTTGAGATCAGTCAAGCTCTGAGCCATGTGAGGCAAGTCCAGACTGTGTGTGGGGTGGACTGATTTGGTGAAATGTACCTTGAGTGGGGCCCACCTTTCACCTGCACTTGCCTTCCTGACAGTTGCTGGTGGTGTTCTTCACAGATGAGAGCAAAACTTGAGCTTAAAGGCAGAGCCAGCCCTGCTTACAGTGTTTGCCTCCCCAAGCTGGCCATCAGGTCAGGCTATGCACTTGGCAGGGCTTGAACATTTGTGTTTTGCTAAATAAAACTCTGAAGGGAAACAAAAGAGAGTGTTATGGTTTTGTTTCAAGTTCCAAAGGGGCTGTGATGGCATCCACTGATCGCAGAGGCCTGACTGGGTGGAGGAGGCTGGGCCTATTTTCAGCTGCTGCTGTCTGCATGTCTAATAGATCTCTCTCTCTAGCTGGAGCCTGTGACACTGTTCCACTGAAGGCAGTTGCTGGGATCTTGGATCTCCTGTCACTTTTTCAAACAAGGAATTCAAAAAGTAAGATCTGCAGCTCACCAGCTGCCTGCACAATGAAGCTGAAAACTGGACTAGTGCGACCTCAAGGCCTTGATGTGATTTACTGGGATCCTCTAGGCACAACTAGGAGGGCTCTGCTCCTTTTTGTGCCAGCCTTCTGAACCCAAGCTGGGTTACAGAATAGCCTGAGCTTTCAGCTTTCTTGGCTGTCTGGATGAATGTGGAAGTCTGTGGATCAATGTGCTGTGGTTGAATGCAGTAGTGGCTGGGGTATGGCCCTCTGTGGGGAAGGAGATGCATGAACACAACCTGGCTGTGAGTTTGGGTGTCCTGGATAGGTAAAGGAGAGGTTTTGTCTTACAGACAGGGAGCACTTCTAGGGCAGAGAACCTAGTATGGTGCTTTGTTAGAACTCAATAGCTGATTTCCACTCTTGAGAGACTGCTCTTCCCTTGTGATGCAAAAACAAATTACTAGAGCCCCTGCCTGAGCAGAGAGGGAGTGGAATTAACCAGCTCCTTGCTTGCTTGAATGGAGCTTTCCATTCCCAGCAGATGTGAGACAACAGCTCAGGGTGCAAAGTAATCTCAAAGCATGGCTTTGCTGCAGGATCACATTCCCAGAAGGATCTTTCCAGTGCAACTCCCTATCACAGTTCCTGATCTGTGCCTGTTTCTTCTCCTGCCACTCATTCCCAATTGCTGTCCACTCTCTTGCAGTGACAATGGTGCTATATGTTTTCCTTGCATAAGAGGCAGAGCTGATGTCTAAGTGCACCAAACAATGACCTACTGCTGTAAAAAAGATGCCTTGGCTGCAACAATCTTTGATCAGCTCAGAGCTGTAGATCCCAAAGACTTTTTGCCCAAGATAGTGAATCTGGGGGGACCTATGGGTTATTTGTAACACTGAGGGGTTGCTGTATTGCTTGGAGTACTTTGGGCTCTACATATCATTAGGCATGAGATAGAAGACCAGTGAGAGAGGAAGCTGGCAAAGTTTGAGAGTGTAGGAGGCCTGTTTTTTCTCAGGTCCTGGTGTATTACAGGTCCTTTAATGAAACTGGGAGGAGGGGTGGAGATATTAAATGTCTTTGGTAGTGCCCCCAGGGAGAGGCTGTGGAGGAACCTGAGTAACTGTGGGGTGGGAGGAGAGGTTCTTTATTGCACTGGGACTTGGGCAAGGCCCCAGAATAGGAAGGAGCATGTCAGCTGAGCGGGTGAACAAGTATGACTGGCGCAGGAGACTCCTGCAGTGTGGCCACTGCCAGTCCTGCCATTTTCCTTCTGCAGTCTATGCTGATGCTTTTAGGTTCTTCCTGGCTGAAGCCTGGAGCAAAGCTGCAGCCTCATGGTGTTGGTGCCAGTACTGGTGTGTAGAAAGGTACACCCTCGTATCTCAGGTGACATTGAGGAATGGGGAAGCTGCAAGTGGGACTGGTGCACTGTCTTTTCACTGAGCTCTGACAGTCAATGGTGCCTCTGCAGCTGGGTCCTAGAGCCACCCAGCAGCGAGGCTCTGCCTGGAGATGCCACCTAGGTTCTAAGAAGTTTCTGTGGTTTCAGAGCAGTCCTCATAAGGGGAGCTATGCTGGAAGACCATGACTAGCTCACTTAAAATAGGGGGGTCTTGGGTAGGATTTGTTCAAATACGAACTGGGATGGAAGGACACATAGACACAGGGATGGTGACTGCAGAGTAGAGACCCTGCTTGCTGGAGGGCAGGTTGCTAGAGCAGCACTGCTGGGCTTGTCTTGGTGTAGGGAGTGTGGTCTGTGCAGCCAGGGTTGTGATGGGCCATGTTCATGCCCTCATGGAAGGAGCATTCTACTGCTACTCCTGTCTGCCACTACTTGCCCCTCCATGCAAATGAAGGCAGCTGCATTTCTGTTCCTGTGCTCTGCATGTCATGTTGCAGATGGCTGGTGGTAAGGAAGCAGATGAGTGTCCTCCTCTTCACCCTCTTTCAGAGGCTGTGCCCATGCAGGTCTAAGCATGGATGCTGTTCACACAGTACCAGGGTCACCAGGGTGTCCTGCTGACAGCACAGAGAACTTTGCACTGCAGCGCTGGAGGAAGTTGCTTCCAAGCACATCCCAGGCAGGTAAGGGAAGTGAGGAGGGGGTTCTTATTTTCCACATGTTACTGTCTTCAGCAATGGTGCCAGACAAAGGGAATTCCCATGGGGAATTATCCAGGTTTCATGTCTCTTCTGCTCATAGAGGATGGGGAGAGAGCTGCTGGCTGTGGATATGGTGCACTTCCTTGGTGTGCTGCTGCCTCCCACAACTCATAGAAGGATCATAAACGTGTGTGAATCAGCAGCCCAAGCAGTAAAGCAACTGACCACCCTGCAGTCTCCCTGAACCCACAAAGATTCCTCCAACAGGCTCTATTAACAGGACTAATTTTTATTAGAAAGGGCAAAATAAATACTGGGAAGCTGTGCCATAGAGCTGCCCCCACCTCAGCCTCTTGGCAGCCACTGCCTACTGGGTCTTGCAGTCGCCATCTTCACTGTTAGCTACCTTTATCTTCTTCAGCTCCTTCTGCAGCTGCTCTTCTGCTGCCAGGATCTCCTTTGGTTTCTGGTACTGCAGGACAGACAGGAATGCTCTTAGCACTCCTGCTCAGCCTCTGCTCCAAGCAGACCAGCTGGGGCCATGTGCTACCAGCACAGCTGGGGGCCCCCTGCCAAGGATGGCCTTTCTGTTACCATCTGCCTCCAAGGCCTGTTTGGAGAGGTGGTACTGTCACACTGGGGACATCTGCTGAGACCTGGAGTGTCTTTTACAGTGCAGGTAAAACTTTCTTGGCCTTCACCAACCCCTCTGGAATATCCTGGCAAGCTGTGCCCCCCCAGTTTCCCAGCATGCTCACTGACTGTACACTCACACATGTCATACATACATATAAAAATAATACACATTTTTTTAGGAGGCAGACAGAGAAAGAAGAGTTGCAGTTCCTCTGTCCTCCTTCACCCAGCTGCAGTTTAGTGCTGGGTGCAGATGTTTTTTGGCAAGGGTTTGGCCTGTAGCAAACAAGCTCAGAAGGACTCAAGGTGCTCCTCTTGGCCTATTTCCTCTGCACATGCACCTCCAGCTCCACTGCAAGGTTTCCTTCCGAGGTGATTCTCTGGGTACCTGGCTTCCACATTTGAAAAACACAAACACCTGCTGCTCTAAAACATCTGCTCCTTACTACAAGTGCGTGCCTGGTGTGGAAGGTTCTTGCATGGAAGTGTGTCCTTTCCATGTGTCCTCTGACATAAAGCAACAGGTGAATTTTTATTACTTCTTTTTTTTTAAAGGCTGAGACCTCTAAGTGCAGCTGATCCTTGGTCTTGTAAGACTTATGTTCTAAGGTAAGAGAAATTTGCTGTCACTGAGAGCAGAGGCTTGCTCAGGCCTGAGGGAGGGGATGTATGGAAAATGGGGCATGACAGACACTCTTCCACTTGCTAAGTCACCTTGAGCGGCAAGTAGGGCCCCTCCTGCGGCCTGGGCCGGCCTGGCTAGTGTCAGCATGCCCTGTGTAATCTGAAACTCCCACTGACTGTGTGACAGGGCAGGGGGGTCATCAGTGACCCTCAGCACATCTCCCTGCTCTGCCTCATTTCCCCACGTGTCAGAATTGTGGCTTCTTTGTGGAGGTAAAGGGAAGGGCAAGGCGCTGTTCTGTGCGGCCAGGAGCTCACCGTGATGATCAGGGTGTTGTTGGCATGGGTGAAACTGAGAGCAGCTGCGTCCAAGGGGAGCTGGTATCGGTCCAGGTCAGGAATAGAGAACTTTTTGTAGTACCTACCAATGAGAGAGGAGACAGAAATGAGGAAGATGGGGTGGTTCCTATTCCCCAACTAGCAGTGCTAGGCTAGGGAGTGTTGTTCTACAAGACTGAGAAGACGATAAGGGAAGTCTCAGGGTTAGCAGGTTGCCACGTTGTGTGCCTGCCAGTGGCCCCAGGCTGTCAGAAGCACTTGAAGCAAACCTTCAAACTGGAAGTTAGAGTTGGCAAGGTCCTGAGGGGCAAGGAGGCTTGGTCCCTCCACCTTGCTCTTGGTTAGAGACAGACTACTCAGTCATACCAAGAGGTATCCCATGTCTTTGTCCCTGCTCATGGCCTTTCACTCCCACTAAGTACCAGTTCTCATTAGCTCCTGTCAAAAGAGCTGTGAAAGCTTTTGTGCTCTGCAACTTAGTTTCCTGAGTGATGCACCATTTTGTGTTACAGTCCTTCCTGAACCCATCTTCTTGGCTTCTTGCAGTGCTTCCTAGATAATGTCCTGCTTTGGTGGCACTTAAGCATATCCCTGGGCACAGAGCTGCAGGTGTAGCTGCCCACAGCCACCTGAGCCTCTGCTCTGCAGTCTCCATGGGGGCCATAGTTCTCTGCACTCCCACCTCCCCTAGCTGTTCTTCCCCTGATGTCCATTCCAGTCTCCCAATCAACTCTCACATGCAAGTGGAGGACAGAGAGGTTTCTGCCAGCTCCTTATACAGCCTGTGTCTCTTCACTGACCAAACCTTGTGCTTTGCTCAGTATGAAAGGGGATGTGTCTCAGAACTGGCATGGTTATAAGCTGTCTAGGCAGCTAAGAGATTTCTAAAGACTTGAGGACCAGAACCTTGTAGACCTATGTCTACATTTCTGTGATTCTGTGAGTTGCCTGAGGCCCTTCTTGCTTGGCATGGCTTGCCCTGCATCTGCTGCTTCTCTCTGAGGCTGCACCAACATTAGTTGGTGGTCCTATGCCTGTCTATAGGCATGGTTGGGTTCTTAGTCTCTTCCAGCACTCTCATGGGCAATGCCCTCCAAGGAGCTGGCCTGTAGCTGGTACTGAGGTGCCCAGAGTAGGGTGAGAGCTGGCAGCAGCTGCTGTCACGCCGTGAAGGCTTCTTTTCCACTGAGCCAGCTGTGTGTAAGGCTTGGCCTCTCCAGCTACCTCTGCCCAAATTGCAGTTTATTTTCCAAGCCAGGGTGAAAACAGCTACAAAGGCCAAATGGCTCTCCTGGTGCAGTGGGAGGAATGTACGCAGCTTGTTACCGCAGGGCTCAAACCATTCTGTGTTGTCACTGCTGTCCTATTTGGAAAAGGTGGCAGACATGGATAATAAGGGAGATGTCAAAGGTTAAACAGCAGAGATTAGATGAACACAAAGACATGTTAAGGAAGTGTTAACTTCTTACCGATTAGACAAAAAAAAAAAAAAAAGAGAGAGAAAGAAAAAGGAGGAGGGGGGGGAAAAAAAGGCAGTACACAGGAAAAAAAACACCACTGTTTCAAAGGGCCTTGGGAGTCATCAATGAAACAGCAGTATTCTGCTGCCCCAGGACTAAGGAGAAGGGGAGAAGAATGGCTTTGGCTGGCCTCAAACTAAAATCTGTGACAAGATCAAAGGAAACCAGATCTGCCTGGCCACCCCCCTCTCCTCCTAATATTACCACTGCCTCTTGCTACAATAATTGAATCAGGTTTGGCGTTTGGGGAGGTGGCTTTCTGGGTTTGTTTTTAGAGTTTAGTTTAATGGATTTATTTTAAAGCAAGAGGTTTTAAGCAAATCCCACTTGAGCAGCCCTAGCCGTGGCCAGAGGGAACGGGAGTGACTGGTGGAAGTGAAGAGCTCCTGTCTGGGCTGGGAAGGTAGTTGATGGGCGATTGTCCCTGCGGAGGCAGGCAGATTCTCTGCTCTCGCCCCTCACCACATGGCCAAGAGCGGTATTGCACCCTGAGCCCGGGTCCTGGCCCGAGATCCAGTGTGTGTGAAGTCACCTCTATTATTTTCCTACTGGAAACCCACTTTCTGTCAGCCTGTAAGGAAAACTGCTACTGGTATGCTGAGAATTTAGAGCCGAGCTACTCAGTAGTGACTTGGCAGCGCATCCTGTTGCTTGTGCCTCTGGCTGGCAGTCAGCACAGCTCTCTTGCTCAGAAGCAGCGTGGCTGACTTCCAAGGGCTGGAGAGGCTCCGAGGCTTCCTTTCTCTCCTGTAGTTGATGTGCATTCTCTCTGTGGACTCCGTGGCTTTGTTGCTATCTGGCAGTTAATTGCTGAGTGGTGCCTTGCCCTGGCCAAGACCCAGGAGAAATGATACAAGATATCCTGGAGCCTGTACTAAGTGTTCTGTTGCTGAAGTCTGTCCCTGCTCCCTGTTGACAGCAAAGTCATTCTTGTCCCCAGCCAGGAGACTTCCAGTGTTAATTTTAAAAGTTGTTAACTTTCATGTGCAGGCTGTGAGCCCCTGTCAGGTCCTTTGACTCCACCTGACATTAGCCTACAAGCATATTGGTGTCACTTGCTTTTGGGAGACCCTACTGTTTTCCTTAGAGTGGTACCAAAAAATCTTGGTCAGGTAGGGCACAGGTGAAGTCTCAGCAGTACATTATACCCTTACAGGACCTACACAGGCAAGGAAGCTCCCACAAACACCCTACTATTAGTAGGGCTAGGAGTAGGTAAGCCTGTCTGGGGTAGTATGTGACTAGACTTAGGCTCACATATTCCCTCCCTGTCCTAGCTCCCTGTATATATATCCACTGGTGGCTGGTGGGAACCTCATTCACCTTTGCTACATAGGTCTCCCTACTGAAGTACCACTCTTCTATTAATCCCTCTGCATGCATTCCAGCCAGCATCTTGCTGTATTAGAACTGTCATTGCTTGCTGCATTCATGGGATAGACTCCCCTTTCCTCCCCTCTAGCTGCCTCTTGCTTTTGACCATCCAGGTTTGTTCATGTGCAGAGCTCAAGCTTCCTCTTGCCATGGCTTCTGATGGGGCAAACCCTCGCCTGACGACGTGCAGGTCCTGCGATCTGAAAGCAGCCGAAGTGGAGCAGTTCTTTGCCAACAGCACCACCTACAGCCAGCCACAAAGAGCGGCTTAAAGAGGGAGGGCAAGGGCGGATCGGGAAACAGCGGGCTTCATTTTAGCCGTGATTTTATCCTTCTCTGTTCTGCAGCAATGCTGGAGAGGGAATGCAAGCAGAAAGCAGCACGCCCAGCTTTCCATATTGGTGCATTATCTCCGTTTGTAAGTGGCTTTCACTCATCTTCCACTATCCTCCATTGTTCTCCTAAGACTCGCTCCATGCTATCTCTTCCCAACACAACTGTTCATCCTGGCTTATCTCACTGAGGCTGTCAATGCTTTGGGGCACAGTGTGTGCCTCATGCCATGAGAGAGGCATCTTATACTGACACAGTATAAGATGATGCTTAAAAGCATTTATTTTCCCTCCCACCCAAAACTGGTTTGGGCAGAATATTGTGGTGTTTCCTTTTCAGATTCAGTCTACCTTGATGTGTTTATTTTTTTGCTGATGCCAGATGACATCATTGTCATTGTGACTACAGGAGAGGGAGGTCTGCCTGTCTGGATGCCCACAGCTTTGCTGTACCTCTTGAACCCTGCAGCTTCATGCATTCTGAGAGTCAGAGTGAGAAGGTGGGATGCTCTAGCTTCGAAAGGTCTGCAAGGCTCTTTATTTGTCTAAGAGACTGACAGTTATCAGGGAAAGAGCAGCAAACACCATGCTGCTGGAACCATGAAATATGTTTGCAAAGGCTATTGCAGAGCTTGAGGGGTTCTAACATACATGTGTCTGGGGCAGCTAGAAGTGGAAATGGAGCAGCAGGAGACACGCAGCTGTGAGGTGAGGTTCCCTCAGCCCCTGCACACCAGAGAAAGAAGGCAAGATAGGACAAACCTCCCTGTGCAATCACCAGCCTACCCTCTCTGCCAGCACACCCCAAGGGACTGTCAGCACCAGCAGTGCTGTCCTTACTGACTTCTTGTTGGTGGTCCGGATGACACAGCAGCGCTGCTCCTTCTCCACAGAGACGCTATAAACCTCCTTGGGGTAGGGCAGGTTACGGATCCGCCACTGGAAGCTGCTCAGGGTATCCTTCCTCATGAAGACAGGCTACAGCAAACAGGTACCTTTAGCAGGGCCACACCAGCAGACTCCATCCTTCCCTGTCCCCTTCTTCCTCTACTGCCTTAAGAGGCTCCACTTGGACCTAGCTATTCTTTTATACTGGAGAACTAGGGAGTAACTCAAACTGCCTGAGCATTGCTTTCCTGGAGCTGAGGCTGCTCTGCCTTTGCCCAGGGCACTGCCTGCCCTGCTTGTAGGAGGCTCAAAGTGTTCAACAAGGGAGTCTCACAGTACAGGGTTAACAGAAAACTGGGCCTCTTCCTCACAGGCAGCTAAATACTGAGCTCTGCCCACCCTAGGGACCTGCTGGATTCAGTCTTGGCTCTGCCCCAACTTGCTGTGCAGGGCCATACTTGTGCTTCAGGTCTGTAGAAAAGATGGTGAGAGACTCTGCCTCTAAGCTAGTGAGATGTGAAGATTAAACACGCTGTGCTATGTTAAGGAGCAGTGTTCTAAGCAGTGCCTGTGTCACCATTCATTGTCATTGCCTCCGCTTTCCATCCACTGCCTTGTCCTGGCACTGGCTTTCCTTTCAGCCTACTATTTCAGAAGCCAGACTAGCAGTTGGCCAACACAGCAGTACAGTTTTGCTACTTAAAGAAACTTACAAATAGGCTGAAGATCCCCAGAGCACCCACACTGTCCCTTCTACCCAAACCCTGCATCTTTGGGATGATTTGGAGCTGAGTCCTAGGCACATTAAGGCTGTCTCTTGGGTCTTTTGAGTTATCTGTGCTCTTAACTTCTGCTGTAAGCACAAGAATAGGTAGGTTTAGGTGCAGTGGTGCTTATAGACCTTTACATACATTGGAGCTGCTTTCCTTTATGAGCTCTGATTCCAGTGTTCCCAGGAACGGTGAGTCTGGGTTTCCCACTTCAACCTGCCACTTGCCAGAGCCTCCAAGGGTGTTCTTCTCTCGCCATTTTCTACCTGTGGAAGGGGAAAGAAGGATTCTCATTATCCTGCTCTTTAAGAACTCCAGCAAATGACTGCCACTGAGATGATACAAAGATACACCTATTAATTCCTGTCACTTCCACTTCAGCAGGAGTGGATCTGTTTGCTGAAATTCTTGAAGTCAGAAATTCTGTACCAAGTGTCTCTTTTGTGCTATTTTGTGCTCCAGCCATGATAGGATTGCCACAGGTGCCATGCTGCAGCTGATGTGGGTGTGGACAAAAGCCACCTTGCTTGTTTGTGGTTGCAGAAGCCATCAAAAAGCATATTTCACACCAGCACGTGCTACACTTCATGTCTGGCTATGCAAGCCTGCTGTGACAGATAAGCTGTCTGGAAAGATCCTGGGCTAAAGCAAGGTCTGCTACACCACAGAAGTCTGAGAAACCTATGTGCAAACTGAACCATGCTTACATCCCTACAACATTCAGCTGCAGGCATGCTTGTTGGAGGGCAGGTAAGTCTGGGAAGACTACCTAGGAGAGATTCGTTCCTGACCAGGAACAACACCCCAGTCCTGTGAGTGCAGACATGCTGCTGTATGAGGTTCTGCTCCAACCCACGTCTGCCGGGGGCCAGCTGAGAGCACCACTTACTCACTAACTGACCGGTCTTCACGTCGTACTCTTCGGCCATCTCCTTCCCATCCTCGAACAGGTAGTGGATCTTCCGTATCCCTAGAGACAAGGCAGGTGATGAGGGTAAATAGCAATATACCCGTCCCTGGGTCTCCGGCTCTGTTCCGCTGCCTGGGCCCCTGTCCCCGGGTTGATTGCCCAGTGTCCTTTGCCGGGTCCCCGTCCCTCCCGGGTGCAGGGCCGTTCCCAGGGGCGCTCCCTCCCCCCGCCCGCGGCAGAGTCGCCCCAAAGCACGGAGCGGGGGCCGGAGAGGGCCATCCCGCCTCGCCGCCGCGGTTACCGTCCTGGACCAGCGCTGTCTTGCTGGCGGCCCGCAGCCGCTCCAGCCAGCTCGGCAGGGCCATGGCGGCCAGGCCCGGTCGCCGCGGCAACACGCGACACTTCCGGCCGGCACCCGGAAGCGCTCCCGGGCGCGGCCCGGACGTCAGCCAGGCCCCGCGGCCGGGCCCCGCGCCGGCGCTCGCCTGCCCTCGCACCCGCCCGGGGCTTATGGGGGTGGGTGTTTGTGTGTGCTCCTCTCCCTCACCTTGGCGCTGGGGTGGCGGGGACCTTCGTCCGCTTCTCCGCTGGCGCGGGGAGGCCCGGCCCGCTCCGCTCGCCGCTCCTCGGGCCGGGACCCGGCGCCTTGGCCCTCGGCCTCTCCACACCCCGCTCTTGGTCCCGGCCGCCCGATTGCGGGGAATTGTTTCCTGCCCCCGAGGTTTTGGGTGCCAGTTGTCCTGGGGAGAGGCGGGCTGGTGGCGCTGAGGGTGCTGACGGGGCAAGCTTGGTACCTGGGACGGTGCTTTGGTGTAGCTTAGGTGCAATGCGACCTGGAAAAATACTCTTCCAAGTCCTGAAGTAGGACGTGGGCATCTAGAAGTTTGGGCCGGGCTGATACCTGGTCGGTTGGACTTTTTTGCTTCGTGTAATAGTATTGCTGTTTTCAGAGTGGGTTGTGCTGGGGTTTTTTCGGGGGTGTGGGTCAAAGTATAACGAAAAACGTCTCTGTGAATCTGAGTTGTAGAACCTATAGCAGAGTTTCTTCTTCCCAAAATCTGAACTCTGCCTGGCAGAAACAAAAATGTGAGTCCAGCTCTGGGTTGGTCTTCCAGAGGATTGTGTTTAATGCATGGATGAGGAGGAGACCACAGGGGGAAGACGTGGCCAGGTGGGACCGTTTTCAGCTCTTCCAGGCTTGTGCTGGCTTCTGTGTGGGAAAACTCTAAGCAAAACGTGAAGTGCTGCACAGAAAGGAAACAAAGTTGGCATTGACTTAATGCTGCAGCCAGGTGGAAGGAGCTTCTGGAATATATGGTTGTTCAGGGTTTTGTTGAGCAACAGAATACAGAACATTCTGGTGGCCTAGGCTGGTAGATAAAGATCCTAAGTTCACCTTTGCATGGTTTGTGGTGGTAAAGCTACAATTGTAACTGTTAATCATTATTAATATGCTGAGACTGGATTGGAGCTTTTCCTCCTGTGGCTGTAGGAAACATTTGGTGCTGATCAGCTGCTTTATCTCTTCTTGTTGGTGACTGCATTTCAGCCCTGGCAGAAGTGTTTCCTTCTCCATAGGAATGTCTGGAAAATAAAGTTGCTTCTGTTGGCTGGGCTTAAAGGAGCTCCAACGTGTTAAAGTAGTTGAATACTTTCTATTACAAGGGCCCTGGTTTAACAGTTTCTGAGACACTCAAGCAAGGTCTTCTCAAGTGGCTTTTTGGTGTTTTCTAGCTTTAATTACTTTTTTGACATTGTGGGCTGAGATTCTTGTTTCCAGGTGCCTCCCTTAGGGCAAGCCTTTTGGGGAGGTAACAACAGAAAAACCCAAACCAATGAAGTCAATGAGCAAAATGAGTGAATCTTAAGTCGATGTGATGTGTAACACTGTTCTAATTAAATTTGCTCTTTCTTTCTGGTACTTGGCAGTTGCAGCTGAAATTCACACAAAGCCAATGGAGCCACAAGGGATTGTCAAAGCCTTTCCCAAAAGGAAGAAGGTGAGGGGTGACTCGGGGCAAATCATCCCTCCAAAGATCCCAAAAGAGGAAGGCACAGAGACATCTGAGGGTAAGTCCTGGATAGCCATGACATGAAATGTAATACTTCTACCCTAGCTTGTTAACAGGAAGTGCCTTTTCCCCAAAGGCTGGAAAGTCTGGCCTCAAGTTGTGTTTTTTGTAGAAGCCATGGCCAGGCTGCTTTGGTGTGTCCAGATGGTGACCACAAGGGCAGCCAGCTACTGTTGGTACCATCAAGTCCTGTGTGAGATACATAGCCTGATGGGCTGGGGATGCTGTTTCGCTTGGCACTGATCTCCAGCCCCTGTGTTTTCTTCCCCAGGGTGGCTGAAACCAGTTACTGCCTATGTGTTGCAAGCTGGCATCGGCCAAGCCAGGGCCAAGATCTTCCATGAGCAGATTGTCCAGAATGGGGGTGCTGTACACACCCAGCTGTCCTCAGAGGTGACACACGTCGTTGTGGCTGAGGATATGGACTGCGACCGAGCCTTTCGGCTCCTCAAATTAACCAAGATCCCTCCAGGGCTGCAGCTGGTGAAGGCCTCGTGGCTAAGTGCTTGCATCAGAGATCAGAAGCTGCTGAGTACTGCTGGCTATGGTGTCTTTATCCCTCGCAGGTAGGCAAGTGCCATGCTATCATTGCTCCTTACAGTGCTTCTGTCCTAAACTGAAAAGCACTAAAATATTAACCTTGATCAAAATCTTGGACTGCAGCTCCTTGTGTCTCCTCTGAGCATGACTCAAAGTCTCTTTTCCCCATACAGGCTGTGAATTTGAGTGACTTTGTGACCAGTTGCCACTCTGTGGGGTAGCAGAACATGGAATAGGGCCTAGAGAAGTCCTGTCATTTGCTACAGGTGCTAAAGGCACTTCTTCAGAATAGGATAGAATTGAATTAACCAGGTTGGAAAAGACCTCCGAGATCATCGAGTCCAACCTATCATCCAACACCATCTAATCAACTAAACCATGGCACCAAGCACCCCATCCAGTCTCTTCCTAAACACCTCAGGTGATGGTGACTCCACCACCTCCCTGGGCAGCCCATTCCAATGGCTAATCTCTCTATGAAGAACTTCTTCCTAACATCCAGCCTAAACCTCCCCTGGTGCAGCTTGAGACTGTGTCCTCTTGTTCTGGTGCTGGCTGCCCAGGAGAAGAGACCAACCCCCCACCTGGCTACAACCTCCCTTCAGGTAGTTGTAGACAGCAATAAGGTCTCCTCTGAGCCTTCTCTTCTCCAGGCTAAGCAACCCCAGCTCCCTCAGCCTCTCCTCATAGGGCTTGTGTTCCCTTCCCAGCTTTGTTGCCCTTCTCTGGACACGTTCCAGCAGGTCAACATCTTTCCTAAACTGAGGGGCCCAGAACTGGACACAGGACTCAAGGTGTGGCCTAACCAGTGCAGTGTACAGGGGCAGAATGACCTCCCTGCTCTTGCTGGTCACACTGTTCCTGATACAGGCCAGGATGCCATTGGCCTTCTTGGCCACCTGGGCACACTGCTGGCTCATGTTCAGCCTACTATCAACCAGTAATCATGGAATCAACCAGGTTGGAAGGAACATCCATCAATAATAATAGATAATATAATAATAATAATAGTAATAATAATGTTTTTAAAATGCTGAGGATTAAATGCTGGGGTTTTTTTTTTTCCTTATTGCAGATGAAAAGTAGAGAGAGAATTGCCAGCTAGGTACAAGAGGAAATAAGGAAAGGAGCAGCAGGCAGCCTCAAGTTAGGATCAAAATATTTTGGCATAGTTTTGAAGAAACAGCCTGAGAGTGAGGAATAAAGGACCAGAAGTCCCAGATTAGTGAGCTGTGTGGGAACTGAAAAGTTGTCCTTCTCCTATACTAAGGCTTCTGATCCATGGCAGGTACTTGGAGGAGGGAGAAGTACAGAAAGAGCAACAGCAGCAGGTCCTGGGCAGTGAAGAGATCCAGCCCTCAGCAGATGAAGGAGCAGCAAAACCAAAAACTGAAGCACAGGTTGGGGATACTTTGCAGCAAGACCTGGGCACCCTTGGACTGCAGCAGCTGGCTGAGGTGAGGCTACCTGTCCAGGCACATCTCTGAGAGAGCAGGTCCTGCATGCTGCTTTTCCTGGATAAGAGCATCCCTGCAGGGATACAGTGCCAGATTTTTTTGGGCAAAGGGAAGGTGTTTGTTTCAGTGGGCTGGTGCTGACAGTCTCAGGCTGTGAATGTGGTTACTGTTTCTCTTTGTCTCTTTAAGTGTTATAAAGTAGAAACAACACCCCTTAAATTTCCAGCTGAAGCTGGAATTCTAGCTGAAGCAGTGTTCGTGCTCTGATCAAGCCAGGGCTCACTCTGCTGATCATATTTCCCCTGCATCCTTTTGAGGAATATTCCCTGGCTGAGAATATCAGGAAGCTCTCTCTGATGCTTCATCCTGTGTTCCTGTCTGGGCTGTGCTGACCCATTCCCCACTCCTTGGCAAGCACCCTGTTCAGACACGTGCAGTGGATCAGGTTGCCACTTGAACAATTGTGGTGGTGTACTCAGAATATCTGTGGTGGCTTATTAATGGCCTCTGCTGTGTGTCAGCTTCTCTGACCTGCTGATAGGTTTCTTTTCTTTCCTTCCTCTCTATTTTTGCTTAAGTTTGCTGAATTCTTTTTGGGCATTGGCATCATTCAAACCTATCTGTGGCAGAGTTACCCCAGACCTCTTAGAGCAGCAGCTGCCTTGTGATGCTGGTAATGTGTAAGGTGGGGGGAAATCCTTTCTCCCCAGACTTACAATCCAGTGTGCTGGAGGCAGAGCTGTCTGCTGCTTAACTGCATCACCTTTGCTATTACCCCATCTTTGCTGCTCCTTGTAACTGAAATAGTGGCAGTTGTTATTAACAAACCTCATGCTTAACAGGAGAAGGGATCTTTGGTACTCTTATGGCTCCTGTGGTACCTGTCCTACTTTCTGCTCACTTTTCCTTTGGAGGGTCAGACATGCTGGAGTCTGAAGCCTTAGTGCCTTGTTTTTCTTTTAAGTGCCCTCCAGCAATCATATTTCCTGTTACTCTGTGCACAAACCCAGTATTTGTTGGTGCTTCAGTAAAATCCCTTGTCCCAAGCTTAGGACTGTGTGAGCTTGAGGAGAAAAGGAGAACCCATGGGATATGCTTTAAAGACAGTACCAACTTTTGAGACCCAGCTACAACAGTAAAGGTGAAGCCTCAACTTAGAAACAGCCTCTAGCTCAAGTGGATGTTTGTTCTCTAGGACATGGCAAGTAGACCAGTGTTTGATACTGAACAGGGGCTGCTCTTGGAGTTCTGCATTCGAGTGTAAACTCCTGTGAGGAAACTGTTACCAATCAGAGTGCAGCAGGCACTGCATGACTGGCATCTGGGGGCAGTAGTTTTGTGCAAGGCAGCCTTTACCAGTCATTCACTGGCTGAACCCTGGGCTGTTAGCCAAAGCTGCCTGCCTCCCTTGCAGGTGGTGTTTGCTCTCAGCTACTGGACTTCTGCTGCTGTCTTGGCTCCTGTGCTGTGCTTCAGACAAACCATGTGCATCTCAGTCTCCCCCACCTCGAGTCAGCTGCCCCAGGACACTAGAGTATCTTAGAAGCTAATGGGACTAGTTGTTTTTGTATGCATGGTTGTAAAGAGTCTATCAGTTGCTTTGGTGAAGCATAGAGAGTCAGGGCTTTGTGTGCTGTTCACCTGTGTGCCAGTGCTGGCTGAGAGGCTGGGAATTGCATGCTTGAGCTGCAGAGCTGTTTGTGTAGTGGTTGGATAACATGCTCTTCAAATGCTTTTAAGGGGCTAGCTAACTGATCTGAACACTCTGAGGCTTTGCTGCTCTTAGAGGGAACAGTGCCTTAAGGGAGTTGTGTTTCAAAGGGCTCAGGACAAATAAAACCACTTTAGTCTGTCAGCTCCTCAGTCTGACCCAGTTGTGAGAGTTACAAAACAAGATTGCAAAAGGGCAACGTTGTGACTCTTCTCCCTGAAGACTTCAGCTCTGTATCTTGCTGGAGCTGTCTGCAAACCTCCTTGGCCCGCAGAACCAAAAGTTGTGAGGATGTGGCTGTGACTTGGTTATGCTGACACTCTGCAGAAACTCCTAACAGGATTTGTGTGCCACATGTAGTTGCTGAACCAGATCCCCAAAAGCCCTGTGCCACTCAGGCTTACTCACAGAGCACAGAAGCTCTTGCATCTTCACGGGCTCCTGTGTTTATACATCAGGAGAGAGGGGGACCCCAATGAACAAAGCAGCCTACAAAGCTCCTCTGTGGCTTCCCACTTCTATCCCCTTTTGTTCATTACCTGAAGCCAAGGCTCATTGTTTCTTAAGTCTACACAGAGGCATCCTAATGCTAAGGGTATCAGCAAATGTATACATTGGTTCTTTCTTCTGTCACTGAGGAATGTGGAGTCCTTTGTGTCGTTCCTTCCTCCTCCTTTTCTCTTGCAGATAGCCATGGGGAAAACGAGGGGATTGTAATTTACTACTCTGTTAAGATTTTGTGTCTGTAACACAGATCAGTGCCTGTCTCCTGTCATCTGCATCGTGAGGTGGAAGGTGCAGAGCCTCAATGTAAGAAATGCAGCCACCAGACCAGGGAAAGGTTTCCCAGTGGGAGTAGGAAATCAGGACCTCCCCCAGCCAGGGGTTTCAGCATGGTCACACCACGCTGCAGGCAGCAGTTGCTCATTTAACCAGTGTCTCACGTCTGAGGGGCTTGGCTGTAGGAGGTGCATGTGTGCTTGGATCACAGGTGGACAGCAGTCTCTAGTCTCCTGTGCTTTGTGAAATGTGTATATAGCTTCAAGGGATGCAGGTGTAGCTTGAGGTGTGAAGAACTATGGTGTGCACATAACCAGCCACTTCTGGAGATGGCAGTTTGCACACTGCATGTCCTGGAGTTTAGTTTATGCTCTGACTTCCTACTCTCAGGAACAGCCTGTGCCAAGGGGACATATGTGAAGTATGCACTTATTCTCACATGGCTGCTTTTCTACCTCTCCCTAAAGAAAGACTCTGATGGTGAAGACAGTGAAGGAGAAGATGCTACTGTCACCCAGGGAGATCTGGAAGCACTGATTTCTGGCTGCTACCCTGTGAAATCATCAGAAGAGACCAGTGACAGCTCTTCCACGGTGGCCCAGCCTGTCAGCAAGTGGGTTTGTGCCCAGTCCTCCAACAGCAAGAAGATGAATTACAACCAATGCATCACAGAGAAGCTGGAAGTGCTGGCTAAGGCCTACTCTGTCCAGGGGGACAAATGGAGAGCTCTGGGTTACTCCAAAGCCATCAATGCCCTGAAGAGCTACCACAAACCAGTCACCTCCTATCAGGTAAAACACCTTCCCAGGGTGGTGTAGCAGGGAAATGCCCCCAGTATCTGAGCTCCATTATGAGCCAGATCTCTTCCTCTTTCTGTACATGGAATAGCTTAACTTCAGGCCTTGGGAATTCTTTCCTGCCTGGTGGCTTTGATGGAAATTGGGTAGCAAGTGCAAGCTGGGATTCTCTGACCACTTGGAATGTTTTCAGGACAGCAAAAAAGTGGAATCTGGGCCTTTTAGGGCCAGATCTGAGCAGTTGTGAGATAAATGCCTTCCCTGGGCACATGCAGGGACATTTCCATCTTCATCTTAAATGTCAGCAACTGGCACCATTTGAGATAAGCTATAAAACTAACTGGATCTGAGCCTTACTGAGTGTGACAGTCCAGCCACTCAGTGTGTTGGTGTTTCAGTTCTGCTCTCTGTGCTTATCCTTTTCCACTTGGCATTGAACTGATGCGGCCTATGCAAGCCTGAGCTAGAGAGGACGCCACCAGGCAGAGCTAGTCCTGCCGCTTGACCAGTCACTGATCGAAAGGCTAACTGGGCTCTTGAGTGGGTAGCAGCTCTCCAGCTTGTCTGTGATCTTCACTTTTCCAGTAGTGAGTGTGGTTTCTCGCTAGGAGGCCTGTAAAATCCCAGGGATCGGGAAACGGATGGCAGAGAAGATCCTGGAGATCCTGGAGAGCGGGCACCTGCGCAAGCTGGATCACATCAGCGAGAGCGTGCCTGTGCTGGAGCTCTTCTCCAACATCTGGGGAGCAGGGGTCAAGACAGCTCAGATGTGGTACCAGCAGGTAAGTTTAGTGCCTGACACAAGAGTTCTCAGATTCTGGTTTGAAGGCTGATGCTGCATTTAGGAGAGTTAATGAGGGAAAAAAAAATAGGATTGGGTAAATTCAGATTGGTTGTTAGGAAGAACTTCTTCACCATGAGGGTGGTGAGACCCTGGCACAGGTTGCTCAGGGAGGTGGTAGCAGCCCCATCCCTGGTGGTTTTTAAGGCCAGGCTGGATGTGGCTCTGAGCAACCTGACGTAGTGTGAAATGTCCCTGCCCATGGCAGGGGAGTTGGAACTAGATGATCCTTGAGGTCCATTCCAACCCTAACAGTTCTGTGCTTCTACTGTCACAAATAGTTCCCAGTTGCCTGTGTCAGTGGATGGGATTTGAATCTGGTTTTATGGGAGGAGCAAATAGGCTGGGTCCCATTGTGGGTGTGTTTGAGGAGAATGGAGTACACTTGGCTGAGATTTGAGTTTGAGTGGGGTTAGAGGGCAAAGATGTGTGATAGGAGGAATGGGGAATGTGCCACATCTTCCATTAGCATCACTGCTTGGAGTTCATCTCATGCTGTTCATGGCAGTGATGCTGCCAAGAAGCCAGTCTGGAACCAGGACATCTTGGTCTTGAGAGCTTCTCATCCAGTTGCTGGTCTGTTGGGCCATCTGGCTTCTGTAGCTGTTAGAGCAGCCATCCACCTCGTCAAATGAGGTTGAAGTATTTGTACCAACAGGAGCAACCCAGCCCACCAGCAGTTTGCCTCCTGAGCACAGAGCCAGTGAAGCCTGGTTTCCTGGAGCGTTTGCTCTGTGACTGGATTCTTTGCTGTCTTAAAAATATGGTGGTGCTCATGCTGTAGGCTTTCCCCCACTGGGATATTCTGGGCTTGTTCCTTTGCCTGCATTACTTTGTTTCCTTAAAGATAGTGTGAACAGTGTGTCCAGCAGGAGCAGCAAAGTGATTGTGCCCTTATAATCAGCCCTGGTGAGACCACAGCTTGAGGTCCTGCAGGGTGTCCAGAGGAGAGCAGTGAGGTTGGTGAGGGGTTTGGAGGGCATGTTTGTATGAGCAGCAGCTGAGGGAACTGGGGTTGTTTAGTCAGGAGAGGGTAAGTCTAAGGGGAGATCTTACTGCACTCCACAACTACCTGACAGGTTGGACTCGATGATCCTCGAGGTCTCTTCCAACCTTAGTGATACTGTGATACTGTGAAGGGAGGTTGTAGTGAGGCTGGTGTTGGTCTCTTCTCCCAAGTAACTAGCAATAGGATGAGAGGAAATGGGCTTAAGTTGTGCCAGGGGAGATTTAGATTGGATATTAGGAAAAAATTCTTTACTGAAAGAGTGGTGAGGCATTGAAAGAGGCTGCCCAGGGAGCAGGTGGTGGAGTTGCCATCCTTGGAGGTGTTCCAGGAGCTGTAGATGTGGCACTTTGGGATATGGTTTAGTGGTCATGGTAGCTGAGTTGCAGTTGGACTCAGTGATCTTTAGAGGTCTTTTCCAACCTTAATTATTCTGTGATTCTGTGAATAGAAGCCTTCTGTCAGGTTTAGTTAAGATTCAGAGTCATAGTAGGGTAGAGATCACAGAGGTGCGTGGTTGGTGGGATTGCCTCAATCCCTTCTTGTAGGAACCAGGCCCTAAGAGATCTCTAGTTAAGATTTAAAGTCATTGTAGGGTGGAGATCACAGAGGTGTATGGTTAGTGGGATTGCCTAAATCCCTACCTTTAGGAACTAGGCCCTAAGTGATCTCTGTGTGGCATCTCAGAAGCTGAGACTGTCCTGGACTTGAAACAGGTTAAATATAACCTCCCTAAATCTGATCCAGTGGCACCTTGATGCAGTGGCAAGCGTCCCTGCCCGTGGCAGGGAGGTTGGGACTAGATGGTCCTTGAGGTCCCTTCCAACCCTGACAGTTCTGTAAGTCTGGGCTGGAAGCATTTGAAGAGCAGAGCTTTGGCAGATGTCTGCATGTCCTGACGTGCTGTGGCGCAGGGCTTCCGGACGCTGGATGACATCCGCAGCAGGGCGGCGCTCACCAGCCAGCAGGCCGTGGGGCTGAGGCACTACGAGGACTTCCTGGAGCGCATGCCTCGGGAGGAAGCTGCACAGATCGAGCAGACTGTGAGTAGCTCAGCCCTGGGCCCTCTGGGTGCAGCACCTGCTGGGAGCTGCCAGGAGAGTGCATGCTGTGGAGGTGTCCCCCGCTGTTGCAGCTGAGCTCTTCAGGGTCTGTGCCGGGGGGACTGTCTCTGGGCGTGGGCACACAAGGCACCTGCTTTGCCCTGTAGGGGTGTTCAGTTTGAGTGCTTGGTGAGGAGGAGGGTACTCACAGGTGACAGTTCTACCCACTGCTTTGAAAAAGGCTGCATGTGGCATGGTGGGATGAGGAGGTTCAAAGCTCCTCTTTGCTGTCTCTCATCTTCTCTAAGATGTCTGCTTTCGGTTGAGGCCCCTGAGCTGTCTCCCTACTGCTGCTTCTCCAAAGAACCCTGTGAGCACCCTGTGATCTGGTTGTCAGGGGAGGACAGAGCATACACATCCTTCCTGGAAGCAGAGGGGATCCAGGCTGTGGATGGGTGCTGCTTGCTTTAGCACGCCACGGCACTCCGGGATCATGGGGTGCTAAGCCAGTGTACCCTAATGTGAGCCAAGAGCTTGGGGGACACACTGCCATTGCTAGCCCTGTGCTCTCTGATCACCATGGAAGCAGCAGCCAGCATGACCCTGTCACTCGGCCACAGGGCCTGGCCACAAAGAATACAGCCCTGCCAGACTCCTGCTGGGGTGTCAGTCCTGTGTGCAGGATTAGCCATTTTGGTGGTGAGTGGTCCCTTTCCCAGGCAGGCTGGGTCGAGGAACTGGCTCTTGGGGATGGGTCTTTTGTTATCTTGATGGGATTACTGCACTCCCCTCCATACACAGGCACACACCTCTGATCCAGGCCCAGGAGAGAGAATGAGGGATTAGTCACTGCCTATGTTGCCTGTCACAGTGAGATCTGAGGAGCTTTTAGACTCTCAGGTGGGGCTGAGAGCTTTCTAGAAATCTTCATTTAAAGCCAGAAAGGGGGCAAGGACACCAGAGGAGGCCGTGCTCCGCATGAGAAAGGCTTGTGGCTTCTTGGAGCACCTCTGGGGCAAAGGTTAATGAGTTTATCTCTTGCTAATGAAGGATGATCCCCGAGAGGGACAAAGAGCTGTGGGCATGGACACTGCCTTTCTGAACCCCAGCCTCTGTGATGGTCTCATCACTGGGAATTGCTGAGCCCCTAATTATTTGCTGCCAGCAGGGTGATTGGCACAACCAGACCAAGAATACTTCGCTCCTGTCCAAGGATTTGGGAGCCTTTCTTAAGCATTTAATGAATGAAGTCATCAGAATTAGCACTGTCTGCACAAAACAGGAGCTGGGGTCCAGCCTAGAGAGGGTGGCTACATTACAGGAGGTTCTGATTATGTGTGTCTGATAGCTGGCAGCAGCATGTTGGCATCTGAGTGGTCTTAAAATGCCAGGGCATTTGTTTTTGTTAGGTCAGGAAGCCCAGCTGTCCTGTGAAGGCAGAGCTTCTGGCAGGAGTGGACTCCAAGGGACACTTGCAGATTTTCTGCTGTCTTGGGTCCTGCTGGAGAGATTCTCCATGAGCCCATCTCTGTTTCTGCACCTTTGACCATCTTGTGTGGAACTGATTCTCTTTGTGTGCAGAGCTAGTGAGCTTTGCCCTACTGGCCCACAGCAGAGCCGAAGAACATCTCAGACGACAGAGCTTGCTGCCATACTTGCCCCCCTCAGGATTGCTGCGTCATCCTGCTTGTCCTAGCACAGCTCCAGTACAGTACCCCCAAGAGCTGATGGTAGTACCTTGGTAGATCATTCTGTTGTTTGGCAGTGTGCTAGCCACTTGTAGGACTGGGTGGAGGCCACCCCTGCTCATATGGCTTCTGACAGCAGGGCCAGCCTCCTTGGTGGGGCAGTTTGCCATGCCTGCCAAGTGTCTGCTCCGTATGGAGGCCCTGGAGATGCAGGACAGGCTGCAAGGCAGGCACAAGATCCTTCACCACCTTGATGGAAAGGGCATGAAGAGACTGGTCCCTGACTCCTCATCTCTCTCTCTCTCTCTCCTTGGAGGTCAGACAAGCTGCCCTGGCTGTGAAGCCTGGACTCGTGTGTGTGGCCTGTGGGTCCTACCGTCGGGGGAAGCCCACCTGTGGAGATGTGGATGTGCTGGTCACTCACCCAGATGGGCAGTCCCACCGTGGAGTGTTCAGCAAGCTGCTTGACAGCCTTCACAGAAGTGGTAAGAAAACTGGGGCCAGCACATGGTGCTCGAAGCTGCTCTTATCGTGGCCAGGCTGAGGAGGCAGTGAGGAGAAGGTCATCCCTTGAAAGGCAGGTGGTTGCTTTTCCCAAGGACAGGACACCTTGTAAATCCTTAAGAGTACTGCCCCTGCTTCTGGCCCTGTGCCAGTGGCAGCTCTGCAGCCTTTGTTGAGGAGGGAATATTGCTGCAGCACGTCGTGGCTTCTCCTGTCTGTGTGAAGCTGTTGGGACCAAGGCTGAGTCGTCCCTGCGGTCCCACGGCACATTGTGATGAGGTACCTCAGCTGCTCTCAGGGCAGCAGGGAGTTAGAGTGGGAGCTTCAAGTCTCTGCCGCTCAGCTCCTGCCTGTGCTCTCTCCCCAGGCTTCCTTACGGACGACCTGGTGAGTCAGGAGGACAACGGCGCTCAGAAGAAGTACCTGGGGGTGTGCCGCCTGCCGGGGCCGGCGCAGCGCCACCGCCGGCTGGACATCATCGTGGTGCCCTACAGCGAGTTCGCCTGCGCCCTGCTCTACTTCACCGGCTCGGCTCACTTCAACCGCTCCATGCGGGCCCTGGCCAAGACCAAGGCCATGAGCCTCTCGGAGCACGCCCTCAGCACCGCCGTGGTGCGAGGCCCCGGGGGCGCCAAGGTGGCGTCTGGCCGCACGCTGCCCACGCCCACCGAGAGAGATGTCTTCGTTCAGCTGGGGCTGCCGTACCGGGAGCCCTCGGAACGGGACTGGTGACACCGGGCTGTCACCCGGCGCCCCGGGCCCGCTGCCCGTTCCCCCAGTGCTGCTCTGTGGTCACTACAGACTAGCACACATCCCAGCAAACTGGGGCTTACTGCGAGCGCAAGGCCCTGCTGCTGGTAGAGCCGTCGGAGCAGAGGCCGTGGGCTGGAACCACTGGCAAAGTGCTGCCACAGGCTGCCCTGCAGCTCCCCTGGCCCCGCTCTCTCTTGGGAAGCTTCAGAAGGCTGGACTGCAGAGCCTTGTGATCCAGCCCTTCCCACTGCTTGGGAACAGGGGAAGTGGAGTGCATCTTCCTCTGTGTCTGAGCACAGGCACCCCAAAATCTGTCCTGAGCTACACGTGAAGGCAGCTGGGGTCTGGCTTTGCCCTGGAGCAGTCTCACTACTGTTGGCAGCTCCTGCTGCCGGATTTGTGAAGGGTCCCTGTATGCTGCTGCTGTGTTCTTTCTCCATCTGAGCTGACTTGTGTCCTCTGGTGGGTCTCACTGCACAGTGCTGGGCTGCTGTGACTGCTATCCAACCTCCCCTGGTGCCAGGTAAGCCCTGAAGGAGACCCAGGGACTCAGTGTGCTGGGCCAGCTCACTCTCAGCTGGTCATGTGCTAAGGGTCCTCCAGTGCAGAGCTGTGAAGTTCCTGGCCTGGCCCCAAGGGCTCCCTCTCCTCTCTGTGCAGGAGAGGGGCAGACCTCATAGCTCAGGGAGCTGTGCTTAGGAAGGGTTTGGATGTAATGGCACTGAGTGTAATGCTGCAGGGCTGTGTTTGTGCACAGAGGGCCTGGAGGAAGAGAAACACAAGAAGATAGTTTTGCCTCATCTAAATTAGAACTAAACTGTTCAATTGTGTGTGTGTGTAAGCCATGGAATCATCTAGTCTGGCCATAGAATGTGTATTTAAGTATAGTTGTGGCTGGCCCAGTCAGTTCCATGGGAGTGAATTTTATTTCTCAGGAAACCTCAACTCTCTTTTGAGTTGTGGAAATGGATTTCTCAGAGGCTTGCAGTGCTCTGTCTCTGTTAGGGGTATTGCAGTGGGTCCTGCTGGCAGAGGTGCTGCTCTGCAGCATCAACTGCTGGGAATGCCATGGTGAGTAGTTCTGTGCCAGGCCTCTGGGCCTCCTTCTAGCCACTTTCTGGGCCTGGGCTGGGCCTCTGCTCCCTTGTCTTGTGGGGGACCTAGCCAGTCTGGCTCTGCACTCTGCCATGTGTTTGTCCTGTGTGATGACAAGCTGTGTGTTTGCTGCCAGGGCAGGCACGAGGGCATTAACCCTGGTGGTTTGCACAGTTTCTTGCTGCAGTGTCAACTGTGGTTGCTGGGCACCAGTAGTGGTGCTGAGGTGTGTGCTGGGGAGGCCTTCACCCCATCAGTGTCATTTATCAGCCCAGCCTTCCTGCTGGGCACCTAATGGAAATGAATGTCTTCTGGCATGTCTTGATGCTTTGAAACTTTGAAGTACAATAAATCCTTTTTCTCTTTTATTTCTTTTCTTTCATGTCTCTTGTCTTTTTGCTCTCTGCCCTGTACCTCTTGGAGTTCTTCCCTCTGACTGGGAGCCCCTCCTGTGCTGTCTCCCTGTTTGCAGTACAGGCAGGCAGAAGGTGGCATGGACGCTGTTGGATCACTGCTGGGTCTCAGAGCAGGGAGTTGCTGGCCACCACCATCCTCTCATGGCAGAGCAGGACCTGGCTCTGTCCTGAAATCCAGCTGCCCACGTGGCTGAGCTGGGACTGGCCATGCTGAAAGGAGCAATTTCTGAGCTCTGGGCTGAGCTCTTGCTTCATGTGTGGAGTCAGGAAGGGATTGCTGTCAGCTTTTCCATATTCCAAAGAGGGTATACAGGAGTTGGCTGCTGCTCTGTCTCCTGTGCCTGGAACACAGCTCAGTCTCCTGAGCATGGAAAAACTTTGGTTGTCCAAGGGGAATCTGAACAGCTGAAAGCCAAGGGAGCACATGAAAGAGCAGCAAGAACTATTGGCTCAAAAAGGAGACAGAGAAGCTGGAGAGGGACAGGGGCTGCTGAGATGGACAGAGGCTGGGGCAAAGCCAGCAAGGGCTGGGCTGGGTTATCCAGGAGCAAAGGACATCCATCCCAGACCAGGCCTTGGGAGGTCTGGGAGAAGCACTCTCTCCCCAGAAGGGCAATGCACCCAGGGACCAGCCCCAGAGGAGATGAGCTCCATCCTTGGGGTTAGCCAGGCTTGGCTGGACAGGATCCCCGCTGGCCTTGTTCAGGGCTGGGGGTAGTCCTGCCCCCAAAGGTGGTAGAATGGGGATTCCCCATCCCTTCAGTGCTGCTGGGGTGATCCTGGAGGATTTGTCATAGACCCTTATGGTTGGCAGCTCTGGGCTAGGGCAGGGAGCAGGCTGATGCTCACCTTGGTGCCTGGATGGACACAGGTTTGCCTCCAGCTCTTGATGCCATGGATGAGCTGTCCTTGCAGGGCTGAGTCTGCACCTCTCACCAGGGCCACACTGGAGATACCACTTAAAATGGGGGAGGTGTGGCACTGCTGGCTCCCAGCCTCTTCCCCTTTGTCACCCCCTTCCCCATGGACATAGTTCACACCCTGGTGCCAAATGGGTGCTGCAGCAGCACATCAAAGCCCTGGCCCTGCTGTTTGTGCTACTTTTGCTGGGGGACAGGCTGGACATGGAGATGTATGAGGCCAGGGCTGCTCAGGAGCAGCACTGTTGACCCAGCTCCTTGGGAAATGGTAAGAGAAGGTGACCCTAATACATGTATGTTATGTGGAGGCTGCTGGGGGAGATGTCCTGCCAGTCCCCTGCTCTGAGGAAGGGCCTGATGTCCCCTTCTGCACCAGGAATCCCTGCCCAGGGGCTTTGGAAGGGGTCAGAGGGCCCTCCTGTGGCCAGCTATAGCCAGGTGGGCCAAGGACAAAGGGATACCATCTCCTCTGGAGGCAGGAGGTGAAGGAGCATCACAAAGAGATCATCCAGAGCAGCTCGAGTCAGGGACACTTCTGGCTGCTGAAGGCTTCTGCTTCTCATCCTGGTGCAAGGAGAGAAACACAAGGGGGGTCCTGGACTGTGCTGCCCACTGTGAGTCAGCCCTGGGCTGGGCAGTCTGTCATATCCTGGATGGAAGGGACAAAGCTGCCCCACAGACTGTCCTCCTTGTGGCCATAATCCTGCCTTCCATCCTCCCAGTTACTTGTAGAACCCAAGCCAGGGGTTACCTCCAGCCTGGCATCCTCTGAGGCTGCATGCTCCTCCCAGACTCCTCTTTTACCCTTGCAGCAGGGCAAGACCTGGCCACCATCTTACCCCAGCACACCCTCCTCTTCTGGGATGACACCCTTGTGAAGAAGGTACAAGGGATGGTGCTCCTGAGCTGCCTGGGAAGAGGTGGGTGCTGACCCCCTCCAGGATGAGTGCAAGGACAGGTTTAGCCATCTCTAAAGAGGTGTTGCCTGGCTCCTGCTTCCCAGGAAGGGGCTTTGGCTATTCCCCCACCCTGGTGCCCTCCCCCTCCACCTTCCTGCCCTCCCTGGCTGCGAGTCTGATCATCCTGAAAATTAAAAACCCAGATGCAGCAGCACTTAGAGACCAAGTGGAAACTCAGGCAACTGGTGCTGAGCTCCTACCACAGAGCCAATTCCTGCATCCCTAAGGTGGGTCCAGGCTGGGGGCACAGGCAGATCCTGTCCACCTATCAGGTGTCTCTCCACCCCTTGGGATATAAGGAAGAAAAAGCCTGTGCCGAGTCACCGCAGCTCTCAGCTCCATACCCATGTTTAGCTGTCATGCTTGTCCTTGTGCAGGGGTGGGAAGGTGCCAGGGCTGGGAGGAAAAGGGGTGCAGCGGGGGGGGTGTGTTGGTTTGTCTCCTAGCGCCGGTGCTTTGTATTCATGAGTAAATATGTGCTAATGGCAGCATGGCTGGGGCGAATGTAAGGGAGCTGCTCCCCCAGCCCGAGCAGGGAGGGAAATGAGTATGAATTTATCATGATTAGGTGAACCCAGCAGGGAAGGCGAGGGCTAGGCAGGGAGGGGGCGGGCAGAGATGGATCTGTGCAATAAAATTAAATAAGGACAGGGAACGGAGTCGCTTCTCACGTGCGCGGCCGCTGCCGCCGCCCGCGCCCCGCCGGTGCCGCTCTGCCCTCCGATCGATGAGGCAAATCATGAAGATGAGCTCGGAAGTTCTCAGAAGTTGGCTAAATGCAAAGCGTGGTCCCCGCTGTTCCCGCCACACTAATTAACCAAGCACCGTGGAGGGCCTTGGTGCCGTGGGCAAGGTGTGGGGCATGAGGGAAGGGCTGCCCAGTGAGGGGCAGAGCACCCTGCAGGGCATCCTTGGGGGCCAGTGGGTGCAGAGGGAGAGCACTGCATGGATAGATGGTGGGCAGCAGGAGCAAGAGGCGCAGCAGGGGATGCACCAGGTCCTGGAATCGATTTTCAGTGTCACACACAGTCTCTGTTTCCAGCACTGCTGCTCTCTGGCTGGAGGAAGATCCCACCTGGGTGATGGCAATGCTGCCCTAGTGGGAATGGGGCATGTGCATGTGGTGGGATACTGTGCCATGTCCCATGGTGGATGCCAGGGCAGGGACTGGTGGTCAGCATGAACTGTACCTGGAAGACCAGAGCCTGGAGACAGTGCACTCTTGGACACCCCAGCACTGTCCTCCTAGCCACGTGCTGGGATGCTGACCCTCGTGCCATGAAGGTGATCTGCACAGAGGCCTTGTTCTTGGTAGACAGGTGGCTCTCCCTGTGACACAGCAGTGACAGTGCAGCTAGGACACTGACACCTTCCCCTGCTTCAAGTCCCATCAGCCCTCCCTGCCTCAGTTTCCCTACCTTTTCAATGGGAAACAGCCTGCTCCTGACTTGCAGGCGAGGCCTCATGAGCAGAGTGCCCTGATTTGACACAGCCCCTTGGCCAGCTCTAACCTTTGTGTGAAGCAGCTCAACTCTGTGCATGGGTCAGGGAGAAGGTGGATGGCCTCACTTGCTTCACTGCCACTCTGGGCCTCAGTTTCCCTCCGTCTTGCACTGTCTGAGGCTCTTGAAGCAGGGTGTGATTTTCACGAGGTGCAAACAGCATCCCAGTTCTTGAGGAGCTTTGGTAACATGTACTGGCTGTGAGAGGTGGCCAAATAAAAGCCTCATCCTCCCCCCCCCCCCCTCCAGCCTTGTCTCACACTGAAAGCCATAAGGCTCCCTGCTTGTGCCACCCCTGCACAAGGACCTTCCTTTGTACTGCCGTGAGGTCCCAACTCAAATCTTTTAACCATTGCTGTCCTGGTGCAGCCACAACAGCTTGTTTGAGGAGTGAAAAATCAAGGCTGTGTCCTCAGATCAGAGATGTCCCAGAGGGGAAAGGACACAGAGATCTTGGAATACAGCATCCGTGTGTGTGCCCAGCTCCTGGCACAGCTCTGGCTGCGTCTCTCTGCCTTTCCTGCAACTGCTTCTCTTTCCTGGCTTTACCCCTGCCCCGGTGATCAATGGGCTCTGATCAGGCTGGAAAGCAGCAGAGCAGAGGCATTGACAAACCTGCTGTCTCTCCAGCAGGGCCATAACTCAGGCTCCCGTCACGGCGGGGAATGGGAAGCTTGCTCCGGCGGCAGCGCGGACGTGTCCCTCCCCATGGTAAATGCCTTACTTGGGGATAATTTACCGGCTTATGTCAAGTTCTAAAAAGAAATAGACCCGCTGCTCTGCAGCTCTTGACACTCACAGCCTGCCTGCGTGGACACACGTGTCTACACCGAGAGAAAAAATCGCCTCAGCTGGAAGGGGAGGCTTGCAAACGCCTGAGCTTCCAAGCTGCCTGGACGCTCCCTGGCTAGCATTGAGGCTGAGCTCTCGCCTTGGTCTGCCCCTTCTTGAAGTCTGCAGCCACCAGCCAGCCCTCGCAGGACCGCCCCGCTGCACCGGGGCTGCTCAGGGTGCGTGTGCCCTGTTCCCCGCAGCGTGTCGGGAGCACCCCCGGCCCGCACCCCTTCTCCGGGGCAGCAGACGGGGGTGCCGAGGGTGCGATGCTGGTGCAGCCGCCCTGTCGCTCCTGGGAGAAGACCTTGCAGGGGACTCTGGGCAGCTGAGAAACTGCATCCAGCCGGCACGGCCCCGATGCGGTGGGCTCGGGCGGCCGCCGTCCTCGCAGGCAGCAGAGGGAGCTGGAGGACTGGGTATGGGCAGCAATGGGCAGGCTGCAGGCAGCCCGGGCCTGTGCTGGGGTCCTCTGGGCTGGACAGCTCAGCCAGCTCCGTGGGCGAGGAGACACTCACCTGCACCCACCTCCCAGCAGCAGGGCAGCGAGAGGGAGCCCCAGCCTGCAGGCTGTCCCCTCAGCCCCGCGCTGCTACCCCTCCAGCCCGGCTATGGACACAACCACCCCTACAGCTGCCCAGCTCTGATGTGGACACCTCTTAAGCTGCTCCTCTGTCTCCTTGCTAGGCTTTTAGGAGCTCAGCCCTCCTGCTCCATTCTGGGTGGGGAGCATGGCACTTCTTTCTGGCTGGACCCCACCGTGTTCCTTGTTCCCTCTCCACATAACTGGCTGGAATAGATGGCACAGTGCTTCCCAACGGCCTGAGGACCTCCTGGAGGGACAGCAGGGTCCTCATGAAGCCTGGCTGGATGTGATGGGGGGGGGGGGGCATGAGGCCTCCATCACTGGGCAGCATGCCAGGGGTGGTGGGGGAGTCCAGCAGCACGTGTTGGGTGCCTGTCACTGCTGTCCCCCCATCTCCTTACCCACAGGGAGCTGATTTATGTCTGGGCCAGCCTGTGCTGACCTCCTACTTTGGCTCAGGCATTATAACTAATGGCAGGTCAGCAGAGCTACAGCAAAAGTGAAGTAGCTGGTAGAGAACCTCTGAGGTGGGGGTGCAGCACAGTGGGGGCTGCCCAGGCTCCTGGTTGCAATGGCATCGGTATCCAGAGGCAGGGACAGCAGGGCTGGAGCAGCCTTAGCTCCTCGCTTATCTTCCTCTACCCTGTCCCTTTACTCTGCTCCTGAAGGCTATTCCTGACCACATGCTCCTCTTTACACTACAGTGGGTCCTGTGTCAGCAGTATGAAGCCTGGAGTGATGGGTTTTTGTTGGGGGGGCTGATGGTTTCATGGACATTAACAGCAAAGCCAGGGAAGGCACCGAGTATCTGACCCTAGCTCCTCTCCAAGATTCGCTGGGATGAGGGACCAGAAGGCCCTGGCACAGGTACAGCAGAGGGCAATGCCACAGTTGGTGGCCTGAAGCACCCACCTCAGTCTGCTGCTCCCACTTCCCACTTGATCTGTGAGTCCTATATTGCAGAAATCTCCTCCCCAGCATGGCACAGATATTCTTGCAGGTCCCAGAGACCCTGCCCCACTACACATGGCCCTTGTGTCACTCAGCCTTTTCCCAGCTGGTCTAGAGAACCAGCCCAGCAACACAGCCAGACTAAGGAACTGAGCTTTGAGGACAGCTCCATCACCCTCACCCCAATCTCTGCCAGCAGCAAGTGCTGAGGTGGGACCTCAGCACAGCTGTGTGCCTTGATGTTTGCATAGCCACCAGGCAGATGCTCCCTGTCCTGGGCCATACTGACCTGCCAGTCTAGGTGGTCTGAGTGGGTCATGGGAGCCCTTAGGGATGGTATAAAACCCACCTGTCCCTGCTCCTTGCCACAGACCAAGAGCTCCAAGCTGTTCCTCAACAAGGGAGATCATTTTTTCAAATGATAAGAGCAGAAGAGTTCTGACTCCTACAGGAACATTTGCAACACAGTGTGCAACACTCACTGCCCTGTGCTTGGGCAGGACCTGAGTGTCCCCAGGGGTGACACTGCTATGGCTAATGTCATCAGTGTGCCCTGGGCCAGGATTGCTCTGCCCTAGCAGGAGCCCAGCTTTGCCCAGTCAGTGGAAGGGAAACTGGGAACAAACCTGATAGTGGTGCTGTTGCTTGGAGAGCTCCCCCCATCCCTTGGTTGCACTGAGGGAGGTCTCTACTTGCTCAGACTCCTAGTCCTCCTGATTTGGCTTTGTTTTACCAGGAGGAGCTCTCTCTGTAGTGTATTTTCCACACAGCATTGTCGGGGGAGCTCTCCCACAGGGTGGCACATATGATCCCAGGGCAGAGCATGGGTCCTGAGGCTGAGATGGTCCCTGGGATGAAAACTGTATCCTCATGAGATGTCTGAACAAACCTCTCCCTTAAGATCATGCCTGCCAGGTTTTTGGCAAATATTGGTAGTGCTGTTTTCTGGAGTTAAATGCCACTGGTCTTGCCCAAATTCCAGGCTGATGCTGCACATGTGGTGCAGCCTTGCTGACATCCTGCCTTTGCTCTCCGCTGGGGAAGGATGAGAAGGTAGCCAACCATATCTGTGTGAGACATCAGGACTTTGCCAGAGGTAAGCAGTATTTGCCTGCCTGCCTGCCTGGGGTGGGAAGGACTCTTTTCCAGTGGGCTGTGTTGCCATGGGCTGGGGTATGCTGGCTGCTATTCCCTCAGCCAGACACACAGACCTCTGCATCCTGTCCTGGCACTGCCTGGCCAGCCTGCAGATGCAACGGGTCTGTCACGGTCCCACCAAGCTTCCTGCTGCTGTTTGCCAACCGAGGGCTCTGCTGGTGTCCAGGCTAACACTTCTGGGGTTTTTCCAACTCTTAACACACATTTCTGCTTCCCATTTCTCAACCTAGGAGTACTGAATTTGCAAGGCTGCAGTGGAAGCTGGCATCCTTGCAAGCAAACCCTCCAATCCCAGCAAGGTTGTTGACTCCTCCACATGACCCCACTGCAGGTCATTTTGCAGCACCAAGGGGGTGAGTATTCTTTGCTAGTTTTTTTTTAGAGCTCTTCTCAGGGCTAAGCTGGATTCAGGCATAGCAGCTAGTGGCTTGCACCATCCTTGACCATCCTCTGGGGTCAGAGTGGCTGGAGAGCTCCCAAACAGAGAGGGACCTGGGGGTACTGATTGACAGCCGCCTAAACATGAGCCAACAGTGTGCCCAGGTGGCCAAGAGGGCCAATGGCATCCTGGCCTGCATTAGGAATAGCGTGGCCAGCAGGAGCAGGGAGGTCATTGTGCCCCTGTACTCTGCATTGGTTAGGCCACACCTTGAGTACTGTGTCCAGTTCTGGGCCCCTCAGTTTAAGACACTTGAACGTGTCCAGAGAAGGGCAACAAGGCTGGGGAGAGGCCTTGAGCACAGCCCTGTGAGGAGAGGCTGAGGGAGCTGGGGTTGTTTAGCCTGGAGAAGAGGAGGCTCAGGGGTGACCTCATTGCCCTCTACAACTACCTGAAAGGTGGTTGTAGCCAGGAAGGGGTTGGTCTCTTCTCTCTAGCAACTAGTGCCAGAACAAGGGGACACAGTCTCAAGCTGTGCCAGGGGAGGTTTAGACTCGAAGTGAGGAGAAAGTTCTTCACTGAGTGAGTGAATGTGCTGCCCAGGGAGGTGGTGGAGTCACCGTCCCTGGTGGTGTTCAAGAGGAGACTGGACGTGGCACTTGGTGCCATGGTCTAGTCATGAGGTCTGTGGAGACAGGTTGGACTCGATGATCCTTGGAGTCTCTTCCAACCTTAGTTATACTGTGATACTGTGATCCTTGAGTGTTGGCCACTGACAGGTCCAGGTGCAGCACCCAGATCTCAGCCCAGCTGGGGAAGCTCATCTTCTGGTCTGAACCTGCTGCAGAAGCAGGAGCTCTGCACATTCCCAGCTCATTCTCAGCAGAGGTGATTTGTTTGCTATCATTTCCATGGTCTCTGCACTTATCTTGGCAGCTTTCAGAGGCTGAGCTTCTTCCTGAAGAAGCTGTTGGAGGATGTTTCTCAGATCTTACTCTGGAGAAGCCTAAAATTCGATCTGGGATGTAAAAGGTAGGGGAGTTCAGCTTGAGATTAAGAGTTTTTCCTGCAGAGCTGGGATGCTCCCACTGAAAACATCTGCCACTCAGGGTCCAGCAATTGCCCCAAATTATCACTTTTCCTCCAGCGTTATTTCAAGTTTGTCAATCCCCCTGTGAAGACCTGGGCAGGTGGAAGGGGCACAGGGAGCTGTAAATACCTGTAAGCTTTAAATCCTCCTTTTAAATGACCAGTAAATCTCTCAGGATATGACAGGAGTCATTCACAGATCCCCCCTGAATAAACCCAGCTCTTCACTGAGAAGAAAAAGTTCTTTCAAAAGCATGGGCAGAGCAGGATGGTGCAGAGCACAAGCAAGGCAGGGCTTGCAGCCAAGCCTCTTTCTCCATCACCCAAGGACAATGACATCCTCCCCCGCCATGTCCCTCTACCACACACTCCCCATGCCTTGCTGAGTCCTGCCTGATGTTGTGGGGATGGATGCCACAAAGCAAAAGAAATGGAAAGCCTGAGCCTACAGACTGCCTGGCACAAGGTAAGTAACACACTCTGGATCCAGCTGTGACCTGCAGGAGCCCCGTGGGACACTGTACTGCAGGATGCAGAGTGGGTGCAGGGGCAGCATCCCTTCAGCATCCCCTTGCTACCAGGTCTGAGAAGGGCTGGGGGCTTCCTGGACTTTCCCTCATAAAGAGAAGATGGAAAAGTCCCAGCAATGTGGCTTCATCATGCCTGCAAGGTGCCAGCAGGGCTGGATCCAACCACACAGGAAGCCTGATGGCAGTGCACCCGCTCCTCTCTCACAGCCTGGGGGGACAGGGTGTAGCGTGGGCAGGGCCAGCGATGGGGACTGGACCTACCTCCTTGCAGGAGCACTGGGAGGGGGCGGGCGCTGCAGGGAGCTGGGAATGTGTAAGGAGCCCTGGCTGCAATGGGTGGGTATCAGCAGGGAGCTGCGTGGTCCTTCGGGCAAAGCGCCTTCGTGCACAGCCCAGCGCCTGGTCCTGGGGCCGTGCCGTGCTCATCGTCACTGCGTATCCCACACGGAGTCTCACAGCCCCTCCTCCACAGCAGGTGTTGGATGTGGACCTCTCCCACCCTTGCTGGCAGCTGTGGCGGTCTCCTTGCCACCAAAGTCACAGCCATTGGTGTGCTCCTGATGGCCGTGTCCCCCGAGGTGGGGGTTCTGCCCCTCCCTTCAGCTGCCTTCCCCTAGTCCCATCCCAAAGCAAGTCCTTGCTTCCCACGAGTATCCTAGACACCCCTAATGCGCCCTTCAGCCCCCACCCCCTCACCTCCCACACTCCCCCTGCCCCTACCCCGATGACCACCACCTCTGTCTCCGCAGGACCTGGTGGCCGGTGTTGGTGTCCCGGCTCCACAGCGGCTGAGCCTTCTCCCGGGGTGATACTATCCTGATCCCTCTCTGCCACGCAGCGCTCCCCCCCCACCCCTCCACTTCTCATGCTGCAGCAGATGGTGGAGGTGACATTTGTCTGCGAGTGACGTGCTTGACGGTGGCCATGTCCCCCCCCTCCTCCCTTTGCCCTGGGTGGAGGAGCTTTGAGCCTATCTGGCAGAGGCGGGACAGGCAAGCACAGCCTAAGAGGTCCCCCCTCGCCACCAGCCCCCCCCCTCTGCCGCAAGCCCCTCAGACATCTGCGCCTCCTTCTCTGTCCCCATCCCCACCAAACCCCTCTTCCAAGGGCCTGGGGCACCGGGGCAGCTGGAGTCCATCATCCCCGAGGGCGAGCACCCATCGCCGCAGGGCGTTTCGCCGGGGGTGTGCGTGTGGGGTGCGGGCAGCGGAGCCTCCCGTTCCTTCTCTGGTTTTCTGCCTTAATTAGAACCCGGAGAGACCAGGCGAAATCGCATTAGCGCGGGGCCCCGGTGCGCTGAGCCATCCATCTTTTTTTATTACAGCGTAATGGGGCTGCTCGCGAGGCGCCGTGCGATTTGTCACAGGCCTCGTTCCCTGATAACGGGCATTTGTCATCACTTTCTTCCCGTGTTAATGTCATCATCGGCGAGCTGACAGGCAGACCCGTTGAGGGAGCACTGGCGACAGACCACATCCGTCAACCTAATATTTCCATGGCTGTGGGGATCAGCCGGGCTGCGAACACACATTAAAGTGCTTATGAGGGGAGGAAAAAGGAGGAGAGAGAGAGAGAGAGAGAGAGAGAGAGAGAAGGGGGAGAAAAAAAGGGAAGGAAAAAAAGGGGGGGAAAAAGAAAGGGGAAAAAAAAAGTTTAGAAAAAAAGAAAGTTAAAAAAAAAAAAGGAAAAAAAAGAAAGGAAAAAAAAGAAAGGAAAAAAAGAAAGGGAAAAAAAAGGAAAAAAAAAAAAAAGAAAAAGAAAGGGGAAAAAAAGTGGGGGGGGGGGGAAGGGAAAAAAAAAGGGAAACAAAAAAAGGCAAACCCAACCAAACAAGAAAAAAGCTGTTGTCATTAATTACAATGTTAGTGCGAGTGGCTCCTCTGCTGCGCGGGGACGGGGAGGGCTGCGGCGCCCGGAGGACGAGGGGGCGGTGCGGCCGCGATTCGGTGGCCTTTTAACGGAGCGCCCATCAGCTCCTGAAACCCATTTAAAAGATATTTGGGACTGGGGAATCGGCAGCGAGCGCGGAGGAAAGGTCATTGTTAATAAGGGAGAGCGTGGGGGAGCGTGCGGGGAGGGCACGGGCACGGGCGGCAGGGATGGTCGCCCCACCGTGAGGGCATGGTTTGTCCCACGGGAGGCATTCGAGCCGCCCGTGTCGCTGAGTGAGTGGCCCTAGTGCTACATGGCAGCCGGACAAGATGGGGAGAAGGTGACTCTGCAGTGGGGTTGCTCTGTCGCTTGAAGGGCAGGAGGGGGGTGGGCTGTGGAGTCAGGGCAAGGGGGGCACTGAGCACCCCACAAACTGCGCTTTGGGATCGGGCCCGGCAGCTGCAAGCCAGGCATGTGGGCAGCAGAAGTCTGGCAGGGGGTCAGATCTATGACCTCTGCCATGAGCAGCCAGTGAGGAGACCTGCTCCAGGCCCTGAGGCCAACTCCGTGACAAGGGGGCTCTGATACTCACCCCATAATATTTGGCTGTTGCTATGGAAACAGGCAGTGGTGATGATGAGGAGTGCAGGCAGTGGAGGGTGTGTGGCACCCTGGGTGTTCATGGTGGGGGAAATCTGTTTGTTGTGCTTTTCTGAGGTTCCTGAGATCATACAGAGCAGGAAGTTCCTTTTTCCTATTCTTAAGTCAACTTTTGGGGTGTCTGGGAGGGTTTTGGACTGGGTGCCAGCTCTGGGTACCCACTGTCCTCCCAGGGCCTGCAAAGTCCTGGGACAACCCCTGTTTGCACATCAAAAAGTGACTCGAGGAGTTCTGATGCAGCTGGGCCAGGCTATTCAGAAATGGGGATCAGGATGCTTCTTCCTCTGCCCAAATCCAATCTGCAGCTCTCCTGGGGGGGAAGTCTCTGATGTTCTTGACCTGTGGCTGGACATGAAGCAAAGGGACAGGGCCATGCCAGGGAGCATGCAGCACTCAGGTAGGTGTTGGTAACCCTCAAACCCTCCTTAGCTTCGAAGGGGGAGCGTAAGGTTTGAAGATGTGGCTGTACAGGGAGCACAAACCCCCTCATCCACCATCCCAGGGGAAAGACAGGGGCAGGCTGTGAAGGCTGCCACATGCATCCCATGTCTTAGGAAGGCTCTTTCCTGGTGCTTACTTTCACTGCTTTTCTCTATTTGTTTCTTTTCCATCCTTCCTTGCTCAAAACACGGGCTCTGTGCACGGGAGGTTCAGGCTTGGGGGAAGATGTGGCTTGTTTTAAGAGACCTTTACCTGTGTTCACACGGACACACCCTCGCCCCCCCACCCTCCAGCCTCAAGTCATCTCTGTTAGTGCACCCACAAGTTTGGCTCCCTGGCCAGTGCTTGGGGCTGTCACCCAAATGAGGGGTTTCTAGGACGGGGAGAGATGGGAGTGGATAAACATCCCTGGGTGCTGGTGGGGAAACTGAGGCACGGATCCAGGGCTTTGTGGTCCTTCCCCGCGCTGTGGTTACAGATTCATCACCACGGGACGTGCACCCGACAGGTCCGCAGACATCTGGGAGATTTCCTCAGGGCTGCCTGGCAGCGGCTGGGCTCCCAGCCCCGTGACGTACTTGTCTGGGTCCCCAGCCCTGCTGGCAGCGAACCCTGCCACCCAACCCTCCCTCCACCCCGGCTCCCTGCCATAAATCACTGCCCTCCATTGGGCAAGGACCTTTTAAAAAGGATTTATTAGGGGAGATGGGAGCCGAGGCGGCGGTGGGGTTTCATAAATCGAAAGGCAATAGCACTCATCATTACCAGTTTTGGGGGGGGGGGGGGTGGCCTCCCTGCTCCCCCCCGTTCCCATGGCCGTGCTAACAGCCCCCTCCCTCGCCCTGCCGCCGCCGCTGCCGCCGCTGCTCCTGCTCCCCTCCCAGTCCGTGGGGACCCCGTGTGTGGAAAATCCCAAGACAGGGAGTGTAAATGCTTGTTCTTTGTAAATGAAGAACATAATTAACATTAAATTAAGGTAATACAAATGAAGACAACACAGAGCCTGACAGGATGAGTGTTTGGGGAGGCAGTAGAGAGAAGTGATTCATATTTTTAATTTACTGTACAAATAGACTAGCAGGGCTGGGGGGAAAAGGGCCATCCAAGTGGAGTGGGGATTTTTTTTTCCCCTCTTCTCTCTCTCTCTCTCTCTCTCTTTTTTTCTTCCCACTGTTGTTTTGCTGTGCTTTAAGCACACAATGACTATTAAAGTCAACTGCCCATATAATAGGACATCTCCTACATGACTGCTCTCTGAGAGGCAGCTTGCTGTAGCCATAAATTCTGGGAGTGCCATCTGCTGGTGTGCACCCTCAGCTGGGCACCTTTGCCTTGGCCACCCCAATGTTGGGCAAACTTGCCTTGGCCACTCTTGATGCTAAACACCCACACCCGGACCAGCTCTGGCCCCCTGCACTTCTCCAGAGACCTGCTCTCCTAGAGGACTGCCCATGGCCCTGCCAGGTTTAATACAGAATGATTAACTTTCTTTGCCTATAGGTTAACAAACACTATTTCCCCCCTCCAAATATGCCCTTAAGTTGTTCAGCATCTATCCTTTTTATCCCCAAGATGTTGAGGGGTTTGGGCTGATACTAAGGAAATATTTTAGGCTTTAAAAACCAAACTGAAACAACAGAAAGAAAGAAAAGAAAGGAAGGAAGAAAGGAAGGAAGAAATAAATGTTAAAAATGAAGGAAGGAAGAAAGGAAGGAAGAAGGGAAGAAAGAAAAAGGAAGAAAGGAGGGAGGAAGGAAGGGAGGAAGGAGGGAAGGAAGGAAGGAGGGAAGGAAGGAAGGAGGGAAGGAAGGAAGGAGGGAAGGAGGGAAGGAAGGAGGGAAGGAAGAGAGAGGAGAGAAGGAGAGAAGGAGAGAAAGAAAGAGAAAGAAAGAAAGAAAGAAGAAAGAAAGAAAGAAAGAAAGAAAGAAAGAAAGAAAGAAAGAAAGAAAGAAAGAAAGAAAGAAAGAAAGAAAGAAAGAAAAAGAAAGAAAAAAAGAAAGAAAAAGAAAGGAAGGAAGGAAGGAAAGAAGAGAGAAAAAAGAAAGGAAGGAAGAGAGAAAGAAGGAAAGAAAAGAAGGTCTCCACCCCTCTGAAGCGCTGGGTTTCAGCTGAGTGCCTGTTACCCAGACCACAGTAAAAGAAAATCACCCATTCTGGTTTTTACCTGCAAAAAGACTCTTGACCAGGGTCTGTGTGAACCACAGGCACGGCTAGAGCCAGCTCTGTACTTGGAGGAGATGAGACTTTGCAGGCTCAGTCCAGAGAGACCCTGCTGTGGGATGGCTTTTGGCCAGAAGTGATCCAGATTACCCATCACAAGGGTGTGCACGGGGCTGTGGCACCTGGAATAGGCACCCTGCACCCCGTGTCCTTGCTCCTCCCCTGAGAGGAATCCTGCACCAAGAGGTGCCATTCCTGGATGAAATCACCCTGCCCAGCTGAAACTGCCCTTCCCAGGCAGAAGATGCCATGGGACTGTGCAGAGAGCCTCCCACTCGATGCCAAAGCTGAAACCTGTGGAATCTGGGGGCTGCAGCCTTTGCTCTCCAGGCCCTTTGTGTTCTGGCAGTTGTTACCATGAGCAGTGTCTGTGGGTCCAGTGCTGGCTGGCCTGGAGGTGCTAATTCCAGCTCTTCTCTCCATTTTTTCCATGTCCTGCCCCATTACTGCCCCCTCCTTTCCCCTGTGATGCTCACCTCCCTGGGTGCAGGGTGGGTAGAGGGGCTGGTGCAACAGAAATCCTGTACTTGAAGGGGGAGAGAGTCCCCCTTCACTTTATTCCCTCCATGCTGTTACTGAAGGTGTGTTTACACACGAGGATGCAACTGGGAGGATGTGGAGTGCCCCAGTGTGAGCATCCTGGGCCTATGCTGCCGACACAGAGAGGGTTTGCAAACCAGCCTCCCCCTGGGCAATGCCTCCTGTGTCCAGCACCCTCCTCCTATGACTGCTTCACTGGAAGCGTGGATGAGGTATGTGTGCAGGAACCCACCTGTGCTGAAGGGGACAACGGTGCCAGCCTGGCCCAGGAGGGCTTGAGGTGGGGACTCAGCTCTCCACCACAGCACCACAAGTTGCTTTGGACTGGAGCATGATGCTGCAGTGCAGTTTTGGGTACCACTGAGCAGCAAATCACCTTGGCTGCATAACTCCCCCATTGGTATGACAAGAGGCAGGAACCAATCCCGCACCCCCCCTCATGGTGCAGCTGGATGCTGCTCCAGCCCCACTTTCTCCACACTGAAAGAGACAGGAGCAGAGTTTTCATCCTGCTCAGAGCATGCAGAAAACACACCTCACTCAAGGCTGGTCCCTGATGGAGCCTTCACAGTCAGGTGAGATTCTGGAGGACCAAAGGAACCCTTGCTGAGGTGACAGGGACAGTTCACGAACAGGACACCCGATGAAACTAGTGCAAGGGTTCAGCCTCAGATGCTTAGTAGGTTTCTGCCATTAGCAGAATCCATCCCCCAGGAGCCCACCCTTGCTGGACCTACAGGGACCATTAGGATTGGTGGGACATGAGGACACAGACACCAGTGTGTCCTGCAAGCATTCACCAGCTTCCCAGTCAGCATGTGACCATTCACCTTGAACTAGGCACACCCCAGGAGAGCTTCTCTGCAGGATCTGGAGGTAGTCAGTGACGGGCCATGACCGTTTCCTTGGGGACCTCATTTCAAAGTACCCAGAGAGTTCAAACTGGGGCCTTCTTTCCCATTCCAGTTTGGCCAGGGTCAGCTCCAGCCCCCTACCTCTATACATCAATGCTTAAACTCACTCACCTTTTAGCATTGGGTACATCAAGAGTAGTCACACATTTGGGCAAAGTCACTCTCACCTTCATTTCCACAACCTGCAGGAGGATTTGGAGCATCTCCAAGCATCAAAGTAATTTCCCAGACTCTTCTTCGTGCCTTCTGCAAGTTTTCAAGGTCAGTTTGAATATGTTAGAGGATAGAGATTTACCCTTGCTGAGTTGAACCAGTGCTTTTGGAGGTCTGAACCCAGAGAGCTGCTTTGGATCTCCAAGCATCAAAGTAATTTCCCAGACTCTTCTTTGTGCCTTCTGCAAGTTTTCAAGGTCAGTTTGAATATGTGAGAGAATAGAGATTTACCCTTGCTGAGTTGAACCAGTGCTTTTGGAGGTCTGAACCCAGAGAGCTGCTTTGGACATGGAGAAGAAACTTCAGGCACGGGGAAGCAGCTGAGTTCGTCCAGATGTATCTTTCACATGAAGCCTTCAGTGGAGGGGCTGGGAATGCCTCCCCGGGCAGAGGAAGCCCAAATCCTGCTTTTCCAAAAGCACTAGATCAGTGGCTAGGGACAGCTTGAACTGACAGCCCCAAAGAGAGGGCCTGCCCCTAGGCACTAAAGAAAAACCTGAGGAGAAGCCACGTCCCATGACCATGGGGTTTCCTTGCTTGCACTCCTCCAGGTTTTGATGGAAGGAAGATGGATGTGTCCCTCTACAGGAACTCCTGGGACAAATGCACCCAAAAAATGCTACAGGATTTTGCCAGTGACCTCTAGTTCTTGGAAAGAGGGCACTTGTGGCTGTGGTGGTATCTGAAACCCCAGCAAAAACGAGTCCTGACCCCATGCTTCCCAAGCCTGCCCCATCCCAGCAGCCAATGCAGAGCGGCTCTCAGCCGTATGGCAAAACTCCATCTCCTCGGCTGTGCCAGGACCCTGGGATGGGGAGGGGGGGGCTGCTCTTGGGGGGGGGGGGGGGGGGGGGGGGGGGGCGGTATTGCCTCCCCACGTGGAGGGCGGGGAGGGGGGCATCTTCCAAGCTGCCCCACATGCTGGGTGGGAGAGATCAATAAATAGCAGAATAAATAAATACAAGTGGCAAAGAGGCCTGAAATGATGCTGTCGTTTGCTGGGAATGAGAGACACAAGTGTAATTTAGGTTTTGATATTATGAAAGTCTCGCTGCTCTAAAACAGCAGGGCACTCAGTGCCTCATTAATAAAGGATAAACTTGGAGTCTATTTACAATGCACTTTTTGGGGTTATTTACACTCCATTATACATATGTAATGCTGCACATATTTACCGCTCTGTTCTGCTGCCGAGAGCAGCCGAGGCGGGAGGGAGGCAGGGTGGGAAGCTGCTGCTGCTGCTGCTGCTGCTGTGGAGCCCTGACCCCTGCTTAGACTGATGGCCTTTAAATGGCTTGGGATGCAGGAGAGCCCCAGGCCGGCTCCTGAGGATGGAAGGGCTGGCACGGGGTGCTGGGAACCCAGTACGGTCCAGTCCTTGGTCTCCGTGGGCTCAGAGCCCACCTACCCCCAGAGGCACCCCAAGGTTTTAGCAAGTGATGTAGGAAGGATGACTCTTTACCAAGTGACCATGAGCACAAAACATGCAAGCTATGGCCCCACCACAGAGTGGGTGACTGGAGAGAAGGTGGCTTGGTGATTTGCAACAGAATAAAGCACCCAGGTGTCAGCAGGAGGGGCTTGGCCCAGCAGCCCTCCCCACCACCTGGCTTTTGCTTCTTATCACAGCAAAATATTGTAACTCCCCTACAAACCTTATCTCCCTGGGGGTCTGCTGGCCTGGGAGCTCCCAGCCCTGTGGTGGTTGTGGAGCTGCTGTGAGGGTCCTCGGTCATGCAACTGCCATGCCCACAGCAGTCCCAGGAACGCAGGGCAGCCTCCAGCATAGTCTCCAGGATTCAGGGAAGAAATGTTGAAGAGGTTATGCTTGGGGAGCACCTCAGGGCCACAGTAATTCATGGGGTGCAGCAAAGGGATGTGGGTGTAGCCAAGATAGCTTTCGCTTCAGCAACTTGGAAGGGTCCCATGGCAGCACTCTCTGTGGGGTCAGCACATGAAGCCAGGCAGCGAGGGGCTTCCAGCAGGCTGTGGAGGGGCACAGTGGCTGAGTAGTCACCCCCAGCTCTGAGCTGCTCCCTGTTACTTCTGTGACAGCCTCTGGGTTTACATGACCAAACCAGATGAGACACAAGAGCCTAGGAGTCACCCTGGCCACCCTTCCTAGGAACTGTGGGGCAACATTGACCTTTCCAGCCAGGCAGGGCAGGAAAAAGTCTCTCATCCCTCTCTGCTCCTCCCCAGCACTAGGGGGGAACCTACCCATGCTTTCCACTTTTTGCTGTCCCAGGCTGAGCTTGCTAAATGATGGCTCTGGAGGCAATGCTCTTTATTAAACACCTTGTGTGGGCAGCTCTTGGCAAGTTCCAGGAGGTTCCCTCATTTCTGGGAGGGTGTCTCTTCCAGCACAAAGGAAATGTGCAGCAGCTGGTACAAGCCTGGTGCATCATTGGAGCTCATCCTCTCCCCTGGCTGCAGCATCCCTTCCTCAGCCCTGAGCTTCCTCCACCGTCCTTGCCCCACCAGGCCATCCAGATCAGGGCAGGCTGGACCCTGCTCCCTCCAGAGGGCTGCTCTCCAAGGCCCCATAGCCATTGAGCTTCATCATCCCAATGAGCTGGTTTGGGATGGAGAGGAAGGAGCGGCGCGTGGCAAAGATGTAGCTGATCTCCATGAAGGTTTTGTTCTTGGTCTCAGGGATGACCAGGTAGACGTACAGAGCCACCAACAGGCAGATGCCACAGAAAACCAGGTAGCAAAAGGCACCAGCAGACATCTGGGAACAACAGAAGAGCAGGGATGGGGCAGAGAGCCAGGTACCCCCAAGGTGGCCATGGCCCAAATCAATGTCCCCTCCTGTCACCCCTCCCTGGGCTAGCGCTGACCAGCACTGAGCTAAGTGAGGAGCATGGACATCCCTTGGGTTAAGCCCCCATCCTGTCCTGGGGGAGCAGTAAGGTGTGTCCACCCCCTCCTCCTCCCACGGCCCCTCCAGACCAGTACCTGCAAGAAGGGGAAGATAAAGCCAACAGTGAAGTTGCAGAGCCAGTTGAGGGATCCCCCCACGATGTAGGCAGCAGGACGGTGTGACTGTGTGAAGAGCTCAGCTGTCATCAGGAAGGGGACACCAGCTGCAGAGGGAGGGGACAGATTAAGGGCATGGGCCACAGGTTGCCTCATGTACCCCTGGGGTCAACAGGTCCTTCAGTTCTGTGGCCAAAGGGCTGGAAGCCAGCGCCACAAACGGTGGTGCTGGGAGGGCTGGAGGAGATGGGGGCCATGGAGATGGGCAGAACAGTGTTCTGCCTTTGGTCTCCCTTTGGGATCTGTCTCCATGGGTGGGTGATGTTCCCCTTGATACACCACAGTTGCACCCTGCTGGGTGCTGAAAGTAATCTCACAAGTTGCTTGCCTGGGAAGTTTCAGACTGAGTCAAAATCAAGGTGGACCATTTCATCTGGATCCTCATGTCACAACAATTTGCCTTGATGCTGATGTATTAAATCTGATACAGATCACAGGCCTGGAGAAACATGGTCCTGGTATCCTCCACAATGCCCTTTCCAGCCTCCCTTCATCAAATGGTTTAGGAGGTTTCCTTCTATCAATTAGCTAAAGGCTTGGACACTGCAACTGATTTAGGCAGGACAGAAAGCAACCACATCTCCAAGCATCAGAATTTTCCACAGGACACCAAAATGCCATTTTCCAGTCAGCTTTTCTCATGTGCAGGGGTGAAAACCAGAATGACTGGAAATGATCACCCAAGCCAGCTTGGCCATGAAAAATGACACAGGTTGAGGCTACTTCTCCTTGGATGGACTTTTAGGCTGGAGGTGAGGAGAAAGTTCTTCACAGAGGGAGTTGTTAGCCATTGGAATGTGCTGCCCAGGGAGGTGGTGGAGTCAAGGTCCCTGGTGGTGTTCAAGAGGGGATGTGGCACTTGGTGCCATGGTTTAGTAGTCATGAGGTGTTGGGTGACAGGTTGGACTTGATGATCCTTGAGGTCCCTTCCAGCCTCCTTGATTCTATGATTCTATTCTATGACTTAGCTCCTCCTGCCACATGGCACTGAGCCAGCAGCCCTGGGTGCCAGGACTGTTCCATTGCTGGAGGGATATGAGGGCTTATGGGGATCTGACAGAGGACTGTTTGGCATGATGACATATCTGGGGTCCCACTGCCTGGACAGGGCTGCCCCTATCTGAAAGATGCTCCAAGGAAAAAGATAAACCAAGAAAAAGTAGTGCTGAGAAGTGAGGGAGAAGTGGAGCCCCTGATGGACTCTTACTCACAGCTCGCCAAGAATGGAGATATATATTTTTTTGGTTTTAAAACTCCTATTCATCATTGTTTGTGAACAATGAGCCATTAAAATCCTAATTAAAGATGTAATTACAGTGAGTAAAGTCTGGGCTGAGGATGAATTATAGACCTGCTAACAGCTCTGCTAATACATCAACTGGGTAAACCAGTCCAGGTTTCACTCCTCACTCTTGAGCCCAGTCTCTTACCCATTCTCACTTGGGTTGGGATGCTGCTCAACCTCACTGTGATGGGAGCAGCTGACACCTCCACAGAGGTCTGGGGAAGGCTGCCAGAGCTTTCTATCTGCTTGGCTCAAAAGCAGAGATGAAGGAAAGGAGGTGGAGTGTGCCCTGGGGACGTACAGGGTTGGAGGCACTTGAGATGGAGCCTTACTTGCAGGGTGCAGCAAAACAAACCAGGGCCTGGCTGTGGGGAAGGGGGCAGGGTGCCAGTGCTGCCACCTGCCTGCAAACCCTGCTGCTGCCTGCTCCCCTAGTACCCCTCTTCCCACCACACCTCCCTCCCACTGGCCCCAGACCCACCTGGTCCCACGCAGAAGCCAGCGATGATGCCAACCACAGAGGTGACAGCAAGGTAGTGCATCCAGGGCACAGTGGTCTGTGAGGGGACACAGGGATGGGTGGTGCTGCTGGGGAGGTGGCCCTGAGCTTTGCACCCAGCATCCCCAGATGGGGTTCCACACCTGCCCCTCTGCTTGGTGACAGCCCTTGGGGATGGTGGCCATGCAGGACACGTGGGGGAGATGGAGACACGGAATGGGTGGTGTTGGGCACAGCTGTTGAGGGTCAGCCTCAGCAAACCTCAGGAACTTGTGATGCTGCAATGTCCCCAGAGCTTCTGGGAGCATCCCTTGGGAGCAGATAGCAGAAGAAGGACTCTGCAGAGCTCTCTGCCTTCACAGCATTTTGTATTTGCCTCCCCTGGGACAACTGTTTCTGCAGGAAAGCTACTGGAAGTGGTGTTTCTTTTCCACGTGGTTTTGGGGTTTCTTTTTTTGTCCTTCACTCTGAATTTTCCATTCCTCTATCGGGCAAACGCTGCAGGGAAGCACCAGCTCACCCCTACTTTCCATACAAGCTCCCTGCCCTGGAGTGATGCCCATCCCCTTGTCACCCCTCGTTAACGCACCCAGGGCTGCAGCCGCAGACCATGGCAGCAGCCCAGGGTGGGGGTGGTGTGGTGGTAGCCAGATCCTACCTGCAGCAGCAGGGAGACAGTGATGCCAGCTGAACAGATGCCCATAGCGCAGAACCCGGTGATGGTGAGGGGCCGCCGGCCCAGCTTCTCGATGGTAAAGCACTGCCGAGGGAGAGCACAGACTGATGGGGGGGAGGGTGGTGGTGGTGAGCTCCCTACCAGCGTGTGGTCACATCCTGAATCCAGCTGAAGGTAGAAGGATGTTCTCAGTGGCATCTTGGGTTTGGGGGGCAACCCCAGCTCAGAGCTCCAGGGCTGGGGCTGGAGGCATGGGAAGAGCAAGGACTCCAGGGCCCTGGGGTGAGCGTGCACCAGGGGGGCAGGTTCAGGGCTGGTCCTGCGGTCTCATTCGCAGCAACGGGGAGCAGAGGTGCTGGGCTGGGCCGGGCACCGGGCGCCGGCGGTGCGGCAGCGGCTGGAGCAGGCAGGGTATTGACAGCAGAACGAATGCCTGCAATTTTATAACCAATCTCGGCAGGTCCGTCGGGGGCTGTTTGCGGGGCTGCTCCCGAGCAATCTAGCTGCGAGGGCGGGGAGGGGGGGGGGAGGCTTCTGGGGGGTTGTGGCAGCCCCAGGGGCAATGGAGGGGAGAAGGGAAGAAGGGGAGAGCCTTCAGAGGGGCAAGGGGGTGACAGGGGAGCCCCATTTTGCCGTGGGTTTGAGCTATGGGGAGAGGGGAGCAGCCCCCACGCAGTCCTGGTTTTGTGGGCGGAGCCACAGCCCATCCATCTCTCTAATTGTCAGGCAGCGGATTTAGTGCCGGGTGGCTCAGGCTGGCCCCGGGTGACACTCGCAGATGGGACGATGGCTATAAATCTGCCTGGCCCAGTGCTAACTCTCCAGCTAAATGAGGCCTGGCTGGCGGGGCTTGGGCTGCTAGCCTGGGGCCAGGCCGGTGCTTGGCGGGGGTGGGGGGAGGGGGGAGGCAGATGGGGACATGTGGCTCTGCTAAAAGAGCAACAATTACATTTTGAACCAGAAGGAACCACTTAGCCCCCTCCACCATCTCCTACCTGCTCCTTGCCTGGCATTTCACATCAACCTCATCTCCCTGCTACCCACTTACTCCAAAACTCCCCTACTCCTCCTAAATATGACTCCACAGATTGAGCCTCTCTCATCCCTTCTCTCCACCCCATTTCCCTGCTAAACCCTCTGCCCTCCAGCAAAGGGGCTGTGCTGGTACAATGGGGTGGCATTTGGGGCTCCAATCAGCCCCCTCTGTTTGATGGTGCTGGGAGGTGACAGGAAAAGGCTGTACCCATCTGTCCATCCATCACTCACCCCAACCAGCCCAGCAACCACTTCAATGGCACCAGTGCCCACCGTGGTGTAGGGGATCTGGGACACGGGGATCCCGGCATTCTCGAAGATGGTGTTGGTGTAAAACCAGATCTGCCAGGGAGAGGACTTAGCATGAGCCTGCCAGTGGAGCCACTGGGCTCTGCATAGCCAGGTCCTGGGGTGAAGACACGGCAGGACTTACAGCATCAATCCCTGAGAGCTGCACGCCAGCGCTCACCACCACCACTGAGAGGGTTTGCCAGCGGACGGAGCGGTCCCGCAGCAGCTGCCAGACAGAGACCATCTTCACAGAGGAGAGGGATTGCTGCTCCTCCTTCATCTCCTCGATCACATCCTGCACATCAGGTGTCCCCAGGAACCAGCGCAGTGCTGTGGGGTGAGTGGAGGTCGCAGGCATGTCTCCCCATCTCAGGGTGGAGGATGGATGCTCATGGGCAGGCACAGGGTAGAGGCAGGGGCTTGGCTTTGCCCTGGCTCAGCCTGCCCAGAGGACCCGCCTTGAACTACGGGGCTGTGCATCCACAGGAACTGAGGAGATGCCTCCCACCATGAATATGGGCACCATGGAAATGATATGGTGCAACTGGGTTAGGGCAAGAAGGGCTGAACCATAAGGACTATGGTGGCCTGTCAGAGCTGGGTGCGGGACGATGCTATGAGGATACACGTTGGTTTTGAGAGACCTTGGACCAGTGCCCAGCACCTCCCAGAGCCAGTCTCCCCCAAGACACCTCCTCACCCTTGGTGGCCCCACAGACATCATTCCTCTCTATCAGCAGGTACCGTGGGCTCTCAGGGAAGCAGTGCAGCAGCAGGAGCTGGAGGGAGGCAGGAATGACCACCACTGACAGGAAAAGGGGCCAGAATCTGTCCTGAGGAGTCAAAATGGGACAAGTCACAGGAAAAGTAGAGCAGAGTCCAGTGTGCATGGGCTGGGCTACTGTGCTCACCTTGCCCAGCAGCTCTGGGAGGCCCAGGACTTGTGCAAAGAAAACCCCCAGGCAGATGAAGATGCTGGGAACAAGGCCCAGGAAACCCCGTAGGTTCTTGGGGGCGATTTCTCCCAGGTAGAGGGGCACCACACTCAGACAGATACCTGGGTGGGGACAGAAGGCACCAGGATGGGAGAGGCAGCAGGAAGAAGGGTGATGAGACAGACCATCACTGCACCTCCTCCTACACCCAGCACCATCCACAATGGGGACACCAGGGCCAGGGAGGTGGCCCTGTCTGCCCTATGGAGACACCCACTGCAGAGCCTGCAGCAATGGGGAACAGGAAGTCTTCTCCAGCCCCCCTGGGAACTGGTTGTAGAGAAGGGGCCATATGCAACCTCTTATCCCAGGTAGCACCTACCTGAGTGAAGCCCGGTGATGGAGCGGCCAATGATCACCATCTCAGGGGACCCCAGCTGCCGACTGAAGCCCATGAAGCCACCAGCCAGGAGGACAAGGAAAGTGCTGCGGCTCAGTGTGCCATTCCTAGCGGGACACAAGCAGCAGGGCAGCCCCTCCAGCCCCATCCCTTTCACTTGACCTTCCTGTCTCATGCCATGCACTTACCTGCCGTATCGGTCCACCAGCATCCCCACCAGTAAGGAGCCCACCAGCCCGCCCAGGGCAAAGATGGAGACAGTAAGGGAGTAAAGGAGGGTCAGAGGGCCAGGGGCCAGCCCATGCCCATACCGCTGGGCCCACGTGGTGTTGTAGAAAGCCTTTATGTGCTGTGAAGCAGAGAGAGACACACAGGCACCAATCATGTTGGGAGAAAGGGAAAAAGGCGAGGAAAGACAGGCCATAGAAAATGTCTAAGGTTTAACAACCCTGCAGATGCAGGGCAGGATGTGCTGGTGTGGCTGGGACATGCTGGTTTGGTTGCTCAGCCAGCCTCATCACTGGAGGGGCTTAAGGGCAAATTAGAGATGCCACAGGCAGAGCTGGAGCAAAGAGTTTGTGGACAGTTTTCTCCAACCCTTGCCTTCCAGGAGCGACCAGTCTTGGGGGGATTACATGAATGCAGGCTCCCATACCCTTCCTGTGCCTCTCTCCAGACCACTCTCCCTGGGTGACTGCCCAAGAGAAGCACCAGCATTTTGACATGGGGCTGGTGAGTAGCAGTCCCTCCGCCCCCCAGGAGGGCATGCAGAGCCCTTTCCCTGTTCCCAGAGATGCTGCCCTGCCCTTACCACCGCCGGTGAGTTCACCACAGCCAGGTTGTAGCCATAGAGCATGGAGGAGCCAAAGGACACCAAGAGGGTGACTGACAGCAGTGGGAAGGTGAGGTGCTGGGAGAAAGAAGGAGGGATCAGCACAGTTCTAGTCGGCACTGTGCCATGCCCAGCACCCAGCCCATCCAATCCGGCTTCCCTGTGGCTGGTCTCGTGGCTGTGGCGTGAGGCTTTACCCTGGCCAAGGCCCAACTCAGGCTGCTTGTCCTGGCAGCCTGACCCAGGCATCCCTGTCTCAGTGCTAGGAGGGGACAGTGGGCAAAGGGGCTTAGAGGGGGGCACATAAACGCCCTCTGTGCCCTCTGGCCTGGGGGACCCATCATCACTGAAATGTGCAGCTCCCCATGGCAGGTCCCAGCCTCCCAAAATGCTACATGCACCCACATCCTAAACTTATGCTCCCACCACCACCTCTGTCATTTGCTCCAGCTGTAGAGGGCACCACGCTGTGCGGAGCCGATGGCTACGGAGGGACATCCTGCAGCCTCGACCCAGCCCCGGGGGCAGGGTGTGCAGTAAAACCCACCTAGGGCAACCCTAGCCGCAGGAGCACCCCTGGGCGCTGCACCTTGCTGTCTCGCCTGGAGCAATAAGAGTCCCACGACCCCGCAGCCCAGAGCCCGGCCTTCCCCCCAGCACGGTAGCCAGATCTGTGGCACCCAGCAGCTCCCGGCTCACGCACAGCAAATCCCTACTAATCCCATCAGGAATCCCGAGCTGGGAAAGGAAGCAGGAGGGAGTCAGGCCAGGGCCTGATGAGGGACGGACACACCGAGGGGCGGGCGGGAAGCGGGGATGGGACAGTCCCCCCAACCCGCAGGAAGCTCACCCCAGTGATGTCCCGGCCGGGCCGCTGAGTCCCGTTCCCGACCGTCGGGGAGCAGCCGGAGCGGAGGGAAGGAGGAGGACGGGGGGAGGAAGGCAGCTCTGATCCCGCAGCCTGGCTCGTTTCTCCCATTTTTAGATAGAAGAAGGAGGGGGAGAGGAAAGGGAAGGTAGGGCAGGGCACGCAGCCTGGGTGCCCCCGGGGCTCACTTGGAGGCGCCGGAGCGGCCGGAGGAGGAGTCCGAAGGCCTGCCCCCCTCGCCGAAGGCAGGGGCAAAGGCAGGTCGGCACCTCCGGGCTGCCCAGCCTTCTGAGGGGCCGTGGCCAGGTCTGAGAACAGCGGGAACACCGAGGTAATGCTCTGCCACAGCTGAGCCCCCGTAGGTCCCTTCCAAAGGGTTGGTGTCCCGGGGGACCGCAAGCAGGGCAGCATCCCTGCATCGCCGCCGAGGCTCAGGGCGAAGGGGCAGGCTCACGTCAGCCAACACCCCCGTCACACCTCAGCCCCTACCCCATCCTGTCAGGCGTGTGGGGCTGACGTGCCCCATCCTCTGCAGCTCGGGTAGGAGCCTGGCAATCCCCCTGGCCACGGCGCGGGGCAGCTGCCGTGCCCGGACTCAGGGGCACAGCATCCAGCTTGAGAGGAGAGACTCTGCTCATGGCAGCTCAGAGGAATCCAATTTTGCTGCGGCCAGGAGCTGCCTCCCCTGCTGCTAATGAAGTGCCTTTAATTAGCAGCCTAATAGCAAACTCTTAATTTGCCGAACAGTCAGTTGAAAGGATGGGGACCCCACTAAGACAGGACTGGTAACAGCTCCAAGGGCTTGAAAGGGACAGACCTCGACAGGCTGGCCCCGCACTGTGGGAGGGATCACGCAGGGAAAGGAAGCGAGGAGCAGGGCTGGGAGAGCCCCACGGGCATGAGCACCTCCGGGCCAGTCGTGCCCAACCCCAGCCGGGCTGTCTGGGTGGTGGAGAACCTGGGCGCCTCATCCTCCTACACAGAGCTCCAGCTGTCCCGGGAGAGCACTGTGCCCTCTCCCCCAGCTGCAAGCCCTTCCCAGCCTGCCGGCGCGCAGTTTTGACCGGGATAGGCACCTGCTCAAGAGCTCCTCTCTCTTGCTCAGACTCACCTCCTCATGTCTGCGTAGGGGCAGCACCTTTACCTTCATGCAGGTGCGCTGGGCAGCTGCAGAGACCTCAGTGACAGGGCCACGGTGGGGAGTTACGGTCTTTTGGAGGCTGATCCTGTTTCATTCCCAGAGCAGTGGGTTGTAGATTCATTTTTTGGACATGCCCATGGATGAGATGACCCAGTAGGAGGAGGACTTGCAGCCTGCAGCTACCAGCCCTGCCCAAAGCACTTGCAGTGCTGCAGGGCAGCCCTAAACATCACCTGAACTCATCCCAGGTCCTGCACTAAGAGAGGGCAAAGCAGCAAACCCAGGCCAGCATGTTAAGTCAAGCAGGCTCTCACTTGTCACAGCTCGTCTCTGGGTCCAGCACCCAGAGGGTTCAATGTGCCCAGTCCAGTAGGCTCTGCCACAGGGGGAGGGAGAAACAGCAGCAGCCATCTCTGCCCCATCCTAAGTCATCCCAGCAATTATCCACCTGAAAGTCCTCCTGGAGCTTCCCAGACCCTCTGCAGTGAAGGCCTTACCCATCCCCAAGGTCAGTGCTTTGCTCCACATCCACTGCCCAGCTCCCCAGGCCCAGGCACTGGCATCCATCAACCAGCCATGCCCAACCCCACACCAGACATAAAACACTTGCAAAAAAAAAAAATGGTATGAGGGTTTCTTCAGGACTGAGGAATGTGGCAGCAGGAAAGACCCTCTGAAAGAGTTCACCCCTTTTCCCAAGATGAGATGGAAATCCCTCAGGGATGACATGGTCTTCAGTGCTGCCTCTTGGTGGGAAGAAGTAAGTGGGTCAAATAAAGGTAGGCAAACAGATGCATTGCTTAGCAGCCACTGACCCCTTTCCCTGTGCTGGAGGACAGGGAACTTGGCAGCACAGGCGCAGCAGGCAGAGCTGCTTGCAGACATCTCTGCAGCTTTGAAAGGTCACAGCAGTTTGTCGGTGCTGCCCTTTTGGAGTTGACACTGCAGAAACACAGATGGTCCAGCAGCCTCCCTGCCTCACTGCTCCCCTTGCAGAAGAAGCCTTCCCTGAGCTGCCTTTGCAAATGCCAGTAAGGTGCTTTGGGCATGGGAGTTTTGAACACATTAGCTGCATGATGTTAACCAGGGGCTTGAGGTTCTGCAAACCACAGTGGCTTTCAGATGAAACTCAGTGGTGTCCCTAGCAAAAGTATTGCTCAGTCTGCTGTCTCTGCCTTGTTGCACTAGAAATTCCCTGTGATCCCATTCTGCAGCTGCAGGAAGGCTGTTGATCTGTACAAGACCTTTCCAAGCCCAGGTTTTCCTTAGCCAAATTCAGCGGTTCCCAGCAGATCAGCCCCACAGGTCAGCAACCTTCCTCCTGCTTTGGAGATTTCTATCTGTTGATAACGGTCAGCAAACCATTTGGAGACACAGTTCAGGCTGGGAAGGTAACACTAGTGAGAAACAGAGTATCCCTTGGGAAAACAACCAATGTGTGTCTGAACTCTCTAAAGGCAGAGCAAAGCGGCTGGCACTCACATACATCTGCTTGCCAGAAGAGCACCACACCCCTGCCCTTCAGATGTCCTCAGCTGTTCTCACCAAGGAAGGATCAGCCAGCAAAGAGGACAGACAGACCCCAGATGGCTGTGGCCCGTTAGGTTAAATATGCAGTGGACAGTTAGCACAAGTAGGACCTTAAGGTTCCTCTTCTAGCTGACTTCTCCACAGCGCAGGTGCATTCTTCCTGGGACAGCGGCCTGGGCAGGGTGTGCATTGGCTGTGAAGCAATTTGAGCACTTGGAAAAGAGATTAATCAGCAGGGACAGGCTCTCAAGCCCACCAGTGACATCTTCTTCCCACCAAGTGCTGAATCATTTTCACATCCTCCTGGGTACTGCCATTGCATGGGAGGATTTCTGCTGGGGCCAGGTCACTGCTGGAGCCAGCTGCACCCCGTACCTCTGGGTGTGTAGAGTGCGACAGAAATCAATGGCAGGACTAGAGCATGTCTCTCAAGCTCAGGGCTTCTTTCCCTAGCCACAATGCCTCTGCCAAGAGCTCACCAGCCTAACCCTCTTCAAAGTGACACAGCACCACCTAAATGCTGAACTCACCCTGAACAATTTTGGTAACCAGCACCAGAACAAGAGGACACAGTCTCAAGCTGCACCAGGGGAAGTTTAGCCTTGAGGCGAGGAGAAAGTTCTTCACAGAGAGAATTGTTAGCCATTGGAATGGGCTGCCCAGGTGGAGTCACCATCCCTGGAGGTGTTCAAAAGGGGACTGGATGTGGCACTTGGTGCCATGGTCTAGTAGTCATGAGGTGTTGGGTGACAGGTTGGACTTGATGATCTTTGAGGTCTCTTCCAACCTTGTTGATTCTATGATTAAGCACATTAATTCTAGCCTGCCAGCTCTAAAACTGGAGTTTCCCCATTCCAAAACCTAGCTTACTATACTCTTGAAAGTGCTCAAACATTATTAGTAGTAGCATGACTAATGTAATTATTATTATTATTAATAATAATGATAATAATAACCACCCCAAAATAGAAGATTTCATTTAAAAGCTGTAGGCTGATCAAGTGCTGCTAATTTGAAGCTCTGGTTAACGTTACTTTCCTCCTTCATTTGAAGTGGAAATAAGGCACACATTTTTAAACAGAAAGGGTAATTAACCACTGAATCTATTTAAGATAAGCTGTCTTGATGTTCATTCTTTTCCAGTGGAAATTTACAATGGAGATTGCTTTACTTTCTCAAAGACTCTCTTTAGTACCTAAGTTTTGGGATGCCAGAACTCATGAAGTTTCCCAGCCTGGGCCCTGCAGCACAGCACTGTCCCAGCCCCAGAAATCTGAAATAAATACTCCAATTCTCCCCTTTGAGCATCAAGAAGAAGGGAAAGGACTAGCTGAGGAACAGCTAGAAACATCTAATGAGGAGAACCTGTTTCTCATAGGACTGGGTGGTTAAGTGTGTTGTTTGGGTACACACAGGGACCTAGGACTGTGAGCATGAAGGGTGAGGGGGTCTCAGGGTCTCATTCATGTGTGCTGGCAGGCACAGGTAGCTTTATGTCAAGCAGCATCCTGCATTACAGACCAAGCCAGAACAATGGATGAAGCCTGGCATTGCAATCTCTCTTCCAAATCTATTATCTGATGGGAGGGCGAGAGCAGGCAAGAAACAGAAAAGGTTCAAGTGGTGTATATGTATGTAAATACATAATGCAAACATACATAAAATCCCCAAACCCTTGCCAAACAAAGCACACAGCTGCTGGGAACTCAGTCACAAGGCGAGATGGGAATTGGATGTGATGGGAATCCTGCTCCCAGCACTTCAGAAAAGCGGGAGCCTTCGCAATCTCCAGTCCCCTGCTGGCTCCCAAGAATAGAGCCAGCAGGGAGAGCGATGGCAGGAGCGCAGGGTTTGTTTGTTTTCTGACCACCCCAGGAGTCAGGATCTTAAAACTGTGGTGGCCTTTGTTTCAAAAGGGGCTGTTAAGTTAAACAGAACTATCAGAGGCTGCTATCTGAGGAGAGTCTTTAAGAGAGAGGTATTCTGAGGGCAAGGGTGCTTGCATTAAAATCCGGGTGAGCCAGAAGCATGACAGCATCCCCAGCCATGGAGCTGCAGGGTGGTGCTGCGATATGTCAATTACTCACTCATTATTGAACAGCAGGATTCTGATTAGCTTATAAAACAAATTTGTGCTTCTCCTACCAGCATCTTGCACCAGTACCCAGAAAAAAATTGGTGCAAGCCTTTATAGCTTCTCCCTCCCACTTTTTTTAATGGGCAGGATGGCTCCAGCTCTTCTGTTTCAGTCACATCCATCCTCTGGCTTACAGGGCAGACTCATTTGCCCCAGCCAGAGGCCATCAGCTATGAATGGAGAGTTTGTTAATTAAAAAGTATGCTGTGGTGTTAGGAATAAGTGGTTTTTTCCAACTGCTACCAACAGCCTTTTATGCTGCATCCATCAATGAGCAGCAGCTCCGAGGTGGGACCATTGACATTGTGCATCCTGTGAAGCTGCATCTACCCAGGGCTGGGGGCAAAGCTGTCCACCTGAGGGCTGTAGCACTGCATGTATGTGTGCAGCCCACATGCAGCAGAAGCGTGACTCACACACAAGGGGCTCCAGATACGGGCTTGATACTTTGACAGTGCCCTTCACCCCAGAAGGAAAACAGGAGAGATTCACAGCTTAATCTTTGTATTTGTATTTAAGTTACTTTCTGAACAGTTAAAAAAAAAAACAACAAACCAAAACAAAACAACAAAAAAAATAAAAACCAACCAAAAAAAACCAAACCCCAACAAAACAAAACCAAAACCCAACACACTGTTACCATGATCCTAGCTCAAGTGAACATTAGTACATTGACTACACATCACCATAACATAATCACAAAATTCAAAGCACTCATTACTTAAGAATCCAGATAACAAATATAGCAGAGTAACAAACAGAAAAGTCTGGAGAAACCATGTTCTTTCTCACCTCTCCCACTTCCACACCCACCTCAGCCTGAGCAGGCAGGAGTGATGCAGCATAGGCTGGCCTGGCAGGCATGCAGCTCTCCTAAATGCAGTGATGTCAAATGGCTGGGAGAAAGGAGATCTGATACACTTTGCTGAGGTCCACATTATTTTTCTGCCATGCTAAAACTGTGTCCAGACTGATCCCTGCAATGCCTCACACAATAAAGGTGGGAAAACCTTTTTATGCTCAAAAGCAGCTCCAGATTTTCACACTGAATTGCCCCTGATTTTGAGAGTATCAACACAGAGAAACAGAGTAGCTGGGACTAGAAGGGATCTAAAATATCATCCAGCTCCAGCTCCTGTGCCTCGGACAGGGATGCCTTCGCTACATTAGGTTGCTCAAAGCCCCATCCAATCTGGCCTTGAGTACTTCCAGCAAGGAGGGGGCATCCACAACATCACTAAGGATTAACCAGTGTGGCCAACTCCTATGGGATATGTGTTGGACAACAACTGGAAGGCCAGCAGTCTCTGGGAACAAGCACAGAGTCATGCAAAAAGCTTCCTGACAAGACAAGGGACAATCTATTGTGGCAGTGTGCCAAAGCCCACCCCAAGAGAGATGCTTCAGGAGTTTGTCAGTAGTTTGGCTATACCTCATTTTGAATAAATGGGCTGGGGGGAGGGGGGGAAAGGAGGAGACCAAATGCTCAGCCTTAGCAGGGAGCTGTTCCTCCTCAGCTGCTGTGGTTGTGGAGAAGGAGCACACCTAGGGGACCTTCTGTGTCTGTGAGTTTCCGAATTAAAAGTGGGGCAAAAAGACTGTTAGGAGGATGGAGGGATTTCATATGAAGACCTCCTCTGGGGACAGATGGGTCACTTGCTGTTCCCCTCTCCTTCTGGGAAGCTTCTGGTTATTGCTTCAGAGGGACTAACAGCAGGGCAAGGCTCAGCACGTCAGATGCATCATGCATGCCACTTGGAGACCCTGGCAAAGTTCATTCTTCTCTTGGCAAGTGTAGTTTAGACCATCCCTTTCTTCTCATGCCCCCAGCACTACCTAAAAGGGGCATCAACTGACAAGTCCAACAGTTGGAGGCCTTACTTGATAACCTCCTGAATGACTTTTGATGTTCTCACAGAAAACCTGTTTTTCTGAGTCAACTCCACAAGCCAAGAGATCTATTTTTAGCACTGTCCCCACTTCTGTAGAGATCCATTTCCATCCCCACATACCCTCCAAGCTTTCAACCACTTGGGTTGTCTCTTGTTTTCCTCCCACAATTAAGAACAAGCCCACAGTAGGAAGGCTCATTGCTCCTTCTTGCCTGCTTTGCTGGCTAGGGAGAACTGCCAGTACTTGTGATTTATCAAAACTGAATACCCCTCCCCAAGAGAACTTACGAATCATTAGCCACAAAAAGCAGATCAAAAATGGTGTTAAAGGAAGCTAACAAAGAGCCCAACTTGGAGATGTGTTTCCCATCAGAGCTAGGATACCAAAAAGCTCAGAACCAAGCCTTCAGCTCTGCTCAGACTGAGAAAGGAACATGTGACAGGGGCATGAAACACATACCTGGGAGCAGAGAAATGTGCATGATACTCTCCAGCTTTTTCAGCATTCAAAAAAAGTAAGAAAAAGAAAAAAGGATCCTTTGGAGCAGGAGCAATTGATGGGTAGGTAGAGCATGGTGGTCCAAGTCAGCTTCCAGTTTAGAAACAAGTGTAAGGTATTTTCATGTTTCTGATGATCATAGACTTCTCAACTTGTTACCTGAATCCTTCTGGTTCCAACAGTGGATTTGTCTGTCTCTGAACGTTAACAGGGAGCAGAGGGAGCTGCTCCAGATGAGACAGCCACAGTGGCTTTCTGGCTGCAAATTTCTTCATGCCATTTTCTCTTTGCTCATTTTAAAGCAAGCTGTATTTCTCCCAGGATGAGAAACACTTGCAGCAAAACCGTGCCCCACGGCAAAGGAGTCACAAGCAGGAGATGGTGCGGCCATGACAGGCAGTCCTGCTTGGAATATCCCACACCTCCAGTACTTTGCATCCCATAGTCCAAGGAGAAGGCTAGTGGGAGCTTCCTACTCGTGGAAGAAGTGCCAATCTCTATGCAGCAGAGGTATTTCATCTCATTTCAAAGCAATGTGCAACACTTAAAGCCCACAGACACTTCCAGTCTTTTATCTCCTTTCAGCAGGCACGTTCTAGTTCTTCTCATTATAAACTCTGCAATTACTCCAATCTGGCTGAGGGATTATCCAGGGGGTTCATGCTGAAACCTCTCTCTCACATGCACTCTTGCACACTCACACACACATGCACACATATCCTAAGGGGAGTAAGTTTGAAACAGCCACTTCCTTCTGACACTGGGAGATCTACTTACCAGATTGCTCCTCCCTGGGTGCACAATAAACACCACCAAATGTCAGGCTGTGGCAGTTTCAAGTTCAAGTTAGATCAGTTAACTTCAGTTTCCATCTTAGCTATCAGAAAATTTGTACAGCTCAGGGAGTGGGGTAGGGATCCTCACCCTTCTGCAGTATGAAGTACCCAGACACAGTCCCTTCTTGAGGGTAAGACACTGTTTTTTTGTGTGTGCCAAAAACTGATTTCAGCTGTTGCTCACTAACTGTACCTTAAACAGCTCTATACAGCGGAGTCCAAACTATGGTACCACTTGAAGACCCAACAGTGCTTAGAAGTTACAGAATAGCAGCATGGAGCAGCAGGGCTACGCCAACCAAGGACAGCCTGCAATGGGGTGGTCTCTGTGTTTGGCCAGCCAATCTTCCAGTTCTCCCCAAAGCTCTCCTCTAGCAAATTAAAATGTATCCTGCTGCTCACAAAGATGCCATCAAAATAGCAGGAAGTTCTGTAGCCTTCAGAGGCTGCAAGTAACAGCCTCATTGTTTTCTACAATAACCTAAATGTAAAAGACAGAGAGGATAACCAAACTGAGGAATGCAACTGCAGCCAAAGCCATGTAAGAATGTGCTGATAGGCAACCATGCTGCAGACCTGCTATTAACTGAACTTAGAAAAACAGTGTTAAGATGACATTAAGAATAAGACTCAGAAGCTTCAACTCAGCCAAGTTTGGGATGTAAACTTTGATTCTGCTCCCTTGCCACTTTGGCTTTGGGACTGCACTATGCCTGATACATAGAGCAGCCTAAACTCCAAAATGGCCTTCCTGGAAGTAAAAGCAGTGCCAAAAGTGTGGATGAACTTATCACTATGACTCAGAACTTCCATGACTCTGCAAAAGTAAGTCACACTGTCAGTGTTAGCCAAACAGAATTGAGTTGCTTAAGTCTGTTACAGTAGAAGTCCAAACAGAAAACAGGAATATCACCAAGCACTCCGAGACACTCCAGAACTGATGTAGTCCCTAAGCTCAATGGAAATACAGGGAGCTGAGTGCTCAGCACTGCTGCCCACATGCTTCAAGAACTGTATTAGATACTCCCCAGGAACCATAACTCCATCACTTTCTTTTCTGTCTTAGCTATCACCAAAATGATGTAAGCCCTCTGGACTGCTCTTTGGGAACTCTTGGCCCAGCTCCTCGCAGATTTCATTGGTGGAAAAAGCAGACCCCAAGCAATAGAAACAATGCAACTGCTTCCCTAGCAAAGTGAAGTTGATGAGACTAGCTTAATGAAACATTCCTATTTGCCAAGTTCCAAGTTTAGAGGGTGTTAACAAGGCCTTTTAAAAATCCCTCCAGCCCAGTGACGAAGTGCCCCAGTTTCCTGTTGTGGGAGTGGAGCAGCTCCTCACTAAGGTATTGAGGGTTACTCAAGATCTACAGTGGAAAATCTGGGCCCAAGCCTGCAAGGGCTAAGGACTGATCTCTACAGTCTCTCCTGAACTAAATGCAGGCCTGCTGCAATTTCTTTCAGCTCCACAAACAGCTGTTTCCCACCCCCAGACCTCTCTGTCTAGTTCAAAGTTATGCAGGATTGTTTCTCATGTCCCTCCTCTTCAGGGCTATTTCTTATCTTCTAAACAACGGCAATTTGCAAAAGACTCAGCTAGAAAGCAAAGATCCAGCTCACCTATCAGCAAAGGGACTAATCAGCCTGTGTCCCCAAACTGCAATGCAGCATGCAGGTTAGAGAAGCACAACAAAGGCTCTCCCTACGAAGGTTTTCTAGCAAGCCCAGCCCCAGAAATGCTGCAGAACTGGCCTGGAGCCACTGCTAACTGCACTGACTGCACTCAGGGCCATACTCATTTTACCTATCTGCATTCGCTCATTCATGTGAGCATAGTCTTTTTGTCATGGCCAGAGTGTTTGTGTAATGTCTCCATTCCAGTGGGGCTGTCTTGAGAGCTCCACAGTGTTTTTAGCAGCTCCCTCTTCCAGTACGTAGCTACAGCCTCTCTCAGGGGAGAAATGGAAAAGAAAGGAGCAATGTCCATCTTTCCTCCTCACCCCAGCCACAAACTTCTTTTCAATTTACAGAATGATTTGTAAGCTACCAGCAACACACTGAGAACAGCAAGAGGAAGATGGTACAGACAATCCCTCTGCTAGTGAAATACAGCCCTGGGCCAGTGTTCCACCTGGGGCAGGGGTGGACAGGATCTCAGCCCCAGTCCACCATGCTTGGGACTTTGGCAGAGGAGAGTTTAACTTTTCACTGACTAACATTCCCCAGCCAAGCAGATGTTAAGGGAGGCTACAATACACATCCAGCTTCCAAAGGGTTAGCATAGCAGGCAGGAAAGAGATGGATTTGGCTCATAATAGTCAAATTTCAAGGGTCCTCTCTCCACAAAAAATAGGTCTGCAGTTTGAACAGCCAAAACCTTCAGGGAAGTTGTGGAGAGGGGTGGGGCTGGTCTGGCTGTTTTAAGCGTTTCTGTTGCTCTTCAGAGCTGAATGCTTTTTCAAAGGGCTAGCAATGGATATTGATTTCAGGCTGAGAGCAGCAGCTTCCTCCTCACTTTCCCCTTGCCCCTCTTCCCCCCCCCCCCCCCAACACCCTGAAGTGACTCTCTCAGCAGGATGCACTGTGGCTGTAAGTCTTCTTGCTTAACAGCAAAGCAACACATTCTGGCAACATTTTAAATATATTCATAGGACATCTGTGACCGGGTTTGGAGGGGAACCAAACAGGGCAAAGGGAAGAGGAGTGACCAGGAAGTAGGGGGCAAGGGAGGAAAGGGACGGGAAGGCTTAAAAATGTTAACTGTTCATGAAAGATAAAAGTCATCTTCTGATATAGCAGCACTTTAGCAGTCAGCCACGCTGAGTAGACCCTGTCTGAGATCAACCGCATGCCAACTTTGTTCCAGAAACAAGTCTGAGAGCCTCTTTCTTCAGCGAGTATTGGTTACGTGGAGAGTTCTTTTGTCCTGGCATTGGCAGGTAATTTAAATACTGCAGCTTAAATGAGTCCTGGGAACAAAAAACAAAACAAAACAAAACAACACAAAACCAAACAAAAAGACCAGAACAAAGCAAACAAACCCCATTTTTACTGAACCTTTTAATGATTTCAAAGAACATCCGATTGACCAGAGCGTTTGAGAAGATCCAGGGGCCTGATCTGACAGCTCGGGAGCATCGCTGTGCATTTACCAATCTACAGAGAGGATACAGAATGAGCCCTGTGACAGGGCTCTTTTATGGGCAAATGTCACCGTGGACATCCCCCTGCAGAAGCCTGTCAGCTCTTCTGCCATTTTCCTCAAGCTATTAACAGCAATTGTGCACTATACCCACACCAAGGTAGGCAATCATGCTATCCCACTCCATTCTCATACATCAAATCCACCCTACAACTGACCCAAACATAGGATACACTATGTCTTCCCCACACTGGCCAAGACAAAAGGCTAAGGTGATGAGCAAACCAGTCAGGCTCTGATATGACCTATTTAACACCTGCACTATGCTAGGGAGAACAGGACTGTGCCCTATCAGTAAATGATTCTGCACGGTGATGCATCCCGATTAAATTCACTCGGGCTTGTGCCTCAGTGTCTCCTCCTCTAGCCAAACTGTACTCTCGATTCAGCTTGCTGCAGAGTGAGAAGAATGGTCACCACTTCAGAGGGAGGGAACAAAGCTGATGCTTCTTGGCAAAACTCTCCTGCCTGATGACAACTGCCCAGGGTCAGGCCATCTGCATCCCCTTGTTAGGCAGCAGCTGCTCTACTCGCTCTGCAGAAACCCATCTTCCTTCTGGACAGCAGCGAATGGCTGATTTAATTATTGATGATGATGGACAGAGGAGGAGAAGTTCTTCAGGGGAACTTGCAGGCACCACATGCCACAAATCCTAAAGTCCCTATTCTAAGGTATCAAACCCATTCCTGCCCTTTTACAGGACACTGGAATTACCGGGCAGCCAAGATGAGGAATATTGCTAAGACTCAGCTAGTTATTCGCACTGCATCCGGCGTCGCTTCTGAGTCTCACTTAAGCTTTTGAATGTTTTTTTTTGTTACCTGTGCGAGTGTGAGGTACAGTGTAGTGTTATTTATCTCGAGATGTAGGTGTATGTTCTGGACGGGGAACGAGTGGATTCTGCTTGGGCAGCTGGGTCATTCAGGAAATCCCAGATGAGGATGGTGTCGTCGTGCGAGCTGCTGACGATCTGGAACTCGTCGAATTGAAGCCGAAAGACTCTTCCAGAATGCTCCTAAATGCAAGTGGGAGACACAGCGTGTTACTGCACAAACCTGCTGGTGTCTGGGATGGAGCAGGGAAGATGAACTTGAACTTGGATTTCAGTGTTACATTCATTTCTCAGTAAACCCCACACCACACACTCTGCATCAGCACCAGCGCATCAATTAAGACCTCTTTCAGTGGAAAGAGTTTTCCATATCTGAGTACTTGGCTCTACAACTACCTGAAAGGTGGTTGTAGACAGGAGGGGGTTGGTCTCTTCTCCCAGGCAACCAGCACCAGAACAAGGGGACACAGTCTCAAGTTGTGCCAGGGGAGGTTTAGACTCGAGGTGAGGAAAAAGTTCTTCACTGAGCGAGTCATTCGTCATTGGAATGTGCTGCCCAGGGAGGTGGTGGAGTCGCCGTCCCTGGAGGTGTTCAAGGGGAGATTGGATGTGGCACTTGGTGCCATGATCTAGTTGTGAGGTCTGTTGGAACAGGTTGGACTTGATGATCCTTGGGGTCTCTTCCAACCTTAGTTACTGTGATACTGTGATACTGTGTGATACATTACAGTGATCCCATCACTCCTTAAATCCCAATACTGGGCATGCACTGTGTGGAACTAACCAAGCTGCCTTCACCACACAATTCAGTCTGATGAGGCTGATAGGAACTCTCTTTCCTGAAATCACAGCATTCCCAGGTGCAGTAGGTTACAGAGGGAGAAACGAGAACTTTATAGCCAAGACCTGGTACTGCTGCCACTGCTGAAAGACCTTAATACTGGAGGACACTAAGGAGCCTGTTGTGAAGTCCAGTGACACAGTAATAATTCCCCTTAAGCAGTTCTAAAAATATGAACTAGAAAGGGCATTCTTCATAGGCAGTTTGCATTCTGCTCTGAGGCTGAGTGGAAATGGCATGACAATTTGGCAAGAGTTCAGACTGTAATTAAGAGGAGGCAATGGCAAGATCCTGGATATCACAGAGTAAATCCACTAAGCCTTCCCTTCCACGTACCTTTGCTTGGTACTTACACTGCTGCATGAATAAGCAGTGGCCTTCTCCTTGGTCAGAAGAGAACACAAACCCTTCAGCCGTGGCAAGCCCTACCTCTTCCATAAATACACATTTCACTTTAGTGCTCACAGCTTGCAAGGGGCTTAGGGTCAGGAAAAAAAAAACCCACATCTTAAAATAGTTTAATATTGACAAGAGAGGTTTCTGAAACATTTAGACAAAAGAGACATGTTGGCTATTAAATGGGAATCCTCTGCCTTATGGCAGAGAATGACAGAAAATACAGCTGGGCTTGCAAAGCTCAACAGCTGCTTGCAAGTGAACCTCAGAATCTTTACATTAAAATTAACTGAAAATGCACACACAAGTCAGATGCCATTTTTTAAGAGAAACTTTAAGGTTTAATCATTTGAACCTTTCTGATGTTCCAACTGGTAACTCGAATCTGACTTTAAAAGAACTTAGAGGTTTCTGTCTTCCTCCCACCTATTCCAAAAAGAAGCACAGAAGTAAAGAAGTTCTTGCTGAAAAACATCACTATGAAGGTAAGATTCAGAGGGATTGCTCAGAGATGCCGAAAGAGAGAGAGAGAGAGGTACTTCCAAATACTGCTTCCAAACCCCCCTTTTCCCTCCCAGTCACTCTGGGCTGAGATTGCCTTACAAATTCCACACAGAACCTGCCCTGTTGCAGGGGCAATAAGCAGAATGTAAGCCCCGAGTTGAGGCCACAAAGGCCTCATAAGGAAAGCTGAACTGGGTGTTTATTCTGTGCCTGGAAAGCTTCTGTCAAATTCACGCGGCCACCGTTCCAGCTAACAGAAGACAAAACTGAAAGGGACCTGGCATGCAGAGAGCATTTGTTATCTGTGCACTTTCCTCCTACTGTTTGAAAATTGAACAAGAGCAGCAGGAGACTCACGATGTTCATTGTGCAGCCAGGTTTAATTTTGGAGGCCAAGGGAAGAGAGGAAAAAAAACCCAAACCATGGGTAAGCGGGTATAAAGACGTCCTGTTGTCATAAACATGACAAGTCCTAAAAGCACTACAACAGCTTCCCCTGCCTCCCCTATTTTAACCCCCTCCATTGCTATCAAATGGGGATTTATCATATCCATGTGTCGAGATTCCTACGGTGTTTCCATCCCACTGCTTCTGATTTATAATACAATTAAGCTGGGGCACTTTGGCTGTCCACTGCTGGAAAATGCAGAGGAAATCACACCAGTTAAATTAAGTCTACAGGTTACTAGGCACACATTTGTCTCAGGCTGGAGCAGGAACACTACTAATACAAAGCTGAAGCCTTCGACTCCCAGAATACGTGCTCATAGGTACAAAGTTGTTCCTTAGTTTGGAACTGGGTGGTTGATGATAAAAGGTTTTTCTGGATTTCAGCCATGAAACTATCTGTAGTTCTATTTGGCTAACAAGAAAGTTCTTCAACATAGTACTTGCAGGCATCCAAGACTCTCCAGACTCTTACTCCACAGCTTATGGTCCAAACACGTGACTGGAAAAAGAGTTAGCATGGCTTAATGACCTACTGCCTGTCAGCTGAGCCACAGTAACCCTCACAGCCTGCATCAAATGTGAAGTGAAACAAACACTTTATTGAAATCCACAGGAACAGCAGCAATTCAGGTGGTAGATGAGTGTGCAGAAGGTCAGCTAGCACAGCTCAGCTGGTGAGAGGTAACCACGCTTAGAGAATCAAACAGCCTCAGTATGATCTTGGTTTAAAGCACAGACGACAGCCACAGGCCACAGCAGGGGAAAGTCTAACATATACCAACCCAAGCACTACCCAAACACTTCTTAGCTAACAAACAAATACACTTAGTATTTCTGTTTCAAGAACAATTTAGTACTGGATTTAAATGTTCCTTTATCTCCAGCAACAGTGCATGTTTTTTGGAGTGAATGTGACAGAGGAATGCTTACAGGAACCCTCCCGTGACCTTGGCTTTACTGGCATTTTTCTCACAACTTTCCCAACTGTTAAGCATGACTGTAAATGTTGTTAACACTCACAAAAATGACATTGTAACCACACCATCAAACTTGCACTGAATACCAATGGTCAGCATGAAAGTTGCTGTTCAAGGATAAGGCAATTTCACTGTCTGTTCTAGTCCATACCTGCTTTTTCCTTAAATACCCAAAAGCCACTTCAAGGTAATTCCAAGTTCTTGTTCCCCAGGTTTGGAATGTACAACTTTTCTTTAAGAAATGCCGTATCAACAGTTCATATGACTTACTACTATATCCTCAGGTACACACAGGTTAAACTAAACCCACTGGCACATGGATGCCATGAGGGACAAAGTCTCAGAACCAGATTATGCTGTTTACTTCAAATCACAAAACAAAACCTTTACAAAGTTAGAGCCACAGGTCCTAATTTTGAATGCTTTATAGCTTGCAGCATTTAAAAAAATACAAGTTGGACACCTAAAAATCCAGCCCCCTAGAAATGATTTCTAGATCCTGTAGACTGGGGATAAGCTGACTTGAGTTAGAGTTGGGGCTGTTCAGTCTGGAGAAGAGAAGGCTCCGAGGTGACCTAATTGTGGCCTTCCAGTATCTGAAGGGGTCTACAAGAAGGCTGGGGAGGGACTTCTCAGGATATCAGATAGTGATAGGACTAGGGGGAATGGAATGAAGATGGAGGTGGGGAGATTCAGGCTGGGCATGAGGAGGAAGTTCTTCACTGTGAGAGTGGTGAAGCCCTGGAATGGGTTGTCCAGGGAGGTGTTTGAGGCCCCATCCCTGGAGGTGTTTAAGACCAGGCTGGATGAGGCTCTGGCCAGCCTGATCTAGTGTGGGGTGTCCCTGCCCATGGCAGGGGTGTTGGAACTAGATGATCCAACCCTGACTCATACTATGATACTATGAGTTTTCATGGCTCAGGATCACCCTGATCAAGCCTACTTTTCTGCCCCCTCCAGCATCCCTACCAAAAGCTCTTACCACAAGGGTTCGCAAGCAAAGGGTCCCTGCTGGAGCACGAGGGTCCAAAGCAGCCACAAGATCCCATACTTTAATTTTCCTAGTAGTGGGGGGAAAAAAAAAAAAAAAGACAAACAACATGGCTTTGTTGAAAAGAAAAATGCTCACAGAAAAAAAACCAGCAACTGTATCAGCTTGGTTGATATACCAGGTCAAAGAAAATTACAGTAACCCTTCTGCTCCTGAAACCTGGTTCTTGCATTTCCTCTTTCTAAACCTTACAGAGCTTTATGGCAGGCAAAAAAACAAATGTGCTGTCAACCAAGTAAAACATATAAAAAGCAGGTGGTAATATCTAACAGAAATGTAGAAGTGCAGACCCCTAGTCTATAAGAGCGAATGGTTAGAAGATGTAACCACCAATGGGAAAGACTGCTCTTGAAAGGGGTTCAGCTAGAAGAGGTTTCAGGTTGAGTTGGTCAGATATTCTTACAAGACCAAGCACTGGGCCACACATATCAAACCACATGGATGTATTTCAAAAGAAGAAACAAAAAAGGTACACTTTGCAGCACGTTCCTGATTTACTGGCCATGAAGAGGTCCTCATGCTGTGACAGACAAGGAGTCTTAATATTTACAAGGAAAACACGGTGAAGTGGGATGTGAGACACTGAGAGACAGGAAGATGCAAGGCAGTGACTGCACTGACAGCCTTACCCATCATATGCCCCACTGACTATCCTCTTATTATCAAAGCGTATGCATCTCACCAACTCTTCATGGCCTTCCAGCACTCGTAAACATGCCCCACACTCAATATCCCACAGCCTGCAAGAGAGCACAAAGAAGCACTAAGAATTTTTGAATATCTGAGCATTGCAACAAAACATTTGGTCTTTGCCTGCAGTTAATGGAAACTTGGAAATAAAGATGATGATGAAACAACAGAGAAACAAATGACATCCATCACTCCTCTTCCTGCTCTTGAGTGGGTGCATGCTTTCCAACACGACCCTGTTATCTTACAGCACCAGACAAGAAATGAGTCAGAGATCCCATCAGATTAAGAGCAGTTGTGGCTAATATCTACTGCTCTGGTACCACAGTTACCTTCATGACTCTCATACCACTGAAGTTGATTTTTCATAAAAATATCCTGCCTTGATCTTGTTAAGAGAGGGAGACTTACCAATCCCCTAGGCAGCTCATTCCAGTGGGTAAGATCACCTTTATGGGGCAGACTCCCTTTTCTGTAGCCCTCCATGACTACTTCTGCTTCAGAGGCTACCATTACGCTCATTAAGACATCACCACAGCAGTGAAAAGTACAAGAATTAACAAGCCTGGTTTTATTTGTCCTTTCTCCCACTGCAGGCATGCTGACCTCAAATGCAGGTATCTTTAAACTAAAATGGGCACTCTATGCTTATTATTTTATAGTGATGCATTTAGCTCTTGTTCTCAAATAATTCTTGTGGCTCTCTTCTAACATTTCGGTATTCAAAAATGCTTTGGCACCAAAATCAGTGCAGAGCATCCCAGTAAGAGAACCAGCAATGCATTATTGCCTCAGCTGTAAACATCCCAGAGTTTCAGGTTTTGTGAAGGATTTCTGGCAGGAAGAATAATTTAAAATACATTAATTTTTACACTTACACTCTACCTTAAAAAATACTTTAAGAACCCTTGAAATCCTTATGCAGTCTATTTGCTTTCCATACATCTGGCAGCTCTTTAACATAGCTCCTAATTACCATGGATAAAAGAATGACTTTTTGCCTACAAGACCTGAAATTCTTTGACATGTATTGTCTAGAGGTGTTTCACCTCTGGTTGAGGCATGCTCTGCTCATACAGGAATCTTTTAACAGCAGCACCTACTGCAGCTCCCTCATACACAGCTGAAAGAAAGCAGTCACAAACATTCTTAAATGCTCACTCAGCATTCAGCTTGACATGAACTTTGCTGTAGAGAGAAATATGGGTGGCTCATGGAATTTCTCTGGATGACACATCTCTAAGCAGCACAGCTGCTGAGGTGTCAGGTCTCTTTTCCTTAACAGGCAGACAAAGAAAGAGATAAACTGTCCCCAGATATTTTACTCCTGAGGTCCCCCAGGAAATAATCCAGATCAAGTGCACATGTGCCCAAGGTTGGTGGATAATGACTGCAGCTGTCTTGCCAAAACAAGCTGCTCTCACTTTGGACAACAGAGGAATGAACAGAACACTTTTGTCGCTACAGAGCTGGGGAAGGATTAGACTATGCACACGTTTGAGGCCAAGGAGGAGCACGAAGTGACTCTGATCTCTGAAGCTGATCTTTCAGGAATCTGTGAAGATTCACATAGTTTTCATATGAGTACTGGCACATCAGTCAAGGTCAGAGCAAGCAGCTTCATGGCAAAGGTCAGCCAAAGGCACTCTGTCTGATCAGAGAGCATCAAGTCTCTCAAGAACTGTAAAGAGGATGGACAATGCCAGAAATGAACTGTTGCAGAAAGGTTTGAGAACAACCTTGTGCCAGAAACATTAGCGCCATGTGTTTCCATTCCCTGCCACCAATCCTGAGACTGCCAGCAGCTCTGGGAGGCTGCATCACACTCATTCAGGTCTATATGAAAAATTGCAGGTCCCAGTTTGAGTTTTCACCTGAATCTGAATGGGACTAGAAGAGAGGACCACAGAATCAGAATTATTTTGGTTGGAAAAGACCTCTAAGGTCATCAAGTCCAAGTGTCAACCTAACACCACTATGGTCATTAAACCATGTCCTGAAGTGCTATGTCTATGTGTTTTTTGAACATCTCCAGGGATGGCAACTCAACCACCTTCCAGGGCAGTTTGTTCAATGCCTGACTGCTCTTTCAGAATGCATCCAGCATTCTTGGACTTCTTGGACCTCCAGGACTGTCTTCCAAGGGACTATGTTGACCAGCTTCTTGAGCATGTCCCTAGCCATAAGGGGAATGGCCCTTCATGTACAAAAGAGATAACTGCAGAATCGATGCTAAGGGTACCTTCCAGATTTGATAACCTTTTGAAATATGTGCTTCTTCATATAGTCACAGGACAAAATATAGTAAGAAAACTACTTTTAAGACTTGAGAACTAGCTAAAAAAAAATCAGTACAAAGTGTATATAGTCAAAAGCACTGCCTTTCTTCCTATAGCTTTGGGAGAAAGTCTGGAAATCAAGGGAGGTCTGCAATTACCTCGGCCTTTAATTCACTTGAAGTCCTATTAGAGCTGGAAGACGTACAGAAGGTAGGTGAACCTGAATCCCCATCTGCTAGAGAGAATGCTGCTGTCTAAGTGGTCTACTATCAGATCCCCATGTGTGTACGCACTGGAAGTTGAGCACACACACATAAACAAATCATTCATTTAAGAGTTAACCCAAGATGATGTAGTCTGATTACATTTTCCTGCTCCAAATTATCTCTTTTTTTTTTCTCTTTTTCTTCCCTATACTATTCTTGTCTGTAGCAATTAAGAACTTTGGCCCCAGAGGTTAAAATACTGAAGTGATGGGATTAAACTTGGTGGACCAGTTTCTACCAGACAGAATAGAATAGAATAGACCAGACCAGACCAGGTTGGAAGAGACCTTTGAGATCATCAAGTCCAACCTATCACCCAACACTATCTAATCAACTAAACCATGGCACCAAGCACCCCATCAAGTCTCTTCCTAAACACCTTCAGTGATGGTGACTCCACCACCTCCCTGGGCAGCCCATTCCAATGGCCAATCACTCCTTCTATGACAAACTTCTTCCTAACATCCAGCCTAAGCCTCCCCTGGCACAGCTTGAGACTGTGATGGAAAAGCATGCAATGACAGTGATGCCTATGTAGCTGTGTCCTCTTCTACTGGGGAAATTTCTGGCCTAAAATAAAATCTAAACTCTTTATACATGGAGTCTCCCTGCTCCATGTAAATCTCCAGAGGAAAGAGATTGATTTCTCAGCTACTTCACATGTCCTTACGTTTGCACTTGCAAAACTAGAAATCACAGAGCCATTTATTGGGCAAAAGTTTCCCTGAAACTGAGGAACAATGAACTTCAAGTTCTGTACTGGGGGCAGCCTCTGTGAATGACCAACATGCCACATCTGGCATTTCACAGCAGATAAAAATCAAACATACAAAGCGCCGCCCCATCCACAAAGGTGACTTGGGAATCCGTCCTCCTACTGACTTGTGCCTTCTGCTGCTGCCCAGGAGAAAACAACGTGACCAGGTAAGTGTGCCTTGCTCTCACAGCTGCCAAGCTTGACTTCCATTAAGACTCCCTGCCAACATTCCTAAAATTCTAGCACAGTTTATCTGTCAGCTAGGGATTTTGCCCAATGTAAGCAGAAAGTAACTGTACTCCTCTTTAGAGCTATCACTATTTTGACATTTATTTTTATTAGCATTGCAAATCATATTTTACATCCTACACTAACTGCTGTAATAGTTAACTATTTCTTACTCTAAATCTGAGACAAAGTTTCACAGTACAATTGCCAAGGGATATTTCTTTTCTGTTTGAAGTGCAGGAGTTCTCACCACGTAGAAGTGCTGCTACTCTTACGCAATGCCTGTCATACTTTTCCCCTTGATTAAGAAATTCCATCTCTCTGGGTCATGCTCTCAGACAGCCCCATATTAAATCCTGGCACAATGACCTGGTGATGTCAACCAAAGGACCACTGTTTTCCTGCAGAATGCAAAGCAGGGAGAGGTGGTGTGTTGCAAGCCAAGTCCACAGGCTAACAGTAGCATGAATCATTCTCACTGAGGAGAAATTACTACTGATATGCAAATCAAAGGGCTTCTGCTCACACTGTCCAGCTTTCAAGTTTTATCAGAAGGCAGACAAATATTCAAAGCGATGACAAGGACAACACAGAGAGTGCTCTTCTGTTTACATGACAGAGTCTTTTCCCTGTGTCACACACACTGCTAATCAAGTTTCCTCTGTACATCCCAGGATTAGTGGGACATCCCTCTGCCAGCAGCTGCAGGAAAATCCTAGCTCTTGATACCAGAAGGAGTTAAATCTCCGACTGCAACCAGGGCAACTGGAGAAGTGCAAAAGGCAGCAAACTGAACTTCATGCTCTAAACCAGCTGTTCAAAACTTAACCAGGTGCCAAGTACCACAAGAAGAGTTTGGCGAGAGCCCAGGAGGATTTCTGCAGAGGATTAAATGCCTCTTACTGCAAATCTGACCCCTTTAACTAGACACATAGCCCAATTAAAATATTACAGGAGGACATCACAGAAAGCGGTACTTGCCAGCTCTTTCATACACCAGAACTGCCAGAGCAATGCAACTTGTTGATTAGTATGGGACTCTTGAGATACAGAGGATGAAAGAGAACACAGTGAAACAGGCTGCTAATATCTCTTTCCAGCCGTTCCCAATGTTCTACACCAAAGAAAGCATATTTCAAAGAGGGCAAGGGTACAGAGCACTTCAGTGGCCTCATCTCTGCACATCCCAGGGAATCAATGTGCTCTCACAGAACTCTGCAGAGGGGAGTGTGTCTCTCACCTGATGGTATTATCTGAAGAGCCGCTCACTACTAGCCTGTCTCTGTACTGCAGACATGCAATGCCTCGTTTGTGGCCGTTTAAGGTGCGCACAAATTCGCAGGTACTAGTGTTCCAGACCTGTGACACGAAGCGGGGAGGGAACCACACAGAGACAAATTATTAAGAAGAGACTAACAGAAGTTGGTATCTGTATGACATATAGGTGCATCCAGAATGCTTTCAAATTGAAGATGCCATCATTAAGACGGAGAAAATAACCTCTCTGACGGCTTGTGACTATAGTCTGCAACTGTTAGCAGCTTGGGTCACAGTGCACAGAAGATTTTTGCCACATGGTACGAGAACTAGCTTCCAAAATCAGGCTTTTGCACTCCTGGACTATGATTTAGTCTGCAGGGGATCTTGATTTTCCTCAGCTTTAAATGCTGCAGATCGGGGTCATGGCAGTAAAAGTTAAGTGACTCCTGTCCATGGACCTTCACTTTCACTTCCCATGTCTGAATGACAACTCTGACAACTGTTTGAATGACTGATGCTGAAACAGACTATGGAAATGATCAAGCTGAAAAAGAACACAGAACAACAAAGTTCTTTTTCAGCTGCATCTGTACCTGGATCTGATTTGCCATACAGCTCTGTAAACAAGTTGTGCAAGCTCAAGAGAGGAGGGACAAGTGGAGATGAACAGCAGGAAGAATGCTGCCTCAAAAGGAAGATCTGCCAAGGACTGTCTTCCCTGTCTGGTCACTACTCTGGGTTATTTCATACCAAGTGCTGCAAACACAAGTCCTCTGCCACGCCTCACCTTTATAGTCCTGTCACCCGACGCTGATACAATGTACTTGTCATCAAAGTCCACTACGTTGACGGCAGCTCGGTGCCCTACTAGCACCCTTCTCAGGGTGATGTCTGTTGGTGAAGCCATGTCCCACACGGCAATGGAGCGGTCCTTGGAGCAGGTCACCATCATGCCGTTATTGAAGCGGAGGTGCAGCACAGCTTCGCAGTGGTGAATCAGAGTGTTCAGCATCTCGCCCGCGTTCACGTCCCACACCCTGCCATTTAAAATTCCACACCAGAGAGAAAAGAGTTAAAAACAAGGCACAGTGGATGTTCTGCAGTGAGAAAGGCATGGGGAGAGGTAATTGACTCTCCAGCAATATTAGAAAAGCATACACCACAAGTTATATCCACATCTATTAAATAGTTCATTAAAAAATGCATTATATAAACCTGTTGATTATGCATACACTGACACAGTCCAGCAGCCAAAAACTCTGCAATGCAGTTAGCACCATAAAAATAACCCAGCCAGGGGAGGGGAAAAAAAAAAAAAGCATTCTTTAATTAAGGGAATTTAGTACCAAGAAAAGGTATGAGATTGATGGCCTTAAAGAGTGATGTCTCCTGGTTGTGTCAGCCTACCACACACGCCATTCCCAGTCAATGAGTACTTAATCATAACCTGTGGAGAAGCAAGTTCAGTGAGAAGTTTAACTTTCTGATCTCTCCCCCAGGATTATCAACTCAAAAAGATAATTTATACAGAAGCAGAAGACAAGATAATGCTTTTAAAATGAGTATCAGTAATTGCCACAAGTTGCACCCTGAATTGTGTTTACCCAGCAGTGCATCTGGTACACAGCTACGCTCCTGGAATATGCCGAATGTCCAAATTAAGACATAGCATCTACGTCAGTTGAACGTTATTGGAGCCAACTGTTTCAGTTGAAAGATAATTTCAGATGAAAGTTAGACAAAGGCTTTATACAGAACTTCCAGGACTTGGAAGATTTTTAAGTCTTAAAAATGTTTCTTTCAGGCTATTCTGTTGGCAAGCTTCTTTCATCCTCCATAAAGAGATTTTCATTGGTACTACCACATCTGTACCCCAGATACACTACATGAGAGCAGAAAATGGTTGTATCATCAGGCACATTAGACACTACACAAAGTAACACTTCCATCTCTCAATGAGGTGAGCAGTAACAAACAGGAAGGTGTGAGGAAGACTTCTAATGTCTTCTTTTCTAACTTATGGAAGCCGAAGTGCATCAACTTATGGACTGTAAATGAGAAAGAAGACTACATTCCAACTATAAAATGCACAGGAGAAAACCCCATAGGCTGAAGACCCGAGCCATTAACATACAAGCAGTTTGCATACAGGGCTGCCAAATTGAACAGGAGCTGGAGACCTACTGACTTCTTTGGACAAGTGCATCCCTGAGATCTCAGAAGCATTAAAAGCCCATCTGTACTGTCTATTGGATGAAGCTCCTCTTCCTGAGGAGACCCAAGGATAAAAGTGATGCATCCTGCGTGCCTCTGGGGTCTGCACAAACACTTACAGATACAGTGGGAAACAAAGTATTTCTGGGCAAGTAGCCAGTCTGCAATTTGGCCTGCCTGGCCTTATATGGAAGATGATAGTGCTTGTTACAGAAATCAGCCTCCTTCTGTGGTCTGTTTAGCACAGTGCAGTTCCCACGTATCTCCGGGCAGGTGGCGTTCCAAAGTTCTGGATTCCTACGAATGATGTTCAAGAAAGGTGTGGATATGGCACTTCAGGGTGTGGTTTACTGGCCATGGTGGTGTTAGGTCAATGGTTGGAGTCGATGATCTTAGAGGTCTTTTCCAACCAAAGCAATGCTATGATTTATGGTTCTATGATAGGACCCCAAAATCTAGCAGCACCACAGGAGTGCATGCATCACATGTCAGAAACTAAACCTAACAGTTATTAGCTTAACACTGGCAGTTTACATGTGAGCACAGTGATAACAATGAGGAGCTTGCAGTCATAGGAACACATGCTAATAGCTTCAGAAAAGGCCACTGCCACAGCTTTTTCTTGCCTGTTACTTCACTGTATGGGCATTGCTTGACAAGAAGAAAATACAGAACAACATGAAGAAGACAGAGTTACTCCTTCACATCCAAGTTCATACTGCCATTCACATGTGCCTGTATTTACACTGCAAGTCTTGAGACTCTCTGGGATGCTGTAATACGCCTAGAGGACTTCACATCTGCACAACATGCACCACAAGAGCAGACTTGTGGTGTCCAGCTTTTTGCTGGAGACTAAAAGGAAAGTAAGGTTAGAAAGACTGAATGAAAAGAGACATCATGCTGAAATGTAATTAAAAGTCACAGGAGATCTAGTCATGCATCTTTTGTTAAAATTACCTGACGATGGATGACTACACCTTTAGACTTGCTTTGAGAATTTCAAGCAGCTTTTGAAGTTACTCAGAAGGAGAATTTAAAACACTTTCAGGGAGTGTCAAAACATGCAAAACCTTGATGAAATGCCAGTTGTCCTTCCTAAGACACCTTGACCCTGACTGGCCTTTGCTTAGGTTCCCATTTCTCCGTGACAGCCATTTGCATGGATGTCTGATAAACAAGGACAGTACAGTCCTGAACAAATGCGCTGAACTAATTCATGGAATCTGTCGAGCTGCACACATTTAAGAAAAGATCATTTCAGCAGCTTGCAAGGCTAGAATCTGAAGAGGCAACCCAAAAGCTCCAAATCACGAGCACACACCTGACTGTCGAGTCCGAGGATCCAGTAATGATCACGCGCTCATCGTACTGGAGGCACAGGACGGAACCCGTGTGGCCGGTGAGGATCCTCTTGCATTCCAATGTATTCTTATCCCAGATCTAAGACAGCAAACATTCAAAACCTGACAGCTCGGTAAGGTTTTTCATCTTTCAGCACTTACTGGTTTGACTGGTCTGTTTTTAACTACAACACATTATCCACAGTGCAGTTAGAACATCTTGAGTGGCACCTGAGGAGTCTTCTGCAGGCTCTTCGGTGCAACAGACTGACATATTTCATATTACTTGCCTTACTATGCACATTGGTTTTACACTTCTCATCTGGGTGTGTGGCACACTAATTACATTGCTTGTAGTTACTGGTGAACAAAAACTCTGCTAGCAAAGTCTGGTTTTAAGAAAATGGGTTCTCTCTTGCTAGGTAAGAGGCATACATGCTGTCCAGGTGTGAGGTGGGGAAAGAAGGCTAATGAGAGACTGAGTAGGTGTCACTGAAATCAAGACACTGTTATTTATGGCATGGACACAGCATGCCATTTGTATGCCATTTTGGAGCATTCTCACCTTAATAGTATTGTCTCGTAGGCCACTTACTATCTTCTGATCATCATACTGTAAACAATAAACTCCTTTGCTTGTCTCACTTCGGCAGTGGATCCTCTGTAAACTGTGCCTTCCACACCGCCAGTTTGACTCTATTGTCTTGAGGAGAGACACAGAAGACAAGGGAAGTGAAAATAAAGCACAGAACTATCTCCTCCTTTGTTGGAGAGGACAGTAGATAGTTGTATTCACACTTTTTCTTGCAACCAGACTGCTTTCTAGAAGAAGGAACACACGTAATAAACCTAATTAACAGACAAAAGCCTGTAAAACATATCATGGCTAAACTCATCTGTGTTATCGGGAAAGGTGAGAGAAGTGACCTAAAAGCTTTTTTTTTTTATCTCCAGCCTTTAACCATCTGTAACTCAACAACCACACAACTGAAGAGAAAGTCTCAGTTGAGCTCTAGCTAGGTTAAGTTTAGACAACGTTGTCACCACAGTGCCTGAGCACCACTTTTGCCACCAGGAAGCTACCAGAACATGACATTTTGCTCACACTAGATACAAAGCAACCACACTCAGTCACTTTCTGTTTTCCCTAAGTCTTTGGGTTGCAGGCTTTAGCAATGCCTCTTTTTTCCCTCTCCCTGGCTCAGTTCCTCCAATAACATCTTATTAGGTCTCATCTGCAGTGTGTGGAGCCAAGTACAGTGAAACACAAAGTCAAGATGGCACAGTGCTGCTGTGACGTTGGACTTCCAAGATGTAGAGGCTCCATCTGCAAACAGTTCACTGAACAATCCAAATCCTCCTTTGTCTAAAGGAGCAGTGAAGCCTGGAACTTTATGCAACTATTCTAGGTCTGCAAACTCTGGACAGAGACACATCAGATTTAGCAAAGTATTTCAGCAGAAAAAAGTCTCCCCAGAATCTCAGCATCATGAAACAATCCAACTCATCCTTTGTCTAAAGGATCAGTGAAACCTGGAACCTTATGTAACTATTCTAGGTCTGTAAACTCTGGGCACAGACACATCAGATTCAGCAAAATATTTCAGCAGAAAAAAAAGTTTTCTCAGAATTTCAGCATAGTGAATAAATCAGGGAGAGTCAACCAACCAACCAAACACCACTACAGCCGGAAGCTGCTTCTTACCTCTATGTCCTGTATAATTTTGGGGTAAAGTGCTCTGTAGAAGGAGTTGGGTGGTGCAGTCCCATCAGGAGGTTTATTTTTAAATAGATATTGTCCCCTGGAAGATAAAGAACAGTCCCACTGAACACAAATTATGTTTCAGTATTCTGGAGAAAGGTCTTCCTGGCAATTTACAAATGGATGATAAGCACTGCTGAAAGGCACAGACACATTGCTGTTCAAACTTCATTTACTCTGTAAGATGGGGTGTTGGGGTTTTTTTTTGCCCTGCAACATGTAAGTGTTGCATTTTGACACTGAAATACTCATGAACAATCTGGGCCTAGTCACTCAGAGAAGGGAATTACATTACATATCATGGACATGAGCTCAGTTAAATCATTAGGAGGTGAGAGTGGCTCGTGCCTACAATACCCATACCCAGATCAGGGGTCACCTTTCAAATAAAGTGTAAAAAGGAAATTAATGAAGCCAAAGTGGTGGAGTCACCATCACTGGAGGTGTTCAGGAGGAGACTTGATAGGGCGCTTGGTTGCATGGTTTAGTTGATTGGGTGGTGTTGGATGATGGGTTGGACACGATGATCTTGAAGGTCTCTTCCAACCTGGTTTATCCTATGCTATGCTATGCTATGCTATGCTATGCTATGCTATGCTATGCTATGCTATGCTATGCTATGCTATGCTATGCTATGCTATCCTTATTCTACTCTACTCTACTCTAGTCTTCTATTCTTCTCAACCTCACTATGCATTCAGGGCTAGCTTTTATCTGTACTAGCAGGAATGAAATCAGTTTTGGTGCATGGACATTTTGCTGTTGCTGCTGTATTCTGGTGAGCAACACTTCATCACTTCATCTGTGGTGCCTCCCTCATTTCAACACTGCTTTGGAATACTCATATCCCAAGCTGGATTTTTGCTACCAAAAAAAATCCGTAAACGGCAATCACTACCTGCTGTGTAAAAAACTTTAATTCCTCATCCTGAAGTTAAGAAGGCACCAAACACGGTGTGGAAGCTAGTAAACCCCACCATGGGCGTGCTAACTGCTGCTCTGCCTGGCAACGTGCCTCGCAAAATGGAGAGAGGCACAAATGCCTCTGAGTGTAATCCTGGCATCCGAGGCACAGAGTTTACACTGGGCCAGCTCTCCACCTCTCCCTCCCTTGCTCCATTATGGCATAATTAATTGTTCAACACTTGCCTGTGCATTTCTTTCTTGTCCTTTCCATACAGCATGCCTTGAAACTCATTTGAGAGACCCTACCTCACTTGCCATGAGGTACTTGAAGTGGGGAAATCACAGCAATGAACTGTTTAGATTGTAAGGCATAGCAAACCATAGGACTGAACAAACCAAATCACAAAATGCTCAGGAAAAGGACTTCTGATAATTCTTTAAATAAAACACAACTGGAGAGAAAGGGGCTTTCCACTTTGGACAAAGCAAGCCAAATCTTCAAATACAGCCACTCCCATAGGGACAAACACACCTGAAGAAGGGACACACAGATGCAGGCAAACCACTAACCAGATAGTTGCTTATTTATGGTGATCCAGTCTGGAAGGGCATACAAGAAAATTAAAATTATTGGTCCAGGGAGACAAAAAATGCTTTGGAGATATACAGAATACCTAGGACACATCCTGGAAGACCTAAAATAGGTCTATGACGGTACACGTGTCAGAGGATCTGCCAATGGTTTCCAACTTCATTAGCTGACCTAATACAAGGCCTTGTTGCTGCCTTGCTGTGTGTAGAGTTAGTTGTTTACAGTTCAGTGAAATGATTGCTTGGAATTTCCATGGCATCCCAGTGCCCCCTGTGCTCTGGGATAAAAGGAACTATTGTTTGCAGGTTTTGATGACTGTCCAGTTCAATCAAATATTCAGACGGACATAATCATGCCCAGATTTTGGGCTTCTGTTTTTTTATTACTCTAAATCTGTGTAGCCCTTACTACTACTCCCTCACAAGCTGTCAGTGAAGGCTACCCTGATGTAGAAATGGGTGTTTCTGTTGTACACCATGAACTGCAAATGCTGAAATGAGGCAGGCCATATGCAAAGTGAGGAGCTGTAAACAAATAGCACCAGCCATCTATTATTCTGAACTGTTCAGTTAGCCACCTCCTTGTGTCATGCACAGTGTTAGCACTGACTACAAGCTATAAAGCTCTATATGGTAGAGATGCAATTAAATGATGTATTTCTTGTCTGCCTCTCCCAACCACCCCATTCATGCATGCAGTGGTATCTTGTAGAGCTAATAAAAAGACGATCTGAAAGACAGAGAACAACTTGCTCCTGTTGTGTCAAAAGCAACCTCCAAGACAAGAGTGTAAACCTGAAGGAGGAGGTGCAATAAGAGGGTGTGACAGTCCTTTGAGATGAGCAGCAGGATTCTGCAACTGTTTTTCAGAAATGCCATGTATCTGTGTGACTTGTGATCGGTGCTAATGTTGTTTCTCAAATCCAGAGGCAGTCACTTGAGAACTATTAGCTATGATCTCTGACAAGATGTAAAGAATAGGCAAAGATCCATAGAACAGGAAAAAGACAAATGTAGCTCTTATATTTTAAGAAAGGGGAAAAGGTCCACCAAGGAAATGGCAGATTGTCTAACTCAACTTTGACAGCTTTGCAGTTTGAAAGCGCTGCTCTGGAGCACTAAGAGTAAATCAGATGAGTGCCTAGATGACAAGGTGACAAACAACAGGGAACACTGATCAGTCAGAATGTACCATGTCAAATTGACCTGATTTCTTCTCACGGGCTACTCTCATTACTTAGCTAAAGAAATATGATCTTAAAAGAGCTCAAGGGTGGACACACAAAATGGCTGGAGAGCAGAGTCTACTGACAATGCACTGTCACCAACTGGTATCTTCTATGGAGTCTAATGTGTGTCATTGAGCATTTTCATTAATGACAAAGAATGGAATGGGGAGTGCATTTATTACCTAGGCAGTGTTACTAAAGCTGAGAGAAGCTATAAGCACTTTGGTGGAGTATGGGTTTAAACTCATAATGCACGTGACAGAATGGAGAAACACCAAGCAGTAAGTACAATCTAACTCAATAAGGACAAGTGCCACATTCACCACTGAGTAACAACGTGCAGAATGAAGAACAAAGGCTAAGTTCCACAGAAAGTGTAATTAATTTTAGAACATTATTATACCACTGTTAAAAAAAACAGGGACAAGTTCTACTGGAAAGCACAGAGTCCCCAGTGTGGCATGCAAATCAATGCTTCCCACACCACCAAGTGTCTGGTGATGCCTCAGCAGAAGTAAGACACCCAGCTGAATAGAGCATGCTCCAAGAACAGAGTAGAACAATTGAGGAGGGTTTAAACAGAGAAAAATCAAGAATGACAATATGACAAGACAACACAAGATTAGGGTTGCCTAGTACATCCAAAATGTAAGAAACATCATCACCTTCCAACGTGGAAAAGATTACTGCAAAAAGGAGAATAAGAAACTGCCTTGTGTGCCTGTGTAGGCTAAATAGAACATGCCAAACTGCCTAGATTTTATGAAAATCCTTCTAACATTAAAATTAGTGAAACAGTGGAATTCCTTCCTCAGGTAAGACCTAGGCAATCTAGGTTTTTAAGAACAAAGCAGACAATCATCTGGGATGACTTAAAAGAAACCAAGGTCTGCCTTTGGGAAACAGGAAGGACTAAATAACCTCTCAGGGGCCACGAGGATGATCAGAGGGCTGGAGCACCTCTGCTATGAGGACAGACTGAAAGAGTTGGGGCTGTTCAGTCTGGAGAAAAGAAGGCTCTGAGGTGACCTTACTGTGGCCTTCCAGTATCTGAAGGGGGCCTACAAGAAGGCTGGGGAGGGACTTCTCAAGATATCAGATAGTGATAGGACTAGGGGGAACGGAATGGAGCTGAAGGTGGGAAGATTCAGACTGGCTGTGAGGAAGAAGCTCCTCACCGTGAGCGTGGTGAAGCCCTGCAATGGGTTGTCCAGGGAGGTGGTTGAGGCCCCGTCCCTGGAGGTGTTTAAGACCAGGCTGGAAGAGGCTCTGGCCAGCCTGATCTAGTGCAAAGTGTCCCTGGCCATGGCAGGGGGGTTGGAACTAGATGATCCTTGTGGTCCCTTCCAACCCTGACTGATTCTATGATTCTAGGTTCCTCTTCTGACTTACTGTGAACTCAAGAATGCAGAGTGAAAATAGCAGTTCGGAAGAGAACAATGCACTAAAAGGAATGCAAAAGTTCCCCCTGCCATGCCTGGGTTTGTTTTACACACTTTAAACATTACACTATTGGAAGTGTATCAAAATAGTATTCTTTTTAAAGAATGTTTCATAATCCTGATTTACTCAATTTTACTTTCTGAGACAAACACTATAACAAAATTAACCATAAAAAAAGGAGTCTTTGTTTTCATCTCTGTATCTTTTTCTTTTTAATAGCAACCAAAATGCCTGAGCTGTCACTTTTATCTTGTTTATGAAATATTCATACCCAGCTTCCTTTCTGCCAGCATCCTAGGGACACCCTTGGAAAAGAAAATTATGTATTAAAGGACGTACCCCTGAGAGGGAAAGTTCTAATGAAATGTTAACAGAGCAGCTTCAAACTTGAGTGAGACCCACGCTGTAGTAAGGCTATTCCAGATGATTATTAACTAATCTATCTGCATTTCTAAAGTCCCCTATTCTCCGTGGTACCTACCCTCAGCTTCCAGTTTGAAAATTAAACAGATATCTAATAGTGAAAATCTGCTGAGGAAAACAAACAGACCTATCAGGAAACAACTAATTCATAGCACATGCTGCCCCACTGCCACCCCTGAAAAAGCTCTTCTGCTCTGAACTGCTGACTAGTTTAGTGTTCCCCTGGGGCTTACACAGCTTCTTAATTTGAACCAAATGACAGCTGGGTGTAAAAATCTCAGTCTGTATATCTCACTTGTCACAGTAGGATAAGAGCATGATCAGATGAGGAAGGTAAGGAAAATGCACCCCCCCACCCCATTGCTTGCATAGCCAAACAATGCCCTAACTTCCCAACCTGTGAATGGATTTAAGCAACTGTTAAGTTTGGAACCAACAGGATGCTTCAGGGTGCTAAATAACCCTCTCCAAATACAATTTGAAACATACAGCACCTACTGTCCTGAGTGGGGGCAAAAGAGGTGAAGGTGTAGTTGCCTCACCATCCTCTCCTCTCTGACAATCCCCTCCACAGGGAGTCTGTCCTGACCATTCTCTCGATGAGCTTCTTCCACAGCATGCCATCTGACGTCACCCGGTACCACTCCTTGCACACCAGCTCAGCAGCACACAACGATTTGGCATCCAGGTACGACAGAATGTTCTCAGCAATGTGATCCAATCCCCGAGCTGGGGTGGGGGGAGAAAAGAAAAGAAAAAAGAAAAATTATTTGCTGGGGAGACAGAGTTTAAAACAACTGCCCTTGCTAGTACAAAGATACCCTCTCTTTCCATCTCCTCTTCTGCATGCAGAGCTGGACCAAATGCACAGAAGAGCATTTGCAGCTAGGTTCAGGAGTGAACAGCGTTCTCCAACTTCCTTTGGATATAACACAACAAGTCATTAAAAATAATAAAGAATCCAAGAAGTCATTCCAATCTATTTCGATGGCTTTTAGCACTAGGGGGATATTCTATGGATGGCATTTCCAACTCGGCGACGCAGCCCCCAAAATCTCTCTATATTAGGACCATTTCTCATCTCACTGCTACAGCTGTTCTCATGTTCCAACGGCTCAAAAGCTGTTTTTGCTAAAGCAGTAGCTTTTAAACGTAATGAAGAAAAAAATATATATTCCCAATGTGTGCCCTGAAGGGTAGAGGTACCTTTAGACATGGGGGAGGGAAGGATATGCAGATGCACAGGGAAGTTGAGAGGGAAGGAGAGAGTGTGTAAAGAGAAAGTCAGCCCAAACTGGGTAGCAATCAGCGGGTTCCAATTAGAGCTCATGAGTCACAAAAGGTCCAACCTTTGTTCTCACTAACTGAAAGCTCTCAAAATTACCTCCCAGTGCATGAAAAAGAGAAAATGCAGCATGCTGCCTCTCCCCCCCTTTCCAACATCTTAATATACTTTGGGTGCCACATCCTGCCCAGTGTTTTATGCTTCCGTTCAGAGGCAGAAAAAGTACACGTTAATGATACCATGCACCACCAGAGAGTGCAGAAAGAGGTCTGACATTTCTTATCTTTATAGATGCAAAATTAGATGTCAACCTGCAAAATAAAAGCATCAGCAGCCTTTATTATGTATTTAATCTGAAGAGATATATACAGCCACTATATAAAATCCTTTTTTAAAAAAGGGGGAAAAAAAAGGCAAGTGTTTGTAAATGTAGATTGACTCTACAGCAATTTGTGGAAAGGAAGGTGCAGTGTTTTAGTGAAGGTGAACTGGAATTTGCAGGAGCCCTGCAATTTGGTAGGGCAGATAGGGACATTGTGTCCCCCAGCTTCTCCAACCTGACACCTGCATGCTTAAGCTCTCTCCACTGGGCAGAATTGGTATTATTTGTTCTCCCAGTCTGCACCACTTCCAGTGGGCCCACAGACACTTACAGACCCACTGGGACATTCACTGATGCCAAATTTGTGTAGTATCCACACTGGTGGCTTTACGTCAGTAGTGGCATAGCGAGAAATTATTTTGTATGGGGAACAATCAGTGGCGTTAGAAAGGAGGACTGCACTGCACAAACTGGGCACAGTCATTTTCAGCCACAAGTCTATCTCTGACCTACCTGCTCTTTCTGGATCATCAGTAGCTGCACTTTAGATCTTGCTGCAATGAGGTGGTGTAACTACTTTCACGACTGTAAGTCATCCTTTGCCATTAATCCTAGACCCTTTGCAGAGAATAAGGTTTTGACCTCTCCTCCTCACATTTATGGTAAGTGGAGTAGGCAGAGCAACTCTGGCCTGGCAGAATTTTATTATTTAATTTCTTAGGAACAGAACAATTATTTCATTTCTTAGGAACAGACTAATTCACAGAGAGACACATCTAACAAAGCACTGCTTCCTTAAAGCAATCTCTGTTCACAGATTTTGTTCTGAACTGATGTGAAACACGATTAGCCCTTCACACCAACAAGAATGTTTCACCTATTTCACCAATGAAACCCTTATAAGAATGACTTTCCTCACAAAAAATGTTAAACAGCTTGGAAATGCTAAGCAGAGACCTTCTTTTCCAGAAACAGAACAATGTTTGTTAAGCACACAGTTAAGCTGCATTTTTCAAACCACCTTAATTCTGGTCAAAGCACTGGGAAAATAATCTGAGCCAATTTTACTTTGTATTGGTGAAATGTGCTCTAAAACTACCTTTAGTTCTGGTTATTCTTTGGGATGGTGCTAGGAGGACAGAGATAAGATGCCTCGTGATTTTGAAGTAGCTTTACTGTCTTATTCACTTGAGGGGGAGAGCAGGGGAGAGCATGAAGAAGGAAAAATGAAACCAGAATACTGAACACTTGCAAATTTCAGAAGGCTAAAAGTTACTTTAAAAGTTTAGATTTTTTTATTATTATGTGACTTAGCTGAAAATGTTCAGTTCTTCATTCATTCCTAGGCTGCTTCTTCCCTTCCCCTTTCCCATTCCCTTCATTAGAATCCTGTCTATAGTCAGGACATCGTGCACTGACTGCAGAATCTGTGCCAGTGTAATTCCTGGCCGTTAATTTTCTCCCTTAAGAGCTATATGCACCAGGACATTAGCACTCTGGAAATATGCACACTGATGGACATACATTATTTAAGCACACAGGTCTCACAACTACTCAAATACTCACACATTAGCTGCCTGATTCCTATCTGTTCTGCATTCTGTGATGGCAAAACTAGCTGCTTCCTGGGTGACTGTGAGAAAGCCACTAACAAATATGGTAGAGCTAGGAAATCTTGAACGCCTCTGAAAAATGAGTGTTAATATTTGCCCAAAATTTTCAGGAAAGGGCCTGCAGGATGAAGTTAAGCAAATACTGAGTTGCTTTGATGGAGTTTTGTGGAGAAAGACCTGGAAAAATTGTGTATGTAACGATATGCACACATCCACCTTAAAAGTGGAGAAACAAATGCACTTTCAAAGTACCCTCTGTTGTTCTGAAATGGAACAGCTCCACAAGTTACAATGCTGCTCTAAGTACATGAGATTATTGCCACTGGACTACTAAAAACTAACATAAAGCAGGTACTTAGCATAACTAAGATATTTTTTTCTTCAGTGCTACAACAGCCATTTGATTACTGGGCACAATTAGCTTAAAAATCCAGTGAACCTATGTATTTAACCTCATAGTGAAACTCCTACAGTGCCCTTACACTTTGTACAGGTCACAGTTTGACATGCTTTCCCCCCCACCCCCTGTCTTTTAACTCTACAACTTGAATGTTGAGAAATCCCTTCTGAAGAATGATTAAATGACTGGATTGGCCAAACTGTTCAGCAGTAGTCACAGAACAAGCTTCTGGCAAGAAACTCTTTTCTTCCATTAGCCATTCAGAAACAGTACCTGTGTAGCACTTGCTCAGATCCATTTCAAACTAAGGAGCCATGCTATGGGGATGTCAGTTTATTAACTATCTATCTACAGATGTACGAGCTGATGGTCTGGAAAAAAAAAAGACTTAAGAGCTAGGAATTTGTTTGGTTCTGAAACTCTTTTGCTGTATATATTTTATCTCCCATTGCCTCAGTTTTCTCATCTATAAAATAGGGCCCAAAATTTTCATTATTCATGCATCATTGTGGGCATTATGAGTACAACTACTTGCCTTGTGGCTTGTGATGACTATCCTTGATACCTACATGAGATACCATTTACTTACCATGGTGGTATTGGATCATGCCTTGGGAGACAGTAGCAATACAAAACAAACTTTATCACTACATTTCATAGTGATGTACAGCTATTAATTTGAAAGCTACCTTCCATGTCACAAACTGACCCTAGAAGAGGCCTCTCCAGCAGGGTAGGCCAGAATGGAATAGTTTTATGATAGACAAAGGAGAAAGCTCCGTCTGACTGCAGAAATACCTGGCAGTGCAGTGATGAAGTCTCGCTGTAGCATGGGCTTGAGGTATGAGTTTATATGCCCATGCTGGTAGTGACACATCTGGGAGATGAGGTGCTCCACAAACTCCACCTGGTCAGACTCAGACCACTGCTCAAAATACTTGACGCAGAGTTCCTTCTCCTTCTCATAGCTCGCAGACAGTTTTCTTTGCTTGGGCACAATCATACTGGAAGTGCCATTGGCAAGTTTTGTCTGGAAACAGGAAGGAGAGAAACAATCCAAATCACACATACAAAAAGAAGCTCAAGTGGTTTTGCAATTTTTTTTAAGGGGAAGAAAATGGAAGGAACAAAGCACTTGGAGACATAAAGTTGGCTGCGACCACATATCCTATTTGGTGCTGTCACTTGGAGTGTGGCCACCACGAGCTGTACCCCCTGCAAGACAATGCACTGGCTTGTGCACACAAAGCACTCTGGTCAGACAGGAAACCTTGAGTGGCAGTCTAACATAAACACAATTTTAGTTACATCATGCAGACAGTGCAATGCATTTGGATTCCTAATCTGCAGTTATCAATTACTACAAAGCACCAACAGAAAATTGCATTTGTATTCTGTTTGTTTTATTTTCCTAAAGCATAGACTGCTGCTAAAATTCATAGGGAATGATGAAATGGATGAGAAAAAACCTGCTAATACTTTTCTTTTGAGTATAAAACCATACCTTGAGAGCACAGCCAGCTAAAGCACACCCTGATATTTGGTATGCACTTTTTCCCCCCTCCCACAGAATAAAAGGTTTTCAAGTTTGTGAGCATTGTTAATATCTTGTCAGAAGGGCTCAGCTCAAAGAAGTTTCAGGGACAAAACAAAACACTGACATTTCAATTTACAACTTGATAGCAAAACACATTTTCTGCTTTCTAAATGATTTAACTGGAAGGGCACATTTTGCATTACAAGGATAGATTCTGTTCAAGATTAACTGTTTCACAGAATCACTTAGTGGGGCTGGAAGTGACCTTGAAAGACCATCTACACCAATCCCCCTGCCAGAATGGGTCACCTATACCAGATCACCCTGCAATGCACCCAAACTGTTTGCTGGGAAATGATTTTTTTTCCCATACTGGTCAAATAGTTTGTATTAAATGCTGAAAAAGTGATTTTTCTCTCTTTCACCACAATGATTTAACACCAGACAGCACTACAGCAACAGTCAAGATTATCACAATGCTTGCATTTAAAAAAATACATGTAGAGGTTCTCTATTAATGATCAAATAATTAAAAACAAATTACAGATATGAAAACATATAATGCAGAGATGCCACATTTCTGTTCTACGATGTTAATTCCAGGCATCAGCCTCATCAGGAGACTTATATTAACTTTAAGTGAAAGAGTGATCTAGGAGAAATGCATGGATTAACTAGCCTTACAGGAACAGAAAAAAACCCAACAAAGTCCTTTTTCAGCAAGGGCCAGAACAGTGGGATATTGAGAGACCACAAAATCGAGTTATCAAAGCTGTGTTTGGAATGCAGGAGTTTCATGTTTCTTAGGAGTGAGTAATTCCTGTAGTCCAATATCCCCCCAGCCCCAACAGCAATCCTCACTTTGGAACACCAAAACCCTCTCAATTTGAAAATCTACTCAACTAATCACCATGTACATTTCATTTTCTAGAGAAAATCCACTTACATACTTTTTTCAGCATTCCCAGCAGAGCTGGACAGACTGTCTTCTGGTAGAGAAAGACAGTAATTAGCTGTCATTTAACAAGCAGTTTCTTCTGTTTCTGAATTATGGCTCGACTTAAGCCAAACACAGAATGTGGAGATCACATCCCCACTTCTCAATTCCACAGCTCCATGTTTTCAACTTCACCTTTACCCCCATTCCTCCCTGTGAATTCCTCTGTGTGTTCAGTAAGATCATGCAAGACAAGGGCTGTGACTTTCCTTTAGTCATCACACAGATAGCACTGACTGCGAGTCATAGAGCCAGTACTGGGCAGCAGGCAAGAAATACTCTCTCCTGGGCCAACTTTTTAATAGAAAGAAATCTCTACAGGGACTGGGCATGATGTACTGGGTGTAAAGGACTAGACTTTTCCTAGCACAGTCCACAGTACACAACAGTGTGGCAAAAAATTACCAATGGACTGCATTGAGCAGAGGTCTTATGGGATTCTGGTCATTTTTGCTGCAGTTAAGCTGCTTGCAAAACAGATGCCCCTGTAAAAAGTGCTGGATTAAGGCAGCAGAGAGTTGCTGCAGTCTACAAGCTTGATCTCATTCCATTCTTCACTTTTTTTTTGCTGTTCATCTCTTAATAGACTGACTCTACAAAGCAGTTTTTAAAACCTGTACCTCTGGCTTTTAATTTAAGAGGCTGTGAACTCTGACTAATACGCAGAGCAGACAGCTGATGTGCAAAGACCACAAAAGGCACAACTCCATTCATGGCGTGGCACCACATTCTGGCCTTTCCTTGCCTTCTGAGCACCCTTCTCCCAGCAGTCTTAAGCTCCCCAGTTACCTCTAAAACACCAGTCTAGGGTAACAAACAGAAGTTGCAACATCTGCAAAAACAAGTAATGGCTTATGTGTGTACAAACAGATGGTTTAGATGGGACAAAACAGCCCATTTTGTTTGGATCCCAAGTGAATACAGGCCTCTTGGGTGGAAATAATGACTATATTAAAGAGTTCATAGACCAACACTTGTAACAGCTCTGGAAATCAAACTCCAGGTTTATATGGTGGATCTGCTAAATGAAGCACTATACATGTTACAGTCCAAATCATAAATATAAATAAATATACATATATAAATAAATAACTATAAACCAGTTTTTTATATACACACACACATATTCCAAATACAGTTATGTCCAAATTAGTGGAGAGGAGACCATCACATGTTTTAGGCTCATGCACATACTTTAGCGGCATCCTGACAATGACAACTGGAGACCTGCACCTTTGCTTGCTCTGCTTTCCCATTCAAAGGAGCAAGGACAAGCCTTGAGGTCCTGTGGTCTGTGCAAGCAGAGAACTAGGAGGCCAGGGCAAGCCACAAACATACCAGTTCTGCAGAGTAAAGACATGAATTCACAGGGCTGTCAAAATCACTCGATCACAGCACATGCCCATATGCCTCCCCCAGACTGTCTGTAGCTACAGTTTAGAACAGAATTCCAGAATTTCCATTTGAAGATTCCTAAAAATCCACTAGGGGCTCAGTGAAAAAGACTTCTTATTAAAAAAGCCAACAACAAAACCAACCAAGCATCTGTATTATGAAAGGGTGGTGGAGTAATAACTACCAGCAAGAGAACTGATTTGGCTTCCTGAGAACCCTGATTTTGATCAACTGCCTCAGGTTCACAACCAACCACCTCAGAACAATATCAGCTACTACTTCCTGGGGCATACAATTGTCTACAGCCTCTTCTCTTTCGTGGTACAATAACCTCACCTGAAAAAACCCTAACTCTCCCATTCATACTGTCAGGGTAAATATCCATCCAAATGGATAGATCCAAAAGAGGCAAAGCTCTGCTACTCCATCACCTGGGAAGAAGATTGGGTATAATATATTTGGAGCAGGTAACACTTCTCTGACTCCCTTTTCACAAGGCCCTGCAAGAGGTGAGAGCTGTCTCATCTGGCTATAGGCACAACAGCTCGTCTGCAGGAACAGCAGAGGTGTCCCAATACGACGATGTGCCTGAGCCAGTAGGCTGTGCCAGGAAACCCAGGGGATTGAGTGCCTCAGGTTGGTACTAGCTCAGGGATCTACGTACTATGCTCCATTGCAGCCCATAATTACAAGACCATTTCTCCAAATGGCTACACTTAACACAAAGCACATTTGTATGCCCAGTGAAGTAGAAGAGGACTAATATATGAAAGGACTTTAATCTAAATAATGGCTGGCAACAATAGGAAGGTGCAATGTTTCAACACAGATAAATAAAGCTTGGATACATCTGTATATAAAACACAACAGCTGTGGTATATCACAGCTGTAACCTGTATGTGACAACCAAGGTTACTTTGGTTTTGTTCAGTACAAGGGACCAAGGAGCCTCCTAAAGCACAGAAAAAAACCAAACACAAGCTTAGTTCTCTGATTCTAGTGTAGATACATAGTGTTTCCCCACCCACATGAGAGGTCACAATTTGTGTATGTCTTTTTTAAAAAGCCCCCATGTCCCTTACCATTGCTGAGGACTTTGTTAAAGCACTTTCCACAGGGTGAATTCAGGTTGTATGCTTCTTGTGGTAAGGAGACATCTCTTAAAGAAAAAGAGAAGCTATCTCCTAGGCTATCAAGAACGATCCCAGCATGGTTTGGGACCTTCCAAGCCTGCAAGACATCTTCATGCTGGAGCTCTGAAACGACAGAGCTTAGAACACCGGTGCAATTTCTCAGAGCTTCTCTCTAGACAAAAGGAAGGGACTGCTCTCCAGTGTTCCAGTACTGACAGGTCATACTGGGCTTCTCACCTCCTTCCTGGACTCACTAGGACCGGAGGCTCTGAAACGGAGAGCTGCCTTCTACTGCTTACGTGCAGCCACAGCATTTCACCTCCGACTGCCTGCACCAGTCGCGGTTAAGTCACTGATCTAGACAGAGCCACCTTAACAGGAATTTTGGATGGGTCTTAGTGAAGGGGAGGAAAAAAGAGGACATAATGTTTAATTATAAGAAATGATTGAAATAGGCACAGACATACCCCGGGTGCCTCTGCACTGCAGCAAGCTCTAAACTTGTTATCGTTAATGGTTTAAATTTCACTGTGCTAATCATTTCAGGACACAAGCCTTTCTTGATAATCTAATGAATTATTCCAACATCCTTCAGCAAAAAAAATCCTCCATGACAGCACTAATTACAAGACGTTTTCCCAGTGCTTATGTAAAATATGACAGAGCAGCAGCCTAGGGAATTGCAGAAAACTGCTTCTAATTTCCACTGAGAAACTGACAAACACCTCTCTTTCATCTCTCCCAGCTCTCAAGTAAGATTTAACTTTCTCATTTAGTTAATTACCGAGTGAGGATCATCATTTTCCCGGATCGGAGCGGCACAGAGCCTTTATCGTGTTAACTTGTGAACTTGATCGATGGCTGCTGCTAAAACTTAATAACTTCACCCCCTGGCAAATTGTAAGATAAATATAATAGGAGAAACTCTGACAGTAAAAACCTGCCAGAAATGAGCGCTGTGTTTATGTTTCTTTGCAGGCAGCAAAAAAACAACCGACAGCTTATTACTGGGTGCGTGTTACTTATATTTAAAAGACTCCAGGCAGTTAACTTTCCACGTACTGTTCAAACTTTACTCACAAGATAAAAGACACTGGGGAGAAAAAGCGAGCAATGGGATGACAAAGAAAGGAACCATGGAGATCTCTGTCCAGAGTGTGTGCGTGGGAGATGGGAACTTCACAATGAAAGCAAACCACACTCGTCTCTGTGGCGTGGATGTTCTTCAAGATTAATCACATTAAAAATGCCCACAACAGTGAATCCAGAAAATGAAACTAGTTGCAGCAGCAGCAGCTCAAAGCTCTGGAATTCTGGAGCATGTTAGGGGCTGTGTGAGAAAAGCAGAAGGATTAAAAATACCAGTGTGGCAGAGAGATGATTTGGTTTGATGCTTTATAAAGCTGCTCTTCACCAGAGAACCTCAGCATGGTTGGCTTCCCTAAAGCTACTTGTGTGGCCATGAAACTGCTTGCTACTGCTGCAAGTACCACTCAATACCACTCCAACAGACCAGTGTCACAAAAACAGCGAAATGGAGCTGAAAACTTATGCCAGGCCTCTGTGCTCAAGGGCAAAGCTAGCTATTTGAGAATCCCGTGAAAAGGTGCTTTTTGCATGGCCTAAAGGCAATAACAGCATAATTAAGAGGCTGCAGGTTCCCTTTCTATGGCTGCCTTTTTTTTCCCCCTTTTTCTTTTTTTAGACTTGCAATTACCAAATGCTGCTCCTTGTTGGCAGCTTCCTATTAAAAAGCTTCTTTGAGAAGTGGGGAGAAGCAAGGGGGTGTCTCACCATAAAGAACAGGATCTCATGAGCCATAGCACCTGAAACATGTGAGCAGGGCAGCCAGCTCCTCGTTTTTCTCCAACTGCAGGATGAACCTCTTTTCCAGTGTTTGGCTTGACAGCAAGGCTACAATGCTAGGTCATTAAACAACTCACTCCATTTACTTTTATTTTAAAAGCTCAGTTTAGAATCTACCCATTTCTGTCTGCCTCCATCTCACGTAACAGTCTCTGTGAGGTTAACCATGAGTTTAGCACATATAGGGACTTACTGGCTCAGTACTGAATTAGTTTCCACGCTGCAAAGCTCACTGAAACATTCTGAAAAAAGAACATAACCCAGAAGCAGATGATCATCAATCACATCTGAGAGTCCAAAAGAAAGAAGCCACAGCATCTTTACTATTTATTTCCAAGAGCAAATTCAGAATAGATCCTCACGCTGAAATTAACAGTCCCCTGGATACCAAGGGATCGGCAATTTTGCCTGTCTGGGGCTTTCAGCTGCTTGTCCACATCTGGTTTCTAATCACACTGCAGAAAACCTTTGATAAGAAAGGATGCATCTAGATGAAAGATCACTAGAATTATGTTGGGCACAGCAGCCCAACCTGCTGCACTTTCTGAAATCCTGGGGGGACAATAGTTTTCAGAGGTACCATCTAAGTACCTGTGATATGGTGTCAGCCTGGAGGGCATCTGACTAAGGATGCTACTTCAGACACAGAAAAAGGGAGAATGCTGTCTTGGTTTAGGGACAGAGAAAGCTGCAGACACCAGGGAAGTAATGCACTGGGACTGGGGAGGCAGGACTGAGCCACGGGCACTTGCACCCTGGTTATACAGAGAGCAGCAATAATGCCTTGCTGAAGAAGGTACTCCCCTCCCACACAGCCACATAGTAAACAGCAACAGGGAGAGGAGATTAAAAAACTATTCTTTTAAGCTAATACTTAATGTTTCAGATAGACTAATAAAGTTTAATTGTCTGGAATCTTGTAGCTCTTACTGTAAACTTTCCTTTGATATAGGTCTCCCATCTAGATTTTAAGTGCTAGCAAAAGCCTCCAAAATAAAATTTCTCAGGTGCCAGCAATGGATGTGAGCTGGGAGTCCCTCTCCTCATCTCTCCTCACCTCCAAGTTGTCTTTGCAAATAACAAGCACTGATGAGAAAGCTGCTTGCATCAGCACAGCACTGGCATATGCTACTTTCCCAAACTACGATCCCTGCCCAAATGCATATCCAGACATATGGGGAGAGGGCAGAGACACCATCACTCTCAGACAGCTAGATTGCAGAGTGCACTTTTTACTAGTTGGGAAGCAATCATAAACAAATTTCAAAGCAGATCCTCCACTAATGACAAATCACTTCCAGTGGAAGTCAACAAAGGAAAAGTTTTCTTCTTTGGCATGGCTACCAGAACCACAGTTGAACTGCTGGGACCATTACATGTTATTACTGTTAATGGAGGGAAGGAATATGCACATTATCACTTGAGAACCAGTCAACTAAAGTCATCGGGTAATGGCCAGTAGCAGCAAAGGGCTCATTTATGGCAGGGGAAGGCATAAGCTAAACTCTAAGCAGCAGTTTCATAGTTTTCTGGAACAGTTGCTTCTGTTTTTAAAACTCCCAAGCATGATCTACTGCCTGAGTGAAGTTAGTCTTTACTGGTGTTATTACTGATTTTCTTTTTGCTCCAAGTACTCCCTTAACTCAAAGAGAAAAGCAGCCAGAAACAGGTAGGTGGACTCAAGTGATTTTAAACATGGCTGAACAGAACTCTACCACTGGGAACGACACACAAGTAGAGGGGAAAACGACCCAAAAGACCCATTATCTGCTCTCAGTAACATTATTACTCTCAGAACACTGTGGTTCTATGTAAAACTTTTATTGTAAAGAAACACAAGCCCTCCAAGTTAATTTACCCAGTATAATTTTCCATAAGTTTTCTCCTTGGAGATGCATTTTGCTACCAGCAACAAAGAAGGCACAAGGGCGCCAAGCTACCTGGTCATGGAAAAGGGAGTGATTCAGAACTGGGAGTCATGAATGTACATGCTGGCTATCATATACCATTTCTCAGCTGTTGGAGTCCTACGTCTTTCCAGGCATACCAGAGAGATGCAACAAACGAAAACCAAAGCAGCATCCTGAAGAACCACAAGATTCTCATATGTGCTTTGCTCCCACTGCAACTGCACTCCTAAGATCTGCTGGCAAGGTAGGCTGCATGAGCACTCCCTAACCTATTGCAGTCAAAATAAGCTTTGTTAGCAAAGACCTGATATTTAAACTGTCTGCACTAAACCACCTCAGGTTAACTGAAAGCAAGTTTGCAGTTTTGCTGACAGATCCTGGAGGGCAGCAACCTGCAGCAGCCAGATGAGGGCTGAGCGGTGTTCTTTTCCAGCAGTACAACTATATCGAGGATATCTCATTAGCTCACACTGGCTGATGCTAACACTACTGCTATTAGAAGCCACCACAGAGACAGCTGTAAGAGGAAGAGTCCACAGAATACTCTCACACAGTGTTATGTCAAAGCCAAAATCTTGACAGGTTTTTGTCTTGTAGCCTCCTATAACCCCCATAAGATCATCCCATAACTCTCACTCACTGATGAACATTGTCTTCTCAAGATGAGCTGTTCAGTTAACCTTACAGTCAAACCTTATCTTGCTGGCAATCTGGGGTGAATCCCATGGACAGCCTCTAAGATTTCTAGAGGAGCTGGATGTGTTTGGTCTGAGAAGACCAGGGACTATACACTAGCCTTCCACTATCTAAAGGGAGGTTACAGAAGAAAAAGAGATAGAGTCTTTCAGAAGTGCATAATGACAGGAAGAGGGGCCACTGGCACGAGCTCCAGTTTCACTGAAGCCTTCCAGAGGTACACCTTCACTTTAAGACTATCTTGGCCCATTCTTTCACTGCTACCTGCCAAGAGATCCATGACAGAAACCGAATTAAAAAATGCAAGATAAGGACACTCTCCAATGAATTCTGAATATTCAGAAACTGCATTTGTTTGGGTTAGGCTGAATGCTGTTGATAGGTGAAAGTATACAACAGAAGCAAGGCAAGAAATAGTGCCCTCTACAACCACAAGTGACTAGTTCTGACCATAATATGGCTTTAGGAAGACATGCTCATTTCCACAGCTGGGCAGACTTTGTCCCTATCAGCTGATACACAAATTGCATAGCTCAGAAACCCAAATCACTGACTACTGCACTAGGGATTTACTCCTTGGCTCAGTGCTTAGCTACAACTAAACTTTCAGAAAAAAACCCCCTCAAACTAAAGAAAGGAGGGAGCCTTCCAGTATACTCCACTCCCTACAGTAGGCTCAAAGAGGAAATGTTTGAATATAACATAAAAGCGACATAAAGCCCCCAGTAAATTGTGGCAGAACAGGGCTGCTAGTCCCACTCAGTCCTTCAACATACTGTATTTTTCATGACATTCTTTCACTCATAGGTACGAGTCTACTATTCCTTTGAATGAGATAAAAAAATAGTGAGAAAAGCATCAATGACCTTGCACTTCCCTTTCTACAAACACAGGCTAACTTTTCTGTTCTTCATGCCATCCATTTTACTTTCCTGCCACACAAAAATACAGCCAGTGCGGAGCATATCACATGAGATGCATCTTCCACCCTCATGCACTAATGCATCCCATTCTGAATTTATCTAACAATCACCAACCTTTTCTTTAACTTCCAGCATAACAATTGGCTGAACATCTAAGAACCAACTACATGCTAAGTGAAGTAGCCATTCCTTCCAACAGTTTAAAATATATTCTCCTTTAAATAGTGTTAGGCCTCCTATTAGAAGAATTGTCCTCCTTTGTGAAAGGAAAGAAATATTAGACTTTACCATTGCATGCTATGTGTTGAAGACCCCTGTGACACCTCTCTCTTGTTTCCTGTATTTTCAGGCAGCTCACAATAGACTGTATCTAGTTTTGTAATACTCAAAACCACACAATTTGCATCTTCTCATCTAGGAAGAGCAATCTGGGATAATGCCTGGGGGGAAAACCCCAAGCATGTAACCTTCCAATGCAAGATTAAACCGAACATCAAGAGAATTCAATGTTTCCTACCACAGACCAAACTATCAGATGCACCATTCACAGCCCGTTCCTTTGATCGAGGGGTTAGAGCTCCCTCTAGCACTCTCAAAACAGAAGAGCCATAGATGCTAGACTGTGATTATCTGTCTCATCCCAAGCATTCTTGGTAGGGTTGTCTGTGATTTTTATTTCATTTATTTTTTTCCTGTCACATGAATAATTAAGAATACATCCAGTTGCTTATTTGAAACTGAGGAGGAACAAGTGCCAGGAGAAATGGTCTCTATAAGCCATTAAAAATACTCAGATTGCTATAATTAACTGATCTCTACTTTAAAATGTAATTTAGGGGCAGTTGAAGGATTATCATGTCAGCTGTGTGTACAATGTGAAATGTAGCAAGAAATTAAATGAAAAAGTTGATGAAAATTTCCAATTTTTGTGGTGTAAACCCCTCTTGCTACCTCACCCTCCCTTGCAGCTGACACACATCCCAATGCAGCTGACAGGTCCCCTGCAGCTGTGAATTACATGTTTCTATTTCAGCATTAAATATTGAGTAATGCTGCTTAAGTAAAACTCAAAAGGTGCAACTCTGCTGAGTTCTGCACAATGCTGAAGACAGAAAAGCATCTCATGACAGAAAGTGTCAGCGTTTTTCAATCACAGGTTATTATTTATTAATCCTTGGTAAACTAAAAGCTGGCAGTTATGATGTGAAAATGAGAAAGGAAAATGGGAGTAAAATCTCTTCCAGTTCTACTCCTAACTCTCCCACTGGCTTCTCACACTGCCACAGGCAAGCCACTACATCTCATCAGTCTATTTGTTAAATAGATGTAGCCTAATGCACCTCACACACAGATCAAGCACAGCTTAAGGCAGAGAATGTCTTTGGAGGCCTCTGCACGAAAAGGTGCCCAGCGAGGGCAATGTCACCAGGTGACACCACACTGCACTCCACATAAGTGCAAACTTCTCCTCTAGTGCCAGCAAACAAATCTGTCACTTAAAAGCAAATCAAAACTGACTCACTAGAAAAGGCATGGCCTCAGCTTCACCAATTAGAAAACATGCAGCTGTATTAATTGCTTCAGCTGCCTGCCAAAATGGAATCAGAATTGCAGTGTTAAGAAAAAATTTCACCTCGTTTTCTCGAACTCAGACTTGGCATCCAGATACCACTCCTAAAACCAAGACAAACATGGAAAACACCCCTCTGAAGGCAAGCATCCGAGGGAAGGTGTGCTTTAGTTAATTTCCTGTACTCATCACACCAAGTTCAGTACCTAGCCGGCAGGGGACTGCTGGACATTGCTTAGAATTTTGCTATTTTAATATTAGTGTGTGACAGAGATGAGGAAATACAATAGGCTGAGTGAGGCTATGCACAGCTATGTTTTTACGTCTCTGACAAGTTCAGTAAGAAAGACAAGAAGTAATGAGACACGAGTAGATGACAGAAGCACCTGACAAAAACTTCCCAGCATTGCCTGCCAGTGTCCCTCAGTCCCTGCTGACAGCTGTCCTTGCCATTCTGGGCCCGAATTCTGCACCCAGTCCTGCTGCTGCACCCAAATCCTGACATACAAACCTTCCCTCCTGTGGTACAGATGGCATCCAAAGCCGTTCCTTTTATCCCCTTAAGAGGACTTGGAGAAAAGCTCTGGCAACAACTTCACTCTGCCTACACCTCTCACACGTGGCAGCAGAGGATTACAGTCCGATATCTGACCTGCGCAACGGGAGTGAAAGGACATCTGAAGGGAAAGTAAGACCTCTGCGGTTGCAGATCTGTTAGTGATGCTGGCAACCACCTGTTCTACCCTGTGCCCCCACCATAGCTGTGGCTTGGATTCAAATCAGAGACAGGTAAGAGAAAGATTGTGACGCCCAAGCTGCACTAAGACATGGCAGCAGCACTTTCTCACACACACACACACACACACACCCCAAGTACCGAAACTTTCAAGATCTCTGATCACTTCTGTGTGTTAGAAGCAGTGCAGCTCTCATCTTCACCCAGGAATCAGTTTGCAGTCATTGTTTTCATGCCTTTGTTACTTCTGAAACCCTTAGTGCTGTCTTAGGAGATAAAAGGAGGGAGCAGCTAGTGCCAAATACAGCCTTTCTCATGCAAACATATTACATACTCCAAGTGTTGGCTTAACTTCTTGGTGCAGTGGGAGACTGAATTGTAAGGTAGATGTCCTGTGTATGTAAACCTTGGCAGAAGCAGGTACCCAGCAGTAGAGGGTAACTGAGACTAACAAATTCAATACTGACCCTGCTCTGAGCAGAAGGCTGGACCTCCTGAGATTTCTTCCAACCTAAGTGACTCCATATTTCTAACACCGTAGTCCAAACTCATCTACACTTCTTAGGCTTTTGGAGTGAAAAGTTACTTAGGTTTTGACTGAAGGCAGGTTGTAGTTGTTCTATGTTGATGTATTTAATTTGTAATAACCAAACCCTGGAATTCTTTGTAAAAGATGCTGCATAGAGAATTGGTCCTTTAAAGGCTTTCTGACTTTGCTATTGTATCACTCATTCCTTGCAGCAACCAAACACCAGGTTCTTTTAAAAGCACTGCAGATACTCCTACTTGCAAGAGGAGAGCGTGAAGTATTTGAGGGACCTGTTTGGACATCCAGCCTCCACTTCCAATTCCATCCCTACACTTATGTGAAATTTTTCAAAAGCTATTGATCTGGTTATGAAGCATCTGTTCCCTCAGAACTGCAGCTGATTCTCCACAAACTATTCAATTCCAAACATGTGCACTTAGGACCTGCAACACTTTCAAAACTCGGGTCTCAAATAATGACTTAATTGACCAGCACTGACAGCTGGCTGAACATGAGCCAGCAGTGTGCCCAGATGGCCAAGAGGGCCAATGGCATCCTGGCATGCATCAAGAACAGTGTGGCCAGCAGGAGCAGGGAAGTCATTGTGCCCCTGTACTCTGCACTGGTTAGGCCACACCTTGAGTACTGTGTCCAGTTCTGGGCCCCTCAGTTTAAGAAGGACATCGAGACACTTGAACATGTCCAGAGAAGGGCAAGAAGGCTGGGGAAAGGCCTCGAGCACAAGCCCTACGAGGAGAGGCTGAGGGAGCTGGGATTGTTTAGCCTGGAGAAAATGAGGCTCAGGGGAGACCTTATTGCTGTCTACAACTACTTGAAACGTGGTTGTAGCCAGGAGGGGGTTGGTCTCTTCTCCCAGGCAACCAGCGCCAGAACAAGAGGACACAGTCTCAAGATGCGCCAGGGGAAGTTTAGGCTCGAGGTGAGGAGAAAGTTCTTCACAGAGAGAGTCATTATCCATTGGAATGGGCTGCCCGGGGAGGTGGTGGAGTCACCGTCCCTGGAGGTGTTCAAGAGGGGACTGGACATGGCACTTGGTGCCATGGTGGGCCTGTTGTGACAGGCTGGACTTGATGATCTTTGAGGTCTCTTCCAACCTTGGTGATTCTGTGATCATGCCTAATCATCTGCAATCTTCTAAATCAAACCTCAAGATGCTCCGACTGCAATGCACCTCAGAGCTGTTCAACATCACAAATTATGATCCAGAAGAGGGCTGAAAGATCTAAACTAACATGGCAGGAGAACCTAATGCAACCCTGTAGTTCATGCAGTTTTGTACAATCCAGTGACTTGAAAGAAAACAACACATGCACATAATTGGCATTAATTAAGCAACGTTTTTATTACCTGCAATCAAAGACTTAAGGAAACTTTATTTGTCAGAAAGAGGGCTTTCTTTGCTAAGAAATTACAAGTCTTACTTAATTAACAAACGGATTTTTTTGGGTAGTATAGAAGTACTTTTCACTGTTATTTTCTTCTAAATGAATGGCAGCCTAAGCACAAAAGCTGTTGTTTCAATTGACAGAACTGGGGTCAGGAAAAACAATGCTGAAGTATTTTAATCATCATATAGTTTAACTAAATCCTCAGTTTATTCACAGAGTAAACTCTGCTTATTCTGTGCTCACAAAATCACAGAACGATAGGGTTGGAAGGGACCTCTAGGGCTCATCTAGTCCAACCCTCCAGTTAAAGTAGGTTCACCTAGAGCAGACTCCACAACCTCTCTGGGCAGCCTGTTCAATGCTCTGTCAACCTCAAAGGAAAGAAATGTTTCCTTATGTTTAGGTGAAACTTCCCGTGTTCCAGTTTGTGCCCACCATCCCTTGTCCCATTGAAGAGAGACTGGCGCCATCCTCTTGACACCTACCCTTCAGATATTGATAAGTATTGGTAAGATCCCCTCTCAGTTTTCTCTTTTCCAGGCTAAAGAACCCCAGATCTCTCAGCATTTCCTTGCAAGAGAGATGCTCCAGTCTCCTAATTATCTTTGAAGCTCTCTGTTGGGACCCTCTCCAGTAGTTCCCTGTTCCTCTTAAACTAATGAGCCCAGAACTGGACACAGAACTCCATGTGGAGCCTCACTAAGGCAGAGTTCCCTGTTACAAGGGTTTCATTTTGTGTTGAGAAGCTACAGGAGGATCTCAGACTTCAAGGATATGAGAAGATAGTTAAATTTGAACCTGTACACACAATTAGGACAGACCTATTGTCACAAATCCCTGACATCATGAAGGCAAGTTTGCCAGTTGGATGCAGGACCCAAAGAGCCTGGATACATAGAATCATAGAATTGTTAGGCTTGGAAGGGACCTCAAGGATCATCTAGTTCCAACCCTCCTGCCATGGGCAGGGACCCCTCACACTAGATCAGGTTGCTGAGAGCCACATCCAGCCTGACCTTAAAAACCTCCAGGGATGGGACTTCTACCACCTCCCTGGGCAACCTGTTCCAGCGCCTCACCACCCTGACACTGTTCTTTCCATCCCTGAATTTCAAAAAACTCTGTGAGCTGAGCAGGTAACAACTACTTGCCTGTCAAGATTAAGTATTGTGAGAATAGAATAGAATAGAATAGAATAGAATAGAATAGAATAGAATAGAATAGAATAGAATAGAATAGACCAGACCAGGTTGGAAGAGACCTTCAAGATCATCACATCCAACCCATCATCCAACACCATCTAATCAACTAAACCATGGCACCAAGCACCCTACTGAGTCTCCTCCTAAACACCTCCAATGATGGCAACTCCACCACCTCCCTGGGCAGCCTGTTCCAATGGGCAATCACCCTCTCTATGAAGAATTTATTCCTAACATCCAGTCTGAACCTCCCCTAAAATAAGTAAGTGCAGCTATTTTGAATATTATTTTCGTGCAACTACCCGGTTGCTCATTTTAGTTTTCTTCAACAGGAAGGTTCAGGAAAGCATACAGTCAGCAGTGCTGTCTGTCTCCAAGCTGCAGCCTCAACTATGCTTTCAGTCACATGCAGTGAGGGACTGCCTGCCTTGCTGAAGTTACCTTAGATACGAGCATCCACAGGCAGAGTAATTCAAATCTATTTTTGTAGATTACAGATTGCGTTAAATATACATGAAGGAAAACGGGGAATAGTTTCTCTAACTGCACTCCATGAGTTATTCCCCATTCTAGGTTCCCTCTGAGAAAATCATAAATTTTAAAATCTGCCAATTAGTGGTAGTGACAACTGGTGAGAGCTAATCGAGTCAAGCAGTGGTATTTGCTGAGTGCTGCAAAGAACAAAACAACATTCCAGGAGAACGAAGCGACCAGGCTGTGACAATAACAAGGAGCATGAAGTCATTTGCCCAAGCTTCTTTTTCCCTTCAGGACTGCAGGTTGTGTCACTGCCTTAATAGAATAGAATAGAATTAACCAGGTTGGAAAAGACCTTTGAGATCGAGTCCAACCTATCATCCAACACTATCTAATCAACTAAACCATGGCACCAAGTGCCCCATCCAGTCTCTTCCTAAACACCTCCAGTGATGGTGATTCCACCACCCCCCTGGGCAGTACATTCCAATGGCCAATCTCTCTTTCTATGAAGAACTTCTTCCTAACATCCAGCCTAAACCTCTCCTGGAGCAGCTCAAGACTGTGTCCTCCCATTCTGGTGATGGTTGCCTGGGAGAAGAGACCAACCTCCACCTGGCTACAACCTCCCTTCAGGTAGTTATAGACAGCAATAAGGTCTCCTCTGAGCCTCCTCTTCTCCAGGCTAAGCAACCCCAGCTTCCTCAGCCCCTCTTCCAAACCATGAGCTTCCCATCAGCCAGAAGAATTATATCTTTAGATGTACATATGACTGTTAATAGCTGCAGTACAGTTCATGGCAATAATTTGACAATTTCTGTGTGAGAGAGAGCAATCAGAAAAGCAAACCTAAATAAACACCTCCGACAAAACAAACTCCTCAACCACAAATGCTCAAACATCTTCACTGTTTCCCTTCCTTCGTTTCTTAAATTAAGCCATTCCTCAAGGATCATTCAATTTATCCTAATAAAACAAAGAAGATATTACTGCTCTCTAAAAATAGATGAGAATAAAGACCAAAAAGAGAAGAACCACCATTAACACAGAAGAAACAAACAGATGAACTAGTGGTACAATCTCTCCATGAATAAGCCAGACTGAAGACTTGGAAAGGATCTCCAGCCATTGGAACAACTGGATTCTGGAATTATCTTCTAATGGAAGCAGAATGGAAAAATAAAGAATAGTTCAGACCAACCTTCAAGTAGGTTGTGAGATGCAACTCAGTAAGTTCACTAAAGGGACAAAGCAGTATCTGCAAGACAAGAGGCTAAAACCAGCGACCTTCCAGGTCCCAGAAGACAGAATGACACAAATCGGACAATGTCCTGCTCTGTAAAAAGCCATTCATCACCTTATAGCTCAGAGTATGCCCAAGAGGGCACAGATGAAAACTTGACTGGTAACTGAGCAAACTGACTTTCAACAAACAGAATACCAGTGGGACTGTGAGCTCCACTGCTAAATATACAAAGGTAGGGCTTCATTCCTCTATCATGGATGATGGGCAAAGCAGAAAAAGAGCTGTCAATCTTCAGTCTGGCATGTGCCCAATGAGCTTGAGCATATCTGAGATTTATGAAACATACAACCTATACCTTCCCACTAGGTGCTGAAGTGCTGAGTTGTATCTGACCCACAAGAACATTAATTTTTCTGGTATGGTTTTATCCATTCGTCTCATTTCCAGGATTTTCATAGCTAGCTTCAGATTGTCTTTAGGCCACATTCCCTGTGTCTGTAGTTGGTCAACAGCTTCAACAGGATCTCTCTCTCTCTCATGCATTTTAACAAATGTCCTACATGGGAACAGAGAATATCTCTTCTCATACATTCTTGCCTCTAGGTCATCTCTCATAGGATTTGGGGCAAACCTTTAAACTGTTCATGCATGTGATGCATGGATGTTAGATGAAGATAAGATCAGGATGTTAGTAATGCAAATGATCTTAGAGTCCCTTATATGGAGGCACTTTTTCTGGAGGAGTTATCTCCAAGTCACCTACCACTGGCTGGGAAGGTTAGGCTGTGACCTGCTGGACAGTCAGCTGTTATAACCATATATTCTGTTGTCTCCAGGGACAATCATCTATTGTCTCAACAATTAAAAGATACACAGTTGATTCAAACATTGTTGCTGTCTTCTGCTAGCTTCTACCTTTAACTAACCAATTCTGTGGGTAGTGGTTGCAATGGGTATCAGCCCTTTTGGGACTGAGAAAAGCAAAAACTCAAGTACCAGCTGGAATCCAGTATGACTCCAAATCAATTTCTATGACCACCAGGATCAAAACTTGTCATGCCAGTCAATGGTGAGCTGCTTTGAGAGATGGGAATGATGGAGGCTAGTGTCTCACCTCCAAATAGACTAATTATGTTGAGTCATTTGAGGTCCCACATTAGATGAAGGATTCTTTAGCTCAGTATCAGGAAACTCTGAAAGTTAATGCATCTCCACCTGAGGACATGATCTGACATGGTCTTTCATATAAGAAGGGATTCTAAATGTCAGCACCTGATCAGAAATGAAGGTACAGACAAGTATACATTTGGAAGTAAACCAAAGGTAAGCCATTAAGTGTTCCAAGGAGGAACATATTATTCTGTTAAACACTCATGCAGGAGATGAGATTGCAGGCTCAACAATGCTGCTTGTATTTCCCAACTGACAAATTATCCACATAGCCAAAAAAAATTCACCTTTCTCTGATCCCAGGACACAATATATTTTAGGGACCAGTACTTTAATATATATATTGATTTCAATAGTACAGCCAAGGTTTTATAATCTCTTTAAAGACAAGTGACATTCTGTGGTAGTTTATAAATAACTGTTTTGCTATTAAAACCTTAACAGGCAAACTGATGAAACAGCTTGTCTTTAAGCAGATGTTCTCCTTGTGCTTTTGTATCATCCACAAAAAGTTTAATGTCCTTACATTTTACAGATCTGGGTTGGAATAGAATAGAATAGAATTAACCAGGTTGGAAAAGACCTTTGAGATCAAGTCCAACCTATCACCCAGCACCATCTAATCAACTAAACCATGGCACCAAGCACCCCATCCAGTCTCTTCCTAAACACCTCCAGTGATGGTGACTCCACCATCTCCCTGGATAATCTTCAGAGGTTCCTTCCAATCTCCACCATTCTGGGATGCTATCATCTCAGCCCCATCTTCCCATCCCTTTTGTTGTAGGAACCTTGTACCAGGCAATAGCATAACAGTGCTGGCAAGGCAAAACTGAGCTCTCTCCCGTTCCCCAGATCTGTTATCCCACCCTAGGGCCAGAACAAAGCCTCCCGGTCCTCTCCAGTGGTAGGTTCAGGCGTTGGAATGTGCTGCTCAGGGAGGTGGTGGAGAACAGTTCTGATACAGTTCACAGAACCACACAACTGTCAGTGTGGGAAGGGACCTCAAGGATCACCTAAATCTACCCTTCTCTAACTTAAGAAACAAATATCACGTGTCACATGTTGACTCCTAATGTTTATGTGAAAAGACAACAGTTAAAATCAAGGGAAAACTCTGAATCTTCCAAACTTTGAAGTGTTTCACCTATAAAAAGATACTACTGTAATTTTTAAGCAAGCAAGGATTTCTGGGGAATAGCAATACTGATTATCCAGCTGGAAAAACCATACAAAACCTTGAGATATATATATAGACTTGCTACTTTTTTTTTTTTCAAATAGACAAAAAATCTAAGTTAAATTGAGTCTGAAAATTGTGACCAAGTTTAACTTCTCTTTATTTATTTAAAAAAAAGAGAGAGAGACATTTAAAAGAAAATGGTGGTGGTGTTCTGTCAACAGCCAGCAGACAGGGTGCTAGCTCTCGAAGGGTGAAGAAATAAATGGATTATTAGAACAAATAAAACAGGAAGAGTTTACCTAGAAGTAGGGAACACATAATACAAACAGACTTGGTTTCAGGTTTACCTTTGGAAGGCTTTCAATGTGCTGGACCAAGTATACGTATTCTAGGAAGTGTGCAGGCACACACAGTCTGTATCATTCTGCTTTGAACCATTACAAGGGAAATGCTTTGGGAACTTTTGCTACTTAAAACACAGTCTGGTGTATGCTTGGCTGCCCGAGTGTTTGTTTCTGGCAATGTATTTACTGAGGTTGTGGGTGCTCTTTGAAAGCTACAGGGCAGGGCAAGAGAGAGGGAAGGGTTCTGGGAAAATTTCTTCCTATATAGGCTCTAATTACTTAATGATATTGTTTATTAGATCCAAACTAACCTGTCCATATGATTTGTCTTGCAGCAGTAAGCCCTGAAGCATTTTATACAGGGATTCTGGGAAGCTCATTCAAAGATGAAAGCCACCTCTCTAGAGAGGAGTCCTAGCTGAGTGAAAATCTCTCTAGATCACAGAAGCTGATATGGCTATAACCTCCTCAGAGCACACAGTACATTGTCTGAGAACCTGGCTGCACATCAAAGCCTTTGAGGTGGCTTCAGGTCATCACTAGCTTTACAGACAAAGTTATTTTGCTCCATGGGGGTCCCTTTTATGTCAGTCCTGACATTCAGTAAGTTACATTCATACAAAGTATTTTAGAGAGAGTTTGACAACGAGGTCCTGGTTACTGAATTTGTGATTAAAACTGGGGGGACATACATCTGTGAAAAGAAAGATGAGCTTGCACTTAAAGCAGAAGACTGGATTGTCAGTAGAGTTAGAGAACAACTTCTGCTCCTGGCTCTCTGCAGGTTTCTGTCGGAGCTTGGCTAAAACACCTCTTTTCTCCTGAGATACTATGTGGCCAGCTCACAAGGTGTTGCAGAGATATGTTAATGACTAAGCCTCAGGAAGAAGGCGCTAGGTAGTAACACTTTGTGCAGATCTGGTCCTGGAGATGGTAGGGAGTATCTTCAGAGAGATCAGACAAAAAAGGTAAAGAAAAACACCCCAGAGAATTACTTTCCCCCCAGTTTGCTGCAGAACAAATGTCCGCCAGACTCAAAGCAGCTCTCAAACTGAAGGGGCCAGAATAGGATGAGCTGCACATAGAAGTGGAAAGAGAGACAGGGAAACTGCATGGAGAAAAAGCAGAATACAGACAACTGATGGGGGAAGGGAATTAATTAAATTAGAATAAAAGAGGATTAAAAAACCCTAAAAACTTCTAGCACTGGTAAAATGATCCAGTTGCAAAACTCAACCAGCAGCTAGCACAAAATTATTGTCTTATAAAAAAGAGGTAAGATTAGCTATATGTTAATTTTCAACATGTATGTAAACTTTAACAATCCTTAGACTGCCTATTAATTCACATGTGGCATATTTACAATATTTATGACATTTTACCCCATGCTGGGACATCCCATTACAGAGTCACGGTAGTGGCTCCATACTTAAGGTGAATTCTGCAACACATTCGCCTCTTTCCTGTTATTCTCTTGCAGTAAGATTACTTTTGGGCAAGAATTTACCATTTGGTTTCAGTCCACAAGGGAATCTCTTTGGGAACTGAAACTGATTTAAGCAGCTGTGGAATAATTTACTGGGTTCTGCATTTTATTAAAGGAGAACAAAAGGCTTTGGAGCTTTTGGTGTTTTATGCAGCAACAAGAAGAATGTCTGGCTTAAAAAGCATCCACTTTTTCTTAGGCTTTCCCTTTGCCTCCCACAAGGATCATATTTGATTGTAAACTTGACTGCAACCACTGGCAAGTGCCTCTTTCCTAAGATGCACATCTAACAGCCCTTTAAAAATACAGGCAGAGCTGAGAAGAGAGAAGGTGCCAGAGGAACAGTGCCCAAACCAACATTAGGTGTACACAAACAAAAAGAATGCTTAAGTAGAAAACATGCTTCAACTGACTTCATGTTTCCAGATCCCCATATGTCTAATAAGGAAATGTTAAGAAGCATTATCCCCTTTTACAGATGGAAGAACTTGAGATGGAAAAGCAGAATATGACAAAGACAAAAGATGTCTCAAAATCTGGAGGCATAATTCCTAATCTAATGTTCCTCCTGTGAGCCTTCATTGCTTACTATAAACAAACTACTTCCTCCCTGGATTTCATTTGTAAGTGTAACTTTTGAACTTCTTTGCAAAAAGGGGAGCCTGTAAGGCCAGCCCTCACCCCAAGAAACATTGGAAGGATTAATTAAGGTTTGTGAAGCACTCAAACTACAGAGGGAACCCCCAGGAGGAAGTTTGTATTTCCATATTCTGACCAGGGCTTGAAAGGCATGCAACAAATACAGCCTGGGGCACAGAACAAACAACATGAATAAAATACAATATTGAGCAGCTGTTCGTTAAGTGAATACTGTTCATCTCACCCATCAAACTTGACTCTGCTTCAGGCTGTAGGGAGTAAAGGGGAATCAGACTGAAGCCTAAGTAAAATTGTACCTCAAAGGGTTAAAGAGTCCCCAAGATTCAAAAACAATTGAAACCATTTCCTACAAAGGAATCTATTACACAACTTTTACAGGCAGTTCTGCAAGCACTACTCATTATTACCTTAGAAATACAACTGTTTTAAATGGTACAAAAGGTTTGGGATTTAACAGGTTACAGGTTCTTTTGCAAAAACTATGTGTATATCACCATCCCACCCCAAAACCCCTCATTCGAAAAAGAGGTTACATCACTGTTAGGGAGTAACAATCAGAATCACAGAATCACCAAGGTTGGAAGAGACCTCAAAGATCAAGTCCAGCCTGTCACCACAGACTCCGTGACTAAACCATGGCACCAAGTGCCACGTCCAATCCCCGTAATACTACAATGAGCAAAGATGATGGGATCAGCTTAGAATTAAACCCCAAAGAAATCAACCTCATCCACACAAGCTTTCCTCTCTAGCACACTCTATGAGCTATTTACTGCTAGCCACCTCAGAGTAAGCAACAAGAAGTTGACCGGTGGGTGAGAGCGTATGCACAGCCATACAAACAGCCTGCACAGTTTGCTGGGTGCAGACAGCTGATTTTTAGCCTGCCTTGCAAACTGCTAAGATTTTACCTGCTTTTCAGTATCAGAAAGTGGGATACCTAGAAGTAAAAAGAACCTGTGTAGTCATCAGAAAAATGCAAGAAAAGCAGTGCAGACCCCGTGCACAGAACGATGGAGATTCACTCCCCAACCATTACAACTTCATTGAGAATTAAGGGAAGGAGAAAAGAAATGCCTGGAAAACACAATGCAGAGAGTGAGGAAGGAAGGAAGAACAGGAACTACCAAAAGTAGCTCTAGTCCCCTGCTAGGTAAACATTAGCAGTGTTTTGTATTCTTTCCTATTTTCCTTCCCAGAAATCACACCCTGACATCACTCTTTTCCTTGACATCTTTTCTTTTTTTTCCCCTTTATGAAAACCCCACCTTTGCCAAAAACTGGCATTCAGATCTGAAAATCATGAATTCCAGTGCCTGCTTTCAAAATGTACTGGAGAAAACTGCAATTTGATCAAACCACTAGGGAAGGGGGGAAAAAACAAAAACAAAAAAGAAAAGAAAAAAAAATTCAAGCCAATCTTCTTAGCAATTACATAAGCCCATTTCTTGTTGGTAAGTGAGCAAACTGAAAAAATATTGGTGTAAAAAAAAAAACAAACCCCAAGGACCAAAAAAAAAACCACCCAGGAAAGTTAAACAACAAAAAAAGGAGCATTACAAAACCAACGCAGTACTTGATCTCTCCTCTTTTTTTCCTGCTGAAAGCCACATGGCACGCACAGTATTTTTAAACTGAGGAGTCTCATTTCAAATATAAGCCAAGGAATCTTATTTCAAACATATACTAAATAAGGAGGGGAGTAAAAAAAACAGGCAGTCCCTTACTCTAATTTTATCCGTCTCCCTCCTTGTCGTTCCTTGATGCAGTGAAACTTTAAATCCAACACCAAACCCTCTCTCTCTCTCTCTCTCTTTTTTGTAAACAGTGATCAACATTTTCCTAAATGACCCCCGAAAGGACCTGCTTCGAAAGTACTCATTAGTAACAGCCACGTTTGCAATATTAACCTGGATGCGGCTGTTTATTAAGATCTTTTAAGGGGTTTAGAATGAAGACACACTGCCGGTGTACAGAGAGCACAGAAGGGGTAATTTAAAACCCATGTTTTTCCTCCCCCTCACCGAAGCATGCCCAGCATTGTGCAGCTGTGCTGCCAGCTTCATCACTCCCTCCATCTCCACTCTTGCTAATTAAAAGGTTGATCACAGAACAATGCTCTTCTCATTAATTTCGGCTTTCTGATTGGGCAAGATTCCCGCTTGCTCCGCCTGATCTTTTCCACACTGCTGAAGTTAATGTGACAGGAGCCCGAAGATGGATTACCCGCTGCCATATTGCCCATCACCTCCAATCAGCAGCTATCTGGGTAAACTGATTGTTCTAATTTGCTCTCATTATTTTTACAATATCAGGAGAAAATAACGCACACAGCTCACTGTCAAAGCCGTGAAAATCAGCCATTAGTTAAACCCAGACACTGAGTGGCTTTATTAGAAGCACTGCAGTTTATTGATGCAGCTTCGGTAAACTAAGATAATCCTTGCCCTCCTTAAATACACATTTTTAGGTGTATCTATGCTGAAAGAAAATATTTGTTGGGATACTTTTGGAAACGCTGGCCATCCCAGCCTGTTACCTTAAGAGGCTGGCAGATGATGAAGATTAAGAACAATGGAAGCCTGACTTCCACATAAAGAAGGGCAAAATATGCAGCGTTATCCGCACAGCAGCCTGTCTCTACATCTCAGCTAGTATTTTACAGTTTAAATAAAAATCAGCTCAGTCCTAATATGACAGGTGGGTATATAAATACACCCCAAAACCACACAAAATATGGTCCTGCTGTAAAGGCAAACACGATACGTGCATAATCGTGTGAGCCGTATGCACAGGGTCAACAGTTTAGTTTGGTGGCTTTTTTGCTAAGCAAAGGAGTCTGTGCAGCCCAGCATCAAAACACAGGGACTGAGAGCACAAACTCCAAATGATAAAGAGAAACGGTTTTGTAAAGCTGGGAACTATTTCTTCCCTACGAAAGGGTATTGTGTTGCCACAACTTGGGAATGAGTCAGAGCAGAAATGTCACTCCACGCTGAAGCCACACAGGACCCCATAGCTAAGAGATGAACAAAGTATTGTTAGCAGTATGAAGTCAGGCATTTTACACTGCAGCAGTCATAAGAGCCACACTGAACAGCCTTGACCTCTGACAGCGTCTATGCTGTATATAAAGGGACCTACATTATTTTGCCTGCTGCCTATCTGCATCTTAGCAAAGGGAAATGCTAAATAGATGGATTAACAGAAATACGATACCTTAAATCTCGCTAAACATAAACCTTAAAGGGGTGTCTATGATGCTGTAACTCGCAGTGTGCTCCAAGAGTGACAGGCGGAGTGCAGCAGACTGATTTTACTTTTAAATAATATCTAAATTAGATTAGTTATTTGTGTAGATCTGCATGAACCAGAGGAGACATTCATCATTGTGCCAAAAAAGTTAAATTCACCGGGGTACGCTCAAAGTGAATGGTTCTAGACCTGCGTTTTATCTCTCAGACACATCATCAAGACGCTGTGCCAATATGCATGAAGCCAGCTAGGAGCTGCAAGAAAGACAACGGGAGAGTAACTGGCTACTAGCAGAGGTTTAATTTTTTCCTTTGCAGATTATGAATTGCTTGGGACAGGATCTGTGGCTTCTCCATCTTGTAAGCACAGAGCATCCCTTTCAATACTTGAGCTTCTTTTTTAATATTTAAACAGCTTAAATATAAGGAAGGGTATTCTCCTCCCTCCCCCTTGAAAACAGATGTAGTTCTAGTCCCCCCCTCCTCCCCCTGCTGTAATTTAAAATGCTACAATATTCATTACCGCTTTTTAATACTTTTAAATCCTCATCAGCATGAACCTTGGCACTTGGGGGCTGATTTTTTCCCCTCCCTCCTAGAAAAGCCACCTCCCAGCTTTGTTTGGTATCTCTCTTGACCCTCGCTAATGGTTTTCTCTTCGGAGGGGCGTGCCATGCTTTTCTCCTTAAAATTCCTGCACTGAAAGACTGCACCGCACCACACTCTACAAAACGTGCTGATGGCACAAATTACAAGCCCCCAGCCGAACACTCCAGCCCCCACCATTCGGGCAGATTTATGTGGGCTCTTGCCGACGTTATTACAAGTCAGAGTTTATTGGGAAATTGTTACATTATGCGGAGTGTCTAACAAATTGCTTATGCTGCTATAATTGGATTACAACAGCCGCTTGCTCCCACCGGTAAGATTAGGCAAGTAGGACTCCTGCCGATCTCTGAGCGTTAGCAGTAATTTTATTTGCCTTGCCTCTCTCTTTCCTAACAACATGCCTCTTTCCCTGCCAGCTGTCTGCTGAAAAGGCACAGGCTTGTTCCTTGGCCCTAACAATGCAATTACAGCCCTGCAGATCGCACTGTTTGTGCATTAAGTACAGAGCCAAAACGAGGCGAATTGATCGTTTGACTTTTGGAGGAGCCATGTGATCTCTGCGTGCGGGTGATCCGGCATGCATCAGTGGGCAGTGCTGCAGTACACGATGACGATGAACTCGCTCCACGCTATTTCCCTCCCCCTGCAAAGACGCTGGAGCCCACCCCATGTTAACCCCCATCAGTCTACAAAACCAGGCTCATTTTCAGCAGCTTTCTTGCTAGGCTAAACGCGAAACTCGCTTTGCCTTCTGAAACGTGGACACTTGGCCTCGCCAATGGCTTTCCTGCAGTGGGCTACACTATGGAATGACTCCAGTGTTTCACACCACAAGCTTCTCCCTCTCTGGAGATATTCAAAACCCACCTGGATGCGTTCCTGTGTGATCTGGTGTAGGTGATCCTGCTCTGGCAGGGTGGTTGGACTAAATGCTCTTTCAAGGTCCCTTCCAGCCCCTAACATTCTGTGAGGATTCTTCAGCATAAGAATTGGACCAATTTTTAAAACTACTTTTTCAATTCTTGCATTTGCAAGATACTGAAAATGTATCTAGTTAATAGTTTGTGGTATTTGCATTCTCCACCATCTGAGGGTGCTGCCATGGCAGGTGACTACTGAAGAAGCAATGCTTCTCTTTGTGCTTGCCACCATTTACCACTAAAGCCACCAGTGATTTGGATTCCAAGCTGTATCACACAGCACAAAGATCCCAGAGTACTTTCTAAGTGCATGCCCACTTTGTTTCATAATTCTTATCCTGACGAACATTCCTTACAAGCTTAATGTGACAGGATTTGAATGAAGACCTCGAGGCTGTAACTCTTTATTTGGTGATTATCAATCACCAAACCAGCAAACACTTGGGGTGGAAATACGCAGCCTGTGAAATGACACAGAATATAGATGCAGGGGAGATCTAAGGATCCCAGGTCAAGCTGTAAACTTTAAAAGACTTCTATGACACCATAACTTCCTGCATACTGAGAGGATTACATTTAAGAGGGACCTTAACAGTTCTCCAGCACAAACTCCTGCTCAAAGCAGGATGCTTTAGCTCAGGGCTTCATCTAGATCAGTCTTGAAAACCTGCAAGGATGGATGCTGCAGAGCCTGCAAAAGCAATCTGTTCTGGCAGGTTGTTTTTGCCATGGAAAAGTTTGCTCTTATAACCAGTCTAAACTGAGAAGGAGTTTCAAAGACCTATGTAGGAGCCCTTACAGTAGTTATTGAACTCAACTTCACAGGTAATTTGCTTTCTTGATATTCCAAACCTAGGGCTCCAAAACTTAGAAATGTCTCCATCAAGTTGATGACATTTTGGAAACAATTCTTCGTATCAAGATTCTGCATTATCACCTGACTGACCCTTCCTACTGCAGAGCTTTGGAAACTGATCTCCAGAACACACTTAGAGACACACACACACCCCCCCCACACCAGCTATAAAGCATTGCTTCAAAGTCTCCTTTGCATTTAAAAAAATGCCAAATGTAATTCTTTTTTAATCTGTGGCTTCACTGACAGACCAAGTCATTTTGGGTGGCAAGAGAAGCAGAAATGACAATCACTCCACAGCGCTGGCGTAAGTGAAGCCTAAAGAAGCCTGTTTACATGTAGTTTAACACTCAAAAGAAACTGAGCAGCTGAAATGCCTTATAAATAGCTCAGACCCAGAGGAAGTGCAAACGTCTGCATTGTGAATTGTAGATCTTAATTACAGACAATGGCTGGTACAGCAAGTAGCATGGAGAAGAGGGGGGGAAAAAAAAAAGTGAAACAGTTGCACTGTTCATGGTTGGCAATAATTCTTCAGGAAAATATTTACTATCAATCAGTTATGAGAAAAGGGACTCTGCGCTCATAAAACAGCACGTTGCTTCTCATACCAGGACCATTTTGCTTCAGCATAATCTGAATTTAAACAGCTTGTTTCCTGCGGATATAATTTTGGAAATAAATAAAACAAGTCTATCAAAATCCAGAGAATGTGTGTATGGTGGGGTGGGGTGAGCAAGAATAGCACATTTCTTTCTCAGTCATTTGTGAAGAGGTTATTAGACCGAGGGGAAGCTAAAGCGTAAAGATTGTCTTGACCTAAATATATATTTATCTGTGTAAAAATATACTATGAGAAACTTGCAATTAAGGTAAAAGTAGACATATTAGTGAGAAAGGAAGATCACTGTCAGGTCAAAGCTTTTAGATAAAGCTCCAATGATGTATTCTGCTTGTGCTGTCTAAATACTCAGAATTCACTGTTCCAAAGCCCTTTTTGAACAGTAAGTAATCCCAGGAATGACCCTGCAATACCCACCATTAGCAAACCCCTCTCCTTACAGAGAGTGCCTACAACAGAAGGGTGAAATGACATGCTTAAATCTCTATTCGACAGTGGGTGAGGCAGTGTTTATCCAGTTTGCAATGGCCTCAAAAACTGCTGTCACAGAGAGAGGTATGTCCAAGCCAGAAAAGGGGGCACTGCTGCTGAGGGCTCTGGAGCTGAAAGCATGGCTGCTCACAGCCCCTCTGTATCATTACACAGAAGCTAAATACCAAAAATAAAGGTATGAAGGAACATACTTTTTCATTAAAATATCAGGAGGACTATCAGGAAACTGAATGCAGCTAGTCAAATAATGCATGTTCATAATTAAATTGCTCTAATTTCAACCTCAAAGACTTGAAAAGGCTTCAGAAACACTGGAAAACTATGCATTATCTGAAGATATACCAATGCCATGGTATACCACAGCAGAACCCTGAGCCGGTTGTGCTGTTCACATAAAGTAAATGCAGGGACACTCTCAGGAAAGAGAAGCCATCAATCTGTGATATAAAGGGACTTAAGAGTACAAGAGGGACACTCTTCAGATCAATTTGTCCTACTGCCAACTGGAACATCCAGCCTGGAACCCTAAATGTTTCTTTATTAAATAGCACTTTGGTTTCTCCTTTCGATTCAGGTAAAAATTCTGAGCTCAATGTTGTTATTGTGGAGACTATTTTTACCCTAAAAATTCGGAATAGTGATGCAGAAGGAACTGACAAAGGAAGGTAGGTTTCAATTACCAGCTACTTCCACCCCTCCTTGCTTTAGCTGAATCATCCTTGAATGGAAAACGTGTAGCTATGGCTAAATACTACTATGCATTTGTGAAGGAAAATTTCACAAAGTGTACTTGAAGTGTCAAGCCCTGCTCTGTTTTCAGAACTGAGCAGAACAGTACACTACCAGCAGCTTGCTGAGCAGGCAGAGCATCACTACATGCTTAAGCAGGACTTTTCAACCAATGGTGAAAAAAGCATGATATAGTTAATCACATTTCTACAAGGAGAGTATTATTCACTTCCTTTTTGAAAGGGGAGCATGAAAAGCCATCATGGTCACAGAGTAACATCACAGTGCTAAAAACAAAGGGTATAAATAAACACGCACATTGAAGAGTATGATTAACGGCAGTCAGAGATTGCCTTGAAGACACAACATGCTTAAAAGAATCTAAGAAGTCCCTTATTTAGCCAGGGCCTTAAAAAGCAGGACCAGTTATTACATGTGGGTAGCAAGAAGTGGCCTGAAACAGCAGCCTGTTTTTCCAAGGGTGGTATGCATGACTATTTTGACTCCTCCAATTTCACTCAAACGAAGATGGAAGCAGAGATCCTCTTCCAGCTGCTCATGAGTTCAGAACTAAGTAGAGACCTGGGGATGCTCTATGTCATTTAGAAGGTGTCTTTGTGCTGTCTCTGGCAGGTATGTCATAGGGTGCTTATCTCTAGAACATGTATGGAAAGAGTTCAGTGAGCAAAATGAAACTGAGAACACTTCTTTATATAGCAGATACAAACTGTAACTGACTGTAGGAGTTAATAAAGCAGTAAAGATCTAATGAATGCAAGAAATGGGTACTGATTGTAGAACTCTGTGAAATCAGCTGTACACCAGTATCTTGCTGGGAGAGAAAAGAGCACTTTGAGACACAAGGGTATTTCCATAACCCAAGGAAAAGCAAAATCTAATGGGATCCAAACAAACAGCAAAACTCAAACTTCATTCAGTTCACATTATGAAAAGGTGAAGAGGCAAGACCTCTGTTTGGAAACAGGAATACACATAAACCATCCCAGCAAAGACTCAGCCAAGGAGACTGGAGAGACACCAGAGCATCCCTCACTGCACAGCAAATAAAAAGTGTGAAGGTCACCAGAGAAAGTAAGTATGTGGTCCCGAGCGTAAAGCAGAAGAGAAACTTGTTTGCACACCCAGGCATATCACAAGAATCCTAGTGACATACCAGATGCCAGGGGACTTTATCTGTGCCTCTCTCTAATTGAGGATGAAGCACACACCAACACCATTATCTGGCCTGAAGATACTGGCTTACAAAATATGGAACAAACAATAGGAACAGATGCTCATTTGGCCAGATTTCAATAAGCCTCATTAAAACCAAACACCCTGTCCTTGGAGCTCAGATTCATGCTACATTTCTACCTTATTTAAGCACCTAGCACAAATTCCTGAGAAAGCCTTCCACTTGTGGTTGCACATCAGTAGCACCATAAAAAGAAATCCTCTCACAGAAGTTTCTTGGTTTCTAAAGAGACAAACAGGAGGAGTTTATATATATGTATGTGTGTGACTGTATGCACAATTAGAGACTGCATTTTTCTTTCAAAGACCTTCAGTTAGATGTACATCAGACTTGCTGATCACTCAAAAGCAATGGGCAAAATGACACCCATTAATATTTTGTTAACAGAAACACTCCTGGGGACAGAAGAAAACTGATGTAACAGATCATTGAATCATAGAGTGGTCTGAATTGGAAAGATCCTAAGGATCATCTAGTTCCACCTCCTGCCATGGGCAGGGATATCTTCCATTAGATCAGACTGGTCAAAGCCCCATCCAGCTCAGCCTTGAACAACCCCAGAGATGGACATCCACAACTTCTCTGGGCAGCTTGTTCCAGTATCTCACCATCTGCACAATAAAGAATTTCTTCCTAATATCTAACCTAAATCTCTTCCTGTTTAAAACCACTACCCTTTGTCCTATCACTATACTCCTTGATAAAGAGTCCTTCCTCATCTTTCCTGTAGGCTCCCTTTAAGTACTGGAAGGTCACTTATAAGGTCTTCCTGAAGCCTTCTCTTCTCCAGGCTGAACAACCTCAACTCTCTCAGCCTGTTCTCACAGGCAAGGTGCTCCAGCATCCTGATTGTCTTTGTGGGCCTCTTCTGGACTCTCTTGAGCAGGTCCATGTTTTTCTTACATTGGGGCCTCAAGAACTGAACATAGATCACACATGTGACATAAGAGCACCACCATATATAGTTTTTAATTCAAGATCCCACCTCTTCACTCAAAACATGTGCATACTTGAAACAATTTCTGCTGCTCCTTATTTGCTTCTACCCAGGTATGCCCAAGTCCCATCAGCGGATTTTCAGATGACAAAGACCCAAAAAGAAGGGCTAAGAACAACAGACAAAGACTCCTCAGAGCATGACATTCTAGTTTTGTTTTTAAATGTCTAAACAAAACTAGATAATCCATAGGTTTGCAAAAGCCACCGAATGCCTGGCTGCACAGGCAGTGTGACACTGTACAGAAAATCAGACAGACAAGATTTCCTAAACAGACTTCCTTGAGTACTCAAAAAGACAGTGCTCTTATGTTGCTCTCTGTACTTGAAAATTCTGTTTATTATAAAGTTATTTTTCCCTCCATTTTAGGAAGAATGCCAGTTGTTAGGTTGGTAAAATACAACTGAATGTCCTATATAGAAGCACTCATTCACGAAAGAGTTTGATGGATGGACAGTACTTCAGCCTGAAAAAAAGATATCTCAATATTGATGTGTGTGGCCTCAAGGGAAACAGCATTTCACTCTTTGAAGAAAGTTTAGAAACATCAGGCACACAACCAGTAAATGGCATTAATGCAGTCTCAATGGAGCACAATCTTCTTTTTTTTTTGCAAGTAGATGCAAAATCAGAAATTATGTTTTCAGAAAAGCTATGGTCTCTTGCAGACTGACTGACTGGCACGTATGACAAGTGTGGTAGTGCTGACTGGGGCACCCAGTCAGGGCTGATACCACAATGCAGAATGAGAAAAGGTAAATCACGATTTCCAAAGTAATCCCTCAGTGCAAAAAAAAAAAAATAATAACTTGAAACCCCTACAATACTTTTAGAAGTGCTGCAGGTAAAGAAACCTGCAGTTGTATTTTCCAGTATTCATTGTCTTGACGAAACATTTATAAGCCCAAGCTGTAAGACACATCAATCATGGAGGATAAAGTTTGCCATTTGCATAAAGCTAGGAGAAGACCACCAGCACCAGAACAAGAGGACACAGTCTCAAGCTGCACTAGGGGAGGTTTTGGCTGGATGTTAGGAAGAAGTTCTTCACAGAAAGAGTAACTGGCCATTGGAATGGACTGCCCGGGAGGGTGGTGGAGTCACCATCACTGGAGGTGTTTAAGAGGGGACTGGATGAGGCACTTGGTGCCATGGTTTAGTTGATTAGATGGTGTTGGATGATAGGTTCAACTTGATGATCTCAAAGGTCTTTTCCAACCTGGTTAATTCAATTCAATTCAATTCTATTCTATTCTATTCTATTCTATTCTATTCTATTCTATTCTATTCTATTCTATTCTATTCTATTCTCTCCAGTCTGAACTCCTTAAATCCCATTTAAGCTCTTCGCCCAGGGAACCTTCAACAGTTGTGCCATTTGCCTATGCCATCACTGAGCGAGCTGCATGGAGCTAACTGGATTTATAAATGCTTCAACAATTCTGGAATTTGAAAGAAAAGCTTTCTTAGAACCTATTTCATTTTGTTTCATATCTAGAAAAGCAAAGGAAAAGAGTAAAACAGCCGGGAAAGCTACTCTAGAGGGATTGTGTCACTAGAAAAGTATATGCATATATAACACGTGTGTCTGTATATATATGCATGTATACATGTATTTATATGTGCTTTTCCACATATATGTGATAGCAGATTGTCCTACAGCATACAGAGACACAATACTTAAAACCATGCACTTTTTCATCTCCAGGTGACGGTTCCAATTAATCCTCAGTAACATGAAATGAATCTTGCCGTTCACGCCTTAAGCCCTACCCACTCCTCTTACCATGAGGCCACTGAAAATGCAGTTCAAGGGGACTAGGATGTAAAAGGTATGTCACTTCATTTTAAAAAGACCTCTCTTAAATTAGCTGCAGTTCTTACACATTCTTTCTCCTTCATAAGATCACAGTATCACAGTAACTAAGGTTGGAAGAGACCCCAAGGATCATCAAGTCCAACCTGTTCCAACAGACCTCACAACTAGATCATGGCACCAAGTGCCACGTCCAATCTCCCCTTGAACACCTCCAGGGACGGCGACTCCACCACCTCCCTGGGCAGCCCATTCCAATGACGAATGACTCGCTCAGTGAAGAACTTTTTCCTCACCTCGAGTCTAAACCTCCCCTGGCACAACTTGAGACTGTGTCCCCTCAGGTCATGCTCAGGTCAAACAAAATGCTAGAAAGCCAATGGGGTTGAAAGGGTTTACTCTGGTTAGCTTGCTGTGAAGCTGCTTCATGGCATCAGAAGGCTGCTGTGTGGTAACACATCACAGTCAGAGCTGCTCTGGCACCTCGCCTAAAGAGCTGCTCCCACTTTGAATCATAAAGTGACTTCAGAAGCAGTGTGCAATACCAGTCATCTTATGTTAAGAGTGGAGGTGTTGGTATTAAATATTAGAACTTTGTACCAGGATTGGGATCTCCTCTTAGAAGTGCTTCTCCAGTGGAAGGTAACCTGGCATGCCATTACACATACCCACGCTAAGCCACCTGCAAGCACCACGACAGACTTTTATGATGGCTTATTCCCTGACAGGAATCAAAAGTAATGGGACATCCAAATTTCACCAGTGAAATCCCAGCAAAAATTTAGCTGGGAAATTATCTTAGAAGTCAACATAAAAGTGGCCCCTGAAGGGACAAGACACCTTTAACAACCATGCAAAGTATTTAAGAAAAAAAGAAAAAGGAAAAAGGACTTGAAGAAGACCAAGGAGTAAATAACTGAAAGAGAAAACAGGCTTTCGAGTGGTCAGGTTCGTGGTGACAGAGGAGCCACAAAATGCCAGCTGGCTTTGGTAACAGATGGCTGCATGCACTGATCTGTCCTGCAAGCCCATTCTAAACTTTCCTTCTGTGGAAATACGAAGCTCGCACCAGGCTTAAATGCATCCTTTCTATACATATTACATCATGGTTCAAGAGTTTTCCATTCACAAACAGCCCTACATGTACATTGATTTACTCTAGTTATACTGAATTTTAAGACAAGAAGGTGGCTAATAGCACTTTTCCAATCACATCTACAATTCTCAAGGAATGGCTTTTCTCTGACAGGCTAACTTATTCCCTCTTTTTACCATTCTGACTGCCATATCTCCCTCCTCTCTTTCTCTTTAATACAGCATTTACTGCATTTTAATTGAAAGTTATTTCTTTGTGCTCCTCCCTCCTGGTAGCTAAGAAAGTGAACCATGATACAAAGAGCTCTCACGCAGTATTTTTAGCATGTATCTGGATATCTATCATTTGAAGTTGCCACAGCTAGTAACATGGCAGGCATCGATCATCCCACTGGAAAAGCCTATTACTTGTATAGCAAAATGAACCCTTCAATCCTACATAGCTCAGGACTCAAACACTTCCAACAGAGAAAAACAGTAAGTCTGAAATCTCTGCACTGAAGGGCAGAAAAGCCTACCCCAAAATACTTGCTTTCTGTTTTTCTTTTTCGAGCTGTAATTTTTAACAAGAACTTTTCTTTGATTAACAATGAACAATCTGCTAAAACCCCCTCCAAACCAAAGTCATTCTCTTACTTACTTTGGCCACACAATTTTCAGTCTTCATAGCAGTGCTTCCTAGACATACTGTTTCCTGGTTTAAGCACAGTCTGGCACAGCTGTTGTAGGTCTGCAGAAAGATTTAAATGGTTATGAATAGAAGAACACGATTTTCTTTCAGGCACCACATTTTTGGCACAGGCACCCACAACAACTCTACTACATTTCCTTTTTCCTAAGGTATAAACATTTCAAACCAAAATAAAGTAGTTCACAGCAACAGCCTATATTCAGGGCAGGCTCGTCTGCTTGAGAAGCTATGCACAATTTTATAGTTCTGAGATACAAAGAAAAAAAACTCTGGTTTTCTCCTCTTTTCCTTTGAAAAAGGCAACAATATCTGATCTCAGTTGTTCAGTCTTTTGCAAAATGCTACACAACTAAAGCAAGGTGGTTTCAACATTATCACAGCGTATGTGTAATGCTAATAAACATCCTGTGTCTTTATCAGGTAAAAGTACATGGGCCAGTATAAAGGTTGTAATTGGAAGGGAGCAAAGGTGTACCACAGCTCACTTCTTTAAATCTTCCCAAATTTGGAAGGCTTTCTCTTTTAAAGTAGACTCAGCCTTTTTCTTCCCCTTCCTTTTTTCTTTTTAAACTCAGGAGACCCTCCTCTGGGGCTGCAGACTTTGGAGTGTTTGCATAACACATTACTCATAGTCTCCTCTATTTTTAAGGGTAATATATGAATAGTACTTATGACATGTGCTTAAAATTATACCTTGGTTGATTCGTCCATTTAAACTGAGATGCCTGAAGAACTCAGGAGTTTCTAATGAAGGCTACCCCACCACCACTTTCAACACATTTTTCATTACTACTTGATTAAGTTCATAAGTTCTAGTAGGAGGAGGACTGTAGTAGCACCTAAGAGCTCCAGTACTGGAGTAACACCCCAGCGCCTGTTGCCATTTACAGGAAACCGCTCCCAAGCTAAAGTGCCCAAAAGCTGGCACAAACTTGCTTTGCTGCAAGAGTAGTTAAGTGGACCACAGAGAAGATGCTTCTACCTCAAATAGTAGTGCAGAGAAAACCCAAGAAGCATGTTGAAAGAGAATTAAATGAAACTTGCTACAAAGACATTTCCAAGAGTGCTAAGTAAAACATTCACGGTATTTGTAACATTGCCTTAAGGGAAGGACATACAAGGATTCACAGTGAACTGCCTGTGGGTTCTCTCCCTGTAATACTCACTGGCAATCTATCAAGAGCCTTCTTTCAGGGCTTGCTACAGATTTCTATTTGTTTGATTTGAAACTAATTCAACCCCAAGCCTGCCATAGGTTACAAAACCTGTGGGCAACACTGGCACGCAAAGGGCTCCTAAACCCTTCCATCTGCTCTAAAGCTACGTCATCAAAGCCAGATTCCCTCAGCACCAGGCACGAAAAAATGATCTCCCCTTTTTGTCTTTCTGACAAGGGTCTGACTCTGCACAAGATGTAGTCAGCAGCAACACATAAACCAGCAGGGGAACACGTTGCAAAGGATCTCTTCAGAGGCAGGAATGCAAAGAGATCAAAACTGGGTTATGCTGAGCACTAGGATTTAAGTCCACAAACCCAGTGCTCGTAACAGTCTCCAGCGCAGGAACGCAGTAAGCACCCACTGACAGGAACTGAGCATACACAGTCAGTTCATAACATTAGTTACCTAAGTTCTTATGATCCTCTCAATAAACACTCCTTCCTGCCCACCATAGGAAATCAGTATACTGGCTCATACTGGTCCAGCAAAGCACAGACACTCTTGGGCCAATTCAAGTAAAGGAGTCCTTCCCACCCTGCTTCCTTACAGAGCCCCTTTAAAATTCACCATGAAACAGAAACAAAAAGGAGTGCAGAGGCCCTATCTTCTCCATTGCTTTAGCAGTTCATGTTTTATTTCTCAGCGAGCTCTCTAAGCAGAAAACAACCAGTGACAGACAGGAATGCAGAATATCCTGACTCCAGTAGATCTCCTTACAAGTCATAACACTGATATCTGCTCTGACTAGCAGCCAGCTAGCAACTTCTGACTCTGTATCAAGGAGGAAAAACTCAAAAATCCAAATACATGAATCCTTTAAAAGTGTCATGTGGATGAACAGAGTGCATCTTTCAGCAGAAGAGGTTCAAACTGGGATTAGGCCACAAGCAAACAGAAGTCTGATGGACTCAACTTTAGCCTCTTGCAAATATTTGCCAACATCATAAAACCATCACTTTGGTATGCACAGAACTTTCTCCTCAGCAGAAAGATCAGAATGGCACAAAGTATTATAAATTGTGGCTTATATGGAGCAGCCCCAACTGGTGGACAGAAAGTTGACACCGTCTGCTTCACACTGACATTCAGACAGCACCATGCAAACTCCATTTTATAAGCATCATTTTAGTTAAATTCAATCAGATTCTGAAGGTGAAAAACCATGAAGCGTTGGTAAGATGCTTGTTCAGTATTTTAATGTGTAATTTAAGCCATTTCTTGTAAATCTGTGATTTCTTTCATTTTCAATTTAATTCCAGTAGCAGTATTTCAGCCCAATTTATCTGCTACATACTGCAAATTTTATGAGGAGCCCTGACTCGAAGAAAGCTCCTACTGACTCCACTTTGCAGATTAAAAGCTCAGCCACATAAACATTTACTGAAAGCAGTAAGGAAGCCTGTGGCTCCATGAACTGAACCATGAACTGAACTCAGATCATGTCAGTCCTTTTCTTCTCAAGACAGGTATGAACAAACCTTGGCAGCAAGCCAGCTTTTTAAAAGCCACTGTTACCCTTTCACATTTACAAACGGGAAAGAGCAGACAACCCGAACACACCATGTGAAATACTAAATCCAAACCCTTAGAACTTTCTGAGAAGAAAAGAAGCTCACTATGACACTACCCAAAAGCTGTCTGCATGTCAATGTAGATACAAATAATTATTACAATGTATTACTTAGGTTTTGTTCCTTTGCTCCATGCATTGAACTTCCAGCATAACTCGTTCATCACATTGCATAATACCAAGACTAGTGACACTTGATGAAACTACTATAGGATAAAAGTGAAGCAGATAAAATGAAACACTTCTTCACCCAGCAAGCAGTGAACTTCTGAAGCTTGCAGCCCTAGGACACAGTGGAGGGAAACAACCCCAGAAAGTGAAAAAAGGGATTAAATAAACTCCTGGGCAGCAAGTCCATAGAGTAATTGGCAGAGATATCCCCCAGAAATCCCCAGTGCAACAGTGGGAGATGATGCAGGAGTGGAATGGAGCAGAGAGAGCAGCCAGACCCATTTGTTCTCATTGAAAAGCACCAGCCACTGACAGTGCTGGAGTCAGCAGTGGATGAGCAGACTGGGTCTGACTGACCTGGGCATTCCCATTCTATCAATACCTCTCTGGTCTTTGACAACATGACAACAACACTTAATTTCCCCCTTCACAACCTTTTCAAGCCACAAAGGAGAGAACATGCTTTTACTGTAAGAATCAACTTTTACACTATAATTTTACTACATAAAGGTCTATGTACATGCCAAATTACCAGACCACCAGTCAGTCTTTCAGCAGCTCTCTGTCTCTTCATGAAAGCAGTTGCAAACAAACAAACAATATTAAAAGAAGTGCCCCTCACAATGCAGATTTGAGAATAAAACATGCAATAATCTTCAGTTCAATGGTCATTATGTCTGCAAAGTTACAAAGATCTTTTGCTCTTATTTTCACATTCTCTCAGAGGAATTCATTATTAGTTTTGTGGAATGAAAAAAAACACAAAAGGGTAAACAAGATTCACATGCCTCTTCTACAATAGGTTCCAAATTTTTTAAAGCAAAAATGCAGGGAAAACAGTCTAGCTCTCCCTTCAAGTTCAGGGGGAAACAGGTAATTTCACTCAGCTTAATAGGTCTCAGTGGAATTGTATTGATAAAGTTGCACAGAAGCCACATCTGACTCAGGGAGTCAAGTCACAGAATCACCAAGGTTGGAAGAGACTTCAAAGATCGTCAAGTCCAACCTGTCACCACAGACCTCATAGCTAACCCATGGCACCAAGTGCCACATCCAATCCCCTCTTGAACACCTCCAGGAACAGTGACTCCACCACCTCCCTGGACAGCCCAGTCCAATGGCTAACAACTCTCTCAAGCTGGAAGAATATATTGTGAAGGCAGGATTATATGGTTGCCTTCAAACATTTCTCTGTAGGCAGCAGTTATTGGCTGCTGTGAGACACAAGATTACTGCTGGACATGGAGATCTGACTTCATCTGATGGTGTATTTGTGTTTGTAGACTGGCACTTACTAGGGAATGGATCTAACTGAAAGCAGAGTGAATACCATATGTAATAACAATAATGCAGAGCCCTACATTTCAGGTAAAATATTTGATGGTGTCTCACACTATGCTGCAACATCAGAACACCACCTTTCATTCATTCCAGTGCCTATGGGAACACTGACTAACCTGGAAGAAAACCAAGACCATCAAAATCAGAACCAAGCCACAGAAAAGTAAGTTTCTCAAGCTCACCTTTAAAGCTTGACCCTTTTTCAAATCTTATCTAACTTGCACCATAACTGTTCACATTTCTCCTCACCCTTCATCAAGGTAAGAGGTTTCCTCACCAGGGAAAAATGGTCTGAAATGGTAGCCTGGTTCAACACCGGCGGCAGATAGCTCTGCGTTGGAGTGCTTTAATATGCTTTTACACCGCATATAAAGCATGCAAACAAAAACCAGTTTGTTGAAAGTACCTTCTCTGTGGAAGCTGGCTGTAATTCTGAACAAGTTTTCAATTTTCACACTGCTGCTAGGGTAAAACATTTTAAAGAGTTTAATTTTTACAGGGGCTTCAATGACATGAGATTATCTAACAAAGTAATGGCTAATCAATAGAGGGTTTAGTTGTCAGGTGAAACATATAACACACTAAAAGGGATTGATTGCAAGGCTCCTCCTTATTTACTGGGAGGTATACATTTAAAATGACACAAACTTGTTACCAAGCTGCATTCCTTTAACCTTGCAAGAGCCGTTTGAGAAGAGTGTTAAGCAGCCCTATAGCAAAACAAGCTCTAATGAAAAAAAAATCCCACCCTACAAATATATGGGAGCACCAAATCATGTCAGAAGCAGGGGAACCACAAAGCTGTATTCCCCCTCAGCCAAAGGCTTAAAATGCCACAGAGATGCTAGACTATGGTTCACTAAAGATAGAGCTGTATCTGATCTCATTCTGTAAGTGTCTTTGGTTACATTTTTCTTTTTAAAGAAAACATGATCCTGCTCTTTGACACAAACACATAAGCATCTCTGCTCCTGTCTGTGTGACTTTAGATGAATATTGAATGCCAACCTGAAGCCCCAAACCCAAGGCAGAACTCTGTGTGTGTGTGTGTGTGTGTGTGTGTGCAGCTTTTCCACCAGCTGAAATCCATTTCCTTGGCCATTTATTCCGAGAATCCCCAGTCCCTGAACAAAACTCCGCTTTTTAATAGAAGCTGCAACCCAGGAGTTCAATAAGATTTCCCCCTCCCCAATAGTTAATAATTACATGATTTATCAGAGAAAGATCACACTAATAAAAACACAGCAAAAAGACAAAACTCATACCCTCCCTTCAAGTCGTTTTCAGGGAAAAGATTATTAAACTGTTCTTCTTGAACAAGGGCTTTTGCAGCTAAGCACAAATTGCCAAACAGTTAGGGGGGGGGGGGAAAAAAAGTTATTAGACTCAGAAGGATTCGAGCAGAAAGTGGGAAGTTATATAAACAAATCACTCCAGCAGGTTTGAAAAGATCGCTTTCATCTCAGAGTCTTCGGAGACCTGCATTAATTACCCTTTAAAGGTCTTTCACGTGGGCTATTTAAAACAAATGCAATTTATTTATTTATTTCAAATGAGGTGCTTCTTTGGAAAAAAAAAAATAAAAATTAAGTAATCTCCACGAATTTAAAAACGTTTTTATAAACAGGTAATTAAAAAGCAGCCTGGAATTAAGTCGAGCTGTAAGACATTACCCAGGATTCGCTGCGATTAGCTTCCTAAGGTGAACTTTTTGCTACCCCTAGCCCAGCCTCGGGAAGGGTAACCGCCACGTAAAGTCCTGAGACAAAATAAAGACTAGCCAAACAAACCAAACAAACAAAAATTAGATCGTTTACAGCATTTTCCCTAAAGCACAGTTTGTCATATTGCAATTACACCTTGCCGACTGTGAAAGCCAGAGTCCTTGATATTGCCACTAGAGGGAAGACGCGTCTCAACACATGGCGATGGTAGTTGGGGAGTGGGTTTTCTTGAGCAATTACCATAACAAAGCTCCCTTGGCTGTGTGTACCTTCTAATTACTCAGTACAATTAAAATGACTTACCTAAAACAAACGGGGGGAGTGGGAGGGGGGATAAAAAAGGGCCCCTAAAACAAAAAACCTCAAGACAATACAAACAAAAAGCCTTACACCAATCTGCCTGTTATCTGAAATTACATTAAAGCTGGAGATCTTTTTTTTTTCCCCTCATCCATCAATGCACAAGAGGGAAACAAACAAACCCAAAAAATAAAAGAGAGAGAGAGTATGCCACAATGCCCGAACACCATGGGGTTGTTCAACAACGTAAAAGCATTAAAACAAACAAAAACAAAGCACAAGGAGAACTAGATCGCTTGTTAGAGGAAAAAAGAAAGGGGGGGCGGGGAGGAAAGGCAAAAGGAAATGTCGTGGTATTTAGCCATCTGGTAGCTGCTTGAGAACAAATTGTCCTCAAAAGAGCAGAAATACAGTATGTCTTCTCTCAGTTCACTGGCTCACGAATCACTTTTTTTCCCTTCTTTTCCTTTTTTCTCTCCTCTCTTTTACTCTGTTTTGTTGTTGTTGTTGTTAATACAAGCATGGTAATGTTAGACTTCTGCGCTGCTGCTGCATCTTTCACTTCCATCCTGTCCCACTGTGCAAAGATAACCATGGTCATCCCAATCAGATCCGCTTATTCCCTTTTGGATGTGTTATTTGCAGTCTTCTGGGATACATATTGTTGGCCCCATTGTTCAAAACCCCTCAGGATTTCTTTTCCCTGACAGCTTACTTGCTGATTTTTAAACCCTTAAATCTTTCATTTTATAAGGCACGTCATTATGGGAAGATGGCAGCCAAGTGATTTTTCTTTCTATTGACAATTTGTGACATCTTTCCAGCAGCGTGCAAGGTGTTGAAAACCTGGCAGCTGTTACCTCCCGGGATGAAGCTCCTTTTTTATCCTCCCTTGACAGTTTAACTCAATGGGTCAGCACCTTTAAAGACTGCAAAGTACCACTGAAGTGGATGGAGGCTTGAATTACTGCTCCCTCCCTAATCAATGTAAACCCTCACTGCAGGTGAAACTCTTCATCTATAGAGGTGCATGGGGGAGGAAAATGTAAGGCCCTGAGCCAGATGGTTTTCATCTTGTTTTTTTAAAGAAGAAAGGAACAAGCTAACAAGGGGACAGCTACTTTGTTAGCTTCTTGGCCTCTCTCATGGCTTTGGATCCCCAGGGTTCCAGCCACACAAGAGAAAGAATACTGAAAAACATAAACACTTAAAGAAATATAACTCGGAGGCTGGCAACATGCTGCTTTCAAAGAGTTGAGAGCCCTGTTCAGTGCTTTATTTATCACTGCCCACGTTCTTCGGATGGTAAGTGGACATGGACACAAAGGGCAGGAGGGAAGCAGACAACACTTGCAATTTACTCAATTACAGAGGAATGCAGCAATGCGGCAGGGTGACAGATTCCTATTAGCACTAATGCTGAAAGAGCCCAGTGGCCTTTCTGCCACAAGGCAGCATTCCCATTGTAACCTAGACTCCAGCACAACCTGCCTTGGCAAGTTGTTGTTTTTTTTAACATGCATTAAGTGTCACAGAGGAATGGAAACTTTGTTTGTTTTCTGAGAATAAAGAAAAAAATAATCAGAAAAATCTTTAAAGTAAGACTAAGGATGTAATAAGGATATATCAATTCCAGGCTTTTCAACCAGCAACTCCTTACTAGCAAGCATTAACAGCATAAAACATGAGGTAACCAGGATAACTTTATAAACCAGCTACACCCTGCCTTGGCCAACTCTCCAACAAAAGGCGTATTTGAACTGCAGCATCTTCCCTGGAGGGAGTGAGAAAAGGAGGAAAGGGAAGATGAAGGACCCTCACTCACCCTCCACCATGTAGCTTTCCTCATCAGTGGTAAAGACGGCTTCAACTTTGCATGACAGAAATACTTTTGGAGAGGAGAAATATGCCTGGAAAGGAGCCCTGAGCAGGGAGATGAGGCTACCAGTTGGAAGTAAATGGTTGACAGTTGCTACTTTCATCTTTCCTTTGCTCTACCTTCTTTAACCACTTTCTGCTTCTTACAGTTTGCTTGAGTATTGGCTTTAAATTCTTCCGATCAGACTGCCAATTTTAAGTCTGAGACCTGCCCAGAGCGTGTTGCAGGTGCTACATGTGATTTTACAGAATTGTTTCAACTCTGCAAGAGAGAACTGAGGCAATATTCTGAGTCAAAACAGTAACAGGGAAAAATTCTTGAAAATGCTAAGGGGCCTGTATGGATGGGGTAACAGACAGCAATTTTTTTTTTTCCTCTGGACTTCCATCTGGAAGCTCCCAGAAAGACGGCAGATTCCACTGTGAGGTTTGCAGGGGGTAGGGTGCGGCAGCCTTTGCTGCTGCTGCCAGCATTTCCCCACAAGGCACCCTTTGCCCACAGACAAACCACAGCAGCAAAAGGCACTTCATTATGGCTGCGCCGAAGAGAAGGGAGGGTTTTAAACAACCTGCATTGTGCCCATCTTCTTTAAAAACCAGCGGGGTAATCAAGTTCAGGGCAGCCCTGGACAGCTGCCCTGTGACCTATGCATGTTGACCTCCACTATTCATCACTTTCCTTAGGACTATGAGGGCAAGCTCCCGGGGAGTGACCACCACAATAGACAGATACGAGCCAACAATAATACGGCTCCTACAAAAAAAAAAAACAGATGGCACTGCAATAAATTTACAAATCTGCATTCATGGCTCTGTTAAAAACACCCAGAAGCTAAAAGGCTGGAGGGGCCCCCAGAGAGCTTCCCTTTCCCCGTTTCTAAAGGCCGGCTCTCTCCCCAAGACTATTGAGTTTATGTTCTTCATAAATGAAGAATGGAGACATAGCCCTTAAAATAACAAATGCCTGACCTAATCAATCTAGCGCTTGGGTCTAACGCTAAATGATAGGCACTGAAAACTAATTATGGTTTTTGGCAAGGAAGTTGAATTAAAATGGAAACACACAGGTTAAAAAGGCACTGAAGCATTTGCCAGTCCCTTTGAAAGGGCAGCACGCGCGCTCGCACACACACACACACACACACACACGCTCACACGCAGGGCTTGAAACAGGAACCTGATTCAATAACTCAGGCATTTGTTTTTAAAATGAATCAGATTAGTCCCATGTGTGACCTGCCGGTCCATCTGTATGAGCTGGACTTAATGGGCACTCTTCTCACGCTTACTTCAGTTTGAAGTATGAGAGAGATAAATTTAGTTTAATTTTCAACAGATCAAGCTATCCATTTTCCAAATGGACCATCTGGATCAGCCTATTAAAATTAATTTATAACTTTGCAGTGTGAAAATTCGTTTGTTAGCTTAAATAAAGTTGCCAGAAACTTTTTGCCACTTGTCATTGTTTTCTTCCCTGAAGCCTGTTTTCCTACTGGGATTTTCAGCTTGCCCCTTCAAGATTTAACTTCTTCAAGATCGAGGGCTCCACAAGAACAGAATGGTTGCATCCTTACTTCAAAGCCTGTCATAGCTTAGATATTTTTACTGCTCCAGATAACAGTGTCAAGTTCATTACCTTTCTCTGTTTCCTTTCCCAGTGCCAATCCCAATGTCTCTTCTGCCTTGCTGCCCCTCATGCATCTATGAGTGCCTAACCGTGCCTCCCACTTCCAGCACACCAAGGACACAGCTCCACTTGTTGAGACTTCTGATGACACCCTTCCCCAAAACACATTTTGATCAACAGAAGAACAGTATTTCTCCTAGTAGGAAGGTCCACAGCACTAAGCAATGGGTGTCTTCACCCACTGCTTACAAATTTAGATGTTTAAGTAGCCATTACACCTCCTTATTATCTCTACCTTCTGGTATGTCTGTTCCATAAGCCCACCTGAGACAACATTTATGGCTAAGGTTAAATACCAGCACTGAAAACGAGGCAAGAAAAGTTAACACACCTTCACTTAAACTTGTCAATAGCTGAAAATGTCAAGACATCATCACTTTGCTAAAGTGGGCTGATGTATCTCATTTTGATTTGCTTTAGAAAATTAAAATACAGACCTTGTGGCCACTTTCACTGAAAAGACCATTTAAGTGCAGAGACTCCTCTTCTGCCCACATACACACATTTGGCTCCTCTACACATGTTCCCCAATGATAAAATTTTAACAGTGGTGTCTTAAGGGAGGGACAGCAAATAGAAACTGTGCTCTCAGTATTTATTTACCAAGTTAGCATCTATCCACTAAAGTGGAAAGCACTTTGTGTGTGTTACTGCTTAGACAGTATTTGCAGGTCAGACCCTTTTGTTTTACAAAGTATGGATAGGATGTGAGACAGGGCAGCTACCCTGCGTACCTTTCTGCAGGCAATGCAGGTCTTTCCACAGTGACTCTACTCATTGTGAGTCTATGGGCACATGCTACACCTGTGTCTGATTTCTGCTACTGCAGTTGGGAAACTCTCCACTTACCCACACCTAACAGAGAAGAGGAGCAATGTGAGCTTCCAAAATACTCATCTTTACTTATGCCTACATGAAGAACCAAAATTCCTTCCACAACAGGCACAAAATCATGGACAAATACCTCTTATGATCTAGATAAAAGGGCACTTGCTTTAATACCAAAAGTTGTTCACACACACTCTTCTCAACACAAAAAGCCCCAGACAGCAATCAGAATATCCAAGGACTTTGTTCTGCCACTGTAAAGACTGGACACAAAGATAGAGACTGATACAACATCTCAGCTATGTCCTGAAACGCAGCTTAACATCTTTGATGTAAACAATGTCCATGTGAGTTACTTCCAGTATGAACTATCAGGACAGTACAAGTGGTTATTAGGTCTGTTCTTGGTATCTGGTCACCTTGGTGATGACAAATTGTGAGCCTGTGGGAAAGACAGCTTTCCCTGGACATGAAGAATACTTCTGCAGTTTGAAATAAAACAGAAGGGAAACTCAACTCAAGAAACCTTCTTGACCTGTTGAGTACTGCTTATGAGTTACTTCTTCCTTAATCCTAAGGAAGGATTCAGTGTGATAAGCAAGCACACAGAATAGGCAACTTGTGTTCCTTTTGACTTAACATCTCTTACTACAAACCTTTTCTTGGAGAAGATACACACATCTTTTCTTGATGAACCTGAAGGTTGTTATCAACATGATAATTCTAAGATGAAAAGAAAAAAAGAAGTTTCCTAGTGTGCTGGGGACCATTTTGGCTATCCTGGTGATACACAGTAAGGACCCAGTAGCTTTGCCTTCTTCCTCTAGTTCTCACTGTGAGTTGCTAAATGCCAGAAACAATTTAAGTTCGATGTAGCATATTTAATCAACTACACAAGGTCATCCTTCTCAGCAACATCTGAGACCTCACTCCTTAGCCCAGCATAATGCTGCTTCTCTAAAACTTAACACAGGCTACATCTGTTAGATGGACCTCTCTCAGCCACATCTAGTCCTTCACAAGACTTACTCCCACGAAATCAAACACTTCCAACACATTATTTATTTATTAAAAGCTAAACAACATAAACAACACCAAAAATCAACAACTCTGAGCACAAATACTACAGCAAAAATATGCTTCTTCCTGTACTATGGTCCTGACCTACACTGCTCTTGGAAATAGAAGCAGTGGGGCAGTGTAGTACTGCCTTATTCCTTTTCTTGAGACTGCTGCTCCTGTGGCTGAGATGCAGACAGCAATGTGCCAATCCCTCAGCTGTCACAATGTGTGGCTTGGGGTATTCACTTCAGTCACGTTCATCAAGAGTTCTACTCTGATACTCCAGGCAACAACCTTGGGCAGCTGAGGGACAGACATATTTTTGCTCCTGCCACCTGAAGGTTGCAGTGGGGAGAAAGAGTAAGGTGGAAATGGATCTGAAATCACTAAATCCAACTTAAATTCCCCAGAAATTGCAAGCTAGACTTTCTCTGTTGAATGTGGGGATAAAAAAATAACAACATTCTGAAATGGTAAGAAATCTGCTTTACCACATATAAAGGACAAAGAGATGGAATGGAATGGACCGGACCAGACCAGACCAGGCTGGAAGAGACCTTCAAGATCATCGCGTCCAACCTATCATCCAACACCACCTAATCAACTAAACCATGCAACCAAGCACCCTATCAAGTCTCCTCCTGAACACCTCCAGTGATGGTGACTCCACCACCTCCCTGGGCAGCACATTCCAATGGGCAATCACTCTCTCTGTGTAGAACTTCCTCCTAACCTTCAACCTAAACCTCCCCTGGCACAGCCTGAAACTGTGTCCTCTTGTTCTGGTGCTGGTTGCCTGGAAGAAGAGACCAACCTCCGCCTGTCTACAACCTCCCTTCAGGTAGCTGTAGAGAGCAATAACATCACTCCTGAGCCTCCTCCTCTCCAGGTTAAGCAAGCCCAGCTCCCTCAGTCTGTCCTCATAGGGCTTGTGCTCCAAACCCCTCACCAACTTTGTTGCCCTTCTCTGGACATGTTCCAGCAAGTCAACAACCTTCCTAAACTCAGGGGCCCAGAACTGGACACAGTGCTCACAGTGTGGCCTAACCAGTGCAGTGTACAGGGGCAGAATGACCTCCCTGCTCCTACTGGCCACACTGTTCCTGATGCAGGCCAGAATGCCATTGGCCTTCTTTGCTGCCTGGGCACACTGCAGGCTCATGTTCAGCCTACCATAGACCAGTACCCCCAGGTCCCTCTCTGCCTGGCCGCTCTCCAGCCACTCTGACCCCAGCCTGTAGCTCTGCATGGGGTTGCTGTGGCCAATGTGCAGAACCCGGCACTTGGATGTGTTAAATCTCATGCCGTTGGATTCTGCCCATCTGTCCAGCCTCTTGATGATGTCTTATCAGACCATTCTTTAAACCCATTGATTTACATGAGTATGGAAGAAACAATATTTTGGAGATTATTAGCCTGGACATCACCTCCATGAAAATTTACCTTCAAAGGCAATGAAAAGCTTTACTATTGTAGAACACTTAAGACTCTTGACCTGATGCAAGGCAAACCCAGGAACAATTACAGAAAATAAGCCTGAAGAGGGCTTGATGAACACCAAATGGAGAAAAGTATAACTGGCAAGTCATAGCTGATTGTGCTGTACAGAAGCGTAGATTTCTTTAGAAAGCTTCATCAAACTCTCCTGAAAGCTAAGTCTCTGTGCCTGATTTTCCACAGTACAGTGTGACTTGTTCAGACCTCAAAGGAGAACAGGAAGAATATTCCATGAGCACAAGTCAGACTTCAACTTCCAGAAGCATTTAAGGATTCAAACAGCTAAAAAGTTTTATTGCATTTTTAAAGAGACTGATCACATACCTGTCTAAGTGAATTCTTCTCAGGAATGATCTTCCTAGGGGGCTCATCATTATTGCAGTCTTCTCTCTCAGAGGAATTCTGTGAAAGAAAGTAAGCTTTAATTCAGTTCTTATCCCTAATATCACTTTGCAAGGAGAAAAGAAGCAGAGTATCTGTACTACGCAGGCTAGTATTTTACACATATATATTCCAGAAGTTAACTTGTTCTTTTAAGCCAAACAGCTTCTACTGGCAGAGAAATATCTCCTCCTCAACACAGCAATGCACCACTGTGCAGGGTTCTACCAAAGAAGCCTGGCTTTAGGGATTTAATCTGAAACTGTCAATAACAGCCACTTTTAAAAGATGAAATGGTGGCTGGATCAGCACAGCAACACCACTGCACTGCTGCTCAACACCCCAGAACTGTTTAAAACAGTGGGACCTGTTGAAAGCAAATGGTTATTAATGGGTGCAACTGTTGTTCCCTGTGCCCCTATGCTTTTAACCTGCCTAAAAACTACTAATTGGACTGAGTTTGCTTGGTTGCCAAAAATCATAGCAAAATGACAATAGACCTAACTTCTAGTCAGAGGTTTTTTAAAACAAACAAAATAAATTGTGGAGGTAGGGTATGGTGTCATGGCTATGTTGTTCATTTCTGACTCTTGACTATACATACAGGTACAATTTCTAGAAAGATGGATGCTTCAAAACTTAAGCTGCCACCTCCAAATGAAGAGTATCAGTAAGACATGAGAAAGCAGACAAGAAGTACAAGGGCTTTTCCACCCTAAGAAAGACCACCAGGACTCTCTTCTCTTGTTAACCTCATGATTAAAACCAATTATTACCTGCTTTGGAGCAGACAGGCTATAGTTTATCTCAGGACATGCAGAGTCTGTAGCAAACATTTGGTTAAAAACTGATGGGTATGTGGTAGCAATCCTGTTTGCACTGCCAAAGTCATCTGCTCTGGAAGAAAGCTTTCCTTTGCATGGGTTCAGCCACCGCCTTGACAGAGTAATGACAGCCAGCTTTGGGGGAATCCCACACACACATCGAAAATCAGTTTGATCACCACAGTATTCATAGCCTTAGGCCACATTCCCATGCATTCAGTAGTGAGCAACTAAACAGGTTTTAAAGAGATACAGAAAGACTGCTTAGGGAGAGCTCTGCCAGGAACAGCACTTTCCCACTTACTTGCGGACAAGCTCAGAAGTGTGTATTTTAATGCAGAAGTTTGCATTCTGTACCTGTGCCCTCTCCTCCCCTGAATGACCTGTCCTTCACAGAGCACTGCTCTGCCTGGCTTCTCACAGAGCCAGCCAGCTTCCAGCCCAACACCTCAGGAGACAGAAGTGGCATCTGTTGGCAAAGGAGGAGCCGGGCCCTGCGAACAGCCAGCGTGGCAGAGCAAGGCTAGCAGAAAGCAAGCAGGCTGCAGGAAGCCATCAGAAGAGCAGTGTGCTCGTGTGCCCACTGCAGTGCTGCGTGATCAGGCTTCATCTAGGCAGCTCAGGTTTGCTGGTCTGGTGAAGGGGAAAAAAAGGCACAGCCAGGACATAGGGCAGGGGTAGGGAGTGTTTGCTGAGAAACTGCAGACAAGGGGGCAGTAAGTGGAACACAAAAAAAACCCCCACACAACAGCAAAACCCAGAAAACCCAAACCAAACACACAAACTGGTCAAAAGTGTTCTGTGTAAATCAAGGCTTGCAGACCACCTAGTGATTTTGGATTCATTTTTGTATTGAAACATATAGATATAGAACCTGCAAGGCACCATGACATCTGAGATGTTGTAACCAGGGTTTTAAAATGGAAATCAATCCTAAACAGGCTGATAAATCGCTGTAAGAGGACAGCCTTTAAAAGTTTTCATGTGAGGTCTCAGCAAGGACCAAGTTATTACATTACATGCAGTTCAGGAAGGCCTGTGATCATAAAAACATACAAGCCAGAATCATGTCTCTCCAAAAAGTACATCAAAAGCTGCTCCTTTCTCCTCATGAAACACAGTTTAGTAAGTGATCGATTCAGGTAAGGGTTTTAATTGTTGTGCTTTGGAGAAAAAGACCAAATGTGAGGCAAACAAATCTGAAGTGAGATACCACACATTTCAAGGAAATGCATTTTGTTGTGTGGGGCTGAGGGAGGGTTGTTTACAATGTTTGGATGCTTTTTTTCAGCACCTTTCCCTACAACTGCCAAAACAACTTCCCCTTCCAAATAATGTTTCTCCGACAGTGAAACCTTGCATTCTTCTCGCATTTCAAAGCCATTAAGGATCCTCCTTCAAAAAAAACCCATCAAAAAGCAGAAAAAAAACCAACCAGTGCTGCTGGTGAACTGTCAGCCCTTCTTTTGAAATTTCTAGTTACTGCAGAGCATCAGGTTATCTGCTTCTTCTTTAAGCTGAGCATCTAATTTTAAGAGCAAGCAGAGGACCGTTTTGCATTCATTATCTTTATAGGTGGCAAGGCTAAGAGGTTGGCTGAACAAAGACCAGACAAAGACTGCCAAGTGCATATGGTGGTTCACAGCTTGGCGTCTCACCATTCTACAGCACCAACACAGCAGCTCCGATAGCAGACTATTAAAGAGGAGCGCTGCTCGTGCACTTTTGTCGGCAAGTAAGTTACGCTCGGTGAAGACAGAATGACTGGAAAGCATTACGCTGAAGAAAAAGCACAGATGTTTATAACTCCCGCTCATTTCTCAGGAATAGGAAACCCATCAATCCCGGTGCAGGTACCAGACCCTGCATTATTTCAGGACAAACTGTAGCTGCGTGGAAGTGAATTTCATTTGATGTGGCAACACTTAGCCGTGGCCATGGGAAGAGCATAATGTAATCGACTGAAGCAGTACATCTATATATTTCTCCTTGCTGAACAAGGTGGGAGGAGGGAGAAACATGTGCGAGGTCACAATAAGGTTTGCTTCAGCAGGACTTCACTGATGCTCTCGGCCGTAAGAGAGGCAGACAAAGGGAGAAACTGCTCGGAGCACCCTCTCGTGGTTACTGAAACACACATCTCAGGCACAGACCTGGAAAGAAGCATTTGGTATCCAGACGGTAAGTTGAGTGTACTCACTAGGAATATTAAAGATCTGCACTGACTATACTCCTGTATGTAGGAGAGGAACGATGGAATTTGTTAGAATGAAAGAAACAAAAAATACCAGTTGCATACAGAAAGCTGAAAAGCCATAACTTCCCATCAGGTAAAACTTCTAAATCCCACAGGCAAGCCTTCCTTCGTAAACTAAAGCCAAGCTGGCCGAAAGCTTTTGGGCTTGCCTCGAGGGGTCTCTCCTTTTGAACAAGCCACAGGCAAGGTAAGTTGAGAAGTGCTGAAGTCTCCAAAGCACAAACTGATCAATCTTGGGAAGATAAACACAGCTCCCCTGCCCCCACCTTTCCACTGGCAGGTAGAATTATTTTTTTTTTTTTCCTTTACCCAAGGTCACACAATGACAGTGGAAGCACTGGGAAGAGAAGCCAGGAAACCCAAGCTCACAGTTCTTGTAACCTTCAACATCTCTCTCTAGCAGGAGATTCCTGGAAAGAGGCTCTGCCCTCCATAGCTCAGTTTTCCTAAAATGGCTACTGCCTGTAATGAGATCCTTTTAAACCTGATTTGCATTTAAAACTTCAGCCTGTAATTAACACAACGTAACTCCATGGCAGGTTGTCTTAAAGACCACTACAAAATTATCACTATTTAACTCTTCCCACCAAGCCTCCTCCGCCGCTAAACACAACGGGCCGCAACATGCATGAAATCCCAAGACTGAAGTGTTTGACGGGAGACGACATGCAGCATTTTGTGTACCCAGCCCAGCAAAACACTGCTGGGAACGAGATATAATACACAGAGAAATGCACTCCCAGGGACTACCAATTGGGCAGAGCTACCTTTAGTACCGCCTCGCTCGTGGTGGTGGAAATGAAAGCCCTGCCAACTGGGGGAGGCTTTCTTTGGTGCTGTTCTACCCTGCACTAATTATAAAAGAGTACAGACGCAGCCTTTTTCCAGGAGTGGGGAGGTGGGGAGAAGCGTGTGTCTATGTGAAAAGCACAACTATTTTTTATGCTTTCAAATTCTTAATCCTGTTTGGAGCTGTCAGTGGGGGTTAATGGAAGCCTTGGATAGGAGAATTCCAATCTGGTTGGCAGATGGATAGGTTGGTTATAGCTGCATAACTATGTCTTGCCTGCAGGCACAATTCAGAACACTGTTAAAGCAATATAAAGTCTCTGTCAAGCTGAACCATTTGGATCAGTAGCAAGGAGAAATAATAATAAAAAAAGGAGTTCATTTCTGGGCCTTGTGCATTTATGCTAGTATGCAGAAACTGATTAATTGTCATCGTGTGCTGGTCTGCTATACCTCGGATTTCTACTTCTGGAGTAGATTTTGCATGCTAATATAATCATTCTCCCTCTTGAGACATTAGCAAATAATCAAATGAAAAACAGGATCATAATTTACTGAGATTCGGGCAATTCTCTATGCAAATTTGACTTGTTATTGCTGCTGCCTCGTTAATCTGAATGCCTTTGACAAACTCCTTTGATTTATGAACTCATGACAACTCCAATGTGTATATATTTTGCTAGATTGACATTATCATTAAGAGTGGGTGGACTGAGCTCACATGAATGGCTGATTTTATTCGCTGGTGTCTGCTGCTCAACAGCTGAGCATCTCCTTCTCACAAAGCCCCTGAGCGCCAGGCTCTTCCCATCTACCCATCCATTCATCATCTCGATGTTAATTGGCCCAGGCTTTAAGCAAATTTTCAACACGATTTAAAGGCACGATGACACTGATTACTGACCCTCTGCCATACGGTGCCTATTGATTAACCTGACAGAGATGATGAGCTGGAGGGAAACTAGGTGTGTGCAGACCTCGGGGGGGGGGGGGGGGGGGGGGCCGGGGGGGGGCCAAAAAATAATATATTGTTTATGCAGGCAAAACACTTGTCATTATCCCAAAGGCCAGAATTTGTGCTGCACTGGCCCTTAAAAGACACTATTGCTTTAAACACCTGCATCCAATACAGAAAATGCTTGCTTGCTGTGGAAAAATGATTACAAATTTGATGTCATGTGCAGTCTGTATTTTAATCGAGTTCCCTGATAAATAGACCCCCTCAAGCCAATCAAGTCTCGCTCTAGCCACTGCATGCGTACACATCAGCTGGAACAGAAGCCTGGGCAGGGTGTGTTTTTAGTGGTATCAGCAGATCCCACCACATGCAGGAAATCTACTTGGGCATTTCAGGTCTCTAAGCAAATAATACAGGGGGAACACAGTGTCCAAACAGTTACAGTAGAGTAAATGCTTCAAGGGCAAACTGAATGCCAAACATAGCTGCCTCGGTATTTCTGTTGCCACATTAAAACAGATGCTTTAGCACACACCAGTCAGATACTGCATTTCCCCTTTTCCACTGCAAACTGTTGATACAACCTGACCCTCAAGCTCCTAGGTCCATTGAGTGAACATAGCATTTTATCAGAGCTTGCAAGTCCTGTTTTGTGCTGCTTGGAAGCGTCCCTGCACTACACTTGGCCCTCCTCACCAAGGACAGAGGGGTACTGTCTCGGCCAAGAGGAAGCCACTGAATAAAGTAGGTACATCAGCATTCTGCCTGCAGACTAGTGCTATATGCAAGGGAAAGGAAGCAGAAGGCCTGTCTGACTGCTGCCCAGCCCCAGGTTAAGTGTGTCAGTCAATGCACTCTCTTATTCTTTCCCAGTTCAAGCCTGCCAGCAGTCAGGATGTTTCCCTTGTCTAGAAGGGGGAGATTTGGGAGGCAGGGAATGTCGCTATGAAGTTTGAGGTCTTCCAGTTTGCATCAGTTTCTTGCAGAAAGCAGGAGAAGGAATCATTGGATAAATTAGCTGCAATTGCCTGATGCCCATGTCAGCTAGAGTGGACTGAAAAGTGGAAGGGGACACAGGGAGGAGAGAAAAAGAGAGATGTGTGGAAATAAGTGCCAATCTAAGACTGGAGGCACATATAAGCCTTACGTTCCCTTTCCAATAACCTTTGTAAGTGATAGATGAGTCCGAGTCCATTGTTACCGTTAAGGGACTGTCAGCATCCTGATTTTATAAATGCTGTCTGTCAGTTTATAAATATCTCAGCCATTTCAAACAGTGCTAGGATGAATCTTGGCATAGCCAATGTCAGCCTGAAAGCAGTATTACTGTTTGAAAAAAAAAAACAACAGGGTCTAACATACACTAAAAAGATTTAATGATAGCTTCCCCTTTTTTTTTTCCCTCCCATCATAAGGCCCAAAATATTCGAATTAATGCTTATTTGGCAAGTCACTACATATAAAAGGTTAATATTGGTAACATTCTTTGAGGAAAAAAAAACCCAGTATGAAAGCTGCAAGTTTGAAGGCAATTCTCTGCCTGTTTGGTAGATAAAACAAAAATGACAGCTGTAACACACAGGGAGATCCACAGCAATGAAAATGCAGAGATAAGTATCAGACCCCATTCCTCCTTGGCATTTGCTGCTCTGAACATTCACCGAGATTGGATCCTTTCAGAGAACACCATAAATTGCAATGCGTAGGCACAAGGGGGTGACTGCAGCCCAGAATGAAGGCACAGACAAGTTTCCCAGTTCTTACAAGTTTAAAGTTAAATGGTACTTTTGTAAGGGGTTTATGGCTAAGCATCAGAATGATGGAGGGAGAAGGCAGAGAAACTGCAGCCTGCCTTGCAGTGACTGATATGGCAAAAGGAAAGGGAGGAAGCCAACCTGGCCTTCCAGTTCAGTACCTGCTTTGCAGACTGCTATACACGTGTATCATGTTTATATATTACCTTGTTACCTGCACAGAATCCTGGCCTTCCTTCCTCCAATACATTTATAAACTCCCCTTGATAGGGACTTTCCTACCCCCACTCTGACCTTTTATGTGCTGCCCAAAGAAACCAAGTTCAAATTCATGCCCAAGCAGCCCAAGTACCACCTTATAACCTAAATTCTTAAAACTGAAGCTCTGACAGCAGTGAAAATGGAAAAGTACAACATTGCTCCCTCAACCACACACACACATATGGTCTGAATCCATGGTAATCCTGCCCAAAATCATGGAGGTTTCAGTAACCTTTCTTGCAGTTGAAAACCAGGAAAAGATTGTGACTTTTACATCTGTGGAACGCATCCTTCAGATTTTTCCTAATTTTTCATTCAAACCAATAATTAGAAGCAAACTTTGAAAGCAACAAGACTTGATAATGGAACTTCATAGCATCAAGTTGTCTTATCAAGTTAATTTGATCACTGAATAGAATAAACCAGGTTGGAAGAGACCTTTGAGATCATCGCGTCCAACCTATCATCTAACACCACCTAATCAACTAAACCATGCAACCAAGCACCCTGTCAAGTCTCCTCCTGAACACCTCCAGTGATGGTGACTCTACCACCTCCTCAGGCAGCCCATTCCAATGGGCAATCACTCTCTCTGTGTAAAACTTCCTCCTAACCTCCAGCCTAAACCTCCCCTGGCACAGCCTGAGGCTGTGTCCTCTTGTTCTGGTACTGGTTGCCTGGGAGAAGAGACCAAACTCTGCCTGTCTACAACCCCCCTTCAGGTAGTTGTAGAGAGCAATAAGGTCACCCCCTGAGTCTCCTCTTCTCCAGGCTAAGCAACTCCAGCTCCCTTGCTTGCATATAGAAGGTGACATAAAGGTGTGAGGAGTCAGTATCACCAGAACACCAGTAAATGCAGTTTAAAATACCAAAAGCCAGCACAAATATCAAAGAGATGATGAACACACCCATTCTGAAGACCACAGATCTAGCTGTAGTTAAAAAAATAAACAGAAATTCAGATGCTGGGAACAAGCCCTTTAGGGAAATTCTAAAAAGCTAGCTTCACTTCATAGGCATTTCTCAAACAAGAGCGAGAGAGACGGAGAAAGAGAGAGAGAAAATATGGCTAATGAGAACAGTCTTTCCCCGTTCCCCGGGAAGCAGTCCTGTTTAACATTTCTGTTTGGTGAATTTAAGAGAGTCAGCAGTGGTAAATTCGTTTTTAATATTCAAGCTTTCAAGCCTTGCAAGCTAGTTGGCCAATGGCCCTTTCTATTCCAATGTTTGTTGGTGCCTTATTTACACAAGCATTACATCCGGAGAGCCTTTGAATATAATTTCACGTGGATTAAGGGAAGAACATTTGCTTCTGCTAATCAGGACATCTGGTTATTTTTGTAACTCACAGACATCTGCATTAGGCAGTTCAACTTCCCCATTCCTCATCACAAGGTTAGAGCTTAAGAAGCCTCAAGGACCTCTAAGTTGAATTTTATTATTTGCATTTTCTTCAGACCTGAAGCAGGTCTGCTTCAGGATTTCTTTTCCTTAATAGCACAAATTGATCAGCACCTACACAGGTACACATAGGCTTTTAGAGCCAGCATTTTCTATGCATGATTTTATAGTGTACATCTTGTACTCCAAGATTTTATCGTACTTCAAAGCTATCTGCATCTTTATAAAGCACAGAAACTGCGTATTCCCAAAAAGCATGGATGAAAACATCCAATTAACCTTATGATACACATAATATGGGTGTATTTCCAAATATCCAACCAGGCTACTTATGTAAGACTAGTGGCAAGGCTTGTTCTGAATCACATTAACATTGGATTGTATCTTGCTGGCAACTTACCCTGCATAGCTGCTCCCCATACTGAACAAAACAGTATTCTTCCTTCTCTATTCTTTAGGACAGCCTTAACAATTTCTCCAGCCTTTCTAAGCTCTGCTCAAATTCTTCTCTAAACAACTTTAGCTGAGGTTAATCTTCACCACTACACTGCAGAATTGTGCCATGCATGCTTTGGGAAGAGGGATTTTGTATGCAACAGAAGCCTTTTAAAGAAGAATTGAATCGGACAAGATTTGGGTCTCACTTCTTTGTTGTCTTCAGTTTGCTACATTTCTTTCACAAAACCATCATTTTCTATACTCTTCCCAGGGTGTTAAACTACTAAAGTTTGAAATTATATACTTTCATTTGCAGGATTCTTCCCTCCCACACCCAGAAATTGCAGCTTTTGTCAGTGCTTTTGTAGGCTGGAATAAAGTATTTTCTTGATGTGTAACTCTGGATGGGGGGGGGGGGGGGAGAGGGGTAAAGCACAAGGTCAGCTTTTACAGGCTCTGACCATAAGCCAACACCCCCAAAAATAGATGTCAAACCCCTATTTCTAGGATTAACAAGAGCTAGCAAGAGCAAATGGATCTGGGGAGAATTTTTTAAAAGACTTTTTATTTATTAAAATTCTCTAGATAGAGATTCACTTTCTTTGTACAATATTTATTGCAGCTTCATCTGCATAAGGGCTGCAAGTGCTCTAAGAAATGGGTTGTAAAATTGGCCAGTTTTGCTGCAGATCTCATGTCCTTCTTAAAGTATTACTTTTTAGCTTTTTACAACTACTTCCCTCAAAGGACCAAAGCAGTCCCACTGGTATCACTGTAAAACTCCTTCCCCTCCCCATCCCTGGTCATTTATTATTTTGCTGGGTTTTTTCAAAACCTCTCATTCTGAGCTTTCCTGCCAAGTACACAAAAAGACCTCTACTTGTCATCCTATCCCTCCCTCCTCAGAGCTCAAGGCTTGCTTTCTTGCTCCCAAACATCCAATTCAACTATGCTGTCTTCATTTTGCTGTATTGTTTTATGCTTTTCTGATTTGTTAGCTTCCCATTTTTTGTTGTAGGAACAGGGAAAAGGAGACACAAAACAAGCTATGAAGCAGACATCTGCTCAAAGTCAAAATGAGAGTACAGGGGAACAAATTCCAAATTCTGTGTCCTCTGGTGGTAACCTCTTTAGGTACAGTTACTCCTCGGAACAGTGAACGTAGCTCACTTGTTTAAAGCAATGGCTAGTCAGTGATCTCACCACAGTGTTGACATGAATTCACAGCACATTGTCTACACAACAGTACATAGAGGCATACACATATTTATACCTTAGACAACGCAAGGCAGATGAACCTGCAGCCAAAGTGACTTGGTTTTCAATCTAGAACCGTTCCAAAGTACCTACAGAGTCAGCATGGAGCAGTTCAGGTGACAGCTCTGCCTCCCCAACGTGTCTCAGAGTAGTAGTTTCTCCATAGAGGCAGGCTCTGGTGCTTTTTCTAGCTTCCAAAGTTACTCTTATTACAGGAAGCATCATTCACCACTGGACTACGGAGTAAGTTTAGTCAACCTCCAATACGTGGTGCATTTACTTCCATATAGTGTTGTTGAAATACCTCATGGCTGATATTTTTTTTTAAGTGCAAGTCCAAACATGTCCCAGCTTTTCATCACATCAAACAAAACAAACATTATAATCTTCTAAAGAAAATTATGGAAAATCACAGATTAGGCACTGCATATTACAACATTTGGCTAGCAAGCAAAGAAACAAACCCCCTGGGTCCTCCTGATGTGGCTAGAACAAATTTGAATGTGGCAACACAACAGCCTCTCCTGTTTTCAGTTTGAAAGTTCAGTATTAGCTTCTGCTATTACAAAATTACTCCAGCTCCAAAATGCCACGCTCCTGAACTAGAGCAAGGAGATACAAAAAAATTATTACAAATCCCACCCTGTGGAGTAAGGAACAAGAGTTGGAGCCCATCAAATCGGGGAGGGGGGGGGGGGGAGGTAGCCAAGCAATCAAAGAAGGAAAGATAAAGGCGTATATAGCATCTCACCTTCAGATACCTTGGGGCTAGCAAATTATACAGCTCTAGATCACTGCCTAGAGAGATCCACTATTTGCAGCTTTTTGCTACAACACGAATGGCTTATTAAACCTACAACATATCTGTTTTAGTTAACTTCTTGGTAGAGAGGGGCCAGGAAAACAAAATGTACTTAAATGCTGATTTTTTTTTGTTGGGTTTTTTTTTTTTGTTTTTTTTTTTTTTTCCCAGGCTGAATGCCTTTCATCCAATAAGACATTCAAAGCAGTGACCCAGCAAATGGATTGAAAAAGCAATCTTCCGTCTCAGTGCCGCATTATCATTCCTATTCAGTATTCTCGGTGAGATATCTCAATCAGCTGGATGTGTGTGTAAGTGACAGCGCAGCCCATTGCTGGGTTAATTAAACATTTGACTTTAACACCCTCCCCGTCATTAAGCAAATAAAAACAGATAATTCAAACTGCACTTCATCCACGGGGTACACAACATACATGTCAAAATTAAGAGAGTCCAAGGCCCTCAGGGAGTTCTGCTCGGGGAGGTAATCAGTTTAAATCTTATCTGGTTTATCAATTATTCTATTGATTAAAGCAGGGTGATTATACAAAACTCCCCCTTGCCACATGGGATACATGTCAGCAGAGCAGGACAACACAGGGAGGCTCAAAAACAATTTAAAGAAAACACAGACAGATGAATAACAGTCTATTAGGACATGCCAGCAATCCATAGATGGAAAGCCCAATTCTTCTTTTTAAGCAAGTGAATTAAAGTCCTTCCAAATTAGACTGCCACTGTTGTTACTTCATCTGCTTTAAAAAAAACCAACAGATCTCTAAGCTGAAAGGGCAACATTTCTTTAAGCAGATGATTTCTTGCCCAGTATTTGAAACATGTTGTATTGATGCTGGTCTCCGAACATAACAAAAGACACCAAACACAAGAATCCCAGACTTTTAAAAGGCTTTATACTTACCTACCAGTGGCTCTCAAGAAGTAAATGGAAAGGGCTTTCTCAGTACTTGACGTAGCCTTAAGTAAAAGCTGAAGTGTGACAGCTCATCTCAGACATAAAAAAGACTGTGCTTTGAATTTCTAGAGATTTTTGTTTTGTAGCCCTCCAAAGTGAGACAATAGCAGCTGTGTGACTTACCACTGCTACATTCTCCCCATTTTCAACAAGCCCTCAAATACTCCACCACAGAGCAACTTCTCTCTTGCACACTGCCACAGTACACAAAACAACTCCAGTTACTTCTCAGTTTTGTTTCCACGCGAAGGAAGGTTCAAAGGACCTTCCAAGGTCTGTTCATGTCCTGAGTCTGTGGGCATAGTCCCACCCCTCTGCTATCTTCCCAGTAACATTCTGATTCAAGTTTTATTGTCATATCCTGAATTGATCCTAAACTGTCCTGTATGAGACATACAGATCAGAGACCTTTTAAAAACAAAATGTTGCGGTCTAGGAAAAAAAAACCCAACCACCAATATTTATTTCTAAAAGTTCCCCTCAAAGCGAGCAGTGAGCAATAGAAGAAAGCTCAGCTTCACATCAGGGATCATTTTTGTCTCTGTAACACCTCCTACAATCTGTTTCTTAATGGTCAGACTGGTAGTGCAAACTGTTTATTAGTCAACTCATCACATCTCAATTTTTAACAAGGACAGAGGGCATGCACTGCCAACGAGAGCCAGAGAGCCCCAGTGCCCCACTGGCCAGCGCTGCTGGAGTTGCAACCAAGAAACAAGGACAGCTAAAAAGCAGGCCTAAGGTGTGTTCTTGCCCTTCACCTTCAGAAAGGGATGATGGACCACTCTGTATTGGCACAGCATGTGCACCCAACCATACTTCAGCCTCTTCTTCGGAGATCTCTTTTCTTTGGAAGCAAACTGGATGACTGCATTAGCATGCTGTATTCTACTCTCACCACTAGAAATACTGAGGGTGCTATTTGTAATTGTATTCTTTTAAGAGGTTTGTTCTCTGCAGCTGTTTTCTGCTTGCAGTGTATTTTGTGTAATCAGCACATCATCATAAATACATTGGCTGTTCCCCCGAGGGAAGCTGTCACTGTTTAATTTACAGAACAACCTGGCCAATGTGAATTCTAACACTACAGCACTATGGCAAGAAGTTACCACACTCGGAAAAACAGGTTTCTATGAATTTTTATATCAAGAGCTGGTCCCAGGACAATTTAGGTTCTAGAAATAGATTGTTTTTAAAAGCACTTTATACACTGGATGGAATGGATTCTTTCCCACTTACAGCTTAAGGCAGCACCAAACTCATTCCCACATCACTTTAAAGGTGACAAACCCTAATCCTTCTAACAACCATCTCTACTTCTGACTTTTACCAAAAGAAGGCACTGTATATGTGTGTCTTATAATACACACCACTATTTTAACATATATTTTTTACATTAGGAACAACCCAGAACATCAACATGTTAGTTGTCTTCATTTCGACAAGGGAACGTACTCTCGTTGCAAGGTCAAATGTTATTACCTACATCAAAGGATGCTGCACTGCTTTATTGCTCTGAAGATGGGATAGAAGAGCAAGGCATATTCCTGAAAGAGTAAGAACATATGCAGCTTTATTGGCTGAATGAAGAGTTGCTTCCTTTGTTTGCTGGGTATACAGTTGAATCTTGAGAGAATAAATCACATGGATTTTTGTTGAAGGTAGACAAAAGGCAGCTGGTTGATCTTACTGTATGCAGACTGAGCTTGGAAAATTCCATAATGCTACAAAATCATATTGGCAATCATTTAAGAGCTAAACACAAACCCCCAAATAAACATTTGGCATGACCAATGAGTTACTTGGATATTTCCTTACCAATGGTTACTAGAAAGCCTACCTGACTACTATGAAAGGGAGCCAAGGCGGCCGACAGCTTGATCGTATTTGAATGCTTTTTAGTAGTTATATATGTATGTGTGTGTCTATAAATGCTAAAGAGAAACAGCTACAAATGTAAATAAAAGAAAAATTAATTTAATGAATAAATTTATCTGGGAATTTTCCTCCAAAGGCAACAAAATACTACTTCTTACACACACAAAAAAACCCCAACCCACAAACAACTGAAAATCTGCTTTCCATTTTGGGGATCAGCAAGTTCTTAAACAAGTTTCAATGAAACTGAAAATTCACAAGTTCTGTGTCAGGCAGCATTTTACTAATTCTCAGTGGTAACTAGAAGACCTGTTTAACATCACCAGATACAGGGCAAGTACTCAAATATCATAAAAAAGAAGCAAGCACATCACAGGACATTATCTATGTATCTCTACAAGTACAGTTTAATTTTAGCCAGTTGGCAAAGCATTCCAGTAAATTATTTTTTGTCTATTTATAAAGCACCAAAATCTAAGGAACATCCACTGAAGCAAAATAAATACCACCTTATCTCTGATATGGTTTATGAGAATAATCCACCAAACAAAGAAAGCTTTGCAGAAACGGCTGAAATTGTATAGAAAACTGAGTCATCTTGTGGTCTACAGAAGACAGAATACAGGAAAGAAAATACCTGACTGTTTTTTTTGCACTAGGTAGCAAGAAGAAGAAGAAGTAAAAAGAAGCCCACCTGACATAGTGCAGCAAAGTCAGCACCTCTTCAAGCTATGACTTATGAGAAGAGGAAGTGCACACTTTGAGTGTTTGGATTTGTTTCCTTGAAATCTGCATATGGTCACACAAATACCTGGTTTAAAAGAAGTATTTAATTGTGTTCTCCCTATATATACAAGCCTTTAAAGTTATTCAGATCTACCTCTGCATCTTATATTCTCCAAGAGTCACTGCATTCTGACTAACATTGGCTTAAATTCTGGATGATAAAGTACTTCATGGCGTCTCCAAATTTGTAGCAAACTTCCGTATTTTAATTGTTAAATTAAAATTAATTATTTAATGGGGTATTAGCTCTTTGTCTGTTCTGCAGAAACAGATAAACTTGACCTTGTCCAACTTGCTCCCTCTGAAGCAATGCCCATAGGGTCACCAAATTCAAAATGATAACGGAGGCCAGTGATTTGCAGCAGAGAGGGGAAACACCTGCAGCTGCTGAGAGAGGGCTGCTGTGGGGTACACTCCGTGGCTTTGTCTGAAGAAAGGAGGCACAAAGATTAAGATTAGACCCTAGAAGATCACGGGAAAGTCGCCAAAACGTTATTTAAACCCACGACATATAGAAAAACAGGAAGCAGCCATTTCGTTCCCTGTCCCGACACGTTGCGGGCCCACGGGGACGGCTCGGTGGGAGCTACGGCTGCGGCCTCCCTCCGCCCTGCAGTACCGGCCGGGGCCGTCAGAGGGCAGCGCAGCCCAGCGCAGAGTAGCCCCAGATCAACCCAGCTCAGAGCAGCCCGAGCTGAGCTCAGCCCAGCCCAGGGGACGGCCGGACCCCGCAGGCCCGCTCCCCTCCCCGAGCCATGCGCAGTGTGCGCGCACACGCAGAGCTTGATTCTAATTCAATTAGCACAGCCTGCAACTCCAGAAAAGAGTAATTCAATTAGCGCCTTGTGCAGCTCCGCGACACCTCCGAGCAGATGTTGGCGGTCCTGAGGAGCCGAAGCTAGCTTTCAAAATACCTGTCTGCTTTCTGAGCCTGTGCCTGTGCCACTTGTCGCCACGGCTTTACACACCTTTACAGTTTCTAACCGCGGGGGGAGAGAAAACTCGTCTTTTTTTCCCCCCCTTTTTATCAGCCAAACTGATGCAGGTGTGCTAAAGACCTTGCCCTCTCCTTATCAGGAAGATCACATCACATAGTAATGAGCCCATTAACGTGGAGGCTGAAGGAGGACAGCTACGATGCAGTCTAAATTCACCATCATGCTGGGCATACCGGGGTGGTATTTCTCAGTGACTGCTGCTGTCACACTTCTTGATATTCAGACTGAAGAACTAACAAAAGCACACGCAGCTTCTGACAGTCAGTGCAGGTGCAGAACAAATGCCAATTTCCAATTACTGAACTGCAATGTACTACCAAAAGAAAACCGTAAGTCTCTGCTGATCCGTGAAGAAGGCCTTCTCTGCCAGCAGAAAGAAGGGAAGCCTCTCATTGTTGCCATTACCCATGAGCTGAACTCTTGCAGCACAACCCAGAAGGTCTCAAAGAGTTTGGTAGGCTTCCCAGCATCATGAGTAACAGCACAGGTTATGCCACCAGCTAGACGAGGCCATTAGGTTTAATAGGGGATAAACCCTAAACACTTCATTTAAAAAAAGGAAGAAGAATAAATCCCCTGATAGCATAACCCTCTTGGTCCTCCTACAGAGAAGTTCCCCAAATCTGAAGTGCAGATAAGGGCTTAAAAATTCTGCCATTAATGTGGCTTCATTTCTGCTCCTTCCTGTATCCTCTCTCATGCCTTTATAATTGCTGCTGCCGGGTGGTAAAATGAGGAGAAACAGAAGAAACTGCTGCCAAACACCTCCAACAAGAAACTTTGCTTAAAAAAACCCAGGTGTCACATTGTGGCAGTTCAATATTTCATAGCCAATACAAGGAATGTGCAACAACACTGCAACTTTAAATCTTTGCCTCCCATGTCAGTCTCTCTCCTCTCATTGTAATGCCAAAGGGAACAGCAATCAGAGTGGAGATGTTCAACGTGATAGAGGTCAAGACACCAGTGGATCAACGTACCAGAAACACGACCTTGTTTATTTTTTTCCCCAGTATTATTGTTTACAGGGTGCTTTGCTCATGTACCTTGTGGTTCTTAGCTAAAAGATGAAATTACAGCCCAGGATGAAGCGCTCAGGCACACATCCAATTTGTGTTTCCATCTCAGAAAACAAAAAGCTTCTGAGGCCCTCGGGCTGCCATTCAAACTTGGAGAGGCTGACATTTTTAACAGCATGAACCAGAGACTGGCAGAGGGAATGATCTAATGCATTTCTGACTTGTCAATCAAAGATCTCACCTCTGCTGTCTTGTAAACAGTTGGGGGCCACCTAACTACATTCATAACCAGGGGAGAGCCTGCCGCCAGCCGGGGGGTGCTGGAGCCACATGCTCTGGCTATTAGTCACCAAAATTATGATTCCATTTTAGAGGCACACGGTAAACACCCCGTGGGCAGATTTCACACGGCTGCTGGGAGAGAGCAAGGTGGGAATACAAAGCAGGCTTTGGTGGAGCCATGTCTCCACATTGATGGAGTCTGCTGACTGCACACCCCATCTCTCTCTCTCCCAATTAGAGACAGAGCTATGCACACCGGTGAGCATTGGCTGCAAAGCCAAACGATTTCCTTCAAATGCATTTCTCACAAACGTGTTTCTGAGCAGGCACGGTTTGCCCACACCGAGACTTCAGCTTCAGCCTCCTGCATAACCATAAATGATGTACTGCTATTCACATTTACACTCTTTACCAGCAATAAAATGTCAACTTTTAAAGCAAAAATGCATGAACCGGCTGAAGGAAATTTACAGAGGCCATTTCTAACAACTTCCTGACAATGCTGCTTTAACAAATACCCCACCTCCTAACACAAAATTACACACATTAGAAAAAATAGATGAAAAAAATAATTTGATACATAAGTCTCTCTCTTACAGATGCAACAGGCTTCCATCACTACAGACCACTTAAATCTTTCATACTCTCGCCTTCCTCCATAAGTGATCTCAGCCCAAGGAAAGGAGCAATGTACATCACACCCATGCTGCACAACCTCAAGTGTACCACTTTACTTCAATTTGCCTAGCACAGTACACTCATGCTTCCTTCAAGCAGGAGAGAGCTTTCTTCCCAGAACAAAGAGGACACACCTTGCTTATGCAAAACCAAGCGGAAGGTAATCCTCTTCATCTCATAAACCATGATAGAATAGAATAGAGAATAGAATAGAGAATAGAGAATAGAATAGAGAATAGAATAGAGAATAGAGAATAGAATAGAGAATAGAATAGACCAGACCAGGTTGGAAGAGACCTTCAAGATCATCACATCCAACCCATCATCCAACACCACCTAGTCAACTAAACCATGCAACCAAGCGCCCTAATCGAGTCTCCTCCTGAACACCTCCAATGATAGTGACTCCACCACATCCACAGGCAGCACATTCCAATGGGCAATCACTCTCTCTGTGAAGAATTTCTTCCTAACATCCAGTCTGAACCTCCCCTGGCACAGCTTGAGACTGCATCCTCTTGTTCTGGCAGGTTGGTTTTGGTTTGGGGGATTTTATTTTTGGCATGGGTTTTTTCGTGTGGTTTTTTTGTTCGGTTTGTTGGTTGGGGAGTTTTGGTTGGTTGGTTTTGGTTTCTTACAATCAACATCTTCACTTCAGCAAAATGTGAATTTCTGGCATTCCAAAGAGACACTTGTGCAGGCAACAAGATGCTGCTACTTCCATCAACAGCTAATCCTCCTCTTCGGCTACAGGAGCCTGTTACAGAAATAGTTTCAAATGTGGCAAAACGAAGCTCTCAACTCTGCTTTTTCACTGGTGCCTATGGCCCAAAGATGTAAAAGTGTGACCCTCGTCCCAGAAGTTTACAGTCTGGACTGTAACCGATGTTTGTGATGTCAATCAGGTAATAAGGAAGAACAGGGCTGTTCTCTGTGATTACCTTGGTACATGACCTTTGGTGAGGCTTTGAAATTGCTTCTTACGTCTCCACGTTTTATGCAGTCGCTTACAGAAATAAATTCAAGGAAATACTATGGTTTTCTGAAAACCTGGAAGGATCAATACAATCACCTCCTTGGCATTCTCGATGGGTGCAACTGTAAATTAGACTTCTTAAAGAAATGCAACTATTAAAAGCAACATAAACAGTGTCTTGTGAGCACCCATGGAATATATTTCCAAAGGGAAAATGGTTATCCTCGAATGAAAAGTGTCATGAGGACAGACACTTGTTGGTATATCTGGAAACTTCCAAAGCAGAGATTTCTAGGGGAAAAAAAATAATATATTCTGCATTTTTAAATTATCATTATTATTATTAAGAGAATCTACATGTAACCTAGCTTTTAGTTGCTTTGCAGAACAACTGTACCATAAAATTTGACATCCAACACACACTGACAATTGAATGGCTGGCCTTTTTCCCTTGTTAAATATGCTCTTTGAACCATTCCCACAGTGCTTTGTGTTCCAATGTTCCAATTTACTGCCATCTTCCACCATGATCTCTATGAAATTCAGTTACACAACAGACTATCAGTTGCAAAGCCCTTTGAGATAAAAGATGTTAAAAAGAACTGTTTCTGGTTTTTTATTCCCCCATTCATGGGTTTAGCCATAAAACCTTTCCCACTGTGGGAGAACTGCCAAACAGAGCTGTGGAACCAGAAGATCCTGTTTTCACATGTGTCTCCAATAACAAAAACACACAAAGAAGGAAAATGGAGTTATCTGACATATTAACAGAATCATCTCTAAATTGACTATCTGCCAATGTTTCCCATGAGGAGTCAGAAGAGCTCTAACTGAGCTATTCAAAAAGAGCCTCTTCCCACATTTCTGTCTGAGCATCTGAAGGTAAGCATGTAAATAACTAGACAAATTCAGCAGTGACTAAGTAGCCTTCCAGATGGCATCTTCTCTTTTGCCACAAGCAAAGAACATTGATATGCTTCTCCAGTTACTTCAAGCTTGCTACAGAAAAAAAAGAAAATATGAGAAAATTTGCTGGTCTACATGAAAGTCTTTAATGCTTTCCTGAAGATTCCATACCAAAACAAAAAAGCATTAAAGAATGGTGAAATACTGCAGTATCACAGCTTCAAGCAGGCTCCAAACCACTTCCATGTAGACTTCTGCACTGGAAAATGCAGAAGACATGCCTCAGAGTAGAGTTTTATTCAAACCATGCACAAGTTAATGGGGATCCAAGCCTATTACATAAAATGGACCTAAATGTGGATGGCTTGCTGCTGCAGAAGGTGTACCTCGATACAGCAGTCAAGAGTGCTGTGAGGAGTACCAGTATACAATTTTAGATGGATAGTGGGGTAGACCTCCCTAATTCCCACAGCCTCTAAATATCACACAGTATCACACAGTATAATTAAGGTTGGAAGAGACCCCAAGGATCATCTAGTCCAACCTGTCTCCACAGACCTCATGACTAGACCATGGCACCAAGTGCCACGTCCAATCTCCTCTTGAACACCTCCAGGGACGGCGACTCCACCACCTCCCTGGGCAGCACATTCCAATGACGAATGACTCGCTCAGTGCTTTCTCCTCACTTTGAGTCTAAACCTCCCCTGGCGCAGCTTGAGACTGTGTCCCCTTGTTCTGGTGCTGGTTGCCTGGGAGAAGAGACCAACCCCTTCCTGGCTACAACCACCTTTCAGGTAGTTGTAGAGGGCAATGAGGTCACCCCTGAGCCTTCTCTTCTCCAGGCTAAACAATCCCAGCTCCCTCAGCCTCTCCTCACAGGGCTGTGCTCAAGGCCTCTCACCAGCCTCATTGCCCTTCTCTGGACACGTTCAAGTGTCTTAAACTGAGGGGCCCAGAACTGGACACAGTGTGGCCTAACCAATGCAGAGTACAGGGGCACAATGACCTCCCTGCTCCTGCTGGCCACACTATTCCTAATGCAGGCCAGGATGCCATTGGCCCTCTTGGCCATCTGGGCACACTGCTGGCTCATGTTTAGGCAGCTGTCAATCAGTACCCCCAGGTCCCTCTCTGTTTGGCAGCTCTCCAGCCACTCTGACCCCAGCCTGTAGTTCTGCTGTGGCCAAAGTGCAGCACCCAGCACTTGGACTTGTTAAATGCCATCCCGTTGGACTCTGCCCATCTGTCTAGTCGGTCAAGGTCCCTCTGCAGAGCCTTTCTACCCTCTAACTGACCAACATCTGCTCCTAACTTGGTGTCATCTGCAAACTTGCTGATGACTGACTCAACCCCCTCATCCATATCATCAATGAAGATGTTAAAGAGGACGGGGCCCAGTACTGATCCCTGGGAGATGCCACTGGTGACTGGCTGCCAGCTGGATGTGGCACCATTCACCACCAAATGCAAATGTCTCTCAACATGCATAGGAATGCAAAGGTAGAAGCCCTACTACTCTCCCAAGAAGGCACACAGTGAGTGGCTGTTTGGCTGACATTTCACCCCAAGTATCAACACATTGCATTAGCAGGAAAGTTGTTAATAGCTATCAATACCAAGCACATCTTTAGCTAAAAGGGGCTAATTTACCTTCCCCTTTGTAATATATGCTTATTCTGAGAAATGCAAACTAATTCAAGTAGAAAGAAAGAGTCTCAATCTGAGTTTATAGCTTTCCATATCCTGATAAGGTTCTCTAAAACCTCATCCTAAAGAGATCTCAGATTTATTCAACAGCAGAAAGCCCAATACTGAGGCCCATCCAATTTAGTCAAATTATGTAAATCAGCATTAGAAGTAGAATCTAAACTCTGCCTGTTCTCTCCAGAGCCCTCTTAGACTAATAAAAAGTCATCTCCCCCTCCCACATGGAAGGCGCCACTAAAAGCTTGCTTCAGCAAAGGAGGTCTGACAGGACACCTTCCAGAGTCCATCAATGTTACTGCTAGGTCAGCAAAAAGAGTTGCAGCACTTAAGCCTCCCCTAAGCCTGAGAGGATTATTTCCACAGTACTGTCCTAGCCCTGGGAGCGAGACGTCAAACTCAAAATAATCTTCACGTGCTGTCCTCTGGAGGCAGACAATGAATTTCGTCAAAACAACTGAAATTTTCAGAAATACTCTCTCTCATCCATTATGTTTTGTTTTGCAAGACTGGTAAATCAAACTCTGCCACAGGTTAGGTCAGCAGCAGTATAATCCAGCAGCATAAACCTTGAAGTAAACGTTCCTGTAGCGCTACCACAAGCTCCCTACAGACATACTCCTAAGGTCCCTCAGTCACTGCAGCTCACACATCATCTCAGAGCCCAAGTACCTAACATGAACATAACATCTCTGCTGCCCAGACTGTTTATATCCACATTATTGTTCAATGATCACAATGACCTTGAGAGCCTTGTCTAAGTTACTAGATACTTACTCAACAGCCACCTTATTCTCTACCCACAGAAAAGGGTCTGCATTTTGCAAGATCTACTGCATACCCAAAGGGTCTGAACAAACCTGTTCAGCATAACACTATCCCATGACAGAGAAAAAGCCTGAATCTAACAAATTCTGAGACCAAAGAAAACCAGCTGCTTTCCTTTATTTGCCTTTTGATTGGTAGTTTGCCTGTACAATCATTTTCTGTAGTCAAATTGTCCACTGCTAACAGGCCTGAAGCAAACAAATGCTGGCATCAGTTATCACTATGGCAATGAACCCACCCCCTCAGTCCTCCGAGTGGCATACAGAAAACTTAAGATAGGAGGGGAATCACTACATAAATAGCCAGATTGGAGACTGTGTGATGGATCCCCTTTGCCAAATATAATTAAGTGGTGTATTTTTGACACAACTGAAAACCAACAGAAAAGATGATGGTACCAAGCCAATTCAGGCAAAATAATTGTATAATATCCAGGCAATGGAAACACCACAGCACTGAACTGCCCTGAGTCTACAGAAGATGAGTTTAATTATCAGAGATCTGAGTGATGTAGGAGAAACAAACAGTATGAAGCAGAATAAATGGAGGTAAAGCAAGCAAGTAAAGAAGGAAATGCACACATACACAGATGGAGAGAAAAGGAGGAGTGGGGAGAGACAGAAAGTACCTGGAAAGCTGGGAGTGCGCCAGTCCCTGGGTTATACAGGCATCGCAGCGAGGGCATGCTGTCCGCCAGGCTGGAGCAGCCCAGCCACAGAGATCTGGGCATAGAGCACTGCAGAGAAAGGACAACTATGAGATGGGACTGTATGAGACAGGATGGCACAGATTACAGGAACTTTCAAGGCTTAGCCAAATGGCATCAACACAACTGCACCTGGCCTTAACTGAGACTTTTTAAGAGAACGCAAACCGCTGCCAAGTCTTTTCCTTGAGAGAAGCTTTAGAGATGTCATAGTAGCATGAAAAAGGCACTGTGTATCAAGAAAGTGAATTTTTGATCAATTTTCCACACCAATGTGCCATTTTTTTCCAGTAACAACAACAAAAAAAGAAGTTTCTTTTCAATTAATCAGACCTGTTGTCCATGCACAGCCACACTCCAGGCACAATACAAAGCGAGCCATTTTTGCAAGGGAAGCAGAAAAGGAAATGATAACTTCGGGTACAACACAGGCAAGGAAAGAACAGGTTGGGTGTTGGTTTTTTTTGTTGACAAAGGGGTTGAAAGGAAGAACCTGCAATCCAAAGGGAATAGAAACTTGGTGACACTTGATAGGATTTTCATGTTTCTGCTTGCCTTGTTATTAATTAAACAAAATTGTTATAAAAAACACTGATTCTGCTCCTCCAAATAAGGAGCCAAAGCAGCTAATCAAGGAAAATACTAACCATTCTGATAGTTAAAGCCATTACCCTCTGAAATACAGAGTTGCTTGTTCATTTTACACCACTACTATTAAATTTAGGGATATATTATGATAGCAATTGCTTTTATACCAGCCACAGAGTTTTCAATGTCATAAGCACTGCTGGTTTTTGTCTAATTACTGGCAAGTCAGAAAAAGGCAAGTGTATTTTACGTTGGCAAATAGCTATGAAAACTGTAGGATATGATAGATTAGATGCTAGAGATTGCAAACCCTCACTCTCTTTTTTTGCACACCCTCTCCCTGTTTTTCTTCAAGGGTGGACAGGAGGAAATCTGAGCGGATAGGGCAGCTGGAATGGGTATGAAATGACAGCTGCCTTTTGAGCCACCATTTCTTGCTGCTCTTAAGAGGGCTAGAAAACCCTCTACAATGTTGCACTAAATTAGTATGTAAAAGCAGCATAACCCATCCTTGAATGTGCAGAAAGGTGATCACCAACATCCATAATCTGGTACTGTGCAGCCAGCCACAGAAAGATTAACCCTGTCTATCATCATGTTCTTTGCCATACTTTGTTGCAGTTCACCCTGCTGTTGAGAACCAGTGTTAAAAGACTGCTGAGGAACAATCCAAACAAATGCCCTTGTCAGGAGTTTATGATACCTTAAAATAAATTCCTCATCTTGTTTTGGTTTTGGTTTGGTTTGGTTTGGTTTTGTTGGTTGGCTGGTTTTGGTGGATTTTTGGTTGGTCGGTCTGGAGGGTTTTGTTTGTTTGGGGGTTTGTTGTTGTTTGTTTGGGGTGGGGTCTTTTCTTTGTTAAAAACACCCACCCTACACTTTACAAAGATACTGAAACTCCAGAACTTCACAGGGTTACACAATTTGTAGATAATGCCTCTCCTGAAGACAAAACCATTGATAAATCCAGCCACAGCATTTTAACAGGCAACAAAAATCTGAACCATACTTCCTTGCCTGCCACCCAGTCCTCCCTGAAAACAAACCCTTCCACATACAAAAACCTTCTGAATGCCAGCTATCTTTTCTTTGTTAATGCAGTAGGGATCACTGCAACTATTAAAAGCTGTTGTGTGTTGTGACAATCAGCCTTTTTAAAAGTGTATATATATATATATATATGAAGGAGACATGGTTAGGTGTATCACCAATTTAATAATCCACTTACTGAAATCAAAGTTGTTTACTACTCTCCAAGAACATCACAGTAAGCAGGGAGATTAACTACAACACAGTATCTCTGAGGATATAAGCATGTTCATTTGGTAAGCTGCTCAACATTACCCATCCTAGGATTCATAACAAAATAAAACAGAGGTGTGCCTTTTTCTCTGTGTGTGTGACTGCTTGCTTGGGTTTTTGGTGGTGGTGGTTTGGTTTGTTTTTACATATGGACTTATCAAAGTCTTGTCCCAATCATTTATGCCCTCTTCTCAAGCTTTCCCATCTCTTATGCCAAGTCAAGTTTTCATGCTGTAACAACAAACTTACAGAACTGATTGCCATTAAAATCAATGGACAACAGAAAAGAAGTTACTTTCAATATTTGTATTGTGTGGGAAGACAGAGGCAGGAAAAATGAGGGCCGCTCTGTCAGTGGAAAGAGAGGCTTATGGTGCCTCAAAATGTGTGAGATTATGGCTCAAATCAGAGTCACTTGCAAACTGCAGGTAGGGCATTCCATTGTGCCAAGGCACTTACAATGTAATGAAATGTCTTCCTCTAAAATTGCTGCAATAACAAAAGAAAACACTGGAGGTCTGTTCTGCAGAACTCTCTGTACCCACAGAGGATATCATTACTCACCCATGCACTCCCATTGCTTAGTATTACTACAGAATTAGGAAGGATATGCTAAAAGAGTACCAACACCTAAGATCACTTCTGAACCTGCTTCAATACATAACAGAATTTATATTACTGACACAGTTCTCTTACCCATCTTAAAAAAATTAACTGTAAAGCTGCACACAGTTTGGGAGAAAATGTCATTCCTTTACTTGACTTTTACCTATTGAAGGAAGCAGAGGCACTAAATTACTGTTGGTGACTGAAAGAAGCTTATTCACAAGCATGAACAAAAGGCCCCAGGTGCTTCAATAGAAACAGCTTGTGTGTAAATCAGATGAGTGACCCAACAGAACAACTTCATTTACAGCCTGATCTCTGAAAAAATCTCAACAGCCTCTATCCCCATCTACTGAACAAGCCACGTGTCAAACACTCACTTTTGTACTGTCAGCTCCACAAACAAGGGACTGGCCTCAATGTTCACCGCTTGAAAGCTGACTGACAAAAATCCTCTCCTGAACTCAAGTCAATCTGCATTGATTCTTCCAAACAAAGATAGGGAGGCACAGCATTTGGACTACAGCCAAATGGGAATGCTGGTATTGCTTGCTAAGTACCAGGTCAGGATGCAGCAGTTGCTCTACCTTCCTGATTCCTGACTGCACCAGTACTTGGGACATCTGCACAACTTTCAGAGAGACACGAAGCTTTTCTCATATAAAAGCTGAGCATCTTTTAATACACACTGAATGGCATAGGACAGGGAATTATTTGACAAAACCTAAAATTTCTCTTTCCAACTGGTTTTGGTGTCCCATTCCCTGAACTCTAAAATGTATTTTCCCACTAAAGACCAGCATCCTCCTCCTGACAGAGGCTGGTACCAGCTGCTCCACTGGTGAATAAAATGGGCTGGCCTTACTTTGAATGGGACAGAAGCATTCACAGTCACTATCTGAGTGGGCAGCAACTGTAAGATGAAAGGAAGCAATATTTTAACCTATTCAATTAGTCTTGTAACCATATTGCAAGACCATTTTTGACTGCATGAGATGCTCTGCCCCTAATAGCCCAACCTCTCTCCCAATTATTTCATGTCCTAAAGACAAATTTCAATGCCTGCTCAACGGCTAAATTTTTGCCAGTGCTAAAAATGGATTATTTACTTTATTTGCTATTGCATTACAAGATTACACATTACCATTTCAGACTGTTTGGGTTGGTTTTCTTATCAAATTTGTTCTCTTCTAGTCCTTCAGCAAATACAATCTACTAAGGGTAACTAACACAGTTTTATTGAATTGTGTTACAGGTCAGAAATGTATCACCTTGTCCTGCAAAACTAAGTGGCTCTACAAAGGGGAAAAAACCCAGAAGTTCTTGGACTACTACAATTTACAGCTATAGTGTACAGGTGTGAAAACACAGACTCACTGTACTGAACTCACTGTAAAATGAGAACAACAACAAAACCCAAGTCAGTAGGTCAAGGATATTTACTTTGTAAAGCCTTTGGAGAAATTACTTGGTAGTTCAGACAGACTGTCTTTAACTGTGGTGCATTTTAACATAATGAAGAGTAAGAACCTATCATCACTGTCTGAACCCTTCAGTCAACTTTATGATAACCTCTGTGCCTAAGACTTATCTGATTTACAGGCAACCTAAACATATTTCTGCACATCTTCACAGGTTAGTGGCAAAGCCAAAAAAATAGTTGTGTTTTTTTTCCCACCCAAAGGCTGGTTTTTTGGTTAACTGTACCTCAGAGTAATTTCAATTACTAGCCACATCTACGACAATTCCTACATCCCTTGGGAGATGGGAAATTAACATCCTGTCCACCCAGTATTTTCATCAAGGAGAATAAATAGAATATGACACATGTTGAGAAGGGCTGCAAAGTTCATAAACTAAGAGTTTCTAGTGTGCTAAGAGTGCTTCATCTGGTTGGTCCAGCTGATTGTAAGCCACAGAACAAGCTATAGCTGTACAAAGGAAAACAGAAACACAAGTTATAACTATTACAAACACCAGGACAAGAGGGGAAGAGAAGTGCTGGAAATTCTACCACCCAAACTGGAGCATGTAAAATGCAAGGGGTGCTCTGCAGAGTATTAAAACTATACACACTCAACTTGAGATTAGGAGGAGACAGGTCTTTCCCCACCTCTTTTTGTGTGTTTTTTTTCTAATCACTTGAGAAAGCAAACATGGGATGGCTGGCAGATACCATTCTCCCTGAAAGGCTCTTTTGCAGTACTGTTTCCTGCTTGCTTTCTAAAATTGAATTCTTGGGAAATGTGCCTCGGGGGTTTAGGCTGGATGTTAGGAAGAAGTTCTTCACAGAAGGAGTGATTGGCCATTGGAATGGGCTGCCCAGGGAGGTGGTGGAGTCACCATCACTGGAGGTGTTTAAGAAGAGACTGGATGGTGCGCTTGGTGCCATGGTTTAGTTGATTAGATGGTGTTGGATGATAGGTTGGACTTGATGATCTTGAGAGTCTTTTCCAACTTGGTTAATCCTATTCTATGCAAACATGCTCAGATGTTACTATGATTTCTAATATTCACAATTACTCTTCATAGAAACATTTATGTTGGAAAGGACCTTTAAGATCATCACGTCCAATTGTTAACCCAGTGCTGCCAAATGACCACAATTACATGTCTTTTAAATGCCTCCAGGGATGGTGACTCTACCACTTCCCCAGGCAGCTTGTTCCAGGGCTTGACAACCCTTCCAGTAAATAAATTTAACCTAGTATGCAATCTAAACATCCTCTGGTGCAACATGAGCTCATTTCCTCTTGTCCTATCACCTGGGAAAAGAAACCAATACCCTTGCTACAACTTCCTTTCATGCAGCTGAAAAGAATTATAAGGTCTCCCCTCTTCTCCACACTAAACTATCCCAGTCTTCTCTGCTGCTTCTCATAAGACTTATGGTCTAGACACTTCACCAGCCTTGTTGCCCTTCTCTGGGCATGCTCCAGCGATTCCATATCTTTCTTATAATGAGGGGCCAAGAACTGAACATAATATTCAAGGTGCAGCCTCAGCACTGCCAAATACAGGGGGATAATCCCAATCCCCTCCCTAGTCTCACCAACCACACGATTTCTGATACAGGTCAGGATGCCACTGGCCTTCTTGGCCACCTGGGCACAGCTCATACTCAGCCAGCTGTCAACCAACACCCCCAGGTCTTTTTCATTCAGGCAGCCTTGCAGCCACTCTATTGCCAAGGCTGTAGCATTGCACGGGGTCGTGACCCAAGTGCAGGATCCAGCACTTGACCTTGTTGAACTTCATTGGCCCTAACACATCAATCCAGCTCTGTGGAGCCTTCCTACCCTGAAGCAAATCAACACTCCTGCCCAGATTGGTGTTGTATACAAATTTATTGAGGGTGCACTCAATCTCCTTGTCCAGATAATTGATAAAGATATTAAAAAGACAACAGGCCTCTATACTGAACCCTATGCAAAACCACTTGGGCCCAGCCACCAACTGAATTTAACCCCATTCAGCATCACTCTCCGGGCCCAGCCACCCCAGGAGTAGCCAGTTTCACCAGCACAATGCTGTGAGAAATGGTGTCAGAGGCACAGCATCCACAACCTGCCTTTCATCCACTAAGCAGGTCACTTTGTCACAGGAGATCAGGTTAGTCAAGCAGGACCTGCCTTTCATAAACCCATGCTGACCAGGCTTGATCATCTAGTTATCTTGTATGTGCCACTTGATGGCCCTCAGGATGATCTGCTCCATAATATTCCCTGGCACCAAGGTCAGACTGACAGTCCTGTAGCTTCCCAGATTCTCCTTCCTGCCTGTCTTGTAGGACAGTGTCATTTGTTAATCTCTAGTCATCTAGAACCTCCCTGGTTAGCCAGGACTGCTGGTAAATGATTGAAAATAGCTCAGCAAGCACATCCATCAGCTCCCTCAATACTCTTGGGTAGACCCCACATAACCTCAGAGACTTGTGTCTAAGTGGTGCAGCAGGTTGCTAACCATTTTTCCTTGGATTATAGGGGCTTCATTCTGCTCCTTATCCCTGTCTTCCAGCACAGGGCCTGGGCAGCAAGAGAACAACTGGTCTACTATTAAAGACTAAGGGAAAGGAGGCATGAAGTACCTCAGCCTGTTATAACGTAACACAACAAGCAGGAGAACAAATGCCAATTCTTCTCAGTCCCACTCAGTTTCCTCTTCTACTTCTTTTGGTCACATATTTAACTAAGCCAATGCCAAAACTGTAACACACATCACTTTCACATTGCATGGCTCACGTGCACGGTTCCTGTCACCACAGGATGCAATACCTTGTATGAAATGCATCAGATAAGACATCTCATGAAACTTAAAAGCAATTCCAGAAATTTACTTCTGGCTGAAAAGTGATTTTGTTTCCTTGGTCCACTTTTAATTCTTTCCCTCTCTCTCTCACACATAAAAATGAAAAGTTATCTTCCCAGCCCCCCTTCCTACAGTTCCCAGTGAATCTTGTGTACTTCCACAATTAAAACACCTGCCAAACATATTTCATTTTTTAGCTTAGGTTTCATATCTGAGAAAGAGGTATGGGATAACTTTTAAAAACCCCAACAAACCTGCAAAACTAGAATGAGAATATTCTTCATTGTTATTATTTTAGTAGGGTTGGGGTTTTTTTTTTGGTGGGGCTTTTTTTTTCTCTTCCCCCCCCCCCCCCCCCCCCATCCCAGCAGTGGATACAAGGCATACTAAATATGTAATTACATTGGAGAGCCATCCAGCTTTCAAAGGAGCCATTCCAGTGAGTTGTGTAAATAATATGCCTTTAAAAACCCTAAAACATGAATACAGATTTACCAGTTATGGAGTAGTTATATACCTGAGAGACAAGAATACCCATTAAAAAAAAATCTATATATATATAAAATCCTGCCTAATTATGAACTTACCAAAGAGACTAGCATGGCTCAGAGCAAATTAATACTTAGATAACTTTCTCCAAATTTTGTCTGTTTTTGTTTGAAAATACAATGGGGGGAAAGAGAAAAAAGGAGAAGGGGGAAAGAGAAAAAAGGAGAAGGGGGAAAGAGAAAAAAGGAGAAGGGGGAAAGAGAAAAAAGGAGAAGGGGGAAAGAGAAAAAAGGAGAAGGGGAAAAGAGAAAAAAGGAGAAGGGGGAAAGAGAAAAAAGGAGAAGGGGGAAAGAGAAAAAAGGAGAAGGGGGAAAGAGAAAAAAGGAGAAGGGGGAAAGAGAAAAAAGGAGAAGGGGGAAAGAGAAAAAAGGAGAAGGGGGAAAGAGAAAAAAGGAGAAGGGGGAAAGAGAAAAAAGGAGAAGGGGGAAAGAGAAAAAAGGAGAAGGGGGAAAGAGAAAAAAGGAGAAGGGGGAAAGAGAAAAAAGGAGAAGGGGGAAAGAGAAAAAAGGAGAAGGGGGAAAGAGAAAAAAGGAGAAGGGGGAAAGAGAAAAAGGAGAAGGGGGAAAGAGAAAAAAGGAGAAGGGGGAAAGAGAAAAAAGGAGAAGGGGGAAAGAGAAAAAAGGAGAAGGGGGAAAGAGAAAAAAGGAGAAGGGGGAAAGAGAAAAAAGGAGAAGGGGGAAAGAGAAAAAAGGAGAAGGGGGAAAGAGAAAAAAGGAGAAGGGGGAAAGAGAAAAAAGGAGAAGGGGGAAAGAGAAAAAAGGAGAAGGGGGAAAGAGAAAAAAGGAGAAGGGGGAAAGAGAAAAAAGGAGAAGGGGGAAAGAGAAGGGAGAGAAAAAAGGAAGAGGAGAAAAAAAAAAAAAAGAAGGAAAGTTAAAAGTTGTAAATAAAGAGAAAACCCAGGCGGCCAGTACCAGAACAAGAGCACACAGTCTCAGGCTGCACCAGGGGAGGTTCAGGCTAGATGTTAGGAAAAAGTTCTATACAGAAAGAGTGATTGCCCATTGGAATGGGCTGCCTGGGGAGGTGGTGGAGTCGCCATCATTGGAGGTTTTCAGGAGAAGACTTGATGGGGTGCTTGGTGCCGTGGGTTAGTTGTTTGGGTGGTGTTGGATTGGTTGATGGGTTGGACACGATGATCTCGAAGGTCTCTTCCAACCTGGTTTATTCTATGTATTCTATGATTCTACAATGGCTAGACCCATACAGTCCAAATTTACACCTCCTTACACCTCAGACTACGGTCCCCTGCACTTAAAACAATGCAATTCTGACTTTCCTTGTCACTGGCAGTTTTTTTTGTGGAAGTTTTTCCATAGAAAGAAAACAAATGTATAATATAAAGAGGCTACCACAGTACTCCTCAGAAGGTGAACATGCGAAGGATCTCCCATGGTTCAACTAACCCACAAACTGTCAGCTCCTCTAGACAGCAGCACATACCTGCACCAGAATTGTGAAGGCCAACATGCAATTAAAAATAACCAGTGCTTTTCACAATTTCTCAGTTTCTATTATGTTCAGACATTTTGGTCACAGTTCCAGAAACATGTATGGGGATAATTAGAAGTGGTCTGTGCTCCTGTCTTGCTATAATAAAAGTAATTGGGCTATCTTATTAAAGACCTTTGAAGCTGACAATATGTTCCTGAGAAAACCACAGGATTTATCTTCAAAACAACTAGGTCCCACAAACCAGAAGATGAAACATACTGCCAGGGTTCAATTTGTAACACTCTTCCTATACTCCTAACAGAGTTACTGGATTTGTTACCCCAGTACAGATCACTGATGGGGTTCCCAGGTTCTGCAAGGTTTGCCATGCATATGCAGCTCAAACTGCTTTAAATGATTCCTTTTTCTTCAGCCTCCCATTTTTAATGAAATTAATCAATAAATTTTCCTTAGCACCCATATTATGCAAACTCTTCTCTCTAATCTTATGGTACCTCCCTAGCTTACAGTCACTTCTTACTAGAGATTACGGTTCACTGACTACTCCTAATATCACAGATAAAGAACATAGAAACAGGTTTATATGTTCAGATTATCCAAGTAATTTCTTATCTAAGTGTGATCCAGAAGGATCAAATCATAGCTTTAAGCTAATGTTTGCAAAGAATGTTTCCCCCAACGAGTGGTTACTGGAGTTCAGCCCCCAGGATTCCAGATCAGCAGAAATTACACGGCCCACAAAGGAGACAACTTCCCACCTACAAGGCATAAAAGACCCTCAATTGCTTGAAGGAACTTGTGTAGATCATATCTGAACTAGACAATAGCATTTCCATACTTGCAGCTCTTTAATCCATGAAACTGATAAATCTAAATCACAGAGAGAGTGATTGCCCATTGGAATGGGCTGCATGGGGAGGTGGTGGAGTCACCATCATTGGAGGTGTTCAGGAGGAGACTTGATGGGGTGCTTGGTGCCATGGTTTAGTTGATTAGGTGGGTTGGATGCGATGATCTTGAAGGTCTCTTCCAACCTGGTTTATTCTATGTATTTCTATGTACCTGCAGAGCATTGAACCAGATGCCATACCCTTCTTTAAGGAGTGTAACAAGCAGAGACTTGCATGTGGTTCTCTAAGCAACACCAAAGATAGGATTGCCAAAAGCAAGCCCTACCTAAACTTGCTAAAAGGAATTTCCAAGGCCTAAACCATGAAACTATCTCAAGGTTCAAACCAGAGATTTTACAAGCCCAAGAGTACCAGGCTCTTTTGTTAGCAAGGAAACACATTTGCTATTAAAGTCCATCATGTTGAAAGCCTGATTTTGCCCCAGTTCTGAACAATTTAAAAATCTTCTTATGGCACAAGGGAGAAAGCTAATTCTTTGATACAGGCATTCTACATGAGCTTGAGCAGAGTACCACAGCACCTTAGCTCCACATCCACACAGCAAGGTCTGCCCGTGAAAGAGGTGTTAGAGACTGTGTCTGTCATGAGCTCTGACATATAAATAGCAAAAACAGAAAAGAAGAAAAAAATACAAGTGCCAAGGAGAGCAGTGAATCATCACCTTCATGATAAAAAGCAGAAAGGGCAGTATACCAACTGCCTAACCATCACTGAACCTGAACAGCTATGAGGCTGTAAAAATTTTGCCCAACCTTGCTCCAAGAAGTGGGTTGAAATCTCTTCAGCTTGGGACACTTCTGTAACTTTGGTCCATTGCACAAACTGCAGAGAACAAACCTACACTGGTGGAGAGATGTAGTGGAGGCTCCATGAGATTTTCCTCTACCTCTAGCTTTATTTAATTCCACAAAATCCCTCAGGACTATTGTGAAGCACCTACCACACAAAACTGTTCCAGGGATAACTCCTCAAAATTACAAAGGGGAGGCATTAGCCCTAACTCTGAATTATCATGCTTCACAAGCCATCTAAAATTAATACTTTTAACTTCCCTGTTTATGTAATCAAAATAATGTTTTGTAAGTGTTTCAGCTAATTAAGAGCTTAATTTGCCCAATTTCACACTTTGGCTTTCATTATAGAAAGTGTCAATATAATACAGGAATTGGAATGTCATGTCTATTGATCATATTTATAGACAAACATTCCCTCCCCTCCCCTTCTCAGAAGTCAATTGCAGCTTATCTTCAAAGGGTCAACATCTAGGTGATGAGATGTTACAGACTTCTAGCAGCATGTTGCTGCCATTCAAAAACAGCCTCAAATGAAGATCAAGGCTGAATACATTAACTGTAGGTGTTTGCCTTCTTGGAGAACATAAACCCACAGGAAACAGAGTAAAGAGAGCTTTGCAGGTTACTTAGAATGCTATTCTTAAAGCAACACATATTCCTGGGCATTGGCATTGTATTTCCACTGGCACACACAGGAGCACAACGCAGCTCTTCACCACAGCACAGCACCATTAAATAGAAAACCCTGCCATGAAAGGGCAAAGGGTAATGGCATCAGTGTGGGCAACCCATGCTCAGGTAGTGTTCAACTATTATCTCCACTTTAAGCAGGCTGAAAATATGCAAATCCAGTCAGCACTCTCTTTTGAGATAAAATTGTCAGATTTATGGATCTTTATGGTATGTGTCTAGTCTTGCAGAACTCCATGTTCCTCCACCCCATCTGTAATATAAACTGCTTTTAGCCCACATTAATACAATGTGTTACTGGGTTAACTTCTCACATTCTGTATAAGCCAGGCAGCAGATCGATACTCAGCTATGCTGAGGGGAAAAAAATAAAATCATTATGTTAGCATCCTGTTTAAAAACACAGGCACCAAGAGGATAAACCTGATGCACAGGCACTGTTCCATCTGGATGCATATGTAGCTTACTGCTTTTAAATACATCAAAAGGGAGGTTGTAGCCAGGTGGGGGTTGGTCTCTTCTCCTGGGCGGCCAGCAACAGAACAAGGAGACACAGTCTCAAGCTGCATCAGGGGAGGTTTGGGCTGGATGTTAAGAAGTAGTTCTTCATAAAAAGAGTGATTGGCCACTGGAATGGGCTGCCCAGGGAGGTGTTTAGGAAGATACTGGATGGCACTTGGTGCCATGGTTTAGTTGATTAGATGGTGTTGGATGATAGGTTGGACTCAATCTCAAAGGTCTTTTCCAACCTGGTTAATTCTATTCTATTCTAAAAGCAGCTCTCCTTCCAGGAATCATACAGACACAGCCTTTGATACACCCTACACCAAATCATCCTCAACTCAAAAAAGCTTCTCTGTTTCTCATGAAAAGTTCTTTCAATTAAAAGTTCACAGAATCACCAAGGCTGGAAGAGACCTCAAAGATCATCAAGTCCAACCTGTCACCACAGACCCCATGACTAAACCATGGCACCAAGTGCCACGTCCAATCCTCTCTTGAACACCTCCAGGGATGGTGACTCCACCACCTCCCTGGGCAGCCCATTCCAAGTTTCCACCCTTTGTATCAACTCCCCAACCATATAATTCCTGTGGTAAAATCACAGCTTTGCTATTCTAAATTCAGTGCTGTTTTCATGACAGCACTTGCTAATGACACAAGCTCAAGTTTGTAACTTTGCATTGGATCAAGAAGAAGTAAGAAGATTTAAGATAGACTTTAGAACCAGTAACAGTAAACTATAAATCAAAAAAGGAAGCAGCCATGTGGAAAAAAAATTAAAAAGCATAAGCTTTTCTATTATTTGAGGTTGCCTAATGTTAAAGTGTCCTTTGAAAAATCACTAACTGAGCATTTAGGGGTTATGTGACCCCGAGATTTACTTTTCAGTCAAAAAAGCATGTATCTACCTGCATCAGAGCAGTGGCACTATAACCTAGCACAAAGAGATGCAGGCCTGTTTGCCTCAAAAGTAAAAGAAAACTAGAACAGCCACACTGGCCTCTTCCCATTGTTCTCCCAACCTACCACATAAGAAAAAGAAACTGATGCCATGCCCCACAGGTCAACAAACTTGAGCTCTGTGAGACGATAATTGCAGAGCTGAGATTCCTCTGAGACACCTTGCCTGCAGCTCAGCAAAGTTTAAATCAAGAAAACATCAGCTTCAGTGTCCCAGCTGACCTTCGACTAGTGTGGACCTGAAGAGAGAAAGAAATGGTCTCTCAGAGAGAAGCTCCAAAGCACATTTCACTTTTGCAGTATCACTCATCCGAAGAACTGGTTTGCAAATATAACACAGGACTCAATGCTGCTGCTCTTATATGTGTTCAAGCTCTTCTCAGTTTCACAGAAGTCAATGTTAAGTCGACAGCAGTAAGCAAATTGCACAAAGACGTTACTACTTACTACTTGTCAGATACTGAGACAAGACTGTAGAGCCATCCTGTTAGCACCTGCAATGAAACTCTTGTTTTAAGGGGTTTTACTGCTGCAGTTTTTCATTCCCTCCCACTACACTCAAGTGACTTGGCACTTTGTTTCTGTTGAGCTCACGCTACCGTAGATGCCTTCGCCACCACGTTTCATCATTCCACCACCCCAGTTGCCAGGACAACAGGATGAAGCTTATCTGTACTGTTTTCATATTTCCAGGTTTTTGTTGCCATAACAACACAATCATTCAGGCTTTCTACAAACCCAGGTACTTTAAGCCACATATTCTCAAGGACGTAGGATACACCACGTGCGTGTCTTCATGAGAGAAGAGATTTGTACAGGCAATTCGTAAATTAATCTATTTTTTTTCTGAAGGGGGGATTTTTCACTCACAAAAGTGAAAAGTTGACATCAATTGCTAGAGGCAGACTGCTGAGACATCTGAAGCCTGGCCTTTAATAACAGCCAGAGTAATATAGCGCGAGGCCACTTCCGAACGGGGAGTCCCCACAGTGTCAGATTGTGTCAAACTGCACAATTGTTATGTGATGTGAGTAAGTGTCCATACGTGTTTCACCCAGGCAGATCTGAATTAGACGCTAGATGCAATCCTCTGGAGTTTTAACCCAGTGGCCTCCCCATTATTACCAGCATCACAACCATGCAGCTTTGTGTTTGAAGGCCCATTTCAATTCTGTAATTCGAGCTGCTGTTGCAGATTCCTTTTCAAACTCTGACCCTTTTTGCTTTCAGGTGACTGCATTTTGAACTTTTATTTACAGGAAGTGCACATTCATAAGACTGGTGAGAAAATGTTACACAAACACAGCATGCATAAGACACAAAACAGTGATGGCTATGAGGGGTATCGGCTAACATGGCACCGTAACTTCATTACACCCTCATTTATGTACTTCACTAATGAGACAAGCACAGGTGTCCAACACGGTCCCTCACATGAGATGAATAACAATAATACAGTCCAACCTGCTTTAGCCATGCTTGGTATCCAGAAGATATAAGTTGGAATCCATCTTTTGGCATGTGAATTCGGGGCTAGGAGAGAATAGACATAAAGAGAGACCTCCTTTTACACTGGGACCTAGCTAACCTACGTCTAAATCCTGGAGCATTTTAAACAATGCCAATTTTTTTAAGCCACATAGGAAGGTTTAATCCCCAGATTAGTTCTTGTTTACTCCTCTGATATTAGCTGGTTTAGCAATGCTTTTTTAATAAAACCAACATAGTTTTTATTATTTCCACACCGTCAGTATACATAGGTATAAAATTTCCACACAAACACACAGCCTCTGTGGTGGGTGCACAAGAAGAGACCAATGCTCATTAATGCTTTTGCCACTACATAAAGCTATATGGTGTCAAAACAGCAGCAGTCAAGCTATGAGAATGTTTCCACAGTCACCATCCCGAACACAGTCAGACCAGACACTGGACAACATGAAAAGATTAAGGAGAATCACAGAAGAGGTGCAGCCTGAATGCCTCACAGGAAACTATACTCACACACTGCCATAAATTATGCCTCAAACTGACAGGCAAATATAATCTCCTCCCCATTTATTGTTTACATGCTTTATTGGGCTGAAAAAAAAAAGACAAGATACCCAATTGCTCTGGAAACAGAAACACATACAGCGTAACTTACGGCTAGAAAAATGTACGCAACAACAAAGTGAAAAGCTGCCTGTACTGACATTCATTTGCAGTTCAAAAATATTCTCATAATCAAGTGGTTTCACTTGTTCCCTCTCATTGTTCTCCCTCCTGCCCCACCCCCCAAAAAAGAAGATGCTTAGAGATTAAAATGACATCTACGCGACGGGATATCTGCAGACAGAAAGTCCAGAGATCTTTCTTACTGTGGAAAATTACTTCTCAATCTCTTTCTTCATTCACTGTACTTCCTGTCCAAACCAGTGGATGTGTGCTCTTTCTGGAAGGCTGGAAAAAAAAATATCTTACTCCTTTATAGATTGGCTCTAATTCCAGGTGAGTCTACCCCTATTTGTTCTTCTGTGAACGCAGTATTTAGTTTGTACCAATTGTATCCATCTTGATACTCCTAACACTATAAAATAGTTGACTGAAGAGGAAGTGTGTCACCACTTGATGACAAATCTCCACAGCTATGGTGGTAAGGTACTCCAGCCCTGGAATTCTAAATTAGGCAAGAATTAGAACAGACTAAAATCTTGCCTCTGAAGAGAAGTACACATACAGGGTTTTACAATACACTTTGAACATTAGTTATTTTTGCTTCTCTCCAGTTTGAATTTAAATCCTCCTAAATCTTCCAAAGCAGTAGTAAGATTATGCCCTGGCGTCCTTGCCAGTAATCTCAGTTAAACATGAATTTTAATAACCACCATTGTGCTGATAAATTAAAGTCAAGTATATCTGGTTACTGCATTCACCTGCTGAGTTTGGACTTGCAATGCTTAACACATTAACAAACTATGTTTTAGGGGACTTCTCACACAGCTAGAAGCATCGTGCTCTGAGACCTAATCCTTACTTCAGCACTAACTTCATGGGTGGTTAGTCTCTCTACTACTGCAAAATGAGGACAACACTCATTTAACCCACCTCACAGGTTTGCTGAGAGGAACTGCTGACATTTCTATGTGCTTTGAAAATGCAAGAAACTCTATGAAGTGCTACATATCTAGCAAGAAGACCACAGAAAACCACATTTTGCTTCAGGCACAAGTGCTTTGGTTGCTCTTTCAAAGTAGCACAACGCAGTATACCTATCAATACCAAGAAAAAACCCCTCCATAATCAAGCAGAAATCATCTTTTGAAATCAGTGTCAGGAGTAAAGAAACCTGAACACCAGTCTTGGATCTGCCCAGGTCCACACAAGAAATTGTGAAAAATTACTTCATTTCTTTCTGCCACCTAACCTACAAATTAAAGGGTAACAGTCAAGCTCTCTCTTAGGACTGGCAGGCTGCTTAACATTTGCAAAGCCCATTGGTTCTGTGCAATTGATTTATATTAATATATGTAATATATTAATATATTGTATTTTTATATATATAAATAGACAGCATTCTGTGTAATTGATTTAGGACACCAATTTAAACAACTTAATTTGAAGATCCTGGTCCTGCAAATACATTAGTATATTAACAGATCTATTGCCTTCCACAGGATTACTCTCTTAGAGAAATGTCTCCAATATCAAAGATAACACTGTATTTCTATTTAGACAGCTCTTACCAACACAAGTTCCGTGTGACTTCAGCAAGGTTGCGTATTAGCACTGGAAGCATTCAAGGTTTCTAGCAGATTAGCAGCAACTGAAAGCTCAGTTTATTTTTCAGTGCTGACAGGTTACATATACAAATAGGAGAAAAGTAAGACCCATCACTCAGCCCTCAAAACCATATTTGCAAAATCCTCCCAGTGAGGAGTGTCTGCTTTACATTGGACAAATCTGTCCTCATCAGAGAAGTTCTTCACAGAGAAAGTCATTCATCATTGGAATGGGCTGCCCAGGGAGGTGGTGGAGTCACCATCCCTGGAAGTGTTCAAGAGGAGATTGGACGTGGCACTTGGTGCCATGGTCTAGTCATGAGGTCTGTGGTGACAGGTTGGACTCGATGATCTTTGAGGCTTCTTCCAACCTTAGTGACACTGTGATACTGTGATATGTCACTTACCCACATACTGCTGCGTAAGGCATTAAAGTGTGGTACTTGCACAAGTGAGCCCCCATTCACATCATGGACAGGAACAAGGGACTTACTTAAAGTCTCACAGATTCACCACTGGCTAAACTTTTACAACCAAACTCAGAACTCACATGTGCTTGGCAATTTAAAAAGTGAAGTAAAAATGACCCTGTTCCACCAGCCTTTAAAAGGTGTGGGATGCAGGCAACTGCCTTGTTTGAAAGTTGTAGTTTCGTTAATCAACACTTCCACAACTGCGATCCATTCAAGGCCCTTCTATGAGCAATACAATTAATTGCCTCCTTCTGTAAGAATGACTCATTCCTGTATTTTCATGGGAAAACACCGTTTATGCTCATGTTTCAATACAATTCATAAGCATAATCTTTTCTCTTGGCATCTGTTCCAGCATTTTCCATGACGAAAAGTCAGGCTGCTAAGGTAATTTCACTCGCTTTTTCAATAGCCACAACAGGGTTTGTTTTCCTCCAGCTGTAACTCTGGAAGCACTTTAACTGCTAATTTATGTCATGCTATTTTTTGGAAATTTCACATTTTTATCTAAGTGACTAATTTGTAATATAATATAACTCTGTCTACTTCCTTTGCCAAGACACTCACGTTTACTGTCAAGGACTTGTTTTAAAAAGGAGCCTCCCATCACCACATGTGGCTTATTTCACAACCATCAGCAACTTATTCAGAGTTCTGACATGCAATTTTACTTTGTATACAATGCCTACCTTCTCTTTAGTCTCTTTGGTGGCCACAGAACTTGTCATCTCTCTATTACCCATATATTAAAATTATTTCATACCTTGCAATTGCCTGTAAACCCATGAGCCAGAATAGCTTGCTTTGCTCATCTTTTATTCCTGCAACCCCTGACTTGTTTTCTTTTAGTAATCTACTCTTCCATTTTAAATCCATTTGATTTCTGCTGTCCCTAGCAAAGCCCAGAGCAACAGAATGATGCCTGAGAACAAGTCAGTAATTTAAAATTCAGTGGTACCCTCTTCCCTTCCCTCCCCTACAAAGGCTGATTTTTAGAGGACATTTAATTACAGGCCTGAGTTCCTATTTTCTAAGCCTAAACACAACCCCTGAAGGCTTACAATATTTGAGTCACAGCTGGAGCTGTGGTTACTATACAGTTTAAATATCAGCCTCTTTACTGTGCAATTTGTTTTGAAAATCAAATCAGATGCCGTGTCATAAACAAGTGCTAATTAAGTACTGAGCGGAAATTGGGCTTTTCTGTGCAAGAAGGGTTCTTAAATATCTGCAGATTCACTTCCATAAGAAAGGATAAATATGTCAAGAATGATAATTACAAAAGGAAGCCTACTACGGTTCTTGTGAGGCAGTACTGCTGCTTCGCCATTTCACCTCCTTCCATGTAAGAAGAAATGGGGGGGGGGGGGGGGGGGGGGGGGGCAGGAAAAGTTGAGACCTGTATGAAATATATAGGTACTAAGGATCTTGGGAATCTGATCACATAACCCATAATGCTTCCTTTTCCCTCAGAGAGGGCACTCGCTCTGGTTTCCATCACATAGGATTTAAACAGGCAAGCTCAACCCATCTCTCTCTGTCAGTGCAAAGCAGTAGTGAAGCTACTTACATTTTCATTTCCTTTAAGTTATGATCTACACGCAGTATTTATTTGACGACACCACTGCATTCATTAGGTGTAACACCCTGTTTCATAAATATTGAGTGAAGAACAGGAATAATGCATTTTAATATGCTGAAGGTTGCCTCTGAGTAACAATATTCACGACTCCATTAACTAACAGGCTCTCGGCTACAAAGGCGGAATTAGATCTGTCAGTCACTGACATGGAAGGGCATGGCCAGTTGCACTGAAGATTGTCCAGTTGAGATGACTTCCACAGCACAGGAAAATATCCCCTGTGGCCTAAAACTTCTTAATGAGTTTGGATGCATTGCAGCAATAAATTGAATTCCTCCTATAGAATATACAACTTCATGGCCCAAAGAGGTACCTTAATCCACTGCCCAAAGCAGTACTCAAAACAAGGCACAGTTAGATTTGTGAACACAAATTCACCAAAGCCAAAGATAAGGTTTCAAAATCCTTCCTTACTATTATGAGAGAAAACCATGAGCTCTCTGACTCTAAAACCAGAAGCTATTAATATTTCGGTGTGTCCTTGCTGAGATTTTGTAGAAGGAATGAACAAACCCCGAGTCAGTTGACTGTCAGGTCTCACAGTTTGATACAAACTCCTTCAGAAGGGAGCAGCACTCTCCCAACAGTAGGCTCTAACTGCCTGCAAACTTAATGAATTCACCCCACACGGAGTCAATTCTCACTCAGTTCTTAAGTGATTCTGTTTGGAGTATGTTGACCAAGATTTGCCCCAAACCAGCTCCCACTGGAAAAAGTCTATTTGTGTTCCTTGATGGATAAAAAGACGCAAGTTTATATATCCTGGAAGAGCAGCAGCTGCCAGGAGAACTACTTTTGTAATATGAAACACCTGGAAACCTTCTTAAGCATTCACAAGAATCCTGCACTACAGTATTCAAAACCAAATGGAGATCTGTGACAGCACTCCATTAATCTCTGGACAAAGTAAAAACAAGCTCTGCAAACATGCAGTGTAAAGAGATCCTCTTCATGCCCATAAGTAAAAACATGCTTGATTTCACAACCACTTGACATTTTCAATATGAAATTCAAGTCCTATACACAGCCTCCTTCAAGACTGGGAGATCTGAGGTGAAGAGAATCTACACTTCTCATGCTACTGTCTGAACTTGTGCCAGGTTAAGTATCCAACAAGAACAGTGGCATTCACAGAGCAAGCATTAGGTATAAAACAGAAGCTGGAAGCTTGTACATTGGAGCTGATGTCTTTTAAGTGTCATGACTCTTTTTTGTACGTTTATAGCAAAGTCAGAACGCTCACATGGATTCTAATTCTTCACTGAAATTCAGAGCATCAGGATAGAAAATTCTGTGCTTGTGAAAAAAAAAAAAAAACAGGAAAGGTGAACAAAAATCAAGAAGTCTGGAGAACTGCAATCTCTGTAACTAACAAAAGAAGCTACAGTGATGACTTTGACCCTTCTGATCTCCTGCTTAATTTTAGGTAGCTGACCAAAAAAAGCCTGCAAAAGGGATGGGTTACAGGTCTGTGCCAACTATCCTGGAAGGAAATCTGCAGTTCACAGATTTAGCAGATGCATTTGTAAGAGGAATATTTATTTATTTATTTCTCTTATGAAATGGAAATGCTTTCAAGAGCAGACTCCAGCACTCAACCACCACATTCTCTGCATAGCTAGTGAGCTCTTGTCTCCGAGCAGACTCCAGCACTCAAACCAAACAATGTCCTCTTCAATAAAACAACCAAAAAAACTTTGGGTTTACAGAAATGGCCATTCTATCCCAATTCATCTCTTTCTCAGAAAGCACCATGCTACAATTACAATGTGGGACTTCTTCATCCATTTTAAGTAACTCAGAATCCCTAATTGCCCCAAGTATTTACCAAGATGTATTAAATTTCATTTCCTGACCTAAGTGCCCTGTACTGAGTTCAGCTCTATGGGGCAGTTCTCAAATCCTTGAGACTAGCACAAGATGCAAAAGCTCCTTTGCTTGGCTTAACTAGAGGGAACTCCTCCTTAAAAAAATAAAGTACCAAAGAAGCTTCCTGTCTCAGAGGACTATGAATGAAGCAGAGGCAACAGAAGAGGTTGAAGATACCTAGTGGAAATCCACCAATAGGATGCCCAAGCAGACCAAGTATCTCTAAGAAGACTAACCAGAATGAGTCTAAGATGTGGCATAAATGACTGGCAAACCCTCCAAAAGAAACAAGTAAAAACCACACACACAAAAATGAAAAACAGCATGTCCTGTCTCCCAAGAAATGAAATCTACTGAGACTGATCACTATTGCCAAAACAAAGCAGTCACCACAGGAGGCATAAGTAAATCTACTCCCAATTTAGAACAAATTAGAATTAGTGCTAGACTAACCCAATCTTCTTCTTTAAGAAGATCACCGAAGTCCAGACAAATTAGAAGTAGTTAAGCATTTGATAGATGACATGTAGGAAGTTAGTAGTTAAAATGGAGAGGATTAGGATTAATACCAGAGTTGTAAGGAGGATAAGAAACTAAAATGGGTAGAGGATCACAGGTTATTTCAGAAAAAGACCCATCAAGCTTTACAGAGATTGAGCCTTGTTGAAATCCATTATTAATCTTGAAATTAATGTTAAAGTACTCTCACTAATAGCTGAAAAAAACCCACCAGGATTGCCATAGTGATTATGAAATTGGCTGAAGACAAATTTAAGAGACATCATAAGGACATAGGACACAGGATCCTGAAGATCTAGGTAACAGAGCCAACACAAGATGTCCATAAATTAAAAAGTAACATAATTTCCATGATAAACGAAGGATTCAGTAACTGACAAGAGGAAACAAGGCCCTAGGATATGCTACTCATTAGATAATGATGGTTCACCAATAAGATGCAGCCATGAGGATGGCAAATACTACTATAGGATACTGCATAAAGCAAAAGACTTCCAAAAGGGAGAAATTAGGATTGCTGCTTATGTACAAAGAATCAGCAAAACTTATCCTAGAATGCTCTGTATAGTTCTGGTCACTCGTCTTCCTGACTAGTCAAGTTTTTTAGCTGTTTATAAAGGTCTGCCAAGATGATCAAGATTACAGGAAACAACTTAGGACATAAATAAATAAAATAAAATGCTGGCTTGGCCTGACCAGATCTAGCTCAGAGGAGAATGTAACTGCTCACCACAAATATACACACAGGACCACAGGGGAGCAAGAAGAGCTACTTAAGATCAAGAACATCGGCACAAGAACAAATGAGAAGGAATTAGCTACAAATGATGTTAACCTGGAAAACAGGAACAGAGACTAGCTTTCAAAGTAGTGGAAAAGCTGTATAAAGTCACAGCAAAGAGAACTCTACTCATTTAAGAACTGCTTTGAGTAGCTTGCAAAAGAGACTAGAGTGCACTGTCTACCTGCATCAGCCTTGCACCCGTGTTCCACAAGACCTGTTCCAATTCCATGCAGAGTTGTTTCCTCTCACTTATGGACTCTGTAATGTTTTGCCTCTTACTTTAAGGTCAGTGAGATACAGATACATAAGAATCCCTTTGTCAGCAAAAAAGCTTTCAGGACATCTATGTTTGCTTATAAACAGCAGCTGTGACAAAGTACAAGAGCCACACACTTCACTGGAGTCGTCCCATTTAAAAGAAGGGGGAAATAAATAAATACCAAAATAAAATTAGCAGGGACTGCAGTTTATGTCCTTTCAAACCTATGAGCACCAGAAAACACCTTCTGCCAGATTTGAAGAGGGTGTTAACATTGTTTTGCTTCGTTCAGAAAACTGCTGAGATGCTTCCAAGCCTCATCTTCTAAAACAGGAACAATCCATCATTTCTCAAGACTACACCCACTTCTCATTGTTCTAATTTGCAGGAGATGAATGATAACTGGCTGCATTTCCCAGTCCCATTCAGAGCATTGGCATATAAGAAGGGCACTGAATAGACCCAATGAACAACCCCCCCTGGATAATTGCCAGCATCTTCCTAACAGACAGAATTCGAGGCCAACTATCCATAAACTAAAAGCAACTCCCACATAAACACTGCTCCATTCTGCATCACTGTCCCAATAAATTACAAATGATGTGTGTAGAAAGGGAGAGTGACTACATTGTATGACGGACTTTCACGCTAGACCATTCTTCTCTGCAACAACTGGAGACTGTTTTGATTGCTACAAAGGCAGGCCTGGAAACATTGAAGATTTTCTTTTCTAGTCAGAGTACAGTCCAGCCCTGCTTTGTATCCAAGCAAAGACAGTCATCACTTTTCTCCCCAGTATTTAATCCATCCTTCTGTATTTGGGGGGAAAAAACCCAAACAAATCACAATCTGTATTAACTACATCCTTAGCTGGAAACATCAGGAGAGAGCACCCTTCAAACAAACTTGAGAGCATCCACATGTAAGCACAAAGCCAGATGATAGAAAAACCACACCAGAGTTCTACACTAGCTGGTATCTCCCAAACTCCCTTTATACAATTTTCTGGTTTGCTCCAAGTGCTTCTGAAGATGGTCTGTCTACACTACAGTTAGAAGGACACTTGTTACTGCTCTGCTAACATACAACTCCTGCCCCTGTACACTGCACTGGTTAGGCCACACCTCAAGTCCTGTGTCCAGTTCTGGGCCCCTCAGTTTAGGGATGTTGACTTGCTGGAGTGTGTCCAGAGAAGAGCAACGAAGTTGGTGAGGGGCTCAAGCCCTATGAGGATAGATTGAGGGAGCTGGGGTTGCTTAGCCTGGAGAAGAGGAGACTCAGGGGTGACCTTATTGCTCTTTACAACTACCTTAAGGGAGGTTGTAGACAGGCAGAGGTTGGTCTCTTCTCTCAGGCAACCAGCACCAGAACAAGAGGACACAGTCTCAGGCTGCACCAGGGAAGGTTTAGGCTGGAGTTTAGAAGAAAGTTTTACACAGAGAGAGAGTGATTGCCCATTGGAATGGGCTGCCCAGGGAGGTGGTGGAGTCACCATCACTGGAGGTGTTCAGGAGGAGACTTGATAGGGTGCTTGGTTGCATGGTTTAGTTGATTAGGGGGGTGTTGGATGATAGGTTGGACACAATGATCTTGAAGGTCTCTTCCAACCTGGTTTATTCTATTCTATTCTATTAACTGCACTTGAGAATTTCTCCATTCCTTCATAGTATGTCCATGCAACTTTCCCCTTCTTACTATAGGATGAAGGAAATTGTATCAGCACTAAGGCTCTTTGCTTCTGCTAGTCCAAACTGGTTATTCCACTGGAGTCTGCCAAGAGGTTGCATAGTTCCTGCTCACAGACTGTAAACACTTCTGTCCTTCCCTGAGGAAGGCTGGAAAGACCCCTTGTTGTTCTTCCTCATTCTCTCCTTCCTGCTGCTCTCATCAAAATGAATGCAGACACCCTACTTCAGTAGTGTTGGGGGGGGGGGGAGGAATTAAATTGGATGTTTCTCCATTCTTACTATAGAGAAGGACTTGAAGCAGCTAGAGAGCACAAAATTACAACTGGTCATTTGTTTCCAAGCAAAATTACCGGTGGGAAAGTGAAACAATTTACGACTGCAAGTCTTCACTGCCACTTCTCAAAACGTTCAGCCATCGCAGCTAGCAAATTGGGCTGTGCACAAGCAGCTGCACGCAGGCTGAGCACCCATTGGTTAATGGAGCCACAGAACTTGCAGATGAAAGGAGAAAAGGAAAAAAAAATGAATTTTAATGCAGTTTTTAGAAATACTTGTCATGGCTGCAGCACTGCCATTTAGTGAATGGGACCGATTTCTCTCTCGGTAGGGGATGATATTTTAATGATGTAACAATGTACTTCCCAGAAGAAAGACAAGCCTCATGAGGCAGATTAAAACTAAGAATATTCAGATCCCATTAAAAACAGACAGTTTCAAGCCATTTTGAAAATTAATTTTGTTTAATGATAAAATGTGTTATTTTAACAGGTGGCTAGCCAATTGTAAAATTAACCAATACATGGTCAGAAGCACGAGGTTAGCTATTAGAAGAACAGGTTTGGTTTTATCCTGCCTTCTATTATCAGTGTACTGCACAACCCTACACAAATTCTTCCAGTCCCTGATCCCAGCCAAACTTCTGAGCTTCAGCTTTCTTTTTCTGCAGAGCAGGGGTAGTATTTGATCCTCAAGACCTCAGATAAAGAACCATTAGAAAGCATCGTTGTTTAACAAGCAGGACACACTTAAATGAAACTCCCAGGATTGTTTTATTTTCAACAGTTTCCATGGGATCAACAAGCTTTCCTCTGCACTAATCAGCATCCTGTCAAGAAAACAGTTTCATGTTTGATTGCTTATTAATTGTACTTTGAGCACTTGCTATTTAGCTGCAGCCACTGGACTCTGCTCTGCTGCAACTAATTTTCAGTTTCCACAGCTAAATGCACACTGGATTCAGTCCTCCTGTGCAAAATAACTTAAAATATATAAACAATACGCCTTGTTGAGCAGCTCTTGAATTGCAGGAAAGATGAAATGGGAGAGACTGAAGACAATATTGAGAAACACAAGGTAAGTTTGTCGCCAAGAACAGTTTGAAGTGTTACACAGATCTCACCAGCACACACGGAAGTCGGAGATGACACCACATAAGCAGACAAGGAAGTGAGGAACCAGCTCATTCCATCTGCATTGTTGAATTCAGCATGAAAATTTTTATACAACACCATCAAGTTGCTTGGTTTGCTGGTTTCAGTCTTACACGTGATCTGATCATTTATACCTTAAACACTGTTGCAGCAAGTGAATACTACAAGAAGTGGGTACATACAGATGAAGTATGTCAGTGGATTGCCTTCACTCAATTCTTAATGAAAATTCATAATTTGCAGGTACAAATTACTCTCCTTGTAGGAGAAAATAAGTACATTTGACTAGCAAGTCTTATGATGCAAACTACCAATACAGTAAAAGCAAGAGAAAACAAACAGTGGATGACCTTATTTTAGGAACAAATTCTTTACCATGAGGGTGGTGGAACCCTGGAACAGGTTGCCCAGGGAGGTGCGTGAGGCCCCATCCCTGGGGATATTCAAGGTGAGGCTCAAGAGGGCTCTGGGCAACCTGATCTAGTTGAGGATATCCCTGCTTACTGCAGAGGCAGTCGGACTAGATGACCTTGAGAGGTCACTTCCAACCCAAACCATTCTGTGATTCTATGGTTCACCTTACAAGGACATCCAGTCAACATTTGCACATCAGGAAATACTTTCTGATCTCCATTTGAAATGTTTTTACAGCATTAAGGGAACTTTAAATGAGATCAGACCATGAAGTTTCCTGTTTCTTCTGACATTTAACATCAAGTCTCAGTTCATTATTTCTGCTACCTCAGTAGCTGCTAACACTGAAAATAAACAAGAAAACAAAGTAACTTTATATTTGCATCTCTTTTATGGCCCAGAGATCAGAATTTGGTTGGCCACTGGAAATACTCCAGAGACCAACATTTCATTTTTCCTTCATTAGGGGCCTCTTAAGGAGGTGATCTCAAACACTGCACGTTCCTACCTGGCCTCTGGAGATAATACACAAACACAGGATAATTTTATTTCCTGCCTCTGAGATCTTCTTTGCCTCCTCCTTATCACAAATGACTTCAGAATATTGAGAATATCCATGCCACTGCACATATCTTGTGCCTTCCAAGGTTTATTTAGGAAACCCTCTGCCTAACCAAACTTTGTGGTTAGAGCAGTCCGCTTTATCTTACTAATGAGAATGATAATTTAGTACCAAATACTCATGAGGAATTATAGCTCTGCTGACTGGCAAATAATTTGCCAAGGCAGATTAGTTTAGCTGCATGAAATAAATATCCACCTGCACATACTAGCACTAATCAGGGCGTGAAATTAAACTTTTTATTCAGTGGGAAATAACTGCTGCAAGGCGGCGATTTAGCCTGGGAAGCAAATATTAAGGTCAGCCTATTCTCTCTGATGTTTATAGTATATATTACAGTGCAGAGAACATGGTGCAACAAATTCTGCTTTTTAAGTCTATGAAACTAAGTACTGCAGTGATGTGATAGCAAATTTGCCATTTGCTTTTCTAATTGCAAATATTTAATGGAGCAAAGTGGCTGAAAAGAAACACCGCCACAGAAGGGAGAGTGGAGTTACTGAGGTGCCAAAGGCCTGTACCAGGAGCAGAAGAAAAATCTCCAGCATAGAGTTTGGGGTAAAAGCAAATAAATCAACATTTGCTTTACAATATGGTAGGCCAAGCAAAGTCTTAAACTAAGAGGATGCTATTTCAGTTCCACTGGAAAAAAAATTAGTAAGCATGTGTTTAATATCCAAGCTGGATTTGCAGCCCTGAAACTCACTGCAATTCCAGCTATTTTACAAAGTTACTTTCATTGCCTTCATGCCACCCTGGCTTTGGATATCCAGGATCCTTTGCTACGATGACCACGACACAAATAGGTTATTAGGAAGACTGTAACATTCTCAAGAGTTTCAAAACAGCAGCTAATTCTTCAAAACCCCAGTCCTACCAACAGCATAAATCACGTAAGTTCAGTGCAAAGAGAACCTCTTTGAAAGTATAAGCCTTGTTCCATATATATATATATAAAATATACACACACAGAGGGTATGAAAAAGGTAAGGGGGGAGGAGGGGTGATTCCTAGCCTGTTATCCCTCAACTTCCAATTACACTGACTGTTCTGACTGTATTACCTGCCAGTTGTGTGGGAGTGCCTACAAAACCAAGAATACTAAAATTAAGGAACTTCAGGTGTTTTCTCTCATCAAACAAACAAGCAATAAAACACAGATGCATTTTTAAAGGCAACCAAAAGGTTTTGGCTCTCCTGTGAAACCGGAAGGCCAACAGGACTCCCTATAATCGTATCACCCAAAATGAAAAGGAGAATGGCAATTTGAGAGTGAAATGATAAAAAAAAGACCCTTGTGAAGTCTTCCTATTCACAAGGCAGGAAATTAAAGAAGTATGGGAAATTGATCAGTTCAGAGAAACTGAGAAAGCGAAACTTCAGGGCAATGAGGCTGGTGAGAGGCCTTGAGCACAAGCTCTACAAGGAGAGGCTGAGGGAGCTGGGATTGTTTAGCCTGGAGAAGAGGAGGCTCAGGGGAGACCTCATTGCTCTCTACAACTACCTGAAGGGGGGTTGTAGCCAGGAGGCAGTTGTTCTCTTCTTTCAGGCAACCAGCACCAGAACAAGAGGACACAGTCTCAAGCTGCACCAGGGGAAGTTTAGGCTGGAGGTGAAGAGAAAGTTCTTCATGGATAGAGTCGTTCACATTTGCAATGTGCTGCCCAGGGAGCTGGTGGAGTCACCGCCTCTGGAGGGGCACAAGAGGGGATTGGATGTGGCACTTGGTGCCATGGTCTAGTCATGAGGTCTGTGGTGACAGGTTGGACTTGATGATCTTTTAAGGTCTCTTCCAACCTCGGTGATACTGATGCTAATTCAATAAATATCACCCTGTTGCCTCCCAATCCATCCCAGACAGGATCCCAAACTGGTCAGGTACAGCTCCAAGCCGCGTTAATTAAACGCGCCTGAAGTCGTCACCAGTCCATTCAAGAAAACAGATGTTGCTTCATAGAGCTTTGATATTTTTCTTAAATACCCTTCAAAATGAGGAACGAAAAATATGAACTCTTATAAAAAGGGCTTTATTGTAATTTTATAGCGTATTACATACCTTGTAACAATCATTCTGCCAGGCGCGGATGTCAGTTTTATTCTCCGTCCCTTTTTTTTCCTGGCTATTTACAAGCTTTGGAAGAATCGTTCCTTAATTAAGTCTAAACATAGTTTTATATAAATGGATTCCTGGAATTAAAAACGTTCAGACTTAAGAAATGATTGTTACTGAGACTGTAACAGGCCGTAAAAAAAACCAGAATGCCACTTTAAACAAAGATTTCTCATTTTAATTAAAAAGATAATCATCAGAACATGCGAATACTTAACAGAACCATTTGAAGCCACTTTGAAGAAATATCTACTATTCTATGCAGGCATATGTAGCTTACTTTATATGACATTTAATCAAAGTCTCAGTTGAGCCCAGTGCACTCTACTGTATCTACAGTTTTAAACACTTTACTCGAACATGAAAGTTACTAATTGAGCACCTCGTTTCCAGCACTTCTGTAAATGGTTATGACAACAGAAGTCCCATATTCTTGAAGGCATGAAAACAGAACTCTGTAAGGCATGGATTTTGGGGAGGGTTTTCCTGTATGGTTTTGGGGTTGGTGGTGTTTTTTTGAGATAATGGGCACATTAATCTCTTCCTTTAGCTTGTGCATCAGTCTTCCACATGCTGTACTTTTCAAAGAGTGTCACTTTATCTATAGGATTGTAGAAACATGAAAAGGAGCTGAGGTGAACTGAGATATGTTCCACGCTAGTAAAACCTTTGGAATAGAGTAGAGTAGAATAGAATAGAATAGAATAGAATAGAATAGAATAGAATAGAATAGAATAGAATAGAATAGAATAGAATAGAATAGAATAGAATAGAATAGAATAGAATAGAATAGAATAGAATAGAATAGAATAGGTTGAAAGAGACCTTCAAGATCATCACGTCCAACCCACCATCCAACACCACCTAAGCAACTAAACCATGCAACCAAGCACCCTATCAAGTCTCCTCCTAAACACTTCCAATGATGGTGACTCCACCACCTCCCCAGGCTGCAGAACATTGGACTATGTAACTTAAAAATTCCTATTTTAAATCTAGGAACTGACTTTCATTCAAAAAAACCCAAACACAAACCTTTGAAAGATGACATGTAGCACGCATGACAAAAAACACTCATTCAGCAGCAAGAACAGTCTTCCCTAGTGAGCAGTGGCTTAGTATTGCATAATGCTAATACACAGTAATTTAATAGCAGAAATAAATTAGGCCTTCTTAAAATGTAGAGGTAAACTGAGTAGGCAAATGAAGTTAAATTACTTAAACCTTAAAGTATTTGAATATACACATTGTACCTGATCACAGACCAAGAAACTGGTAGCAGATACCAGCTAAATGTAATACTGTTTCACTGGCAAGTAATCAAGTCATACACCCACAATAAGAAGGTGACTTTGTTTTACTTCCACCAAAAAGTTACATATGAGCAGCAGAGTCCAGTATCAAATATAGATACTTTAAAGCAAGATGATTTCATTCATAACATTAACATTGCATGATGCCTCCACATGACTTTTTTTTTTTTTAATCAGACATTAAAAAACAAACAAACAAACAAAAAAAACCCAACAAATTGTCAGGCCTATCTTGACTGCTCTGTGCAACTCAAGAAAGCTGCTCAAACTCCGTGCCAAAAATTAGGTACTGTCACTTTTAAGTGGAAAAAGCATTATTTTCTGCATAATTACAAATCCACTACCACCTACAGGGCTGCTTTTCAACATTACGTGAAGCCTGCCACAAATCCACATCAAAAACAAAACTACAAAAGGCTGGAAAGTTAATAGGCCTTATGCCTCCAAATGATGCTTGAATATTTATCTATGATGGCAGTTGGGAAACTCCCAGGGAAAAAAAAATCACTAATTAATAGCAAAGCCCACCTCAACCCAAACTGCAATTCACCTAACAAAGAAGATGCACATGAAGCATATCATACACTTGGATGAATAAGGTAACACACTGTGAGTGATTCAGCATTAGCCGAGAGGACACAAGAGATGATCAGCTACCTCTGTGTAGATAATTGTACCAATGCCATTACTGCAGTACATGAACACTTCAAGGGCTAAAAGGCAGAAAACAGGGCCAAGCTGATGCTTGCAAATGATGCCCCACGGACCAACACAACCTACCTGTGCCACACCTCCACAAACATCAAAAGATCCCACCATGTCTGACAAAAACTACCTCATCAGCATAACTAAGAATCGTGTTCTGGAAGGACATGCACTAAATCAAAAGACTGAGATGTGCTAAAAAAAGCTTTTCTCACTCTCCTCTCAACCTGTAAGAAAAAAAAAAAACAAACAACAAAACATAACAAACAATAAAACAACAATTAAAAAAAAGGCTTAGAGCAGAGAGAGGGAAGCCACATCTTTCACTGCACTTTTTACAACCATTTTGCATGTAAGAAGCATTTTAATAAAACATTGAGGAGCTTGCTTTAGCTTTTAGCTCTCAGTGCAGCCTGATCTTGATAATTCCCTCTTTTATCTGGTGCTCTTAACAGGTCCATGCTCCTGTAAGAGCAGCTCTCTCACACACTCAAGGTCTTTCTCTAGTATCACAGAGCTTTATGGTTCAAGTGGAACACAGCCTGCCCCAAGATGAACAGTGATTCCCTGAGGTCCCAGGCCCAATCTTACAGATGATCTCTAACGCCTGGACTAAGCCTTTGGATGGGACTCTTAGTGCAAGAGGTGAAAAAAAGCAGCATAAGAGAATCAGTATAGCATGTTCACAGTACTGCCTGACAGAAACTTTTCAGGATATGAAACTCACTATCTAGAGGCAGGCTGTAATTACTAAGCTTGGCCAAACATATGTGCAACAGAATCTGTGACACTCCTTTGGCCAAATACACACCAAAGAGGGTAGTTTATTATTACTAATTGCTACCTTGCCTATCCTGGTATCCATAGCATTTTCACACTTCAGTGAGCTGAAACTCTATAAATCTGACAAACTTGGAGACTACTAGCAAAAGGGTCATAAAGTCTCAAGAGAAACAAGTTCTGCAAGAGTAAAAACTAGAAGCCAAACAAGTGTTTCGAAGCTAAATTAGAAACTAGAATTTGCAACCAGCATTTCCTCAGTTTCATTTTGGGCTTACATTCTGAAGGCCTAGTAGAATTGGTTCTTCTTGATGAGCCTAGATTTAATTCTGTACCACTGGAAGTATTAATCTAACACAAACTTTTAGCTAGTGTCATCAGTCATTTACATGACATCCTTAGAGAGAGGGGGGAAAAAACAACCAACCAGTTTTTGGCACTTGAAATTTACACTCAACTCAGTTGGCAACAATTTATTTTCTATTGTGATTTCTAGTTCTTATTTTTCTGGCCAAAACACAAATATCAACAAATGAAGAAAGAGAATCAAAGTACAATTTCAGTGCATCATGCCACAAATCTAAGTGAAACAGACACATCTGAAGAGCATCTTGGATGCAGTTAAGTACACCCAAGGCTGTTATCCACACCAAAGACCAACTTGCAAACCTAAGCAATGCTCTTCATGTATCACTGATACACCTGCAGCAGCAAGTCAAAGATTTTGGGTTTACCACTATCATAACAGAATGGAAGGATAAGCAAAATAATGCTGTGCAGTATAGAAGGATGGACTAAATACATAAATAAAGATAAAACTCCAAGAATTACATATCCACCCCTCCTCCCCCCAATACTAGTGGGCCCCTTCTGCCAGCGCTTGCCTCACTCGAGTTTAACTTCTGCTCCCAGATGACACCTGCAGCCTCCCTATTTCAACACAACGATACTTCAGGGATGTGAGGGCCCCGCTCCCGACACGTAGTGCCCCCCAGCAGGCAGCCCCCTTCCCACACCCCACGCCACTTCCGAGGCCCTGCTCCCCGCCTTCCCCTGACCGCAGAAAGAGCGGCCCCTTGCCAACCCGGCGCCCCTAGGCCCAGCATACCGTAAAGGCCCGGCCTCCCCCAGGGGTACCCTTCCATGCCCCGAGCCCCATCCTCCCCACCTCCGCCCCTCCACCATAGCCCCTCCTCATTCCTCGCTCTTGCTCCCCGGCTGCCCCTCCACACACACAAGTGCCCAGCCCCGTCGCGGCCCCTCACCATGAACTTAAGCGCCTTCTCCTGCAGGACGGCCTCGGCCGGGTCCATAGTCCTCCGCGGCCGGGGCCGGGGGCGCCCCTCTCCTCAGTGCCAGGCCGCAGCCAGCGCAGACAGGAACCTGCGCTGCCCCGCGTCCCCCACCCCACCTCGCCCCGCTGCCCGCAAAGCCCATGCGCCGCGCGAAGGCCCACGGGAAATGGAGTCCCCGGCCGCGAGCCGGCAAAGTCTCGATCCCTACAAGAAAACTACAAATCCCAGAAGGCCGCGGGGCGGGGGCACGCCGGGAGCCGGCTGGTGCTTGCGCTTGCGCTGTCCCCGGGAGAGGGGGCCGATGGGGGTTGTAGTTGCTGGGCTGTGCCGGTGCGACGGGAGGGCAGCGGCCGGGGGAAGGGGCGAGGGCAGCCCCGCCTCGCAGGGACGATTGGGAGCCATTCCCGGCCCCGGGGCTCCCCTAAAGAAAAATCACATAACCAGCCTCCCGTGGTGCTTCCCTGCCCCTACACTTACTCTTTTATTCCTTATAATGTTTCTATTTACCCTGAAAACTGGGCCAAGTCCTCTTTGCTGTAGCAAGCAGCAAGCAAATAAAATAAAATAAAATAATTTTTTTTTTTTTTTTAAATTGATCATCATTCTTCTAAGGGTAGCTGCACACAGACTGGAGGTTATTTTCCACATGCCCTCCCCCCCACCCCCCGTCATCCCTCTTTAATTTCTGTTGCACACCAAAAACAGACCGGCTCCCTCTTTGGCATCCATCCTTTCTAATCCTCTGGGGTTTGTTAAATTTGTATAACCTCTTTCTAGTTTCCCCTACGTTTTTCACAGTGTGCCCACACGCTGAAGCCACCTTGCAATGAGCAAAGAGACACCTCCTGTGTCTTTAGTTCTGATTCCTACACAGTGTGTCATCCAGTAAAACACTCAAGATTCTTTTCCTAGCTCCATTTATATATCTCACCCTGCATCTTAAGTGAGATACTCTGAATTTCTTCCTCTTTAGATGCAAAAGTGCTAGCCACACACATCAGCACTTGCTTGCTGACATGCAGCCCACTCTCGTGTTTGACCTATAAAGTAAAGCTTTGAGTCACAGGTATGAAGCTGTCACCTCCTGTGCACCATACACTTCCCTCCTTTTCTCCATACACCCCATCTACTCCATATTTTTAAACAAAATAGAGAGGAAAAGGTGTAGAGAATATACCCACTACTAGATTCCTTGCAGGGACGTATGACCTAGATGGTGCCTCATGACCTAGTGCCAGGAGTATGTCCTCCAGCCAGTGACCCAGCAGAGGTGACAAGGAATATCAGCCCATCTGTGGTGTGATGTTGGAATGAGCTATGCTCCCAGAGCAGTGGCTTGAAAGGAGGAGGCAGGAATAACTTCATGTCCTCCCTCTGCAATTCCAAGGCATAGAAATCTGAAGAAAGCTTTCAGGTCACTGGGACATGGGCTATTATTCTTAGAGTGGCCCAGCCATACTCTTGGTCATCATACTTTAAGCCCAGACTCTTAGCAGTGAAACGCCTGAAATGCTTGGCTGTAATGCGGCTGGGTATTTTCCAGACTGCTGACAGTGCTGAAAACACTTACCACAATTGTATAAATAACAGTAATTATAATGAGGGAGTCCTATAATTACAAAGGGACAGCTCCTGTAACAGTACTTCAGGCAACCAGAGGCCACTGGTAATTGGGACAGTGCTCTTCTGTGTCTCCTTCCTCCTGGCATCCTACAGTCAGTTGACTGAGATGTAAATGGATCCTTTCTGTAGCAGCACGATGGGCTCAAGGCTTTGATTGCACAGTTTATTTGTCAATAATATCTGATGCTGCTATAATTGCAGGAAAAGAGAAAAGCATAATGCTTTAGCACTAGACACTGCTGTCCCAAAGCCCTCTAGGCTGATTGATCTGTCTGGATTGTAATTTATAGGGGATTAGTGTCTCTAGGTCATAAAAAGCATGAACGAAATGGAGTCAAAACTAAATGGGTGGTTAGGTGCTGGACTTAACCTTGGCAGAAGAGAGTGGCTCAGTTATTCTGCCATACTGCCACTGGGACCCCACAATGCAAAAGACTCCACCACAGCACAGACAGACCAAGGAAGAACTTGGAGAGTAGCGCTTGCTCTGGCAGCACTGAGCACAGAGGTAATGGTTTGCCACGTGAACCTCACCTGGATTCCTGCATCGCACAGCAAGAAGACAGGCACAGGAAAGCTCTGAGGTGTATAGGGCAGGGAGAAGGCACACTTTGAGTTCAGATCATTAATCGATTTACAATCAATTAAATAATGATTTGTTTGGATTAATTGATTTACAATCAATTAAATGATTTGTGTGGATTGCAGGAACCAGGAGTCAGACGTGATCAGTGCTGTCTCTACCACAGCAGAGCTTTCTTGACCAGTTCCTCTTTACTGTCCGCTTGAAACAGCAGTCATCTAACCCCCCACTCCTCTGCTCTCCATCCCCTCACTGCAGAGCATGTTGCATGAAGCAAGCCATGATGCACACTGGGAGCTCAACATCTTTCCAGATGAAGGATGCTACCTAATGGTAAAGATATTACTGTGATTATTTTTGCAACAGCATATTGCTCTGTGTATTCCGGACTCTGCGGACCACATCCACGCCTGTGTAACGCCATGTTAATTTGCTGTGGCAGTCATTAATTGGGTAAGAACAGCTGGTGCTTTGCTTTCAGTGAAGCTGATTGGGTCAGTAAGTAACTGTTTGGTTAAGTGACCTGCAGCAGGTACAGCCCTACCTCTCTCTGTGCTCCAGAGGGGTTTCCACTTCTTGTCCCAGTGACCCTTGGAGGAAGCAGCAAGATTTGGCCATGAAACATCAGGGAGCTTTAATCAGCACAGTTCCTTTGGGCATTATTGCCTGAATTTTAATATTCTGAATAATAAAGGATGATTTTAAATTCGATTTGTGGGCTTGCCATCTGTGTGTGCTTGGCCTTGTTTTCCTCTGCTTTGGCAGTCCTTTGGCTTCATTCTTTCCAAGTTGCAGCAGAAAGGAAGGAAAGAGAAAAGAGAGGAGAGCACCAGTGGAGCAACCTTTTGTTATTGCCTTTGTCCTGCAAGATCTTGGCAGCAGCAACCTTTATCGTTGGGTGATTTTCACAGTGCTGAGCACGCAGGCATTTGATAACATAGGAGCTCACCAGGAGGAAACAGGGGCCTCTGCACCCAGAAATGTCCCAGTGGTTGAGCTCAGCCTCTCCATCCCAGCACATCCCTTAACAGTGGTGTGTTTCACACAGGGCACTAATGTCTCATCTAAAGGGGCTTCATATGTAGCACCCTGGGGGATCTGGGTGCAGGATGGCTCCCCGCAGCCTGTGGGTGAAGGGGCTTTTTCAGGACAAAGGGACATTGCCACTCAAGTCACACAAAAGCAAAAGAAGAGAGTCCAAGACTATGTATTATGAATTATGCACACTGTATGGCTGAAGCAGGACGGTACGCATTACCTTCTGCTAAGGAGATGTGCAAGGCTGCACATGTGAAGGGGATGACCAGAGTGGCTTGTCTGCAAAGAAATCAGAACAGTCAGGCTATGGATTGGCATTGCAAATTGAGCTGAATTTATCCCTTGTGCAGCTGGAAAGGGGAGCTGCATCCCCTATCCTGTCTCTGCTAGTTATATTCTTCCTCCTCTCAGCTTGTGCCAGCTCTGGAATGTGTTTGGTAGCCCAATGGACTGTTTTAATTCACTACAGGTACAGAAAAACTATAATCAGGAAATACAAACTAAGCCCCTATTTGTCAATGAGTCAAACTGTGTTTTCTTCTGATCAAATGGCAAAGCTGCTGCAAGGGTGGGTGGGAATTGCTCTCTAGGGTAGAGGAGAGAAAGGTGAGGTTGCTCCCTCTCAGAGATGGTGAAGTTGCTAATTCAGCAAATCTCAGGTGAAAAATCTCTTATCTTCATTCTGTCAGGGTTTCTTGACCCTCCTAGGGGTTGAGCGCCCTCTCTGCTCACACAGCATTATCACTGCCACTGGAGGCTCTAGATGGCCAACTTGGACAGTGGGGGAATGTCTCAGGAAGGCCAAATCCTGGGTGTGTGGGATCCTAGCAGGAATCCTGAGCATGTAACCATAAATTACAGAATCACAGAATTTCAGGGGCTGGAAAAGACCTCAGAAGACCATTCCAATTTTCCCTCCTTCCACTGGGACTACATGGTGCTGGTCCCCTGTGCCCCACTGGATTTGCTTGGCTACTGGGATGCAGGAGATGAAGCCCCAGTCCCAATCCACACCATAGATTCGCCATACTTCTGGAATGCATGCTCCAGTGTTTGCAGCACCTCTTGTCAGCCCATCCTTGAGACTGAAGTGATGATGAATTCATCAGTCCTTTGGCATACACCGGAGGAGCATCACCAGGAGCTCAGCATTGCTGCCTGGAGGGTGGCAAAGGAGGAAGAAAAGCTGCTTCTTATGTGGACGAAAACCAAACCCACAGCACCACACCTGACCCGACAGAACAAAACAATCCCAACAAGTGCCTTGTAGTCAGAACAGCCCTTTTAAAGCCTTATGAATATTTAGCTTGTCCTCATGTAAAATATATGACTTTGTGTAAGGATCAGGCAAAAGGAGGTGCATGATTTTTTTCTGATTTATGGGCCCGGCAACGGATTATTCATAGCAGAGCAGCTGTGTGGAAAGATTCATCCACTGCAAAATGTGATTGTACATCAGGCAGTGTGAGGGAACAGAGCTATGACTAATGGCTACTTTACATATAAATGAGAAGGTTTGCGCTAGGAACTGTAAAAAAAAATACAATCCTTCAGCTGACAGGCCCGGCCTCTTTATCACAAGCACTGCGCAGGGGCCAGGCTCAGACAGCAACAAGCCTGCCTGAAGGCGCTGCCTTCCCTCACATCCTCCAACATGCAATAAATAAGGCAACAGCAGTCAAGGCTTCCAAGGGCCAAATTGGTTGCTGGTGTCAATCTGCAGGCTGCAATGGGGGAAGACAGATGTGGGCTCCTTCTGGCTCGTATGCCCCTAGAAGTCCCTCCCAGCCGGGCTGCGATGGACCTCAGTTTGAGCGTTGTGCTCAAAATCAGAGGGGCAGCACAAGCCAGCCCCTTGCTTCCTCTCCCCTCTGCAATCACAGCCTCCCCCAGTTCACTTTCCTAGCCGCGACGTGTTGTCTAGACATTGCAGATGTGGACAGATGTTGGGGCTGTAATTTATAACAATGGCCTCCAGAAGGCAATTCCCATTTGTTTCGCTAAAGCTTTAAGTTACAGGCAGCAAGATCTCCTGTAAATACTCTTGACTCGCATAGTAAGTACATAAGAGAGTTTGCCTGGCAAAAGCCAGCTTGCTGCAGCAATTGTAGCTTTCCCCATGTCTTGAAAGGGCATTACAATTAATAGATCAAAAAACAATCCCCTCTGCCATGGACCCGATGAGTCCAAGGGTGACTTGAGTTTCCTGGTGCTGAAAAATGCACTGTGTCACCAGGTCAGGATAGGAGTTTGGGATCCTACCTGCAAAGCCAACTCCTGTACCTTGTATGCGGTCTTCCTCACAGGATGTGTCCCTGAAATTCACTGCCTAAAGGACAACTCGGGAAAGGAAAAATTCCTGGTCCTTCAAAACATTTTCTAGAGGGTAACCTCTCCTTAAAGCAAAAAGTGTCTCACAGGAGAGCTTTCCCTCTAGGGAAAGCTTTTAAACCTGTAGAGAACTGGAGCACACAACCTCACTTCTGCCCAGGCTTCTACCAGTCTTGTTCAGAGCAGCCCAGAGTAGGCATCATAAGGCTTTCTCCCTCCATCAGACACCACCCAATATCCCAAACACATTCCTCTTGCCACTCTAATTCTCCTGTAAAAGACAAACATGGTTCCAGCCTTGCAAACCTGGGGCAGATACCATCACAAGTGAAGGATATGCTAACAGTGGTGAGCCTGCAGCAAGGGGCAGAGATGAAGTCACCAGGAAGGGTGCAGTTATGACCAGCTGCTTTGTGTACTTCTGCCATTCAAAGCCTGTCAGCCAGTGTTACTTCTGACAAGGGGGGGATAGTATTTCTCCTTCACCATTTCATAGGACCTGCAGTTCTTCTACTTGTCCTTTACCTAGAACTTGGGTTTTCTTGCAATATATGAGGGGAAAGTATAGGATTTCTTAGCAATGATTTGCTTCTGCAGTTGTGTCTGTGTAGGTTGTTCCTAAATTGAGCAGCACAGAGTTTTTCTACTGTGCCAGGACACAGGGCACTAAGGTGCTCTGCAGTGATACTGGTATGTAGGTGTAGGAGTATCTAGGGAGACATGTGATGAAATGAAAGTGACTGCAGCAATCCCTGATAAATTACAAAAGCTGGTACTTACATGGAGCAGCCAGATAGGCCCCAGAAATCCCACCCTATAGCAGATTCAAGTGTTCTAGGGGCAGTACAAAGCAGATTATTGTCCTTAGAACTAGCAAAGTCATTCACGTCAGTCAACAGAGATTTCTACCTGTGCAGGAATGTCTGTCCCATTCACCTTCATGTTTTGGTCATGACATTAGTGAGAACCCATAGAAAAACTCCCCATGGACAAGATCAGAAGAAAACAGAAACATGAAATCACATCTGGCTGGGTAGACACCTCAGTAAGTAAAAAAAATGTCTGGATGGCCAAACCCAAAGAATGGTGGTGAATGGAATTAAATCTAGTTGGCAGGCAGTCACAAGTGTTGATTGACAGCTGGGTGAACATGAGCCAGCAGTGTGCTCAGGTGGGCAAGAAGGCCAACAGCATCCTGGCCTGTATCAGCAATAGTATGACAGGCAGGACCAGGGAAACGATTGTCCCCTTGTACTCAGCACTGGTGACCCTACCCCTTGGGTACTGTGGTCAGTTTGGGGGCCCTCACTGCTAGAAAAATAATTTAGGTGCTGGAAGAGGTCCAAAGAAAGACAATGAAGCTGATGAAGGGTCTGGAGGGCAAGTCTTATGAGGAGCAGCTGAAATAAATGGGATTGTTTAGCCTGGAGAAAAGGAGGCTCGGGGCAGATCTCTGCTGAAAGGTTGTAGTGAGATGGGTGTTCATCCATTCTCTGTAGCAACAAGTGGTAGGACGAGAGCAAATAGCATTAAGTTGCATATAGATATTAGGGGAAACTTCTTAACCAGATGGGTTCTCAAACACTGGCATAGGCTCCCTAGGGTGGGTGGTTGAATCACCATCCCCAGAGGTATTTAAAAGAGGCTTAACTGTGACATCAATGCACATGGTTTAGCATCAGGCTTGGTAGAGTTAGATAATGATTGGACTCAATGATCCTAAAGGTCTTTTCCAACCAAAACAATTCTGTGATTCTATAATATCACATTCAGAAGTGAAGGTCACATATGGAGTCTGGGGTAGAGCACATGGTGGAAAAACCATCTTTAAGAGTCCCAGCACAGGGCATCAGCCATAAGGAAGCTTAAAAGGTATACACATATAAACCAAAGTGCATACAGTGCGTTATACACAAAGGAGGACAAGGTTGGGAAGAGTTGCACCTTGGAAACTCCCAGATTACTTCTCAAAGATGGAAGCTGGAGCACAGCCAGTCACTTTGTCAGTTTTACCTATGAAGTGAGGTTCTGAAGAAAGAAGGCTTTGCAAAGCCAGAGAGCCTCAGAAGTGCTTCAATTAAAGCACATTCCTGTGAGGTTTGGTTGAAATTAGAGACGTGCTCGCTTTGGATTTGCAGCTGAAATTCTGCAGCCATGTGGCACCCTGGAAGAGTCTGAAAGGGAAACCCACTGGTCTCCCAGAGGGGCAGGAGCAGAGACCAGTCCAGCACCACTGAGCTTTATAAAATTTCTGTCGATTTTTGTTTCAGAGTTTGCAATTAAAGCAATGGGAAATGGCAGCTTTCAGCCAAATTGAAGTATTCCTTTCCCCAGCCCCCAAAAGTTTAATCTCAGATTTAATGAAACATTTAATTTGAAGCAATATATCTTAATTTGAGGGGAAGCAATTTTTTGAATTAAAGCAAATACAGTAATAAATTATTTATTGTCCTTTAATTTGTAATTTTTCAGCAGAGCAATCAGCTGACTTTAAGGTCAAACAAATGTCTGAGCCCCTGTTTACCTTTGTCAGCAAAGAAACAGGTATTCAGTACTCTCAGCTCAGTGTGGGACATGATGTAATCTTGCAGGAGAAGGTTTTTTTTGTAGGAGGGGACCAGGCTTTTGGTTCTCAGCTCATTTTGCAGCCACAAAGATATATTTCTACATTGCTTTGCATGCCTGAATCAGTGTTGTGGAGATACAAAGATGCTGGAGCTCATTCTGCAGGCAGAGTCCAGGCCAGCAAAAAGCAAGGGGTGGTTTCACCCATGGGAATCCAACTTGAAGACATTTGTGTGCCCTGAGGGAAGGTGTGGGGATTAGGATCCAAAAGTAGATTCACTCCTTTGCTTTAAAATGGGAAAATGGAGCAGACTGCTCAAGTTTGTTACTCTCCCAAGACATATCACAGTTGCAAGTTACATACCTGATACCTGCACCTCATCCAACCGTTGCTGAGCCCCAGCCTGGAGCTGTGCCATTCTTACCCAGGGAGAAAACCCACATTTTCTTGGGAAGAGACTGAGTCAGCACAACAGGTACAATGGCTTGTGTCTCACTTGCACACTTAGTCCCTGAACCAACTTCCAAGGTAAAATGCAGACTCAAATACTGCATTTTCCCAGAGCTGCACCCCTCCTGGCCCAGCATTTCCAGGGCCTACTTGGGATCCTACCAAGTGACGGATTAGGAAGCCAAGGCTGAGGTACACTGATAACCCCAGGGAAGCAAACAAACTAGAGCCTGAAGCTTCCCCGGAAGACAACGAGAAGAGGTGGCCTTGAGACCAGCCAGCCCCGTGGGCATGGAACATGCAGACAGCAGTGCTGTTTCCAGGGGACTGTATGGGACAGCTCCCTCCCCTACTTGCTCAAGCACTTCCAATTAAACCCAGTGGAATTCAATCTCTTACTCTTAATAAACTTTCCCTGTTTCCTTGCCAACTCCCCTCCGGACACCAAGACGCTATTAACTCCAAACACAACAGGAAAGGGCTATTTTTTTCTGCAAACTTTCTGACTGAAGAGGCAAGCACAATCCCCCCTAGCAGGATCTGAGCCATTAGGATCCATGAAAATTAACTGCAAATAAACATTTGGGGGGGGGGGGGGGGGGGGGGGAAGAGGTTGCCGAGCCACAGCAGAAGGGTTGTGTGCACATGCATGTGCTTCCTGAGACAGGCAAGCATCTGTGAGTGCTGACTAGTGTGTACCTGAACATAGAAACCAACGTGGAAATTGAGAACTTGTGTTCTGCTGTGAGCACATGGATCTCCAGGGACACTGCCCCTTATTTCCACACCACCACAGGATCCTTCTCGTGCATCCCAAACATGCAGTTTTGGGGACAGAAAAAAAATATTACAGCCCCTTTCCTATCACTGCCACCACTCAGTACAGCATGCACAGGCAAGGGAGACATACAGCCCCCCTCCTCCAGCCTGGAGTCCTCATCCCTGCATGCTGCATCTCCCTTGCACAGACCCAGAAGATTAATGCAGCCATCTCCCCTTTCCCAAAGCCCTGGTCGTAGCTTTGCGAGGCAGGAGCCTCCTTCTCCACTCTCCTCTCCCTGACAGATGCCTCAGAGCCTGGGGCCGCAGTTAAGGTGACAAGATTCAGCAATTCTTTATGAACATTTCATTCCCGCTCGCTACACGACGTAAATTAGATGGTGTGTTACATTCGGGCAAGAAGCACGATATGTCACTGCGGCGCCGGCCCATTGGATGGAGAGGCTAATCCTGCCGTGAATTTCATTACTGCTTTTATGCTGTCGGAATTAGCTCAGTGACAGTGAGCCTGATTGTCTTTCACTAGGGGTTTGCCAGGGCGCAGGAAGGCTTCCTCCCTGATGGGAGCAGTACCAAGTGACCCTGCTCCGTGGCTGTGCGTTGCGGCTTCACCAAGGCGGGGCGGGAGCGGTGGCCCGCTCGTGGGGAGCTCTGATATTCCTCCTTACCGGTGCTGGGATAAAATGATATTGGAGGGGGCCCCTTGCATTGATGGGTGGATAGAATGGTGGGAACCCCCCTCCCTGTAACAGGACAGGGATCTTCTTTTGAGGTCCCTTCCAGCCCCTGAAATTCTGTGTTGTATCCCCCACTCTCAGCTTTGTGTGCAGGTAGGCAGCCATCCCAGGGATGCTCTTCTTGCTACAGTGGATTCCTCGCTTCTCCCAGCACATACCACATTAGATACCAGAACCCAAAATGCTGAAGCCTGCAGCCTGAGAGCTGGAAAATGCTGAGAGCTGAACTGCCTCCTGAAGCATCCCATGAACTCTTGGTATTGTCCACAGAATCATAGAATTGTTAGGGTTGGTAGGGACCCCAAGGATCATTTAGTTCCAACCCCTCCCTGCCATGGGCAAGGACACTTCACACTAGATCAGGTTACTCAGAGCTACATCCAGCCTAGCCTTAAAAACCTTCAGGGATGGGGCTTCCACCACCTCCCTGGGCAAGCTGTTCCAGTGTCTCACCACCCTCATGGAGAAGAACTTCTTCCTAACATCCAATCTCAATCTACCCATTTCTAGTTTTGTTCCATTCCCTCTATTCCTATCACTACCTGATACCCTAAAAAGTCCCTCCCCAGCTTTCTTGTAGCCCCCTTAAGATACTGGAAGGCCACAATAAGGTTTCCTTGGAGCCTTCTCTTCTCCAGACTGAACAGCCCCAACTCCCTCAGTCTGTCTTCATGAGGACTTAGAACAGGTGTTGACTTCAGTGAATGAGGCTAGACTAGTTGAACCCAGCTTACATCTATCCCTACATCTCTGTTAAAGAACTACTGCTAAACAGGGAGCAAAGCCAGAAATACATGAGAAGCTTCCCAAACAGCCAGAGGCAGGATTGCTCAGAGACCAAAAGGTTATCTCCAAGTAAGAAGTGGCAGAGAGAAATGTGGTGACACTTGGAAAGCCCAAGTGAAACACAGACGATGAGCTGACTGCACACACACGCCGTGTCCGCTTAGCAAGTTGCAATGTGCCTGGTAAAGCAAGGATTCTTGGAAACATGCCATAAGCTGTGCTCTGATTCCACCTCCAGACTCAGCCATCAGGAATCCCCTGAACCTGGCCACCATAGTTCATAGACACTATGACTTCTCCAAACCTGGCTTTTGGGAAGCCTTTCTCCCTCAGGCTGTGTGCTGCAGCCATGACAGCCCCAGCTCACTCCTCCCCATTTTCATGTCCTTTCCCATCCTTGCTGCCCACCCCTGGTTTTCATCCCAACCACGCTCCCTTTGCTACCCCTCTCCCAAATGTAGGTGTCCCAGTCCACTTAGCCAGCAAGCACTCCTGTGCAAACCCACATCTTACTGTCCACGTCTTACTGAAACACTTGACTTTTCTGGTGCCTCCCAGCTCTGCTGCCATTTACAGAGTTTAAAATGTCAGTGTGATGCCCTCCAGGGGTCTAGAGGATCGAGCTACAAAACACTTGAAGGTTGCAGATGACGTTGGTGGTGGCTGCCAGGCTGATCCAATCAGTTCTGCACCCTAGCACAGGTACAGGAGCAAAATTGCAGGAGCACGTTTAGAGAAGTAAACTGATCATTGCTGCCTATCAGTGTGTCCTCAAAGCTCAGGCTGTGTGATCCTGCATGGCTCCAGCTTCCAACCCCCTCCAGTGCTGGGTGCAGCCCCTGGAAAATGCACAGAAGCCTTTAAAACCAAAGCATCAGCAGGAAAAAAAAAAATCTTATTGTATACTTGGAAGGAAGGTATGGGTATGCTGTAGCTCCTGAAGTGCTCTGTACCACCAGACAGACCCTTCTGCTCTCCCCGTATCCCAGCGTCTTGTCCCATAGCAGCTTTGGGCAATCCAGCACACTTCAGAAAACCCCCAGGGGACTGAGGGAGCCCTCCTGCACTAGGTGCCATACAAACACAGCATGAGGAAAAAGTCCTCTTTCCCCCAGTCAGGCAACCTCATATCTCTAACTGTCAAAGGACCAAGATGCACCTACTAGGAGACCAATCCATCTGGCTCGGATGTAACCAAACAGCAAGCTAGATTTTAAACCCACCCTAAGAGTTCATGTGAGACGCAGCAGAGTCTGGAAACCTGGAGAGAGTCTGATATCTGGAGCTCTGCTCTGGGCTCTTGCCCTCCTCCTCCCACTCTCAGGACAAAGATGAGCATTAAGCTTGTGCATCCTTTATTAGTCAAAGTGCTCTCCCCTTAAGTGAGCACTTTAGGAAGGTATGTCTAGTCCCTCGCGGTAATACTCCATTAGCCCTTCACTCTAATTCGGGGGAGGAGTGGGAAGGAATGGGGAAAAGAGGGAGGAAATTAACAAACTGATTTCAGTTGATGAACTACATAAGAGGTTTGTCAGAGATAAGAAAAAGAATAAAAGCAGCCAGATCTCAGAGGTTCACAGGACAAGTGCCTGAAATGTACATAGGAACAAGGTGCATAAGAAAAAGGCTTCCAAGCTCTCCCCTCAGGAGAGGGTAGGATGCAGCTTTTTCCCTGGTTCTTGGGATGGGGAGGCAGGCAACACCTGGAGCTTGAATGGAGATGGTAGTCCATTGCCAGCATGTCTGGGACTTTGCTTTATGGTTTTCAACCGGGATGAAAAAAAAGGCAGCAAAATAAATTAAAACAAGGACAGAAACTGGTACTGTATCCATAGCCTCCTTGCCTGAGATTTCCTCTCCTACACCATGAAGTCAGATACAAACATGCCCACGAAGAGCAGAGCCAGAGCAGGGCAGCTCAGTGCCCAGAAGAATCCAGAATGGCTTTGTAACATGTCAGGAGAGATGACACTTGAACCTCGGAAGGCAGAGGCAGCCCTTTTTCTTGGGATCACCGGGATCCAAACATCACTGTCAGACCTATGTCAAATCACTACTTTGTCCCAGCTTGGGAGACCTTCCTGAACCTGAAGGTACCCAAACCTGGAAGGAACTCAGCTGTGATAGAGGACCAGCCTCAGGGCAGGTCCAGCAGGAATGAGTCACTGGAGAAAGCAATTGTTTGGGCACTCACGGCAGTTCCACGCTCAGCCCACTCTGTCATCCCACCCCCAAGCTGCTCCAGCAACAGCAGCAAGGGCAGGAGTGCTGGGCCATACACAGCACCCAGCCCAAAGCCTGGATCAGTCTCACCAGCACTCTGAGCATTGCTTCACTCCCCACCAAACCTCTCATCTTTCACCATGGCCCTCTCCCAGGATTTGGGCAAAGTCTGCTCCAGAGGCAGATGCCCTGGCAGCCAACAGCAGTCTCAGCTGGATCTTCCCCAGACACCAGGAAGCCTCGGACAAACCATTCATCGTGCAGCCCAACGCAGCTGAGACAAAGGCAGGAGCTGTGCAGAGCAAAAATAAAAGAGTCACCGGGACTCCCCATATCATATATATATATCAGCCAGCAACGGCTCCATCGGGAACAAAGGTATTCAAGCATTGGAAAGAGAGTGCTTAGCAGTAAAATAGGTCCTGGAAGCCCTCGGGCACTATTTACTGGGGAATGAATCTACCTTGGTGACTGATTGCAGCCTTTTAACCTGGATAAATCAGATGACAGATAAGAGTATCTCCCAGGTAGCCCTGCTGGCAGGTGCCTTCATTACAGCCCCATCCATTTCAGCCAGCTCTGTCACCTACCAGGGGACATGTCCCCTACTGTGTGGGGTGAGCCCACGTGGGGGGGATCAGTGGGCAGAGGTGCCAGATTTTGAAACACCTCTGCTCTTCTCTATGGCAGGGAAGGCGAGGAAGCCATTACCAGCTCAAGAAGACACAGAGGCAGCTGTGATGCTCAAGACTCAGCCCTGCCTGGCTCTGAAACTCTACAGCATCCTGCATCCCAGGGCCAGAGCACTACTTGGGATTGGAGGAAGGACAAGCAATGCCCCCCAGAACACATTCCTGGTGTACACCAGCCCAGTGGGTTTTTCTCATCCTTGGAGAACATGTTCCAAGCTGCTTGCAGCAGAACCCGTTGCAGTTTCTGGATGAGCCTCTCTCACATCTGAGAGACAGCAGAGATAGAGCCACCCCTAAAGTCATCCAGACACCAGGGACAGCTACCAGCTGGGAGAGAAGCTTCATTTATATGATCACATTTGCAAGCTGTGAGTGCTCACACACAGGAGTGAACAAGCAGCCTGTCCTGGTCTTTCATTCTGTGAGATGTCCTGTTCACCAGTATGTCTTAACCAGGAAGGTTCAGCATCAGCCTTTGCTCATCATATGCAGCTTCTTGCTCATCCTGTCCCAAAAAGAGGCTGCAGAGGCAGTCTCCCATCTCCTTGTGTGGCTTTCTGGCAAAGCCATCAGGAGCAGTGCACAGCAGCTCTGTGAGCATGGCAACCCCAGCAGTCTACTTTCAGGCTGAGGGTGCTCAAAGCTGGTTTTGCGTGCACCCATCCTGCCAGGTTAGCCACGACCCAGCCCCCAGCAGTGAAGTATTGGTACAAGTTAGCCAAAGCAGAGTCTACCCTGTGCACTGTGTCTCCCCTCATGCACTGCAAGAGACCTGTGACACAAATTAGGATATCACTGCTCCTTTCTGTTTTCTTGACTGTTTTCCCCCTTTAGGCACTCAAAGCTTGCAGGTGAGCGAGACAACTCACTCAGTGACCACACCTTCAGCCACAACATCCACATCTGCTCTCTGCAAAATCTGGGCACCATCCTACTTCATTTCTGGTCCCAATTCCTTTTATTGCTGCTCCAGACACCTTCCAGGGGAACTGCAGCAACTCAACACTCACCCTGCAGCTCTTCTGACACAGCAAGCAGCACTGGTCGGCAACATGGGAATTTTGATAGTCACTCACGCAATCAGTGATGTATGCATCCCTTTACCTTGCAAAAAGGAGAGCCAGTCCCTTCCATGCTGGAGCTTGCCCACAGACACCTTTCTGGTGCAAAGCAGAGAGGTATTCTGCCTCTTTCTCCCTCTCCCACTTTATAGGCAGAGGAAAACACAAACAGGTGTTCTTGAATCTTATAACCCATTCCTGTTCTCTTCTCTTCCCAGCACAGCTCCCACCCAGGGCCAGCTGCTGATGCTCAAGAGAATTAATGATCTGCCCCTAGATAATAACCCTAACTAAAGCACTAGGTGGGGAAGAATTACAGGAGTAGAGCTTGGCTCAGGTGTGGAGTTTGGGGTTAGAGAATGTCACAGTGCTCCAGGCCACCACTGTCCTCAAATGAGACTTCTACTGAAAACTTTGGTGGCTGAGAACAAACCAGGATGAGGATGCAAGTGAGCTGAGCTCTGGCTTTGTGTGTTGGATCAGTGTGGCCTGGGAAGGGCAAAATGACTCCTATTTCTTTATACCTTGGCACAGCATTTTCTAGAGGGAGAATGGGAAATAAAATCATTCTGACACATCTCATTTGAATTCCTGCATGTGAGAGTGCTCCCCTCCATGTTATCCTCATGCCAGCTCCAACCAGAGGTGTACAGAGCAATCATAGGACATTTTCTGGGGCTAGATGCAGAGCAGGGCATGCCATATCATGTGAGGTGGTGCCCTGGTTACTTGAGAACATGCACAGTTAGGCTCAGTCTGCTGGAAATCACCAAAATTAGTCAGAAGCTCTTTATGCAGCTCTGGAGGTGGCAAAACAAGCAGAAACTGCTGGTCAGAGTTATTTCCTCAAAGGCTGCAAAAGGGGTTTCTCCTCTGCTGTAGCCCTTAGTGACATTGGCAGTGCTGGAACCCCTGAAGAGGATGAATCTGTTCCAGCAAGTTGCCTTTTGAGGGGAAAATCCAGGCAGGTCCCTTGGACACCCCTGCTTTGTGCAGTGGGGTGGATCAGGGACCTGATGCCCTGGGAATTATTGGGGATTGTGTATGTGTTTGTGATAGGGTTGTTTTCAGCTGGATTGCTTTCCTGATCTGGCTTCCACGCATCCTCAGGGACGGCAGACCTGAACGGGGTTAGACAAACAGCTTGGCTGAGCGGCAGGGGTGAGCTACCCTGGGGCAGGATTAATCCCAGCTTGACACATTTCCCACACACCAGAGCTGCCAAGCAGAAAGAAGGATGCTCCAGGGAGCTGGGCAGGGGCTGGAAGGCTCTGGGGACCAAAACCCCCTTTCACTTGGCCGCAGAAGCCACAGCGTCTCCCCGCCTCACTCTAGGTGCATGATGCAGACAGGGCAAGAAGCAAGCGACTGCCTGTCTGTCCAGCCAGGTCTGTCTGTCCAGTCGGGTTCCACATACCCATGAGGGTTAAAGAGAGATGCATGAATGGACCTGAGAGCACCGGGGTCCACCCAGAGCCTGACGTCCCCCTTCCATCGGAGATCACATCCTGGAAGCCATATTCAGCCATCATTAGTATGCAAAGACTGTGATCTGAGAGAGGGGGAGAGAGAAAGAAAGAGGAAGGGAGGGGGGAGGAAGGGAAGGGAGAGAGAAAGAGAGAAAAAGCCAGTTGTTTTATTCATGGCTGGTGATATTATAGACTGAGTGAAAATCACATTATCGTAATGGGAAAGTTAGAGTTGCCGTGATGATGCCCTGAAGCTTGTGTGCTGATTGGGGTGTGATTGCTATCTGTATTTATATGTAGAATGCAAAGTTCACTGCCAGTTCAAGATGGTGGAGCCTGCTTCTTCATGCTACATAATTCTTCAGTAGGGAGAAACTGAAAGCAGCCAGGGCGGCTGAGCAGGCGTGGGGGGCTCCTGGAGCACAGGGCCGCAGGCAGTGCTGGCGCCTGCTGCCCGCTGGGCTCCGGGCACAGCGTGGGCTGGCACCGTGCTGTGAGCAGGGTGGGGGGCACTGCATCTGAGCACCCAGCCGTGTTTGTAAGTCAGCCTCACAGCCCTGGTTGTCGGTGATGCCAAGGGAAATGGAGCCCTGGGTCCGGTTCTGTGGGTGCAGCACGAGGGTGGGTGTGGAGCAGTGGAAGGTGGGGAATGATGCAAATGTCATGGTGCCGTTTGCAGGGCTTTGGAGGCGTGAGTTAGTGATGCCCGCTGGGATTTTCTGTGAGGTGGAGAGTCAGTGTGGCAACCTGTGGGCCTTGCATGTCACATCCATCATCCAACTTTCCCCCTTGGTCCCCAAAGACTTCTTGTGGAGAAAGGCAGCCTTGGACCTTTCTGTTCCAAATTCCAGCCCTTGCCATGCACATGTGAGAGCGCTGGGTTTCTGTGCAGCAGCAAGTAGTGGGGACACAGGTAAATCCTTATGTCATAAATCCATCCTCAGAGAAGAATGATACTCAAGGAGCTCTTAAATCTTCAAGCACAATCCTCCTCTGCCAGCCCTGGCACAGATTTCTGCCTGCTGCAAACCCTGTCCCCCGTCCTACCCCAGGTGCCTTGGAGAGCCTGGAGGCCCTAGGGCACACTCCACTCCAGGAGCTGCAATTTCTCACACAGCAGTACTTGGGAAATATCCTCTGCTGAACGAGGACATGTCATGGCCACTGACTCCCCTAGGCACTCAGACAGAGTAAATCCAGGGGTGGACATTCACTGCTCTGCTTAGGACTCAAGCAAGTGCCCTGATGCTGCAGCACAAGGGAGCTTCCACTCAACGGTTTGGGGTTTTAGATCCCGAAGTGCCACACATTAAAAGAACAGACGATTAACTGTGCATCTGTCAGCAGTAACACTGAGGTTACACCAGCATCCGGGTGTCCCTGCCATCTCCTCCCAAGGACACAACTTCCAGCAGGCTCTTGCATCTGCAGGGATGTGTTGGCATCCAAGGGGTGCATTTACCTTCTGTTTCTGGGCTCTGCTTGAGAGACTAACAAAAATCCATGTGTGAGGTAATGGAAGAGAGGCATAAAAATATCTGGTTTTGCACAGGGAAAGTGAGGCAGATATTGGGAGAAGTGGTGAGAGCAGAAGAATAAGCTAAATCCTCTTCTTTCTTTGCTGAGGTTGCAGTACTATGAATGGAATTTCTTTGCATCTCCAGACTCCTTACCCTTTGGTCATTTGCAGAGACAAATCAGGTCTATGAAATGCTCTTCCAAGGTGATGCTGTCACATCCACATTTTGCATTGATGCAAGAAATGGCACAAGGTGCAGCGCCCAGAGCAGCATCCTCCAGATCTACTCTCACACTCAGGGGCAAGACTCAGCCGGGGAAGAGACAGGCAGAGGCTAGACTATGCCCAGACTGTGTAGAAAGCTGCTCCAGAGCAGAGAGACCGAGGGATATAGTGCATTCCATAGGAACTGTGCAGCCCCAAGGTCAGAGGGAAGGACAAGTTTCTTTTTCCAGGCAGAGCTCAGCCCTGGCCCTTCCAAGGACACATGGTGGCAGAGCCAGCTCCTGGGTGCCAAACCCCCTGTGCCCTCAGCACACCAGATGGATGCTCATGCTCCCGAAAGAGCAGCCGTTACCTCACCTGCCTCCCTCCTGCTGAGAGAGTCAAATGTGGCTCTGAACTGTGCCATGCTGCAGAGCAGAGATTGCCTCTGACCCCACCTGTCCCTTCCACCAGCCGGCACAGTGCGGCTAACAGCCAGGACACCCCTTATATCAGACACAAGGTAGGCTGAGACTGAAGGGCAATGGGTTGGCATGGGTAGGAGGCAGCAGGGGGCTGCCTGGATACACTCGGAAATGGGAGAACACGAAGCCTGCTGGCTGGGCTTGAAGGCAAGTGAAGAGGTGGCAGTGGGGCACCATGGAGCTGAGAACAGGGACAGAAGAGTCAGAGTGAAGGTCAGACCATGGGCACAGGCAGCTAGGGAGCATCTCTGGAGGAAAATGGAGCCTGGGGCACCTTCTGACTGCCCATACTGACTGCCAGCTGGAACTGCCAAAATAGCTGTCCATGAGCTGCAGAATCAGGCCCCATCCCTGGGTGTGGCAGCCCTGCTGGCCATAAGGCACTCCAGCCCTCTTCCCCTCCCTAGCCATGGAGGAGGCTGTGCCGGGGCGCAGGGAGAGAGGGGCTGCTCTGAGCTGCCTTTGTTGCCATGCAAACTCTGCTGTAGCCAGCAGCCAGAGACCACAACCCACCTGCCTCCTTCCTCAGGACCCTGAGTGCAGACATTTGACTGATTGCATGTATGGATGTGGGACACGCTCCCTGCACACATGTGCCTGTCAGCAGGGTGAACAAGCATGCACATATGCATGCAAGAGGAAGAAGCCTAAGCTCCAGAAACCTCATTTCCCAGCCCTGACCTCCCCTGGTGCTTAAGATGCTGCATTCCTGCTCATTTCTGTTGCTGGTGCTTGCAAACCTCTCACAGACACAGATTTTGGTTTCTTCCTGCTAACCATCCACACAGGGCTCTGCCACCTGCAGAAATACACTGTCATCCCAACACACCCAAGTGGGATCAGAGCAGTCTGTGCCAACTGCTACATGAACATCTCAGCCCAAACGGACATGGGGTTTGCTATGTGTACAGAGACATCGCCCACATGCCCAGGTGCTGCCAAACCATGTGTGAACAAGGTAGTGGGAGCATGGCAGACCCAAGCTGCACACCCTAAAGTGGTCAAAACGTAGGTGCAAAGATCTGGATAGTCCCATATGCACGTGGGTGTATTCACACACACACACACACAGACACACCAGACGTTTTCATTACCCCAGATGCCCAGGCCAGGATACCTGTGGCTCCTCTCTCCTCATGGTGCTGCCTCTCTCTCTCTACTCTCCCTAACTTCTCCGTTTTTCACAGTTTAACCAGAATCAGCAAATTCTGTTACCTGCTGCTACCTGGCATGTCCCTTCCCACACTGGCTGAATCTGTCTGAACCCACAGATGTGTGATTAAACACAGCGAGCGTTAGTGGTGGAGAACCGCTGTGCGCTCCCCGTATGGCTGATGAGTGTGCAGCTGGAGCAGAGCTCCCTGGGGTACCCTGCTGCTCACTCAACACGTGCCAGGTCGGGGGGAGGAAGGTGTCAACATGGCAGGGAGGGTATTTAAGCATTAAGCCATTTCTTTTCCCTACAAGGGTCTTGAAACTGCAGCTTTTCCTGGATGGTTGTGTCTGGCTGAGTCTTTGACAGAGAGGCTGGAAAAACTTTCCATTGTAGGAGAGCTGCAGAGGACAGAGAAGGGAAAAGTGTGAATTATAGAATTGTTAGGGTTGGAAGGGACATCAAGGATCATCTAGTTCCAACTCCCCCTACCACGGGCACTAGATCAGGTTGCTCAGAGGCACACCCAGCCCAACCTCCAGGAATGGGATGGGGCTTCCACCACCTCCCTGGGCAACCTGTTCCAGTGTCTCACCACCCTCATGGGGAAGAATTTCTTCCTAACATCCAATTTCAATCTACCCACTTCTAGTGTTGTTCCATTCCCCTTAGTCCTGTCACTACCTGACACCCTAAAAAATCCTTCCCCAGCTTTCTTGTAGGGTCTTGGAGGACCCTGTAAAGACATCCACGCACAACATGAGTCCATCTGCTCCCAGCACTGCAGCTCCCAACTCTGCTTCTCTCCTTCTTGCCCATTTCCCTGGAAACACTCCTTATTTCTCCTGTCTTCACCTCTCCCCACCAGGTATCTCCTATTAGACTGCATCCAATCCCTGCCTCTCTGCTTCCCTCTCTGCTCTGTTTGCTTCAGGTCTTGCTGGTCTTGCCACCAGCTTCCCTGCTTCCCCATGTCCTGATTTAATGTGGAGCAGACCGAGTGTGATGCTCCTCTCTGCACAGGCCCCCTCACCTTGGAAATGCTGAGGTGGCTGCTCTGCTACATGCAAACAGTTAACATGTAAAGGGCAACTAGAATGCCTGTAAGACCATGAAGCATCATTCCTGGGGAATTAGTACCCGTATAAATTGACATTGTGCTCTGCAGCTGGTTTCCTCTGTGCAATGCCTTGTGCCAACAATTACTGCAGGCAGGAAGAGGAAAAGAAACAGATGAATGTGTAGTTTGTGAAAGATCCCTGGATTGGAGGGATGAATGAAGGGCAGCCCAGATGGATGGTGGATCCAGTCAAGGTTCCGGTCTAAATTCCCAAATTCCTCATATTAATTTACTTTCCCATCTGCTGTAGTGAAATCCAACACCCCAAACTTTTCCTTATTCCACAGTTTTCCCATTTTCTGGGAACAATTCGATGCCATTCTTTTGACGCCTTGCTCGTGGATCCCATTCTGTGTGGCATGAAGAGCTGCAGCAAAGCAGCCAGGATTAATGTCCTTCCTGCAAGTGCATTGTCCCCTCAGGGCCAGGATACTCCTGAGTCTGTGTTTTCCCCTGTGCCATCTGTGACACTGTGTGATCAGCCACCAAGACCTTTGCACTGATTTTCTGCACCCTTGAACAGGCATGAGTATATAAGAACTTGAGGAAGCAGAGAAGGTTGCTAGTCCCTATCTCCTCCAAACACCATGTGATTCCTACACCATCAAAAAAGTCTGCAGAGCTCTGGGGCTTGAAGCTGATATTCCTTCACTGGGCTGCAGCATGGCTGGAGTTACTCAGGGCCACAAATCATGGACACAAGACAGCAGCAATCCCCCACTTTACTAGGTTTCAAGCCCTTGGCTCTCCGTGTCTTGCATCTGCTGCCTGTCACAGGATCCAAGATGGTCAGAGGGCATGCAGAGATCCTGGAAGGGCGGTGCTTTGCATGCCACAAGTGGTTTTGGGACAAGCCACAAGGTGTTATTTGGATGGAGTCAGGGGAGACATATTCTCATTTTCCTAGTGAGATGAGAGACAAGAGAGCTGGTGACGCTGAATACTTAACCAGGAAGGGCAAAGGATAACCCTGCTCGTGAGCTCTGCTCAGCTGCATCCAATGCTGATGGAGCTGGGTGACATTTTGGACAAAACATTTCTTAAAGCAAACCAAACCCTTTGCAGGAGCTTCATTAAAAATATTTTGCTGTTTATTTATAACTCTGGAAAGCCCTTGTGTTCAGTTTGGGTCTCAGCAAGGTAAAATAAAGAAAAAAGAATACAACCAGAGGTTTGATCTAATTGTGGTGGGGGTGGGGGGAGAGGAAACAGCACATTTAACAACATCTGGCTTCAAAAAGTGATTTTAGGAGAGAGGAAGGATGTGGTGCTTCCAGCCACTGCTCATCTGTAAGGGCAAAAAAAAAAAGGGAGCAGGAGTGAAGTGGTTGGCAGTTGTTGGCAGTTGTACACAAAGTCAGAGATGCAGAAGGAAAATGTCAATGTCACAGCTCTAGCTGGTACGAGACGGCTCTTAAAGAGAGATGTGAAAGGGCGATTTGGGATCATACACCCCCTGTTCCATAAATTACTGATGCGTTGACTGGCGTAGAGCAAAGCTGGCTGATGGGCAGTTTCAGGAGGAGGTCCCAGCTGGTTCCTATTTTGTCCAAAGTGGGTCACCTGTCCCAGCTCCTATTCCATCTCACTTTCAGCTTCGGCTTCCTTCAGCTAAAGTTTTCAGGCAGTGCTGGATGCCTCATCACGGCACTTTGGTTTTGCTCAAAACAAGTTCTGATCTTTCCCAGTGCCTTTCAGAGCCTTTGCTTCCCAGGAGCCTTTCATGGGATGGGCATAGCCTGGGAGATGGAGATGGCCAATGCCCTTGCCCCATACCACTTGGGATCCCATGGCACTGAGGGAGGCATCATGACTCAAACAAGCATTGGCACGGTGTGACTAGGCAGGCTCTCCTGCAGGCTGTAAATAATGCCTGCACATTCCACTACGAGGATCTCCCTCTAAATATGTCCCCACCCCCCCAAAAAAAGTACAGCAAGTCTGCTCCCCACTACTTGCATCCTCAATCCTGCCCAGCCAACCACCAGAAATCCCCACTCCAAAGACTGACACAGCCCCTTCTTGTAATTTTTGACCATGAAGAAGCATTAAATTGTAATTCACCTCCTTGGCACTCTTTCTCCTTGCCTCCTTCTTCTCCTCCATCCCTAGACTCCTCATCCTTCTGGGCCCATAAATCTTAATTGTGTCTGTGACTTGGATTTTTGTTTCGTCTCTCTCTTCCTCTTTTTCTGTCTTGCTCTTTCTTTTATTTTTTTACAATGTTAATTAATCATGTTTAGGCCTGGTCCCAGCTGTTACCACAAGGAGAGTCCCCTGCCAGCCCTCTCTCCCCACCCCCAACCCAGATGCACATCACTTTTGGATAAATCAAACCATTTGGAGGAATTCTTTGATTGTCCTGCAGTGGAGACACCAGGTGATTCATCACACTTCCCCTGACGCCTCTGCCACATGTCACTTGCAGCTCTGCTCCCCTGGCCTCTACCCACCCCATCCCCACCTCTAAGGTTACCATCTCAGAAGGTCTGGAACAGGTTTTTTCTCTGGAGAGATGCTGAGGGGCCTTTTGCAAGGACAGCCAACTGTACATGGATGGGAGCGAGATGTGACTGAGGGGTTCCTATCCCCGGGGTCTCATCTCTGCCTGGGAGGGATGCAGAGGGGAGAGCTGGCCTTCCTCCTTGGGAAACCATATGGTGGGCAAGCTTGGCAGAGCTTCTGGGAGGTCCAAATGTAAGCAATCAGCCTTCCCCTGTTCTCCCATCTCCTCTTTTCTCTGTGCCTGGCACTGCTCCCTGGGAGCAGGAGCAGTGTCTGCATCAGCTGATGAGGCTGGCACACCTCTGTTCCACGTGGCATCCTGTCTCTGGAGGTGACCTTGTATCTGGCACTGCTAGGATGCATGGGGACATGTAGGGAGGTGGCTGGAGACTGCTTGCTCTCCCCAAAGCCTGCTGACAGTGGATATTCAGTACCACAAAAAATGGAAAGGTCCCTCTGTGTGTTGCTTAGGGTAGCTGGGAATCCTTGCCTTGGAAAGACAGTTTGGACAGCAGAGATGGTAAAGATCAGCCCAGCCATGGCACGGAAGATGTGCAGAACTTCCCTGGCAGAGGCTGAGAGGAAAGGTGGGAAAAGGTGGGGTGCAGGAAGAGCCCAGGGGTGCAGTGAGAGCAGAAGGTCCCCGAGCTTTGCAGCAATGGCCGAGGTGGCTCTGGGTAGCTTTGGGAGAGATGCAGAAGTTGGACCAGCAACAAAATCATGGTCAGACATCAAAGGCCTGGACTTAGCACCCCAACTGATGTGTGAGTGCAGCTAAGGCATGGATTTATCTGGCTTCCAGCCATGCCCAGCTGGCGCAGGCCCCCAGCATTTGCTTGCCTCCTGTGCCCGGTGTTTTATCGCTCCCAGCAGTGTGCCAGCCCATCACGCCAGGGACCACATGGGCTAGCAACATGAAAAGCCCGTGATCTCACCCCACTCTTGTCCCTAATGCCAGGTGTGCCCCCCAGCACGCATTCCAGCTCCTTGTTCAGGCTGTTTGTTGGTCCTAGGCTGCGTCCTGCCAGGATGAGCACATCCTATTTCCTAATGCTCCTGGTTCTCTTGAAGGAGCTTGAAGCTCCCTCACTATTTTGTCTCCCTTCTCTGCCGCCTGTCCCTCTAAATTATACCCTTTCATTCCCCCAGGCCTGGCTCCTAGTGCTAATAGTGCTAATACCCCTCAGATATTTGCAAGCTATCATCGTGTCTTCAGTGAGTCATCATCAAGCTAAGCTCTTGCAGTTAGCTCCTTTAATCTTTCCTTGTAAATCTTTCCCTTTGCACCTCTGCTTGTTTTCATCACTTTTCCTGAGTGTCTTCCAATCATGCCAATGGCTTTCAGGTCATAAGCCTGGAAACAACCCTTGTAACTCACTTGGACCATAAGCAGTGCTGCTGAGGGTGTTCCCAGACTAATTTGTCCCTCTGTGCATCTGTGTTCAGTCCCAAGTCATAGAATCATAGAATGATAGAATTGTTAGGGTTAGAAGGGACCTTAAGGATCATCTAGTTCCAACTCCTCCTGCCATGGGCATGGACACCTCATGGACACCTCACACTAGATCAGGTTGATCAGGTTGCTCAGGTTGCCACATCCAGCCTGGCCTTAAAAACTTCCAGGGATGGTGCTTCTCCCACCTCTGAATCTGAATCTGAATCTACCAATTCTGAATCTACCCATTTCTAGTTTTGTTCCATTCCCTCTATTCCTATGACTACCTGACACCCTAAAAAGTCCCTCCCCAGCTTTCTTGTAGTCTCCCTTAAGACACCACTGGAAGGCCACAATAAGGTCTCCTCAGAGCCTTCTTTTCTCCAGACTGAGCAGCCCCAACTGTCTCAGTCTGTCCTCATAGGAGAGGTGCTCCAGCCCTCTGATCATCCTCGTGGCCCTTCTCTGGACACGCTCCAGCACATCCAAACTGTATTGGTGTCTTTCCCATGACAACCTCCTCTCTGCTAGCTACTCATGGCTATGCCCAGGCATGATGTTGTCCCACTCTAGCACCAGCTGAACCAATGTGGACTGAAAAAAAACACAGCATAACATTTCATTCTGTTTATTCATTTGGAAAAGAAAGGAAGGCAAGAAGGAAGGAAGGCAAGAAGGAAGGAAGGCAAGAAGGAAGGAAGGCAAGAAGGAAAGAAAGAAGGGAGGAAGGAAGGCAGGAAAGAAAGAAGGAAGGCAGGAAGGAAGGCAGGAAGGAAGGCAGGAAGGAAGGCAGGAAGGAAGGAAGGAAGGAAAGAGAGAAAGAAAGAGAGAAAGAGAGAGAGAAAGAGAGAGAGAAAGAGAGAGAGAAAGAGAGAGAGAAAGAGAGAGAGAAAGAGAGAGAGAGAAAGAGGAGAAAAAAAAGGGGGGGAGAAAAAGCCAGCCTGGCTTCTTTTAAGTTCACAATGGAATGAGTGGCCACTCACATGAAAAGTGAAACAGGTGAAAAAGGATCAGGAGGCTTTCCCTCCATGACAAGCCAAGCCACCACTGGGTATTTTGGGTTGTGAGCTGGAATGAAGCTGATGGGGCCCATCTGTTACTTTCCCCTTTACAGATCAGCTGTGTTTTCCCAGGCTGACCTTCATCTGCTATTTCAAACCCTAGGTCAGCATTCTCATGGGTTCTGTCCAGCTCTCACTGGGAACAAAACAGGGTGCTAAATATTTTGGTGTCGTTTCACTATCTGTTGCTGCCTTTACTACCACCTACAGGCTTCAGGAATGAAGCAGCCTCTTCCCAGATCATTAACAGCTTAATTAAAAGCTGTCATAACACCAGGCATCATTGCTGGAAAATGGCAGTCCACTTTGCAGCTGGGTGAGAGGGTCACACTGTTCTCATTTCCCTGATGAGAACACACTTTCTTCATTGCTGACTCCAGGATTCACAATGGCTCCAACTCTTTTTTTTTAGCAGCTTGCCCCTCCTGTCCTTTTCCTGCCCTTCTTAAAATCCTTTAAAAGCTCTATCTCACATCAACCCTACATCCAGAAAACTCCTCACCCGGAAGGGAGGTGAGAATAATAAGAGAGTACTCTTGGTGTTGCTTCATTCTCACTCATTGGAAACAAACGTTGTTGATGGGGCCCTGTGCAAGACGTTTTGGGGGTTAATTTGTTGTACCTTCACTGCCTTTGCTGGCCTCCCTTCTGTGGGCTTTCATACCCTGTCCCTCTGCAGTTTTGCAGTCTGTAAGCGCAGACATTGCCCTGCCCCACGCTGGCACACAGAGCTGAGCCTCTCTCTGAGTGTAGCCTAATCCTACGCAGCTCTGCACCCAGCAAGTGGGTAAAAGTCTTCACGCAGATGGGTTTCTGCCCTGCCCCTTCCCTTGCTGTTTCTAAACCTAAACCCCATTGGGACCCCAGCTCATGAAAATATTGAATCACACGCTCAAACCGTGAGCCCGTGAGCTCTGCCACTGCTCCCAGAAGACTTCAAAGGTTTGGGCCCACGTGCTTAAAACTGAACAGGTGTTAAATAAGCTGCTGGATCAGGGCATCAGTCATCTGGGAAGGCAGGGGGCACTGGATATATCTTGCGCTAATAGACCACTTTGCTACATTTGCACAGGCCTTTGCAACAGCCAATAAATCAGGCAAAACAGCTGCTGCTAAACTATGCAGAGACTGTGCCCTTCGACACGAATTTTCTGAAGAGATCAGCCATGATCTGGGTTGGAGGAATTTGAAGCTGGACTCCTGCACGCCCTGATGCCAGACTAGGGATGATCAGGCAGAAGCATGGGCTAAAGAGCAGGGCCTGAGGACCTGTGTATCCAGCCAGATGGACTGAGCACCATGCCACTCACAGCCCGGTCTAGACATTGCTTTAAGAGCACCAAGCCATCCAACAGCTAAAGCACTTGTATAGCTGGGGGAGATTATAGCCCCTGCAAGCTCTGCTGCTAGGGCTCCTCTGATCTGTCTGTTAAATCAGGCAGCGTCACCAAACTTGGCTCTAAAACATTTTGGAATCTGCTAAGCAAGGGGAGACAGCAGGAACTTGGGACAGGGGTCCTCAGTCTGGGTTTGTCCTTAATAGCCCTGATACTGGAGCCACTCACTTCCCTGCTTTGCTAAATGATCCTCTCCAACAAGCAGTTTACTGGGCACAGTTCCCTAGGGTATGTTCTCTTTTGGCTTTATCACCTGCTGATATGAAGCAAAAGAGAAAGAAACTCCCAGCACTCAGTAAGACCCCAGAGACTTGCTGTTGGAGAGACAGCAAGAAACAGCTGCTGGAGCAGGTCACAACAGATGAAGAAGGAAGAGTGAGGAAGAGTACAGACTGAACACAAAAAGGAAAAGAAAGATTCCATTTGAGAGCAAGCCCCAAACGAGGGAAGTCTACCAGCTCCTCACAGCCCATCACGGGGAGAAGGGTTAATGTTGCTCTCCATCAGCATTTTGCTCCTGATCCCAGAGGCTCATTCTGCTAATGGAGAGCAATTTGTGTTGGCCGAGGTGACACCAGCTCCCATCCTGCTTCTGCACACCCCAGACATTTCAAGCCATTGCAAGCCTGGAATCCATACACTGGGGCTCAGCTGTCACCCAGGCACTGGGGGGTTGATAGAGCACAGCTGCTGGACCAAGCATGTCCCATGGTGGTTGATGCTAGCATGCTATGTTTGACAGAATATCTCTGCTAGATTTTTCCAGAGCTGGCTACTGCTTCAAAGCTGCCAAAATACTTGTTTGCAACAATAACAGGAGAAGAGAGTGTCTCTGCAGAACAGGAAGTATCACTTCCCTGTGTAGCTCCTCAGGGGGGCTCAACCTATAGCCTTCAGATTTGAAGGACAATCTTTATACTGTAAAAGACCCAGCAGCCAATATGTGAGGTAAAGCCACCAGCAGTGAGAGGACATGCTGCATTGTAACAACCAGTCAGGCAACGAGTTTATGCTGTGCTGGAGTCATTGCTTTCAATCTGGGCAAATAGATTGAGGCAGGAGAAGGCCACTGTGAGAAGCTCATTTGTGCCTTTTGTGATCTCAAGACAAGGGTGCAGAATGACTCCTAGACAGCTTCTTCTGACCCTTGCCTTCTTCCCTGCTGCTTTTCTGCCCCCCAAGAAGGATCCTGTGAAAGAAAGGAAAAAAACCTACAATCTCTGAATCACCTCTGCTCCTCCAGCAGCTACAAGAAGAATATATTGCTCACCCATTTTTTCACAACCTTGGGTTAGTGGAAGGCTTTCCTCATGAAGATCATAGAATCATAGAATCACAGAATCAGTCAGGGTTGGAAAGGACCACAAGGATCATCTAGTTCCAACCCCCCTGCCATGGACAGGGACAAAGATGAAAGCCTTGATGCCGTGGTGGGCCAGATTTGGAATAGCGCTGTAGGTTTGCTGCTGCTTGTTAAAGGGCATAGCTGGGCAAGCTACAAGTTGTTAACATCTCATTGTGCATGACTTTACAGGACATGGACAAGCACTGGGGCCTGTCAGTAATTCAGGCAAAGTGGCAGGAGCACCACTAGACCTGAGGCCACTGTTTTCCATTTCCATTTCCATGAGCTTGAAGTTTATGCAGCACAAAGCCAAACCTGGAGTTCCAGCTGGGCCAAGGAGACCAGATGATGGGCTGCCAAGTGGGGGAGAGATGACTGCCTGGCCACACTGTGTATCAAAGGGGTTGTTTGTTTAACACTCACAGCTGATCTCATCCAACATACATTTCAGTATGAGATCCTACAAAACTAGTCCTGTTTCACCCTCTTTCCAGTCATCCATCCATGAGCAGCCAAGTGTCATCCCTTTACCTGTCCATTCCCACACAGTATCTCCTTCTCTAAAGCCAAGGGTCCATGCTTGTCTATCTGTCTGTCCACCACGGGAACAAAGCACAGTACGTTTTGCTAGGATGACATCAGCAGGAAAAACCCAATGGCACCTTGTCCAGTTGCCCATCCTTACAGAATGAAAAGCAGTGACAAAGGATCAGCAGGAGGCAGAAAATCCTATGAGACAGTTTGGAAAGAAAAACAAGCAGGACCAGAATCTGGGGAAGATAAAAGGTGATAGATGTCCATCTCTTCACCAAACTTTTCCTCTTAGCCTCTCGCTGAACCCAATTACCCTAACTAAAATGAATGTGCTGTAATATGACAGACTTTTTGATTAAGGACTTCCAGGCCCCTTGCAGGTGATGCACTCTATAACTCATTGTAAAGATGGCTGCATTTTATAACCAGCGAGTTGCGTGGAGTTTAAAGCTTTCATTCCCCACCCCCCCTGCCTCCTTTTCTCTCCCTTCTTCCCCGTTTTCTTGCTCTCTGGTTCAGACCAAACTGGGTTTAACTAGGCCTGAATAATTTAATAGAGTCATTATGCTCCTGTGTTTTTCCCTTACTGTCAACTGTAAAATCCATACAGTAGCTTCGGGAAATGGGGCTAATTTGAATTGATAATAGGAGACTCTGGAAAAAGTCATCTATTGCCTTGCAATGCTGGAGCAGATGCATGCTAAATCTTGTATAATGAAAGAATATGCTGGTGTCAATTATGTAAGAAAACGACTTTACAGTGGTTTGAGGCAATGGGTTAGCATTCTGCTTGATATTATCACATAAAGAAACACCCATCAAAACTTCTCATAAATATGGAACGGCAAGTAAGATTACATTATAAATTTGAATGTTATGAATGTGTATGAGAGAGACAGATCGAAGCAGGGTACCCACCTCTCATAACTGGGAGTCAAAAAGGACCATATTTCAACATTTACACAACGCCGTCGTCGGGAGAGCGGACCGGGAGAGGGGCCAGGGCTGCGTCCCTCCCCTGCCTGCCACAGAGCTGCCGTCACAGCGCTCGCTGGGGAAAGCGCCACCCCTGGGCACTGATCTCTTAGTCATGAGCCTGCATGAAACGGCAATTTGTCATCAGGCAAGGTGGTCGGAAGGTGATTATGCTGCTGCTGCTGCTGCTGCTGCAGGTGGAGGAGTGGCTTTCGCCTTCAAGAGATGTGTGAACCAGGATATAAACTTCGTGGCAGGCATCAAGCTCAGGAGAAGAACCACTCTCAGCTTTCAGGGTTCACTGCTGCCTGGGAACTTCTTGTTTGGAGAGAAGCGTTGCGGACACCAGTTATGGTTGCTGTTGCCATTGGGCAAAACCTGTACCGGTGTCTGGTTAGGAGAGGACAACACATTGCTGAAGTCTGCAGCAGCTCCTGTTAGGCAAGTCGCTGGGGAAGGATCTGCTCATCCAAGGGGAGAGTGCTATCAGCTTGGGGCACGGTGGGGTGGAGTGAGACAGAAAGGATTAGTGAATATCAGAGGGGATTTGCTTCGGAGCAGATTTCCAGCACGTGCTGGAGGGAGGAGGTGCTTGAGGCAAGGGAATTCCAGGGCACAGAGTCAATGAACCACGTAACTAAATTCAATTCGTCATAAAACACAAGCTGCACCGGGCATAGAGGAGAGAAGGGATGTCTGGCCCAAGCTGACAGTGGGGATTGGGGTTGCTACGCACCCAGTCATGCAGCTCACATCTAGCCTGAGGCAAAGCAAGTCACCCAGCATAAACCTGCTGAGCTTGCACTGCCCACTCCAAAACCCCCTGAGATCTAAATGCCACCCAAGCTGCTCACATTGCAGGGCCTCCAGCCGAGCTGCCAGTTAGCCCTGCTCCAGGGCTGGGCAGAAACTGGACCCAATCCAGGCTCCTTGTGCCCAGCTGATGGCTGAATCCTGTCAGCTTGCTCTCCCCAGGCTGCAGCTGGCTGACTGCAGCCTGAACCCATCAAGCTCTGTCAGCATGGTGCACTCCAGTTCCCAACACAAGTTGGAGGCATGTGTGCAACATGAACTCACAGCCATTCCCTTGCCCATTCTGCTTGCCCAGATGTTGCTGCCCTCCACAGCCAGGACAGCTGAAAGAATCACGCATCCAGCCCAAAGCCACCCCAATCCACCTCCAGCTTTTAGCCTCCCAGGCATCAGCACAGAGTGAAATCAGTGGTGTTGATGCTAGGTTTTAAGATGTGGCATTTCAGGAGCCAATATACAGCTACCGAGCTGCCACAGTTCCAAAGGCCAGCTTTGGAGCTGGGGCCCGTCAGACGGTTAAGGGTACAGCATATCTACCATCTGACCTTGGTCTGTAGCATTTGGGTTGTCCCCTGCTCTCCCTTGCTGGCTGCTTTGCCCTTCTGCTGGATATTGCTACTCTTGGAGCAGAAAGAGCAGAAGGGAAAGGTGGCCTCCACTACCGCCTTCCTCAAACATCAAGCTGCAAATGGGTTATGCTGTTAGTGCCTTCTGCTGACTGCTCCAGGAGAGGCAGGGCAGGCAGTGGGGATAATGTTGCTATGAGTCAATTCACCCAAGCTTAGCTGTACCAAATGATACCTCAACACACTCCTACTAGCACAGAAAATGGGCACAGTTTAAGCCATGTGTCAGATGGATTGGACCTGATGTGTAGCATCCATCTGCCCTTTGAGACCTGGCTGCCCTTTGAGACCTGGGAGCTGGAGCACATCCCAACAGAGAAGATTGTACACCTTATTGAGAAAGTGGGGGTCTCAGTGCCATCAGTTCCACTGAGAGACACAAGTCAAAAAAAGGTGCCACTCACCTGCAATGCCTGACTTGCACAAGAAGCATTCCTGGTGCTGGGGACTATTGCTTTGAATGCATCCGGCACAGCAGCCTTGTCATGGACTGAGCAGGCTCTCTTACACAAGCCTTGACTTTGACCCACTCTGGCCCTGTGGGATGCCTATTCCAGCTGCTCTTTGCTCTGATGGTTACAAATCTCCCACTAATTTCCAGTCTACATTTCTTTCCTTCTGCTTTAGCCCTGTTTGCTCCAGTGCCAGTGTCCTCTTTTAGCTTCAGCAGCTCTTCCCTGCTGTTAGCCCTGTTGATGTATTTATGGACAGCAATCAGATCCCCTCTCAGCAGGTGTCATGCTGGGCTAAACAAGCCAAGCTCATTCAGCCTTCTCTCTCCAGAAGTGATAAGGACCTTGGACACTGAAGTAGTGCAGCTGCTTTGTTTCTGCAGCCAGGTGAGAGCACATCTGGGCTGGGTTCGTACCACCCCTAGCTCTCATGCCTTGCTGGCTGACATGGCCTTGCTAGGGGTGGGGATAGGTGCTGTGCCTCACATGTCCACTCCAGGACAGAGATGTTCAGGAGTCACCCTAAGCAAGATAGGCACTTCCAGGATCTTCTCTGGGGACAGCCTAAAGCTTTGCTTGCTCCTGGAGAAGCTTAGTGGGGAAATAGAGAACATCTGGACAAGATAGTGTCTGTCCATCTAACAGATGTGAAGAGGATCCCTTCTCTGGTTGCACAGAGGTGCTTCTTGCGATGCTTCCCTTTCATACTTTCCTTTGTCTTCAACCTGGCTTTTCAAAGAGACCCAGACAACATCCTGGGCAGAGTGGTGGAACTTCCATCGCCCTCATGGAAGCAGGCAAGGGAAGCACCACCTGAAGAAGAGGCTTTGCAAACCTGGACTCAATGATCCTTGAGGTCTCTTCCAACCTTGGTGATACTGTGATGCAATCTGGGAGAAGGCAAATCCCCAGGCATGTTAACAAAGACTTAGAACTGTTTCCCCACCTGGAAACTGCATGGACCACTTGACATGGCACTTGGTGCCATGGTCTAGTCATGAGGTCTGTGGAGAGAGGTTGGACTTGATGATCCTCGAGGTCTCTTCCAACCTTGGTGATACTGTGATACTGTCAGTGGGAAGACTACATCAGCTGGTCCGTGCCACCTGATGGAGCCCAACAATGTCAGCAGGTAAGGAGGAATGTCCCCTCTCCAATTGCTTCATCCTGCTGTTCTCCTCTGATCTAACAAAGACATTGGGTTTTAAATGTATCTAACCTAAGAGACTGGCAGCTTATCTGTCAAGCTAACATACAGCCCTCTGTGCTGGCTCTTGCCAGCAGCACAATACCGGATAATTTAATATTCTAATAGGATTCAAGAGGCCCTTTAAACTAACAGGGTAACAACTCTATTAACTGGTACACAGGAAGGGAAAATGAGGTGCTGGAAAAACAGAGGATGCATCAAACTTAGACTTTGATGGAGGGGTTCACATCACCCTGACATTTGCTTTGTTCCCCAGTGCCTGCAATTTATTGCCTGGAGAGAGAAAGTATGTTTGTAGGATTAGCCACAGGCTGCGTGTGGATGCAGCAATGAGGAAGGTGGTACAGCAATCCAACCACCAAGATCTAATGTCTAGTATGAATCAATCCAATGCTCCAAGTCTGTCTGGTTGGATCCACAGATGGCATAAGCTGCTCCAAATCCTGCTGACTGCACTACTGACCTGGCCTGTCGCCTTCAGGGGAGTAGCCTTGAGTTTAGTTGCAGCGGAATCAGGGTCTGTCCAAAGGAAGCCCAGGCTTGGTATAGATAATAAAGACACTGTGAATAGGGGTAAGGCCCAGCTCCGAAAAGTCAGCTGGTAAATCATGTCTCAATCCCAAAACAATTGCTAAACCTATCTCCAAAGAGATCCACAGACTGATGGTGCTTCCTCTTCTCCAGCACTCAACTTTTGGATTCTTAAATCTGTATCCATGATATGGAATACCTCAGGTCCTGCTGGTCCTCTTGCTGCACTCTCCAGAACCCCAGTCATGGCACTATTCTCACTGGCTGCTCTTGAACCTGGATAGTTGCTCTTTGGGGCAGAGATGCTGGGCTGATCAAGGTCCTCTGTCCTGTCATTTTATCCATTTCTGAACCTTTGTCTTCAGACAGTGATAGTCTGCCAGTTTTAGAAGTCATTCAGCCGGTTCCACCATCATTCCATAAGGACATTCATCAGCTTTTCTTTTTCCATCAAAGCATGTTCCCTGAACAAAATATATTGATTTTCTCTCACTGGCTTTTGGGGGGGTTGGCACCTCATTTCCCATTCAGATTTTTTATTTCCTCTCATCTTCTCTTTTTGTACCCATTGGAGAGCACGGTGCATATTACCTATTTTGAACACTACCAAAAGCTTTTCCACTCATCCCTACCTGCAGGACCTCATTTCCACCCATATTCACCTGGCTTGTCGTGCCCATGGCCTCCGGGAGCAATCCAGCTTGTCTCAACTTCAGTGGCAATGCAACGACTTGATGTCAGTGTGCCAGGGTGTCTCTAATGAGATCTGTTCATATGAAACACACCATCAGCTTTCATCTTCCCCTGTGGCATAGCTCTGAAAGGCCCAAAAAACCCAAATCAGCCATAGAGCAAGATGTCTAAAAATATTTCTGCTGGACAATAATCTATCAGAATAGTCCATTCCTTGGGTGTTGACCAGATTTGCCTCATTTTACCAGAATTCCAGGCTGAACAACAACCCCATGCAGAGCTACAGGCTGGGGTCAGAGTGGCTGGAGAGCACCCAAACAGAAAGGGACCTGGGAGTGCTGATTGACAGCCACCTAAACATGAGCCAGCAGTGTGCCCAGGTGGCCAAGAAGGCCAATGGCATCCTGGCTTGCATCAAGAATAGTGTGGCCAGCAGGAGCAGGGAAGTCATTGTACCCCTATACTCAGCACTGGTTAGGCCACACCTTGAGTACTGTGTCCAGTTCTGAGCCCCTGAGTTTAAGAAGGACATTGAGATTCTTGAACGTGTCCAGAGAAGGGCAACAAGGCTGGGGAGAGGCCTCGAGCACAAGCCCTACGAGGAGAGGCTGAGGGAGCTGGGATTGTTTAGCCTGGAAAGGAGGAGGCTCAGGGGACACCTTATTGCTCTCTACAGCTACCTGAAGGGTTGTTGTAGCCAGGAGGGAGTTGGTTTCTTCTCTCAAGCAACCAGCACCAGAACAAGAGGACACAGTCTCAAGCTGCGCCAGGGGAAGTTTAGGCTCGAGGTGAGGAGGAAGTTCTTCACTGAGAGAGTTGTTAGCCATTGGAATGTGCTGCCCAGGGAGGTGGTGGAGTCACCATCCCTGGAGGCGTTCAAGAGGGGATTGGACGTGGCACTTGGTGCCATGGTTTAGTCATGAGGTCTTGGGTGACAGGTTGGCCTCGGTGATCTTTGAGGTCTCTTCCAACCTTGGTGATTCTGTGGTTGTGTGTGTGAAAAGTTTAGCCAATAGTTAAGGACCTTACTTCTCTAATTTCAAAAATGACTCTGCTTGGTGTTTAGACATGGCTTTATTGTTGTAACATTTATGATGCTTTTAAACCTTGACATTCAAGCGAAATTAATTAATCCAATCCGAAATGAGTGCTCCTCAAGGACTTTCCTTTGCACACAGTTTTGAAATCAGTGAAAAGAGAGAGGGAGCAAGATGGACATTTCTAATTAAGTGCTGCACATCTGGAACTCTCAGCCTTCCTTCTCCCCTCTGGATTTTGCAAACTTCTGCACTTTGCAGAGCTCTGAGCAGCTCTTTGTTGCGCTCGATTCTATATAAGCTTTTAAACGTGGTAGTCCCAATGCCAGACCAAATCCCAGAGCTTCAGTTCTTTGTAGCCAAACGTTTTTCACTTCCTAGGAAGGTATTTCTTGCTATCTTTTTTTTTTTGCAGGACCCACTGCACTTTTGCCTGCCACCCCCTAATTCCCTCTAAACACCCCCTTGTTCTACCATAAACTTCTTGCTGTGCTCGAGTGCCTGCTGTGGCCTCTCTCTGTCTCACCTGGAGGTGTCATCTTCATCAGGGGCCCCAAATTTCTTCAGAACACAACTTCAGTGAGGATGGCTGAGGAGGCTTTGGGCCAGGGAGGAGCTCAGGAGGGTTTTGGCCAAGGAGGAGATGAGAGGAGGGTTTGGGTCAAGCTAAAGCTCAGGACAGTTGTGGCTTCATTTTGGGCTGCTCCCTCCAAAGCTGCTGCCTGGGGTGGGCAAGGCAGGTGACTTTCTGCACCTTGCCTCTGCTGCCAGTTGGCAGGTGACCCATCCTTGGTCTTCCAGGTGTTCAGAAAAGGCTTGGATGTGGTACTTGGAGCCATGGTTTAGTTGTCAGGAGGTGTTGGGTGACAGGTTGGACTCGATGATCTCTGAGGTCTTTTCCAACCTTATTGATTCTATGATTCTATGATTCTTGCATAATGAGTTGACTCCTTGACTGTAAAACAGAGACACTTTGCCTAAGCAGAATAGTGGTTTGTTCATTTTATCTCTTGATTAGCTGGAATTAAACTATTTAATGGCCTGGTTTAGGCATATTTTCTAGTTTATAAAATTATTTATATATATATAAACATTTTCAAGTAATTTGCATGTTCTACAACAACAACAACAACAAAATCAGTCATTTTCTGCTTAAAATGAGATTTTTCTTTCAAACTGTTTGATGAAAGGTCAAAAACTGAAACCCAGTGGTTAAAAGTGGTAAATATAGTGGAAAATATTCATCCAGGTTTCTGACCACATCGTTCTGGAAGGAGACTGCAGTGACTTGCAGTGGGGTTTATAGAATCATAGAATCAGTCAGGGTTGGAAGGGACCACAAGGATCATCTAGTTCCAACTCCCCTGCCATGGGCAGGGACACCTCACACTAGATCAGGCTGGCCAGAGCCTCATCCATCCTGGTCTTAAACACCTCCAGGGACGGAGCCTCAACCACCTCCCTGGACAACCCATTCCAGGGATTCACCACTCTCATCGTGAAGAGCTTTCTCCTCATGTCCAGCCTGAATCTCCCCACCTCCAGCTTCATTCCATTCCCCCTAGTCCTACAACTATCTGATATCCTAAGAAGTCCCTCCCCAGCCTTCTTGTAGGCCCCCTTCAGATATTGGAAGGCCACAATAAGGTCACCTCTTCTCTTCTCCAGACTGAACAGCCCCAACTCTTCCAGTCTGTCCTCACAGGAGAGGTACTCCAGCCCTCTGATCATCCTGGTGGCCTTTCTCTGGACATGTTCCAGCAAAGGGCTGACTTGGGATGAAACACTTCTGCAGTTCTTAAAGAAAAAGACAGATTTCCACCTCCCACCTCCCCCCTCCTAAATCTTAATGCCCACCATGTTTCTAGGTTGTAAAAGTCTTGAAGATGTAGACCTTTGTTGCCGCTTTGTCCCTGCCCCAGCTAGCCGAGCCAAATCTAAAGCCCCTGGAGTCAGAACATCCAGCTAGCTGGTTTCCTTGACGTTTTTTGCCTCTTTTGTCTCGGCTTTTAACCTAAGAATGAGTGAAGCACCTATCCCAGCCCGCTGCGAAGCTCTCCCCGCAGTCTGACGGCAGGGCCCGCTGTCAGTGCAGGATGGCCCCGTGCTGCCTGCGGTCCCTGGGAGCATTGCCCACATGCTGTTCTCATGTACGGGGGGTTATTTATAGCCGCCAATGCCAGGAATTCGTCAGGGACACTGCTAGGGAGGATAACAAGTTTCTCTTTAGGAGGAATGTTCCACTCGGACCGGAGGAGCAAAGAACAATAAAGATGATTGATTTCCGTGCGGCCACCCCGGAGCACGATGCGGCATCCACGCCGATGCCCCAGTGTGAAGGGCTCCCTTTTCTTAGATCATCATCCTCTAGCAGAACACCAGCAGGCAGCCGGGTTCCACAGCTTGGTAGCTACATTTGTTCCCCGTGTCGGGCATCTCGCACCACTTTCACCTGAGATGAGTGAAAAGAGGAGGAAGAGGAGGGAAGGTTTATAAGACCGACACGCAGGGCCTTCAGGCACTTTCTATTTACATTCTTTGGAGCAAACTACCGAGCCTTAGAAATTTGCAGGGGAAACCACTTTGATTCTTAAACTATATGAATGAAGCTGCAGATGGAGAGAGTAATGGCTTAAATTTATTAGTGTGCATAAAATTGTTGATGCTAATTTTCAGCTGTACAACTAAACAAACAGTCAATGGGATTAAACCGGATCCCTTATTTAAACCAACTCACGCAGTGTAATTTACATCTAGTTATTTTTTCCGACTCTTCCCAGACCCCTTCCCAAAGCTCCCTCTAATGTTGTCAGGTTTGTATTGCACCTGCTCCCTCCTGCTCCTCCATCACCTCTGGCAGGACAGCGACGCCAACCACTGGGGGACCTTCATGGAGATATATTTAAACAGAGCAGCGGTGTCTGAGCTTTCTTCTCTAGATGAACTAGTCTGGATTTTTTCCACTAGCAATGCCAGATTTTCCACTAGAGATGCTGCTTAGAGATGCTTTTGAGTTGCTTTTTTTTTTCCACTAGTGGTGCCAGTCATGAGGCTTTTCACCCCTTTTGGTTTAAGCCTTCAGCAGTGGGCTCTCACAATGAAGGGAATCCTGTTGCAGGGCAGTGCCAAGCTGTCGAGCCTCAAGGATTAAATATACAGCCTTGTCTCCTGCCCTGCAGCCAGTCTGGATATCACTTGCCTGCAGCACCAAGCATTTCTCCTGCTTCTTGACATCTGCTACTGGTGCAGCCATATCTCCCATACAGCATCCTGAATCAGAAGGGAGACTATAGGGCATCTAGCAGCAAACAAAGCTGATAGATACCGCAGGAGGTGGTCTCCATGCCAGCAGCAGCCTCATGCCTTGCTCCATGCTCCGTCACTTGACTAACATCTTGATGAGTCCTTTCTTTTGCTCTGGGAAGGGGAAAGCTGCCCCTGAGCCAGCCATGGAGACTAAACAGTAAAAAATGTTTCTTCTGCCTGTAAAACTCTGCAGGTGAAGATGCACCCATTCAACACAGAGTGCCTGGCCTCAGTGGGTTCTACAGGTGTTGCAGGGATGTGAACTAATTAGATGGGAAAATATCTGGCCAGCTTCAGGCCCAACCAGTTACTTGAACCAGTCTCATAAGTTTATTCCCTGCCCTCTGGTGCCTCCCTATGAGAGGAATAAGTGTTACGGAAATTCTGGGTATCACTGGAGTGTGGGAAGGCTGCAGAACAGTAATAGGGCAGGAAGAGCATGTGAAAATACAGAGAGAACTCAGGAGCTGCTAATCCTGACACCTATTGCTGTTAGGGCTCAGCTAGCAAAACCTGTGTGCTGGCATCCCATTGAGGGGGACAAGAGTTGTTCCACTGAAGGGCATGGGAGTCATGCAGAAACACCTGCTGAGGGGGCTGATAGTAGGAAGAAAGATAGAGCAGTGTGGCTGAAGAAGGGATTGTGGGGAGATGCTGGAGCCACTTGAGCATGCAGGAAATCTCTGCATGTGGCACACCTCTTTCTTTGGCATCCCCAGAGAGTGGTAGGGTCCTACCATGTTTCTGTGTGCCATGGGGGGGGAAAAAGACCATAGCAGAACTGACTCAAGGTAAGGAAGGGGTGATCCAAATCAGTGATGCTCACACCTTCAACACAGGGCTGCATTCAGAGATTTCTCTCCCTAATGGCCAGGCAAGGGCTATCCTCACGCCCCTGGGAACCTCCATCCCCTGGGCTGTGATATGTGATGGTTAATCTGCTTGTGTGAGCTGAGCTAGGTTTGGACAAGTCTGGCTCCTGTGTCCCTGTAGTGGGCAGACACAGAGGGACTGAAGCAGGAGGAGATTTGTGCTGCAGATCATTCCTCCTCTTCTGAGCAATTCTGAAGCCTTGCCACAGGGATGGAAGGATAGAAAGGAGACAGGGATGTGCAGATGGAAAACTTCAGTTGTTTTCCCTCAAATAGGCACATATGTGCTTGAATGGCATCTACTTGCCTCCACACATCTTCTGCACCTCCATTTCCTGGAGGCACACAACTGAGTGCATCACTGCTTGAGACACAGGGAAGAGGCTGGAGGGATAAATCTTGTCCTCCTTGAGAGAAAAGAACATAGAGGTGAGTCTTGAAAGGCAGATGGCTTGTACAGAAGCTGCTGTTCCTCCAGCTCCAGTGAGAACAGGATTCTGGCACTGGGTAGCAACAGGACAGGAGACCAAGGGCAGAGATAGAAAGCCAGTTCAGCATCTCCCCTCCCACCAGGCCATTGACAGCTGATCAACCCCGTGTCACCTTACAAGCCACTTAATCCCTTCCGTCATGCTTTTCAAGGAAGGGGGTGTGCAGGCCGTGGTTTCGCTGCCACCAGCTGCCCCAAAGTCATGCGCTGAGTGTCTGCAGGAGCATGTGCACAGCAACATGACTGACACCTCACTGCTCCTCCACACCTGGGAATTACCCAGCTCTGAAACCCCACACCCAGCTGGCCCTTTGATCTCTGCAGGAGCTGAAGCTGGTTCCCGTCTGCTCCAGCTTTGGAAAGGATCACTCTGATTTTATCTGGACATCTCACATCCTGGCAGGTGTCAGTCTTGGCTTCCAAGATGCCTTGGAGGGAAAGGTGGCAAAAGGGAGGACTGCAAAAATAAAGTGTTGGAAAACCTCTTCTGTGCCCACCTTTCCTCTCACTCCATGTGTTGGGACCCTATGCAGTATAAGGGATGACCCTCCCCTCTCTACCAATGACACCAGCCTCTATAAGAGCAGGTAACACAATTTCTCCCACAGGAAACACCACCTTCAATGGTTTTGAGCCCTCTAAAAGTCAGGATGCGGGTAGCAGGATGACACGGAGACTGCCTGTGCCCTGGCTCAGCACTGGACAAAGCCATCCATGATCTCTGTTGAGGAAGGAACAACTGAGACCACCAGGCACACATGGGGCTGAAGGGCATTGCAAATAATTCACTGTTCTCAGCTGCCCTGTTCTGGATGTCACTAGCTTCTGCTCACACCAGCTGAGCAGTGTGTTGACTCAGTCTACACTGTTCCCTGGAAGGAGCTACTGTAGAATTAAACTGTTAACAAACCAAGGCACTCTAAAGCATTGTCCATCTGCAGCAGACATCCTCCAGTCCATGGCAGGATTGTAATACCAGAAGGGGCCTCCTGCTCTTGAGAACTCCAGCTCCAAACTGGGTAGCAGTGAGAAAGGATAAGAGTTCTTTCACAGAATTAGGTTCTTTCTGTCTCTTCAGGCTTAAATTACAAACACAAGCCATGGCTGCTGACAGCTACAGCTTGATTCAGATGGGCCAAGACTCTGCTTTGCTTTGGACCTCACTCATCTGTGATGCTTGGACCCCTGCTCCAGATGGTTGATCTCATGCCTGGCTGAGATAGGATGTGCAAAATCTTTCCGTAAATTGCCTCAAGTTCAGGGGTAGAGACAGGAATAAATCTGTAGCCACACAAGACTTCAAGGCAGGTCACCTTCCCCATGACTCAGTGTCCCAGCATGCACTTTCAGCTGAGCCATGGTTTTAAGATCACAGTTTATTATGCTAGAGAAAAAAATCCTAGAGTGGGACCAAGTTTGATCTGTCTTCATGTAAGTTTAAAGAAAATGCATTGTTGTCTTATTTCTCTCTAGTTCTTCACTGGATGTTAGGAAGAAGTTCTTCATAGAAAGAGTGACTGGCCATTGGAATGGGCTGCCTGGGAAGGTGGTGGAGTCACCATCACTGGAGGTGTTTAGGAAGAGACTGGATGGGGTGCTTGGTGCCATGGTTTAGTTGATTAGATAGTGTTGGGTGATAGGTTGGACTCGATGATCTCAAAGGTCTTTTCCAACCTGGTCTGGTCTATTCTATTCTATTCTATTCTATTCTATTCTATTCTATTCATAGTTCTCAGGTCTCCTCTCTCAATAGGTATTGAGAGACTCTAGATGACTTGAGTCAGCCAAGTGCTTTTCTGACAGCTAATGATGAACCCATTTTTTAGCAGGCCTGTTGTTCACTAAAGCAAACAGCATTCTGAGATACTCAATAGAGGCACAGTATGAGTTAGGGCAGGAGAAGCCTTATCAGGTCAGATCTAAGGTCCACACAGGCTTGCACCATGTCTGAGAGGATGCTTAGTGTATAAGAGGGTTGATGTGTTATGGTGCTTCTCCAGGATAGTTTCTCAGTCTCCAGCAATCTTTGATAGGGCATTTCCTCAGCCAGACATGATGGGTTTGTATTTAATACACCTCTAGTGGGTTTTTTCCCCATGCCTTTTTCAAGTTCCTTTTTGACCCCCCTTAAACAGCTAACATCCAAGTATCCTAAGGGAAAGAGTCTCTCAAGTGAGCTGTACACAACACAAAGAGTTTATCTTTCCATTTTTTCTCCTGCTGCTTTCACTTGGCAGCCCTGATTGTTGTATTGAAAGAAACAGTGAATAGTCATTCCTTATTTACCCGTTCAATAACATTCACCTCCATCACCTGGTCTGCTTCTAGTCTTTCACCAGCTGAAGGGTCTCAGCTTATGCTTGGCAGTAATTCTCTGACCATCCTTGAAGCCCTTCTCTGTTTCTCATGGAGTCCTGCTAGATGCCCTTTGAGAAGGGAGACCAGAAGCACACTCCAGAGCTGACTATTCCTCTCTGCTCACAGCAGGTGGGACATCCAGAGGGCTGTGTGCCACTCTCGGCGTCACTCTCTAACCAAGATAAACACCTTGGAAAATCTGACCTTGAAAGGAAAATTGAAAGAACTGGATTTATTTTGTCCAAAAAGGAAAGGACCAGAGGGCTGCAAGTAAAAAACATTTCTGTATATAAGGTTTTTATACAAGGACAAGGATGGATTGCTCTCCATATTCAGCATGGGGACAAGACAAGGCTCCATTTGCAGCAGAGATGATTTAGGTCAGATGTTAGGAAACCACTTCACCTCTGAGCATACACAAACCCTGGAACAAGCTGTCAGGAAGGGATGGAGCCTCTTTCACTGGCAGTATTTACAAGCAGGTTGGACACCCATCTGTTGGGAGGGTTTGGGGAGAGCTGTCTTGCAAGACTATCTATCAGGGTCCCTCCAGCCTCGCATTTCTCCCTTCACGTTCCCTCTGTCAAACCATTCGGCTAGGACAGACTATGCCATCCGGGGGCTGGAGACACTCTGCCAAAGGCCCTGAGGGGTTGAACAGCACTAAGAGGAAATCTGTGCAAATCTATTATCTGTACTCTCTGCCGAAGGCAGGGAGGGTCTCAGTATCAGGCACATCCTTTAGTGGGAACTGCCTTCTCACCTCCCTTTGCTCCCCCAAAATGTCACTGCTCTAATTACAGACGAGAGCCTGAAGCAAAACTTGCCAGGGGGGATGTGGATTTCAGTCATTTGTGGCCACACTGACTTTTCTTTCTCACTTTTTAGCAGCATTTTGGAAACATATGGACCACAGGCTAAAAGAAATGGGTGGTCACAATTACATGGCATGGACTCATGCCTCTTCATGGATCACAGCATCTGGGGCCAAGCTGAGAGACCCCATTCTCAGATACAACGAAGCAGAGATACCTACTCCTTGCTCTGAGCCAAGCCATGTGAAAGCAGTCCCAGCCTTGCTGCTTCCCAGAGCAGTGCTGCAGCAGCTTTCTCTGCTGCAGAGAAGATGAGGTGGACACACAAGGAACATCCAGCTGCCCAATGGATCTCACTGAGGATATTATTTGACATCTGGGGCACATATTTTAAAGAATTTACACCAAAAGAGGATGCTGATGTTCCTTCTTTGTAAGATCAGAGTGAGTTCCCTAGCTATGTGTGCTATGGTGCAGGAGTGGCAAAGAGGTGGATTAGCTAGTCCAGATGTGCATGGGCCACCCAAGAGCATGGTGTCCCAGGCAGTCACCTCTTCTGTGTCCCTGAGGACAGTCATATTCTGGCTGAAGGCCCCACTGAACTGCTCCAGCAACACTGCATTCACTATGGGTACCTCTATAAGTGTCTGGACTTAGTTAATGTGTCCTCTATGGGTTGACAAGGCACATATTAACAGTGGAGGACCATTCAGAGCACAGTAGTGATCCAGACTTGATGCCCAGCTCCACTGGCATCTGCCGACGACCATCTTCCTCCCCAGGCTCGACTGCATGACCAATGCTGCACAATCACTGTCCTGTGCTCTCCCTTTCCTCTCTCCTAGCTCGTGTGAGGCATGGCCACAAAGCAACCCATCTTCTTGCACTTGTAAACGCATTTTACAGAGTTGTAAATGCTCTTATTGATCCCTCAGCCTTATTATCCTCACTGCTCAGCCAAGAATTAACTTCCATTTGAGGATAAATTATTAATCAGCCTTCTCCAGGTCTATTTCATAATCATTTCCACCATCCTAGCTGTCACATAAGAAGGATTTGCATATTTATTCTGCCACTTTTCCCCAGAATGGTACATGGGAGTCCATGTTTACCTGCAGTCTCTTAAATCACTTTCCCTGCCTTCTAAACACATCACTTCTAGACAGAGTAGGCCCTGCACAGTGCAGCCTAAGTGTCCTTCTGACTCATTTACTTTGTGGCATTTTATTCTTTTTTTTTTTTTGCAGGCAAATACTTCTCCTTTTCACTTCTCTGCTTTTTCATTGTTTATTTATGATACCCTGTAGGGTAAAACTGTGTGGTTTGTTCAACAGCCCATAACAAAAATGCACAAGCTTCCAGCCTGGTGCTGAGTGGCTTTGGTCCCTGGCCCAGCTTGCAGAGGAGAGCATGGTGAGCTGATATTTTGGCTTTTGGCACTGTTGGTTTGGGGTTGTTTTTTTTCACCCCCAGAGAGTCAGAGACAAGCTGCCCACGTGTCCTACTCAAGGCATGACTGTTGTTCTGTGGCAGGGGAGCACTGCTCGATAGGAACTTGGAATGGTGGGGAGGAGCAGGGATAGGAACGTGGTGAAGCTAATGGTGCCTGTCCAGGAAGGGACAATATTTACAGTCACAGTAAGTCAAATGGAGGGGGGCTGATCAGCACCAAGGGCTGGTGTTTTAAGTATCAGAAGGGAAATGAAGGTACAGACAAAATCAATGCAAGACTGCGGAGCAGGGCAGCGTCAAAGCTAAGGAAGCTCTCTGTAACTGCAGCCTTTAAACTACATGCAGGAGCCCACATGGCAGGAGGGAGACTTGGGCATCCTGGTCCCCTGAGCACAGGGTGGGAAGGCAGTGAGCAGGCAAGTTCACTCTGGTGCTGCCCTCATCCTTGAGCTGTCTCAGTTATGGCTCCCTACAGGGTTTCCGTCTGGCAGGTGAGCGCGCAGGCTGATTCCTTCCAGCAGATGGTAGCAGGAGTATACAAGGGGATGGGCATCCACTCTGGGACCCCAGACTGGACTCTACGATCTGCTTCCCATGGTAAGGCTGACACCCAGGGAGAACGGCTGCCAAGCAAGCAGCACCTGGGGCCAAGGCACCCTGGGGTGCTACAGCCCTTCCTTGGCACCCAGGCCATGGGCAGTGTGCTTCTAATGAAATCCTACAGTAAATACAGAGATAAAACATCAGGGGGATGTGCTCATAGAGAACAGTCAGGGTGGGTCAGTCAAGATGGTAGCCATGACATAGACCAAGACAGCTGCGACAGCGCTCAGCAGAAGCTGATTTACAACCTCACTGCCCCCAGGTGCATTTGGAGTGCGGTTCTTCCACCTTGAACCTCACACTCTCTTTGCACTGATTAGTGTAGTTAGGCATGCCTGAAGCAGATAGTTTGACTGCTCTGCTGCAAAGTCCTGGTTTATCTACAGTAGGCTGCACTGCAATGAACACATGGTTGTAGCACATTTATCAGTGAAGCCAAGAGATGTTCCCTCCAACAGCCAGTGTTCCCAGGCTTCAGGAGAGCTTGTGTGCTGGTTTGCAAAGCCATATTGTTGCATCCTGGCTGCAGCAGCTTCCTGACCTCCCATTACTCAGCCTGCTTTCCCAAGAACCAGCATGGGTTCACATGAAGGTGTGGGGTTCACACATATTGGGTACTGGAGGATGGGGAGGCCAGGGCACAGTGCTGGGGAGAGCCCTTTCCTGTTGCAAAGAGAGCTGTGGGACGAGTGTTGCTCTGTGTGACATTTGACAGGTCTGCAACATATGCTGCATCTTACTGCAGGACAGGGCTGCCTTCTGAATCAGCTTCTATCCTGTCTCAACACGAGGTTAAATCCTTGCTCTGGAGCAGGAAAGCAGAGAAGCAGCAGATGGAACCAATCAATTTGCCATCTGAAAATCGATCAATTTGGGGGGACCCCTCCCCACTTGAAGGCGGAGTGAGAATGGGGTTTGGCCACTGCATTCAGGCAGGAAAGACTGGCGGGCAGTCTATGATAAACCCTGAATGTATTTACAGCCATAAAATGCTTGACATGCTTTCGAGAGGCTGTTGAAATCCCTGATTTGCAGCTGGCACTCATTTTCCATCACAGGTAATAAAAGCACTTGGCTGGAGCACTCAGATATTTCACTTTTGGGGTCCGTTGCCATCCCCCAGCCCCGTGGCTAGATAAACCGGTCTTACACACCTCCTCCTCCTCCTCCTCCTCTTCCTTCTCAGGGCTCTCCTTTCGCTTCAAACAGGCATCCGGAGCCGAGCGGTGCAGGTGATGGGAGGGTGAGATAAGAAGCCGGAGTGGCGATTGCAGGAAGTGGTTGGGACTTGTAAATCCTCGCGGAGGCTTCCTCTGTCAGAGGAGCTATCCGGGGAGCGGGGCATGTGCGGGCTGAAGTCATGCCTGTTAGGGAGGTATTTGTTCTTCTGGCCCCCTCGTCCCAGGCGGGTTGTCGTAACATGCTTCGAGCCGGGATCTGGTTGCAGCAATAAAGCTGGGGCGGGTTGGGTTCCTATCTGGGCAGGAAAGAGTTATTGATCAGCGCCATGAAACTTTCCCACCTTCCTTCCGCCCCCAGGGTGGATGTAATGCATATCAAGAGAGGTGGGAATGAAAGCAAAGCTTGAAAGATGGTCTGGTCAGGAGCGGGAGGGTGGCAGGGCCGGGGCAAGGACATGAGGAGAGGTTAAACACGAACTGAGCAAAACACAGAACCTCTTGAATGTCTCCAGGCAGGAGCTGCAGGTGGATGTGGTTCACCCTACGGCTGAGCAAACCTATTTGCAAATACAGGAGTGAGCAGAAGGGGGATGAGTGTTTCTTCATTCAGTTGGCCAGAGGACAGTGTCAAGGTGCTGATATCTCCCCTCGGGTGGCTGGGCTGCAGTAACTCCATGCCTCATGTGGGCCCCCAGTGATCAGCGCTGGAAATGCTTGCTGATGGGAGCATTCAGCTGGTCCCTGCCTGCTGAACGTGTTCACCCAAGCTCACCAATGCTGTGTCTCTAAGCATGTTTAACTGGGAGCAATGTAGAGGCAACTCTTCATGCTCTGAGGCTGGAGAGAGCCTGATCCAAGGCGAAGGTCTCACCACAGTAGGATAATATTGGAGAAAACCGACTCTAAAGCAGCGACATACTTGTGTCTTGCATTGTACAAGATTTCCAGGCCTTATTTCTTCTCCCACAGTGGGGCTAGGATTGGTGGTGGACTATTGCTGCATGCCCACCAGGGGAACTTCTGGCATGTGGCCTGAGACCCAGCATTTCAGCCAACTACCCAAGTTTCATCGCTTTTGATCCTCGCCAGATATTACGACAATCATAAGATTGATATTAGTAATACCACTAACAACTGTGGTAATGCTAATAAAATAATATTGTACTCCTCCATCCAAGGAGCTCAAAGCTTTTAAAGGAGACTAAGTCTCATGGCATCCATCTCACTTTAGGAAAGCTTATTTAGACAACAGCAAAGCCTCCTCACCACCTTTGTGGAGGGTAGTCTCCTCCAAGGTGGAACACAGCAGCTATTTGTGAGCATGCAATAACAGTCCACAGCAATCTAGGCCAAGCAATGAAAGCAAATTCCATAGCCAGGGCAATTACAGGGGTTATGGAGAAAACAATGAACCAGGACACTCAGCAAAACTGCTAGGCTCTTAGATACATTAGGGATCTTTTTGTGGTGTGCTCAACCTAATGTGATCCCTCACAAAGACCTTCAGCCTTGGCAGCAGTGTGGTCTCTTGCCCCACCCTGGGCACTCCTGATTTGGAAAGCATGCAGGGCAGGACCCTTGCTGTCTTCCCTGTGTTTCTCAGCACTGTCTCCCACCCTGGCACTCTGCAGGAGGCATTTCTTCATGTGTTAACTTAGAGCTGTCCACTGAGACCACAAGCTTGGAGATGGAAATCTTGCTGGCTTTTGAACACCTTGTTCGCCTTTCAGGGTTGCGTTGTTACAAGCTTGTCAAGAACATGCAATCCCCAGGAGTATATGGCATCCACAAGAGAAGGTTCTTGATGACTGTGAAGTTTCTGTTTGGCCCAGGTGGCCAAGAGGACCATTGGCATCCTGGCCTGTATCAGGAACAGTGTGGCCAGCAGGAGCAAGGGAGGTCATTCTGCCCCTGGACTCACCACTGCTTAGGCCACACCTTGAGTCCTGTGTCCAGTTCTGGGCCCCTCAGTTTAGGAAAGATGTTGACTTGCTGGAACGCGTTCAGAGAAGGGCAACGAGGCTGGTGAGAGGCTACAAGCCCTATGAGGAGAGGCTGAGGGAGCTGGGATTGTTTAGCCTGGAGAAGAGGATGCTCAGGGGAGACCTTATTGCCCTCTACAACTACCTGAAGGGAGGTTGTAGACAGGTGGATGTTGGTCTCTTCTCCCAGGCAACCAGCACCAGAACAAGAAGACACAGTCTCAGGCTGTGCCAGGGGAGGTTTAGACTGGATGCTAGGAAGAAATTCTTCACAGAGAGAGTGATTGCCTATTGGAATGGGCTGCCTGGGGAGATGGTGGAGTCGCCATCATTGGAGGTGTTCAGGAGGAGACTTGATGGGGTGCTTGGTTGCATGGTTTAGTTGATTAGGTGGTGTTGGATGATAGGTTGGACATGATGATCTTGAAGGTCTCTTCCAACCTGGTTTATTCTATTCTATTCTATTCTATTCTATTCTATTCTATTCTATTCTATTCTATTCTATTCTATTCCATTCCATTCCATTCCATTCCATTCCATTCCATTCCATTCCATTCCATTCCATTCCATTCCATTCCATTCTATGATTCTCCAAGTCCCTGCCTTTTCTTCTGTGGCCTTGAAATTACAGACACCACTGGCCCAACCTGAACATCTCTAATGGAAGCTGCTCAGAGACTTAGACCCACGAGGTGCTGGCGGAGAAAAAAGCCAAAGGATTTCTGCTCAGCGTGCTGCCCTCCACTCCTGCAGGCTTTGATGAACACAGAACTAGTTAGCAGCACTGGTGTGAGTGGGTCTAAGAGGTCATGCTGGAAAATGGCACTTTGTCAAAAATGTCATTTCAGCAGCGTTTCAATGCCTTTTTCTTTAAATGAAAAATTTCAGAAGGAAATGAAGCCAATGTGTTATTCCACTGTGATGGGAAATTTTTTGCTGATTTTTCTGTTGGTTTGGGGTGTTGTTTTTAAACAGTTCTTCCTCACAGCTGGACTCCTCACCTTCCTTCGGTCTGTCTCCTGCAGCTCACAAAGCAGATTTCTGTCGTTCTTCAGAGGAGGCAGGGCTTTGGTGCATCCTAGAAGCTCAGCTTTTTCTTTACTTACAAAAGATAGGAAAAGCAAGATGACAATTTTACCTCCACAGGCTTGATCCTGTGAATACTTTTTCTATTCTTCTTCTCTCTCTCTTTTTCTTTAATTAAGATATTCTCAGAGAGCTTGAATGACTGTGCTTTGGGGTTCCAATGCAGGAGACCAGGCCTTTTCTCGTGGACACCAGTGGAAGCCCACGGCTGATATGGAAGGAGCACAAGCACAAAGCCTTACTTGTCCTGGCCCCACTCTCCCCCTCCTGACCTGCCAGCCTTGTGATGTGAGATTTCAGCTAAATCTTGGCCACATTACCTATGTTTGGCTTCCCAGAAAAGATCCCTCCCAGATTCAGGGATCTCCAGGAAAGTTAACAGCTGCTCCTGCCTTAGGTTTCAGCTCCAGCAGCTCATCTCTTCTGTTGCTTAAAAACATGGCCTTTGCTGCTCATTCAAAACCGTCTGGTTTAATTTCCAGCCCTGCATTCGCTGCCAGAATAGGCAACAGGCTGAGGGAGCCCTCTGTCTTTCGGAATCATGGGGAGAAGTGGTGTGAGGGGTGAAGTAGGCTGTTCTTAGCCCCCCAACTTCCCACCCTCCCCCATCTCTGCCTTCTTTCTGCATGGGGAAGAGAGAGCAGGACCTCACCTAGGACCCTGGAGACAGATTTTCAGCAGGGAAGAAGCTGCTGCTGTGCACGTCAGGAATGATTTGATCAGCAAGAGAGATGAGCACCTCTAGCACTGACATCAGGGGACAGGCAGAGGAGAGTGCGAAAAAGCTGGTGATGGACAGCAGAACTGCAGTGCATGGCAGGGTGTGGAGACTCAGGGCTGGGGGGCAGCACCCACAAACAGGGCAAAGGCCTCTGCTGGGGACAGCCAAGAGGTTGATGAGACTGTCTGAGGCTGTGCTGAATTTCTTGTGCAAAAGCAGCCCCACTGCTTCCACCTGGGACAACAGTTTAAGCACTGTTGGTGCAAAGCTGTGTCCCTGACACTTGAATGTGTCCAGAGAAGGGCAACGAGGCTGGGGAGAGGCTACAAGCCCTGCGAGGAGAGGCTGAGGGAGCTGGGATTGTTTAGCCTGGAGAAGAGGAGGCTCAGGGGAGATCTTGCTGTCTACAACTACCTGAAGGGTGGTTGTAGCCAGGAGGGGGTTGGTCTCTTATCCCAGTCAACCAGCACCAGAACAAGAGGACACAATCTCAAGCTGCACCAGGGGAGGAGAAAGTTGTTCACAGAGAGAGTTGTTAGCCATTGGAATGGGCTGCCCAGAGAGGTGGTAGAGTCACTGTCCCTGGAGGTGTTCAAGAGGGGATTGGATGTGGCACTTGGTGCCATGGTTTAGTAGTCATGAGATCTTGGGTGACAGGTTGGACTTGATGATCCTTGAGGTCTCTTCCAACCTTATTGATTCTATGATCCTATGTGCACCCTGAACTGGCTGGGAGTGAAGCCCAGCAAGGGATGGTGCAAGGGCACTTTGCTCTTACCTCCACACTTGAGTATTTACCGCTCTGTGCAAACACTCCATACGTTGCATATTGCCTCTGAAGAGACGGATGAATTCCCTGAGCGGAGAATCAGTTGTGTCCAAACTCTTCCTAGCAGATCTCACTTTACTCTGCCTTTCTCACTCATAAGGCTGAGCCTTTCTGTGAGATACCTCACAGCTTTCCTCTGTGCTCTCTGAGCAGCAGTAAGAACAAGAACAGCCTGCATGACCCAGGCTCCTCCAGACAAAACTATCTCAGCCACCAGGCTTGCCAAGCCACTGAGAAAAACACCTTGCCATTTTTTTTCTCCTTAAAATTTCATTTTAAAGTGAGTTCAGTGCTGATGAAAGGTGCTCTACCAACATCCCTGGACAGCAACGTGTCTTACTTATCCATGAAACAGTTTTAAGGGTCCTACAGCAGTAACAACAATGCCCTATTTTTGCAAGACTACATATCCAGCAAGAGAATTCCCATGAAGGTTTCTAAAGCAAAGGCCAGGTGTGATCACCCCACATGTACATGCATCTACACATGTGCTGCAGCCTGTGTGCTGCTCCTTCTCCTCTTGTGACACCTAATTGTCAAGGCCACCAAGACCCACAAGGTCCTTCTCTGACCTCCCCAACTCAGCAGTTTTTGAGGGCAAGGATACCTCCTGTAAATTGCTTTCAAGGGCTGGATTCCCACCAAGCGTGGCTCAAAGCCTGGCTTTACAGTATGTTCTGAAGGACCATGGGTATATTTTTGCCTCTCATATAGCCAAACACTTCAAGACCTAACCCTCTTCAGGATGCTCATGAGCAACAGGGCTTTAGGTAATATCCTGTCCCCAGGAGCAATTCACCTCATTTAAGAGCCAGACAGTTTCCAGAGCTCTTTTAATACATCTCACTCTCCTCTGCCCTTCCACATCTTCAGAGAATTTTGCCATCTGTTTGTCTTTCTGTCCTTTGGGAATGACTCCCTTTTATTTTTAGATTCCAGGGGCAGAATGTAACCAGGTAGCTGTGGGTGAGGATAGCCTCTTCTGGCCTCCACCTTAAAAAAGGAAAAAAGAAAAAGAAAAAGAAAATAAAAGCGGGGGGGGGAGGGATATAAAAGAAAAACAACCTGGGAAAAAACCACAACAGCAACCTGAGAACAAACAAATCAAGATCAGAAATTCTGCAGAGGGCCACAGCATGGTGTTACCACCATGTCTAAAGCCAAGCCCCCCTGCCAAAACCCCACTCTTCCCCTCTGCGTGTGATTCTCAGCCATGCAGTCTGCTGGTGTCTCCTTGCCTCTATTTATACTAAAGCCCTTGCAGAATAAAACATCCATGTAAAATCCAATTTCCTCTGAATCTCTCTCGGAGAAGAGGCCTCGAGATTGAGTAGATAACCTCTGCAGTAATTGCCTGAACCACTCCTGTTTGCTGGAAAGGTGAGAGCCATTTTTCAATTATCTATCTGCAGTGACAGCAGTGAGCAACGGAGCTAAGAGGAAGGAGAGAGAGAGAGAGAGAGAGAGAGAGAGAGGGAGGAAATCCAGCCAACAAGAGCCGTCTGTGTCAATCCTGGCAAACGGGAGGTACGATAGATGTGGTCACAGTTCCTGCCATCAATATCCTCTAATATAAATGTCAGCGATGCCATTTTACCCACAGTCATTTCCCACAATGCTGATTACATTATCGTATAATAGAGGGGCGCCAGCCGCACCGCTTTCTCTCCTAACCCTCCTCGCGGTAATGTGTCAATAGCCTGCCTCCATGAAACAAGTCAATTTTCTGCAGGCTTGGCAGCGGAATAAATCTGCCGACTATCTAGAGAGCTGGAGATATTTATACACACTGCGTCCTCTCTCTCTCTTTCTCTCTCTCTCTCTCTCTCTTTCTTTCTTTCAGCCTCTCACACACACACACACACATATACCCCTCTCCCGCCTGCCCTCCCCTGCGTGTGCAAAGCGTAGCTGTGTGTCCTCAGCAGAATTGAGTGATTTTCAGCCCAGACTCAATAAGAAGAGAATTTAGGGCAGTCCTACAGCTTGGCTTCCAGTAACAGCCCTGCACGTTTATTTTCTTTAGCTTAACAGGAAGGAGAGAATTATGTTTAGATTTATATGACAAGGGCAGTTCTACCGAAACGCTCGTGAGAAGCGCTGTGGAAGGTGGAGAAAAGGTGTGTGCATGTGTGGCAAAAAAAACCCAACAAACAACAGGCCAGTGGCAGAGAGGGATTGCAACACCTTGCAGGTCACGTCAGAGGGTCCTCTGGGAGCTGGGAAAGCAGATCTTATTTCAGTGGACAGCTCTTTTTTTAGTAGATGTCTGAATTGAATGCCAGTGGAAGAAGGAGGAGGGAGGCAGGGAACGAGGGTGGAGGTGTTCAGCTCCACTCTCTTGACTCTTGCAGGCAAAGAGCTTGCCAAGGACAAGATGCTCTGCTTGCCTCAGGGATGCTCACTCCCCTGTGAATGTCCCCAGGACACCCACTGGTCCATGCCACTATGTACCCCTGCTGTGATTTCTGCCTTCCTTCAGCTCAGAGGGGATTCAGCCTCCCCAAAAGCCCCAGTGGCTCCCTCTGCCAGGCAGACTGTGCTGCTCAGGCCATTGTGAGCTCCTAGAGCACAGACTAAAATGGCAGATGATGCTCATGATCACAAAGGCAAGGTTTTGTCATCTTAATGAGACACAGAAGTCCCTCAGAGTGCTCTGAGGAGCCTCTGTTCTCTCTGTGTGCCAGCCAGAGTGAGAAGGACTCTCAGCAAGCGATCACCAATCCCCCTTGGCCTGAGCCAAAGGAATGAGAAGGGCTTCTCCTTCCTCTCAGCTCTACTCAACACAGAAGATGTTACATTTAACTCTCAGGGGGGAAATTGTTTGGTGATAGAAAATATAATCAACTATTTTTTGCTAAGATGGGGAAGGGGGAAGCATGAAAATCTCTTCAATTGCCTTCAAATTTCTGGATTTTGTGTTTTTAGTAAAAACTTGAAAATGTTCGATCTGATTTTATGTTTTCACCAAAATGTTGTGCAAGAGGCAAATAATGCTTGGATCATTGCTTTTGGCTTGATTGATCCATCCTCCTGCTCCAGAACATAACAGTTTTTGGGCAGGGAGCTGATGGGTCTTCTACACTGGTGTGCCTGCGAGGAGCAAGTCCACTGCCTTCTACACTGATAGGAAAGGCTCTACCCTTCAAGGCAAGACAGCCACACAGTTTGCAGTAAAAGGTTGTCCTGCTGGCTCCATACAACCCCTACTGGTACCTTTCAGAAAGAATATTTGAGGATGGTGACTTGATACCATGTTAGGAGGGCCCCAGAGACCTCATTCAATCCCTGCCCCTGAGCAATGCTGTAACCCTCTGAACCTTTGGTGAACATCACACAATTCCTTGTTCAGCTCCACTGTGACTTTGCAAAGGGTCATTTGTGACCTACACCAGCACCACAAAGTTCATTCCAAACACAAATGCCCTCTGGGTCAGAGCATCCTCAGCACAGTGAGGTGACTTAGCACAAAGGGAAAGCCAGGCAGCAGGTACATGGCAATATTGTCACAAGCTTGGACTGTGATTCCTCTCTGCAGAGGGAAGACATCCAACTCCCCTTGTGCTGCTTTGCTTCTGTACACCCTTTCACAGTGATTTGTTTCTTCTGCCCTGGCATCTGTGTCAGAGATTGACAAGAGCTTTAGAAAATTGGGAGAGAAGTAAGGCTCTGCGTCTTGATGAAAGCTTTATTTAGAAATCAATGAAACTCAGAGCTCCATCACACAAGCTCCAGCTCTTCTACCCTTTTTGGCCCTGTCTGCCTGAGCTGCAAGCCATCAGCACCTGTCAGAAAGAGAGGCCCACACTGGAGGCACCTAAGAAAATACGGGCACCGTGTGGTCTCACACCCAGAGGAACCTTAAATTCCTTCTCTGGTATCTAGAAAAGACACTTTGTCTGGTAGAAGGTTTGTGTTGGGACTTCGTTGGCAAAGGCTCTCCCCACATCTGGAAGGGACAAATCTGACCACAATGGAAAAAAGAACCAAAGGCAGAGATAGTTGGGACTGTCTGGTCCAAGAGTCATCAGAGCCAGCAGGAGCCTTCCTATTGACAGCACCAGCCTTCAGATAAGTCCAAAATTTGGAGATGTGCCCTGGAACACAGCCTTCAGGGGTATTGGGGCTGTTTCACTGCCAAGCCCCAAGACAAACTGCAAAGGAAGGATACCGTGTTGAGATACATTTCGCCAAAGTGCGGAAGCAAGGACTGACTCCAGAGCTCTTATTCAGATCCTTCTCTGCATATGTGATATGTCATTAAGGGAGAAAAGCTGGCAGCGAGGTTCAGTCACTTACTAGTGCACTGGCAGGAAAGACAAATGCAGAGCATAAGATAAATGAGGCACTTCCAAGTGCGAGAAAGTCAATACTGTAGAGACCTTCAAACTGGAGGCTGGGGAACAGCTTACAATTCAGCTTGCTGGTACAGATGGGAAGGCATCACTGTGCTCTGAGAGCTCATCAACACTTTGGACTGGTACATCCCAGTGGGATGACAAGACAGGCAGCTGCATGGGACTGGGCTTGGGCGCAAGTCCTAGCAGAGGCCCACCAGAAGGGATTGCTCAGGCACAGTCTGTATTATGGGAGCTCTTGAAGGAAATGAGAGCTTTGTCTTGCATTGTAGTGTTCCAGTAAAAAAAAGAAAAAAGCCTGAGTCCTGGGGTGTGGTAGTTTTAGGCTGTGCCTAGAAGAATTTCCACAGATCTTGAGTAGAAAAGTGGTAGAGCGTAAAAAATTGGATGCAAAAGAAAAACAACGATGATGCCCAAATAATCCCATTGCTCTGATAACTAACATAAAGTTAGTGTAGAAACTAACCCTTTTTTCCTGCTTTTTCACTCTAGCAGACACCTGCTGGCTTTTGCTTGGCTGTTCCTGACCTTGGCTGCATGTCTTTGTTGTGGCTAAGTACTAACAGCCTACTGTCTCTCTTCTCTCTCTCTTTTACCTTGTATAGAGTGGGAGAAGGGCGCAGGGAAGGGGAAGCTATAGTTAACCCCCTGGCTTTGACCAGGAGGGTTCTTCTGTTGCTCATAAATTGTGAATATAAAGAAATATGGGACATTTTGTACAAATTCATTGCACTCCATATTTCTAGATTGTAACTTTGCTTGTAAATAAAGCTTCATTTGCTTTCAACTGAGCAGGTCTGGCAATTTTATTCTGGGGGGTAATTTCAACCCACCATACTGGCGCAAGACAATCTTTGGTATGACCAGGCAAGAGGAAACATTAAAAAGGCTTGCCCACTATCTCATTAAAAAGGCAGGCTAATCTCATTGAGGCTGCTCTTCAAAACGCCTGGAGTTACCCAGAAACACCGGGCACTCAAAATGACACAAGTATCACACTATCACAGTATCACAGTAACTAAGGTTGGAAGAGACCCCAAGGATCATCAAGTCCAACCTGTTCCAACAGACCTCACAACTAGACCATGGCACCAAGTGCCACGTCCAATCTCCCCTTGAACACCTCCAGGGACGGCGACTCCACCACCTCCCTGGGCAGCCCATTCCAATGACGAACGACTCGCTCAGTGAAGAACTTTCTCCTCACCTCGAGTCTAAACCTCCCCTGGCACAGCTTGAGACTGTGTCCCCTTGTTCTGGTGCTGGTTGCCTGGGAGAAGAGACCAACCCCCTCCTGTCTACAACCACCTTTCAGGTAGTTGTAGAGGGCAATGAGGTCACCTCTGATCCTTCTCTTCTCCAGGCTAAACAATCCCAGCTCCCTCAGCCTCTCCTCATAGGGCTTGTGCTCAAGGCCTCTCACCAGCCTTGTTGCCCTTCTCTGGACACGTTCAAGTGTCTCGATGTCCTTCCTAAACTGAGGGGCCCAGAACTGGAAAGTCAGATCTCATCCTGTATCATTCCCTTTTCCCTACTGCGATGCACGGAGGAGACGCATCGCTCTGTTGCACCCTGTGATAGGACAAGGGTTAATGGACATAAACTACAACACAGGAGGTTCTACCTCAACTTGACGAGGAGCTTCTTCACTGTGAGGGTTGCAGAGCACTTGAACAGGCTGCCCAGAGAGGTTGTGGAGTCTCCTTCTCTGGAGACTTTCAAGCCCCATCTGGATGTGTTCCTGTGCGACCTGTGCTGTATTCTATGGTCCTGCTCTGGCTGGGGGGTTGGACTTGATCTTTGGAGGTCCCTTCCAACCCCTAACACCCTGTGATCCTGTGATCTCCTCTGCGGCCCTGCAAGAGCCACCAGCCGTTCTGGGTGCCAGCTTGTTCTGCTGCATGGCATCACGGAACAGCTGCGTGCAAGCCTGGATTAAATATGGCTCTGGGTGCGTGCGCATGTGCTCCGTCCGACAGCTGAAGGAAATGCAAACTGATCCAGCCAAGGAAAGAGAGGAGACACTGCCCTCCTTTTTTCAATTATATCCAGGTCCAAGGTCAGCGACCTCTTCCCTCCTGCACTGCAGTATCTTGTCACACAAAACCCAGAGAGAAAGGGAATGTGATAAAGATGAAAGTGATGTGGCAGGCTCGTATGTGAAAACAATCAGCCTTCAATTAAGTGTGATTGATTTCCCAAATCAGAGATGCATTCAGCTTCCAACAGATAGATATGAGTGAGGGCCAGATGCTGGGGAATTCAGCACACGTGCTTGGGATGGAACATTGCAAGGAAACAAAACGGAGAGGCTATAAAGTACCAGGTGCTTTAGGATGAGTCTGAGATGGGCATAAAGCTGAGCCAGGAAATGTTTGCCCCTTAAAACAAAGCTCAGGGCTGAGAAACAAGATGCCAAGAAAGGAAGTGTTATCTCATGCAGTGAAACTGCAGCTTTGTAGAAGACGTTTTGTATGAGAGCAGCAGCTGGGAGCAGCTAGAAGAGAGTAGAGATTTTGCAGGTATTTAGAAGACACACTGATATAAAGCTGTTTCTGTAGAGAACAAGGGACAAAGCCCATCTCATGGGGCAGCTGGAGGCAGAGTGTGGCAAGGCACCTTAGTGAAATCTCTCAGTATTGCTCTAAAGCCTTTGATAAATGACTGTAAGGTTCAGAAACTCCATTTGGTTCTTCTGGTGTCAACGGTGTTCCCTTTCACATTCAGATGCATGTGAGGCCCTTCCAGCTGTTTTAAAGACCATTGATGCTTTGTGAACCAAATCTGCCCACCCACCAAGTCCACAATGCCACTGCCAGGGCAAAGCACCTCAGAGTATTTCACAGCAGGAGGACACCAGAGTAGAGGAGGACATCAGAGAAGCCAGACTAACCAAAGAGGGGGAAGGTCTCTTGTCAGTGTCTGGAGCAAGCCCCACTCTTCACCTAAGCACTGCAGCGTGGCAGAGGAGCAGCATCCAGATAACCAACCTCCATTGACTTGAACTGACTTCAGCCTTGTACAGCACAGTGCACAGAGCCCAGGCACATCAGCACTGGCCAAAATATATGCCATGATTTGGGGGAAGGGTAGCTATTCCCATGCTGGTCATCAAAACTGCTCTAGCTAGCACCCTTCATCAACACCATTGTAACTATGGAAAGGGTGCTTGCCACCTTCTTAGAAATTTGCCCCCTCAGCTCTTACATGATGTCCCATCATCGTAGCACCTAGTGACACCATTCTTCTGAGACCTTCATGCTCCTTCAGCATTTATCATCAATGGACAAGGGCAAAACTGGCAGCATCAGGGAGGTGTTTGGACAGGGAGAAGGGAAGGCAGCACTGCAGATTTAGCACAGCTCATGGCAGGAGATCAGCTCTCTTAGCTTAGTCTGGCCTGTTGCCCCGTTTTCCCCATCACCATCAGCCTCATCCATCTCCCCCTCCCTCCCCGCTTTGTCCCTTTCAGGGATTTCAAATAAAAGGTCTGCACTTGACCCTCCTCCTCCCTGCCGGGAGAGGGGAAGACCATGAATAGAGAGCCCCTCATGTTTGCAGAAGCGATTTTCCCATTACTGGCAGCATATGTTTGCATTGATCCCGAGCCGCGGGGCTGCGCGCGAGCACGCGTGTGTGCCGGCGCGCCCGCTGCGGGCAGGGGGCGGCCAGCAGCCCCCTGTGTGGGGGCACCAGGTGCTTGCTGTCAGGCTGAACAAAAAGAAGTGTCAGCACTCTGCGCCGGGGGGCTGCTCTGGCAGCTCCCCGCCCCTGGCCTTCAGCCCTGCGCTCAGAGCATCCTGCCTCTGACTCACAGCAGCATCCTCCTGCGTCAGCTCCTCAGCTCTCCTCCCCTTCGCCTCTCCCCAAACTGCATGGAACAGCACACCCTGACTGCTGCCTATCTGCTGTTTACCTGTTTCCCACTCCTGAAGGCTTGGAGGGTGACTCTGGATGGGCAGTGGTTGTGCAGCCTCTTTCTACTTTGTGCAGCCTCTTTCTGCTTTGGGGGCTGCTCTGACCTCCTGGCAGGAGGTCAGCTCTCTTAGGTTAGTCTTGCCTGTTGTCCCGTTTTCCCTATCACCATCTCCACAAAGGCTTGGAGGGTGACTCTGGATGGGCAGTGGTTGTGCAGCCTCTTTCTGCTTTGTGCAGCCTCTTTCTGCTTTGTGCAGCCTCTTTCTGCTTTGGGGGCTGCTCTGACCTTCTGGCAGGAGGTCAGCTCTCTTAGGTTAGTCTTGCCTGTTGTCCCGTTTTCCCTATCACCATCTCCACAAAGGCTTGGAGGGTGACTCTGGATGGACAGTGGTTGTGCAGCCTCTTTCTGCTAGAACATGCTCTGGAGGCTACTCTGACCTCCTGCCAGGCTGGTGCATCTAACAGCTCATGTCAAGTCCTGGCCCATTCAACAACATATCAGCAGGGACAGTTGCTGAATTCACTTCTCCAGCTCATGGCTGGCTGCAGCTTGCTACCTCCTTTCATGCTCTCTCCCAGCACTCAGAAATCAGGACACCCCAACAAGTGCTCCAGGCTGTCCTGGATGGCATCCTCATGCCCTTTGGACAAGGAGAACTGCCCTGTCCCCAGCACTCCATCCTCAGTGTACCTGGCATTCAGGCTGCCTGCACAGAGCTGGACACCCTCCACCCAGCACTACCAAGCTCCCAGCTCTGCTTTCCCCAGGGCAGCAAGGAAGCCGTAGTTACAGATTAAGGGCAGTAGGGACCAAAAGCAGTTTGTACATCTTGATGCCCTCCTAGGGTGTACTGAACCCAGATATTTCCCCATGATTATGGACCTGGGCAATGCAAATGGGGAGACTCAATCCTGGAATGTACCTGGAGAATAAATCTTATGTAGAGTGACTGAAGGAGCTGGGGCTGTTTAGTTTGAAAAAGAGGAGGATGAGGGGAGACCTCATTGATCTCTACATCTACCTGAAAGGACATTGTGAGAGGCTGGTGCTGGTTCCTTCTTACAATTAAATAGTGATAGAACAAGAGGGAATGGCCTCAAGCTGCAATTGGGTAGGTTTAGATTAGACATTAGGAAAATTTTTTCCACAGCAAGAGTGGTCAGGCATTGGAATGTGCTGCCCAGGAAGGTGGCTGAGTCACCAACCCTGGCTGTGCTTAAAGGTCGTTTGGATGTGGTGCTTAGGGATATGGTTTAGGGATGAACCTCGTGGAGTAGGGTTGTCGATTGGACTTGGTGATCCTGAGGGTCTTTTCCACCCTAAATGTTTCTGTGATTCTGTGATTCATGAATACACTCCAATTCATGTCAGCAAAACTTTCTGGAGGAGATCAGGCCTTAATCTTTTTTTCTGCTCCATTTCTCTTGTCTCTGAAATGGGACTCACTGTGTTTCTCTTTGCTGCACTGTGCATCCATCTTGTCTGCTTAGATCCTGACCTGCCTAGTGCCCTGGAGAAATGCAACAGCTCCAGCAGTAGGGCCAGCATCTCCCTGGGGGTCTCCAGGCACTGCTGCAATGACAGTAAACTCATGAAGAATAAGAATCAGTCACGATCCTATGCTGACTGTGAGGATCCTCAGAGGTGTGGCTGGAGTAAATAAAAAGAGCAAGTGTGTAGGCCCTGCTGCTGCTCAGGGCATAGTGGTAAGTCTCTTCTAAGGTGAGCTCAAGCCTATGCCCTGTGGGAGAGCTGCTTCACATCCCCAGGTTTGCTCAGCTGCTGAAAGATCCCTTCCTGGGTAAGCCCACCTGGACTCGAGTGTGGATGTTGCAACCTTCACAGCTATCTTCCCCCCTGATGAGCAGTGTGGTTCTTCTATCCCTGGTTTTAACTCCACCACACTTGAGCATTGGTAGGAATGGTGACACTTGTGGGATTTGCAAGTTGGAAATTGCTTATTTTCTGCAGGACAGCACTGCACCATTGCTGTGAGCTGCTCTGCAGGCAGAGCAACCAGGGGGACCTGTTGTGGTACTTCTACATGTTCACAGAGCTCACTTGGGATGGACTCTGGGCTGCCTAGGCTGCCAGCACCAGGAATTCAACATTCATACAGAGTGAGTCCCCACACCACAACATCTGACCTGAAGCTTGGAGCTTCTTCTCTTTACCCTCTGGCTTTTCAGCATAGCTGGGTAGGAAAAAGGAACGAGAGAAAAATGTTTCCCAATCAGTGTCTGTGATGAATCAGAAGGGAAAGCTGAAATGTCAGAAAGCAAAAGAAAAGAATTTCCAAACAGCAGATTGCAGCTAAACAGCAAATGTGGAAAGTGAAAACATCAGCAAGAAAATTCTCTACTTTGCCAGTGGAAGTGCAACTTGAAAAGGGGAATGATCTTGCCATATTTTAAGATGAAGACTGTTTGGCCTGGGAACTTCAAGGCAGAGTGATTTATACTGTTGCTTTGATTCTCCTGATGAGAAAATAAAAGGTCTGTACCAAATTATTTTCTTTAGAAGAATCTTGATGTTGGAATAACCACGTTTCCCCACACACACACGTTCTTAAGAAAAATAGATAAACTCCTTCTATTTAGGTACATTTGGACTCTGTTCTTCAATGTTTCTCCCTGCCATCTGAGCTATTAACAGATCTGTTTTCCTCAGAAAATAAAAACCAAACCCCACAACAACAAAAAAAAAACCCAAACACATCAGAGCCACCCATGTAACCACAGAAGCCAGGAGCCAGGAGCTTAATGCAAACACCAGATACTGCAAGGGGGCCGACGCTATACATAGCCCAGACGCTGCCCTGCCATAGAGCGGAAGAGAGGGAAGAATTTGGTGGGTGCAAGAGCTCAATACTTTTATTTATAGTGTCAAGCTGTGGAGCAGTGGTGGGCTGAGCTCCGGTTGCCATTTCCTTTTGCTTGCTTGCACACAGCAAAATAAAAACATGAGAGACAAGCTAAGCCTGTGCTATCCACTCTCAGAGGGATACCTCCAGGGCAGGCTATTTTAATCTGCCCAGACATCTTCTACTGCTGCTTTAACCACCCTTCTTTTTTGGTTCTTTTTTTTGGCTTGTGCAAATGCCCAGTGCAGATTCATGGTTAGAATCATAGAATAGAATAGAATAGAATAGAATAGAATAGAATAGAATAGAATAGAATAGAATAGACCATGTTGGAAGATACCTTCAAGATCATCGCGTCCAACCTATCATCCAACACCACCTAATCAACTAAACCATGCAACCAAGTACCCCATCAAGTCTCCCCCTAAACACCTCCAATGATGGCAACTCCACCACCTCCCTGGGCAGCCTATTCCAATGGGCAATCACTCTCTCTGTGAAGAATTTCTTCCTAACATCCAGCCTAAACATCCCCTGGTGCAGCTTGAGACTGCGTCCTCTTGTTCTGGTGCTGGTTGCCTGGGAGAAGAGACCAACATCCACCTGTCTACAACCTCCCTTCAGGTAGTTGGAGAGAGCCATATGGTGTCCTCTGAGCCTCCCCTTCTCCAGGCTAAGTAACTTCAGCTCCCTCAGCCTCTCCTCACAGGGCTGTGCTCCAAGCCCCTCACCAGCCTCGTTGCCCTTCTCTGGACACATTCCAGCAAGCCAACATCTTTCCTAAACTGAAGGGCCCAGAACTGGACACAGTACTCAAGGTGCAGCCTAAGCAGTGCTGAGTCCAGGGGCAGAATGACCTCCCTGCTCCTGCTGGCCACACTGTTCCTGATGCAGGCCAGGATGCCATTGGCCCTCTTGGCCACCTGGGCACACTGCAGGCTCATGTTCAGCCTACTATCAACCAGCACCCCCAGGTCCCTCTCTGCCTGGCCGCTCTCCAGCCACTCTGACCCCAGCCTGTAGCTCTGCATGGAGTTGTTGTGGCCAATGCGTAGAACCTGGCACTTAGATGTCTTAAATCTCATGCCATTGGACTCTGCCCATCTGTCCAGCCTGCCAAGGTCCCTCTGCAAAGTATCTAACTACATGTTGTATATGCAGGCCCATAGGAGTTTTTTTTTCCTTTATTTTCACTCTGATTCTCATGTCAAGGTGCGGTAGGTTGAGATTACCCCCCAGCTAATTAGAGAGAATTACCCTCCAAACCAAAATTGCCATAACAGCTCAGTGGAAAACACATGAACCTATATTTACAAGCAAAACTACAATCTAGAAATATGGAATGCATTGACTATGCCAGGTGCTGCACCTTGGCCACAACAACCCCATGCAGCGCCACAGGCTGGGGTCAGAGTGGCTGGAGAGCACCCAAACAGAAAGGGACCTGGGGGTACTGATTGACAGCTGGCAGGAGTGTGCCCAGGTGGCCAAGAAGGCCAATGGCATCCTAGCCTGCATTAGGAATAGTGTGGCCAGCAGGAGCAGGGAGGTCATTGTGCCCCTGTACTCAGCACTGGTTAGGCCACACCTTGAGTACTGTGTCCAGTTCTGAGCCCCTCAAGTTAAGAAGGACATTGAGATTCTTGAACATGTCCAGAGAAGGGCAACGAGGCTGGGGAGAGGCCTCGAACACAAGCCCTACAAGGAGAGGCTGAGAGAGCTGGGATTGTTTAGCCTGGAGAAGAGGAGGCTCAGGGGAGACCATATTGCTATCTACAACTACCTGAAGGGTTGTTGTAGCCAGGAGGGGGTTGGTATCTTCTCTCGGGCAACCAGCACCAGAACAAGAGGACACAGTCTCAAGCTGCACCAGGGGAGGTTCAGACTGGATGTTAGGAAGAAATTCTTCACACCCTTCCTCCAGGACAGCAGGTGATGGGAACCATGGGCTGCTGAGCAGAGCATGGCTGCTGTCACAGAGGGGCAGAGCAAAGGGAAACCCCATGCCTGCAGGGGATAGAAAGCCATTGGCTTTTGCAAACTAAGTTCTTCCTTTAAGAGCTCAAAGCAGTCAGCAGTCCTAATGTAAAACGACTCTGATCCGAGCAGAGGTGCAAGAGTGTCTCAGACAAGGTCTGCAGGGCACAGCCAGATTTAACCCCACAATCCCAAACACGTATGTGGAATTCTCTTGCTGAGCACATGCCACCCAGCATTCCTGCATCTTGCTGACAGGATCACACACTCCCAGTGCACCCCTCCTGCCATAGCAGGGCTGCTGGGATGGAGGCTGATGTGAGGGCTTAATTAATCAGTTAATTAATCCCAAACATTTTAACCCTCCAAATCCCTACTGCGCTCTAGTTTGGCAGTTTCCTCCCTAGCAGAAGTTTTTGTTTGTATTTGAATTTGGATCCTTTGATTTTTCCCCCAAGACAGAAGCAAAATATAACTATGTCATTACAAAAGTTGAGTGTGGCTTTGTGTCTGTGCCTACATATGAGTGTGTACCACTGCCCCCTCTGCAGACCTTGTGCTATCTAACCTCTCCTTGGGTCCTCCTTTGCAACGGATGTTGAAAGGCTAAAGTCACACAAGGTAGTAAAGTTGCCTTGCCCTCTCTGCACTGGTCAAGCCACCCCAAATGTGCAGGCTCTGCTGACACAGGCACCTTTAGTTCTTTCTTGGGAAACACTCTTGGTGGGGTTTATGCCCACACTGAGCAGGAATAGAGCACAGAGTTTCTTCCCCAGCAGTATCAGGGCCACCCTACACAGCAAAGTTATGAGACACAACTCTCAGCTTGCTGGAGGGGCAGAAGTTAAATATATGAAGTAGAAACCTGCCCTGCTGGGATTCTGCCCTGCATGTCTGGGGGTAATATGTCTATAGTGCCAAAACATCCTGTCCTGTCCATTAACAGATTGAGACACCTAGATTTTACAGAGCTCCAAATTCTTCTTTCACCCTTTGCTTTGCTTCCATCTTATTCCCTAGCTGAGCTGGAGAACTGCCTATCTTACCCAGGCTGTTACCCACACTTCATTACAGTCACTATTTTCAGACCTTTGTTTCTCTCCCATCCTCTGTTCCTCTGAGTACACACACTCACTGCCCCTTGCTGAATCTGCAGTCCAGTAGGTGGGCTCAGGTGCCCAAGCTCCAGCTGGCACCATCCAGAGAAGGACCTCTGGGTGAATGAGAGGATAAACTGCTCCAGATCCTAAACACTGCATCAGTGCTGTTATCCTGCCTGTGCACATCCCTGTTCCCTGAGCTTTTACAGCACATTTTTGTGCCACTTGGCTACAGTAATGAGGCCCCACCTAATTGCCATTCAATAAACTCCAGTTAAATTAACAGCTTCACCCAGTGATCACCAACATCTGCTGTTCATCAGGCAGCCTTCCCTCACTCCTGCTCCCTTTGTCTCCTTAAATCCCAATGCCCCAAAATTCAGCCTGTTAGATCCTTACTGAAGGAGCTGTCAATGCTGGTCTGAAAGCCTTGCTATAGCCAGGGAGTTTGTATGGAGCATGTGGAGCACTTTGTGTGAGTGAAAGCAGAGGGGAAGGTGGTGGGTGTGCAGAGAGATATGAGAAAGAAAGTGTGTGAATGTGGTGGTTCAAGAGAGGAAAGATGGGATTTTGTGTTATCTCGTGTTCTGCAGAGTGGCAATATGTGTGTGTGTGTTTATGTGAGGTGGGCAGCAAGTGTGATGTAGAGCAGTTAGAGACCTCAAGTGCCTGACTGAGCCTCAGGAAAGAAGGTATGGCAAGTAGAGGGGATGGATGGGTAGATGGATGGATGGATGGATGGATGGATGGATGGATGGATGGATGGATGGATGGATGATGACACATGCTTGAAGCACATGGGAGGAGGCATCCCTTTGTGTTCATGGGATGCATTCACACAAGTGAGACTACGAGGGTAGGTGCCTATCTGATTGTGGTTGCACTCATCTCATCTCTGTGTTCACACAGAGCATGTTTGTGAAGAGCCTGAGCCAGGTGTAACTGAAACACTCTCTGCTCTCAGTGTGTTTGGCTGGCATATGAACCTGTTCATGTGTGGGATTACATGCTTAGCTGCAACAGTGAGCCAGAGCAAGACATAACCACAAAAGCACACAAGCATCCCTGTGCCTTTGTTTCACAAGCCCCCTCTATCTCCATCTTTGCATCTTTTGTCACAGTGGAAATCTGTTTTCTCCACATCTCATATGGAAGAATTGGTAGGGATGTGACTTGTGCAGGACACACCAGCAGCGATGCTGGCCTTGCAGGAGCTTCACGCTCCTTTGACTCACCATTTCTGCCTGAGGATTTAGTTTTGCAACAGTCCAGTTCTAACTGAAAATCAGATGCTGAATCTGACTTCTCTAGGTAGGATCAGTCTGTTTGTACACAGATGTTTAAAGCTTGTGTGTGCATCACCATCTCCAACAGCTCCACAGCAGCTGGGGAGAGGGAAGGTCACCTCTCTGATTCTGAGGTTAACAGGGTCATGCTTCACTTGTGGAAAAAAACTCTTTCCTAAAATTAAGCCTCAGCCTTGCAGAAAAGCAGGCCAGGCAAGCCATTTACAAAAGGTCAAAGATATTATCAGCTCCTAATCCAATTAGATACCGATTATCTGTGAATTCAGCACAGCCACACTGTTAGAGTTCTGCTTAAGAAAATTGGCATCTCCAAAAAAATAGCTGGAGATGGAGGAGGTTCTGCAAGCTGAGGCAGCCTTCTGAAAGATTATGCCCCTGCCTGGCGAGCTCTGGCTCCAGCAAGAGCCATTGCTCCTTCATCCAGGTCACCTGGTGGGTTACATCACATTGCTGGTGAGAAAGGCAGACAGATCTGCAGCCATCCCTTCTCCTGAATAGAAGTTTAAGAACAAAGGCAAACAGGAATTTCTGTATTCAATTAAAATCAGTGATGCAGCAGCCTGACTTGTTGGGAAATCTCCAAGAAGACATTGTTAATGGAAAATACCATTCTGGCCAAACCAACAGCTTCCATGAGGAAATAAAGGTTTTACCATTTACTTATTGTGGGGTTGGGTTTTTGGGGGGTTTGTTTTCGTTTGTTTTGGTCAGTCCAGCAAAAAGCAGCACATTTGAAGGAGGTTTCCTACTAGTGATGGTCTGTAAAAATCTTCCAGCATAGAATCATAGAATGATAGAATCGTTAGGGTTGGAAAGGACATCAAGGATCATCTAGTTCCAACCCCCCCCTGCCATGGACAGGGACCTCTCACACTAGATCAGGTTGCTCAGAGCCACATCAGGCCACAGAGCCTGGCCTTAAAAACCACCAGGGATGGGGCTTCCCTGGGCAACCTGTTTCAGTGTCTCACCACCCTCATGGTGAAGAACTTCTTCCTAACATCCAATCTGAATCTACCCATTTCTTCCTTTTTTTCCATTCCCCCTAGTCCTATCATTACCTGACACCCTAAAAAGTTCCTCACCAGCTTTCTTACAGGCCCCTTTAAGATACTGGAAAGCCACAATAAGGTCTTCTCGAAGCCTTTTAGTCTGGACCTTGATTTCTTTATCAAAGGGATTATGTGGTACAGTTCTGAGATACCAAGGGAATGGATTTGCTCCCCCAGCAGGCAGTCTGACTATGAGAAAAGAGAAATTGTGTGTGGAGTGCTGGCTGAAAGGGTTATGGGAATTAGTCCCTGTGGTTTCATCCCCCTTGTCTCCAGACAAGAAGGTCTTTGGGGTTTTTTTCTTGCTGATAATAGGACTGAACCATGGTTGATTTCTCTCTCTGAACGAAGCACTTTGCATCTCTTGCTGTGGCAGACTTTTGCCCAGGTGTCAATGGCTTTGGGTGGTTTCTTCTGTGAAAACAGGGTGAGGTGCTCTGGCCAGGGCAAATGCTGCTGCACCTGCCTAGACTTCTTTGTAAGTGTTGGTTGATGCAAAGTATGAGTTTGGAGAATGCTTCCCTCTGCTTGTTGCAGCTCTCCCTGGTTGAAGGCAGCATCATTTTGGTTTCTTACTTGCAAAAGGGAGCTGATCTAAATCTCTTTCCCTGTGTTTTACAGTCTCCCATGCCTGGCTGTGCAGAGCTGGGCAGCTTTGCAACGAGTAGCTGAGCAGCTCTGCGGATTTCCACAGCTGATGTTTGGCTGCGGTGTCACTCTGGTTGTACCTTCTGCACCATGCTTTTCTAAAAGCAAACACATCCATCAGCAAAGACACACTGGGCAGAGTCCTGCAGGTACTGCCAAGTAGGGATCAGACCAGCAGGGTGGCAGTCCTGACGGAGCCATGATTCCAGTACCACTCCCTAACCTCCAGGGGAAAGGGGGGGGGGGGGGGGGAAAAAAAAAACAACAAAACCCCCCAAAATTCCCAAAACAAACAAACAAATCTGAGATCACAAACTGGACCTGCCAAGGATGTCAGTGCTGCAAGAGTTGAATTGATCTGAAGCTGACTGGCACCAGTGATTCTTGCTTCTGAGACATATTTGCTGCTCAGCCCTGGGGAGGTGGAGTTTCCCTTCTATATTTTGCTTGTGAGAGCAACTCTTTGTCCAGGCAGTAGCACTTGGGGTCTGTGCTTTGGGTTTACATCTGCCAAACATCTGGGCTTGAGGGTTTAGCCATGCAGGAACAGTCACCAGTGTGCACTTCTAAAGGGCATCTATTACGCTGCATTAACCCCACGTGGACACGTGCAGGCAGGATTAAGAGGCTGTAATCACATTCAGCTTGGTGGGCTTTTGAAAGAGAAATCAAATGAAGGTTGTGAACAAGGACATCCCTGCGGGGGCTTAACACAATTTGGTTAATCCACTTGGCGTGTAAATGGTTTGTTCAACTTCATCCTTCTTTCCAGCCTGTATAGACAAGGTGGGAGTGAGTGCACGGGGACTTGAGACCCTCAGGTAAACTGAGTCAGGTCTGCTGGGGGGGGAGGGGGGGTACCTTACTCTGGGGTGCTCCTCCCATTTTCCTTAGAGTGAGGCCTCTCCTTGGGAGTCTGAAACAAATTGGAGGATAGTGTGATGGGCACAGCTGAGGGTAGGAAGCAGTTTCCCTGGCTAAGTGAAAGACAGAGGAGGAGATGTTGGTAAATAGGCTATTAACACCCAGTGTCACTCCATTAATTTCACTGAATAAATCTGCCCTCTTTTCTTCCTCCCATCTCTCGTGGCTTGAGCTGGAGGCTGTTTGCTGGGCTGGAAGGGATGACCAAGGAGGAACTCAATGATGTTCTTGGCTCAGTTACCCTCCTGGAACCTCATACGTCTCCAGCAACAGCACAGTCCCTCTGATTTGACAAAGGTGGCCAGCAAAAGCAAACATTCCTTTCATGCCAGGAGAGCGGAGTTTGGTGGTATTTGCCATCATTCCCTCTCACAGAAAGGCAAGGAGATACCTTCCAGACAACACCTGTACAGATGTGCCTGCACTGTCCAGAATGTATCCCTCTCACATATCTTCATCTCCTTAGCAAGGACAAAGCCCACAGAGGACAGGGAGAGCTTCTGGCCCTGTATCTGAACTGAGGTCTTCGCTGATAAAGAGCCAAGAATCAAGGCAAAAGGGGGCGAAGGCTCCCAGGGCTGAGCTGCAAGGCCGTTACCAGGGGACAAAATGCAGCCAAGTCCCCAGCTGGAACAGCTTGCCTCAGACCCAGTGCCTGCAGAGCTGAAGCTCAAGGTGCAGCAGCATTAGGACATCCAATAAATCAGGGGATTTTGTCCTCTGTGTGCTGCTCTCTGAGCCCCATTTAAGATACTACAAGATAGAGTTATCCACAAAGGAAAAATCCAGGCTGTGGAGTGTCCTTCTTCCTCTGGAGACTTTCAAAACCCCCTTGGACACATTCCTGTGTGGCCTGCCCTGGATGACCATGCTTTGCCGGGGGGGGTGGACTCAGTGATCTCCAGAGATCCCTTCCAACCCCGATCATTCTAATATTCTATGACACTAGTGAGGTACCCACAGCTGTGTATACCCCAGGCATTTATCTGTCAGTCAATACAAACAAAGCAAAGGGGAGCACAAGGTGGTGGAGGGAGGTGAAGCTGGCACTGGGACCACAACTGCCCTGCATGAACACGTAGGCTTAGGGTGAGCATCTCCTCTCTGCAAAAGTTGCAGTGGATATGTCCCTTTCTCTAACTCAGTGACCTGCCTGGGCTGTGGCCATGATTAATCCATATCTCCAAAGCACCACTTAAAAATCCTCACAAGCTGGCATCACAGATGTGAAACACAGCGTGACTGACCTATGTGCCTTCACAGCAATCCCAGACCCTGTCTCAGACTGCATCCAGCAATTGCATCCAGCCCTCACTGCCATGGATCAGTGGAGATCTTGGTTGCCAGGTAGAGATCTCATTGATTTTTTTTTTAATTGATGTTGCTATGGTGGCAGGAAAGAGTTTTGCCCTATCAAAGACCACATGGCTGCAGCTAAAGCCTGCTACAGTTTGTGGGAGGTTTAATTAGAAAAGATGGTTTGAGTGACATGCCTTAGTATTGAAAAAGCCCTATTAAGACCAGCCTTGCCTCAAGAAAGTGGGACAGTTTGGCAAGCACTGTTAGGAGGGAACTCCCCATGTCTAACCAACCTTGCCACCCAAAGTCCACAGGAACTTCCCTGACAGTGTAAGAAGGCTCATGGCTCAGTTTTTTAAAGCCTGCTGTGACAAATAACTTTCCCTATTCCTTTACCAATACAGCCAGCAGAGTCCCACATGCCCATGGTAGGGAGGGTTGGAACCAGATGATCTTCAAGGCCCCTTCCCACCCAAACTGTTCCATGATTCTATGGTTCTATGATTCTATGGTTCTCCCAGGGAGGTGGTTGAGTCACCATCCCTGGAGGTGTTCAAGAGGGGATTGGATGGGGCACTTGGTGCCATGGCTTAGTAGTCATGAGATCTGGGTGACAGGTTGGACTTGATGATCTTTGAGGTCTTTTCCAACCTTATTGATTCTATGATTCTGTGATTCTATGATTCTGTGGTTCTGTGATTCTACAATTCTGTGATTCTACAATTCTGTGATTCTGTGATTCTATGCTTGGTGGCAGTGCTGTTTTGCACACCACAGGCCAGTCCATGGGTCCTATGCAGGGGCAGATAGAGTGGGTGGAGATGACTGAGATGGAGGGGAGAAACAACAGGAGGTGCTTTGGTCTCTGTTGTGCCTGGTCCCGTGGGAAGCCAGGGAGAAGGTGAGAAGAACCCCCACTCTGGCATGTGTCCCTCACATCTCCCTTCCCACTGATTCTTGGGCAGCTGCAAAATTCACCACTTTCCCAGCACTCACCCAGGAGGGAATAATGATAATAAAAACAAAATTGGAATGACTCCCTTCCCCAGACTGGGGGGGGTGGGAAAGGAACGAGCTCTTGGGAACGGCTTGGATTTCACAACCCCTCCTGGCAAACGTGACTTTTCAGAGAGAAAGTCACCGCCACGGGCTTGCCCTTTGTGTCTGCAGAAACGAGGTCCTCTCCCAGCCTTTCCCTTGTCATTGGATCTGGTTGGAGGGGCTGAGGTCCTGCCACTTCCCCTGTGCAACAGAAGCAGATTTGCCATCCATGCTGCAGGTTCTGTGTTCCCAGCCTCTCTTGCCTCGTTCAAAGCAAACCCCCCAATCCCCCAACAATGTAGAGCTTGAAACCTTTTCTTCCTGCTTGATACTTCTTTATTGTGATTGCTTTTTATTGATTGACAGAGCTGCCTTAGCAAAGACCCAGGACCCTCAGAGAATTGCGAGTGGCCGAGACAGTGCTGCTCTCACACACGTGTGCGTGCTGTCCCCACTGAGCACGGCAGAGACATGTCTTCCCCTGCTTCTGAAACACAGCTTCCTTGGAGGAACAGTGAGAAGTCTGTGAGCTGGCTTCTCTGCCAGGAAGCATAACACAGAGTTGATCCATCAAGAAGGCATAGCTGGGAATAAGGCTGCCACCATGAGCTTTATGAATAATGGCCAGAATAGTCTTTCTCTGTATACCAAAGGCAGGCTGTGGCTCTTGGGGAATCACTGTGTCACTGCATCAGTGATACATGGGTCCTGGCAGGCTCTTTGGTTTCCCTCATATCCTGAAAATCTCCCTGCTTCCTCCAAATCCACACCACAGCTGCCTGCTGCTCTCACATGAAGGGCAGCTGTGGCTTTCCAGCCATGTTCACTCACAGGGATGCCACACGGTCACCTCAGCCACAGGAAACCAACCTCTTGTCCCAAACTTCAAACCTGCTTGAGGCTTGCAAACAGGTACAAAGGCAGCTGGTGCCCACTGAGCCACTGAATCTCACTGTGGAAACCCAGCCCTAAATACTTGCGAGCAGACTTCAGCTCTTGCCTCTTATGGGGACTCAAGGACGGATGGATGGATTGATGGGTGGACAAGCAAACTCAGCCCTGAGGAAAATCCTTCCTTTTTTCTGCACTAGGGGTCTGTGCATAGGTGCATTTTCAGAGTCTAGATTGAGAGAAGATTCTGACTACGAAATGTGTGAGGTCCCAGCCTGTCCATGGGGCTGTGAAAGCTCACTTTTGTATCTGAGGCAGGCATACCCACTTTAATGAAGCCCCCCATGGTGGGACAGGCACCTCAGCTTGTGCTTGGAGGATTTAAACCCCAGAGGCATTGAGTGTGCCTCTGTGTATGTGTGTGAGAGACAGAGCAGCCTGCTGCAAACTTCCCAACAGCAAAATCTTCATTCCCACTTTGCACTTCTTGCTAAACATGCAAACCCAATTAAGCACAGTGCAATGGTCAGGGCTTGTTAATACCAGGGCTTGGCTGGTTTCATATCTGGCTGCCAGAAGGCAGGAGCCAGGGGTGGAGGAATGGGCAAGGCAGAGAAACTACACAGCATAGCAAAGCTCTGGCAGCTTTCCTGCTCTCCCGATAGGATTTAGGAGGACAACAACTCCCAGCAGCCAGATCTCCCGAGGTGGTCTGGAGGATGTGTCTGCCTGCCCTGGATCTTCAATCAAACCCGAGGATACTTTCATCTCCTGACTTTCTGAGGGCACATTGCTCAGAAAGGAGGAGACAAAATGCAACTGTCAGAATACAGATCTTGGCTGTGATGTATGGGGCAGTGAGATGGGCTGCTGCTTGTTATCCTCTGCCCTGTCGCAGCAACAGACAAGGGGACAATGTGGAGAGTTGCTGCCAGCCACAGGGAGCCCAACCATAAGGAAAAAAATGGCCTGAAAGGATCATTTGTAAAGGTGAGGAGAGAACTAGCTATTAACCTGCTGCAGACACTGATTAAAGAGACACTACCCTATAGATTACATTCAAGGCTTTCTAGCCACACTAGGCATAGCAATAATTCCTAACCTGGGGGCTTCCAGAGCTGTCTCTAAGGGTTTTAAATTTTAAAGCAGACTTTTTCTCTCCTTCCCACAGGCAGGAAACTGTTGGGCTGCCCCAGCAGTGCTAACCCAGCCCTCACTTCCATTAGACCAGCACTTCAGCACCTCTCACTGAGATGGCTGAGCTCAAGCACCAGCCAGGGCTGCTTTGCCCTGCTTGAGCAAAGCACTTAACCAAAGCAGTGGCATAAAAGCCGGGGAGGCAAAATGAACCAGCTCTTAAGGCAGCCTGCCCTCACTTCCCCCCACGTGTCAGGGATGTGTCTCCTTTTGTCAGTTCAGTGGCACTGAGGAGTGGGTGGGATCCCTTCCTGAGGGCAGAAACCAGCAGCAGAGGAGATACCTGCATGGGGAGCAGCATTTTCCACTGCTCACACCACTGCTGCTCCTGTCACTGGCTGCATCCCCTCTCCATCCTCTCTGTAACAGTTTCCAAGTTAGGGCCATAGAGCCACCTCAGAAGTCCCTGAGAGAGACTTTAAAGCAGCTGCCAGGTGATCGGGCATTTGGAGGGGTCCAAAGCAGAAAAATATGATGTTCTGTGGAGACGTGGAAGGAGGAAACCTGGGACTTGCCTGCTTCATGAGTGATGGCACTTAGGGATCATGTCAGTTTTCACACCTCCCCAGGGCCCAGGAGGAGGAAGATCAGAAACAAAGGATGACAGCATCACAGGCCACTTTACACACCCCCTGAGCTCTGGTGCCCTCAACAAAAGAAGGACATGGACCTGATGGAGTGGGTCCAGAGGAGGGCCACAAAAATGATCAGAGGGCTGCAGCACCTCTACTGTGAAGACAATCTGTGACAGATTGTGTTGTTCAGCCTGGAGAAGAGAAAGTTCTGGGGAGACCTTATAGCAGTCTTCCAGCACCTGAAGGGGCCTACAAGAAAGGTGGGGAGGGACTGTTCACAAGGGCATGTAGCAGCAGGACAAGGGCAAATGGTTTTAAACTAGGGAAGGTTAGTTTTAGACTGGACATTAGGAAGAAGTTCTTTACTGTGAGGGCGGTGGAACACTGGAACAGGTTACCCAGGAAGGTGGTGGAGTCCTCATCCCTGGAGACATTCAAGGTCAGTTTTGATGGGGCTCTAAGCAACCTGACCTAGTTGGGGATGTTCCTGTTTACTGCAGAGGGGTTGGACTGGATGACCTTTATAAGTCCCTTCTAACCCAGTGCATTCTGTAATTCTGTGATTCTTTTACATGCATGAGTGTTGGGTGGTAGCACCCACAGGCAAGGGAACTATGTCGGGTTTATCCTGTGTCCTTAGCAGGGGCATGATGACAATCAAGACAGGACGGTCTCCATCTCTCTCCTTGCAAGCCAGAGGTCTGTACTGACAGGGAAGGACCAAGGCAGCTCTGCAAGGCAGCACCACTTCTCCTGCCTCCCCTGGATCTACCTTGATCATAAGCTTAGACCTTTCCAGACAACTAATCTGGGGTGTTTGCACCTCAGAATAGATTATCCTGACAGCCATGCAACCTCCCTCCATGGGATCATGGTGCCTTCAAGGATCAGCCCCAAGCCCAGCAGCTCTGTGGAAGTAAAGGAGAAAACACAGTCTATCCCTTTATGATTACAGTCTCCCAGCTGCTCTGAGTCCACAAAGACATCAGAAGAAGGAGGGCTGGATGACACAGCCATGGTCCTACCCCTTGTGGTATTTCTTCAGCAGATTACCTTTTTGATAGGATCGTTTTTGGACACAACCAGCAAGTCTTTCCAAGGGGAAAATGGCTGCAGGTTGGATGCTTGGTGCCAGCATAGAGCCCTTCATCCCCAAATCTGCTTTGCCATGGGACCCCTTTGAGCCTCCATGGTATCTCCCAGTAGAGAGAAACACCAGTGCAAGGATATGACCAGGTTATAGCAATATTTTGTGTGATACTGCTGATGTACTTTAACACCCTGCTCCCCTCCTGGAAGCCAGGGCACTCCATAGCCCCACTGGGGTGCACAGGGGAGCCCCAGGCACAGATTGCCCATGCAAGGGGATGAAGCAGCTGCCAGGTCTTCATGACTGGAGTGTTGGGCAGCTCTCCCCAGAAAGCTCTCCCCTGTAGTGTAGGCAGATTCAAGAAGTGCCCTAAAGCCTTGGCATCTTGGAAACCTTTGTCTCATTTTCTTTTTTTTTTTTTTTTTTTTCCAGATCTGACTTAAAACCGAGATCAGGATGACTCTTAGTGAGCAAAGATCCCATGACTGTTTCCCCAAGAGCCAGGATATTAGTCCTTGTATCCTGGCCATATTCCAGCTTGGGAAATTACCTTCTGCCTCTCTAAATCCCCCCTGCGGTTTCAATTGGATACAGGCTCCTTCTTTTTCTTGCTGAAACTGCTGCACAGAGTCGCTGTGCGCGGTTAAGCAGCTGCTGTGGGAGGTGGGTGACAGGATTGCTCACAGGGGTGCTGGGGTCAGAGCTGAGAGAGGGCAGGGAGCGCCGCCTGCCGAAGCGCCGCGCAGCAGCCGCTCCCCGGGGCTGCGCCCAGCCCCAAACGGAGCTCCTCTCGCAGAGCTGCCCCTACGAACTCTTTTCCCGAGCTTAGCCCCCTCTTTGCATTGCAAAACCAGAACTAGCACACACTGAGATGGATTCTGTTTCGTTTTCTGGCACGTCAGCTGCCTGGCCAGGCACTAGCTGCCAGAGCATCCATTTGCTCACGCACCTGGAGCACACATGCTCTCCTCACAGGCATGTTTAGGCACGACACCCTTCTCCTCCTGGCTAACCCTATCTTTTCAGCATAACTATGAACTTTCAGTCGTTCCAAGATTTGTCCCTCTGGGACCAGCTTTGGGAGCTCCCATGTGGGATGCAATGCCTGCAGTATGTGGTCTTGATCAGAAAGGGACTGTGGCACAGTGTAGGACACTGGCCCAGAGGAAGGTCCCTGCTCAGCCTTAAACCGAGGCCACAGCCTACAGTAAGGCCCTTTTCACAAGCCTTCATGTTGGGGTTGACACCAGCATGGTGCCATCTAGAGTCACCCAACACCAGAGCAAATCCCAGGAGCCAACCAGCCAGGAACAGGGTCCCAAAGGTCTTCAGACTGAAGCTGTTCAACCTTGAGTTAAAAATGCAACACTGTCAAGCAGCCAGATTTTGTGTTGCTCTTGTTGCCAGAATCTATACAAGCAAATTACTTTGCTGTCAGGAATACAAGAGGAGACAGAGAGAAAACCCCTGCCTGGGTACTCTGGAGACATACCCGCAATATTCTGAGTAATGCAGCCATCTCACTGACATCCCTGACATCTGGGGAATACAAAAACCAACACAACAGAAAACCTTTAAAGTCATTTAGCAGATGTGATTTGTGGATGAAACATAATATACAGTGAAAGGTGGGAACGACGACGGCCTTTAATGAAGTATCTTGGAGGAAATCTATGTCTGTGCCTGTGCCAAGGGGAGGTGTTTATCTGGAAGCACATACACACACATTTGCACATGTTCAACATTCTTCTTACATGTCCTGTGTGTGCACACATAAATACATATGTCTGTGTGTGCTCCTGTGATGTGGGCAAGAATGCTGCCAAAAGCAGTAAAATTTCAATCCAGCGTGGAGAAAGCGGCAGGGCCTGCGGACAGAAGCTCAGCCCTCTCTTCTCCCCATGAATCACAGCCCACGGATGAGGATCAATGTGAACGTCAACTCTGGTGCCAGCTCTTCTTCCCTGGCTCCTCCGGGCTGGATTCCTTCCCCTCCCTGCCCGCACCCCCCACCCCCCACCCCCACCCTCCACCTCCACCCTGCGCATTTTCCCTTCTGCCCTGCCCCCCTTCCCTTCCCAGCAGGATGACATTCATCCATCATCAGCATTTTAAGTGCTACCATGTCATTGAGGCTGTCAGCCGCCCTCTTTGCTCAGCGCGAGGTGCTCCGCTTGGTGGCTTGATGTGACCGTTTTCCATTTGGAGTCCGTAATCCTCCTATTCGGGTTAGTTCCACTTGGTTTCACAGAGTGCAGAGTGAGGGAAACCCGATGGGATAGCAGTAAATTATATCAAATAATATAGAGAGGGCTTGCTCTAATACCTTCAACCTCAGAACACTCACCCTGAGCTTCCAGGGGTCAAGCAAGGCAACCTGCCAGGGTAAATGCCCGAGAGCCTGCCTTTACCCCTTTTGCCCTCAAAGCCAGAGAGGTTCTGGGTCCCACCTCAGTGCTACTAGGTGTAAATCTCGAATTAACTCTCCTGACTTCTGTGGAACTACTCCAGATTTATGGCCGTGAAACTGAGCTTGGAATTTGGCCCCGGCTCAAATCCAGTGGGTATAAACTGAGCTCCAGCAACTTGGCCCCATGGCTGAAAAATGGTTTGACGTAAGGAGAAGGGTGCTGGAGACAGGGTTAGTTAGGAAAGTCAGTGCAAGTTGCCAGGGAGAAGTCACTTTGCTATCCCTTGCCTAGAGGCCTGGCATTCCTTGGAGATCTGCCTGTATTTTATCTCATCAAATGAACATGTCCTGGTGTCAAACAACCATGTCATGATGTCAGACATGCTTCTTCAGAGAATATGGGCTGTCCAGCAGTGGGTGTACCACAGGCAGGAGATATATGCCCTTGTGCCCCACCACTCCACTCCTCTCCCAGCAGAGCCCTTCCCATTTGAAGCCCACTGAGCCCTAACCCATATGCACCCTCGCCCTAGACACTCCAGGTGCCGCTGCAGCAAAAGGTGGCTGGAGAGATGGCACAGCTGCCATCCCAACCCCGCTATGTCATGCTTGGCTACTCAGGTTTAAACTGGGAGTTAGAGGAGATGCTTATTTTAGAAGCAAGTTGTTTTTGCTGCATGCTTAGTCAAAGTAAAAGCAGGAGGGGAGGCAGGGGGATTATTTAAAAGGAAACCCCCTGAGCATGGACCCAAGCACTGGGCTAATTTTAGAAGCCAGAATATCCTAGATTCGTGACAAGGGACACAACAGGACTTTAAGAAGTGGGCAATGCACCAGAAGAAACTGAGGTCCAGGGCAGACCGTGTATGGACTGCTGCTGGGAGCCTGGGTGGGTGCACTGAATGAGCCACTTTGGCTGCAGCAAGCAGCTTTATTGTTCTGTGCCTCAGTTTCCCCATGCCTATGTGGGGACAATTCTTTCACGTGAGGTTGCTAAAGAGATCGCAACCACAGTCTGCAGATGGTAGCTGAAAAGGAACAGTTTATTTCAATCTCTGAGGAAAGGTAAAAGGGAATCTGTGAGAACTGGATTGTGTTTGGGGTCTTTTTATACATTTTTTAGCAGAGCTGTTGAGGTGAAGGTCCAGCTCCCTGGCTGAGGTGCAAGCATTCGCAAGAAAGATGCAAGCCACAAGGCCAGGACTCTATGGAGCTAGCTGATGTTCATTCCACAACTGCAGACTCAAGATCAGTGTATAGCATCACCTCTGCTACTCCTGAAGCCTTGCCCCTCTGCTCTAATTACTGCAAAGCCCATGAGTCACTGTTTGCCTGCCCACAGTGTCTGTGCATGGCAGCACTTTGCATGGCAGCAGTCCATGGCTCACAGAGCCCTGGTCACCCTCCTCTTCTTGCTGGGCATCAGCAGAGCAGCATGCCGGGGGATGTGTGTGCATGCATGTCTGCCTGTGCTCCTTCCCTGCAACCTGCCAGCCTGCTGATCTATAAGCTAATCCTACCCCAAGCTGATCTATAACTAATTCACTTACAACACAATTGCAATATCGATTCCCAAACTGCTTTGCAGACAGTGCTAAAATGTGTGTGTGCGCGGCAGGGACAAGGGAGCCTGCTGACAAAAAGCCTGAGCATGGGGAGGGCTCCACTCTTCACCAGGGAGACTGGAGTGTGCTGCAGAGCCAGCTTTGTGCTCACCCTTCAAATCATTCCCTTTGTCTCCACTGCCACCGAGGGCAGTGGCTGGCTGTGGAGAGATCTGAACATGCCTGCTTGCCTTGACATCCTATGGATCCTATGGAAGGCCTGTGTGTCACTGTGGGAAGGACAGGATGCTTTTTGCCTGTCCTAATAGGGGAGGTGAGAAAGGGACTGTATTTCCAGCCTGCTCCAGCCCCTCTCTGGAGGTGGATTTGAGTCAGAATTGTATTTATGTGGCAAGGTAACTATTACTACAAGCTCCTGGTCCGTCTCCAGAGAACAGGGTAACTCACCTCAGCACAGGAAGTGCCCTGTCCCTGCCATGTCAGGAGCCCACATCCATTATGGACCAACAGTGCTTTTGGGCTGGCCTGAGCCCAGTGCCTTTGCACCTGACCTTGCTCACATCAAGCTGGTGTGTGATCAGGCTAAGGCTACAAAATCCAACACAGTCAGAGACCGGTGACCTTGGTACCTTCCCAGCCCCTGGGGCAAGCACAAGCTGCTCCAGAGTGTTACCTCCTGCATCAAGCAGCACAGCAGAGCATGCAGGGGCAGCAGGAAGGTTAAACCTCTCGCAACACCTGCGAGAGGCATCTAATTTCTGTGTTTATTCCCCAAGTTTACCTCATTTGTGCCAGCAGAGCATGAGAACTCTGAGGCCACTAAGAGAAAAAATGGCGTTTGGGTCCGTGGTCTCCGAGAGCAACTCTTCACTCTGGGAGCCACATTTGAAAGGTTGATTTATGCAGCACAAAGTAAAGAAGACATATTTAATGACGAATGGAAATGTCATATTGATCCTATGGACAGGCTGTGAAATACTGTTGTGCATGGGCTGTCGCTGGATCCATCACGTGGGCCGAGGCACTCGGCAGCAGGGCAGCTGATCAGAGGAGCATGCTGCCCCCTGCACCTCTGCCTACCCAACGAGCATCACCAAGCCTAAGCTGTACTGGAGAGAGGATGATGAGGGACTTTCCCATCCATCTGACAATACCATTAGTATTGTCAAGAGGGAGGGCACAGGCTCTTCTCCGTTGCACCCTGTAGTGGGACAAGGAGTAATGGATATAAACTACAGCACAGGAGGTTCCCCCTCAACATGAGGAGGAACTTCTTCACTGTGAGGGTCACAGAGCACTGGAACAGGCTGCCCAGAGAGGTTGTGGAGTCTCCTTCTCTGGAGACTTTCAAGACCCATCTGGATGTGTTCCTGTGTGACCTGTGCTGGATTCTATGGTCCTGCTGTGGCAGGGGGGTTGGACTCGATGATCTTCAGAGGCCCTTTCCAACCCCTAACATCCTGAGAGCCTGTGAGCCTATGATGACAGGGGAATTTGCAGGCAGGCGTGTGCAGAGTGGCAGGACTGTGATGGCAGCACAGTGGGAGGCTGACTGAGGCCAGGGCAGTTCCAGTATTACATAATATTGACAAGAGCCAGAACCGTGCACGGTGGAAGGACAAAGGTAAGTGTCCCTCACCAAACACAGCTTGGTGAAGGGCCACCCATGCAGTCTGTAGCAGGAACATCATTATTCATGTGCATTCTACAACTGTGTCTCTCCCCTCTCATGGGAAAGGCAGTAGTGTACACAGGGTTGCCAGTGCTTACCCTAAATCCCTCAGGCTGGAAATTTGAAGGGAAATGATGCTGTTGAGTCTAAGGAGAATCTGTGAGATCTTTGGAAAAGGGACCCCACAACCACACTGCCATGTGGAGCGACCCCAGAGAGACTTGGGTGGCCACCTTCATCCCCCTGCCCTGCTCGCGTTGCAGCCGTGAGGGTCTGTTGTGTTGCTGCGAAGATTCAGCTCAGCTGGAAGAAATTTCCACCTGGACAGAGCACAGCACAGGGGAAAAGTGATCTTAAACTGGCAAAAACAGAGCATTTGCCTCATACAATTTCTCTGAAAACAAGATTTATTGAAGTCCTGTCTGTGGAAATCACTGTAGTGTGGAATACTCAACGTATAGATTCAATCACTGACTTGTACCCTACTACATTTTTCATTAGGAAAAATATTGGCTAGGAAAGTTTGACCTCATAATCTCTGCATTTTAAACAATAACCAAGGAAAATATAAGCAACAGGCTAAGGAAATCTCTTCCACTTCAGCACTCCCCTAGGCAGGAGGTAGGAGCTGAACTTTGCTGCTCTAGACCACAGCTACCTGCTATGACCCTTTGTGTTCAGACTCCTCCAAACCTGATGGGTTTTGGTCACTTCTACCCAAGGGGTCTGCACAATATACACCAGTACTCACTGGAAGGCTGAGCCATGACAGCTGTGTGCTCAGTGTCTCCACTGCAGGGCAAATCAAAGATAACCCTCATCTGAGACTCAACTTCTACCATTCCTGCAGTCAGCACAGGGCTGGGACAAGGGACAGGCAGAGAGATATTCCCATTCTAAAGAGCTGTGGTGTCCACCTTCAGTTTGACCAACACATCTGTGTCACCCTGCTAGCACCACGCAGGGGATGGTTGGAATCTCAGCTGCAGCTCCACCATGGCCTCTTTCAAATTAATTCCTGTTTTATGATCTAAATAAATTAACCTCCATCGATTTAAGGTTCCCAGTGCTTTTAATGTCAGTGTCATAATCAGACACCTGAATGGATTTGCCTTTCTAAATCATAGCTGCAAAAGGCTTTCAACCTGAAATCTCTATTTTATGTGCAACCCAATTAACGACCCCAAGACTCTGGGCCCCAGTTGCTTGCTGATAGACTGCTTTACAGGTGCTGTTTGCTGGTGGTATTCATGACTAAGAAGACATATCACCCTGGACCCCATCCCCTTGTGTTTCCCATCCCCTGCACAACTTAATTCTCAACTTCTGACAGCAAGAGCTGCCCTAAGACTGCAGGAAAAGACAAACTGAAGAAGCCAGGGGCAGGCAGTGGTGCTCTGTCTTTGATTCATGCACCAGGTCTACATAGCAAGAGGCCTCTGTTTATGAAGATGAACTCATCTTGGGAGACAACACCAGAGTGCCATCAAAAATCTTCTCATTCCCATTGGGAATCTCCCTAACAACCCAAAGCCAAAACTCGAAGGATTCAATTATCTATGGTTGTCAGTCTCTTTTCCCAAATAACAAGTGATAGGGCAAGAGGAAACATCCTCAGGTTGAGTCAGAGAAGGTTAAGATTGGATATTAAGAAAAACATATTCCCCAAGCGGATTTTCAACCACTAGAACAAGCTGTCCAGGGAAGTGGTGGAGTCACCAGCCCTGGTGGTATTTAAAAGACATGTAGGTGTGGTGCTGAGGGACATGGTTTAGTGGTGGAGTTAGCAGTGCTGGGTTAACAGTTGACCTCGATGATCTTAAGGGTCTTTTCCAACCTAAACAATTTTGTTATTCCATGACTCTATGATATTAAGCAATGTGTCTGGCAAAGAGCTGAAGTGGAGCTCTTGGAGGACTTGGGTCCAAAGCGTGACTGAACAAAAACCTTTTGTCTGTGGGGAGAGGAAGGAGTACCTCACAGGCAGCCCAATTGGCTTGGATCAGGGAGAATAGTCCTCAGCTTTCTAGGGAGGTTTTTCTCTCTTTCCTTTTGTTGCTGCAGATCTTGAGGCCCTTTCTGAACATCTGACACCAGAGAGGGAATTCCTCTCTACCCCCTCTCCCACACTCAATATCTCCCTTGCAACTTCTTCCAAGACCCTTCGGTTTGATTTCCAAGTTCTGACACAGCCATTAGTTACAAAGAGTGATTAGTTTGGTTGTTGTCATTAAGTCATTTTTTAAATGGCTCCAGGCGGCATCAGAGAACAAAGAAACAAAATACCCATGAAAAGAGTTAATCACAAATTGCTAATTATTTCCCCCCCTCCCTTTACACTCTTTCCTTCCCCGAATCATGAAATATTATCCCCATGAAGAAAGGAAAAGGTCTGTCCATTCGTGAGCCCTTCACGGATTTTATACACCTAATTCATCAAAAAAAGAAACACTTCCTGATTGTCCAGGATTATTCTGAGAGGTGAGCTCATGACCCCCCACCCCCCAAACCCCGCTGCCAAGAGCCACGGCGGTCGAAGGCTCTGATTTACGTGTCCTGAGACACGGCCCTGAGCTGCTAGGTGGGGAACAGCGGAGCCTCACTGGCTCAAGAAATGAGCTCTGATACCCCAGTGAGGGGCAGCTGCTGAGACAGGCCCTTCATGTGGGGAGATCCTGTGACTGCAGGGGTTTCTGAACCCATTCAGATTTTATGGGGCTGATGATTTCAAACACACCGAGCGCTTTGAACAAGGCGCTGTGCATGCCATTTGGGGGTTTGTATTTATTTACAGCCAGGTCTTTTATTCCTCTTCCCAGCCTGAACGTACGTGCCACAAGACGGGTCTTTAGCCCAAATGAGCACAAGCAAAGGGACAATCTGGAAGGCATGGGTGCCTGGGCTCCCACAAATTGTACTCGAAAGGGAAATTTGGAGGTGGTGAGAGCTAACACAGTGTAAGCCACACTTGTTGCTCCCTGGTCTGGATCCACTGGGACCTGCTTGTTAAATGTCCCCAGTTTGTTCATAGTAGAGATGGCCAGGCTAGGGAAAGTACTGTGAAAAATAATGACTCTTGCAGATGCCAAATTCCCTGCTTGCCCCATTCTCCCAGTCTCATAGCACCCAATATTTGTGGTTCTGCTTGACACAGGTCTTTGCCTGTGCTAGAGCAGAAACCACGGGTGAGGAATCTGGATGCATGAAACCTCTGTTTCGGATAGCCATGCACCTCTGTCACCCTTCCTCTTTAAGTATTCATATGCCCAAACCTGCACCAGAACATCTCTCCGAGGCTTGGAGGTGCTCAGCATTCAGCTGCAGGTCCATCTAAATACCAAAGGCATCTTTATAAACAGACAACAGTAAAATCAACCCTCTCCAAGATTCTCGAATTCCAAATCTGTAACCAGCAGCCAACACAAAGCAGGAGGCAGCAGTAACACTGGGACTCCTCTGCAGTGGAAGGCTTGAACATACCTGCTGACTGGCAGGTATGTAAATCTCCACCTCCCAGTATTTTTGCATGCCTTTAGGGATGGCTCCAGTCGAAGAGCCACTCAACTACACCAGCATCACTTCAACAGGCTCAGATTTTGCCCTTTGCATGGTTAAAACCCTTTGACCTTTTCCCTGTGTGTTCAGAAGCACATCCTATTTTGCGTGAAAATGAAACTATTTGTCTAAGTAAGATAAATAAATAAACCCCAGGAGGGGAGTTTAGAAGTGTGCTCCTAGGCTAACCGTTATTTTTCCCAAAGAGCCTGTCCTGTTTGCCTAAAAGCTGAAAGTGATGCAAAAGGGGACCATAAGGGAGTGTGAAAACGCATTTAAATCAATAGGATAAAGTTAACAGGATCAGGAATAAATAGAATGAATGAAATAGGATAAAAATGCCTGAGGAGATGCTAGACTCAACATTGCCTCAGGTATCACTGCTGAAGGAGAAGCAGGGCCAAGTTCATCCTGAGTGCAATTTCCTTGGCTTCTTTTCTCCTGGCATTTTAGAGGTTGGTAGATTTAGGAGCTTTGGGTGGGATTTTTTTTCTCGCTGTCAATGATGTCTCAATTCAAATAAAGTGTGAGATTCTTGGGTTTGCTCCATGCCTGCCTGGCATGGCTTAGGGCCTGGCTTCTATAAATGGCAGCTTCCCATGACCCAGCAGCACTGCTTTGGCTACTGGGATACCCAGAAAGGTGCCTACATGTGGATTTGTGCGGTGAATTCAAGGCAGGCGTGTTTGCAAACCAGTTTTGATGTTTATATAACAGACTCCACCCCGATTCAACAAGCATGCTGACGGCCAGGCTTCACTCCAAGCACGTGTTTAAATCTCTTTGGCTTTCAAGGAGTTTTAAGTGCTTTGAGTAAAGCAGGTGTTTCGTGGATTGAGCCCCGCATCCTTTTAACAGATGCACCATCTCCCCATGATCCCCGGAAGACAACACCGAGAGATTTTAGAACAGGCACTCAGGTATTTGCCGGTTGTTTTCCCAACAGCCCCCTGCTGTGTAGCGCAGCGGGGCACTCCGGCAGCTCCCGATGTGCCTGACTCCCACACAGCCCTCGCTACAGCACAAAAACAACAAAAGGAAAGAAAATCAAGAGACGTGGAAACGCATCTTTTCTCCTTGCTGCTTCCCAAGGCACCTCACGAGCAGGTGTGCATTCTGCAGCTCAGCAAAAGCATGGACCCCATTAATTTTCTGTTTCACCGAAGAGGAAAGGCACCCCTTCAGAAACCAGAAGTCCCCCTGTAAGCCTCATTCATCTGTTGGTGAGCAGAGCCACCCCTTGTTCATCCTTGGGCACCCCAGCTCCTGAAGCATTCACCCAGGTGCCCGCTGCGATGCCCCACGCTGGGACATGGCTCACATTCCTGTCCTTGTAAAAGCAGACAAAGAAGTCCCCAGCAGCAAAACTGCATCGAATACCATGTTTTAAAGGTGGCCCCCTCAGTGGGGGCAGTTCCTCATAGCCCCACAACTGGGCACCTTGCTAATTCGTGGTGCCACACAGGGACCAGCCTTTCATCCCACTGCCTTGGATTCCTCCCCCCCTCCAACTCCGGATCCAAGGCCGAATTTTGCTTAGCTTAGGGGACTAGAGTGCACCGCTCCAGGCGAGATGGCTGAAGGCCATCAGCTAAAATAGCTGCTTGTCATCGTCTCCTTTGTCCGGGATGTGGGCTGGCATGACCTGCCTCCACTTCTTTTCAGATCCTTTTACACTTGGCCTTTGAAGGGCTGACTGACAGCAGGACCTTTCCTTTCGCCTTCTCCCCCTGCTTCTCACTCTCTCTTTGCCACCTGCCTTGATTATTTCTCCCTATGCCTTTTTGGGATCCTTTTTTCCCTTCCTTCTCATGCCCTTTCTGTCTCCATGGATCTTCTCCCTACCAACCTAGGTGGCCAGTAGGCTCCCAGAACAGCCTTGCTGTGATTTAGGGTGCTCAACCAAACCCCCACCGTGTTTACCTGCTTTGGCACGCTGAGGTGTGCTGATGAGTATACAGGTGACCAAAACAGAACCACATTGCATCCTGGAAACTGAGAGCCCAAGGGGGTGTTTTGCTCCAGCATCCTCCTCCAGAAACACCCCTTTCCTCACACTGTGGGGCAGGTGGGTCACCTGTGGACATCACAGATGTCACATGGACCTCCATGGGTGTCATGTGACCTCAGCAGGGAAGGATGATCAAAGGAGCCCATCCAGCCTGACGTGAGACTGTGCCGTGGACTCAGTCCACAGCAGGTTGCTCCTGTGGTTGGGTGGCCAGTGCAGCCCAGAGCACTCTGCCAGCACAAGCAATTCCTCCCAGGTCAAGGACCTGGCATGGTTGAGGGTGTCGCTTACATCCAGACGTGGATGGCACTAGCTGGAGTAATGTAACTCATCTCAGCAGACTGGACCCATTCCTGAGTAGCACAGAGCTCCTGAGTTTAGCCAGGAGGCTGCTGGGAGCAGGAGTGGGGGGAGCACAGCAAGGCAAAAATTGACTCAAGTGCTGGCTGTAGCACAGGCACAGCCAGGCTGCCAGGGCTGTCCACCACAGCCCCTGGGGGATGTTCATCCTGCCAGGGAGGTGTTGAACTTAGAGGAGAGAAGTGCTTATCCTGAGACTGTTACTTTGATGCTGCCTGTGTCTGTAAAATCAAGATTCCATCTCTCCAGGGGTGCCTATTAGATGTTAATCAAATGCTGCTGGCCTGCAAGGGTGGCTCATACCAGGGCATCATGCACAGTAACGGCCTTCTGCAGGTGAGTGACCAGTGCCTCACAGCAAGGATAGCACCCAGATCTTGACTTGCTGCCTCTAAGCAGACCTGATGTACACCCTGCTGCCTTGCTGAAAACTGCACCTCATGGTGAGGAAGCCCTATGGCCTCAAGGAGCAGCTTCTCCAAAAGAAGCAGAGCCAAAGTGTACATGCTCTTACATGCTGGCATCCAGCCCCCACCACAGCAGGATCCTGTCTCAGACCTCTCTAGCCATTCTGGCTCTGACCTCAGACACAGGGTCTGAAGCAAACCAATGTGGATGGTTTGGAAGAAGAAGATGCCACTTCCTAGAGCTCTTGAAAGGTGTGGATGCCCAAAATGTGCACAGACACACACCCCCATCCACACCTCACTGATGCCCTCTCTAAGCTCAGAGCCCCTGATCTCCTCCTGGGGACGTCTGGATGTGCCAGATCCAGCATCAGGAAGGGTCTGGAAGGGAATCCAGGCACAGTGGTCTCTGATCACACATCAAGGACAAACAAAGATCAAGGTTTGTGCTGTTGTCTTCTCCCAGAGCAGGAAGATAGTCATCAGCAAGCCTTATCAGTGTCATTAGGTCACTCTCTTTCCAGTTAGAAATGAGTTGTTACACTGAAAATAATTGACCCTTAATGTCAGCTGCAGGGACTAGAGCATGCACTGCCACAAGGTTATGCTCCTTTCAATCCATCTGCCGTCCCTGTGTTGAGCTCAGATGTCTCTCCTTCCCCCAGCCCCCAGCTTTCCTCTCAGCTTTCAGAGCCATCCTGGCTCCTAGGATATGCATTTAGCCTTTCAGTTCTCCCACCACCTCCACTGTTCCACAAAAACAAAGGAGGTCAGGGATGTGTGATACATCACTATCAGTCCCTCTGTAATCCAGGAGAGACCTAGGAAAAGGCTTAGCTACCAAATATCCATTAGCTCCTGGGGACTTATGCTGATGCTGCAAAGGTAATGTTCTTCTCACTTCATCTAAGCTATAGCTCCAGTGAAAGCACCAAGAGACCATCATTCCAGAGAGAGTTACTGACAGTGATAGAGGGAAGTTGCTGCACTTTGAGGGTACTTGTTTCATGTTGTCCCAAACTTGTGGCCTTTGGCAGGCTGTCCTAAGTCTCTCCAAAGGGAGGTATCCCATTGAACCAATTCAGCTCCATGGCTTGGTGAAGCAAGCAAATGGAACATTCATACAGCAGTATACACAGGCTGGAGGAAAGTAATTTCTTTCCTTGCCTTTCACCAGCTCATTGGCCTCGGAGGAGTCACTTCCCACCCCTGTGCCCATGTTTCTCCTTGGCCTTTCTGCCTTGTCCATACAGTATGAAGCCTCCTTGGAGCAAAATAAGAGTAATGAGGGGGCTGATTTGGCCTGGGATATCTGCAGCCTTAGGAAGAGCAATAACTGTAGCTGTAGCTGCACACTTGGGCTTTCCCCCAGCCTGCAGACGCTGAAAGTCTTCCTGCCCACCGATGTCCATCCAACACAGGTTGAATGCTATGCCCATTCAAGACCTCAACAGGAGGCTGCTAGATGCTTTTGTGGAACTCTGAGCATGGACTTGGTGGTTAACACAGAAAGCCACAGCAAGGAAGAAGGGGCAGGATAGGCAGATGTAAAGCAGCTGCTGCTACAGTGCAGTGTGGCAAACAGCCACTGACCCCAGTGGTGTCTGTCCAAAGCTTTCAGGGAAAGGAGGTCACAAAGCTGGGAAAGGAAGAGAACTGGGAAGCAACACTGGAGAAGACAGAATTCATTTGCCCATGGAAATCTCTTAGTAGCCATGGCAGGGTCTTCCTGTGCTCAGCACTTCAGGAAGGGGACAGTGACTCAGCCAAATTCCCACCCCTCTGCTCTGCTTTTCCCTTCTGGCACTGCTGTACAGGGACATTTAGACAGCAAACGGGGCCATGCTGGCAGCACAGGGTGGTGAGCAGAGCAGGTGTGAGGGCCAGGCCTTTGCAGGTGCAGGGCTACGTGGACACTGCATTTGCCACGCTCGCCTCCACACCACCACTCTCCAGGTCATCTTGTATGCTAGTGCCACCACCTTCCCCCCTTTCTGCTGCCTTTTTACTCTCAGCATCTTTGCTTGGCGGGAACATCCCCCCAAGATGCAACACAGGCTGCACAAAGCAGCCTGGCCAACTGCATGGGGAGGGCTTCAGCCCAGTGGGGAGAGGGTAGCAGAACCAGGCCCAGCCAGGGGTAAGCCTGGGGCACGGCACGCTGCAAAATTGACGGCAGCCGGCTGCAGCAGAGGGAAGGAAAGGCTGATTTACGCCCACGCCGTCTCCACGCTGCTCAGTTCCAGCAGAGCTGAAGTGCCGGTTTCGCCTGTACTGGGCCCATCGCCGTGCCAGATCCTGCCAAAGCGTGAGAGGGATGTGCGGCGGAAAGCGTATCAGGGGTGGTATTGTCTACACGCAAATGCTCAACTTTATGTACTTTTAACTAGAGGTGTAACAGATGGTTGCATTTCGGTCCAAGCAGCGGAGAGCCATGCCCATTCCGGCTGGAGCCAATCAATCCCACCACTCTGGGGATAAATGGCAAGCTGGGTTTGGAAGCACGGCTGCCAGCAAATCCAGAGGAAGGCTTTGCACAGGCGAACGTGGGCCGCTGCCATGCGAAACCAGGGAAACGGGATTCCAAAGCCATCGAGGTGGACTGCAGAGCACGGTGCCGGGGGCCTCCCCCGGAGCAAACGCTGGGAGAGACAGCGAGCAGCCAGGGCCCAGCAAAACGTACAGGAGAGGCAAAGGAAAGGGCTGCGTGGGGAGGGGAGAGAAGCTCTGTGGGGGTAAATGTCCAATGACAGGACGAGGAGCAGTGGGTGGAAGTTGAGGCATAGGAAGTTCCTTGGAAACAGGAGGAAGAATTATGTCACTGTGAGGGTTACAGAACACTGCAACAGGCTGCCCAGGAGGGTTGTGGAGTCTCCCTCGCTGGAGATATTCCAGACCCGCCTGTGTGATCTGGTCTAGGTGATTCTGCTCTGGCAGGGGGGTTGGACTGGATGGTCTCTTGAGGTCCCTTCCAGCCCCTAGCATTCTATGATTCTGTGATTCTGAGGTAAGGAGGAGGCTACTCCCACGTGGTGGCGCCTTGGGAAGGGGCTGCCTGCAGTGTTCTGCTGGCACACAATGCCCACTTCCCCCATCTGTTTCAGCACAGCCCAGTGTTATTTCTGCACGGAGTGGCGACTGTCCCACATTGCCACAGCTCCTGCTCTTCCTAGCCCCACAGCCATGGCAACTGCCCTCCTCTGAGCTCAAGTACCAGCAGGGACTGGGCATGTGATCCACCCCTTCTGGCTCTGCTCCATCGGACAGTTCTAGGGCACCATAGCTGGGGGTTCAGGGAAAGGAAAGATCTCTGCAGTGGGAAGATGACCTCCCTCAGTACAATCCACACCAGGATACTGCTATGGACAGGCCTGAGGCAGCTCCCACCCCAGGCCCTACTAGGAAGATTTGCCACTAGCTCTGGATCACTTTTAAGATGATGGAAGGGAATACAATAGTGTAAAAGCATCTGAGTTGGGCTAATTCAGGGGTACAGTGTAAGGTATGTGTTTTAAGAAGATGGGTGACAGAAAAATACTATCCAATGCCAGTTATGGGAAATCATTTGGGAGCTTACATCCAGGAGGAATTTTTGACATAACAGCCTCCAAATAAGCAAGAGCAGAAGAAACAGCACAAGAGGGAAACCAGCATCATCATCTCTCTCAACCTGAATAGAATAGAATACATAGAATAAACCAGGTTGGAAGAGACCTTCAAGATCATCGCGTCCAACCCATCAACCAATCCAACACCGCCCAAGCAACTAACCCACAGCACCAAGTACCCCGTCAAGTCTTCTCCTAAAAACCTCCAGTGATGGCGACTCCACCACCTCCCCAGGCAGCCCATTCCAATGTGCAATCACTCTTTCTGTATAGAACTTTTTTCTAACATCCAGCCTGAATCTCCCCTGGCACAGCCTGAGACTGTGTCCTCTTGTTCTGGTACTGCTTGCCTGGGAGAAGAGACCAACATCCGTCTGTCTACAACCTCCCTTCAGGTAGCTGTAGAGAGTAATAAGGTCACCCCTGAGTCTCCTCTTCTCCAGGCTAAAGCAATGGCAGATCATTGTTTACTTGCTGGGGAAGGTTTTCTATTTCTCACAGATCCAAATAGGACCAATTTACCCTTACACGATGAAGGGGTGGACAAACAATCAGGTTCTACTAGGTCTTCTAGGCCCACATTGTGGGGTAAACCAGCTGCACCACACCTTCCCTGAGCATCTCCCCAAACCATATGGACATTTCTGCCTCCAGGGCACACAGATTTGCTCCCTACATAGCTTATTCTTCAGCAACAAAGAACACTTGAAACACATCTTTGTCTTTTTTCTCTCAACCATAGGTTTATATTGAGAGAGAAGTATAGACAGGCCAACAGAGGTGACATTTCCCTGTGCCACTCACTTCCTGCTAGTGAATCTGCTGAAAGCTGAGGTACCAGGGGAGCAGACAGAGCTGAGGGCAGCCAGCAGCTCAGCCTGCAGTTCATTTGCGAGGCACTCAGCAAACACCCGGGGTTTAGGAGCTGTCCTTTGGGATGCAGCTTTGGGTATTGTGCATTGCAGCAGTGCAGATCATCAGAGCAGGAGCTGCAATGAGAGGTTGCAGGGGAGAAAATGATTCTGTTTAATGGCTTCTGGAGACTGAGGGATTTTGGAAAATCACTAGAATTGTGGATCCTGGCAGGAAACCCATGCTCTGTTTCAATGCTGTCGACACCAAGAAGCCAAAAACAATCCTGGGAAGCAAGTTCAAAATCATGAGAGAATGCGTAAACCAATGCAAAGAAGCGTGGTTTATCCTTGTCCCTTGTCCTGAGTGGTTTGTCCATAACATCTGCTCATCTTCAAGGGTACCTCTGTCACCACAAAATTCAGGTAAAAAAAAAACCCTCACATGTGCCAGCCAATCTGCCCCCCACATTTTGAGTGAAACATTAAAAACTTGCAGAAATCCAGGGAAGCAATGAGACTGGGTGACCCAAGGAGTCTGCCCAGCAGGGCTGTGTGCAACCCCAAGGCATAAATCCTAGAGGACTATTTTGAGGGAGACATCTACATCAAGGACATTTTGGTCCCTGCCCATCACTGGCATCATTCACCAGGCCAAAAGTTGCATGCGTACGACTGAGACAGAAACGCATCCCAGCAAGGCGGCAGGGAGACGGCAGGCAGCCTTCTGCAATTAAAATGAAGTATTTCAAGCAAATCTGGCTCTCTCCTCACTCCTATCACACTGAAAAAGCCTCAGGAAGTCTCTCCAGGGGCTTCATCCCCAGCTTGGCAAGGCTGGTACCCCCCACAGTGCCAGCAAGTCTTTCACATCACCCCCACAGGGCTGAGGGGATTTAACCTGTTTCAAAGACCCATTCTCCCTCCCCACTGCACCTCCTCATTCCCTCTCTTAGTCACATTCCCAGGTACCTCTCAGCAGATGTTTATGCTGCTTTTATATTAAAAAACAAAAAAAAAACACTTTCTGGAGCTTACCAAGCTCTGTCTCACAGGTGCTCTTATCTGGAGAATGCAGTGTCATTAAATGACTGCTCTGACAGCAGGCATGTCCTCCCCCAGCTCCCCTCCCTATCCAACAGACAGGATATCATGTTTAGGACAGCCAAGAAAAACCTTGTGGAGGCTGGGGACACTTGTCCTTACACTTCTGCTACAATCCTTATCATTCCCAAAGCAGGATAGCTTCATAGCATGGCCCAAAAGTCCCTTAGATGTTGCACATGCATCCAAATCGCTTGGATGATACATTTTACATCCGCAAAGCCCTCCTGGGCCTGGGAATGTGGGGTGCACAAAGGCACCAAAACCTGGATGGGTCAGGGAACAAACCCAGAGCACTGCAGCACATGACAGAGCCAGCCTGAGGATGGTCTCTGATCACAGCAGTGCTCCCTTGGGTGCTGTCAGTGGATGCTGTCCACTTTTGTTCAGTGCACTGGTGCCTAGCTTAGGTCCCTCACAAGAAAGTGTGTGCTTCACCCTGCCTTCCCAGGAAACTGGAGATTTTTGCCAGCTGGGATGAGCTGCCTGTCCCACTTTTTCTGTTTCACAGCTGCAGCCCCACATAGCTAAACCTTCATGTTGTCACCCATCTCCTCTCACACATCTCCTCACCAACCAGACATATTCCTCCAATTCACCCTGGTGGCCCAACATCTCCCCCGGTTGTTTGCCTGGCTGGGGACATTGCAGAGCTCCCCGCTGCCTGCTAGACCGTGAATGCCATTCTCTCTCTGAGTTGCACCCTGGATCTTCTTGGTCTTCTCCATTGGCTGCTTGCCCTGAACAATAGGAGGTTCACCTCTGCCACAGTCAGCTCCATGTTTCCAGGCTGCCAGGCTTTACCAAAGACTACAGACGTCTGTGCTGTCAGACAGGCTGAGGAGCAGATGAGCAGGGATTAACTGTGCGTCACCTCTCCCTGAACAAGTGTGAGTGGACATGGAGTTATGAGGAGGTAGATTTATAACAAATGAAAGGGAGATCTTATCTGCATAGCTTGCAGATCAGCCATGAAGCTCATCGCCCCAGGATATCATGGATGCCAAAAGATTATATGGGTTGAACAAGTGGTTAGACGCGTTCGTGGAAGTACAATCTGTCTGAGGCTATAAAACACTAAGGTATCACTTCTGGCTCAGGACTCTCTGAACCACAAAGTGCCAGGGGCTGGGAAAGTATCCCAGGGAAGCATGCCATACACTTGCTGGTGTTTTTATTATTTATTTTTCTTTAATAATATTACAGTGTAATACTATAGTGATAATTATATACTTCAGGTCTTTTGCTCTCTCGGACATCAGTCACCAGCTAGTGGTGGAGTCAGGAGATGGGACTAGGCAGACCTTCATTAGATGTATGTAACCTTCTTCAGACCCTTGTATACGATATAGAATAGAATAAACTAGACTAGACTAGATAGAATAGAATAGAATAGAATAGAATAGAATAGAATAGAATAGAATAGAATAGAATAGAATAGAATAGAATAGACCAGGTTGAAAGAGACTTTTGAGATCATCAAGTCCAACCTATCATCCAACATCTAATCAACTAAACCATGGCACTAAGTGCCCCATCCAGTCTCTTCCTAAGCACCTCCAGTGATAGTGACTCCACCACCTCCCCAGGCAGCCCATTCCAATGGCCAATTACTCTCTCTATGAAGAACTTCTTCCTAACATCCAGCCTAAACCTCCCCTGGCACAGCTTGAGGCTGTGTCCTCTTGTTCTGGTGCTGGTTGCCTGGGAGAAGAGACCAACCCCCACCTGGCTACTATCTCCCTTCAGGCAGTTGTAGACAGCAATGAGGTCTCCTCTGAGCCTTCTCTTCTCCAGGCTAAGCAAGCCCAGCTCCCTCAGCCTCTGGCTGCCATTTGCACCCCTACAAACATGTAGCACTCATGTCACTGAACTGTTGGTTGCTCTTCAGAGGAGACAGGCAGGGATTCTGGGAGGGTTCCTGAACCTAGGTCTGCATGTCAAACCCCTGCCTGCACAAGGTTGAATCGTGGTGTTAAGCTGTGTGTTTAACTGAGCTCTGGGTCTAAAACCAGATTTGAATCAGTGTTGTCTCAGCTGTGGACGTCTTTGTCCTTCCTGGAAATTTATCAATTAGGGAAAGACCTTCCTCTGAAAGTAGCTTTTTTTTTCTCAGAATCAGATTCTTTTTTGTCATTTATACCCTCTCACCTGACTTCAGCATTGACTTTTCACTGCTGTTGTTCATGATCCCCTCAGCACCCCTAGAAGCAGCAGCACCTCCTGTGCTCCTGGTCCATGGAGAACAACTCCTATTCCTGGCACAACAAGATGCTGTGACATGTAGGTCTGAGATATTGCCCTGCTACCTTTCCGTGAGCAAGTGAAGACCACCTACACACACACACACACACACACACGCCATCCACAGGCTTGTAAAGAATAACAAGCTCAGCTTACCTCATGTAGGCATTTTGGGGACTGAATTAGCAGCTTTGGAGCAGGAGAGCATCATGGGGTTGTCACAAGCTGGTCCTAGTTCGGACAGCAAACATGACTTTCTGTGGTGACAGGTTGGACTTTATGATCTTTGAGGTCTCTTCCAACCTTGGTGATTCTGTGTGACTTCATCCCTATCAACATCCTGCCCTAATTGCCTTCGCTCCTACCTCTGATGAAACTTCCACCCGGGTTAGAAGACCTGAGGCTGGAGTGTAACATCTGACCCCTCCAATACCAGGAGAAAGTTTTGGGAAGCAAAAGCAAGACCCATTTTCTATTCAAGTATAACTAATAACAAAACCAGGAAGAACAATGCTGGAAATGTGCTAAGCAAGCAGAAAATCTGGCTAAACAGAAGTTTTCCACAAGGCATGGGGAAATCTCTAAACTGCCACGCGTGCCTTATTTAGTGGCTGTGGTGTGGGTTTTGTCCACACAAGTTCCAGTCACTGCAGCCATCAAGCATTTTTTAATAGGAGCATTAACTTAAGAATAGCTAACAGTAATATTCCTAGCTGTGTGGAAAGCAGCATTTTATTAAATGCTTCACACAGATTTTGTATAATAAAGATGAATATATTATATCCTCTGCCTCCCCCAGAGTGAAACAATAATAGGAAAATAAAAAAAATAAAAAAGCCAATAAAGTGAAACATAAATAGAACATAATGGGACTAGTAGCGAGCTGAACTGACTATATAACATCTGCTATTGTTTGCCTGGCAAACGCAAACAAGGGGAGAAACCAAGAAAGATTTGAACGGCCCTAACCTCTTTCCCCTCCGCTGCAAGAAAGCAGCATCGGCACCCCAAGCGGATCTGTTTCAGAGCTGACAGAGCAGTGCAAGGGACCACTTGCAAATTTGTCCTTACACAAGTATGTCAGATCCCCTTGGCTTCAGCACATGGGGAAATTTTCACAAGTCTTTTGATCCCAGTCAGTTTATGTGTGGAAATATTCCCGGGTCTGGCAAGTTCTCAATGCAAACATTCATTCATTTCAAGGCTCAGATTTTGCCATGTGTTTGCTCCTTGCTGTTCTCTGGTTTCTGAAGTCCAGTGACCCATGGGAGCCAGGCAACAGACCCTGCCTACTTAAGAGGTACAGAAAGAGCTGACATCCATGAGCAAGCCCTCAGCTGGTTCCTGCACATTGTGAGTGGGGAGTGCTTGGGTCCTGTATCCAGGACGTTTGCACAGATTGAGACAACTAGGAACAGGGGAATACACAACAACAACAAAAAACCAAACCCCAAACAAAACAAACAAAAGAAGCACACACCAGGAAAAAAGAGAAACAGAAGGAGGAATCTTTGCCAGGCACTCCTTTGCAGGTAGTGATCTGACCAGTTCACAGGTGCTGTGAACCCAGGGCTCTGCATCTGCAAAATCCATTCTGGATTGGTGACCAAACTTAAATCACAGCCATCCTGACTGATAACAGAGCTGGCTGGAAGCTGGGGGAAGGAGAGAAGAGCTAAATGCCTATAAAAGTCATTTTCTCTTTTATTTGTTATCTTGCTTGTAATGATCACACCATGTTTCCTATCTATTTTTACAGTAAGTTGTACACTGGTCTCCAGAGGCCCCCGGATGACTTATTATTAACGATGTCTTCTTATTATGGATGGTGATTTATTATCAGAATGATTCTATTTGTACTGGGTATGTTGTTCTGCTGCCAGCATAAAGCTCCTGCCATCTTCAGAGCAAAAGGTCATGTTCTTGCAGCACCACGTGCCCAGCTCTGCAAAGCTGAGCCAGTGGGTCTGCAGATTACACACATGCCCGGGGCAAAAGGGCAGAGACCAAAGAGAAGAGCGGTCCTGGTGCACCCACAGCATTGCAACTACTCCATAGCCACGGGGAACACGGGCATTTCTCCCACTACTGGACTTCACTGCTCCTTACCCTCTGTTTACAGCCCCTGTATGGAACGAGGTCACCACCTCAGAATCTGTATTCATCTCAAAAATATCCTGTCTTACCTAATTTTTACCTTGCTTAACCAGACAAGTGTTTAACCCTGGGAAATTGAAATCTCTTATCTACCCTGTCCTAGAGCCCGTGTACTCCAAGGCTCACAGACACTCTCGGTATAGTAAGGGACCATCTACAGTTTGGCAACAGGGCTGCAGGGCACCCCCGTTTCTTTACTGAGACTGAAAGCAGCAGCAGGCACACAGATTTGCAAGCCGGAAATCACAGAATGTAAAGTGCAGGAGGAGGGTTGCTCCTAAAAAGTTAACTCATGGTTTAGCATAGAGCGAGCTAGCCCCTGCATAGCTGCACTCAAACTTCTGAAGCGGCCGTCAGCCCAGGGTCCCTCTCCCCTCCGGCGGCGGGCGGCGACCGCGCAGCCTGCACACCCCGTGCGCCCCCTCTAGCGGCTGATGTACAGCCGCCCCTCCACCAGAGGCTGCCCTCTGCGTCCTGTACATCGAGGATTATTCTTCCATACTTCACAAGATTTCCATCCTCACTCTCCACAGGCCTGTCAAACCAGCCGTGGCCTTTCCCTGGTGTGAGGGAATCACAGAATCACAGCAACATTCAGGTTGAAAAAGACCCTCAGGATCACCAAGTCCAACCAATAAACCTACTCAACAAAGCTCTTCCCTAAACCATATCCCCAAGCACCACATCCAAACGCCTCCAGGGCTGGTGACTCAGCCACCTCCCTGGGCAGCACATTCCAATGCCTGACCACTCTGTCTATGAAAAACTTCTTCCTAATGTCCAGTCTAAACCTACCCAGTTGTAGCTTGAGGCCATTCCCTCTTGTTCTATCACTAATCAGCTGTGAGAAGAGACTAGCACCAGCCTGTCTACAACGTCCTTTCAGGTAGTTGTAAAGAGCAATGAGGTCTCCCCTCAGCCTCCTCTCCTCCAAACTAAACAGCCCCAGCTCCCTCAATCATTCCTCATAAGATTTATTCCCCAGGTCCTTCACCAGCTTCGTTGCCCTCCTCAGCACTCGCTCCTCGCATGCCTGTTATCTCTGCTACTTGCAGTTTAAATACTTCCCTTTCTGGGTCTTGCACACCACCCTTAGCTATTACTGAGGAACACTGGTAGGCCCTCATTAAGTTGTAACACTAACAACAGCAGATGCAGAGAACCTGACTGACTGTGTCACAGACAAGCAGAATCCAGAGCCACGTGTTGCAGCATATTTGGCATTAGCAAAGACCCTCTTTCCACACCTGTAGAAAGCAGCACAGCTAAATAGACCCAGAGGAGATTTCAAGCAGAAAAATGGGAGAAATCTTGATGTTGTTCACTATACATCCTTTACTCAGTGCTCAGGGGGGCGGAATATATATATATATATAAAGAAAAAGAAGGGAAAAAAACAGGCAGTCAAGTTCCACCGTCACAAGCAACTGTACATCAGCTGGAAAGAGCATTGGGTGCCAAGCAGGAGGATATGGGAATTTGGTGCCACAAGGTCACACAAGCTGAACAAAAGGGAGATGGACTGGACCTCAAGATGCCCAGAGGTAGAATCACTAAAGATGAGGCATTTTTGTAGCAATATTAAACCTCAGAGTTCAGAGCCTGAATCATTTCCTGAAGAGTGGGAATTAGGAAAATGCCTAACAGGAGAGATTTGTCCTACCCCCAGCCTCCCTCAGGAAGCTCTTCTCTCTCTCTTTCTCTCTCTCTCTCTCCAGCACTGGAAACAGGGAGGCAGCCTGACCCAGGAGCAATTGGTACAGAAACAATGTAAGGTGACAGCAGCTATTACACGGGGTAGGAAATGCCAGCCACCATTACAGAACATTAGAAGTACCCGAAGAAAGAGTCCACCTGAGGAATGTGTCTAAGGTTCCTGGGGCAGAAAGCAGAATAAAATAAACAGGAGCTGTAAGGTGTCCCATCAGAGGGGTCTGCTGACCATGGCCAAGCTGTTGGGGAAAGGTCACTTTTCAAGGCAGGTCTGAGATTTTCAAGGCAGGTCTAAGACAGGCCTCAAGCAGGATGCACAGAGCAGCTTGGCACTGACAAGCAGTGCACAAGAGCCCTGTGTCTAGCAGCAAGGGCTGGGAGAGGTTTGAGAACCATCTTGAGAACCACCCTGCCATGGATGGAGGCCATAAAGATGCAATAGTATAGCCTGGCCTTTGGCAAGAGAAAGAGGGGAATAGAGAAGAGGAAAACTGCAATACCCTGATTGGATCTAAGCTGATGTACCTGCAGCTAAATAGGGCTGTGGTTTGGAAGGAAAAGAGTAAGATTTATCTGAGGCTTTGCAAACTCACCTCACATGTGAGTTGACAACAAATGAACTGCTGTTTGACCCTATCTCTAGCTGCTACCACATCATAATAGGACCCAAGAGGAACATGGGGAGCAAACTCGAAGGGATGGATTTTTAGGGACATTTTTCTTTCCAGCAGCACTTGTCTGAGCTTGCTGAGGTCCCATGAGGTCAGATGAGGTAGGATGCAAAAAATGAGGGATGAAAAAATAGGAACACTGAAAGAAAGGGGGGAAAAAAGCGACATGTAGGGAGGAGCAGCACTCGAAGTTGGAAGCAATCACAGCCAAGCTCTGGCTTTGCATCTTGGTGCCGGTTTTTTGCAACAGCTGGAAATATTAGTTTTTAATTCTTTTCCTTGCTGCAGTTGTTGGCAGGGGAGGGGAAGGGGGAAGGAAAGGGGGGGGGGGGTCACCTTCAAAAAAAAAAAAGAAATACAAATAACTGCTTTAAGAGGAAACTTTTTGCTGCTGTAATTTATTGGAAGGCAAAATGAGCTCCGATTACATTATCCACCCGCAGTGTGCCGGCAACGTGTACTTCGGATATTGCGCTATAATCCAATGACTACTCCTGAATTATTAACACCAAGTTGTTATTAGAAGTTGCCTGGCTTATTTCCGCCATTCTCCCACACACACTCCCTTTATTAAGTTTCAATTGATTCTCCACACCTCCTCCTGCCCCCCAAAAACGAACCTTCGCCTCCCCGGCTCCTTCATAGCTGCCACAAACGTTACTTGTACTTGGCAGCCTGGTGAATTATTCACGCGTGCCGGGAGCGGCGGAAATATTACAGGTCTCGGAGGAGCCTGTGAGGCTCGGCTGTCACAGCCCTTGGGTGGCTGTATCGTCGTAGTCGTCGTTGTCGTCGTCCCCTCGCCCAGCCCGGCAAAGTTTTGTCGAGCCTAGAGGGGAGGTGGGGGACAACGGGAGCATTTCCCCCGTCGCTCTTCTCGGGGCCGAAGTGGGCACCACCCCGAGGCTCGCCACACGCATACCAGTCCTGTGGAACCCGGGAGCGATAGGGCAACCCATCCGCCTCCGGGCGCCTGTTCTCACCTCCCCTACGCCCATTCCTTCCGTCTCAGAACGAGCTCCGCTGCCGCAAAGCGCTGGTTCCTCCTGTAGCCGAAGAGGGCTGGGGAGAAGGCTGCGCCCCGTCCCAAACCAGGAGTGACCTAGGGGACAGCTAGGGTCTGAACAGAGGGTGGCAGCTGTGACGCTCCCCTCCGACCGGTCTACCCCACCTGCCCCGCGACCCAGCCTTGCCTCCGCCGGGATTGGGGTGGGGAGGGGGGATCCCGAGAGCTGCTAAATCTCTGGCACCCACAGAGCCTGGCATTGCCTGAAATGTCCCTGCCGACTCCGTCCCAGCCCCCTGCCCTCCAGAGGGGTCCTGCAATTTGCGTTTATCGAAATACTTAATTTATAAAACATAATAATAAACCCCAAGTTTCTCGTCTTGCCTGGAGATGGGACGGGCGCGTCCCGGCTCCTCTTCCCGGGCAGCCTGTAATCACTCGGATTTCTTGGACTGAAAAATAAAATACTGGAGTTTAAAATAATAAAAATGCGTTCGGATGTTTGTATTCGCCTTTCCCCCTCGGCACCCTATCGTCGCGGGAAAACCTGGGGTCTGGCTGGGGAGCCAGGAGAGCAGACCAGCTTCCCAGTTCCCCCAGAGCCCGCGAAAACCCCGAATCCGCTTGGAGGGGTCCCCGGCCGTGCTAAGAGGAGAGAGGACATGCTGGCCCTCGGTGCTTGGCGGTGAGGCGACCAGAGAAGTTGATTCGCCCTGAGAGTTACTTTTAATTTGTGCTTTACAACGGCTTGAGGAGTAGGTGGGGTCCCCATTTTTCCTCACACTCCGAGAGCATCCTCGCTAACACTGGCCCAGGGGCTCGCTCAAATTTAGGCTCATTCCCCTGTCCTGGCCCTGCGGCAGAGTGACGGGAGGGGCACTGGGTACCGCCGTGCCCAGCTTTACTCCGCAGGGTCTTTTTGGGGAGGAAGCAAATTGTCCCCTGGGGTGGGCAGGGAGTAGCTGGACTCTAGTTCCACTGGATCTGGCGCCGATGGGTCTCCCCAGGGGTTCCTTCGCAAACGAAAAAGCCCCGGGGAGAGGCAGAGAGACGAGCAACGCGCTGCCTGCCGGCCGGGGGACGCTGCTGCGTTCTCCCTGGATCCAGGCAGGGTTTCTGGGATGGCGGATTTCGTCCCTGCCTGGCCCTGCGCAGGTCCTACACCCGCTGCTGGAGCCCCCGAGGGAACGGCGGCTTCTCCCTTTTTCTCTGCCGGTGAATGGCCGGGGCTTCTCGGGGACAGTGAGCTCTAGAAGAGACGAGCGGGAGTGCTGCTTCTGGCCTCAGCTCCTCGGACTCGGGTCACGTTTATTTTTGGTGCAGGGAAGTTTTTTTCCCTCGCAGGGAGCAGGTTGCGAGGGAAGGAAGGAGCGGGCGATAGCTGTAAAATTACTTCGAAAGATGGGCTTTTCCTGGAAGTTTCCTCCCAGTCTCACATTGCCTCTCGTGTCCCCTCCCCACCCCCCTCACGCCCCCGAAACCCCCTCCCCAGCATAGCCGGGAACCGGTGAACGCTCAGCTCGGGGCGGTTGTTTTTCAAGGGGAAAAACAACGAACAGTATTCAGTCGGGGCAGGGGACACCTGTGGATGCATTTTACCGGACGTTTTGCAGTAGAGGTTTAGGACAGGGGATCTCGGACCCCGCGGCAGCTCTCCCTCTGCCAGACTCCACGGCGGGTATCACCGGGCTCTCTCAACACTTGCAGTCCCAGACTTGGAAGGTGCTTAAAAAAACCAAAAAGAACAATTATTTCCAAGGTTCTCAGCTCTCCACCCCGACCCTGTGTGGGATGGTGTCCCAGGACCCGTCCTTCGCTGTCAGCTGGAGAGTAGGAAAGCAGAAAGTTTACTCTTCCCGCTGCTAACAGGGAGCTGTAACGTGTTTAGACCATTTAAACTAAGCAGACATAACTGGGAGCCATGCACGGCTCAGCTATGCCGAGAAAGGAGGTGTCATTTGTACGCAGTTACTTTGGTGATCAACACTTTGAATGATTTATGCCTCTTACTTTAATTATATTCCTGTGACATTTTCCTGGACAAAAGTGGGCCGCACACAGCCAAAACCAGGCAGCCCCGGCAGTGCCCTGGACTCTGCCTGCCGTGCCCGGAACGGCTCCGGGCCACGGCGGGGGGCAGCCACGCCAACACCCCAAAATAAAGCTCAGGCAGCGGAGAGGGGAGATGTCATCAAAGATGCTACTCGTATCTAGAGTAGTTTCCGATTCTGAGGTAGTTTTCTGCTCCGTGAAGGAGAAAAGGCCGCTCTTCTATTCACTTTTCTTCCCTAGTGAAAGGCAATGACCAGGAGTGACACTTCCTCGACGGCTCTGGAGACTCCTTCATCCATCCCCAGGGACAGTGAGGGGCAGCCGTTCCCCACCGCCAGGCCAGCTCCCCCGCCTATGCTTTTCGGCCGGGGACCCGAGCCAAACTTTTTTCTGCCTGCACCAGTAAGGAACCAGTGCCGAGTCCTCGCTCAGAGGGGCTGGAGCTGGCAGAAGGGGATGGGGTTGAAGCTCTTCAGACGATTATTTTTTCCCCAAACGACTCCAAAATTGGGAGGTACGACCCACAGCTGCCTCCCGGCGGGACAGACAGAAGAACATGTAGGGATGCGGAGTTCGGTGACAGTGGCCCCCAGTGCAGCCGGGGCCCATCCTGGGGCCCTCCGAGAACTGAAAGATGCAACGGGACCTGCCGCGGGGCACCGAGGGTCCCTAATTCCAGGCTGGGTGACAATGGGGCTGTCAAAAAAAAAAAAAAAAAACGGCAAAATAAAATAAATAAAAATCATTAAATTTAGAAGGGTGTGGAGGATGAATGCTGAGCTGTTCCCCTAAGCCGGGGCGAGGGCAACCCAGCCTGCCCATCCTCTGATTTTTAGCCGCCTCCGGAGGGTAAAGGAGTCGTTTGCGAGAGGCGAGTTACAGCGGATGCAAAAGCAAAGTGAGCTCAAAGAAAAACACCAAAGCCACCAATCGGCCAATGACCAGAAAAGAGCCCAGGGGTGAAAGGGTCGGCTGGACACCACCGGGACAGCCAGAGGGTGCCTAGGGGACTTGGGAGGAGGAAGGGTTGAGACCTGCCTTCTCCTCTCTCAATGAGGTTCTGCTTGGTGAAGGAGGGAGGCGTTGGGCACAAGGACAAGCGGCAGGCCTGAAGCCACGGCGCTGAGCTACTCGTGCAAAGATTGACCCTGCCTATGCTCGGCCCAGCAGCGGCCCAGGCAAACGAAGAAGGGTCCTTCTGAGCCGGGGAGCCTATCCTGAGGCAGCTGATGACCCTTCCGAGACCTGCCTCTACTTGAGACCTAAAAAAGCCGGGAGTGCATTTAAAGTTCTGTTTCCTCGCTCAGGCACGAGAAGAATGGTGAGGGCTAGGAGGGGACATCAGGGGATCGGGAAAGGTTTGCCATTCTTCTCTGCGTCTGGCGCGGTTCTGGCCCTGCCTGCAGCAGAGCGGACTGAGATAGGGGTGCGGGTGCCAATTGCGCCCTGGGTCCTCGTCCTGCTCCGGGGGGAAGGCAGGGCAGGCTGAGTCCTGCTGTCGGCGGCTTGGCACATCCCAAAAGTCCGCCAACCCGCCCAAACTCTCACCCAGGAACGACATTATTTTTCTTTCTTTCCACGCCCCCCCTGCGCTCCCCCCCCCCCCTTTTTTTTTTTTTTCCCATTTTTTTTTCCTCCCCCTAATCTTATTTCTGTAATTATAACACCAGCATCCCCGGCTGAGTTCTCAATAAAACCTGGATCCTGACATAAAACGCCACGCTGGAAAATAATGCAAGGGGACACAAGGGAGAGGAGGAAAGTCTCTAATTGGTTAAAATATGTTTAAATCACTTCATAAAACCCAAGCAAAGCGAAGCAAATAATCCACCTAGCAAAGCAAAGAAGCAGGGCGATTTAGAATCAGTGTAATTCTCTCCCCCCCGACCGGCTCCCCCCCAGCTCCACGCAGTATTTGATATGATGAATAACCCAATATAGGCCTTTAAAAATAGGTCACTGCATAAAGAGACTCCCAGAGAGCTATAAAAAATGGGAAGAGGGCGCTTTAAGGAGAGGAGCCATTTGCTTCTTTTGTGCTTGTTTGGTACCTAGCGGCCTGGGAGCTGCCAGCCGCTCTCCTCCTGCCCGTCAAGGTGAGGAGGGAAAGTTGGGGCCGTCCCCAACACTGGGCTCTCCTCCAGCCTTGCCTCCTCGAGATGCGTCCGGCAGCCGCCGCCCGCCCCGTCTAGCCCAAGCTCGGTCCGAGGGGAGCGTGGGGGGTGCCCGTGAGTGGGGTGGGGGTCAGGCAGCTCACCCCAAGGCCCTGGGGCTTTGTCTCCAGCCCTGCGGAGCGTCGAGACCGGTGAGCTCGTGGACCGAGTAAAAGGAATATTAAAGAGCATTCCCGGTCACCTCAGACGGCCACTCCGAGCCAGATCGGGTTTTCCCCGAGAGTGGGGGTCTTAGATAGCCACGCCGCCGTTGTCCCCACTCCAGAGCCGCCCGCACGCTTGCAGTAAAAGGCCTCAGGCTCGAAACCCTCCTCCCCGGCCCCGACACAGGGCTTTCATGGGCGGCAAAGCCTGAGCGCTGCCTACCCCTTCTCTCCGCGTTTCCGCCGTTCGGGGTCACCCGCCACCCACGGCGTTAACGGAGCCAAAGAAGCCGCCGACATCCCAGGAGCGAACCCGGCCCTCTCCCGCCGCGCAGCCCCTCCGCGGGCACCCCGACACCGCCACTCTCCCTGGGGGGGCCCTGTCCCGCTGCACAGCTGCCCCCGTCCCGCCCCCAGCAGCCCACTCCGACACAGGGCGCTGGGAAAGAGGAGCACGACAAATTCGGCGGAAACCTTCGGATTTTATTGGAAAGGAAAGATCTGCCTTACCTGAAACCAGGCTCTCCCCTTCTTCCCCTCATTAAAAAAAAAAAAATCAATCGGCTCTGGGTAGAGCTGGAGAGAGAAATTTTAAATAAATAATCTAGTAGCCGAAATTATCAGGAGGGAGAAACAGAAGGAAAAAAAAAATCTTGGGGGAAAAGGGAAAAAAAAATAAAAAAGAAGAAGAAGAAGGAAAAAAAAAAGAGGAGAAAAAAAAAAGAGAGATACCAAGATACCGACGGATATTTTTCGTTTTGTTTTGTTTTCCCTTATTATTATTTTTCACTACACTGTATTATCCTGATGCAATAAAGGCTGGTTTGTAATGTAATTTAAGAATATATATGTCCAAACAAATAGCAGGGCCAGAATATGACAAGTGCATTCAGCATTATAATTCAACTGGGCTCCACCTCCATACCGCCTCCTAATTAATGGGTCTCCGAACTTGCAAAAGCCTGCATTGGACAGAGAGAGAGAGAGAGCAAGAGAGAGAGAGAGAGAGAGAGGGCGAAAAGTGTCATTGAAGATAATTGATTACCTCCCAATCAACAATAACTTGTTAGCAATAGTCAATTACCCCGTCTCTTCTCGCCTCTTTCCCTCTGGTCCGAGGTCTCGGTGCGAGGGCTGCTCTCCCCATCTCCGAAGACGTCTTTTTCTTCTTCTTTTTTCTTTCCCCTTTTTTCTTTTTTCCCCCAATTATTTTTTGGGGTATTCGCTTGCGGGGTTGGGGGGAGGGCAGAGAAAGTGCTGCAATTTGGGGTGTTTCTTAAAATAGCAGCTGGAAAGAGGAAGAGAGGAGAGAGAGCGAGCGGAGAGTGAGAGGAGGGGGGGAGGGAAATCCCCGACCCAAAACGCTGGGACAGGAGGTGCGGCAGGACCACCTCCCGGCGAGGGACCGACGGCAACTCTGCTCTGCTCCCGACCGCCGCCCGCCACCCGTTGCCCTGCCCGCCGCCCGACGTGGCTCTCCCCGGCAGGACCCGGGGCTACTCCGCCAGAGTTGGAGGTGGGCTTCAACTTTCGCTCACTGTCTCCGCCGCCGTCGCCCCGCGGTCCTGCCGGGGGCTTCTCCCCGCGGCAGCGCATCCCCGTCGCTGGTGGGGAAGGCAGCCCCGCGCGGCCGGGCCCCACCATGACTTCCAAAGAAGAGCCCAAGCCCTCCTCGGGGGAAGAACGGCGGCGGAGCCCCTTGGATCACCTCCCACCGCCGGCCAACTCCAACAAGCCTCTCACCCCCTTCAGCATCGAGGACATCCTCAACAAGCCCTCGGTGCGGAGAAGTTACACCCTCTGCGGAGCGGCCCACCTCCTCTCCGCCGCCGAGAAGCACCCCCCAGCCGGTCTGCCCCTCTCCGGCCGGGCGCTGCTCTCCCAAACCTCCCCCCTCTGCGCCCTGGAAGAGCTGGCCAGCAAGACCTTCAAGGGGCTGGAAGTCAGCGTGCTGCAGGCTGCAGAAGGTAAGCTCCTGGCAGAGTTGGGGGGATCCTCCCGCGGGTGAGAGCCCCCTTCCTCCACACGGCCTGTTTGTCCTTCCCGCCCCCAGATCTCCCGGGGTGTCGCACGGGGTGGGATAGGGGGTCCTGGGTGGCCGGTAGCGGGCGGCATCCTCTACCCGGGGCCCTCGGGATGTGTGAATGGTGGCTCTGCCCCGCTTCCCGATACCGACAGGGCAGGGGCGTGGGGTCCGGGGACTCGCGTGGGAGGCGGGGGGGTTGGGGGGGGGGACATGGGGACAGCGGCGACAATCTGGCGACTCGTCGGCAGGCAGGGACGGGATGACGATCTTCGGACAGCGGCAAACGCCGAAGAAGCGTCGAAAGTCGCGGACGGCCTTCACCAACCACCAGATCTACGAGCTGGAGAAGCGGTTCCTCTACCAAAAATACCTGTCACCGGCGGACCGGGATCAGATCGCCCAGCAACTGGGGCTCACGAACGCCCAAGTCATCACCTGGTTCCAGAACCGCCGCGCCAAGCTCAAGAGAGATCTGGAGGAGATGAAGGCCGACGTGGAATCGGCCAAAAAGCTGGGCCCCAACCCCGCCGTGGACATCGTGGCCTTGGCCGAGCTGGAGCCCAGTGCCGAGGGCAGGGGCAAGGCGAGGCCCGGTTCCCCACCGCCGCCCCCCGCCGCCGCCCGGGAGCCCGGCGCCCCGCCGCCACCCCACCCCGCCTCGCCCCCCACGGAGCGGCCCCGCAGCCGCCGGGACAGCGAAGAGGAGGAGGACGAGGAGGAGGAGGACGTGGAGATAGACGTGGATGACTGAGGGTCGGCCGGCGGGCCTCCCCAACCCCACCATACTCCCTCCCCCGCCCGGTTCCGCTACCCCCCCACCCCGGCAGCTCCAAACTGGCACCCTTGGCCCGACCCTGGCAGCGCGGCGAGGCGGCTGCTCCCGCTTGGTCGGAGCAATAAGCAATAGAAACCCACCGCAAACACCCACAAACAACAATTAATTTAAGGTAGAGTCGATTATCCCTCCGCCTGTCACATCTTCGGAATGGTGCAATTACGGACGGCTTCTGTATAAATATTTAAACGTATATATTGGATTTTTTTTTCCCTTCCCCCTTCTTTTTGAGGTTTCGATTATTATTATTTTTTTTTAATAGCTATCACTGACGATTATTTTGTCTATAAGGGACACGCGTAACCTTGGAATAAACTCGGCTTCCGACAGATGTTTGGGTAGGCAGTTGTTTTCAAAGACTTCCGAAACGAACCACTTTAGAAGAGATTTGAGTTAGGGTTAATACAGCAACAGCAAAAATTAGCCACTTTCCTTTCCTTGCATGTTTCAGATGTGCACGAAGCAATTATTATTATTTTTGTTTTCCTTTAAAAAAAAAATAATTTTTCCTTTTACAATCTTGGGGAACTTAGGGATGGGTTATAATGCAAGTGGAAAAATATATACTTTCTTTTTTTTCCTAGAACATAGAGATTTGTCTCCAATGCAATTTCTGCCTCATTTTACCAATTAAAAGCTATTTTTACCATTTTCTGCTATTGTTGTGCTTTTATTAAAAAGCTGCCTTTCGTATTTTTGATATGAAGGTAGTAGCAAAAAGGGAAAAAAAAAGGGGAAAAAAAGAAAAAAATAAAATAAAAAACCCTAGAATTATTTTTTACTCTTTTTAGAATTTTTTTGCATGCTAGGGAAGATAAAATAAAATTTAAAAAAATCTCAAGAGCAAGACATTTAAATATTACACTATAAATTTAAAAAGAAATAAATGTACAGATTTAAGACCTGGTTTTGTTTGAATTGTACAAATTTTAAAAGGCCTGCTATTTAAGTTCCGATAGGGACAATGTCTTTTTGTTTACTGTCTCTTAGAATTGTACAGATAGCTCTTTTTCCGATACAATAAAATCTTTACCATTTTAATATACTTTTAACGTCCTCCTTTGTCAACGGAAACCCGCTGCGCTGGTCCGAGGTTACCACAGATTTTTCTCCCCACACTCAGAAATCTCCCATCCCGTTTGCATTTAAAGTTACTTGAACCTGGGAGGAGAACACGGGGAAGGACCGCACGAGCGAGAATTTTATGACATTATTTCTTGTTGTTCATTCATTTTTTTAAGGTTAATGCCCAGGTACCGACGGATCAGTCAGGCCGGAGGTGCGAGAGGGCTGCCCAGCGCGGAGGATGCGGGCGGCGGCGGCGGGAGCTCAGAGGCGCAAGCGGAGCCACTGGCACCCCCCCACTCCCGCCTCCAGCGGGGCATTCCTAGCCCGAAATTAGAAAGGAAAGGGAGGGTGGAAAAAATGTATAAAAGGGGGGAAAAAATCCAAATCTGAGCGGAGGAGAAGGAATTGTCACTGGGTTGGACAAAAGGAGAGAGGTGAATGAGTGGGGGGTGCTGCCCTCCGAACCCTCGCTCCTGGGCAAAACCGCTGCCGCAAGGACACGAGGGTGGAAAATGGTTCATTTCCTCCCTTCCTTCTTTTCTTTTCTTTTCTTTTTTTCCCCTTTCCCTCCCTGTCTGCCTTTTTCTCTCTCTCCCCACCCCCCCTTCTCCCCCCCCCCCCCCTTTTTTTTTTTCTTTATTTTTTTTTTGGCCAAAATTATTGCTGTGGTGAATGTGTTTTCTCTTGGCAGCGTGACCTGCCTTTGCAGTCGAGCAACGTGTGTTTCTCTCTATTCTTCGCAAAATTTATGTGAGAAAGACAAATCTGGTGTACAGTGGCAGAGCTCGGCAGAGAAGTGTCCAGATAAGACAGGGTTGGTTTGTGGGTTGGATTTTTTTTTTTTTTTTTTTTTTTTGGTCCAGTTTCTCCGAGGCTAAATAAATCTTTCTCCTCTTTGAGAATGGATGGGGTTGTAATTTTTAGCGTAAAGCATGAAAACTGGGGACAAATGAGCCCTCTTCTCTGAAGTGACAAGCGACAATGGAGCATATACAGCCTCCTGCGGTTCGCCATGCTGAAACAAGCGTGCCCCTCCGCAGCAGAGAGAAGGCGAGCGCTTGGAGACCATATGGTTTTTGAATTTTCTTCACAATTTCCAGACAATTTGATGGATTAGGTTAACCCTCCCTTCCACTGTTTAACTCCACAACAATGGAAGCAGAGCTGTTCTCCCTTCGTCGGGGCATCTGTGCGCTTCTATTCTTCTCTCTTTCTCTCTTGGTATTTGGAACAAGCCTATGAATTACAATGAAATTCACTTTTCTTTAGTATTATTTGGAAGAGCACTTGTTTTCCGCCACCTCCCGCCCCAACCCCGCCATCTCTATTTTTTTTTTCCTTCCCTTTTTTCTTGTTTTGTCGTGAGGGGTTTTTTTTTGGGGGGGGGTTGGTTTGGTTTTTACCTCCGAATGATAGCTTTGACTTCTGTCCAGATCTCTCGGAAAGCCTTCAATCTTGTCCTTAAGTGTTTTTATGCTAAACAGGCAAATCGTAAATGCTGAGAAACTGTGACATTTATGTGAAGATCTAGTTAAAGGGCTTTATTTGTTTTCTTTATCTGTTGGTTTTTTTTTTTTTTCCTTCAACACCTCCCCCCCCATTCCCTCTCCTCTTCCCCCTCCTCTCCTGTCCTCTCCCTCCCCCCAGTCTTTTATTCTTTTGTCTTGGAACGGATTTAATGAGGCTGCAAACACTACAACTCAATATAACCAAGAAATAAAAAAAGAAGAGGAAGGGTGTCTGGGTATATGGAAAACAGGCTGGGAGTTAATTTGGATTTCTGATCCATTGACTCCTGTGTGCACAGAGGAGGGATTGCCGGGGCCTCCTTGCACCCGCAGAAGTTTGCCACACGTGGTTGGGGCGGGTTGGTAAATAAAGCTTCCTCTCGAAGATTTGCAGCGTGCTAATTTGGCTCGCTCCCCATTTCCAAATAACTGCAATTTTGGTTATTTAATTTGCATATTGAAAACCAAAAGGATTTTTTTTTTAGTTTTGTTTTGTTTTGATTTGTTCAGGGGTTTGTTTGGGTTTTTTTAGCTTCAAAGTAAAGCGCAGGTTTGTGCCTTTCGTTTTTCATACATTTCGAAAAGCACCGTTCTCTGAGATTACCTAGACGAGGTTTATTGATCGAGGTTTGCTCCTTCTTGAATTTCATATACAATCTGGAATTGTTGGGGGTTTTTTCACTCTTATTTTTAATTTCTTTTTTTCTCTCTCTTTTATTTTTTATTTTCTTTCCCCCCCAGCGATAGGGACGCAGTGACAGCGCTGAATCGTGCCCTTTGGGTCTGACCCAGCTCCGGGCCTTCCCCGTCTGTTGCTGCCGGGACAGCGATCCGGACAGCGGGCAGAGCCCGCACCGAACCCCTCTTGCCCACTCCGCTCCTCGGAATTACCCTGTACCCCTATACCAGCCGATCCTGCGGGCAGAGGATCTGCCTCACTGCCCCAGTCGCCAGGACCCGCTCTGCCCCAGAGAAAGGGAGAGCTGGGCCGCGACCCCGGGGACCTGCTGGTCGGGGCAGTCGGCACATCGGCCCCCTCATCTGACTTTCTCTCTGCTTCTGGTGTTTCCTGCGTGGATTCACAGCGGGGCTGGGGGGGGCGGGGAAGTTATCCCATCCCCGGGTAAACACGGAACGTTTCGGTGTTCCTTGCCCCCGGCCCAGTGTCCCGTGGCCCTTCTTCCCGCGATTCCCTCCGTAGGGAAGTGGACAAGGGGCAGAGGGAGAGACTGGCCTTTCCCAAGCGGATCAAATCGAAAAGGGTCCGTATTCAAGCGGGGAAGGCGGAATTCTCAGTGCGGGGTGAGGGGGTGGGAAAGGCTCAAATCCGCTCAAGGAGGGCTGCGAAATCTCCCCAGCTCCTGGCTTGGGGAGGTGAAAACCCGCAGTTTGGCAAAAGGGTGTGAGGGAGCCGGCTTTGCCCCAGGTACCTCCCGTCGGGGCAGGCAGGTGCGGGTAGGCACAGCGCAGTGGCTATACCCCTGTCCCGCGCATGACCACCCCTAGGCCAGACCGCATCCCGGCCAGTGTTGCTCCCTCCCAGAAGAAATCCATTTTTCAAATGCAGAAGCCTGTGCACTCCCTGCGCTGCCCTCAGCCCTTCCTGCGCCCCCAAACCTGACTCTGCCTTGGAGTTCGTTTGAAAATGGGAGGGAAGAGGGAGGAGAGGGGGATGTTGTCTCCTCGGAAATGCTACCTTTTGGGGGTTGGGGTTTCTTTTTAATCCTTCTTTTTCTTTTCTTTTTTTTTTTTTTTTCCTGAAGAGGGGGTGGAGGAGATCCATATTTGATCTTGTTCACTTCACACAGGATTCCCAGACGGAGAATAAAGCCCCCTTCTGAATTATCCAACAGGGCTAAAGCAGGTTGAGTCAGTGAAATTCAGTTCCTTATTTTATGAGGTGTCAGGGCTGATGTCGAATATGGCAACGATAACTAATACTACAGTCTGAGGGACCAGAACGTGGTAATTAATCCCAAAGACTTAAGTGTATTTTAGTTCAGGAGAAAAAAAATCACTAATTCAATCGTCCGGAAAATTGAAGTTTGATGCATGAGTCTCTGCTGAAAGGAAAGGCTTTTTCTTCCCGATCCTGGGGTTGGGGCAGGAATCGCAGCCTTTCTCCTCCACTCCTTTGAAAGGCTTCTGTACAGGGCCATTGCCCGCCCGCCTCCGTCTCGGACACACTGGGGATCGGCACCCTGGGGACTACAACGCTGAGGGATCGGGAGACACACATAGGGCTCTCCCTCCTTCCCTCTGCATTTTCTACCGACTTTCCTGCCGGCCCACAGCAGCCAGCACGACACATTCACGACCATATCGCGACTGTCCCCTCATGTCGCGACATCCAGAAAGGCTGTCGCTTATAACCGCGCGCCCCGGTAGCGTCTGTGGCCACCCTGAGCCACAGGGGCTCCAATCTCGACCTCCTCTTGCCTCCATACCTCGGCAGTGGGGCAGAGAGAGGGGGTTTCAACATTCTGCTTGCCTCTGTCCCTGGGCCTGGGACAGGGCTCGCATTTGTTCTCTGTGCTTTGCGGCACCCCGGCGAGCACCGGAGGGACCGGCCCCGCCTGTGTCTGTGCTCCGAGCGAGGGGTAGGGCAGCTTGGGCAGGGGCCAGGGAGCGGGGAAGGGAAGGCTCCCGGCGCCGCGTTATTGATGCGGCCGAGCTGGCTACAGTCAGCCCATCGACGTTAGCATTCATCTCCCGCCCCAGTCATCCCTCAGCCCTTTTGAACTTCGGCCTCTCCTCCGACCTAAAGCGGAGACGCCTCGTCTGGCCGCTCATGCCCCTGACTGCTACCTGCCTCCCTCCTCCTCCGCCCCGGGGAGTCTGGCGAGTCCACTTCCAGGGCGTCCATGAGGTCTGAGTGTCCCTTCTGCAGTGAGGGGCGGCACTTCAACCATGTTAACCGGTGGCCGGACCTTGAGCCCTCCCCGTCCAGGGGACTCCAGAGCAGGTGGCGAGCAAGGGGCCAGGTCCTCGCCCCGACCTGTCTGGCGGGGCTCCAGGGGGCTTGTCCCTGTGCCTGTCCCCACCCCTGCCACGGCTTCCTCTCAGGACGTCTCCACTGCCGGGGAGAGGCACCCAGGGGAATTGCCCGTAGTCTTGTGTAGGTCAGCGGCAGCAGGAGGTATGACGTAATTGACGCTCACGGTGACATAATCACCCATTCCAGTAAAGTCGAGCGGCCGTCGAAGCAGAGACCCTGCGGGACCTCCCTCGTCGCTGAGCCAAGCAGGCAGATGTGGACGGTGTGCCACCTCTCCCAGCACCCATCACTGGGGGCGAAGGCGTAACAGCGAGGGGCGACGGGAGGTATGCCCGGGAACTATCTGCCGCCGGATGTTTCCTGTCCGGCCCTCGGTCTCTGCCCGTTCCTTCTGCGCCTTGTGCGCCCCTGTGCGCCCCCTCCTCATGGCTACGCGGAGCCTTAACTGGGCCGGAATGGTCTGTGCGGGGCTGTAAACACGTGTAGAGACCGTGCTGACAACACGTGTACGGCGGTATCTGCACCCGCATGGCTACGAACTGCACATATTCCTCGCACTTCTGTTTTTTATCTCCCCTTCACCCGCCAGCCAGCGCATTTCTGGGGGCAGGGCTTGGCGGCACTGCCCGCTCTGCGCGGGGTGAGCAGCGGCACCGATGTACGGAATCAGAACCCCCTGTTCCCCGGGACAGCGAATCAGCCCCCCGCTCCCCTGGGCGGAGCGCCACCGCCTCGCCTCTCGGGACCGCTCGCCAGCGGCCTCGACCGGCCCTAAATCAGCGCTCTTGGGTTGGAGGAGGGGACAAGCAAACGGGGAGACGAGAGAAAAAAATTGCATATTTAATGAGGTGCTCGGTAAAAGGAAGCTTTCCCGGGCTGGCACCGGCGGCGATCTGGGTTGCGGGGCCGCCGATGTGCCGCACACCCACCCGCGTCCGCCGGCTCACATGCAAGAACCGCGGTGCGCTGGAGTCGTTATCATTTTTGTTAACTTTTTATCGACTGTTTGCTAGATGGCATGTCACTAAAGTGTATGATTTGAGATGAAAAATTAGACAGATTAACCCGAGGGGAGAGCCTGATTGATTACTAAATAGGATCAATTTGAAAGTTTTAGTCATAACGTTTCTGTAGAGCCCCTTAATACTTCAAACTTCAATTTTACGGGCTATTGAACTAAGCATGTTCCTGACAAAATTGATATATGTATTAATTTGCTTTAACTGTTGATTAATTACTCTCCACTGAAAGAATTATATGGAGCTGTTTGCCTCAGATTTGCATATTAATCAAATTCTAGTTGATAATTCAGTTGGTGCGATGGATTTGAAGTTGGGGGGGGGGGGGGGCTGAGGCAGGGCAGGGTTTGCAGGAGAGAGAAAGGAAAAAACCTGGGAGGGGGAAAACAAATATATATATATATCTCAATAACCTCTGCTTCCTCCCCAGGTTTTCCATCTCGAGTCCCCTCTCCCCACCCCTGTGCTCCCCTCTCTGCTTAGCTGCCAGTTAGTGCATTAAAATCAAAGATGCAGAACCCGTTACCCTGGCTATTTGGTGAAAACAGAAATTGCCTGTCCGGTTTTTATGATGTTCTCAGCCTGAGAAGGCTGCACTTTAATGTGTCCTGTCAACATGTCTGGAATTTAAAGGGAAAACGGCACAATTTAGCGCAGAGTAATTAATGACAAAGTGCCCCAGCAGTTAGGGTGGCACCAACGCCAGCAGCCCCCCCAAGGGGATGTCCGGCCCGGGGGGAACATCCCCGGCTGCCAGGCCCAGCCTCGGGGCGGGGGGGAGGTGAAAGACGTGGTATTTCTTGGTCGGTGGAAGGGAGAGGTCTGCAGAACAGCTTCTTCCTAAACGGCGAGCAAATTATCAGGAAAATAAAATTAATTGGAAACGCTGTGTCTCGCCATACGCTGAGGAAGGATAACGGGATGGAAATTGGGGAGGTGCCTGAGGGGTTATCTCGCAGGGCGGAGGTGCCGCCTTCCCGGCTCCCTCCCGGCCCATCCTGACTGGTACAGGCTCGACTCGGGTGGAGATCGGCAGCCGAGAAACAGACAAGGGGAAATGAGTATTTGTTTGTGGGCCCGAAGACCCCGCTTCCTTTCACTTCTCCGTTCCTCCCCACCTCTGCGTCGATTCGTCTGTCCTTCCAGCCGAAGCATCCCTGCACTCCCTACCCAAGCCTCTGCCTCTTGTAAAGACTTAAACTCCGACACGCCCTCGCTTGTAGATTGTGAGGGTCTAACTATATAAACTCCCCACCACCACCCCCAAATATATGGATTCAAAGGGTAACAGTGTAATTAAAACCAGATAATTAATGAGACAATATTCCTACAGCTTACATCTTTAATGAACAAAACCCTTCAGGGCCAACGTGCTTTTCCAGGCTCATTAAAGAGAATAAAGTTGTGGGGCTTATGTACTTCCCAGTGTGTTAATAATAAACCAGCAGTGTATGCTTTAAAAAAGCATAACAGCTGAGGCTTTCCATACCTTGAAAGAGCCTCTCAGAGCCTTCTGCGGTGCTTCAAATATTTTAAATGCAAAGTAAGGTACAAGGGATGCTGCGAGTCCCCCCTCCCGTTGTATTTGAGAGGCCGCGCAGCAAAGCACTCTGCTGATTCCGCGCCTTTTGAACAGACCTAAGACGCAGAGAAGGAAGGGGGGGGGGAAGGCAGCAAATGTTCCATGAAAACGCATTTTGCAAACTTTCTGGAACTCTTCTTCATTTTCTCTCTCTTCCCCACTCTCTCTTCCTCCTCTCCTCGCTGCTCTTTGGCTTTGGGAACACGCAGCCACCCAAGCACGTATAAAACCCCTTGGTTTATTTCCAAATATATTTAAGAAAATAACAGCCCTGGGTTTAATGCTGAGGATATACAGCCTGTATCTGCTGTGTGCTTCTATACATTTAAGCTTCTTCTTTCCTCCCAGATCCTTCCTGTGGAAGCTCCCGAGGTAATATTTCCTTTTTAGTACTTTGCAAGCTTCTAACTCAAATTGTTATTGCTTCACATTTTTAAAGTTTACTTAGCAAAAGGCCCGGCTAACGTGAGCTGCCTGCAAGCTCGGAGAGAGACGAAAGGGCCTCGCCTTCAGCTACACTCTGCAAATGTGAAGGGATAGGGGCTTTTAGGGATGAGTTATACTGCAATCAGCTTAGTAAATCTGCATGCAGAAAGGATGCTAATTAGTCTTAATAGTCTACCAATATGCCCCAAGACTGGAGACACAACAACGTAAATCTGCTACCGATAAATATTTTTAATTGTTAAATTTACTGGAAAGAAAAGTGTATTTTCCGTCGCAAACGCGGAGGATGCGGCGGGGCCGGGCTGCAGCACGACACGCTCTGCTCCTCGGAGGGGCCGGGGCGGAGGCAGACACCACCCCCCACCCCGTTCCCCCTGGCCGGGCATCCTGAGCCACCACGAACCCTGGTGCCCCCCCAGTCTCTCCCATCCCGGCCCGGCCCTGCTCGCCGGGAGGGAGTGGGAGCCCCTGCTTAGATTGTGCGTGGTGAAATTAGTGATGTATCACGTTAATTACCAGTGTGATCTTAAAATGGTTGCAGGCCCAAGGAAAATTAATGGAAATCCAAATTCTAATTATGTGGCTGGTGTTAAAGAGTTGAACTAAATACCAGGAAGGGAAATTGGATGATAATGTGGAAATATTCTACATTTTCTGGCTGCTTCTGGTTATTGCATCATGAAGCCTAATAAATGCATTAGCGGAGATACCTCTGGAGGATGATCTTTGGGCAGACAAAGAGGGGTGATGAGGCCTGGGATAGCTGTGGAAAATAGTGAAGAAATTCCAAGATGCACCAATTTCGCTCCACCGCGCCTCAACCCGGGAAAGGCTTGCCCCTGCCCCACGGGTGCGGACCCACCTCTGTATGCTAGATTTGAGAAAGGAGGAGAGAGCAGAGAACCTCAGGGGAGGGGGACTGGGGACTCCCCCGGAGCGGGGCTGCAGCCACATCTAAGTGCGCTGACTGCCCCCGGCTGCCCCCGCCACGCCCGGGGTACTGTCCCGTTTGCAGGGGGGAAAACTGAGGCAGGAGCACGCTTCCCTCAGGGCACCTCCCTAGTCCCGCTCCAGTCGCCCCGGAGTCACCCAGCAATCACGCATGGAGGACTAATTAATTATCACAATTAAGCTTTCGGGACCCAAAGCTGAAACCCGAGGGGTTGCAGTGAAAAGCAGGGAGGGACACGACACTGAGAGCGGCAATGTGTGTCGCGTCCGACCCACGCGTGTCCCTGGAGACGAGGGGCAAAACCACCTTCCCACAGGCTTAACCCTTCCGTCGCCGGCGGTCTCGGGGTCCTGGGTTTCAGCTCTAAGATCTCAGCCTCATCCATCACCGAGTTAAAAAAAATCAAGAGGGAAACCAATACAGACAAACACATCAAGACTCAGGAGTGGCGACCCTTAGAAAAGGCAGGGTCCAAACAGATATGAATCATTTTTCTTTGCATACTTTAAAGGAATTACTCGTGATATGCACGGCTGTCACTGCAAACTACATTTATGGATTTGCAAGTCATTTCCATAAATCAGCTGCATTGGATCCATCAGAAGAGCAGAGCCCGGCGTCGGTGCGAAGATGATGGAGCTCTCTTTGAACGTATAATGAAGTGTTCCAAGGGCTGCAGTTATTTTTCTGCTTGTTAAGGATTTTTTTTTTTTTTTTTGGAAGGGGGGGAGGGAGGCCTTTTTCGAATTTGATTTTAAATTAAAACGTCGCCAAGAGATGTTTTATTGGTGATCACCCTTATGATAAATTTATGCTTCAATAATTACTTTTCACGGGATATCGATTTCCTCCGGCAAAAGCCTTTCTCCCTCCTTCCCAAACCCTGTCTCCCATTTCCCGAACAAGGCAGTGCTCCCCTTCCTGTCCTTCCGGGGACAGCTCCAAAGGCAGAAACGCGGATGGGGATGGGGGAACCGAGCAACCCTGGTGAGGACGGGAGCTGGGGCACCACCGATGTTCACACAGGAGTGTAAACCGATGGCCAGGGGAGCCCCATGCCGGGTCCCTCTCGGCCACCCAGACCCTCGTCGGATTCAGCGGGGGCATGAATGGAGAAGGGAGATCTTCACCTGACTTGGTGGCTGCCCTTCAAAAGGCTGCGGGCAGCCTCTGGGGCTGCAGCAAAACCCTCTGCTTCGAGGTGTCCTGACTGCTGGGAAGATGGGCTGTTACTCCACAATCATCCCAGCCTCCCCATTCCCCTAAATCCAGAGCAAACCTTGTGAGAGAGCATAGGTGGTCCCAGCAGCCTATAAAACAGAGGACTCCTTGTTTCCCCCTCCCTTGACCCTGGTGAAATTCAGTGGTCGACTGCCCCATCCCGCTATGTCACCCATGTAAGTCCCCACATCCCAGCCCTGGTGCCTGCAGGAGCATGGAGTACAGCACATGGCAAAGGGAAGGTCTTGCTTTATCGGGGACACACCCTGAGGATTACAAGTGCTCTGAGCAGCGTCCCAATCTGCAAATGCTCCACCCCCTGCCAAGGACTCAGCTGCCTGCTCTACACCACCCAGCCTGCCCACCACCTCTGGTCACACTTTTCTTTATTCTTAGAGTCCCACTGACACACTGTTGGAAACATGTTCAGGGCACTCAAGCAGATGCAGAAGGTCCTTGGTGGTTTCATAGCCCAAGGCAGTGCCAAGGCCATGCCAGCTTGTTGCATGAACGTTCCTTACCTTCAGAAACATTATTATTACAGCCAGACTGGAGATGCTGAATTAATCCAGATAAATCACTTCTGATCTGTCCTTTCCTGACAAAGCCAATATTCCTCTCTGCTCCCCCTCCCTCCATTTATTATGGAAATAACTTTCCCCTTGGAAGGGACTCACACCATGCTTAGAGGACAGAGAGGTGAGAACAGGACCACACAAGGCAAGCCACCACAGAAACTTCTGTGGTGATACTCCCAGAGGACCCATTCACAAGGTTTCCTTCTCTTTACACTATTAGCTGTCTGCTATCCTCCTTTCCCCTTTAAAAATAATTTTGGCCCTTCCATTGGGAACAGGAACACAATATTTGGTGAAAAACTGATGCAACTGTGAGCATGAGGCTTGCTGGCTGTAAGGAGGCCACTCATCCCTATATGCTGGCCCATGCTCAGGAGGACTTTGCTGGTGCTGGCAGCTCAGGTCTTAGCTCCCACGGTAGAAGTCACAGGTCCTGACATGTGGGTGGATGGATCCATCTTGTTGCCTCTTTGGTTTTTATTTTAAAGCAAGGAGTTAGAAGAATGCACAGCACTGTCCCTATTCCTAAACCCCAAGTGCCAGACCAACACTCTGACACCTGGCCAGGGCAGGGTTCCCATGGCAGCAAAGTGAGGCCTGTGAGCACCAACTGTAAAGCTCTGGTGGGGACCCAGACTGTGAGCAGAGCCTGGGTCACACTGCACACCCCTGCCTTGTCCCAGCCCAGTTTTGCATCAAGTCTGCAGAATGCAGCATGCACTCTGTGGGGTATATCCTTGCCCAGGCATGGGGAGTTCCTTCCAGCAGCTTGTGGTCCCACTGCTTTCAGCTGCCACAGGGCATGGGAAGGAATATTGTTTTTTCTTCCCCCCCACCCCCTTCCTCTGGAGAGTCCCTGGCAGATACTACCTTTCTTATACAGCTGGGGCCAGTAATTGCTCCCCAGGTTTGGGCACAAGCTCCAAATCCGCTACACAGATTGGGGCAAAAACGGGTCCCACGAGCAGTTAGGAAGGAGAAATGGGCTTTCCTGTACCAATCCTCTCCCCTCAGCTCCCTTGAAACGCTGGCCTCTGCTCTCTGTGTGACCCGAAGTGATGCTGTTTCACACCATCCTTTGACCACCTCCTGCTCCAGATGCCTCTTCGGTAAGGACAGGCCGAGCCGTCAAGACGCCAAATTCAGGCTGCTCCCCTCCTAGTTACAGCACTGATTATCCGGGACTCTGCGTTCTCCTGCCTTACCACTACCGGGCTTCAAAGTCACTGTTTCTCCAGTCTCTCCTCACCCCATCCCTACGACAAACCCGTGGGCACCCCAAGGCCACTTTGCTACAGACCGTGGAGGAGGGATCTGGGCCGGGAGCATGTGGAGAGAGTCCCTGGCCCCGCACCTCCGGTGCTCCCCTCCCTTTCGTTGGCACCGTGGAACCGGCTCGGCTCTGCCGCCTTGCCCAGCTCTCAAAGCTTAGGCGAGGGGGACCTCTGCAGGCTGCACTCCGCCGGTCCCCCTGCGTGGGACAGAGCAGGGCGTGCTACCTCCTGCCAGGCGCTTTTCGTAAGGGAAGTGCCCCTTTCTAAATGTATACAGCTAAAAAGTGGAAAGGGTTTGCGACTAAAACGCCCCGGGGCATCCGTTTTTGTGAGCAGTCACTTCGTGTCCCTCAGAGAAATCACATCATGTTTTCCCAGGGCTTAGGATCCTATTAATGGCAGGCACTGCGAAGCAGCACATTGCTCCCTATGCCCCATACCAGGAGCTGAGGAAGCAGAACCCTACCCCAGTAGTGTGAACCACGCTCTGGCTCAAAGGGACTTCAGAGACATTGTTGCCACATACCTGGAGGACATCAGGGAAGGTCAAAGTCAGGCACAGGGTTAGACACCACCTGTTTCTCAAGCAGTGGGGTGGTAAGAAAAAAACCCCAGGCATCTCCTCCTAGGTGGTGCTGTGGCCATGCCATGCACACCACCCAGTCCCTGTCCTTCCAGATTGAAATGTCTTGAATTTCTGTCAAAATAGACTTGCCAAGTACAGGAAATCCAGTCCCTGGATGTTTCAAATCTTGCTCCCCTGGGAAGCTGAACTTTGGAAAGTTCCCTATTCCATGCACATAGGTCCTCTGCAGCCAAGGTTACCTCTAGCAGAAACTCTCCTGCCTCTTACTTCATCTCCAAAGAACTTCACACCTAGAGCAAGCCCTGTGACTCCCCCATCTATGGCCTGTCCCAAACATGCCAGCTGCTGAAGTGTTAGGAGCTGCTTTATAATTCCATGTTTATAACCACGTGCAGAACTGGAATGAACCAGTTCTCCTACGACAAGGTGACCTGCTGAGTGGATGAGGGAAAGGCTCTGTATGTTGTTTACCTGGACTTTAGTACAAGCATTTGACACTGTCTCCCACAGCATCCTTCTGGGGAACCTGCACATGGATGCCCATGGCTTGGATGTGTGTTTACGTTTCTCAGTAAGAACTGGCTAAGTGACTGGGCCCCGAGAGTGGTGGGGAATGGACTTAAATCCAGTTGGTGGCCATTCACAAGTAGTACTCCTTAGGGATCAGTATAGGGGCCAGTTCTCTTAAATAACCTTATCAATGATCTGGAGGAGAGTATTTGGTTCACCCTCAGTAAGTTTTTGGGGAGAGAGTGTTGATCTGCTTGAGGTTAGTAATGCTCTACAGCAGGACCTGGACAGGCTGAATCAAGGGGCTGGAGCCAGCTGTATGAGATTCAACAAGGCCAAGTGCTGAGTCCTGAATCTGGGTCACAACAACCCCAGGCAATGCTACAGGCTTGGGGCAGAGCAGGTGGAAAGCTGCCCAGCAGAGAGGCCTGGAAGTGTGGATTGACAGCTGGCTGAACATGAGCCAGAAGTGTGCTTAGGTGGCCAAGAAGACCAACAGCACCTTGGCCTGTATCAGGAGTAGGGTGGCCAGCAGGAGTAGGGAAGTGATTGTCCCCCTATACTTGGCATTGGTTAGGTTATGCCTATTCAGTTTTAGGGCCCTCACTGCAAGGTGCTGGAGTGGGTCCAGAGAAGGGCAGCAAAGCTGGTGAAGGGCCTGAAGAACAAGTCTTGTGAGGAGCAGCTGAGGTTACTGGGGTTGTTTAGCTTGGAGAAAAGGAGACTGAGGGGAGATGGTCTAGCTCTCTGCAACTACCTGAAAGGAGACTGTAGTGAGGTGGGTGTTGGTCTCTTCTTCCCAGTAACAAGGGATAGGATGAGAGGAAGTGGTTTCAAGTTGCACCAGGGGAGATATAGATTGGGTATTAGAAGAAACTGCTTCATTGAAAGGATTATCAAACACTGGAACAGACTTCCCGTGGAGCTGGTTGAATAATCATCCCTAAAGGTGTTTTAAGAGAGACATAGTTTAGTACTAACTTTACCATGATCTGCAGCACTTTTTGTTCATGGAAGTATTTAAGCCTTGAGTGTAGGGGGTATCACAAGTCACATTACTTTATGCTCACATTGACATTTGCATGTATTTGTACATCCCCTTGCACAGACACAATCATCCATGCCAGGGATGCTTAGTGGGGTGTTAAAGAAGATGGAGCCAGACCCTTCTTGAAGTACAGATACAGGCAAAGGGGAAATGGATGCTAGGAGCAGTGGACATGAGTTGTATCAAGGAAAACTCCAAATAGATAACAGGAAAAGAGACTTTCCCCATGAAGGGTATTGAAATCCTGGACAAGGGATCAGACTTTGGGGTCAACTACCTTGGAGACACTTAAAGGTTGACTGAATTGACTCTGCAGCAATGACCCCTGCTCAGAAAGAATGCTGGATCCGAGGCTTCCTGAAGTCACTGACAACCTAAATTATGCTATGATTCCATGGAGATGTAAAAAAACTCCTGGCTGCTGATCTTGTATCCCACTCATCCATCAGTGCTTTGCAGCACAGCAAAATACACTGGAGCAGCCAAGCAACTTCCAAGCCCATCAGCACAAGCAGTAATGCAAAGCTGGTGTTACAGAGCCTGTAATCAGTTCCTATTTCTCATTTCTTAAAATCATATTATTTTATGATCCACTAATGCTTCTCCCAAATAGTTCCATTTGTTCTTTGCCTAATTCAACCGTAGCCTTTAATTGTTTGATACTAATAGCTTTCATTTCTTTCACTTTCTTTGCCCTGAGGGGAAAATCAGCCGTGACACCCATGAGCAAGGTTGCAAAACAACTTCTGTCTTCAATCCTTGTTCCCTGCCCATCCCAGGGTGCAGAAACCGCAGCCAAGGGAGGAGAGAGTTTGCCCCATCTGATCCATGAACATTTCAAGGGAAACCAAAAGGACAGTTAGTACTGAGAGATGTAAAGACAGAGGTGGGATCACTCCAAAGGGAGAAGTTACAATAAATAACTGATAAGTTGGGGTTGCCATCAGGACCACCTACTCTATATGACTGATGTTTGGAGTGAGACAGCCCAGCCAGGACCTGGCTCTGAAGCATCTTACTTTGGAGTGATGGCAAGCCTTCCACTTAAAACCTTTCTGCAATGGGTTTGGATGAGAAAGTTGAAGGTATGGTGAAGAAGGACTCCCTGGAGAAAGCTTCCCAGGCTCTTCTGCCTTGTCACAGCCCTTTAATTCAGTGCCTTCTCTAGGTTTCCCTTTACATCAGGGTAGATGAGGATAATTTTATGTATTTTTTTTTTCAGTAAACAGCTGGAAATAAAGGGGCTGGACAAGGAAACTTTGGGTGAAGTAAATGGGGCAGATATTCTACTACCTGCAAATACAGCTGAAGCCGGTGTGCAGAGAGTAGGCGTCGCCTTGCTCCTCTTTCACCTGTTGTTCCTAGAGCAAGACACAGCAACTCGGTGATGCTCCCTGAAAGACAGCTGATATCTTGGCAGAGGCTGCTTGTTAGGTCCTCTCAGTGTCCTTGGCTGGCCTTGACAGTCCCCAAAACTCAGTCAGAGGAAACCCTGCTGCTGCACAACACACAGGGTAAGCTCAGCACTGCCTTGTAGCCCCCCAGGTGCTCATCTGGCCAGGGCTGGGGGCCTGGAGTTCCATGGAGTTTCCTACTATATATGGGTCTGGTACATGCTGGGTGCAGGAGTCCATCCACAAGCTTTGTCAAGTGATCTTTTTTTTCCAAGCCTTGAACTTTGCCCAAGGCAGGAATTTCCCTTCAAAGGAATAATGGCCAAGAAAATTAATTTCTTAGTGATCCAGAAGGCTAATAGCTTGTGGCAGTCCCAGAGGTGGTAGAATTCACTCCCTACTTATATTCTTCTCTGTCTGCAACAAATTAAAAAATCAAAACTCTGATGGCCTGATTTTGATGGAGTACTCCATAGGTCTGCTAATTGTTTTCCCATTAATCCCTGCTTTTGAAAGTAGAGCTGGATTTTAGTTGGAATAGCTCTGTAAGTCTACAAGGGTTTGAGACATGAGGCTTGCTAGCAGCAGAAAGGTGCAGAGGAATAGCTAGATGGGTATGTGCTAACTCTTCAGGTTACAGGAATGTGTCCCAGTGAAGTTTTCTCACGTGGGCTTGTTCATGTTGCAGATGCAGGCTCTACTATCACTTCTCCCCTGGCATCAAGAGACAGAAGGAACAGCATCTGTTGGCATCAGAGAGGGTCTTCAGCCAGGAAGGATGGGGGCTTGCTGTGCAAGGGACCTTCTCATTTGGTTTTGGTAGAATAACCCTAAAATGAACCAGTTGATGGGAAGCTCAGGGAGTTTTGAAAAGCTGTGTCTCAATAAAAATTGGGGTTTTCCCCCCTCTCTTTTTTCTTAAAGCTAAGAAGCTGCCTGCCCTAACCTGGGCAGGTGGAGAAAGGTTTCTATGAGTAGGAGAGACAAAAAGGTCTGTCAGGAGAGGATTAGCTGGAGCAGAGCCTGCCTTCAAGCAAGACAGAGGGCGAGGCGACCTTGCAAAGCCTGTCTGGGCTATTTTGTAGAGCTCTGGGAGGAAGACTGTAAAGCCAGTAGTGACAGAGGAGAGCTGCATTAGGAACGGAAATTAATCTTGATCTAATGCCTGCTGCTGTTGCTTACGCAGCAATGAGCAATAGCTGCCTCCAGCCCTGAAATCCCCCCAGACATCCCCATTCCCATGAGCAAATGAAATGGAGGCTACCAGGAGGATCCTTGCTCCAGGGTCTGCTGGGAAGTGTAGTTCAGCGTCTGCATGGCCATATCGGAGCAGCCTTTGCTCCCTCTAGCTTGCAGAGCTCAGAGGAAGAAGGCTGGGGGTTAGCCCAGCTTTCCAACATACCATCCGTGAAAACAAAAGTGAGCACTGTGCTTCAAACTCTGCATACCAGGTCAAGGTCGAAGAGAGCAAGTAGTGGGCACCTGGGGTTCAGATGTTTCAGGGATGCACAGAAAGCCACAGGAGAGGAGAGTAGGAAGAGCTTGACCACCGATGCTGGGTATGAAGATGTGCCTAACCCTGGCAAACCCAGCAAATCCCCAGCATCTGGTAAAAAAAAGAGATGGTTTTGCATGCTCTGGAGCCTGGCCCCCATCTTGGAGAACATGAGACTGACAGGGTTTGGGGGTGTTTCAGCTCAGATGGAAAATCTGAACTGTCTGCATTTCTTCCCATGGCTTCTCCCCCCTTTTCTTCCCCCCACCCTCCCCCCAAGTTTTCTTTCTTTCAGTAAGGAGATGCAAGTTGCATCCAGATTGCACCTCCCCATTTTCCTCCTCAAAATCATAATAACCTCATTTGCTAAAGGCACCATTAGGGTATTAAGAGAAAATGAATTAAGTTTAATTCAATTGTTATTTTAGGAGCTTTGCCTTGTCAGGGTTTTGCAAAGCTTCATTCTTCCACTCGCTGGAGACCGGCTTTAACACGCCCCTGCTGAGCTGTTGCTGCAAGCCACAAACCCATCACGCTGGGAGTTTTACTTAATGCTAAGGTTGGATTTTATTTTACTTAATGTCAGAGTTTGCCCTCCACACTGCTGGGGGGGAGAGGGCAGAGACAGAGACTGGTTAGGTCAAGTCCATCATATTCAGCTTAGAAATACAAGGGACTGTCTGACTGGTGATTTCTTAGGCAAAATCCCAGCACTTTTTTTTGTGTGTCCAGAAAGCTCATTACTGCTTCCCTGCTTCAGAGAGGCTTCACCTGCTCATTGCATTGAGTCTCATCTACTGGATCTTCTTCATCTGCTGTGGTATGTTTTGGACCACCAGCACATGAGGGTGGGGGCTGCCAGGGATGAGTGGGGGAGGGATTAGTCTGCATCTGCAGAGCACTCATCTTACCTGTGCTTTGCTCTTTGGGTTGACTCTAAGTGTAACAGATTGCCCCTGTAAGCAGGTCTGCCCTGGTCAGGAACCGTTCTCCATCTCCAAGGAGGCATCAGCTCCACCCAAGCCAAGGAGAAGTTTTGGAAAAGGGGAAAAGAGGACAGAAGAAGGAGACAAAGCAGTGACAAAGATACCTGGACTGTATTGGGGCTGATGCCCAAGCCTCTGATCTGTGAGCAGGCAGGCTCCTGGGTGTTTTTGACTGCATGGGGTTTGATAGGGCATTTGGATGAACTTCACATCCCTGCCCAGGACAGAGGGACAAGGGAGAATATGACCCAGAGGGGTGAGAAGAAGATGGGCTCAGATTCTCCCAAAGCCCAGTGAAAGGACATTTCAGACAAGCTGTCAGTTCCCATAGCTTGTACAGTTGAGCTGAAAGATCTATCACATCCCTTCTTCCTCCTTCCTTGGGTTCCTATAGCAGGGAGGGAGAAGGGAGGACAAGATCCCGAAGATAAATTCCTACACAGCGCTGGAACAGCACGGTGTCAGCAGCAGCAAGCAGGAGGAAGGAGCTCTCAGGAGAAGGGCTCTCCCAGTCCCTAACCTTGCTGAAAGCCAGCACCCGGGATTTATGGAAGAAAGGCTTGGCAGTGACCTCTGCTGCAGTGCAGCAGCGAGCGCGGACTCGGATGGCATTACTGGGTGATGTACGGCCAGCGGCTCTGCCGGGCAGTCTCTGGTGAGCGATGGCATGCGATATTTCTGGAGTTTATACCTAGCTCCCCAGCTCGACGGGCTTTCTGGGTATGATTTGTGCCCGATGTAGCTCTATAAATATTGAGCTCAAAGCATTATATATGGTGACAGCCCTACAGCTCTCCCGGTGATATATCCCCGCATTTGCCGTTGTAGGCGAATAATTTTCGTTTGAGTGGTGTGGCAATGAGAGCGCAGAGGAAGTAAACCAGAAGGGTAATTCGAGCCCGAGCGAACGGCAGGGAGCGTGCGTGAGGCTCGGCTGATCGCTCAAAATCTCTTCCCCCAGATCACTCAGGGAACGGCTGGCCAGAGGCATTTCCCACGTTAGTTACTTTATTCCTGCGTGCTGCTGTCTGCAAAATGAAGAGATGTCACCAAGGTCCCCCCTGCCTGGGGTTTTGCTGAGAGGATGTGCTGCAACAGGGCAAGGAAGGAGCCTGGGACAAGGCTGGAACTTGGAGCACAGGGTCAAGCTCTCCTTGTCAGGGGATCCCTCAGGCTGGAGTGTGAGGAGAGTCTGGGCTGTTACCACCGGTCTCTCACCACCCAATTCCCTAGAAAGATGTGGCAGCATTTCCCTAGGAAACCATTATGACAAACAGCCTCCAGGCCACCATGTAGGTGTGGGGACAGGGGCTTTTTCTGCTATGAATATGGGCATTGATTATAACCCACTCGGGATTGCTGCAGTCCAGGTGTTGCTTCCCTATCCATAAATCCCACAGCATTCTCTCCCTCTGGCCCATAGTGGGGCTCAGATCTGGCAAGGGAAGCTCAGATCTGCACAGCTGCTTGTTACTTTCAGGGAGATGTCATCAGGGTCTCAGGACAAACTCCTTGTGAAACTCACAACTTCCAACTCCCTCATAACTATTCAAGGGCACTGGGTAAGGACATGGTCCTGTCAGATCATCGAGTGATGCAGGCAACAGGAGAAAACTAGAGGAGACTGTTTACAAGGAGCTGGAGTGGCTTGCTGTGATTTTTGTAAAGAAATGGAAGGGAAACAGAGAGCAGTAGCCCTTCCCAGTGGCTTTGCATTAGGCCAGGAACTGCAGCAATTCGCAATCACAGCTATTGCAGACACAAAGGATAGGAGAGTTGATCCGATTTCTTCCTTCAGGAAATGTTTAAGCTACATGTGAACAGAACTGACTTCCACTGGAAGCTGCTGCTTTAATCTTGAGGAGACACAGAAGGCTCAGTGAGTTCAGGATTTGACAAAAAGGAATTTGAGGTTAAAGTTGCAACTTCTAACATGCTAGAAGCCTTGTAGGGCTGGAACAGATGTATTTGTTCTCTGTCACAAGGTCCCCTTTAGTCTCCCCTCCAGGAGACTTGCTACTAGTCAAGAGGAAGGATCACAGTCTGAAGCAGAATGCTGTTGGGAGATCCAGCAGGTCAGACAAATCCTGAAGAGGACCTGTTGTGGTCACTAAGCACATTAATCTCTCACCCAAAATGAAAATCTCACTGAAATATTTCATATTCCTATCTCCACTTCTGGATTACTTCCCCAACCTGGAGAGCCCCAACGATGCCAGGCTCCATGTCATGTAGTTCTGGGAGAGGAATTCTGCAAATCAAGGCCAGTGCCCTGGCATGGCTAAATAGCCCGGACTTTTCTGATTGCAGCCCTGGACATAGAATCATAGAATCAACAAGGTTGGGAAAGACCTTAAAGATCATCAAGTCCAACCTGTCACCATAGACCTCATGACTACCAAACCATGGCACCAAGTGCCACGTCCTGTCCCTTTTTTGAACACCTCCAGGGATAGTGACTCCACCACCTTGCTGGGCAGCCCATTCCAATGCCAACAACTCTCTCTGTGAAGAATTTTCTCCTCACCTCGATCCTAAACTTTCCCAGAAGTTTCTTTGCAATGTTGGTGCCTGCTTTAGTGGATTTGCTTCATCATTTGCCCATGTAACATTCCCTGGGGCTCCTTTTGCTGGCACACAAGGAGTCTCCTGTGGGCTGCAGCAGCCAGCAGAGCAACAGATCCAGTGGCCTTTATGTCAGTATCCTGTGGAGGTGGTTGTCCTGCTGGAGCTCAGTCAACCCTATGATCCCATGGCCTGATGTGGGTTGTGACTAGGCAGTGGCACTCTGCAGACAGCACCATCTCACTCATCTTCCTGTTTCCTTGCTTAGTGGTATCCATCTCTTTCCTTGTGTAAGAGATTAAATCTTGTCTCTCTTGATATGACTCAACGAAGATTATATCACCTTTGCTGCTTGCCCAGACAATAGCTGATGTGTGTTGGGCAGAGGCCACTGGATAATAACTCTCTAGAATGTGCATAGACAAGATCATCTCTACCCATCAGCTACCCTGGCAAGGGAGGATGGTGCAAAGGACAATGGATTCACCGCCTGGACACATACCTAAAAACCTGTATAAAAGACCTGAGCAACTACTGGCTTGAAGGACTGAAAAGACCTGAGCAATGCTGCTCTGAAGAAAAACAAAGAAAATACAAGGAGAGAAAAGGACAGACACAGAAGAAACGACATCACCATGTATCCTGGAGGCAGCAGTCCAGAGGGAACCCTCTCTCTGTGTCCTACGTTCCACCTGCTGCAACTCATGGAGCTGAAGAGGCTGCTCAGAGACGGGCTTGGACTTTGGGATCTCTGCCTCCTCTCCTCCAGCGGAGGACAGCACAGCCAACAAGAATGACATCTCCTCCATGCCAAAGCAGCAGCACCCTTCCTCCACAGACCCAAATTGTCTTGGGGGGTGAGGGGTGTGGTAATATAATTCTTTTCCACTTCTCTCTCCCTCTTCTCCCTCTCTCTCTATTTCCTCCCCCTCTCTCTCCCTTCTTCTGTTCTGTGCACTTCATTCTGTTAATAAATAGCCTCACTGTTGATGTATTGGCCTCGTTTGTGCCTCTAATTTCATAACACAGGAATACTCAAAAGAGCTAAGTCTCTTACCCTCTCTGGACCGAGACACCTTGTACCAATGGCTGAGATTGGAGACATCCCACTGAAATCATCTCTTCAGCCTGTTAATGCAAGACTTATGCCATGAACAGCCTGATTGTTTAATTGCTGAACCCTCTGTCCTGCACCCCTCAGTGCCTGCACTGGTCATAGTTTTCTCCAAGAAATACAAATAATTTGCAGCTGAGCTGTGACTGTCCCACTTGGTCCCCAGGTCACTCTGATGACTTGTATGTGAGACTTCCCTTTACCCTTACCTGAATCAGCCAAATACACCTGTGAGGAGAAATTAGCTGCTTCAGTGGTGGAGCTCAGTTGCTCGGGAGATTTCCAGCTCTTCCAACATGACAGGTAGATGAAGCAGCTCCCCCAGAGAGTGTCTTTCTAGAGGAGCATGGCTCAAAACAGGTGTGCCTACAGCTAGTGCTCTGCTTCACCATCCATTGCACAAGAACCAGGGACTGTGCTCACCTGGGCTTTATCTTACAATGCTAATGCTTTCTCCTCGCTGCAGGAAATGACTCATTCCAGCAAGTCTGCTGTGGATTCCCCTGCTCTCCTTCCTACCAACCCAAACTGCTTCTGACTCTTCCCAGCTTTTCTCCCATTTTGTACATTAGTCAGCAGTCTCAGAATCAACCTGAGCACCTGAGAAAACCACTCCTCAGCTGGCCTACATATAGCTGGGGGGGGGGGGGGGAGAAAGGCAGCCTGGCTCCTGCTGCCCTACTGCACACTCACCTAATCCCTAGAACAGCCTTTTTTCTCCCCAACACTGACCAAAAGTCTTGGGGAGCCGAGGATAACACGGTCACATGTGAGAACCCACCCAAGGCGTCTGCCACTTGTGCGGTGGTACAACTGAAACCCACCTTCTGGTCTCCATCCCAGGCTGGCAGGGACTGCTACCACCTCTCCTTTAACCATAAGGAATCCCATTTTGGGCAGGGTAGCGAGAAGGACATATGCAGGGAGGGCAGAGCTCCTCTTGAGCTTGAGGAGGGACAAGGGAGAGACCAAAATTTGGCCAGGCAGGACAAAATTATTAGACAAAGATGATAGATGCACACCAGAATCAGCCACACATGCAAATGCACTCAAAAGTCTTGGGGGTTTCAGTTTTGGTTTGGGTTTCTTTGCCTTTTTTTCCCCTTTTTCTTCTTCTTTTTTTTTTTTTTTTTTAACCAGGCTCAAAAGACGAAACAAAGAAGGAGAAAGTTCACAGCTGTTAGGCCATCCAGAAGATGTTTATCCCAAATCTCAGCATATCATTTTAGATCACATTTTGGCCTCCGCCCTCTGGGCACCATTTCACTACTAAATGCACCGTGGAATAAATGTCAAGTGATGGTGGAACACAAATAATCCCTTCTCAGAGAGAATTACTTTTCTGGCAAATACTGGGGAATAAATGCAGCTTTAAAAAGCAATAACTTGTTAAACAGACACAGACACACACACAATCAGAACCCATTAAAGTCATTTAATGTGAGCCAGGGAAAAGTGTTTCTAAATCACATAATTATTTTAAGAGACAAAGACACATTTGCTTAAGCTGGTCCAAATCACTTTCAGGGAGGGAGGAGTGAGGGTTTGTATCTGCACCATTAAGTGCTTTGATTTCCTGCAGCTCACCCCAGACTCTCGTTTTAATAGCATTAAACATATGAATGTGTGATGATAATAAAATACAGGTGGTTTCCTTGAGCTTTATCAACTTCCTATGCCACAAAGAGAAAATTGTTCCTTCCTTGTTTGTCTGTTTTAGCATTTCTTAGGTTTATATTTTTTATTGTTTGATTAATGCAAGCAGCATTTTGGCTGTCCTAGAGAGCGGCTCCAGCAGCCTGCTGTGAGCCAAGCTCATTCCTCTGTGCTTAAAAACAATCCCAGCTGTTTGACCCCAGTACTTACTGCACCCCAAAAGCCAAGAGGTAGAGCTGTGTGGCCAGAAAAGAGATGAAACCAGACCCCTTTCTCCATGCCTTGCTGGAACTCAGGGGATAGGGGGCTCTCAAGGGCTCTCAGCTTTGTGTCCTCCAGGTGGCTGCACTCTCCAACCAGTGGTCCTGCACACAATCACCCACGCCAGCCTGACACTGCCCAGACCTACCCATCACATGAAGCACCAGAAGATGGGACATTCCAGAGAAAGTCTCATTTCTAAATCCCAGTGGGAAATACTGAATAGGAGGGAATCCATTCCCTAAATTTTTCAGTGGTGTTTTTATCTAGGCCTCCAGGAATGTGCTGTGCCCTAAAGGACACACTTGAGGCTGGGCTTGGCAGCTCTTCTTATAGAATCACAGAATTCTTTGGGTTGGAATGGGCCTTTAAAGGTCATCTAGTCCAAACCCCCCCTTCAGTGAGCCAAGACATTTTTAACTAGTTCAGATTGCCCAGAGTCCCATCCACCCTGACCTCAAATGTCACCAGAGATGGATGGGGCTCCTACCACCTCTCTGGCAGCCTGTGCCAGCGGTTCACATCCCTCATTGTAAATAATTTCTTCAGCGTATCTAGTCTATTTTCTCCTCTTTTAGTCTAAAACCATTATTCCTTGTCCTATTGCAACTGGCCCTGCAAAAATGATTGTCCCATCTTTCTTACAGGCCCCCTTCCCGAGCTGCCTCCTCAGTACTACCCATTCTGCGGTGGGTGGATCGGGGAGGTGCTGGAGCGGGGGGAGGACCCGTCGGGCGCTTTCCGGCCCCTAGATGGCGCTCGGAGCTCGCGTTCGCACTGGCCTGGCCCTGCAGGGCTGGTAGCGGCGGGGCGTGCGAGGATGCTCGACGGCAGCTTTGCCACCCCCTCCCCAGCACAGGGACGAGTAGAGGGGCAGGGTGTCCCCCTCCCGTCTAATTCACCCCTGGATACTGTCCTGGGTTAACACAACCCAAGACAGGTGCTTATGCCTGGCCAGAGGAGTGGCCATTAGGCCACCATTTCATTCCGGCTGGTGTGGGCCATCCTGCAGCTCTGGGCAGCTCAGCAGGGGACTCTGCACCAGATTCACCTGTGAAAGGGCAGTGCCATGCATTTGCCGGGCAACATCGGTAGCTTTGACTTCCGTTTGCCTGACAGCACTCATGCAGAGGGTTGCCTTGTCCTAGAAGACACCCTTTGGAGAAAACCCTGCAGCCAGGAGCCCTCTCTCCATCTGCTACAGAGGGGCCTGAGGTCTCCTCTCTGCCTTCCAGAAAACACCCATTGGGCCTTAAAACAAAGGCAAATGATCAGGGGTGTGTTGCTAAGACTGAATTAGGGGGGCATAAAGAAGAAAAGAAGGACCGTGGGGTTGCTGTGCAGCATCTGTAGCATTGCCAGGCAATCCTTGTGTAGGTCCAGCCACCCTATCTCATGTATGAAGGGCCTCTGCTCCCCTGATCTCATGAGGGACGGTTTGGGCCAATCAGGTTTCCTCTGGGAGGAGCAGGGCCGGAGTCAGGACTGACCTCTTGCAATCCCACTTGTTGACAAGGAAAGGAGAGACACTCTCTCCCAAAATGCAGGAAATGTTCAGCAACAGGACACCACTCTGGGTTCCTCACTCTTCACCTCTGGCAGTGTCTGCAGCAGAAAGCTCTCCCAGGAAACCCTTTCTGCTAGACAGTGTTACAGGTGTGTCTCAGCCTGTCCCTGGCCTTTCTCAGCCATGGCTGTGGCTTGTTTCCCTGGGGGCTGGCACACACACTTGCGCCCTGGGATCCTGGTGTGGGCTCTGCACTTCCTTGCCTGACTGCTACAAGACTTGCTTCTGTGCATGGTGTGCAGCATGGCTCAAGGTTTTATGTACCCCCAGATCCTCAAAGGACCAGGCCTGGAAAGAAACTGTGGGAATGCTCGTGGGTTCACCAACACATCCCTTTTGCATTGCTCCCCAGAGAGCACACTGTGCTCCATGTCTCACCTCCTGCCTCTGGACGTGGTGGTATGAGCCACAGCCAAGGCAGGTTTCAGACCTGTCATAACAACTGATAAGGTTTCAACATTTGGTTTCACTCCATGCTAGAATGAAAGGCAGGTCCCTTACAGCATTTTCATGAGGACAGGAGGTGGTGGAGAATGCCACCTCCACAGATCCCTCACTTGCCTCCGCAAGTGGCCGTGTTGGTGGACAGGGTGGTGTCAGTGGTCTCAGGGGTCCCTCCAAAGGCAGGAGAACACAGCCTGGCAGTGGCAGAAACCCAGCAGTGTCACAAGTGTGGATAAAACTTCCCGGATCTTAATCCTGGAAGGAGGGCAGTGCCCTGGATACAGCCCAGCACCTACCTCTGTGCTCCATGCCTGTGTCACCAGGACACGTCATAGCCAGGACCTGTGTTTCAGAAGCAGCCTTATCGTGTGACATCTCAATGCCCTGTGATCCCCTCCAGCACATGACACCCACAGACAGACTGGGTATAGTCTCTGCTGGGGCACAGCCCTGCTCTACCCAACCCAGGCCTGCAGACAGTTGGTGCCTTTTTTTCTGCAGCTTTCAAAAGAGAGTCCTTCTGGTGCATCATGGCTCCCAGGGACACGTTGGTATTTGTCCTCTTCTCTCCCAGTCTGGCTTTGGGGCTTTGGGGGACCGCTCTTCTTGCCCAGGCTCTTAGATCTCTCTTGTGAAAACAGCCATAGAAGCTGGGGAGGCTCTTAGTCCTGTGCAGAGGCCCAACCACGACTCAGCACAGTGCACTTCACTTGTGCTCACTCCCTCACAACGACCCTGAACAAGCTCCTTCCACACCTGTACCTCTTTTTGCCCTGTTGCTGCTTCACAGTAGAGGAATCTTCAGCTCAAGCCCTGCCTCTCAGCACACTACATCCAACATACCTGACAGCCCAGGCTCAGTCTTCGTTCTACTGACTACCAGCATCACAAATTAAATGCTTTCCAGATAAAACCCTGAAGAGCAAGAGTCTGCCCAGCCCTACCAAACATGGGCAACAGTAGGTACCAATTGCTAAACAAAGTGACTGTCCAAGAATTTCCTCTTGCTGAGACATGGAAGTCCCTGGGAAAAAGGAGCTTTTCTCCACGTTCCCATCTCTGTACCACTTCCTAACTGTAGTTAGGAGAAAAGGATACATTGAGTGATATTTTTTAATCGCTGCTTTGTTGTCTTTAGGCGGCTGCAGTCTAGCAAAGACAGACAGCTAACCGCAGCTCTCGGACCAGTGGGTTTACATTCTTTGCAGAAAACGAGTTTTCTCAAGCCTTGCTCATTCCTGCTCAAAAATCAGAGCAAGGACTCCCTATCTATTTCTCCTCATTTCATTTTTGCTCCAGAAGAAGGAAGGAGAAGGGTGACTGAGCTGAGGGTAAGTACTGCATTTCCAGCCCCAAGGAAGCCGCAGGGCAGGGACTCGCAGCTCTCAGCAGCGGGGCATCTGCACACCTCCAGCGTGGAATTCCAGCTGGAGAGGTTTGGTGGGTAATCACGGGGTACAACTAAGAGCTGCTGGACACAGCCCTGTGCTTACCAAGAGCAGCGAAACAAACAAACAAACAAACACAAATAAACAACCAAAAACCCTCCAAACAACCCAAAAATTTCTAGGCTTGAGAAATCAAGATTTTTTTTTTTTCCCAAAGCCTTCAGAAAAAAATAAAATATCTCTAAGCAGAGTTGTAAGTTTGGCTTGAATAAAGGTACATAATGCATTGAAAAACCACCAAAGCAGTAAGGAGTGTCTGATCAGTAGAAAGGAATAGAGCCAAAGGATCTCGTTCTTGATCTTGGGCCCTTGCACAAGCAGTGACTTATCAAACAGAAATTTCCATCTTCAACTAAGGCAGAAATAATGACAGAATTGAAAACAAACCAACCAACCAAAATCAAAGTCCCAGCTAACTTCACAAACAAACCATCTTCAGCCCATCTCTGGTTTGTGCAGGGTTTGACTCCAGCAGGATCTTCTTGTCATGACCTACAGCTTTGTGCGCTTTCCTTATTCCCTTAATACTTGTTTTCCCCCAAATGTATATTTTTAGACAAATTCTTCTTCACAAATCCAAGCCTTCTAACCTAGAGAATTTCTACCCAGGAGATTGTGGTAATCATGAACCTCGTCTCACAAATGTTTTCCAATAAGCAGCCGTTGAAGCTCACTGTTGCACAAAGAAATCAGTGTCACTCAGCCAGGCTGCTTCTGGCAGGGAGGGGAAAAAGAAAAAGATTAATTCAAAAAGTTCCAGCTGTCCCAGAACCCCAGACAGGGCTGGCTTTTTACTGTAACCCAAACAGTTTTTCAGCAAAGCCATTTTCAGTTCTGTCAGTAAATTGGCCTTGGCTTTCTAGCCCAGGACCGCATGGAGGCTGTGCTCAGCAGTGAGGAGGGGGCTGCCTTGTTCAGGGCTGGGGTCTGGCTGGTCCCATGCAGCCCTGTTTTGTTTGGGGTTTGGGTTTTGTTTTGTTCTGGTTTGGTTTGGTTTGTTTTAATGGGTTAGTTAATTAGAATTACCTCCAAAAGTACTGTCCCAGTGAGGTAATTAAAATGCTCTTATACATGGGTGGGTGTTCCTGAGTGCTCAAGAGCCTCCTTTTATTACCAGTCATGCAAACTGTATTAGAGGACATGTCCACTTGCCTGGGGTTTCCTATAGCAAATGCCACATACAGGCAACTCTCCTGGATGCTGCTGCAGGAAAAATAGTATTAAGTATACAACACATGCCCCAGGGATGGGGTAATGCAGCCCAAAAAAAGTCGCATGTGGTCTTTACAAGTACTCACTCAGACACTGGGGCATGCATGTACTGCAACGGGCCAAATGTGCTGGCCCAGGCCCAGGAAAAAGCACAACTGCAGGCACCATTCAAGGCAGGAGGCTCCAGCAAAGAGCCTTCAGCCTTTCCCCAGGCCCATCCCTCTGCAGAGATAAACCAACCGATCCTCCTTTGGATGACTCATGTGCTTAACTAATTGGCTACATGGGGGCCAGACCTCTGGCTCCCTCCTGCCCACATAGTTTGCTGAGCTGGGACCAGACCCAGACAACCACAGCCTGTCCAGCTGGGCTTCATCTCTTCCAGCTCCGCACAGATGTTTAATACTTTACTTCCTCATGCAAAGATGGTGCTTTTTCTCCCTCTAGATTTTGCCTTCAAAAGCTCAGCACAGCCACAGCCAACCCAAGGTGATCGATAGCTCTCGGTCCCTGGCAGAGCTGTGGGTGATAGAGATGTGCATGACTACAGCGTGCTCTCTTGCTACGCTCACGGGCCCTCGGCTCTGGGTATCATACAGGCTTTACCCCTCCATCCCAAGTTCATTCTACCTTGGTCTGTATTTCCTAGATACAGGCAAACAGCAGGAAAATGTGCCTTCTTAAATCCCATTTCACATTTGGGAGTAGCTCTATTTTCAGACAGCAGGAAGGGGGAAGTTACTTTCAAGGCATCTTAACGCAGTTTTATTCCTATTCCCAAACAGGTATAACAGGAAAAATTAAACCAGCCTTCAACCTGGTATGGATGGCCCCAGATATGTCTGAGGTGATGTCAGCCTACAAAACACACTGTGATGTGTCATTTTTCCATGTCATTACTTATTGATTTAATTCCATCCTATTTCAGGCAGCTTTTATTGTCTAGGTACAGATCATCGTGTTAAGAACTGGGAGCAGATATGTAGATATCAAAACCACCTCCTGCCTCTAAAGCGACGTTAAAAATGAATCCAGGAGAAATGTTTTAACAGAAACCCCTTCCAGAAAGAATTGTTCCAGGGACAAGAAAGACTGGGAGGTTGTTTTTCTGGTTCCAATATTGTCATTTCAGATAAAGTTTTTTGGTTTGCTTTGGTTTTCCTTTTGGTCATTTCCCCCTCCCCCACCCCTCTTTTTGGTCACCCTTTTGTTTTGTTTTGCTGGGGTGTGTGTTTGTTTGTTTAATGGGAAAGATTGGTAAGAGAAGGAGGAAGTCAACAGCAAGGTGTATCTAAACACATGCCCTCAAAAGTGCATTATCATACCCTCAGCTTCACTGGAAGAACATTTTGGAATAGAGGAACTGAATAATGTGGATATTATAAAATGGCTGTCTTGGAATTGAATTTTAAGATATTGATGTGTCATAATAATAAAATAGAAAACACTTTTAATATCAGCAGTGAGCTCCATCATCCCTTTTTTTTTTTTTATTATTGTTTTGTGGTGGTGGTTGGGTTTTTTGTTGGATTTTTTTCTTCCTTTTCTTGAGACCTTGAAAATGGAAACACACACCATAACAGACTGGAAACCATTAAAGATTTGGACACAAAAATGCCTCCTGAAAGAGTAAGCCCCAAGCCCAGCCTTCTCTTCGTAGCTAAAGCTGGGGCACGTATGAAACAATTAGCTTAATCAGCCCCCTAAAACTCTGTCTGTGGCATGAAACAGAACTCAGGCAAAACAGTTCTGTGAAAATTATCTTGGCGGGGGGAAAAAAATAGAAAGTATTTAATTTTAGCAGGTTTTGGGGAAGAATCTTTTAAATATATCTCAAAAAAATGTGCACTTTCTGTATTTTCTGATTTTTAAGTGTTTTTTAATTTCTTCTTCCTCCCCCCCCCCCCCTTTTTTTGGGGGGGGCTGGGGGGGGCTTCTTGTCTCCCCACCACTGGAGGTGTAGCGCTGTCCTCACTCACACACTGGACTGCAGGAGAGGAACGTTTTCAGCCTGATCCTGCACTAGCACATTTTGGATAAAGCAGGCTGCTTCCATGCACCTTTAACAAGCTCCCAGCAGTGCTGCAGCCAGAGGACTCAGCTTCCAGGAGCGCTACCAAACACTGGGTACCAAAGGATCAAACTCTTTTGCCACCCAGGTCTCACACAGCAACCTGGCTCCCAAGGCCTCGCCACAGGTTTCCTGCCTGCGGCTCCTGCCCCGCTGCCCTTTTCAGTCCCCTCCTCCAACATCCTATACCCTGCAATTCCCAGTGCTTGAAGGAAATACCAGGCTAAAGTGAACCCAGATTCCCCCAAGGAAGCCAATGAGTATTTTCCCACCTGTTCAATTTTCCTCTGAGAGGCTTGCCTGCCTGGGGACAACCGCCCCGAACAAGGGTGAGCAGCAATGGATGACAGGGTCCCTAGGATAGTTCCCTGCAATGCTCTCTCTAAAATGTACTCCTGCACATTTCCTTATGTTCAAATTCCCCTTTCCACGTAAATTTTCAGACACAAACCTCTCCAGCCCCACCTAACCCAGGCAAGACGCCACTCCAAGGTCTCATTCAAGAAATTGTTCCCTGTGAGTTTGGGGCCAAGCCCCTGCACGACTCCTGTCACCCCCAGCAAGCCTCCAGGAGGGCAGCAATTAAAGAAGCTCCTAAACGCACTGCTGGGTAGAAGCCTGAAAACGTTTACAGCACTGGGGATTAAAGCACAGCAAACTGCCTCTGGAGCTTCCAAAGTCAAGAGGACCTGGGCTAAGTCAAACAGAAATGCTAACTCTATTTTCATTTTAAACAAATAGCAGAGGCTTCAGCATTAGCTGTGATACATTGTCTCCTCTCAGGGAACTAACAGACAGGGAAGAGAAAGGCTTTAAATGATTTATTCAGTACCCTGGAGAATTTTTATTTCCTCTTTTTTTTTTTTCCCTCCCCCCTTCCTTTTTTTTTTTGTTTTTTTTTTTTGTTTTTTTTGTTTCCACATAAATTACACAAGCACTTTATAAAATGAATACACATAAACCACTTTATAAGTGCATAACTTAAACCAAAACCAAACCAAAACCAAAAACCGGAACGAATGCCTTTAAAAATCTCACTCAAAATAGGGCTTTCTGATTGTTTGTGTTTGTACTAGCTGCTGAAGTGGGCAGTGCTGTTTGAGATTATAAGTAACTGAAAAATATATACTGTGTGTGTGTGTATATATATATATATATATATATTTTTTCCTGGCATTTGCTATAAGAAGTGCTTTGTTTAATTGCGTCTTGTTCCCTCGGTACAATTAAAGGTAAAACTAAGTTAAACGGCTGAGAGTGAAATCGTTTGGGGTTTTTGTTGGGGGTGGGTTTTTTTGTTGGGGGTGGGCTTTTTGTTGGGTTTTGTTTGTTTGTTTGTTTGTTTTTCCACCAGGAATTACCTTCTAAAGGGAAAGAGGTAAAATAAAACATTGGACAACATTTTGCAAGGGATACGGAAATAATCCGTGGAAAGAAACCGCGTTACCCCCACAAACTGCCACCAAGGTCTTCTCGTTATTAAAATACACACTGACAGGCACAAAGTCCGTGGCAGTTGGGGACAGACTGGGGCTCTTCATACAATTGAGATATCATATTTACCGTCCTCAGGAGTCTGTCAGATCCTTCTCCAAGTCTCTCCTCGCCAGAAAAAATTAATGAAAAGGGGAAGGAGAGATGGTGAGGTGAGGTGCGATCCGAAGGGTTCCCATCTGTTGCAAGCAGAAATTGCTGCTGTTTCCTCCATTTGTTGCATCCCTGAATGTCTCCCGTGTGGATGGCCTGGGGAGGCTCACAGCTTAGATGCTCTTTCCAGGCAGCCTCCTCCTTTTGTTTCAAGCCATCAGTCCAAAGTATACATATACATATACATATACATATACATATACATATACATATACATATACATATACATATACATATACATATACATACACACACTTCATATGTATCTATGGATATATAAAGGTGACCCCAGGCTTTCCACTGCCACCAGCAGAATCCAAAGGAAGTTTTCTATATCCCAGCTGAGTGAACACCGGTGCCTCGTCTGTCTGTCAGGGCTGGGCTTTTGTCTTGGCAGCACATCAGCAAGTTCGTGGTTGGCACGGGAGACTTTCAAGAGAACAAAGGGGTTGGGAGGAGGTGAGATATCTCTGCTCCAACAACCCCACGGGTGGGAAGAGTTTTTGGGGTGTTTTCCCTTTCTTTAGGTCCTCATGAAGACTTTCCACAGCCGAACACATGGGATGCACAGGTGGTCAGAGGACCATGGGGAGAAACAGGATGCCACATATTCCAACAGGGACAGCCCCACCAGCAGAAGGTGCGTGTGCTGCCAGTGAGTGCCAACCTTATTCACAAGCAGAGGCAACAGAGGTGACACTGGTGATCTTGGTGGAGTCATCAGACCAAGGCTGGAGGTTCTGGAGGGCGAAGAGAGAGGAGTTATGGACACAGATGGGGTCAGCTTGGATGGGCTGGTTGATGGTTTTCTGGAAGGCTTCCTGCTGCAGCTGCATGAGGATGCGATTTGCTTGCTGCCGCTCAGCCTCCCGCTCCTCTGCTGTCTGCCTCCTAGGAGAAAAGAGTGTTTAGGGGGACCCAGGGGTGCAAAGGAGGGGTATCTCTGAAGAGAATAGGTACTTAGGGCTGGGAGGTATATGAAAAGAAGGTGAGAAGCCACAACATGGTCCCATATCCCCTGCACAAACTGCAAGTAAATCCCATAAACTGGGAACTGAGGCCCCCGGTCTTACTGGCCCCAGCAAAACACTGATCAAAACCAGCCAGGAGCAGGCCACAATTCTGGTTTATTTTATACCCATGGGAAAAATCCAAGGAGCGCCAAAAGACCCAAAGGGGCACACAATGAGGTTGCAAAAGGTGTGATTCCCTGCAAAATATACTCTGTGCAGCAGCAAGTCAAACGCACAATGTCCCAGCAAGGTGAGAAATCACTGGCAGTGCCACACAGCTGGAGGACAAGGAATGTGATCCTGGGCATCCCTTGCTCAGCACCCTGGTCTGCCATCTACTCTGCCAGGCTGCAGTGGCCAGCTTTTGAGAGTCTGGGTGAAGGCACCAACACCCTCACGGCAGGCAGGACAGAAAGAATTAACAAATGGTTGGGTAAACACTAGAAACACGTTTTTAGCATTGAGAAGAAATCCAGAATAAACTGCCTGGGTAGGGTGAAGGAAGATCTTTTTAAGAACAGGTTGGACATATGTCTGTCTGGAATGACACTGGCAGAGCTGATTCTGATGACGTGGGGATTAGGTCTGCAGGGATCATTTCCAGTGCTGGCAGGGTCACAGCTCTGGGCTGTCTGTAAGGAGGGGATAGGATAGGTAGAAACGGCCTGAACACACTTAAATTCACAATGGAAATCCCACTCTCCTCCTTGCTTGGATGATGGGTCAGTGTAGAAGCAGAAGCCTGCAGTCATCTCTACTTTTACTGGTCAACATCACCTGGCACCTCCAGTGATGCTGCTGAGAAAACCTGGGGGCAGCAGGATCATCCCCGATGCGCTTCCTCCCTCGCTTGCATCCTCAGGCCCTGCTGATGCTCTCCCAGAAGCTTCAATGGATCAATGACAAGGGAAACAGCAGCTTTTTAATTTAGCAACTCGGGGGGATGTGAGATGTCTCATCTTCTTTGGCTGCAGGGATTGGGAGTGGCAGCTAGAACCTCTGTGGTGACATCTCAGAGCACAAGGCAGAGGGTCTCTGTCTCCATCCTGGACAAGCAGCTGAGGGATGGATGTGGGCAAGGTGCCTCTGAGACACCCAAGCCTCCAGGCATGCAGCCAGGGTTCCTACCCGGGGGCAGGCAGCTCGGGGCTCAGTCCCTGCTCTAATCACTATGTCAACATCTCACATCAAACATCCTGGAGAGAGGGGGATCAGAGCAGCACGGGAGTGTCTCTGTCTCTATGAATATTTAATGACTCCCTGCACAATGAAGAAATGCTCCGGGAGGAGGGAGGGAGATGAATATCCAGTGTGGTCAGGACCACGGTGTCTGTGAGATCCCGGCTCCAAAACATCTCCCTGCTCAAAGCAGCTGGCTCATTCATTCATTCTTGCCAGGCTGGTATTTCCAGGTTTAAATCTGTCTTGAAGAAACTAAACCTCGATGTCCATGTCTCAAGCAAGAGTGTAAATCTGAGGAGGGGATCACATAGCCACCTCACTCCTACAGAGACACCCAAGCAAAGGACAGAGGCAAGACTCTCCCCCCATAGCTTGCATTTCTTTAAGCAGTTAAATCCTTCAGAGGGCTTAAAGCAACTCTCTTTTCTCAGATACTACCCACTACCAAATTCAGGCTGTGTCTGCAAGTGGCTCCTTCCAGCACCCAGTACTTCAGGCATCACTCAGAGACCACTGGGTTGGAAGGGACCTGGGGTACGCAGCTGGGCACACTATATGCCAGGGCACCTATGTCTCCAACACAATATCCAACATGCTCAGATGCAAAAACAGTAGAGCTTACAAGCCTGCATCCCTCTGTTTCAGGCCATGTCTAATACTATGGCTAAGTAAAACCAGGATTTTTTTTTTCTCATTACCAAACTATTTTTTTTTTTGTGAAACATATGAATAGGTTTGTATCCTCTTCTCCTCTGCCAAAGGGAACTGAACTTAGCCAGCAGATGCAAAGAGTATTGACAGACAGATGGAGAGCCAGCCAAGCCACATTTGCATCACTTCCTTAGGAAACCAGGTTAGAAGACATGGCTGACCCTGCTTTGCAGACCACGGCAGGAAAGTTCCTCCTCCAGGACTCTTTTCCTAGGCAGGAGCACACTTCAGCTGGAGACTTCCTGGCATTTGGAGAGTTGCTCCGTTCTCTGACCTGCCAGGGGAGCTGCCGCAGGGTGCCTGTTCCCAGCCCGGGGCAAGGCAGGGGATGCTCCCAGGACCGGGGTGCCTCCGCCGGGGACACCCGGGGAAGCTGCAGCCTGGGAGGGACAGCGTCACCCAGGAGGCTTCGAGTGAGCCTTCTTCCTCTCCTGCCCAAGCAATACCGGCCCTCCCGGCAGGAGGAAAAATTTTTAAATGTCGGCAAGGAGGTGCCGTAAACACCCCGGGGGTGGAAATCTGCGCGTTATGCAGAGCGCGATTTTCCGGCAGCCCGTGCTGCGCTTCCACACCGCGGTGCGGCCCTGCGCAGATACCTAGGGTCCCGCTGCCTCAGCGGCTCCGGGCTGCCGCCCCGGACCCTCGCTGCCGGGCCGGGCACTCCCGCCAGCTACTGCCGGGGAAAGGGACGTCGGAACTGCTGCACCCTCTGGGACACCGACGCTACCGCCTGCACCCACTGCGCGTCCTCCCGCCCCGCTCCCACGCGTGTGCACGCTGGAGTTCATGCACTTTGCATCTGTGCATCGCCACTCTCAGGCAAAGCCAGTGTGCTCACGCAGCACATGCATACTGCACTCGCACCTATGCACGTATGGCTGGTTTGCACGCAACCCCCCACGCGTACCCACACACCCGCACCCACACTGCATGTGGGCGCACCCACGGCACCGTGACCTTCATCTGAAAGCAGTCACGCACACCTTGTAGAGCTTCACACGCAGGCCCAGCCTGCACACACGCACACGCTGCATGCATGCACACGCCAAGCACGTGCACACGCGGCCTACACACACCCCACGCACATCCCCCATGTGAGTGTCCACACACACATACACACACACACGTGACTCTCCTCTGCATGCTGCTGGCAGGGCTCGCACCCCCATGCGCAGCTACCAATGCCCCTAGCAGAGCTGGTGGCAGTAGAGCCTGGTCCCCCAGAGCTAGACCACCACCCATGCCCCGGACCCCCGAGCCTCCTAGCTCCTCACCTCCACTTGGTGCGCCTGTTCTGGAACCAGGTCTTCACCTGGGCGTCCGTCATCTTGAGGGCCTTGGCCAGGGCAGCGCGCTCGGCCGAGGCTAAATACTTCTGTCGGTGGAAGCGCTTCTCCAGCTCGCAGATCTGCAGGCGAGTGAAGGAGGTGCGCGGCTTCTTCTTCTTGGGGGGCGTGCGGTTCTGGTACGGGTGACCTATACGGCGTGTTACAGTGAAGGGTGAGAGGGCCACTGGGGGGAACAGGGGAGGAGGGGGGATGAGAGGCAAAGAAGCAAGCAGCGACACATCAGCAGAGGGGCTCCCGGGCGCTGGACTGGGGACTCCCCCACCCGCCACCGCTGCGAAGCCACCGCTTTTCCCCGCCAGCGGGCTGCAAAACCGCGGCGGCCCCGGCGCCTTCCCCGGGTGCTGAGGGCACCGGCAGGGCACAAATCGGCTTTGGCCGCGGTGCAGACGGCCGTTTGCCCGGCGAAGTGCCGTGGGGCCAGAGGGGGCAACTGGGCCGGGGGTCCGTGCACCATGCGAACGGGCCTCGGTTTAATTCCGTTTGGCCGCGGTGGAACCGCCGTCGTGCTTGGCCCCAGCGGGAAATAACTTCCCGGGATAGAAACAAGAGTTGTTGTTCAGATGGCTTTAAAAAAATTATTATTGATAATAATATTTTTTATTGTTTTCTTTTCTCTCTCTCTTTTTTTTTTTCTTTTATTTTCTTTTTTTTTCCCCTCCGAAAAAAAAATAACCGGAGAAAGCTCGCTGCACGTCTCAGCCACGCCGGGCGGGAAAGAGGTTCCGTGATATCCAGCCCCGTGCCTACTCGGGGAACGGCCCATTCGTTCTGCCGCGACCGTGCTGGAGCCAAGCGCCATCGGGGCGAAATTAAACATCAACTTGCAAAAATCAAACTTCGTGTTCCGTCCTCGGGAAGAGGAACGGGGATTTTATTTTATTTTTCCCGTAGCAATTGCTTTCCTTTTTTTCTCTTTCCTTCTTTATTTTTTTTCTGGGACTTGATTTGGGGTTTGGTTATTATTATTAATTTATTTTTTTAGCGGCGGTTGGTTGGTTGTTTGAATGAATTTTGTGGTTTGGTTTGGTTTCCCTTTTTTTGGTTCCTTTTTTGTTTGGTTGATTTGTTTGTTTGTTTTGCCCTTTTTAAAAGGTTGTGGGAGCTTTTGCTTTGTTCGCGCCGAAAGAGGACCCCGATACACCTGGAAACAGCGATGGGTCCGGGAAACGGCTCCAGCCTGAGACCAGCTCTGCTCAGGGCTGCAAAAAAAAAAATCTCTTTTGGCGGGGGAAAAGTTGAGACGAAATCCGCAGCCGGAGAAGACCATCCCGGTTACGGAACGCACGGGGAAAACAGCCCCAGTGCGGCTGGCAAAGGGTCGGCCTTCTCGGGAAGGCGACGACCGGGGGCCGCCGGGGTCTTTTCCCGCCGAGACGGACTGTGCCTCAAAAATAACCATGTTTTGAAGGAAACTTTCTCCAGCTGGAGAGTGGAGTGGCGGAACATCTGGAGTGTGGGTGGCGGAAAGTGGACAGCCGTTGCCGGGGCTTGTGGGCATATGCAGAGTTTGCCACCCCGTTTCCTCCCTGCCAGCCTTTGCCGGGCCACATCCTCGGGGACAAAACCAAACCAAACCAAAACAAACAAGCGAAAAAACACGCAAAAGAACAAACAAAACCCCTCAACAAATCAACAAAGCGACAAGCAACAACACTAATAATAATAATAATCATCATAAACACAAACAACAAAAATACCGCCAAACAAATAAACCAAACCACAAACCCCCAAAAAAGCAACCAACCAAAACACCCTAAACCCTAAACATTTGGAAGGGAGTGAATGTGCCTGATTTTCTACCCTTTCTTCCTTGTGGCCTTCTCCAACCCCGACTTCCCGGGGCGATCCAGGCCGTTCTCTCCACGGGAGGCCGGATCCTTCTTTCCCTGGTGGGTACCGACTGCCGCGGCGAGAAAGGGAGAGGGACGGCGGGAGCAGGAGAGAAGGGTAAGGGGTGTCCCGATGGCCCTACTCACCTGTGAACCTGTCTTTTGTGTATCGCCTGTTGCTCTCCATCCAGGGAAAGGTGAGCCCAGTGAGACTGTTCATGCCGTTCACCGCCGGCACCGCGGCGGAGAGGGGCTGGTGCACGCCGCCGGCTACCGGGCGATGTGCCGGAACGCGGATCACCCCCCCGGCCGAGCTCAAGGAGTTGCCGTTCATGCTCACCGCCATGTTCACGTTGTAGGAGCCGGGCAGGCCGCCCATGCTACAGGAGGTGCCGGTGTAGGCGCCAGCAGACCCGCTGCTCGCCCCGTAGCCACCCGTAACCGTGTTGTAGGCGCTGCCCACGATGCAGCCCAGCCCGTAGTCCGCAGAGTCCTGCAGCCGGGGGTGCGAGACCATGCAGCTGCCCGGCTCCGACGTGTTGAGGATCTGATCGATGCCGAAGCTGATGGGCTCGGCTTGGCCTTGGTGCAGGTGGTGAGCTCCGAGGTGCTCCATGGAGCTGCCGCCCGACCCCGGCAGTGGAGCCGCACACAACGCCCTGGGGCACCGGGGCCGGACCTGCGCCCCGAGCAGGGCAGCGCAGCCCCGCACCGCCCCGATACCGGGCAGAAGAGCCGCGCACAGCCGGGACACGCCGGCTACGCGCTCAGTCCCATAGCACGGGGGTCGTGCACCCCAAGACAGATCAGCAGAGCCACGCACAGCAGGGACACGGTAGCCACACGCTCAGCTTCAAAAGCCAACAGCAGAGCCATGCGCGACCGAGGCGCGGGAGCCAAACAACCCTGCCGCCCGGGACACGGCAGCGCTGCCCAGCCCAGGCCCGGGAGCTGCACACTCGGGACACAGCCGTGGCACACTCTCTCACGGCAGCCTCCGGGAGCAGATCCTGACACACTCACCCACGCACCCTGCTCCCGATGAGAGCAAGGAACCCCCACACCTCCAAGGCGCGACCACCTGGCCAGACGCGGCTCACCCAAGACACAGACACAACCATATAGGATGGTGCCCGGGGAACCCTCGCCGCCGCGGGCGGTGGGCAGCCAGGAGCCCCGCGGAGTGGCGCGGAGCGAAGCGCGACGGAGTGCGAGAGCCCCACTTGCCCATCAATCACGCTAGCCAAGGCCTGCTGCACCCGGGCCCTCACTCTCCATTGGCTGGATGCTGAAAGGAGTCGAGTGAATGACAGCAGAGAAGAGCAAGCGAGAAAGAGTTTCTTCTTCCCCAGCTTCCTTTCATCCACCCACCCCCCCCAAAAAAACCCTCACCACCCGGCTCGGCTTTATAAAGTGGTGTGCACAGTGCATGGGGATGGCTAAGGGAGCAGCAAGCACTAGGCGGTGGAAGTTTTTGTCCCAGTTTGTGGCCACGGGATGCTGGGGACAAGGGCCATGAACCCCTTGGACAGACAGTGAATCCCCTGCGAGGGCTGAAGCAAGAGGATCCCCTCCTGAGGGGTCCCAAACACACCGCGTCGCTTTTCTCCAAAGGGCTGTTGTCCTCAGTTTCGAAAGCCAGCACTTCTCTAAAAGCCGTCAAGGATGAGGACTCCAGAATGGAGGACACAAGGGCAGTCAGAAGGAGCTCCATGGGTGCCCAAGCCCGTGGAGGGGGTTTCATGGGACGCAGCGATGGGCGCCTGGGGCACACCTCCCTCTCCAGAACTGGGGAGGGGGTCTCATTCTCCCGGGAGGAGACCGGGCCCCAGCTGCTCCCCACGAGGAGGGGGCTGAACGGGACACCCGCTGCCTCGGGCTCTGCCGTGCCCCTCCGTGGGGAGACGAATGTTTGTGTAAAAATAAATACAAAATTTAAAAATAAATTTAAAAAATAAAAATACAAGAAAAGAAAAGGAAAGAGAAGGAAATAAAAGGAAAGGAAAGGAAAGGAAAAAAGGGGGGGGGGGGGGGGGGGGGGGGGAGGGGGGGGAAGGAAAGGAAAAGAAAGGAAAAGAAAAAGGAAAGCCGCTGTCGTAATTTGCTGCAAAACTTGCTTTGGCTCCGGCCTGCCGGTGCTCCCGCTCCGCACAGCCGGGCGGGATCAGAGCCGCCGGTGGGGCGGGGGCATGACCATCCCCTACCCTCTCCGCTCCTGCCAGCCGGCTCTGCCCGGCGCGGCCCGATGCTGCCGGCCGTGGGGTCGAGGGTTTCCCCGCTGGTTTGCGCTTTGCCAGCCCCGGCAGCCTGCTCCGTCCTCCCCCCTCCTGTCTGGCCCCATCATCCCGGGCCGGGGCAAACGCTGCCGTGGTTTAGTGCCTAGGGGGTGGCCATGGGAGTCTGCAGGACAGCCTGCTCAGGGGTATCGCCCAAACACAGTCAGAAAAAGTCGTGCTCATGCACTCAGGTCCATCTCCTCAACCACTGTCAGAAATATTACCCCATGCACACCCTCCAGCTCCCCAGACTTCCACAGCCTCACACTCCCAAAGGTGTATACAGACTCACAAGCACCCCCATGAGCTCACAGGCACCCGTGCTGCCACAAAGGCTCACACATTTTCTTCCACATGCACTTACATTTGTGCACATTTATTCACAACCACTCCTATTCTCATGGACTCTTAAATCCTCCTTGCACCCACACAAATTCACACCCACGCATTCTCACTCGCACCTTCATGCCCATGTGCATTCACCCAACCACATTCACCCACACCACATGCATTAATGCACCCCTGCACCTGTGCATTCAGACACCCCCAGGTACATACACTGACACCCTCACTGTTGTGGGTTCATAAGTATTATTCGTGGTTTCCTGCTGCCCTCACTACAGCCATAACCCTGCTATGATGCTCCAAGACCCACCACTATCACTGCACCTACCACCATGGCCCCACAGCAGGAAGGCCAGTAGAGGCACAGTGGGCAGCAGCGCCTCAGAGCCCCATGCCCAGCTGGTGCCCGGTCAGCCTTCTTTCCCCAACAACCACCCTCCCCACCCCCCGCCCCCTGCAACGCCCAGTCCTGCCTGCCGGGGTCGGGTTTCCCCTCCTCCCTGTACCTGCCTCAGTTCTTGACTTCTGAACTCTTCAGGGAACTCGCTGGCGCCAGCTCCATCAACCAAAGTCCTTGTGGTTAGGAGGAGCTGGGAGGGGAGGGAGGGAGTGACGGCTGGGGCCAGCCAGGGCCGAGAGGCTGCTCTTGGGCAGGGTCCCCTTGGCAGCAGCTGCCTTTACATTTCTCCAGGACCAGCCTGGGCTTCTTCTCCAACCCTTTAACACATGGGGAACATGGGGCAGAGCCTGTTCACCATCCCTGAGCATATGAGGTTGTCTGCACAGGGGAATGGCAAAGCACATCATGCCAGCCCTGCACTGTGCTCTAGTCCCCACCAGTAAGCTCTAACATCCAGAGGGACCCAGCTCTGTGGCTGAGACCTGGGAGATGCTCTCTCCTCCATAAATAACACAACTGTTTGATGCTGCTTGCACATCCATAAGGCCCCGGTCGATGCTAGGCAAAGCCTTCAGACTTTCCTGTGCCAGAGAACCCCCAGGCTTAGCAGATGTCAAAGGCCCCAGAGGGACTGGCCCCAAGAAATCACAAGGTCACCACCAGTGAGCCAAGCTGGCTAATGTGGGTCACAGCCCCCAGCTGCTCAGCCCAGGAGTTTTGGAGGAATAAAAGCTGTCAGGAGACATACTACAGGTAAGTTGAGTCTTTCTCTGCACAGTGCCCAGTGGCAACAACGGAGAAGGGCAGGCAGTGCTAGGTCTCAGTTGGTATTCAAGACGTCTGAAACTCATTGGGAATTATTGATGGGGTTTGTGATAATGCATAGGCCCAGGATTTAATCCCTGCACAAGCTACAGTCCCCTCCTGCAGCTTTGGGAAGGCCAGGCAACTCCTGGCATTGGAAGTTTGGGCACTGCATGCCTAAGCTCCAGAGCAACAACTGGTTCAGATGCTTCCATTCAAATTACTCCTGGCCTCAGTTTTCTCTTGGGCTGGAACTTGAGCAATGCTTTAGAACAGGGTTCTGAAGTAGCCTGAGAACTGGCAATTGATTTATAGCCTTCGAATCCAGCTCCCTAAGTCTGCAGCTAAAGAAGACACTAGTCCTTTAGAAAGACATGCACTGTTGCAAGCTCATACATCAGGACACATCAGGGCCAGTCTTGGTGCTTTCAAGTTCACATCCCAACATCAGAGTTTACAAGGGTCAGCAATAGGCTTCAAGGTGCATTCAACGATCTTACAAATGGATCCCTGAGGTGAGGGGCAGAGGCACTCCAGTCCAGCCAGCTCTGCCCCAGCCAGCATCCTCCCACCTGACAAGGGGTGCATTTGTCCGGTTTTGCTAGAGCTCAGGACATCAGGCTCTGCAAGAAATCATTCAGAGATCTAAGCAAAGTCCTGAGAGGTGCATTCTCAGGTATTTTCCCAAAGATGCAAATGAAGTTTCTTTCCTGTCCAGAGATATCCTTTTCTACAGGAAGCATCAACAAGTAGGATCAGTCTTCTTTAGAGGTGAAAGAAAGCCTCCATGCAGGAGAACCAAGTTATTGCAAAATCAGTACCCTGAGAAGGCCAGTGCCCTTGGTCTCTGCTTCTTTAGAGTGTCTCACACCCTCCAAGCACCCAGAGACACTTATGTATTCCTGCCAGCCTTGAAACTTTTGTTCCCCCTTCACCTGCCCCAAGCAGCTGCTGGGATAGGCTCAGTTCCAAAGTGTGGGGGGGTCAATCCTGCCCCAGCTAAGTGCTGGTGCTTTGGTGTATCCATGCTAGGATATGGCAATAGAGACAAGGGCTTTTCCCGTGCTGCATAAGGCTCCTCTTTCCCTCCCCACAAAAGCCTGAGGATACTTTCTCAGATTCTCTAATTGATCGGGTACATCTGCCTTCTGCTAGAAGAGAGGGGCAGCCCAGGCAGGGCCTGACCTCCACCCTCCATTTCCCTTCCCTTCTGCTTTGCTGTCTTTCCAAGATTCCCCCTCACCGTTGAGCTCCTCTACATCTCGGGGCTCCCAGGAGCTCAGGACCGCAAGCTGCCTCCCAGCCTCGCAGCTGCTGGCCGGGAGACTGCTGCGAAGCACAAGCACTCCTGCAGGGACCGGGGACAAAAGTAACATGTCTGGGTCCTTGGCAAGATCCCAGCAAAACGCACCGGGCTCGCTCCAAACCCTGCTCTTTGAGCAGTGCTTTCTGGAACCTGTAAAACCCTCCCATTTTCCTAAAAGAAGAGTAAGCGACTCTGCTGCAGGCAGGTGCACGAAGACAAACGCACCTTCACCCTGCCAGCAGAAGGGTGCACCCCGACTCCTTCCCTTCCTCGCTTCTTAATTTGTTTCGTTCGTCGGGCTGGGGGTTCACCAAGCCTCGAGTGGTTATTAACCCTCTCTCACGTCAGTCACCTCCCTCAGCTCTTTCTGTCCCGACGCCTGTGAAATCAATCACGGCAGAGACGCCGGTGCCCCTGCGGGGCCATGGGGCCCAGGCTGGCCAGAAAGCCCCGTCGAGCAGCCCTCCGCCGCTCCCCGAGCAGGCAGATGCGGTCCACGCTGCTGCCGGGGCTCTGCCCCTCAGTGCTGCCGCCCTCACTGAGTTATGTCGCAAGCGTCGCGACAGCTGTCGATAACGAAGCAGGGTAAGCCCCGCACCAACAAGCGTGCCTCCCGCGTCGATGAGAGCTTCCCAAAGTGAAATCTCGTTTCACGCAGCTCCTATGGAGAACTACCCCACAGGGACAGCCCCCCACCCCGTTGCGGTGGCTCTTCTCTGGCCCCGCGTCCGCGGGAAGGACGAGCAGCGCTTCCTTCCTGCGCCTTAAAAGCAATTAACACCATTTGGGGAATTTTTAATTGCTCTATAAAGCACGCTGTAAATAATTATTCCCAGCTCTGTTGATCCCTCGAATGCGCACTGACAGTTGTAATTTATGGCTTTGGAAACGTGGCCCCTTGCATTCAGCATAACTCCTTATTACAGTAATGACTTAGCGCCGCTGCACTTAATGAGTATAAAGTGCCCGGCGCAGCGGGAGCGGGCAGGAGCCGCAGCATCGCACGAACTTCGCCCGCAACAATATTTCTCCCCTTTATGGTTACAAACGACCAAGGGGCTACGAGTGACTAGGCTAGGGAAGGAGCGGCGTGGCCGGGGGAGCGCGGGCCCGGGCGAGGAACACGGCCGGCTCGGGTTCTGTTAACATCACCCGGGGGCAGTTTTTATCTACCCAAAATAAGTATTTAGGGCAGTTGGCAAACTACCTCCTCGAATCCTTGGAGTTGCTGGTTGCCTGGAGAAAAAGGTTTCAGGAGAAGGAAGAGAACGGTCACAACTCGTTGCACCTACGGTCGCAGGCAATGCGGATGCCGCGGTGCCCCGAAGAGTATGTCAGCCTGCACCAAATCCTTCACCTACTCCTGTACCTCCCGCTGCCCCGGACTCCGTGCAACAGGCCGGGAGGGGAGGGGTGTCTCGCCCTTCTCGGGCCCTCCGGCCGAGTGTACTCGCAGGAGGGGGGAGCTGAGTGGTGGCCTGTGGGGGCTGAAGTGCCCGGCGGCGCTCTATGAATATTCAATGCCGCCGTTTGCCGGAGGAGCATCTGCTAATAAATTATTGGTTCTACGGCACCAGCCACTCTCTCCGCCGTACAGAAATGCATGTAATCCCATTAGCCCCTTCCCTTTGGCCACCCGCCCCGCACCAGCCCCACTAATGAACGGCGTCTGGCCGCCACCCCCGAGGGCAACGACAGCAGCGGGGGACACGGGGAGCTCTGCCCCGTTATTAACTTCCAGCTTAATTACACTCTCCGTGCCAGTTAATAAAGCCGTGCGGTCAGGGAGCAGGCGTGGGCCAGTCTCTCGCGTTCTCTCGCCACCTCTTTCCTCTGCGAGACACGCTGACTCCCCAGATACCCAGGTCTGTCGCGACACAGAGGGTGGAAGTCGTGATACTGCCCCTACCCTGAAGCTCCTATGCACCCACGGTGGTTGCCACACCGTCGCGGCTGCTGGCAGCTGCTTCGGTTGTTCGCTATCCGAGGGAGCGGCGGCCGCTTTTGTCTCCTGCGCGCCCCGGGCCTTTTCTCCATCAGACAAAGTCGTGTTTTGCCAACAGATCTGTGTCGCTCTCCTTCCCGTTCCCCCATTTTAAAAGCAGCCCCTCGAGGGCAGGGGCTCAGGCAGACCCCGGGCAGGCACCCGGCACGCCCCGTCGTCTCCGCTAACAGAGGAGCTTTCACTAATGAACAACAAGATCCAATAATAATGGTCTTGATTATTGCAAACATTGCTACGGGCTTAGCTATAAAAACCTCAAAATCCTCCTCGGTAAATCCTCGCGTTTATTTGGTTTAATATTTTTTCCCCTTCCCCTCCCCGAGGTTAATTATCACGTAAAAAGCAAATACAAATTATAGCAGAACCAATGGGTAAACTTAACTCTAATTTGTTGCTGTTTGTATTAACCTTTGGAGAGGAGGGCCGGGCAGGAGGGGCAGTCCCCGTCCTCTCCCACTCCCAGCCGCAGGCAGCTGCCGTACAGGTGGGCGGCTGCGGGGGCGAGTCCTTGCCTTATCCAAGGGTCCCTTCGGTCTCCGAAATTACGGGGCTCCGGCGGGTTCAGACGTTTTTTCCTTGCCGGCAGAGACACATCCCAAGTTCTGGCAGGGCACTTTTAAAACTCGCTGTACGTTCGTTCGCAGCGCAGGGGATGCGGAGGAAAAGAGCGTGTCTGCGATTAATGGTGACCAGAGAAACCCACAACAACCCAGGGAAATTATCTAGAAATAGAAAACCATTGGGGTGCCCAAACCCTAACCGCCCCCTCCCCCTCCCCCCCCCCCCCCGCGCTGCACAACCCACCCGCCCCTCTGCACCCCACTGCTCCCGTTCCCCCAGTGGTACAACACCCGGCGAGCTTCGATCCGGGGACGGGAGTGCGAGGGATTATCTGCATTTAAAAATGATCGGCCGTTTGTGCAGACAGCGTTCTCCACACCTGTAATTTTAATTAATTAATCGAATTTTCAACCTCTGTGTTAATTTTATTTTCCACTTGTATTTGGTGGTTGTCCCCAGCGCTACAGCCTCCCGGCTCACCGAGCCAGCACCCGGGGGAGGCAGAAGCCGCCTCACCCCGGAGGCTTTGTGGCTACCGTTCCTAACCGCCCTAGTGGGATTCCAAAAACCGACTTAGAGCACGACAGAACACAAACAAATTAAACAGAGAGTGTAAACATAAGTCGGGGAGAAGAGTAGGTGACACCTTTTTTTCAGTCTCATGAACATCAGCAGCGGCTGCGAATTGCCTGTTCCAGTACCGGGAGGGCTGGGGTATTCTGCAAAGTCGCTGTCTGATGTCACTGCTCCCTTTCCGACTGCCCAGAGTGGAAGCTTGCGGAACTCTGCAGAGGCCACTCAGCATCCTCGCTGGCTGGGGGAGATCACCCTTGGGCACCGGGGACACGAAGGGACGTAGGTGGCTTCAGGTGGGGAAACGAGCTTTAATTTCTGGGTCAAATACTTGAGGGCTCCAAAAGAATGGAGCTGTCCGAGGCATTCTATAATCTTCCAAAGCGGTTCTCTCCGAACCGTTGCAATAGCCGAGATCGGTACAGCGTGCCATGAGAAACAGTGACAGCTTCCAACAGCTCAAACCCTGCCGCAAATTTCCTCCAAAACTGGAAACGCCAGGAACAAGGGATGTAGAGGTGGGCAAAGTTGTGCATTCAGATCTGAACTCCCAGGCTCTAGGATCCCTGTGTCCAGGTTAAAGCTCTGCTCTTCAGACCGAGCTATTAGTCTGTGAGGTCCTGCACGGAAAGGCAGAGCTGCTTGGATGGATTTCAGTCCGAGAAGAAATCCTGCTTAATCACTCTGCTTAGCGGGAGCATTCTGGGAGCCGAGACCCTAGTGCGGCCCCACCGGAGAACACCCCCCACCCCCCCTCCATCCCGGTGCATTTAGGAATAAGAGCTAACTGCAGGGAGCAAGAGAGCTCGCAGTAATATTTGCAGAGAAATGCCAGGAGAGCGCTCAGGTCTGGCACAGCCTAGAGCAGCAGTTGCAAAACCTAGATCCATACCCCTGTCTCACTCAGTTCCAAGAGTGGCTCTCTTGGCAAATCTCAAGCTTAGTCAGAGTCCCATCAAACAGGAAACATGCTGCAAGGGGAGCAGCAAGTCTGACATCCTTTACTCATGCTCCCACAATCTCCCCTCCCCCCCCCCCCCCCAGCATCCTTTTTTTTCCCCCTCTCCCCAGGATTTTTACTGCTCAGAGAAGATGAGTCAAGACACTTCCTTCTCTCCTTTCATAAATATTGCATCTCCCAAATGTAATTACCAAGGGCGAAGCGACACAAATGTTTGCTAAATAAGATTATGTGATAATGTTAATGTATTTTACGCCTGTGCTGTGACACCAGACAATCCCCCTATTAATAACAGCTCAATGAGATGTGGAAGTTCTTAAAAGGGTGATTTAGGGGATTGGTGTTTTGTTTTGTTGTGTTTTCACCAGGGGCACGGCGAGTGCAGCACCGTGGCATCGGTTGCAAGGGAGGAAGAGCTGATCCCAGGGATTGACTGAAATGGCAAGTGGAGCCCTAAGCTGCCCAGAGGGTCTGGCTGTGCTGTGGGTAACTCAGATCAGTTCGCTGCTAACAGGGTGTAAATCACTCACAGCACTTTGTAATGCAACAGGCCTGGGGAGGTTTGTGCACATTATCAGGATCCTGTGACTGAATTAGTGCCTGGATATCAGCCATGCATTACCCAGCGTTTGAGGGCCCTGTGGGCTCATCAGAAATGTTCTGTGTCAGCCCACGTGTCCCCAGCTATTAATAACAGCCACAGACTCCATCATATGGCTGTCAGCCATGTGCCCATTTGCGTATGGTCAGGAATCACTGGCCATGTGATGTGGCCTTGTTTTAGAAAGCTCTCATAAAACTCAGTACAGCACAGCTCAAGCTTTTCCAGCATTCCCTGATGGAAAACATGCTACCCTGAAAGCACCAGCTCCCAGGTCCGTCCATCTGCAGAGCACACAACACCTCTGTGATGACTTTGCAGGATGCCCTGGGAAACTCAGCAACTTGCTTGTGCCAAGCCACTCAAGGGGCACCACACTGGAAGTGTGAAGAGCCCCAGGCCTCCAGATCAGGGATTTCCCTGCAGCTCTTTCCTGCTTCAGCCCTGGGGCTGACACAGCATCCCTCCCAGAGTCACCGGCCAGAGCTTGGTCCTCCGGGTGACAGGGCCATCATCCCCATGTTGATGCAAACAGGGTGACACACAAGTCCTTTGCCTTTGATGCTTCCAGGGCAAATTCCTTCAGAGCCTGCAAAGTCTGGCTCTCTATTTCACATTAGCACTAGTTTGTAGCTGCCCTCTGCCCCCCAGGGTGGAAGGTCAATCCTTTATTTACTTAGTCCCCCACTTAGTTCATCTGCAAACGTTTCAGTGCTTTGGATAACAGACATAAAGTGGGCTGCTGGCCTGCTCCCTGGCCAGAAGTTTGTGGTTCCAACTCCTGTGAAGGGGAGAAGAACACTGTCTTCTCTGGGTGACACCAGTGGAGCACAGCAAAGCAGGCTGGGTGAGCAGCAGCTTTTTTCTACTCAGGGGCAAGATATGACTCCCCATGGAACAAAATGAGGGATTCAAATGCTTTCAAGCACTGGTTAAAAGTTGTGAATGGTAGGGAAAATCATATCCCCAACATCATCTCACCCTGGCAGGTCTTGCTTGCTGGTGGCTCTGGAGCTGGCTGCACTGAGTCCTTCACTACCTTGTGAAACAGCAGTGTCCTTGGACATTGCAGCATTCCTGTGCCATTGCCCTCCCAGAGTGACCTGAGGCCTGGGTCCATCAGTTACTGCTGCACCTGCAAAAGCCTCAGCAGGAAAAGCCAGAGCCCTGTGGTGATCTGAGGAAAGTGCCAGATTGATGCTCTGTGCCTGTGGCTGTGCCAACTTCCCCTGCCCAGTGCCCTTTCTACTGCTAGAGCATCACCCAGGATGTGAAAGCCCAGTCCTAGATAAGTTCTGGAGCCCACTGAGTGGCTGATGGGTGGCCTTAGAGACAGAAAATCTTCCAAAAGCAGAGAAGTCCAGCTCTGTAAGGTAGCCACAGTCCCCCAGCCAGGGCTGGCCACAAAACCAGCAGGTTTCAAATCTTGTCTGCTCACATAAGCTCAGAGAGTGGCGTTTCCCCTGTCCTATGCTACCTTGGGACAGCCACCACTGAGCATCTCTCCCTTTGTTCGGAACACTATGACTTTGATGTAAGTGTCTGAACCTGCTCTCAGCCCTGCATTATCTGCAAGTAACATCAAACCAAAGCAATCAATAGTAGCAAATGAGCAGTGTTAATGGCTGCATAATTATCAAATCATTACTGTTGAGCAATATTCTTATTAAAGAGGCTAAATTAAAGTACTGCTCTATCACACCCACGCTTGTGCAGGCTCTGAAGAAGCGGATGAGGAATCTCAGTTCTCTTGGAGGAGACTATGCAGCAGATGTCTGTGCAGAGGCTGGAGGACAGTCCTGTCTCACCCTCTCCCAAGAGCAAGGAACCTGCTGTGATGCAGGCACCAATGGCTGTGAGGGGCAGAGGTGGCTTCTGAAGGTCAGCCCAAGGTAGACACAAAAGCAGTTTTCTTCAAGGCTCTGGGCACTGGGAAGGAAACATGCCCTTTGCCTGGGTGTCCTGGGCAGGTGTTTATTCAGATCCAGTAGAACAATCCCACATCTGGAAAACCCTTGCTTCCCCCCTCCACAGGCCTAGCTGGAGGGGCTCTGTGTCCCCCCAGCTTGTCCCCAGAGTGGTGCCTTGGCTCACAGCCATGTTGCTTGTGTTTGTCACCACAGGGCGGTTTTGTCCATTCTTTTTTCCCCTGTGCTTTCCCATTCCTTTGAAGGATGGGAAGTGGCAGCTTCTTGGAGAGGAGTTTTGGGATTTGGGGAGTTTCAGGCTCATGAAGGAGCATGAGCTCATCTGTCCTGACTCCTTATAAAGCCCTGTCCCACATCATCCTCCAGCTGTGGCAGTGCCGGCTGTAAATCAGCACACGCTCCTTGGAGCCCAGGTGTACTCAGCATACATCTCAGAATCACAGAATGTTTGGGGTTGGAAGGGACCTCCAGAGATCATCAAGTCCAACTTTCCTGACAAAACAGGACCACCTAGGGCAGGATGCACAGGAATGCATCCAGGGGGGGTTTGGAAGTCTCCAAAGGAGACTCCACAACCTCTCTAGGCAGCCTGTTCCAGGGCTCTGTCATCCTCACTGTATGGAAGTGTCTCCTCATGTAGAGGTGGAACCTCTGGTGCTCTAGCTTGTACCCATTGTTTCTTGTCCTATCACTGGGCACCAATGAAAAGAGACCATCACCTTCATCTTGACACCCATCCCTCAGATATTTATAGATGTGGATAAGCTCCCCAGGGAGATCACCTATGCCAAACAACTGAGCCTCTGCTCTAGGGATCCCAGTGAGCCACAGAGCTGCATGTAGCCAAGATTAGGGGAAGGAAAGGTGACTCCAGTCTGTGCTGTGGTCTAGCCCATCCAGACTCACAGAGGACAGAGTCTTCCCAGGACACCTGCAGCCCAGGGATGGTGGGGTTTCAAGACAGCACTAAATCCTTGCATCCCCTTGCACAGCCACATTTTGCTGGGCAGCCAGGAGAAATCAGCTGAATGGGAGCAGTGTCTCTGCAAAGGGCTGTAGGGCCAAGGCTGCACCATGCCCTCAGTGCTCAGTATTTTGCAGGATTAAACTCTCACAGCATTTAGTAGCATTAATCAGCTGGAGGATGCTGCAAAGCAGTGCTGTGCCTCCCGACTGAGCGCTCCTTGTGTTCTCTGAGCACAATGTGTTGCTGCTTTGATTGCATTATACGAAGTGACAAGCTGATCCCTGCCAGGAAATTAATGAGCCCCAAACACCTTGCCCATCCATCACCACCCCAATCAACTACCTAACGAACTGCCCACCCTGGCCACACACCCAGCGCTGCTGGGCATTGAAGGTCACTGAGATCTTGGAAACTTCACTTTCCAAGGACCATTAGGTCCAGCTGCCAGGCTGGAAGGGGGCCCAGCTCACCATGTTACTAGCATGTCCCAGCCCAGCCCACATTGCAGCAATGGCTGTATGTCCTTCTGATGCTTTCCTCCAGGCTGCTGTGTCTGACCAGTGCCTGTTTACCCTGCCTGTTGCCCACAGGAGTCCCTGAAGCCATGTCACTGTCCAAGTGCTGGGGCTCTGGGGAAATGACCCATTGACTAGCAGTAAACTTCTATCTCACATTCAGCTATGGCTAAACCAGTAAACTCAGGTCTTACATTCAGCTAACACAGAGCTGAAAATTAGAACCAAAAACCTGGAAGGCTTGAATAGTGTCAACTCACTGAAACAGAGCAGGTATTTGGAAGCAAAAAAACAAACAAACAAAACAAAGGAAAATTAATGAAAGTGGTTCTAAGATACATCAATGAGGACAGTATCATGCTAGGGCTGAATTTCCCAGACCAAGGGCTCAAAGGGACACTTGCAAAAAGTTAGAAAGTGAAGACAGTTTTCAGAAACCATGATAAAAGGAGCTGGAAGGTCAAATGGATGAGTATTGAATATACTCCCAGCCTTGCAGAAGTTTTTATGAGACACTGGTGCACAGCAGCACATTTGCAAGGTGGATCCCCTGAAGCTGCTGATGGGTTTTGGGGCGCTGATGCTGAACGTCTGATGCTTAGCAGCACGGCAGCTGTGAGATGACAGCTCCCTGGGCTTGTGCCAGGTCAGCAGCCATCCTGCCTGGCACCACAGCATTCCACTCATGTTCCCCACTGTGTGCACATCTGGGGCTGGTGAGGGGCAAAGTGGTAGTGGAAGGCATGAGAGGTGGGAGGCTCCACCTACCCAGAATGAGATACCCTGGAAAGCCTGTCCCTGCCGGGAGCTCCAGCAACTAGAGGTGGCCCTAGGGAAGAGGGCAGGCTGGCAGCCACTTCTCTCCTGCAGCACTGAGTCTTGGGGAGCTGGGGGCACTGAAACTCCAAAACATTCCCACTAAAGACCGGTGACAGCAGAAGCAGAGTGGAGCAGTTTGCACTGCAGGTGAGGCCACGCAAAGCCCCCACGGGTCTTCGCTGGCCATTTGCATTCGCAATGTCCTTTTGCACCTCCCTAGCATGTGCAGAGTCCAGGCAGCAGGCAGAGGGTCAGGACCCAGGGATATCCACAAATGCTTTCTGACAAGCTGCTTCTGCCTCTGAAAAATGGAATTTCATTAAGTCAGGTTTGAAGTCGTGGAGGCAATTCCCGCGCTGTGCTCGTGCTTCGCTTTGTCTCCATCGGATAATTATGAACAATCTGGCTTTTGGAGCGTGACAACTTGTTCTGTTTCAACTTAAAAACTTTCCTCTTCCAACTCATTCTCCAGGCAGTATTTTTTTACTTCATCTCAATTGTGGGGTGAAAAAAAACAACAACCAACCAACCAAACCCCAAACACACAGAAACAACAAAACAACACAACACCACAATAAAGAAAACTCTTCTGTTTCTGCTACTAAAAGAAAACGGAGCCAAAACCCTTTGCAATTTAAAACTTGCTCACCAGCCAAATAAATGAAACATTTTTACCACCTCCCCCCCCCCCCCAACGATCTTTGTTCCTCTTGAAAAGTTTCAAAGGGAAGAAAAAAAAAAGAAGCCACCAAAACACAAAAATTCAGTAGTTTCCTCCCCGAGCTGATGGAGATCTCTCTAAAGGAAGTGTGTCCGATAAGCTAAAGTAAAGCTGCCTCCCCTGCTTTATCTCAAGCAGTGTCAGATGGGTATTTCTAGCAGGATCTCTTCTGGACACTCAGAGCATCAAATTACTCTCCTATCCTGTACTTCACTGAACTGTTTCAGAGCTCCTGGATTGGACTGTCACTCACACTGGGCAGCCAGGCTGCAGTGGGATGTGGTTCGTGGTTGGAGGGAAGGTCTCTCACTTATTGTCTGATTCATCAGAGAGGGCTGGGGATGCCCTGGGAGCTGCTCCTCATGCCACGCTGTGTGGCTAGGAGGGTCCTGTTTCATCCCTCTTTTTTTGGTCTTAGGAAAGCTGCTTAGGTGCCTCAGTTTCCCTACTAAGTTTGAAAGCAGCCACCTCACTGCTGCCTTCCCTAAAGATAGGTGGACCAGAAATATTCACATTTCCTGGCATTAGAGGCATCTTAATTCACCCCAAACTCCAAAGACAGCAGCCCTTGCTTCTGCCCTGCCACAGGGCCGCACAGAGAACTGAGCCCCTGAAGGCATTCAGGTCCCAAAACAGTCCATGTCTGGGACTGGACACCTGCTGCCAAGCTGGCTGGGGCACAGACAGGAATGATGAGGACAGGGCTGGTCACCTCCTCACCCTACCTGGGTCAGTCTCAGGGTTTGCAGCTAACATTCCCAATTGCCTAGGAGAACAAGTCCCTCGGTCGCAATCACTAGATCAACCTGCACCTCCCTCCTTCATCTCCCTCAGGGCTTTGCATCCAGCCACTGTGATGGGCTTGACCATCCTTGCAGTGGAGAGGAGGCCAAAAGGATCCCAGCCCGGAAACCATGACCTAAAATGAGGCCAATTACCCATTAACTGATGCTGCATGCTCCCCAGTGATTAATTGTCAAGAGGAACCACGTCACATTTTGCAAGCCCAGACTCCAGCTCAGCGACACTGTGGGTCCTTTATCAGCCCCGGGGCCAGCCATGGCACCAGCCTGTCTGAGCCAGCCAGGTACCTCTGTGTCCCGGGACTTGTTTGTTTTGGTGTAAGCCTGAGCATAATTGGGGGTAAAGAAAAATACCCACAGCAAAACAAACGCAGTGCCAATGATGGACACATCCCTGCAGCCAGCACGAAGACAGATGGAAGGAGAGCCTGTCCCAAGAAACCCGGGTGGAGATGCTCGGGGAGTTCAACACATGGCTGTCGACCATGCAATTAATTTCCAGCGTTCCCTGTAAGAGCAAAGACCCCAGTCAAGCACCTCCTGCGGCCTGAACACACCCAAGGCTGGAGGGATCGCCCCGCCACATCCCACTCTGCCCTCCCAGCCTGCGCCAGCCTCCGGACTTTCCCGTGGCTTTCCTTGCCCCAGCACCACCCTGAATAATTAATGTACAAGACAGAGAAGAGGATAAATCACCAGCAATGATTAACATGAGTTATTTTACTTGCTAGGAAGATCTATTGGCCTGGCTCCTGCAGGTTGCAGTGATTAATGCAGCGCTGCTCCCCTGGACATTCAATTACAGATGCTACAGGGCTCCCCGGCAGCAAGAAATCAGAGACAAGACTGACTGGGGAGACCCCAGCCCACAGTAAAACATTTCAAGAGGATCTTCCCCATATTAGCCTCAGTCAGGTTTAATGGGTTTCAGACAGGGAAGAAACCAAACACACACAAAAATCAGGCATGCTCTGACATCTCTGTGATTTAGTGCAAGTCCATCAAAGCCCGTTCTTAGGTCACATCCATCACACAAGTCTTCAGGTCTCTTCTGATGCCCTGGCAGCACACCAGCCTGGGATGCAGAGGCTATTTTAAAAACAATGTTCAAAAACCCACAGCATCCTGGCTTGATTAACATTAATTCATTAACTAGCAATTCATTAACTTTAATTAATTGACTCCAAATGCCCTTTTTCGCTCTGCCCAGGACTGCCTAATGTCTCCAGGATAGCCTGGAGCTTTGCTTTCTTGTGCCCTGCAGGTAGTGATGGATTTGATTCTGACAACCAGCAGCCTTACCAAAGTGCTTCTGCATCTACTGGAGGGCCCAAAGAGGGGAACATCTGGGGGGTTGGAGCCAAGCCCTTACCAATCTCACAGAATCACTGTGGGCTGGAAGGGACATCAAAAGATCATCCAGTCCAACCCGCCCTACCAGAGCAGGATCACCTAGACCAGATCACACAGGAACACATCCAGAGAGGGAAACTCCACAGCCCACCCTGAGCAGCCTGTTCCAGAGTTCTGTCACCCTCACAGTGAAAAAAAAGTCTTCCTCATGTTTCCATGGACCTTCCTATGCCTCAACTTCCACCCATTGCCCCTTGTCCTGTCACTGGGCATCCCTGAGATCTCACAGGTGTCAGAGGCAATGTGGTTTGAATCTAGCTCCTAGGCTGGCTCTGCACAGTGACTAGTTTTTGCTGTTTGATCTGCTGTGTGTTATATCAGACTCCTTCCTCTCATATTGTAGGTCTCAATATCAAAATGCCTGTTTGTTCAGATCCAGATAGTGCTGATCAATGCAACACCAAATTTAGGACCAGGAAAGTCACCACAGAGCTGCCTCTGTGTGGTTAGGCAGTAACTGTGTGTTTTAGAGTCTTGACCATGTCAGTCTTGCAGCACCCATTGAAAAGAAGCAGGAAAGCTGTGTGTCCTCTCAGCAGCAAAGTTCCCTACTTTGCTCACCGGTGTCCATGGCTCCAGTTTTCTCCTCAGCCTGCTCATGCCTTCATTCCCCATCAGACAGCACAGAGATCTGCTGGGGAGGAGTTATATTAGCCTGAGCCATTAACACAGAAAGTTATTAGTAGGCTCTTGGGCAGAGTCTATTTTCATATTCATTTGGCTAATTAAATGTAAATCATTGCTCAGGATTACCACAAGAGATCCCAAGCCCCATTAGTCAGCCTGTATTCACAGGGGAAGAAAGGTGTCACCCTTGTGCAGAGGTGATTCATGGCCACACAGGACATGACCGGTCTGCTGTGGCACTGAGTGGCTCTGTTGCCCACAGGCAGCAGCCAGCACAGAGTGGGGGTGATTTGGGCTCCAAGGAGCAGGTGCTACTTCTTTCCACCCACAGAACATTTTAAAGTGGTGACATCTGGCTGTGGCTCTCTGCCATGCAAGGGTTTGGAAGATACTCCGTGAGCATCCCAGCCGTGATCAATATTTGGAGCCTGCTGGCCCTCTTTGCCCTCCCCGGGGCCTGGCAGAGCATATGGGTGTTCCCAAGCCACCAGCTAGTGTTGCAGCAGCTTTTAAGATGTCAGTGATCTCCTCACAGGGACCCTCTGCTGGTCATATAGGCAGAAGTGGTGGGAGAGTCCAGGGACCTCTCCAGGGTCACGTTACCAGCCTGGTCCCCAGACCTGTGTTGGTAACTGGCACATTGCACAGCAATGCCACAAAACAGCCACCAAATGGGATTTTCTGTTCCAGACAGGACACTGAGGGCTGCATGTCAGAACAGGAGGGGCAGAGGTGGACGTCCCAAGAAGTGGTGTGGAGATGCTTCCCTGTGGCCAAAGCAATCGTGGGAGAAATGCTTCAGTGAGTGCTGGCATCCTGCCTCTGTTTACCATGTCCCTTGTGTTTGGGTCGGGGCCTCGAAGCAAACAGCAGCACTGCCAGATCTGGTTTCACTCCTTTTCCCAAAGCAAACAAACACAAACAGCATCAGCTCCTGCATTGGCCTGAGAGGCACCACGGCAGGTGGGCAGGTTTCATCCTCCCAGGGATGCTGCACGTGGCTGGCTCCAGGTTGTGCTATGTGCTCCATGCTGCACCCATCACAATATCCTCCTCAGCCCAGGCACCAGCTCCTCCTTGCATCCCGCTGGTGGGATAAGCCAGCCCATCCCTCCCCATGGTTGGAGATCTCAGAGCTGCTGTGCTGATCTCACAAGAATGGTACAGGCAGGACAGAAGTCAGTGCCGTCCATGGCTTCAGCTAGCAGAGCTGCCTGGGCACCCACAGGCACAGAACTGTGCTCACAGCTGCTCAAAGGATGGGCAGAGATGGTTGGGTCCAAGATGCAAAGCCAAGGGCAGGGTGATGTGGAGAGGTCTGGGCTTGGCCAGAGCTGGTCTGGCCCCACTGTTTGGTGTCTGCAATTTGGTGCCCACAGCAAAATCCACCTGCCACTCAAAGTAACCCCACATCTGCTTGCTCCACAGCTCAGCCCTGGCTGCATGTCCCAGCTGGTTGCAGACAGATGGGCTGCAAGCTAGCCCAGTAGCAGGCAGTGGAACTGAGAGCCTGAGGGGACTTTGCCCCTCTGTGGGGCAGCACAAAGACAGACCAAGTCCAGGGTGCCTGTGTGCTGCTGTGGGAGCAGAGCTAGAGGGAAAGGCAGGTCCCTACTTTCTGCCTCCAGCCCCCTAACAAGACTAGGCAAGCCAATGGGACCAGTGCTGTTGAGGGTCCCCAGTCAAGGGTACTCACTGCCTGGCAGCTGGAACTTGGCTGTTTGCTGCAGACAGAGCTGCAGTATCACATTCATCCTCTGAATTCCTTGTTCAGTTGGCATACGCCAGCCAGCCCCCTGGAATCCAGCTCAGTGTTGGTAGTGAGCAGCACCAGCCAAGCCAGGCACACACCTACCACATGCCTTCTGAAGTGGGGAAAGTAGGAAAGAATGTCTCTGGGAGTCTGGGGACGGCATGCCATGGGCATCTTGTGCTATGCTGTCTGCCGTCCCACGGGCAGGGAAGGAGCAGGGCACCTTACTCTTCAGGTAGCCGGTAGCCCCCTGCCTCTCAGCCGGGCTGGTCCTGCCTCTACTCACTCCCAGCCCCACTGCACGCCTATACCTGCTGCCTCCTGTGTTCAGACACTGAAATCCCACCTGGTTTCCCTGCTGTTTGTAGTAGCAGCCTTGTCCGTATTAACCCCTGACCCTGCCGAGCCTCTCTTTTCTTCTCCTGACAATCGTGTTTACCAAGTGCTTGGAGGTTGGCTTTTTTCTCCATGCCAGAGCTCAGCCATCCTGTCTCCAGCCCAGGATGCTTCCTGGCCCTTCTCAGCTTGGAGGGTCCATGGTTGCTGCAGGCTGGCAGAGGGGACCACTCAGTGAGCCAGAGCAGCCCCTGAGAAGTCTGGCAAAAACTGCTGCTCACCTTTTGCTGGGAGACCTTTGGGATCCCCAGTCCTCTCTGGTCACCATCTCTGCTGAGTTCCCACAGGTCCTCAGGCTTTTCTGGGTGCTGATGGAGAGGGTCCCAACCTCACACCTCCCAGGCAATCTGTAATCAGTCCCAGCTGGAGAATTCAGACCTGCCTAGGACCTTGGTGGGGGGGAACTGAACTTCTCTCACCACCACACAGGGACAGAAGAGAGTTTGGGGTGAAGGCCAAGAGCAGAGACTGTGGGGTGGAAAAGCTTCACAAACCTTCACCAAGTGAGCCCACCCCAGCCTCAGTGGACTTCCTTTCACCCTCCTCCCCTCACTCACCCTTCCTTAATTATTCTTAATGGGCAAGCTCATAAGAGCTTATATTAACTTTATTACCAGATCAATTAGTGCCTTCTTTCCCCCGCTCCTCCTCCCCCCTGCGCTAATAATCCCATCAAATATGAAGACAGCATCCGCACTGGTACCCAGCAACCTGGAAAAGGTGCTGGAAAACACAGCCCAGCCTGAGCTCCAGATGCTTTGTTGGGTACTTCTGAGATGGATGGATCATCCCCAAGATGTGGCCCAGCAAAGAGGGGAGGGAGTCAGGGAGAAGGAAGATTAATTGGAGAAGAGTTTGGCACCAAGCAGCTCCAAAATCCACCAGCATGAGCTGAATGGGAGCGGCTTGGCACCAGGATGCAGCTCTCTTGCCTGCAGCCCTGCGAGCTGGTGGGGTTGGTGCAGCCAGTGGAGGATACAGGTGTTTGTTAGTGAGTCTGAGGAAAAGAGCTGTGGCATAAATCAGAGCTCCACAGGACAGCAGGGATAGGGCCATGGGGACAGTAGATGGGGAAATGGCTGTGGCCATGTGTGCTGAGCAGAGGGGAGCAGACGCTTGCCCAGCACAGGTGTGAAAGCAGTTCCAGCACCTCTGTTCTATGGGCAACATGAGGGAAGACTGCAGCACCCCTGAGATACAAACCAGCCATCACAAGAAGGCTCTGGGGAGCCCTGTATCCCCTTCAGAGAGGGAGGAACGCAGAGACAGATGCTGCTGCTGAGCACATTTTGCAGCAATCCTTCCTCAGCCACTGACCCCTTTGGGGACCTACCCAAACACCAGACAGGAGGGGGTTGGTCTCTTCTCCCAGGCAACCAGCACCAGAACAAGGGGACACAGTCTCAAGCTGTGCCAGGGGAGGTTTAGACTCGAGGTGAGGAAAAAGTTCTTCACTGAGTGAGTCATTCGTCATTGGAATGTGCTGCCCAGGGAGGTGGTGGAGTCACCGACCCTGGAGGTGTTCAAGGGGAGATTGGACGTGGCACTTGGTGCCATGGTCTAGTTGTGAGGTCTGTTGGAACAGGTTGGACTTGATGATCCTTGGGGTCTCTTCCAACCTTAGTTACTGTGATACTGTGATACCCTGAAATCAAGTGCTCCCTCAGCCCTTGGCACAAACCTCGCACACACACACGCTGGATGCAGAGTTATGGGAACTGGCTGTGAGCTACAGCCATGCTGGATGCCCTGTCTCACAGTGGGGCCATTGCAGCCTGATTGACAGCCCCTGAAGGGGACATGCAGGGAAACTGGGGGAGAGAAAGGATTATGAAATGTTTGACCGGGGCACTTTGCCTTGGAAAGCAACTCCTCTTGCAGGGATGCCAGCTCCCACCCCAGAGGGTTTCTCAGGGACCCCTTGACTGCCCACACAGTTCATTCCAGCCTAAAAGGATCCACTTGAGCATCCTGGAAAGGCCACAGCGTTCCCAGCAGCCCAGGCCCCATGCTTCGCTTGTGTCATGCTGACACTTTGCAGCTTTGGACTCCAGAACCGCTGCAAAACTCCAGGCTGCTCAGGCTGTGGGGCAGAACTGTTCTGAGCCCAAGAACTCAGTATGGGCTCCTGGCCCCTCAGACATCCAGGTCAATCAGAAGAGCTGTAGTACAGAGGACTCATGCCAGTGAAACACCAACAGATTTTTCATTAAGCCAACATTCACACTTGGATCAGGACCATGTGGCCACCAGAAGTAGGACTCAACACTTAGGTTCAAAACTAGGATCAGTATGAGCTCATTCACTTGGCAACATCCCCTATGAGAGAGACTGAGAGCCCTGGGGCTGTTTAGTCTGGAGAAGAGAAGGCTGAGAGGGGATCTGATCAATATCTATTAGTATGTGAGGGCTGGGTGTCAAGTGGAGGGGGCCAAGCTCCTTTGGGTGGTGCACAGTAATAAGACAAAGAACAATGGATACAAACTGGAACATAGAAGGTTTCACCTCAACATGAGGAGAAACTTCTTTACAGTGAGGGTGACAGAGCCCTGGAGCAGTCTGCCCAGGAGGTGTGTGGAGTCTCCTTCTCTGGAGACTTTCAGAACCTGCTTGGATGCCTTCCTGTGTGGACTGCGCTGGGGAATCCTGCTTTGACAGGGGGGTTGGACTGGATGATCTCTGGAGGTCCCTTCCAACCTCTAATGTCCTGTGATACTGTCCCCTGCCAGCTCCCGGAGGCTGCGAGACAGGACACTGTGTGTTTGGCCCAGCAAGAACCCCAAACAGCTTTGGGTGGCTGCTCATAGTGACTTCTGCGAGGAGACATTGCTCCTTGACTACACACCCTGAGAGTATGTCCCCAGCCAGGGAAATGGTACACTGTTCCACTCGTGTAAGGAGGTCCCATTGCCTCCTAATGTCATGGGTGGTTTGCTATGGACAGCCAGCAGCTAGGTCTCACAGTGATCCCATGGAGCCTCCCAGTCACCCTGGAGTGCTGGCTGAGCACCCCAAATTTCTGCTCTTTCAGTCATCTTTATAACTGGCCAAAGTTTAGCTCCCTTCTGAAACACTGTTCCTCGGTCCTTGACTGGGCTTGCCTCTGCTCTTGCCTGCAGGTCTGTTCTCCGTGGAGTTGATCCAAGACTCTTTAGATTCCCCATCTTGAGCTTGTAGGTCCTGCCCCACCCAGCTCCAAGGCTGAAGCAGATAAAGACTCAGCACAGCACCAGCCAGCACAGGAGGCTCCAGCCTGTGCACACAGAGCTCTCCTAGGCTGCCTGAGAGGCTATCCCTCCCCACTCAGAGCAAAGAGGAAGCTGCCCATTCCTCATCACTTCTCATCTGCCTGAGCTCCTGACCTTCATCTGCTATGTGCTGGGCAGATTCACCCCCAAGAAGCTCCATTTTGCAGCTGACCTGGAGGGGCTTAGTGGCTCTGTGACCCTTTGGGAACATGTGAGAACTGTGCCTGCCTGGGGGATGTCCTGTGCTGAGCATCAGAAGCCTGGGGCCAGTCCTAGCCTGAAGGCTGGCAGGGAAGAGTAATAACTACCACAGTTCTGGAAGGTAGAGTAAACCCAGCCTTGAGTTTTCTCAGTATCAGGCAGAAAATCCAGTGTTACCCCTTGGAAAAATGACCCTAAAGGCTTCTAAATTCACAGCCAAAGAGCCTCCCCTCTGCACATGGAGGTGACAGACACACAACGGGGGAGAAAGATGCTCTACTTGCATGGGGCTATCACTGCCAGGGACAGAGGATGAGAGCAAAGCACAGCAGCTCCCTCCCTCCCCCCCTCCCCAACTCTTCCAAAATAAGCAGGCTTGGGAAATAATAGTCAATGTGAAAGGAATTAAAAAGGCTTCTGCATGTGTGCATGTGAGTGTGTGTGTGAGTCCTGCCAGGTTAATACTGCTGCCTATTCGCCTGACAGCTCCAAGATTGATTACCCGCCTCAGCGCTCTTTATAACTTGATCAGTCGAATTAATCTCTGGCTGCGGGCCCATCTGATGCCAGGCATCACAAATTTAATTTGGAGGTGTATGGGATCTTTTACTCCTTTCTCCCTCCACTCCACACCCCCACTCACCCCCCACCCCCTCCCCCTTACTATCCCCGTCCCTTTTATTTCCGCCCCCCCCCCGCCTCCTCCCCTCAGCTGGCCAGCATGCAACGATGCTCCTGCCACCGCAGGGGTGACCCGGACTGTCGATGCTTCCTGAGGGCTGTGGGGAATAACATCAGCAGGTAAACCCAGGGTGCCCACAGCATCAAAGAAAAATAAAAGGGGGGGGGGGGGGGGGAGGAAAGAACCCACACATAAAAAAAAACTAACAAAAAAAATACCCCAAACAGAGGCCAAATCAGACACTAAGTAAGACATATTAATGTACTAAAGACTTAATGAAGTTGGGGGGGGCTGGGGGGGGGGGATAGTGGGGATGGAGGGGAAAGTGCTTACTTTATTAGTTTATGGCCGATTAATGGGAACGGTCATTACAGCGATGGAGATGGATTGCTCCCATCAAACACAAGCACCAGCCCCTTTCAGAAGGTAGAGGGGTGCCTGTATTAGTGCCTTGCTGCTTGGCTGGGGTTTGGGAAAGTGGGGTGCTGGGGAGGGGGTGAGGGGTAGATGGCCTCAGGGTTGACGTGGGGCTCTGAGGACATCAGGGCAGGGTTGGAAGATGCTGTGAGCTGGAGACTCTGACTGAGTGAAGGTTAACGTGGTGGGATGGAGGGATCAGCCCTTTGGATGAGGAATTTTGCAAAGGACAGGGAAAAAACAGGGCAGGGTGCAAAGGAGACTCCATGCCAGCAGGCAGCCTGGAGGCAATTCCACAACCCCAGAGGTGTATTCATCTTCCAGGTTCATCTCAGATGTGTTAGTACCCAGCTCTCAGCCAAGGAGGGCACAGGACAAACTGTCCAGGAGCTCAGCTCCCTGGGTAATAAACAGCTTTCAACCCCTGCCTGTTCCAGATTCTGCACTTGGATCCCTAAATGAGGTCTGCAGAGCCCAGCCAGCATGTGACAGTCACTGTGGTTCGCTCCAGAACACAATTAAATACATGCTCACAGCCCAGGTACCCCAGAATGATGACCCAGAGGTCCCCAGACACCTCATGATAATAAAAATTATCCAATAACTCTCCAGCTGCTAATTGGTAGTTACCCTTGATCTCCCTGGGGCAGTGAAGAAATTCTCATCCCTGCAAGCCACAAGAGAAGAGCCTTTTATTAGGGCTGGGGGAATAAATGCAGCAGGGAAACAGTCACACTTGCATCTGTTCAACAGCCTTTGGATCCTCCTGTGCTGTGTTGTGTTTGCAGCCCCTTTCATTCACATTACAACAAAATTCACATCAACTGTGTATGATTTTTTTTTCTGCCTTTAATGACCACACTGAAGAGAGCTGAGAAACAGGAGAAAACCTCTTAGGCATTTGTGTAAACTTTGGAGTTTGTCTAGTAAGCTAAGGTCTGTTGAGCTTCACATATGGGGGAAGAGACCCACCTCTTGCCTTTTGCTTGGATGGCAGGGCACAGCCAGGACCTGCTCTGGCAGCCTCCTGATCCATCCTACACCTTGAGTACTGTGTTCAGTTCAGGGAAGATGTTGACTTGCTGGAACTTGTCCAGAGAAGGGCAACAAAGCTGGGGAGGGGTTTGGAGCACAAGCCCTGTGAGGAGAGGCTGAGGGAGCTGGGGTTGCTTAGCCTGGAGAAGAGAAGGCTCAGGGGAGACTTCATTGCTCTCTACAACTATCTGAAGGGAGGTTGTAGCCAGGTGGGGGCTGGTCTCTTCTCCCAGGCAACCAGCACCAGAACAAGAGGACACAGTCTCAAGTTGCACCAAGGGAGGTTTAGGCTGGATGTTAGGAAGAAATTCTTCATAGAGAGAGTGATTGGCCATTGGAATGGGCTGCCCAGGGAGGTGGTGGGGTCAACATCACTGGAGGTGTTTAGGAGGAGACTTGATGGGGTGTTTGGTTGCATGGTTTAGTTGATTAGATGGTGTTGAATGATGGGCTGGACACAATGATCTTGAAGGTCTCTTCCAGCCTGGCTTATTCTATTCTATCAGCCCAGAGGTGGAAGTACATGAAGCAAACCCCTGGAAGAAGAAAATGTGTACCCAAAGCAGGTGCCTTCCTTATGCAGCCTCACCTGTGGTTGTTCCAGCTGATGTCATAACCAAGCTCTGCCATGGCCTGGGGCACCAGCCACCCCTTCCCCAAAGTTCTGCTCTCACAGACCACAGCCTTTCTCTGTAGGGTTGTGATGAGCTTGTGACACCACACAGAGGAGCTCAGCCCCAATAAGGAGCCCCAGCCAGCACCCGTGGATGATATTGGAGGAGTTATCAATCTTGGTCCTAACAACCGGGGGGCCACCAGGCCCCCCGGCCTTTGTTGTCACCACCACCATCACCCAGTGTGCACCATGGGCACTCACCAGTGATGAGAGGAGGATCCCTCAGCCCAGATGGGCTCAGCTTGGGGCTGCTGCCCTTCCTGGCGGGGATTAAAAAGGGGAGTGGGTGGGGAGGGCAAAGTGGCCACACCTGGGGTGGGAGGAGACTCCAACAGAGCCCAGGTGCTCTGGGATTTGAGGGGAAAAAGGGGCAGGTGAGGGACTTTTAGGGTGTCAGGTAATGATAGAAATGGGTAGATTCAGATTGGATGTTAGGAGGAAATTCTTCACCGTGAGGGTGGTGAGACACTGGCACAGTTTGTCCCAGGGAGGTGGTAGAAGCCTCATCCCTGGAGGATTTTAAGGCCAGGCTGGATGTGGCTCTGGGCAACCTGATCTAGTGTGAAGTGTCCCTGCCCATGGCAGGGCAGTTGGAACTGGGTGATCCTTGAGGTCCCCTCCAACCCCAACAATTCTATGATTCTAAACCAATTTCACAGTTTAGGTTGGATGTTAGGAAGAAATTCTTCACAGAAAGAGTGACTAGCAGTGGAATGTGCTGCCCAGGGAGGTGGTGGAGTCATAGTCCCTGGAAGTGTTTAAAATAAGACTAGGTGAGGCACTTGGTGCCATGGTTTAGTTGATTAGATGGTGTTGGGTGATAGGTTGGACTTGATGATCTTGAAGGTCTTTTCCTACCTGGTTAATTCTGTGATTCTGAGCTGGTTTGTCAATGTGCAGAGCATTGAGAGATGCACTTTGCCCTGCAAGCTCACTGTACTATTAACCCTCAGGAGCAATGCAAGAGACTGATGGAGCAGAGTGGGACCAGGGTTTTCCATCCCTTCAGGTCTATTCCCAACCCAGCAGCTCTCCATCTCCATGCATTACTTGGTGCTTGAGCCAGTTTCCCATCTGATTGCTAGACAAGCCTAAATAACTTGATCTCCAGAGCCTGGTGGAGCAAGTATAGCTTGGGATTTGGTGTTGTGAAGGGGCTAGGATCATCCAGTAGGTCACTTGCCATCCTTGCTGGCAGTCTGGCTCAGTAGCAAGGGAAGGGCTCGTGGCTGCCCCCCAGTATCAAGCAGTGCTGCTGCTCTCCAGCATCCACTCAGACTCGCAGCCTTTCATCATTCCCGAGTGATGAATAACCACCCTAATGAATGGAGGGAAATTGGATTAGTGTTGAACACCCATGTGCTTAAACTGTGCCTGATTAAACCCCCATCTGTGCAGAGAAAGGCTAAGCCTCACTGCCATTCAAAAGCCAGGGAGCTGGCAGCACTTGCTCATGGCCTCATCTGCAGCCTGTTGGGACATTTTAGATGCTCAGGAGCATTTTCCACCTCTACCTCTTGCAAACTACCTCATGACCCTTTTCAGTGTATGCTTTTGTATCTGGAAAGAAGCGTCTAGAAGGGACTTTGAGTCATCTCTGGGCTTGCTACCAGCTCCCTGCCTCAGCTGGGAAAAATCAGTTTCATCCTCTATGCCTCAGTTTCCCCTGATCATCCCGACAGATTCATTCCTTCATGTCACCCCAACTGATACAAGCAACAGCTTCTTACCTGCAGACATTGTTTGTTTTAAAGCAGAGACTGTCTCCCACTAGGCATTTGCCCCATATTCTGGCCTGTGCAGAAGTCACCTCTGTCTTTCTTGATGGCTTTTCACAGACCCCTTAGAAACAGCCCGGGGACACCAGTGGGGCTGACAGTTCATAAGATATGGGTGCTAGAAATCTATGGGAGCAAGAAACCTGCAAGGATCAAGGCTTTGGCTAGAGAATTCAAGGAGAGATGTTAGTCCTCTGTAGTTGCCTCTGAAATTACCCAGGCCAGGTCTTATCAGCCAGCTTCCAAATAGTGAGAGCTGTAAGTTGGGCTTGCTTAAAGCATATTTACAGCAAAAACACATGGGAAAAATTATTCCAGTTTGCTCTGCAGACAGCAAGAGCAGCCACCTCTGGCCTTGGTGGATGGGCTTATCTTAGCCCCTCTTGCTGCTGAAACAACTGGAAAACAAAAATAAAGGTTATTTTAAAGTATTCTTCTCCTGGTTTGAACTCAGGGCCAGACTCACATTTTCCCTTTCTCAGCTTCATGACCTGGTCTTCTAGCACTTGGTGATTCCTCCTCACAAAGTGACCACAAAAAGCCAGACCCTACAAGGCTTTTCCTTTGGGCCTGAAATCCCACTGTGGCTCATCTGGGTGCCAGCTCCAGTGACACCTCCATCCATTCCCCCACGCAGAAGATGACACTCCATCTCAGGATGCTTGCAGTCCTTGGATGGCCTCCCCTTTCTGTAAACCCTTGGGACAGCCATGGGATCTGACTACTGGCTTCTGCCCACTCACTCAAGTTCTGGTTCCTTGAGATCATTTCTGGGAACACCCACTGCAACCTGACCTAAGGGCAAATAGAACATGCCAGTGTTGTCCTAAAGACATATCCCAATGAGAGCTTTCTGCTTCCCTCCCCAGACACTGGAGCTTCTGCATCCAGGGCACTGCAGGACACTGCACAACTCTACATCCCACACCAGGATCTGACCCTACACCTAGTCCCGAGCTCCAGCCGTTGCTGCTTCATCCTTCCCCAGTCTCCACACACCCACACAGAGGGCCAAGAGTTTGATGCATTGTAAGCCTGACTATGAGCCACTTTGGATCAGCACAACCCAGTGTTTGGCTACCAAGGGCTTTTGGCAGTAACTTTCTCTTGCACTCACAGGAGGTGAGGCTGCAACATCCGCTGCGCAGGCATCAGCATGTAATGAAATGCAGTTGCAGCGCTGAGTGATGGCCTGGCAAGCCTTCAGAGGAACCAAGGACCAGACAACCAAGCCAAGACACCAGTCCCACATGGCTTGTCTGATTTCTGTGCAGGATCAGGCTGTGTTTGTCCCTAGCTCTGTGGGGCTCACAAGAAAATACTGTTATCTTTGCATCTCATGGAGCTGGGGCATTATTTCTGCTTTAATTGGTGGGCACCTTTGCTACCAGGCACCAGGCATGCAGATCCATGGTTGACTTTGCCAGCTGTGCAGTGCCACTGCTGTCCCAGCCTTCCTGGAAGGCAACTGTGGGGCCACCCGATCCCAAGGGTGCCAGCACAGGGACCCACAGACACCCAGGGCAGGGGGCTGCAGGGATTCAGGAGATGTTCAGCACTGTCTCTTGCCAAGATGGAATTGCAGTCCAGTGCAGCATCACAAGGAAACCCAAAAGCTCTCAGCCATTCCTCTCACTTTGTGACTCTATAAAGGAAACTTCCCAGTCCTGGACAAAGCTGTCACCAAGAATCTGTCGCAGGTAATGGGAGCTGAGGCTCTGTAACACCCAGTTCCTGCCCTAGCCCTCAAGTACATCCCAGCAGCTCCCCCTGGTTCTGGGACTACTCATCCTGGACCACTGCACCAGCTCTGCTCCTGTACTCCGCCCACCTCAGAGCCAGCTTCAGTTCCTGAATCTACCCCACTCCAAGGACTGCGACACAAATCCCCATGTCTAGCCTGTGTGCAAACACCCAAAACAAGCTCTGCAAACAAGGATGGTGGGGAGCCCTCACTAATGCACCCAGCAGGGAAGGACTGCAGGTGCCAGCAGCTCTTCAACCATAATGAAAGTCTCAGGTATCCCAGCCCGGCCGAATCACCTCCTACAGACGTAGCACAGCACTGAAGTAGCAATAAAAGTGTCAGGGACGTCTCCTCGTGCATCACCAGACTGCAGCATTTCAGCAGCGGCCTGCACAGAGGTTAATTATTGCTTCCCTCTCTTCCCCTCTCGCTCTCAGTTTAAGATAGATCTGACTGTCAGCAGGGGTGACAGATGAAGACAAAGCACAGGTACGGCTCCCATGAACTCTGCGCCCGCCTGGATCATCCTAGAGTAGCTGGGAGTGTGTGGAGCAGAGCTGGGGGGAAGAAGAGGCGGGGGGAGAGTTGAGGAAGCAGTGACCCTACCAGTGCTGGAACAGATCTGCTGTGGGGGACGTGGCTTGCTGGAGAATTTACAACTCCATTGGCAACACTCTTATGGGAGAAGGATTCCTTTTTCCCTCCTTGCTTCCTTATGTGGCTTCAGGACTTCACCCAAGACTGGAAGAGACCTTTCCCTGAATATCAGGGCATGAGAAAGTATTTTGACCATGTGCTCTTTCTGCTCCATGGAGCTGCCATCACTACAATCCCAAACACCTATGTGAGCATCTCCCCCTTGAGATTTAATGTAAGAAAGCCTAGGATCAAGGTCCCAGCTTTGCTACCATCACAGGGTTTTGAAGTCCCATTCCATAAAGCCACCTTTGGCTGAAAGAGCACTTGAGTCTTTTGGGTAGAAGAAGGCTTGGATGCACTGTTATGAGCAGTCCCCAGAAAACAGACAGCTCTAAGCATCCCTCCTCCATGTGCAATGACAAGTGACTTGTCTTTCGCTTTCCCCCCTGACCAGTGTGGCTTTAGGTTCCATAATCATTGCCATTAAAGCTTGATTTAAATGCTGGAGGTAGAAATGACCATGACCTTTTCCCTGTTTCCCAGGGCACATCCTTCCTTATAAAGAATCTTTCAGATTTGCTGTTGTGTTTAGACATTTGTTCTCCCAGTGACCAGACCCACTGCTCAGGATGCACCCAGTCCCACTGTCCCCAGGAGGGACAGGACACAGCTGCTTTAAAAGTAGCTTCTGTCCATTTTCCAGCCAGATGGGGAAAATCATTTCCTAGGCAGTAGACAGGAGCATGCCAGACCCTCCCAGGATAAAAACAGCTGCTTTGCTTTTCAGGCAGTTTTTCAGTAGTTAAGGGATGCTGTGACAGGGGAGCATGTGCCGTGCTATTTCTGGTTTTCTCCACTGCCCCCACACAGGAATTCCCCAGGCGTTGGCCTTTTCTGCTCCAGGAGGGTTTGGAGGGGCTCATCAGCAAGGTGGATTCTTTCTCCTTCCCCTTGAGCTTCCCACATCTTGTTTAGTTCTCGACCATGTGGAGGAGCTGCCAAAGCAGTGCACAGTATCTCACTTGAAGGGGGCTGCAGGCTGAGAACCCCAGGCCTGGCAGATGGACTAGGTTTGGGCAGAGCACCACACAGGTCTCTTATCTCCTGCCTTCCTCTTGCTCATGAGCACAGACACTGCAGTGTGTTCAGAGAGGTAGAGTCACCTCCAGGCACCCAGGATGAGAAATTACCCCCATTACCACTTCCAAAAGGGTTTAGATTTTTAGAGGGATGAGACATGCCAGCATTGGCAGTGCCCATGAAAAGGTTTTCATGGATGACCCCAAAGGGATGGTTTGCCTCAAGCCATTCCCAAACAGTGATTTTTCCTTTCCAGGCTTTCCGGTTGCTTCAGCCTCGTTTGATGCCAGTTAGCTGCAGATGCTGAAGGAAACATCATTTCAAATTAAACCAAAGGGGAGCACTTCAGCTGGACAACTTTGAAGGAGGAGGGTTTGATAAAAGCCTGTATTTCCTCCCTCTCCTGATCTTTTTGGTTTTTTTCCCTTTAATTCCCCTTTTCCAAGTGGTGAGCTTTGGCATGGCTGCTCCTGCACGGCCAAGGGAGAGGCTGAGACTCCCCTAAAGCAGCAGCTGCCCTCACTCAGCCCAACAGCCTCTCACCCAGGATGATTGGCTTGGTAACAGCAGCTGAATCAAAGTCCAATTTCTTTGTATCACCTAGTATATTTAAAGCAAAAGCCACTTCCCACCATGTGCACCCTGAACAGGTCAGTTCCCTGCTGCTAGGATGCTGCAGGGCCCAGAAGGACTTTCCCCTACAGACCCGACATCTCCTCTACATCCAATGCTGCAGCACCTTTCCTCCACAGACTCAAACTGTCTTGGGGGGGTGAGGGGTGTGGTAATATAATTCCTTTCCTATTCTCTCTCCCTATTCTCTCTCTCACTGTCTATTCTCTCTCTCTCCCCTTCTGATCCATCCACTTTATTTGTGTAATAAACAGTCTAGCTGTTGATATTTTGGCCTTGTTTGTGCCTCTAATTTCAAAAGAACTGAGTCTCTTTCCCTCTCCAGATCAGACACACCTCCCTCCATGTGCACCCTGAGCAGGCTGGTTCCCTGCTGCTAGGATGCTGCAGGGCCCAGAAGGACTTAAGTTCTTGGAGAAGAGGGGCAACACAGCTACCCTGACCCATCAAGCAGCCTGCCTGATGGCTTATGCACTGAGACTGCCACATTGCAACCAGGGCAAGGATGATCTCTTCAGAGAGAGAAGTATTCTGCCTAACTTGTACCATGGGAAAAAAAAAAAAAGAGAAGTTACTTTTTAGCTGCCTTTTAGCTACCCTCTGCCTTCCAGACAGCTCCCACGACCTCAAGAGGCTCCCATCTCACGAGCTGCTTTCCCAAGCTCTTTCAAACCCTGATGTTCAAACCTGGGCTGACTGGACCATCAATGCAACGAGTGAGCCAGGGCTCTGCCCAGTCCCTGGCAAGTCCTCAGGTGCTGTCTTTGGGTGGAGGATCATCTCCTGTCTCCTCCTGGAGGCCAGCAGGAGCACCTGGGGTGAAGACAGCACGTGTGCCTGCCGGGGAGGATGTACAGGGAATGTTGAAGAGCTCAGAGCATGTCCCTCCCCATGCGACAGCTAAACGAGCTGAGACAATTAAATGTGCCATTTGATGGCTGCCTGGCAGAGCCACAGTCCCTCTCCCTCTCCCTCTCCCTCTCTCTCTCTCTCTCTTTTAATAAAAGGCCTCTTTCCCGAAGTCGCTCAGGCTGCGGTGAGGACTGCAGCTTGTGAAGTGCAAGAGCCCTTCACATTTAATTAAACAGCCTCTCCAAGCCTGCCTCGTGTCAGCAGAGCTTGCTGTGCTGCCAGAGATGCCCTGGCACCTTGCTGACACTGCAGCTCTCACTGGGTGAAACACTGCAACCCAGGCTGCTTGAACACCCCCACCCTCTTCCATCTCACACCCAGCACGGGCAGAGCCAACCCCAGCTTGCCTGGGCTGCATGATGCCACTCCGAATGAGACTGCCATGCCCTCAGATGTCAGTGCCCAGAGAGTACTTGGGCCTTGTAGAGCTACCATCCCCTTCAATGTGAGCCCTGCTCTTCAGAGGAGTTGAGACCAAGCAGCTCATTATATTCATACTACAGAAATAAGGTTCCTCTGGAGGTCTCCAGGGAATGAGGCAGCCAGGGATAGGACCCCCGTGGGTCCATCTCCATGGTGGACCATACAACTCCTCCACATTTCTGACCTGCAGCTACAGAGGCCACCTGGTAGCCTGGATGCCTGTTGTGGCCTCCCCAAGCCCTGCACTTCCGCCTGTCCCCATCAGCTCTGGTCCTCATCAGCCTGAGAAGGGGAAATGCCCTCCTCTTGCCCAGGGCAGATAAGAGAGATGGATAAGGATGAGGGCAGAGGGGAGGCCAGCCCTTGGGTAGCTTGGCTGGCTGTTTTGGAGAGCACTTGCTTTGCCTGAGACCTGCAGCTTAACCCTTCCTCGCCCAAGGCCAGGGCAGGCTGGTGATATGAGAGAGATGAAGTTTGGGATGATTCCTGAGGATCCCATCCTGATGTGCTCAGTGTCTTTGACAGTCTCCCCATGCTTAAAGTTAACTCTCTTGAGCTGGATTCAGCAGCATTCATTTCTGGCTCCTACAACCTTGGGCCAGCCAGCCAGCACCCTCCCTCCCAAAATCCTTGTGGAGGTGAACTGCCACTCCTGTGCTGCAGCTGCAGCAGCCCAGCAGCTGATGGTTTGTTATCTACAGATACAGGGTCTTTAATCCACTGGCTGTAGCTGTACTTGCAGGACACACCAGACCACAACTCCCAAGACTCACTTGGTCCCACTGACCCCAGCCAAGATGCAGGTTCTTTTCCTTCCCCCCCCCCCCCCCCCTTCCTGAGCTATCTTAACACAGAAGGACTGGCTCCAGCAGATGTCCTGGAGAGACACCTCAGCCCTTCATCACATACAGCAGCACAGGGCTGCAAAGCAGGAAAGGTGGATGAGAACAGGATGCAAGCCACCCACTGCTTCTACCCCTCCTCTTAGCCATAGCTCAGAGAGGGGTGTTGTTAAAGGGAAGGGCTCAGGCTGTGCTTTGACTGTGGACAATCAGTCAGGTAAAGCTTTTGGACTTCTCATTAGTGACCTGAAGTTACTGTCCTGTGCTCCTGTCCTGTGTTCCCAAACTGTCTGAGCCCAGAGAGTAGGGGAGGCTGCTGATGGGTCTGAGCACTCCCCAGCCCACTAACACTCAGGGGCTGCTCTGCAGAGAGCCCATCACTCACACTTTCAAGCCTGCCAAGCCAAAGGCACAGTAATTGCAAGCCAGATACCCCTCCACTTCCGAAACAATGTGCTCCAGCAGGGACCAGGCACAGGGGTTCCATTTCCGCCTGCCTCTGCCTGTTACGGAGCAGAGAAGTGACAGAGAGCAGCCCCGGAGCAGAAAGGGCTGCGAGGAGAGACAGCAACCAGTGCTCTGATAAGGCAGGTCCCTGCTGAACACCTCCTTGCCTCCCAGACAACCCATCCCAGGCACTCTCTGCAGGATACCTGTGCTCTCTGCAGGTTGTGTCCCATCATGTGTTATTTACCTGTTCCAGCTCATCCCACTCTCCCCATGGGGTCATACCCCAGCCTCATGCAGAGGAGGAAGCTCAGCCCAGGGATAGCAGTGCTGAACATGGGGAGCAGACCTAGGACATCAGATGAGCAGAGTGGAGACAAAGCCAGAACTATCTCCATAGCACACCCATGTACCACCAAGGGCAAGTCTTTCCCCCAGCTGACCATGGGTGAAAGTCAAAAAGCTGCCCCTTTTTCAAGGAGATTTCACTCCATGTGGAGAGCTGTGGGGGATCTCCATCTCTCCTTGGGCTGGTGCCTTTCCTGATGGCCCTGCCTAGGTATCAGTGCCTTAAGAGGTGAGGCAAGACACCAAGCCCATTCACAGGATCCAGGTTCAACATCCCACTCACAGCATCAGTAGTGGCCGCACAAAGAGTCACATCAGCAGCCCTTGGGCTTTTAAAGCCAGAGGTAGTGGAGCTTTCAGCAAACACAGATGAGGGGGAAAAATAAATATCAAGTTAAAGTCTTTTATAGGCTCCACCAGGCACCAGTGCTGGCAGAAGCTAAAGGGTGTTACCCAGCATCAATTCCAGCATGAATCCTCTGCTGTCAGCACCAAATAAAGAGCTTCCCCACATACAACTGCCAGCACTTCAGCCAAGCTGGAGAACAGAGGCTGCCTGTGTGGCTTTATCTGTCTGGAAAGCCCTCCTTAAGATAGGAGGCTGCTCGCTCTGCTGGAAGGAGCAACAGGTGTCCTGGAGCTCCTGGCTCAGCCCCTGCGTATTATCTGGCTTAACTGGGACAGAGCCTTTCCACCTCCCATAGACTTGGTAGGGGAGGGACTCAGTTACTCAGAGCACAAGCAAAACTTGCATCCAGGGAAGTGCCTCTCTTTGAAGCCACTTCCCCAAGCCAGTGCACACAACAGTTACACAAATCCCATCTCCATGGGAAACCAGCTCCATTTCTCACCCCTCTTCCAGCCGCTGTGCTGGTCTCTGCAAGAGTGAATAGTGGGGTTTGCCAGAACCTTTTCCAAACAGAAAGGGTGCTGCCAGAATGTAAGACCAAGGAGGTGAGGCAAAAAAGCCACATCCCTGGGGGAAGTGTCAATATTCAAGTGTCCAAGGACAGACGACAGCAGGGACAGAGAGAAAGCAGTGCCTGGCTCCTGCTACATGGATGCTGCTACCTCTTTCAGCCCTTATCTGCAGTACCTCCAGAGGTAGCTGGACAAGCTACTTCACACCCAGCTCAGCTGAGCAACCTCCCCAGACACCACCTTCTTTTCACCAGCCCTTGAGCAAATCTATGGCTTGAAGGGACAGCCATGCAGCCCAGTGGGCTGCAGCACCAGCCACCAATTTGTGTCCCCCATGTTTTGCAGCACTTCACCTTTCACAGCCACGCTGTCCCCAGGAGACTCAGTTGCCCTCTCCACCTGCTTTTAAAGGCAGCCCCAGAAGCAGCTAGGGTAGAGGAGGGCAAGGTTGCCCAGGTGGAACTGAGTTGGGAAGGAATATGGGTGATAAAGCTTTGGGGGACAGGGACTAAAAGGAAGGCTTTAGCCTGCCCTTGCAAGCTTGATGTGATGCCAGGGCAGAGATCTGTCAGATTTGCCCTGGGTGGCTGGGCAGTTGCAGGGATGGAAGCAGGCAGGCAGTGATTCACACTTACCCCTGTCCATGTAATAATCCCCATTTCTCCACGGTCTAGCCTACAACTCCATGCCCTGGCTGGGTCCCAGCTTGGGAGGGATGTGGCAAAGCAAACCTGGCTCTGCATGCCCCTGCAGCCAGCTCAGCCAGCCTTCCCCTGCAGCTAGCACCCTGCCGCTTGCTGTGACTGATAAAGGGAACCTGGTGCTTTTATTAATCTCTTTGCTTCCTGTTTTAAGCTTAATAATAAATTGCATGTCACATTATGGCTCTGTTTATTAAAACCCATTGGCGTGGGTTCTGCTTTGCAGCAGCATTTGAATTATTGAAAACAACACCCCATGGAGACCTATTTGCTACAAATGCAGGAGGATTTATTTCCATTTTGTTTATCAGATGGTGTAAGTGCTGGGTGGAGGAAGGGAAGCAGTCTTGCTCTTTTCATTTTCTCCCTGAGCCAGCACAGCACGGTGAAGAGGTGCCATGCAGAGGGCACAAGGGAAAATGCCACCCCTTCAAAGGATTGGGACAGGCTGGGGACAGAAGTCCCAGGTGTAGCTGGCCCCTCTGTCCTGCACATCTCCCTGGCTCTGGCTGATTTTCCACTCCTGGTGCTCCGTGCCTCAGTTTACCCATTAGCAGAATAAAGTCACAGCACTGAAAGTTTCCATCCAGATACAACCAACATTCAGGTCAGGCAGGCCAAGACCCTTGCCTGAAGCCTTTGATCTCCCATGGGAGATACCCATGGCATAAAGGGACCAACAGAATGGCCATGAAAGTTTTGACCCTTTTGCAGTCCTAGTTTAAAGTACAGGCCCAGGGACAGTGGTTGAACATCTCCAAGCTCTGTCCCAACCTAGCTGTGTGTGCCGTACACATCCAAAGGCAGTGCTGAGAGCATGCTCTGGCTCCTGTGATCATCCCTAGGGACAGTTCAACACCCATGTCTCCTGGGGTGGTGTCGCCCCTCTTAGCAAGGCAGAGCTGCTGCCAGGGGCAGGGGGAGACCCTGGAGCAGGCAGGGCCGGGTTTGAGAGCCGGGGTGCTCCAGGGGTGCCCAAATCCCCGAGCTCTGGTGGTGTTGCCCGGCACGGTGACAGCGCTCCGCACGGCCTGCGGCTTGGCCAGGAGGTGGCGCTGTTTAGCGGCTAATCAGGCTGGTGGCCCAAATCCGGACTCGCTCGGAGGCACAGTTGTGCCTCTTGCCCGGCGGCACAGTTGTGCCTCTTGCCCGGCGGCACAGTTGTGCCTCTTGCCCGGCTTGGGGATGGATCTCGGCGCTCCCGAGGGCAGAGAAGAACAGGAACAACTGCTTTCGCTACTGGATCGTATTTACCTTGCCGAGGTCCACCAGCAGCCTGCAGCGGGGGCCAGATGTGACAGAACCGAAAGTTTGGGGCAGAAAACAGCTGCTTTGGAGCCTGGGGGACTCTTTTACCTGAATTTCCCTCCCGACACCCAGAGCAGCAAGTACGCAACGAGGTGCCTGAAACACGGGGCCAGTGCCAGCCCCGTGCATGTTCCCCTATGGACTGGGGTCTGGTGGAGTTTTAACTGGACAGTCTGGGCTCATCAGCATATGTCTTCAGCGTCATTTGGTTGCCAAGAGGACAAGCCCCCTTTACTTTGTCCCCTACTGTGCAGTGGCCTCTGGTGCCCAAGGAGGCAGGGAGGTGCCAGAGCCGGTTTGTGCCCAGGGCTAGTGGACACCTTAGTGCTTCCCTGTCCAGCTGACCCCATCCCTGACCTCTGAACTGAGCTGCTGCCCTGAGTGTGGGCAGCTGACCCAGCAGGGGCCACTCAGCCCCCTTCAGTCCCACCACACTGGGAAAGCAACCACCCCAAAACATGGCCTGCAAAGGGATTTAGTGCTTCATGCTACTGGGGCACACTGTCCCCACACTGACACTAGGTTTGGCCAAGTCCTCAGGAGTCTCCAGGTGTCTGGAGCTGAGGAGAGTGTCTGCAGTGCCTGGAGGACCCCCTCCTTTAGGCAGGGGCTATGAGAAGCCTCTGAGCAGCCAGTGGCAGAGCTGACCAAACATTTTTAGAGCCAACAAATAACCTCAATTAAGTTCTGTGGCAGTGACCGATTCCAACTGCACAGGGATATTGGCTGCTTTAATTTTTAAGTGGCTGGAAATGTCAAGACAAGGAGCTGGGGTGGGGGAACACCAGCCCCCTCCATGCCCCTGGGGCCAGCCTCCTGCCCCTGATCTTGGGGGAGAACAGAGCCTAAATACTGGCTGAGCAGCCAGCCTTCAACTCTGACAGCCCTCTCCTGCGCTGGGATCTGAGGAGGCAGAGACAGTCCACAGTTTTCTTTCACCTAAGCTCCCTCTTCTCTCAGCCACCAGGTCTCTGCTGCCCTCCCTACAGGGCAGGAGTAAGAGCTGCCAGCATCCCCTGCCAGGTACCCATGGAGTGCCACAGGGATCAGGTTACAGAGCTGAAGAGGTGCAAAAACTGAGACCAAAACGTAGATGCCCACCTGTGCCTAGGCAGGGCACTGCCCTGCAGAGCACACGGAGAGCCAGGGACAGGTATGTGACCATCTGACCACCTCCAGCCAGGCCAGCCCAACGAAGCACCCACACCCATCACGACCTGGATTTGTGCCAACATGGGCAAGGCAGGCAGGGGGAGCCTGGCCCTGGGGAGGGTTGGCATGGCAGCCCTGGCTGGGGTCCAGCCTCAGGCACCGGCAGGGAGCCCAGTGAGCAGCTCGCACCTGTTGAAGCTCCAGGATGCTCTCAGGTTTCCCCACAACAGCCTCAGCCTGAGCATGGCCCAGTTCCACCAGCTGATTTGTGTGTAAGACAAGGAGGGGATCAGGAAGGATGAAAACACCCTGGCTTTTCCAAAAGCAGGTTTTGCACCAGAAAAAAAGAAAAGAAAAGAAAAGAAAAAAACCAAGAAGCAGCAAAAGCCAAAGGCAGGTTTCTGTTCCTGGTCCCTCCTCAATACCCTCTGACTTTGATGTAGCTGCCCCAGGAGGATGCTATTACATCCTTAGCTGGAAGGAGATACTGAGACATACACAGGCTTTGCATTTCCCCAGCCAAGGAGTTTGCTGCCAGAGATGACAGGCAGCCCAGCAGGCAGGCAAGAAGGCAGGGCAGCAGCACTGCCAGCTGTGCCCTGTCAGGCTGCGGTGCAGGGGCCAGGGCTGGCTCGGTCTCACCGTCTGCACGAATTTTGCTCTGCTGCCAACTCCAGACAAATCCCTTTTCTTTGCTTGTTCAGGTTTCAGTGCTGTAATTGCATCATCTGGGCCAGCTCTGGAGAGAAAGGGGAAGAAGAGAAAAAACAAGGGCAGGAGAGCAGCGTGGCATCCAAGCCACCAGCCTCGTTGCATTCTGCCAAGTCCTTCCTCTCAGGATCTGGCTTCCCGGCACAACTCCAGGACTCCCTGGAGCTAGGACCAAGTAACCAAAAGTGGTTTGGTCCATGGGGAGGATTTTTATCCCATAAATCTTGTAAACACTGCTACTCTGTAGGAATCAAAATTCCCCCTCAGGTGTGAACTCAGCCCCACAATACCCATGTGAATGGGTCCTGCCATCCCTTTCCTGATACAGAGTAGCACAGCACCGCTCTGGGTTTCCTTCCCATGCTCCCCCAAAAGTGACAGTTTGCTCTAAGTCTGCTCTGGAAAGCAAGTGTTGGGTATTTCAAAGAAATGGAACATTTCCAGTGGAAATGTCCTTCCCCAACTGGACACAGAGCTGTTCCGAGCTGTTCTGCCCCCTCCATGCTGGCAGGGCTGTGGTCACTTGGGTGGAGATCGTGGTGTCAAAGAGACATGAGACCATGAAGATGGGCAGAAGTGGGATGGGATCCAGATTGATACTGCACAATGACCCAGCTTGATGCATCCCTGGGGATGATCTGCTGGAGATCTCCATCCCCATACAGGGTGAGAGGGGGAGGACCCATGCCAGGACCAGCTGCGAGCTTTGGGATGGACCAGAGGGCTCCTCAATGCAAACAATGGACAAGGCAGCATCCATGGTGTTCTCACCCTTCTTCACTCCTAGAATAATTCTTAGGGATGCAGGACAATTGACTGGTCTGTGTTTATTTTAACTAAGATTAACTGAAATGGCAAAGTAAAGAGCTGTGTGGAAGGGAAAGCACAAAGTCAGTTTAAAAAAGGCCAAAATGTTTCTGCCCACGTGGGCAGCTGGGCCAGAGAGAAGAGCACTAAAACCCACAAGGGTCTGGTTTCTTCAAATCACTACTTTTGTGGTGAAAGACAAAATGAAAGAGAGGGATGTTTTGGCAGCTGGTTCCCTAGGGCCTGTGAAGAAAGCTGGCTGTCCCTGTGCTTGGGGGGATGTAGATTGGCCCCAAAAGAGATGCACCAGGTGTCACAGCCAGGAGCCAGCCCTACTCTGCCTTCCCCATAATGCTTAGCACAGGGCAGTGATGAACCTGCCCTGGCCTCCCACTCCCAGGGGGGCTGCCTCCACTTCCAGCACCAAGTCCTTGTCAGACACAGCATGGCTGTTCCCACCTGCCACCACATTTCCACCCTGCTCCAGGCAGAGCTGCCCCCAGTCCCAAACCTGGGCCACGAACCAGCCAGTGTCCCCTTCCCAAGCACCCCATCAACAGGACATGTTACTCTGTCCCCCACCCCCCAAAAAAGAGGCTGCTGTTTCAGGACTGTTCAGAGAAGTTTTGGGCTGAGGGGTGCTTGCTCCAGAAATGTCCCTGACTCTCAGGAAAAGACAGCATGGGCAAGGTGATCTCTGCAGCTGGACATCCCATCTCTGGGCTCAGTAATAGTCCTCCTCACTCTCCCCGTAGTCCTCAGGTGTCGTCCGGGGCTTCGGTAGGGAAAAGTCTGTCAGGTTAAGCTGATCTGAAATGGCAGCATGAGGACAATGTGACACTGCTCCTGACAGTGCTTGTCCCCTTCCCCACCAGGACCAAAGCCAAACCACGCACAGCAGCTTGCTGGGGCATCCCCAGAACAGCCCTATGCTCCAGCAGCTCCCACCATGCCAGTGCACCCTACCCAAACATTTCTTCCTTTGTCCTCATGAAATCATGGAGACAAGGAGTGGTGCTGTGGTGGGTTGAATCCTGCCCCCTTCCCCCCTCCTCCCCCCAACCATTTTAAAGGCATAGCCTAAAACTACCACAGGTGCTCACCTGGTGTGAAGACAGTGAGGCTGGCTAAGGCCATCACCTCCCCAACCCTGTTCCTGGCGAAGCAGCGGTAGGTGCCTTCATCCGTCACTCGCACACCCTGGATCTGGAGCCAGCCTGTCACTTCATATTTCTGGGGGCCACCTCTGAACTGCAAGGGTGGGGGAGGGAAGCATGTTTCAGTTAGTGCTGGAGCCAGAAAAACGCCACGTGGAGCTGGGATGGGTGGGAAGAGCCTAGGGAAACTCTTTTCCACCAACTAAGTACCACTCTGAAAGAGGCATAGACCCCCTGGATGCAGGTTTCCCCTTTTCCCACTACCAAAGGGAGGTGAGTGGAATGGGCAGGTGGCCATCCATACCCAGGATGGCTCAGAGGAGCCCCAAGTCCTGTGTTTGAGCAGGCAGTGAGGTCCCAGGATTGCTCTGGCATCAGCCACTCTATTTTCTGTTTGTCCCAAGCAAGAAATAGCCTTTTCCTGACCCAGCTGGGCTGCAGCTGTGTTTGCAGGCTGCTATTACAGTGCTGTGGCTGGGAGGGGAGAACAGCTGCATCTCCTGCAGTCAAGCAGAGTATCCCTGCTTGGGGTTGAGGCTCCCTGGCCAGACCATTCGACAGGCTATGGGGTGGAGTGAAGGGCAGGAAAATGGAACTGGACTGACACATCAGCTTACAACACTGCTGGGTCCCACCTGCTCCCTGATGTCCTCCCATTCATTACACCAGTTTCCTCCCTGCCACTGCCTGGCTGCAGTGCAGGGCTCCTGTGCCTCTGCCCACACCCTTTAATAGATGGTTATGCTCAGCTGAGGACTATATTTGGGGCTGACCACAGGCGGGATGCTGACCCTTGGGCCTGCAGCTCTGGAAGGGGAGCTCTGCTCACAGTAAGAGGCAGAAAAGGGCAAGAGACTCCCTGAGTCTGCTGGTGGGACCAGAGGATGACCCAGATTGGAAGGTACTTTGGGAGGTTCTCTGCTCCAGCCTTGTCTGTGGGGCTGCAAGTGAAGCCATCATGCAGAGCAAACTAAAGGCAGGGACATGAGAAACTCCCTGCTGCAGGTCTCTGCAGGTCCTAAAAAATATTCATAAGTGCAAAAACTGATAAAGTTGCAGAAGAGAACTATGCCAATGGCTCCTACCACTGAGACACCAGCCCTGCATCAGCCAGTCCTCATGGGGTGCAGGCTCCAGTCTCCATTTCTAATCCCCTGGCAGCCAAGCTTGGCCAATCCCAGAGGATGATCACCATCAGGCCTGGCTGCTCAAGAGGTCTAGGAAGGGCTGGGTCACCTCAGAGCCATGTCCAATGCTGTTCACCTGGACAGAGATGTGGGGGTCATCTCCTGGCAGCAGCATCTCCATGCCATCCTTCCTCCATTCGATGGATGCCATGGGGTACGCGAAGACCTCGCAGCCAAAGATGACATCCTGCCCGGTGATGTTCCACGTGTCATAGGGAGGAGAGGTGATCTGAGGCTCTGGGCAGAGACAACAGGAGATCAGGTTGGGTTTAGAAGGTGTCCCATCCTTGGCAGGTCCCACAGGCCCTCCTGGGCTCATCCCCTCCATGGTGGCTGCATTTTGCTCATGTAGAGATACTGGGACCCTTCTCATGCCCCTTTCCTCTCCCACCCATGGCAGACCCTCACTTTGCTCCAGGACACAGTCTCTCCTCACATCTGAGTCTGGGAACTCCCTCCCCAGCCACCATGGCCCATGGGGGTTTGCCATCCATCCTGGTCTCACTTTTCCTGCCTGCACAGTGATGCTCAGGGGCACACAGCAGAAATGATTCAATAAGAGCAATGCTACAAAGCAAAGCTCTCCTGTGCAATCAGAACTTGCTCCTGCTGTGGGAGAAATGCTGAGGAGCACTCATCCAGCCTGGGACTAGTGGAAGGTGGGTGATCTTCCAGCTGAAATAGGCCTCTGCTCTGGCACAGCCTGGTGCCAGACATTAGGGGATCCAGCAGGTCCCTAGCTGCTGTATGGAGCCAGTATCTCCAGGTCCTGCTCCTCTTCCCTGGAAGGAAGGAGTGAGGACTACCTATCCATACCTGCTCCAGGATCTGACCTATAGTATGAGCCAAAGGTGAAAAGAAAGCCTTTACCTCCAAACATACCTGAGAGAAAAACTCACAGACTTGATTATCAAATAAATTCAACCTCGATGCCCCTTGGGACGTGGTGACAGCACTGGGTGACCTGTGCTGGACTGGGCAGGCTGTAGAATGGCCTCCCCACCACTGCCTACCCCCTGAGCTGAGTTTTAAACAGGAGAAGGAAATGGGGCAGCCAAATCAAACCAACCGAGGTTTCCATTTGCAGAAGGCAGCCACATTTCTCAGCAGCCAGCACAAACCCAGCGCTGCTGCCAAGAATTTGCTAACAATTCCCTGGAACTTCCCCATCTGCTGGATTTGCTGCTGTCCATAAGCCTCACTCCCACTTGGCAAAGCTGCTCTCCAGGAGCTGGATGCACATGGGCTGCCTTGGAGCAGCAGAGTGGAGAGACACCATGCAGAGCAGCCCCCTACACAAACATGTCCCTGTGGACACTGTGGTGACAGGTGAAATAGTCAAGCCAGGCCCATTTGCTTGTCCCCCCCCAAGAGATAGGACCCTCCTTCCTGCTGCCTGCGCAGCTACTCCTGGGCCACTACCTGACTCGCAGGGACCCTCGTGGGCCACAGTTAGGTTGGCATCAGGGTGGGCATGGGCAGCTTCCAGGAATCTGCAGATCTGGGCATAGGTTTTGCCATCGGAGCCACAGAGTGCCAGATGGGAGAGGCAGGCGCACTGGGGCTCAGGCACCTCTCCATGCTGCAGGTCCCCAGCATCCAGACGGCACTCCAGGTGCTCCCCACATTTGCCATAGAAGTGGTTGGTGTTGTCCAGGTCACAGATCTGTCCCTCCAGGTTGGCACACTCCCAGCAGCAGTCGCAGGCATCCCGTACCATGCCAGCCAGGCACCCCCGTGGCACTGGGCACTCCTCTGGCTGGCACTCAGCACAGCCCTCCCCTTCCTCCAGCAGCCGCTGCCAGCCCCGCTGGAGGTAGTCAGAGGTGCTGGGAAAAGCTTGGCTCATCTGGAGTGAAGCCCAGTGCAAAGAGAGCAAGGAAAGCACGAGGCAAGAGGAGCTCAGGTTCTTGGCTTCAGACATCCTTGTGGCAGCTCTGTTGAGGTTCCACCATCACTTGGACCGAGATCTCCAGCACTTCTCTGGCCTCCCTGGCTAAACTCAAGGAGCCATCCTGGCCTGCAAGAAGAAAGGTTGTGTGTTAACTGTGCAGGGAGCATCTCTCACCCCTCTAGCACCTCCTGGCTTGCCCTAAGTGGCAGCACTGCATGATGTGCAGGGAAGGATCCATCCCAGCCTCTCTCACCACCAGCCACACAGGCATGTTCTTCCCACCCTGGGGCTCCCCAGCTGCTCCTGCCCTGAGATGCTGAGATCCTCTGGTGGGACTTGGCTGCTGACCCCAGACCCACCAGGTTTCATTATTCTTTCCTGGCATCCCTTCAGGCTCCAACCCTACTATAGCCTGGGGAGCCACAGGGTTGGCATGGTGCTCTATGTGGTGATGGCTCAGCTGGTTTGGACCCTGCTCATCTCACAAAACTGCCCTCAAGCCAGACACCCCTTTCCTTTCCCCATCACTTTGCAAGAGTCACAAGCCCTTTTTTCCTCCCTCAATATCCAGACAAACGCAGTGGAGCAGATGATCCTGCAGACAAGAGGCCCTTTCCACACTGGAGGCAGCCAACTGAGAGAAGTCGAATCTAGGATGCTGCCAGTCGTGCTTGGCTTTTGTCTTCCTCTGCTCTATGTTCCATAACCCCTCCTTTTAGGCACTATTCGCCTGTGCAGAGGAAGAAACACCCCCTCACATCCCCCCAAAGAAAGCTTTGTGACCCCCTCAGTTGTCACACAATCAGGTAAGGCTGAGCATGGAGGAACTCAGCACAAAAGTGGGCAGTTGGAGGGCTGGCAGCCCTGTATTGACACAGTGAGGTCCCTGTCCCAAATGCCAAACCTTCATTAATCCCTAAATCCAGGTAAGCAGAGAGGCTATTCTGCTTCAGGCTTCCCATCTCTGCTAGGGAGACATGTGGGGCTTGAAGGGGTGATAATGAACTGAAGCACTTTTTGAACACCTTCGGGCCCCCAGATATACCCTGTCTGTTTTAGCCTGAGATGGAGTGAAATTACAATCCCCTACCTCAGGGCCACCCAGCAGGAGTGGGACTGGGGAGGGGAAGCCAGGCAGCCGGGTTGCCTCCCTCCCCTGCTGCTGGAAACAGCCCCGAGGTGCAGGCTACGCGCCCCCAGCTGCACCCCGCAGCCTAGAGATGCAGTGATGGGGATAGCTAGGACGGTGCTTACACACAAACGCACCCCTGGATGACAAACTGCGAAGCTTTCACCCGTTTACCAGAGACCACGGAGCCCCACCGGGGTCGAAAGGGCCAGGATGTCCCGGTGCCGGAGCCCATCTCAGCCCTCTCTAGCTCCCCCAAGGCGCTCCAGCCCGGATGGGTATGGGGGGCAGGGTTGGGGGCTGTTCCTTCAAAGTTCGTTTCTGGCTCCCCAAGCCCGGGAAGCAGGCGCTGGCGGTCCTGGCTGAGTCCTCGGAAGGGTCTCCCGGGTGTCACGCCTCCGCAAGCCGTCACTTACCAGAGGCGACGGTGCCGGGGAGCGGTGGTTTCGGGGTCCGCGAGTGTGCGGGCGGGTCCGCGGTGGCCGTGGCGGCTGCTGGCCCCCGGCTGCTCCAGCACCCGCCGTGATGTCAGCGAAACGTGAGTCCCCCCGCCCCTCCCGGCCCTTGGCCCTTCCCTGGAACGGGACCCGCACCCCTTCCCTGCCGGGGTACCTTCATCCACTGCACCCCGGCTCCGGGGCTCTGCTGCTCGGGACCCCGTCCCCGGCACCTCCCCGTTGCCCCTGGCACTGTAGTTACCCCACGTCGTGTGTCGGGACCTGGACTGATGCTCAGATGCATCCGTGGGGCAGGAGGGGTCCGGGATGCGAGGCAGAAGTCAGAGCTGGGCATGGCTGGGGAAGGGAGCAAAAGCACTTCACAACCTACTACCTGGGTGGGAAGCACAGGCTGAAACACTAAGCTGATGTAATTAAACGGGGGATCATTCCTGAGGGATGCCTGTGCTTATCCCATCCCCTGAGCCAGGTAGAAAGGGGACACTGGGGTGCAAATAATGGTACTATGATGACCGGAGCTAAGCCTTTGGGAGCGGTGGTGATGCTGCTCCATGTCATGGCAGTGCAAAACCCATGAGCATGGGGCTGAGCCTTCAGAATCCCTGAGCACGCTGCCTCTCTGCTCCCTGCCTCAGTTTCCCTGACTCCAAGGAGCACAGCACCTTGCTGTACAAACATGTCATGCATGTGCATCTTGCTCCTGCCACTGTGCCAGGGGATCCCACAGCCTGCCTCCATCCTGTAGGCAAGGAATTTGTGGGTTTTGTTTCCCCAGCAAAGCTCAGAACCTCTCAGAGGATCTGGTTTCCTCCACTGCACTGCAAAAATCCAGTTTTGCTTTCCAACACCCTCCTGTAAATTTGTTCTGGGCTCCAGCACTTTCTCTCGTTCATGCTGTGAATCCAGCCATAGCTAACCACAAAAAATACACCAGGCTTCAGCCTCTCTAAATCTGCTTTTGCCAGCCAAAGCCCTGCTCTAGACCCCTGCTGTGGAGGGGTGTTTCCTGCTGGCTCTGCCTTCAGTCTCACATCCCTCTCCCCTTCTGTGGCCCCCAGCCCCTTGGCTCAGGGCTGCCTCCCTCCCTAGCTCTCCTCACTCAGCCCATCGAGCATGGTCCCAGCATGCCACAGGCTTTCAGGCCCCACATTCGTGAGTCTCTGAGTAGCAGAGAATGCAGCTGCCTTAGGAGCAGGGGAAAAGTCAGGAGAGGCTGAGATTGTCCTACATGCAATCCCAGAGCAAGTTCAGAGCTCAAGCAGAGAGGGGACAGGCCAGGCACTGAGCCTCCCAGGCTATCCCTGCCATGTCCTGCCTCCTTGCCTTGGGATGAAGCATTGCCTGTGTGCTTGGGCATCCCTGAGCCAAGCACCTGTCCCTGCCCCACATGGAAGGTAAAGCAGTGGGGTGAGCCTGGCCCCAGATACCAACTTCAGCCCACACAGCTCCTGGCTGGCACAGAAATTAGAACCAACACTTAAATCTCAGGTACCACTGAAAAGCAGGCCCCATGATGGTACCTGGCGATTGCCCTTGGCAGGGAGGCAAGGAGGAGCAGGCCTCGATGCTGCTGTCCTTCTCTGTACACAAGGACCCCAACCCTGATTCCTCCTGTGTGCCATGATGCAGGTGTCTGGTGTGTCCCTGTCCATGGGGTTACCATGGCCTCCAGGCAGCTGGATTAAGCATTACTGCAGCATCTATGTCTGATGATGTGGGCAGAGGCCAGACCTCTGGCTGAAAATCCCCTGGTCAGAGGTGAAATCCAAGCCCAGTTCTGATCTTGGAATGATCCAGCTGAGGATACAACACAAGCTGGTGCTTGGAAGCCATGAGCAACTTAGCTCAGCACAGCTCAGCTCAGATCAACAGGATGGAGCTCAAATCTGGCAGGTAATTAAACCTCCTGCTTAATGAGACTATTGAATGTGCTAATAAACCGTAGCAGCTATGAATGAGAGGTGGAAGATCTAACCTGTGCTTAACAAGGAAATAGGCTCAATCACACATTAATTCAATCAACACAGCCCCTGACTGCACCCAGGACTTGCAGCTCTGGCTGCTGGGAGCAGATCTGAAGGGAAAAGTGTTGCCTATTTATTTATTTCTCTTCAGGGTAATTTATTAGTACTGTAGCACCAGAGGAAGCTTAAGCAAAACCAAACAAAACAAACAAGGCCCCCTGTGCAATTAACCTTCTCAGTGGCTAGACTGTAATACAAGCTGGGGTAAATTACATTCTGGGCTCCCTGTCTGCACTGAGCAGTTATCCCTTCATTCTTCTCACTTGCCCTGAGCCCAGTGAAGCTCCTGAAACTGGACTTTGAAGGTGCAGTGAGCTTCAAGCACCAAAGCCCTCTCCTTCCTTCCTTCATGGAAGGCTGTTCCCTGTCACCATGTGTCCCCCTGTAATAGTCCCTTTGAAGCCACGAGTTTGTGGATGCTCCCATTGGACTTACAGCCATGGCATGCTCCTAAAGCTCTGTCATCAAGATGTGCCCCTGATGGCAGAGCTGTCATGGCCAGTCTGGAGTGTCCCATTGCTCCTGGTCCCACTGACCCCTCCCAGACCCAGGCTGATCTCCCAGACCACCCCATAGAGATCTGTGGCTTACAGCAGACAAGGACAAGGGAAAAACCTAAGCTGGAAAAAAAGCCCTGGACCAGGTGACTCAATGCAGAAGTCACATCAAGGAGGTCTGGTGAGTGTTGGGGCTGGTGGGGACTGGAATGAGGGTTGTATCACAGCAGAAGCAAATGTCACCAGAACATGATGGGACTGGGGTGCTGCTGGCACACAGCCTAAGGCCATGACCATCTTGTTCTGATAATACACTAAATCTCCCTCTTTTCACCTCAAACTCACTACTGCTCCTCTGCATTTCCTGCTGTTTGGAGCACTCTGAGACAGCTGGGATCTGGCCAGCCTATCCCAATGCCATGTGGCTCTTGGGGGTTCCATCTGTATCCTGGGGATCCTGCAGAGACATGGGATGGGCATCAGCCAGTCCCTCTTCTCATTTGTGTGCCATGCAGAACCTGCACTGGGAAGCAGACAGGCTCAGGTTTCTCCAGGCTTTTCCAGAGCAAATTCCTCCCTAGAGCAACCGTCAGCAAATTCCTGGGACAACGGTTGGAGCTATGAGCAGGTTGGCTGAAGAGGCTCTTAGGCCAGCCCCAAGGAGCTGTGGCTAGGTGGCAAGGAATGCTCCAGTCCCCAGGCTACCACAGTGTCCCAGGTCGCTTCTTTTACAGCCCCTGCGGCTTGGAAGGGCTGGATAAAGTTTAACTACTTCCCTGCGTGAATCTCCCAGCTTTCACTGGGGGTTTTCTACTCACATAATTTGGGGCCAGGAACCAAATGGGTGGCAGAGGCTGCAGTCTCAGGGATGCCCTCCCTCTGCCCTCCCGGCCCCGTGGCTGACATGGCCATGCCAACTTTGACACCTCGAGGCTGGGATAGCAAACTTCCCACCACCCCGTGATATGCCAGTGTCCCCAGCCCCCCTACCTCTGACAACGCAGCAAACAGGAGCATCTCCTAAACGTCCCTATCCCCGCCGCCCATCCACAGTCCCTGCCTGCTCCCCCCCCCGCCCCGTTCCCTCCCCCACCCGCACCCTTCCCCCGCCGAGGGAGAGTGGCAGAGAGAGCGGGCAGCAGGGCGCAGGCGGCGGGCTCTCTGCTGCCACCTCCAGGGCACTGCTGGCCTCGTCACCGTCCCCCGGTGACACGGACCGTTGTACGGGAGACCTGCACATGCTGGAGCAACGCAAGACCGCATCAGTGCTGCACCCCCATTTCCCTGCGCCCCAAAACATGCTCCCCTTCATGAGCCCACCCTGGGGGGCCTCATCACAATGTAGTGCCCTGAGGGACTTAGGTACCTTTCTGGGCTCTGAGGACCCTCTCCTCAGCCTGGCTCAGGTTCACAGGGCTGCACAGCCTCCAGGCTGGGATGGATGCTCCAGGGATGGGTGCTGTGCCAACTCAGTGGCACTATGTCCTGTGCCCTCTGTCCCTGTTGCCACCCTCCCTTTCCCCAGCCTCCAGCAGCACCAGTGGAGCCGGGACATGACCAGGAAAGGTGACCCACCACCAGTGACCCAGCACCCCCTGTCACCAGGGACAGGTGCTGGGGACAGGGAGCCTGCCCGCCCCCCCTGCAAGAGGCTGCCCATTTCCAGGCGTCATTAAAGAGCAATTAGCTTGAAATTAAGCTGAGAACAAGTATTGATTAGCTCATTAAGGCTGGGGGAGCCGGCTGTGGTGGTAGGAATTGCTGCTGCTCACCCTCATTATGGGCAAGGTTAAAGCTTGTGGTCGGGCAGCTCATTAGAAATGCCAGGGACCAATCGATGTCCTCGGCCCAGCGCCGCCCAGCACCTCTGGGGACACCCAGCCACTGTTTTTCGGGAACTGGCCCGTGAACTCTGGGAATGAGCTGGCTCAGAAGGGATCAAACATTCTAGCTCCCCATTCTCCACTGCTGGGTCCTGGGCTCCCTTGCAGCAATGCAGCCTTTGGGTTTGTCACACACAACCCCTCCCCACCTCGGCTCGGGGGGCTGTATTTCTCTCCCTCCTCAACCAGGGGACTCATGGGGACAGGTCCCACTCAGCCCTGTGAAGTGACCAGGTTCATGGAACCACAGCAGTACTAGCAGCTTCAGGAGAGTGCAGCACCCCAAACCTACTCCCCACCAGAGATGAGTTTATCAGGTCTCAGCCCAGCAGTGCCAGTTTGTGTGCATAGGGGACAAACCAAAGGCAATCTCAGGGATGGAATGAAAGCAGATGGGGCCTTGGAGGAAGGTGAAAGACACTCAGTGGCTCTGTCTGGCCAAGTACTATCAGACCACTCTGCCCTGAACTCTAGCCCCACAGCTCTGACGGCTCTTGGGGTAAGCTCAGACCCTGTTCTGCCATCCAGCCAGACCCAGCCATGCTGAGCCCCTGTGTTTCCAGACCTCAGCTCCCTCCAGTGTCTTTCCTCTCCCCACCTTTGCCTGTCAGAAGCAACAGCACCTCAGGGCCAACAGCAGTTCCGGGCCAGCTCCCAGCCAGGGCACACACGAAGGGTGTTCCTGTGCAGGCTGCTGGTGTGGGGAGTGTCGGGGGGGGGGTGTAAGTGTCATCATTATTTTTGTTTTCTTTGCACTGCCCTGAAAATATATTGTATTCTCAGCTAATCCAGTTCAATTACACCACAATAAAACACATAATAAAAACGTAATTCATTTTGCCCCAGCGCTTCATCTCCCTGTGTCTTGGCAAGCTATTAAAAATTTGTCTTTATTTTTCTGGCAAGAGCCTTGTACCTTTTCATCTTTAATTTATGAGAGCAGAATAGCTACTGACAAGCCCTTATTGCACAGCAAGGGGCTGCATTATTTATGAGCCGCCAATGGCTGGCTCAGGGGAGTTATTTGCAATATACCAGGGGCCAGCAGAAGGAAAGGGACAGATCCCTCACATGCCTGTCCCAGTCCACAATCCCACTCTGGGTGGGTGCTGGGTGCAAGTGCCCTCCTGGCTGCTCTCGTGGGAGAAGTACCCTCTGATGGCCTTGTCAGCTCCTGCCCACCAGGGAAGCTATGGCACAGAGTGGCTCTGGGCTGCCCGGCGCTTATCATGCCAGTTTCTGCACCTGCCTATCTTTGGCTTTGAAGCAGCTCTCAGCCCTCTGTCCTGGCTCAGCACAGGAGATCTGCAGAATGTGGTTGCCTCCATCCCCGCTCTGCTTCTGTGGATGTCCGTCGCTCCTTCTGACTGGCCTGGCCTGTGGGTGGCACAGCCACTGCTTGTAGACTTGCTAGAAACCCATGACAGCACCAACGTGCTCTCTGATAGCTGTGTATAAAAATATCCTCACTGGAGAGGCAGGCCCAGGGCATCCTGTGAGCAGACTGTGCGAGGGGGTGGGAATGTTGGCAGAGCTGGGACGACACTCCGGACTCTCCAAACCAGTAGCATGCAGGACACAGGCTTAGCAGAGCCCTCTGTGTAGCGGTGCTGCACAAAGCTCCCAGTGCTAAAAAAAGCCCTCCTGACAGCTGGATGAGCTTAATCACAAGACAAGCCAGCTGGAGCCACTGCAAAGGCAGCAGGATGGGAAACAGGGAGCAGAGCCTGACTCTGGGGAGCACAGGGGCACCCCAGTAGCTGACTTGTCCACCCCATCCTCAGCCTGAGAGCAGTCCCTTCCCACCATATAAAACTGGCAAGCAAGACACTTCTCTTTACTTTTGATTTTGTATAAACAATCTGCCTTTATTTCTTGGTAAATGTAGGTACATTATATCAAAAATAGCTAGAGGAAACCACAGTGCACTTAAAGCTGGTTGAGAAGGATCACCTGAAAGCAAGCACTCCAGGAGGGGGTAGAGTGAATCCCTCAGGGGGAAGCCCAGCCCTGAACAGAGATGGCTTTAAAATGAGAACAAAAATGTGGACCCTGCTGGGATTAAAATGTGCCATTTGCTCTGGATGAAAGGAGCACAAGGCCAGACTAAATACCCACAGCGGCCCAGAGGAGAGCAGAGGGCGTGCTGAGGCTGCATGCCCGAGCTGGAAGAGCCACCCCTGCGTTTAAGCCGCTGTGTGCGCTTGAAATCACTCACCCACAGCTATTTTGGACATGGGGAGTTTTCCTCTCCAAAAGCTGCTCTGCCAATCCCAGGCACCAGCTGACGAACCACTGGGGAACAGGGGATGCCTGCAGATGTGTTCAACCTTCAAACACCATGATTGTCTGTTGCCTCCTAAAGCTGGGGAGCATCATTTTCTTCCCCACTCCATATCCTTGCTCACAAGGTCCCTGGTGCCACTGTCCAGGCTGCCCCATGCACTGCATACGACTATGGGCATGGGTAGGCTGAGCACGGGAGAAATGCACCAGGGTGCCAGTTGGGAGGTCCCCAGAACAGGGCTGAGCCTGGGTGTGGGGATGGGGTTCAGTGCAGTGCCTCATGGCTGTGGGTATCCTGGGAAGCAGGGCCAAGCACCTGGGACCTACAGACACATGACAGCCAAGGGAAAGCAGCAGCAGCAGCCCAAAGGGGCTCCAAGGGGCAAATCTCAGCGATGCGTTGGCTCAGCAGCTCCGTGGCACGCGTCTTGGCCGCCTCGGGTGCCCCTGCCCACCTGCTCAGAGCCCTTTGTTGAAGTAGATGGTCTCCAGCTGTGGCTCTTTCTCTCGGATCCGAGCTTGAACTTCAGGCTCCAGGCGGCTCACAGACATTGAGCTGCAAAGGGGACAAGGACACAGGGGATAGGGTAGGGAAAACTTGCTGGGAGCTGCAGGTTGCCAACTTTTCTCCACCACCATCACATGGAAACATTGTCCTCATTGTCCCCACCACTGTGTGTGCACAGGGATGAGTGTTTGCACACACAGTTTCAAGTCTCTGACCACTCGAAGGAGCAAAGTCAGAGTCCGTGGCCCTGCCATCTGCAGCCCATGGTCTCCCCCACGGGGCTGGATACACGGTGCTCACCCTTACCTTTTCTGCGGGAAGAGCGCACAGCACAGTGGGGTTGCAAACACCAAGCTGTGAGGGAAAGACAGAGAGGAAATGCTGGGATGCATAAATCACCGACATGTTTCCGCAGCCTGACCCCCAGAGGAAAGGAGTAAGGAGACGCCCTCTCTAAGCTCCAGACCATGCATTCATCTCCTGAATTGGGGCAGAGCCTGTCCCCATCAGTATGGGGGAACTGGGTGGCTGGCTTGGCTCCAGCATCCCCTCACGGAGCTCTGGGCCAGCTCTTGCCTCCTCTGCCAAGTAGATCTCCCCCAGCAGCACTACTCCCCATACTCATGCCTGGGCTGCTCCTGGGGCAGTGCTGCCCATCAGTGAAGGGCAACTTACCAGAGTCCCACCAGGCCAACCTGCAGAGGAGCATTCAGGTATGGGTACCGCTGGAAGGACAGGGAGAGGCTGCTGTCAGTGGGGTGAATGGGGAGGGAGGATTTCTGTTCCCTGATAGGGTGCCAACCCTGAGGGATGCCAGCACTGTGACAGGCTAGAAAGGTGTCCCCCTGCCCACCCTTCTATCCCAGGATCACCAGTACCTTCAGGAAAGGTCTCTTCTCCAGTGCATTCATGATGACCGGGGGAATGGCTGGAGAAGAGAAGCAGAAGATGAGCTCCCAGTGCTCACAGCCCCCTGCCAACCAAGGGACCCTCTCCCACGCAGCCAAGGACCAGCTGCAGCATCCAGACACAGGTGGGGGGGGGGACACTCACCCATGGCTGGGACTGCCATGCCAATGCGGGACACCACCACCTGGAAAATGGCCTTCTGGGCTGCGGCTGTGGACTCAGCCAGGCGATTACCATTCTCATCCGTGACCGGGATCCCCAGCTTGAGCTCCCTGCAAGCAGAGCAGGGGTGAGGGGGCCCCAGGGCACATGGGTGGGAGGATCATGGAACAGGGCAGAGACACAGCACAGGGGCACATCTCCAAGGGAGGCTGGTATCCTCCTGTATTTCCCATCCACTCCCTGCATAATAGGTTAGGTAGAGTCTCCACTGGACCCACATTCACACTTGAGAGTTCCTTAGCAATGCTGGATGGGGTTGGAGAGTTCACAGACAGCTTGGTAACTGCTTGGAATGCAGCTGGATGCTTATACTCTGAAGGCTACACCCTAGAGAGAGGGATGCCTGCAGGGCAAGGAAGGAAGTTCCCTCAAGCCCAGGGCACTGTGCTCTCCATGTCCCCCACCAGTGCCTGGTGCACCCTAATGTGATACCAAGTACCCCAGCCCAGGGGCTCACCTCTGCCTCATCAGTGGGATGTTGATGCAGTTGGCAGCAGCCACAGCTGCGAAAGGCACATACCGGCCGATGATGGCTGGCAAGTGCTGTGGGGGCAAGAAGAGAACACATGTCACAGTAAGTCTAGGCCAGAGCTGACTGTCCCCAGGCCTGTCACCATTCCTCAGCAAGACTCTGGTATGTCCAAGACCCAGCACAGAAAATCATTCCTTCTTCCCCTGTAACTCCCAGTTGGTGAAAGCTGCACAGACCAGAGGACCCAAGGGATCCTACACCCCCTCCCAGACCTAGACAGAAGCCAGGGGGTGAAAAAGCTTGGTGTGACCTAGCTAGGGATGAAAGGGGGCTAAAGGGCCATGCCATCTCCAGAGACATTGCTAGGGAGAGGGCCTGCCTTGTGCAAGTGCCCCAGGAATCCTCTTTCCTCCATTTTCTGCTTCACCCTTGGTGATGAGGTAAAGGTGGAGAGGGTCCAGGTGCTTCAGCCAGAGATGGCCAAGGGCCATCTTACCTTGGTGAGTGATTTGAGCCCCAGTGCTGTGACAACTGCCCCAGTGGTTGCGCTCACATAGGCTGTCCCCAGCTGGCTGCAAGAGCAGGAGGAGACACCACTGAGCTAAGATCCCTCCATTCTACCACCTCCCCAAAGGAGAGGACATCAATAGCAGCAGGACACCCAGGTTCTTCTCCCAGCTCTACTATAAACCCTGACAGCCCCACTGGTGACCACTTCTGGCTGTACCAGTCCCCATCAACCCATCTCACAGCACCCCTGCTAGACAAGATGCTATTCAGGGCCTCCTCATACAACATTTTGAGACGGTCTGGAGACTTGGTCAGATGGATGCTCACCTGGGGGTGATGGGTGCATCCCCGCTGCGGTTGGTGTAGTTGACGATGGCATTGAAAGATTGGTTGACCCACTGCCAGAACAGCACGGCCGGCGTGGTCCTACCAGAGACAGGAGGTTGCTGGTGGCACTGCAGGATGCCATCCATGCTCCTATAGCATGGGTGCCTTCTGGCATATGAGGCCTGTATACCCTCCTCACCCCAGGGCCAGGCATGTGCCCAAGGTAGAAGAGACCCTATGCAGGCATCCTCCTCGCCTTCAGGTGAGGAAAGAACTGGTACCTGTAGAAGGTCAACATGCATCCAGTGATGGTCATGTTCATAGGGACCTGGGCAGACATGCGCCCTATGAGAAGCATCTTCTCGCCCGTGTCAGGGTGGAAGGCTGAGTCGTAGATGTACTTTGCCCGCCACAGCTGGTCCTCTGTCAGTCCTGGGGGTACCACGCCTGCCCTGCCAGGTAAGAGTAGCACCCATTGAAAGAATTTCTGCCAACATATGTGCCCTACCTGGTTCCCCACCCCATGTGGGGCAGCTCAGGGACCAGTCAGGCAATTCTGGGGGCTGGCTTTGGCAAGGGATTGCTCTGAGGCTGTATCCTGCCCAGGCACGCCTCCTGCCCCGGGTACCTGTAGTCCTCCACGACCCGGCGAGCCTCCTCCAGTGCAGCCCCTGAGAGCAGCAGGTTTCGAGGATCAGTCACCATGAAGAAGTGCTTGGCCCGGCCCTGGAAGGTGCTCTGGTCCCAGCGGGGCTCCCTGATGTTGATGGTGGTAGGGATGGACGGTGACATCTTCTGGGGAGGATATGGGTATGTGGGATGCAATGCCCTGTCCTGCATCCCTGCTGGGGCAGCTCTGGAGCTTCCCCAGCCTGGGGAGACATGCAAGGGACACACAGAACCCCTTCGCAATGGGGCTGAGTGGGGACCCTCGAGACTAGGACCCAGCAGATGGGGCAGCTCATGGGCTGGTGACAGCCTCCTCACCTGTACCCTGTCACTGAGGAGCTCACAAGCCCAGCCTGCACCACTGAGCGCGGTTCGGGACCCCACACCTCAGCAGGACCTTCGGGAAACGGGTAGGGTACGGGACCCCACCACCTCGGGGCTGGAGCCGCTGCGGGTCAGGAAGGCGCGCGACCCGGGGGGAATACGAGGAAGGGCCCGGGAGGGCGGAATATACCCCCCGGGAAGGCATCGAAACACGGCGCACGACCCCATTTCCTCGCCCACCCTTTCCCGGGGTAAGCGGGGCTCTGCCTCCCGCACCGGCGCGTGACACCATCTCGCACCCCAGCGGCCCGGGCCCGGGCCGCCCCCCTGCACTCACGGCTTCCCGTACAGCGCCCGCCGTGCCCGCGCCGCCGACGCCCCGCTCCCGCCCGCCGCGCTGACGTGGGGACCTGTCACGGGGAGGGAGGGCGGTGCCACGGAGGGAGGCGGCGAGGGGCTCACGGCGACGAGCCGGCGGCGGCAGGGCGGAGGTGGGGGAGGGGGCGGTACGTGCCCCGCCGCACGCGGCATCTGACACTTCCCCCGCCCCGCTTCTGCCCACGATTGCGCGCGCGGGTACGCGGCGCGCGCCAGCGCGTGTCCTCGCGTGGGTGCGCCTGCGGGTGCTAGCGTCCGCGCTCACGCGCGTTGCGGTGGCTGTGCGTATGCGCTCACGTCGGCTTCCGCGCGCTCGGGGGCCTGTGTTCACGCGCGTGTTCCTGCGCGAGGCTGTCCCCTTTCCCGGCGGCCATTCCCGCTGGCCCACGCGGGGTTTGGAGCGCGCGGCGCCGCGCGCGCGCATGCTGGTAACCTTGTGCTCGCGCCTGTGTCCACGCGTGACGCGGCGGTTGTGTGCGCGCGCAGGGCAGCGCCCGTCCGCGCTCGGGGCGGTGCGTGCCTGCACGTGCGTGTGCGGAGTCGTGCCCGCGTGCGAGTGTGTCCGGGGGTGCCTGTGAGTGTGCGTTGGGCTCGCACGCGTGGGCGTGCGCAGGGGTACAAACACGCATGCCGTGGGCGTGTCGGTGCATGGGGTGCGTGTGCATGTGGGTGCGTGTCCCCACGCCGGCCGTGCCCCCACCCAGCTCAGTGTCGGGCGGTCCCGGGGGAGCTGCCCCGAGGCGCAGTGCGGACCCCGCACCAGTGGGAGTGGGAGGACACCCCCTTTCCGTGCCCCGCCCCCGCCCCCTCCCCGCCGCCCCTCCCCGCATCACCTGAAACCGCCGCGGTGTCGGGTTCGAGCTGGCGGCGCCGGGCCCCGCCGGGGGGGCCGCGGACAGTCCGGGGTGGAGGCGATGCCCCCCAGGGAGGGCGACACTGGGGGACACCGGCGCACATTATCGGAGCGGTGAGCGGGGGACACGCTGCACACTCCCCCCGGCCGTGCCTCAGTTTCCCCTGTGAGCCCCCGCGATGCTCCGCGTTAAGGGATGGTCTCGGACGCCGTGGGGGCACCACAGCCTTCTCCCCACGCAGCCCCACGGAAGAACGCTCTCCCCTGAGCTCCCCCAAACCGTGGTCGTGGGACACACACACACAGGGCTCCCCCCACCACCTGCAAGGCCAGCCCTGGCCGCTCGTGATTGACAGCTTCGGCGCCCGATGGCCACGCCGGTCCCGCAGGGGCAGCCAATCCCCTCAGGCGGGGGGGTGGGAGGTGGTGCTGGCCCCCCTCCTCGGCCTCTCCATCCCCCCCGCGCTACCCAGCGTCTCTTTCGCAGGTGGCACCATGGGGACAGGTGAGGAGGGCACGGGACGAGGGGGGGGGTGTCCCAGGCTCCCCGTAGTGGAGGGGGCACTGCCGGATGGCGGTGGGGGGGTGGGTGAAGCGGGAGGGCTCCGTGGGGGGCTGGCAGGCGACGGGGACACCAGTGTGTCCCCCTGGCCGGGGCCATCACTTATTTATTGAGGTCAGGCTAGGGCGAACGGGGGATGAAGCGCGGGGGGGCCTGTGATGGCGCTTCACCTACGCTCGGAAAATCCCCGCGGGAACTGCCCTGGGGGACAGTGGGCTTGTCAGGTGGTGTGAATATGGAGGGGCTACAAGGAGGATGGGGAGGGGCTCTGCACCCCTCCTGCTGCAAGCCCACTCCAGGGAGGGCCCAGGGAGGTCAGGTCCTTCTCTCTAGCATAAAGCTGAGATCCCCACATGCTTTCCAAAGCCTTTCCGGCTTTGTGTCATCAGCTAAAGCACCTTTGTGCCCCAGTATCCCTGTCCCAGGGCTGGTCAGCCTGTGCTCACCACCCCAGCGATAGTACCCAGATTCCCTGCAGCAGTTTTGCTCCCGGAGCTCTATAAGGCAGGTGGGGACAAGTCTGGAGAGGGGTACACAATGCTCCTTGTTGCTCCAGGCTGTGTCGCCATGCCCAGGACCCATTCTGCAAGCATCGAGTACCAACACCATCTGGCCCTGGAAGTGTGCTGCTAAGAGGGAGTGGTGCCCGAGCTTGGGCATGTGCTGCTGGACTATGCCATGTCCCCTTTTGGCCAGTGGGCAGCCTCTGCCCTGTGAGGACGTGGCCAGCCTCGAGCCAGACACCAGAACGCTGGGGTGCCCAGTACCACCATGGCCCAAGGCTGGGACACAGGGATGACGTCAGGCAGCAGGTCGCGGAGCTCCAGCAGCGAGGCCAGCCTGGCTCCCCACTGCCTTCTCAGCAAGCAGAGCCGGCTGGTCAATGGGGTCACACAGGGTAGCCGCACTGCCTCCCCCATGGGCCGTGTCATCCTCATCAACACTCCCATTGAAGGTGCGTATGGTACCCTCCCAGCCCTCTGCCCACCCACGTGACCAAGGGAGCCTGGACATTTGTGTTCCCTGGGTCGGGGGGCAGGGAGAGTTGTCCTGGTACTGAGGACACTCTCATCAAGATGCTGTTGCTTACACCCAGCCAGCATGACACCTCCTGTCCTCTGCCCCCACAGCTAGCAGCAATGAAAGCGACATCATCAATGCCATCACAGTGGAGAAGAGCGCGGATGGCAAGCTGGGCTTCAGCGTCCGTGGGGGCTCTGAGCATGGGCTGGGCATTTTTGTCAGCAAGGTGGAGGAGGGCAGCGCTGCTGGTAAGTAAGACATGGTGAGGAACACCAGCGGGGACAGGCACTTTCAGCAGGACTCTCTCAGGTAGCTCTCCGTGACACACTGCCACAGCAACAACACTACTCTTCACAGTGGCAAGTTGCCATTTGCTCCCTGCCTCTTCTGACCATGGAGTTTTCAGGCTTCACATGAAGAAGGGCAGGGGACAGGAGTGGCAGTCCTATGCTAGTGGCTCTGGGCTCTATCACCCAAGGTGACAAGTCCCATGTGCCTGTCGTGGCCTCAGTACAGCTGCCAGTTGTCCATGCCTCTGTTCCCAGGGGGTTCAGATCAGGCTGGGGACACATTCAGGCAGAGGACACCAAACAACAGTTATCAGTGCCAGGTCAGATTCTCAGCTGAGCCGTGTGTTCTCACAGAGCAAGCTGGGCTGTGTGTTGGTGACAAGATCACAGAAGTGAATAGCATAAGCCTTGAGAACATCACCATGAGCAGTGCTGTCAAGGTCCTCACTGGCAACAACCGCCTCCGCATGGTGGTCCGGCGGATGGGCCGTGTGCCAGGCATCAAGTTCTCCAAGGAGAAGACAGCATGGTGAGTAAGGCATCCCCCATGCCAGCACCCCAAAGCCCAACCCCATAGAGGGCATGGTGGGGAGGCTTGGTGAGGGATGCTGAGGGACAGGAAGGATCCCAGAACTGGGGGACCTCCAGGGAGGTGGAAAAGCACATCTAGGGACTCCGACAAAGGTGGGGCACAGGCTGGGGTAGGAAAGTCTGGAGCAGGCAGAGTGGGTGCAAGCCCTGTCCTTCACATCTGTCCCTATTGCTGTTCTCTGCTGGATGACACCAACTGCCCCATCCAGATGGAGGACGAGAGTCAGACTGTGGAGCCCCCCAACACTGTGTCCATGCTGTAGGGTGGATGTGGTGAACAGGCGCCTGGTGGTGGAGAAAAGTGGCTCAACGCCATCAGAGAGCGGCTCTGAGGATGGGTTGCGGCGCATTGTCCACCTCTACACCACCTCTGATGACTACTGCCTGGGCTTCAACATCCGTGGCGGCAGGGAGTTCGGCCTCGGCATTTACGTCTCCAAGTATGGCCACCTCGGGGCACAAGGGAGTCGTGGTGCCCCAATCCCTGTTGTGCCCATGCTGGGGAAACCTGCTCTCTCTCCCTCATAAAACTGGGCACCACCACTATGGGTGCTGGGGCATCTGGGCAGAGGCGTAGGGCAGGAGCAGGGCTCCAGCAAGGGCTTGGCGCCATCCTGCCCTATCACTGCTGCCCTAGGGTGGATCCCGGGGGTCTGGCAGAGCAGAATGGCATTCGGGTGGGAGACCAAGTCCTTGCAGCCAACGGAGTCAAGTTTGAAGACATAAGCCATAGCAAGGCAGTGGAGGTGCTCAAGGGACAGACCCACATCATGCTCACCATCAAGGTACCTATGCCTGGCCTCATGGGACTCCCAGGAAAGGCGGGAGGTCGGCATGTCCCCGCGCTGGCGCTGCCCAGCTGGGCCTGGCGCCCATGGGGCTGGTGCAGCTGCTGCCACCTGGTTGGGTTTCAGGCAGGTGGGAGGGGGGGTAATGCATTATTCATGGCTGGCACCGGATCGGGTTCGCCAGGGCAGCCTGTGTGTGCTGACCCCCTCGTCTTCTCCCCCTCTGCCTAGGAGACGGGCCGGTTCCCTGCCTACAAGGAGCTGGTGGCCGAGTACTGCTGGCTCAGTCGCTGTAAGGGCAGTGCCGTGGGTACTGGCAGGGCATGGGGTTGGGTGGAGGGGCTGGGACCCTCATGCAGACAGTGTCTGGGTACTCTAGGGCAAAAGGTCCACATGCTATGGGATTCCCTGGTGTTGGAAGGGGCATGAAGCTCCCGTGCCACAGTTAACCTCCCCACAATCTTTATGGACCTCTCGTGGCCCCACAGGATCCTTCACGTCCCTATCCTTGGAGGGGACATAAAGATCTCTATGCAATGGCCAGTAGCCTGCTGGCTCCTGCAGCCCTGTTGGACCCCCATGTCCCTTGTAGGGACACAGAGCTCCCCATTTGTCCTCCAGCAGCCCTGCAGTCCCTGTAGTCCTAAGGATTCCCACATGTGCCCCATCTTCAGGGAAAATGGGGAGCTTCCTGTGGCCCTGCAGTGTGTCACCCCGCACCCCTGTTGTGCCTTTGCAGTGACCAATGGACAGCTGCAGCAGCTGTCTCAGACCTCGGAAACCAGCTCCTCCATCTCCTCCTACTCCTCGGGGCCAGCACCAGGGACAGTGAACGGGCTGGGGACAGGCACCCCAGTGTCCCCTGCCCGCACTGTGGATGTGGCCATCTCCACGGAGGATGGGCCCCGGCGAGGCTGGGGCCGGGAGCGTGCCGAGAGGGCCATGCAGACCGAGCCAGCTGCCGAAGGGCTGCCAGAGACGCGGCGCACGGTGCGGCCCCCCGAGCTGCTGCGGGACACGGCCATCCGGGGCCAGGCCACTCGAGAGCCCTCTGGCACCCACCCACGCCGAACCTTCACCCACTCACCCAAGACAGCACTGCTGCTGGCTCTCAGCCGGCCTCGGCAGCCCATCACACGCTCCCAGAGTGACCTCACTGTTGCTGGTAGGCACCAGGGCATGGTCCCATGCATGGAGCTCATCCCTGCCTGGGGTCCCCCGTCAACCCTGCAACCCCAGCTCTGGCAGTCTGACAGCTAAGCCCTTGTCCCACATGGAACCTGTCCCAGACTCAAGAATCCTATAGGCCCTGACCCACATGGCTATCTGACTCCCACTCTTGGGCATCCTATAGCCAAGTCCCTGTCCCCTGCCCTGGTGCCTTATAGCCACGAGCACGTGTGGACTCCTGGTCATCAGCTTTGGGCATTCTATAGCCCTGTGTAGCCCCAGCCCTGTCCCAAGGGCTTGTCAGACACCCCAAAGCCCATCCCCATGGGCCCTGGAGCATCCCTGCATGCCACAGCAGGACTCTTTTCCAGTCAGTGCCTCACAGTAGCTCCTCCCCACGCCCTCCCAAGTTCTCTGCCTCCCAAACACTGAGGTGTCATCTTCTAGCTTCTGTGTTCCAACCCTCCCTTTCTATCCTCAGAGGAGAAGCGGAAGAAGAAGCCAGAGGGACAAGGGGCATGGGGGGCACCCCCAGGGCTGCACCGCTCCAAAACCCTCGTCAACCTCTTCTTCAAGGGAGGCCGTGCCGCCAGCCAGAGCTGGGCCTTGCCTAGCCAGGAGCCCCCCGCCCCTGACCGCAGGGCACGCGCCAAGTCCCCAGGACGCCCCGATGGGGACAGAGGTACCAGGCTGGGGGACAAGGTGGAGAAGAGCCCAACATGGGACTAGTTACCCCTTATGCACATACTGCATCCCCATTGTGAAATACTGGGCATGGAGTGGGGGCATGTGGAGATGGTCCCCAGGCATGCAATTTTGATAACGGGCAGTGATGCCACTGGCCTCCCTTGGGCACTCACCCCTCTCTGTCTCCCTTGCAGTAGGTGCTGTGCAGAAGTTTGTCATCCGGAGCCTGAGACGGGGTAACAGGGGTGCCCATGTGCCTGGGGGAGTGTGGGGCAGGCTCTGCATGTGCCTGGCCTCACATTGCATGTGTCTGTCTGTCTAGCATGGAGCAAGCTGTTGGGGTGGGGGAACACGGGGGAATTTGTGGGCTGTGGGATTTGTGGTCCCTGCCTCGCTGGCCACCTTTTCTTGTTGTGTCCCCTTCACCCAGAGAAAAGCCGGCGTGCCAGCATCCTGGGCCCTGCCAGCATCACTGCCCTGCAGCCCAATGGCAGCGACCCCGAGGCCCGGTTCCCGCACATCCAGGACACTGCTGCACGCCTCCTCAGCCCCGACGAGGTGACAGCCGTGCTCCGCCACTGCTCCAGGGTATGGCACCACGGGCAGCATGCAGGCAGGGCATGAGCAGGGGACTGCCAGCACCCCATGCTCCTACCCGGGTAGCTCCTGCATCCCAGGATGCATCATGATCAGTGGACACCAAGTGCCCCTGGGAGGTAAATGGAGGCATGGGGGATGGGGCAGCACCCATCCAGTGGCACCTCTCCTGCATCCACAGTACCTGCATGAGGGCAGCGTGGAGGATTTAGTGCGGCCATTGCTGGCCATCCTGGACCGGCCAGAGAAGGTCATGCTGCTGAGGGATGTGAGGTAGGTGGTACCCTGATACCACCCAGCTGGGTGGGATGGACCTGAAGCCTCACATACATTCTTCAGCCCAGAGGCTGCCACAGCTTGTCCCCCATCTGCTCTGGCAGGAGTGTGGTGGCCCCCACAGACCTGGGTCGATTTGACAGCATGGTGATGCCCTTGGAACTGGAAGCTTTTGATGCCCTAAAGAGCCGTTCAGGTGAAGCCTGCCTTGGCCTTGGCAAGGGGGCAGGGGCTAGCCTGGAGGGGTTGGTACAATTCAAGGGGTGACTCTTGGCTCTCTGACTGCAGTGCGCTCGCCTGCCCTCCGCCCAGCCCATCATGACATCCCCCCCAAGAGACACCTCATCACACCAGTGCCTGGTAAGTGGCACCCCTTGGGGTCTGCCTGTCCACTGGGCTGCTCTGTGGTGGGGAATGTGAGGTGGAGATGGTATGGGGCCGTTTTGGGGGAGGAGAAAGGGAGCTGGGATGCCTGGGGGCAGGGGGTCTTAGGAGAGAGGACATCTGGTGTCTCTAGGCACTAGGAGATCCTGGAGTGGCAGGATCCTGGGGAGGAGGACCTAGAGTCCCTGGAGGGAGCTGGGGTGTGTGGGGGTCCATGAATGTCATATGTCCTAGACAGGGGATCTAAGGTGTCTGAATGTCCCTGGATGAGGAAGATCTGGGGTCCTTGGCACTGACGAGTGATCCCTATGTGGCAGAGGTTCCAGTGCCCTGTAGTCCCCAGGAGACCCCTGGGAGTCTCTGGGTGGTGGGGGTCCGAGGGAGTAGGGCTATGGGATTTCAAGGGGAGCACTGGGTGGTGGGGGTCACAGGGAGCGGGGCTGGGGCGTTCCTGCGAGATTCCTGAGCCCCTCTCGTTGCAGACTATCGGGGCGGGTTCCTGCTGAAGCCGGCGGGGGCCCCAGAGCCGGAAGAAGCCGGCGGGCTGCAGGCAAGCCCGGGCCGGCCGCGGGCCTCCCCCGGTCCCCGCCGGCTTCACCCCCGCACCTATACCCCGCTCCCCGATGTGCCAGTGGATGCCTATGCCTGCACCAGCCGCCCCCCACCCGCGACCAGCCCGAAATCCCCCAACTGGCTGCTGACCAAGCCCCTCCCCGGGGAGGAGCATGGGCACCCAGGCAGCACCTGGCGCAAGGAGCCCTCTGGCACAGCATCTACCGAAGTTCTGGGGAAGCCCCGGCGGGCACGGTCTCCCCTTGCACCTCTCTTCGGGGGGCCGGGGGGTGAGGCAAGGGCTGGGGCAGCCATCAACGGCCCTGAAGATGCTGGCAGGGAGGAAGAGGAGGTGGAGTATCGGCTGCTCACTGTCACCCTCTCCAAGCTGAAGCACTCGCTGGGTGGGTGGCACATGCATGGGACCCTAGAGGTGGGGTGGGGACAGGGTGAGAACACTCTTCCTGGGACTAGTATTACTGGGATGAGTAGCACCTTCTTGGCAAGGGGTACCCTATTTAGAGGCCAGGAGGCAAAACCCAAAGCATTCCTCCAAAACTGTACTATGAGAAGAGGAGCTGCTCCTGCCCCAGCCCCTCATCTGTGTAGCACCTACCAAAATAGGGCAGGATGGAGGCATAGCTTCCTAGGGGAGGGGGTGCTGTGCTTGGGAACGGGTGGGGGGACCTAGCCTACCTGGGTATGAGTGTCTTGTGGCTCCTTCACAGGGATCAGCATCTCTGGTGGTATCGAGTCAAGGGCACAGCCAGTGGTGAAGATCGAGAAGATCTTCCCTGGAGGAGCTGCCTTCCTCAGTGGCATCCTCAAGGTATGGGAGGATCTTGGGGGGCGGACCCAGTACACCCTGAGGGTGGGCAGGCATCCAAACATCCACATCCTATGATGCCCCTGCCACCCTAGAAGTGGCTGCACTTCACTCTGCTGCCTTCCCTTGTTGGGGCCAGGCTGGGCAGGAGCTGGTGTCCGTCGATGGGGAGAGCCTGCAGAATGTCACCCACCAGCGGGCGGTGGACATCATCCGCCAGGCCTACCGCAACAAAGCCAAGGAGCCCATGGAGCTGGTGGTGCGGGTGCCCGGAGCGCCTCTGGAGTGATGCTGCACACCGACCCTGTTCAAGGAGCCAGCCCATGCTCATTCCTGCACCAGACTGTGGCCAGTCTCAGCACAGGCAGAGGGTGTGAGAGCCAGACCCACTGGATGGGCATGGAGGAGCTGCCTGCAGCAGAACCCTGGTGGGGGCACCACTGGCAACATGTGAGGAGAACAAGCAGCCTGTGACCCTGCTCCAGACACACAGACACAGGCCTGAAAAAACCACAGCCAGGGGCTTGTTTTTAATTAGCATTTCTGGGTGGTACACAGTTGAGCCAGGCTCTGGGAATGGGACACAACCAAAATAAAGTACAAAAATTCCCTCCCAGAGCTGGGGGCAAACAAGCCAGAGCTGGGCACAGCCAGACTTTTCCTTTGGTTTGACCCCTCTGTATACCCAGCTGGCCGCCCACCTCTGCCCACCCTTAAGGTGTCCCCAGGGTGTCCCCAGCTGACACCCTTGGCACCATGCCCCTCTCCCCTGGCAGCCTGGGCATCACAGGGGCATGGGCTAGGCTTTTTTTTGGGGGGGGAGGGAACAAGAACACTGGGGTCAAGTGTATGGGAAAGGCACTGAGGGCAAGCTGCCCTGTGGCTGGGGTGAGGGCACACAGACAGGCAGAGTGTGAGCTGGGAGAGGGTGATATGTTTTGTTAGGTCCTATAAAAATAGAGTTATTTAAAATGGCACAGAAACAAATCCCCTGACAAACACATGGGGGGTGAGGTGGAGGTTGGGAGGCTGGCATGGGCTGGCCGGCCTGGGCTGGCATATGCCACTCCCTTTGGGAAGTGCCCGGGGACAGAGGGAACAAGCCAACCCTCCCCCTGCCCAAGGTGACCCTTGCTGGAGCCAGTGCTGCTAATCCCCTGGGCACTAAGAGGATCAGCAGGAATCGGCTCTGGGCAGCCCTGAGCCCGTGATTCTGCACCCACCTGGCCCTTTACCTCACGGGCACTCCCTGCTGTGGTGGGTGCAGATGCACCCTTGCCTGAACACCTCCATGCTGGAGAGGGGGCAGTGTCTGCAGTCCCCTCTGCCCCCTCCCAGCACTAGTGGTCTCTGCAGGGATCTCCCACAGGCCCAGGGCTCCCAAAATCCCAGGGGGTAAAGACCACCCCCCCAGATTCTGCGCTTGGGGTGAGGGCAGGCAGCGTCTCAGATCTCAGTGGCTGTGATCTCCTCAAAGTGTGGGTCAGAGCCGGGGGGCTCACAGTGCTCAGGTGGGTGGTCCTCACCCTGGAGCCGGAGGTGCTGGAGCCGCTGCTCGAGCCGCCGGTTGCGGCGGTACATCTGGATGTAGCTGTACTGCAGCTGCTTCTGGTAGCGGATGACCCTCTCCTTCTCGCCCTGCCACGTGCTGCGTTCCCTCTCGAAGGCGTCCTGCTGCTCCTGCCCGCGCTGCCGCTCCAGGGCCACCTCTGCCTGCAGCTGCTCCAGCTGCTGCCGCAGCCCCATGCTGCCATGGGGCTCCTCTCCGGGTTGGGGGCATGCCTCACTGGGTTGGGGGCACCCCTCACCGGACGGAGGGCACCACCCACGGATTGCTTCCCGTAGCCCCACTACCTCCTGCTCGAGGCGTCCGGCTTTGGCGCGGAAGAGGTCAGCCTCGCTTTTGCGGCGCTGCAGTTCGTTGGCACAGACCTCCAGCTCCAGCGCCTTCAGGCGGGCAGCCTCCTGCAGCCCCTGCACCCGATGCTCGCCAGCCTGCAGCTGTGCCCGCGCCTCCCGCAGCTGTGCCCGCAGCCCCAGCAGCTCAGCTCCCCGCTGTGCCAGCTCCGCCTGTGCCTCCTTCAGCTGCTGCTTCAGCAGTGAGATCTCCCCTGACTTCTGGCACACCTGCAAGGATAACAGGGCTCGGGACATGGCCAGAACCCCCCAGAGAGAGCCCCCATTCCCCAACTTGCCCGGTGCTGTGGGGCAACTCACCTCCCACTTGGTCTCCTCCAGACGGGGTGCCAGCTCAGTGCGCTCACGTTGAAAGGAGGCACAGCGACGCTCCAGCAGCTCCCGCTCCTGTAGCAGCTGGGCCAAGTCCTCCTGCAGCTGCTTCTTCTCTTGCTGCAGCTGCAGTACCTGGAGCTGCAGGACCTGTTGTCCACGCTGTGCTGCCTGGGCTGCCTGCCGTGCCTGGGCTGCACAGCGCTGCCGCAGCCCCTCCAGCTCCAGCTCGCAGCGACGCTGCTTCTCCTCATACACCTGAACAGTGTGGGTGGATGGATATGCTTGGTGGGTGGCATGGCACCCTCCTGCTTCTGCTGCCCTTCCCCTGGAATGGACACCCCTTTGCCCAATGGGATGGGAGTAGCACATCCCCCTCAAATGAAGGGTCTGGGAGAGGGTAACATAGTGGTGCCACCCCATCTCTTGGTGTGCTGGCCCCTCCATGTCAGCACCCCCAGAAACCAGAGCTGCTCCAGCAACATCATCAGTGGGGTGGAGACTCAGGTGCATCTAAAACAGGGCACCCCACGGCACTTCATTCAGTACTACTGACCACCCCCCCACGTGATACGAGGTTCTCCCAAGAGAAAGGTTTTCCCAGTGGGGAAAACTTTCATTCCCAGGCCCACAGAAAAGTTATCCCCATACAAGAACTTGTAAAGTGTCCCCAGAGGCGGTTCTTGCCTCCAAGTCAGGGGGAATGTCCACACGAGGCACCCTGGATAGGGTGGCAAGGACAGGGGAACTCTAGGGGCATACCTGGCAGATGGCCACCTCGTTCTCGTCCAGGCTGTCCCGCAGAAGCTGCAGCTCCGCCTCCCTCTCCCGCAGCTTGTCCTCCAGCTCCCGTATCAGCATGGCCTCTTCGCCAGGCAGGGGAGAACGCCCACAGGAGCCACTCTCCGAGGAGGGCCGGCCCCGGCCACTCAGTGAGCCTGTGCTCTTGCTAGAGGACGAGCGGCCACTGTCCGAGTTGGAGGGGCGGCAGCCCCCCAGAGGGTCGGGGGGACCATGAGGAGTGGTTGGCAGGGTGCCCACCTCAGGGTGCTGGCTGCAGCCTGTGCTGTAGGTGGGCAGGCTGGAGAGGGAGTTGCGTCCCGAGTCTGAGAGGGTGCTGGCACGGCAGCTCAGAGAGCCAGGCTTCTCAGCACCCAACAAGTGGGTGAGGCTCACCTGGCTCTCTGAGAGCCCTGGGCGCGTACTTGGCTGGGCACCCCGGAGCTTTGGCACCACTGGCTTGAAGGCCATGGGGCGGATCAGGGTCTTCTCCACGTTCTGCCAGGAGAAGAAAGGAGAGCGGGAGGGCTAGAGGAGACTCACTGCCCTCCCAAGGGCTGCCCAGGGCAGTGACTGTGGGAGTCTCCAGCCCCAGTGCCTTTGCATGTCAAAGAAGACAAGGGCCAGTCATAGCCTGCTCCAGCCCCTCTCCATTGGGTGCTCAGGTGAACTCCCACACACTACCCCAGCACAAAGGAGGGGGCACCAAGGGCATGGGGACTACCACTTCCCCAGGGACACCAAAAATGTGGCTATGTGGCTTCAGTTCACATGCCTGAGCTGGCAGCCTCAGTGTGGCATGGGGAGCAAAGTCAAGACCTTACCACCTCCCACCCTGCTGCAGTCCCCTTCTCACCTCTTCCAGCTTGCCAGAGACTGGGACAAGCTTAGGGGGTGGACCCCGGAGGTGATCACTTGGGGCTCGGTCATCATGGGGCTCATCTGAGTCGCTGCAAGGGCTTGCGGGAGAGGGGCCGTCGAGCCAGTCGCCACAGAAGCCCCCATTGGCGTAGGCGTGGGTGATGCCGGTCACAGTGACGCCAGGCTCCTCAGGGGATGGGCGGTCCCGAGGGGTGGTCTGGAGCAGCCCCTCCTGCTTGTGGAAGGAGGCAGCAGGGGGCTCTCTGTCGCAGGGCTGGCTGGCGCGGTCGTGGCGGGGCCGACCAGGCAGGAGGCTGCCCACACTACCCATGGTAGTGGGGGAAGAGCAGGCGGTGGTGCGGAGCTGCGCAGCCCCCTCAGCGACGGCCTCAAGGGGCACCGGCAGCGTCTGCACGATGGCCATGGCAGGGGGGGCCCCAGCGGGCAGGGGTGCACGGGCAGCCTATGGGCAAGGGAGAGGGGGTATCAGAGCTGTGGTCACTGCTGGCTATACCCCGCTGGCTGCCAGGGTCCCCAGGTGGGCATGAGGACATTCCTGGACCTATGGCCACTGTCCCAAATCTTGTGGGCATCTGTCAGCCCAAGGAGAAGCAGGCAAAAAGAGATGTCGAATGAACTAGAATAAACCCCATGTTAGCTGGGAGGGGAGGAGGGGGAGGGGTGGCACCAGCACCCCACAAGTCGTGCTCAGCATCCTGAGGCTGCTAGGGACTCTGGGATGCTGGTGGCATCATGGGGCAGTGGCAATGCAGTCCTGTCCCTCCACCATGCCCTGGCATGACCCCACCATGGGAAGCATGCCAGGGTTGGAGGCAAATCCCGAGAGGCCTGTGGAGAGCTAGCTCCTGGGCAGCCTGCCCGTCTGCCTGCCTGCCCCATGGTGTTGCCTGCACCACAGCAGCTGCAAGCACAGTCCCTATGAAGAGCAAGGGACAGGCACTTGTGCTGCCCCACAGCCCCCAACTCTCTGCAGCAAGAGAGGGTGGCCCCCACCCCCAACCATTCACAGTGGGGTGCAGGGTTCCCTGGAGCATTGAGGGGGCAGCTGTCAGGCAGGTAGGTGGTCCAGGATGCAAGCACCAGGCTCTTTCCCAGCCCCAACACAGGGGTGCCCCTCTTTTCCCACCCTGAATGCTCCCCTCTATCTATCTAAGGGGGCTCTGCCAGTGACCTACTGTGGCCACCCCTGCTCAAACCTACACCATACGGCTGCGTGACAGGAGCCAGCCGACGGGCTGGATCCGTCCCCTGCTGCCTCACCGCATCGCGCACACGGCTGCGGCTGGCACAGGGCGCAGGCAGGGGGTGTCCGCTGCCCGCAGGGTCTCGCCTGACGAGCTGTCACCTGCAATCAATCCGCCTGCCAGCACCCGAGGGAGCAGCGAGCAGGGCACAGACGCCGGCAAGCCAGCCCCCACCGGCACGTGCCGCCTCCGGGTGCCGTGACCTCACACCGTGCCCGTCACCCCCCGGGTGGGAAGGTGTGTCACTCCCCAACTAGTTCCACACACCTTGCCAGCTGCTGCCCATCCGTCCGGTCCACTCAGGCCCCCACACTGTGAACACGGCCCCGCTGGCCCCTGAATGTGAAAGAGGAGGGGGTCAGGGTGTCAAACGGTAGCAGTGGTCCCTGTGCTCCCCACAGTCCCCACTATCCAAGCATGCAGCTGGCAGGGCTGGGGCAGGTGGTGCCAGTGTGGCACATGGGGTGGCAGCGGAGACTGGTGGCAGGCACACTGCTCCCAGTACCCAGGGAGAGTTCCAGTCATTCTGGGAGGGGTGATGGGGGACAACTCCCTGGGGGGACCTGCTGTTGCTGACAGGGCAGAAGCAGGGATCAGGGGCCAGGGAGGGACACAGAACCACCAACAGGATACATTGGGGAACCCTAGCCACAGCCAGCCAAAGCACAGCACCCCATCCCAGTGAAACACTCCTGGGATGTGCAGGCCAGGGGGACATCTCTAAGGACAGCAAGATCTCTGCTGATCATCAGAGGGGACATTGCCACCGCTGGCCTGGGAGGCAGTGGGAAATGACTCCATCTTCTCCCGCTTGCAAGTTCCCCTGGCCCACCAAGAAGGCTCCACTGCCACCAGGGGAAGGGGTGGCCAGCTCAGCTGGCTGCCAGAGGCCTGCCAAACCTCTCTCTAGCCACCCAGTAAAACCAGTCTGCAACTGGGGCGGTGTCACCAACAGCCACTGCCACTGGAGTGAAGCGAAGCTGGATACCACTGTTCTGATCCCAAAAAGGCAAGGGAAGCCTCAGTCCCCACTTGGCCAGACCCCCATCCTGATTTATGGAGTGTTTGGGCCCCTGGGAACTCCTGAGCCACCTCAGGACCACCCAGGCTGGGGGAAGCAGTCCCTCACCCCTCCCCATGCACCCAGCACATGTGAGGTGGATGCAGTGCCTAGCTGTGTTCCCCTTCTACCTCCCCCCACAAGCCCAAGGCTCCCTGGGTGGTGCTGCCTCTCTTGTCTGTCACATGTCCCCCTCTGCCCTCTCAGTCACCCCTGCTAACCCACTGAGCCCCACAGCACCCAGCCTGCCCCATAGCACTTCCACTCTGTCCAACCCCATGGCACCCCTAAGTGCCCTACAGCAATACTGGGCCCCCATTGCCCCACAGCTCTCCCTAAGTGCCCCAAAGCACCCCCAAATTTCTCCAAGGCACCACAAAATGCTCCACGGAGCCCCCAGGCCTGTACTGCTCTACAATACCCCAAACTGCCCTACAACATCCCCAGAGTGCCTCACAGACTCCCTAAGCTTCTGCTGCCCCACGGCTCCCCCCGACTGCCCCTAAACCACCCCCAAAGTGTCCTACAGAGCCCCTGGGCCTCTGCTGTCCCACAGCTCCCCTAAAGCGTCCCCGAAGTGCTCCAAAACACCCGAGAACTGTCCCACGGCGCACCTGGGCCTGCACTGTCCCACAGCTCCCCCAGAGTCCCACAAAAGCACCCCCGAAGTGCTCCGCAATCTCCTAAACTGTCCTCCGGGGCAACTGGGCCTCTGCGCCCCCACGACACCCCTGAAGCACCCCCAAGGCGCCCCACGGGCGCCCCAGGGCCGCCGCCCTCCAGCCCCTTCCCAAATCGGCCCCCGGGGGCCCGGCTCCCCCAGCACCCCAAGCGCTGGCAGGCTCCCCTGAAGCGCCCCCCGGGGCCCCCACGACTCGGCCGCCCTCTAGCTCGTCACCAGCGCCGCCGCAGCGCCGCCGGCCCCGCAGGACCCCCGGCCTCGGCCCCCGCACTCACCGCGGCCCCGCTGCCGCCTCCCGCGTCGCGCCGCGCCGTGCCCCGCCGCCCCGCCCCGCCCCGGGCCCCGCCCCCGGGAGACACCGCCCCCCGCCGGGCCCTGCCCCTCCGCCCCGGAACACCCCGCCCCGACCGGGAGGGGATGGCGGCAGGGGGAGCTGGGGCGGCGCAGGCCGGTGGGGGGGGGGGCACTGCTTTGGGGCGCTTTGGGCGTATTTCAGAGGCACTTGGAGGGAGCCGTGGGGCAGCAGAGCTCCAGGGGCTCTACAAGGCACTCTGGGGCCATTGTGGGGCAAGCAGAGGCCCGGGGCTCCCCAGCGCAGCCCCGACAGGTTGATCCCGGGGGCTCCCGAGCTGGGGGAGGGCAGAGCCCATCCCATTCCTTGCACCAGCCAAGTTCCCCACCCTGGGGCGCTCCATGCCCTAGTTATGCGGAGTGACGGTCGCTTCCGAGGCTACACCCCCACCCCCCCCCCAGACAGATGAGCCCAGCACCCCACCAAGAGGGCAGTGGAGGGCTCTGCCCCATTTGACATCACCCCCACCCCTACCTCCCCATTCTGGGAGATGTCGCAGCTACTCCGAGTGCCCCAACCTGTGGGAAAAGGGAGAAAAATAAACCCTTACCAACCCACCCACAGAGGTCCCCCCAACACATGCTCAGCCCTATTAAACCTTCCCAGCCCCAAGAAGGGATGGGAGACAGTCCTGAGCTTTTCCACAGCCCCATAACAGCACCTGCCCCCGGCTAGATTGGGGGGACAAGAGAAGGAAGGGGCACTCAGGTCAAGGAGGCACACCAACAGCACCCAAACGCTGACCCAGCTGCACTGAAGCCTTGGTTCCCGCTGCCATCCTCTGCCTTACCTCTGCTTCCTCAGGACCCTCCTCTGCCATCATGCCCAGCCTGCCCTCACACTTGCACAAGCAGCACCCAGTGGCGCTTTCCAGGAGAGCCAGTGCACCCCGCAAAACAGAGGCTGGGTGTGTACTGCCTGCCCCAGCTCCTCATTATGGCTCAGGGCAAAACTATGCCCAGTGAGGAGGCTCGTAATAGCCTGTGTGCCAGGGTCAGGGCAGGATGTGCTGTACCACAGGGACCACATCCCCCCAGTCCTGCTGGGGTCATCCCTTCTCCAGCCAGGGTCCTATCCCCAGGGTCTCCCAGTGACAGGGACAGAGGCACAGAAACAATACTCACATTTGTGCTTTAATAAAACTAGGAAAGGAAAAAAGCCCAAGGGATTAGATCAGGATCCAGCCATGGCTTCAATCTGCCACGGTGAGGACTGCCCATGTCACAGTATTTGCTGCCCGCAGACCAGAGGGCATGGAGGTCACTGTCTCCTGCCCCCACCTCAGCCTAGAAGAGCAAAGATGGGCTGATCCCCCTGAGGTTTTACTGCTGGTGATGTTGCCCCAAAAGGGGGCTGGGGACACCCTGAGCAAACCAGGTTGCTGGGAATGCTGTCCTCAACCTGCAGCAGCAGCAGCGATGCCATGGGGGTCCACCTCCCAGCCACCACAGGGAGCGCACAGCACTGGGGCAAGAGCCATCCCCAACCTCCCACACTTCACCATCTTCCCCTCACAAAACACCCCCACACATCATGAGGCTGTTCCCACCATGTGTCCCTCTGCAGTCTCCCTCACCAGTGATAGCCCAGTGATTTTGGCTTCCTTTTACCCACAATTTAGACACTTGCAGCAGGTCCAGAGATCTCCAAGTCCCAGGACTGCAGGTCACTGCCCCACATCACCCAGCTCCCATTGCATCCAGTTCCTCTCGGTGCTCCCAGCACCCAGCAGCAGTACAGAGCAGCCAGTTTGCCAAAGCACTCCTCTGGCTGCTCTTCTCTGGGACAAGCCCATTGCTCCTTTCACAGTAGCTCCATCACCATGCTGGTGACTAACAGGCAGAAGAAAGGGCCACAACAGCATGTGGCTGCTCTTCCCAGGGGAGAAGGGCCAGGATACCCCAGCCCTGTGCTCCCAGCACCACTCCCAATCCTGCTGGGCTCATGACTTCTTGGAGGCGCCTGAGCCTCCCTCTGTAACTTGCTTGGCATCTTTAGATGCCTTCTCCTCCTTCATCTTCTTCAGCTTGACCTTGCTTTTTCCAGAGGATGAGAAGGTGAGCGAGGCCTTGCTGAACTCCAGGGGGAAGATGCCCACATCCCCATCAAAACGGTTCTTGGACACCTGCAGGTAGCGCCTCCCCGGCCCTGTCATCAGCTTACGGTCTTGCAGGATGAGGACGTTGTCAGCCTCCTGGCTGGCCTGGGCAGAGAAAAAAAATCTCCAGGAGGGTGCTGGCGATGCAGCCAGAGTCACAGGGCTCAGAGCACTCATGGGCTGCCTGCCTGACTCCTTTGAGCTCTGCTGCAGGGTGTCCCAGGACACCAACTGCACCTCCCCAACACCAACTCCTTGCCTTTCCCTGGGACACAACAGTGACCTGCTGGGCAAACAGGCTTCAGCTGAGCCACAGCCTGCCCTGTGGAAACCACAGAGAAGAGGAGGGCCATGCACACTCACAGAGCACGTTCCACCCACCACTGCAGCACTATGGCAGAGACTGGAGCATTCAAAGAGCCCATCCCTGCACCCTCCCTGGCTCCACTTTAATTACTTCACCCTACATACCACTCACAGTCAATGATCATTAATTAACTGCACTTAAAGCCCCAACAGAACATTAGCTGGCAAAGGGTTTCCTGCTTGTCTGCACCTTCCTACCAAGGCCTGGCCAAAGTGGGACTCTGCCCATCTTTAGCAGGTGACAGGAGTCCTGGTGACATTTTGCCACTCACAGCACCTTTCAGGCAGGTCACCAGCAATGACTCAGGGTGCTGGTGGGAGCTGGTGAGAGCTGCCCAACACATCCCAGTCCCTTCCTGGGAACATGCTATGCCAAGCTCACCTTGGCAGAGCCAAAGATGGAGGCTGTCTGCAGCTCCTTCTCGTCGTCCTCTTTGCGGGGATGGATGATCAGTGTGATGTGGCAGGTGTTGTCTGTAGCAAACTTGCGGAAGGCACCAACGATGTAGTCCTGGGCAGCAAGCCTGCCACAGCAGCGAGAATGGAGTCAGAGCTTGGCACTGCATGGTTTGGGGGAGGTGGGGGGTGGCAGCAAGGTGCTGCCAGGTTCAGTCCCAGAGCAGGAAGCACCCAGGGATCCAAGCTCACGCTTTATAGGGCAACCAGGCCCACATGGGCAAAGGGATGGGGCATCACACGGATGGCAGGTAGCTGGCTCACCCTTTCCCATGGCAGTGATCACCCTTTGATGAAACAGGGCTGCCAGACAGGACTAAAGGGGACACCCTGTGTGAGGGTGTCATGATCAGCTCCAGGGATGAGGGTGGCAGAGGAAGGGGGGGGTGGCTTAGAAAAGGGCTACCTGTCCACAGAGAGGTGCTCATGTCCCATCATGAACTGGAGATTGTCGACAACCACGTGGGTGATGTCGTACATGTAGACAGCATGCTGCATGGTGTCAATCACAGTCCTGGGCGGGGAAAGACTGGGATCAGCCCTGGTGATCAGCCACACAATGGGGAGGCTGAGCCAAGCGCTGGACTAGGAGAGGCAGAGCTCAGAGATACCAGGCTGGCTCCTGGGCACCTCCCACCTCTGCCTCTCCTCCATCACAGGACAGGAGCAACCCACTCACACAGGCAAGGGCAGCTTAGATCAGGAAGACACAGCAGCTGCTCACACAGCCCCTGCCCACCATCCCATGAACCCCCAGCCTACAAGGTTTCTCAGAATGCATGGGGCTGTATGCAGGTACCAGAGCACCTGGTGAACACAAGGAGCTGGAGGTGCCTGTCCTCCCTCCTCAGCAAACAGCAGCACTGTCAGGTGAGCAGGGTGTTGGGGGACACATTCTGGCAGGAGCAGAAGCTGGTCCTTGAGCAGCCACCTAGCACAAGGCCAGGTCCCCTTCCTCCACCCCCACCCTAGCAGGAAGCTGAGCCATGCAGTCCCCACTTGCCAACCCCAGGACCTGAACAGCCTCAGCATGCCTTCTGCTAGCCCCAAATCTGCAACCCACTCCAAGAGAAGAGCCCCAGTTCCCCAAGGCCTTGCAGCACATGCCACAAGGGGTAAATGCCACGGGGGATGAAGGTGCAGCACCATACTTGATGTTCTGCTGGCCATGGAAAGTCATGAAGTAGAGTGGGAGATCCTCAAAGCGATCTGCCCATTCATCATACAGCTCCAGCTGGTCCTCCAGGCGCCGGCCGGCAAACTGTGTCAGCATGATCTTGGCCAAACGGACGTTGTTGATCTCAAAGCTGCCCCACAGAGTGCACACCCCCTGCATGCACAGGTCCAGCGCATACTCACTGATGAAGGTTGTCTTCCCACTGCCTGTTGGGCCTGGCACGAGGACAATGATGGGAAAAATTAGCTGGGGAGAATTAGATCTGACCCACCCTGAACTGTTTAGAGGTGGATGTGCCAGGAAGCAGGATAAGAGATTGCTCTTCTTTTCCATCTGCAGCACTCCCACAAGCAGTGTCTCATACCAGGCTGCACATTTGGACATTTGTCGCCTCCAGCAGCCAGCAGGTCCCTGTGGGGTCTGAGGAAGGGCTGACCAGCCAGCAGTGGGGCACAGAGGAGGGCTCAGATACATGACAGCATGGGTGACAGCAGGGACTTTTTCTTTCAGCAGGGACACAGGACTTTCTGTGCCACCCCAGGACTTTCTGTGCCACCCCAGGCAGAGAGCTCATCACCACACCAGTGTGCGCAGCCCCACCACACCTAGGAATATGCCCAAGATGGGTGGCTCAGCTGAAGCCATGAGCAGAAAGGGACCCGTAAAACTCATAAGGCATCACTCCCAAGAAGATGAAGGCACTGAAAAGCTCTCTGTTCCTCCCACCCACCAGCCATTTGCCCATCACCTGTGAAGACAGTGAGCTCCCCTCTGCGGTGCCCTTTGAGGAGCTTGTTGAGCTCAGGAAAGCGTGCCCACTTGACACCAGCCACCTGCTCTGTGTTGACCAGCTCTCCAAACACCTCCTCACGCAGCTGTCGGAAGGAGACAATGGATTTGTGGCTGGCAGGCAGGGCAGCACGCAGAATCTTGGTGAGGTTCAGGCCCTGGTTCAGAGCCTCCAAGGGCCGAGGCTGCAGGTCGCCAGGACGCACTAGAGAGCAGCGCTTGAGGCTCAGCTTGCGGGCAAAGAGCTTGGCAGCTTCCCAGGACCGCAGGTCCTCCCCCAACCACAGTGTGATGCGCTTGAACTGTTCCAAATATGGAAGGAGGGCAGGGGGCAGACAGGTGGCCCCCCGTGGCAGGGCCAGGCTGGCCACCCCTGTAGCTTGGTGCAGGGCCAAGGCATCCAGCTCCCACCCAGTTAAGACCAGCTCTGTGTCTCGGCGGCTAATCAGTGGCAGTCCAAAAAGATTGCGATAGGAATCGAAGCGGGGTAAAGTCTCTTCTACATAAGCTATCGCTTCCCCCTTCTTCTCCACCCTCACAAGCTTCAGGCCCTTCAGGGTGGCATCACGGGTGCTGAACCAAGGGAAGACAAGGGACTTGGCAGTCCTCAGATAACGCACCCCAAAGCGTTTCAGGGTGGCATCTGACACCAGGGAGATACCAAACATGGCCTTAGTCTTACTGGTCTCTTCCTCGTCCAGTAGCTCCCAGAGGGGCAGAGCCCGGTCCCAGATGCAGCGAGCGTCCTCACGAACCCGTTGCATGTCCTCTTCCGTCTCCTCTGAGCTGGCAGGGGGAATACCACGGTGCCGCAGCTCTACGTTCGCTTGGAAGTCCTGCCAAGTGCCCTCGGCCAAGGTGGCCGTGCACAGGAAGCTGCCCGTGGTCTTGTCAATGAAAAGCGTGTAAGGCGTGCTGGCAGCCGCCGCCGGCGGTTGGCCCTCCCTGCCATCGGTGAAGAGGCTGGGGGTATGCAGGCAGCTGTACCCGTCGTGGAAAGGGATGCCCTGGGCCCGTAGGTACTGGCGGATCTCGGTGATGGAGACGGAGGGCACGGGCCCCTCGGGGGAGGGCAGCACGTCCTTTTTGTAGCGCCGCTGCGTGAGGCGGCCCGGCACCCCGGGGCTCCGAGCTCCCTTGCTCCTCGCCCCGCCGCACAGCAGAGGCAAGAGGCGGCCGGCGGCTCTGCAGGGCCGCAGGGGCACCGCCGCCATCCCGCCCGCTCCCGCCCGGGCCGCCCCAGCACCCGCCCGCGCCGCTGCCGACCGGCATCGGCGGCGCCCCGCGGCCCGAGGCGGCTCAGGCCGATCCCCTCACGTGGAGTTCCATGGATGCCGCCATTGCCCGACCCCGCCGGCGCGCTCAGGCCGTCACTTCCGAGGAGAGCTGGAAGCAGAAGGTCTCCATCTCGGAGCAGTTCCGCTTCCGCCGGGGCAGCAGCATGACGAGCCGCGGCTCGCCCAGCCGCTTCCTGACTGCCGTCCTACACAATGGCGTGGGCCGCTACGTACGGCAGCTCCAGCGGCTCCAGCTCCTCTTCAGCCCTACCGCGGCCGACTCTCGCGGCGCCAGGTACCGCTGGAGGCATGCCGCCTGCTGCCCCTAAGCGCTGGGATGTGGGGAGGGAGAGCATGGTGACCCCTGACCGCCGACCTGGTGTGGGACGGGATCCCCAGACCCGTGGTCCGCCTCTGTAGGGAAGGTGCTGCTGACCTCTGACCCACAGGGCTGCGGGGAGGGGCTGTGAACTCTGATGCATAGGGAGGGACTAGGAGGTGGCAGCGTTGACCTCCAATGCCCCGGCGCAGGGGCAGGCTGGGTGATGGCACCTGGCGTGCAAGTGGCACATCCCCGACCTCTGCACTGTGACCCCTCTTGTGGGCAGGGCACCACAGTGCGGGTGGTCCCACCTGTGACCTTTGCCCTGGCATGGGAGCTACATTGACCTCTACCCTGTGACCCCACCGGGACTGACGCCCCTGCACGCCCCACCACAGGCAGTTCGTGGAGGAGGCGGCGATGGACTTTGCTCGTCGGCACCCTGATGTCGTTCTCTACGTCAGCCCCCGCTCCGGTGGAGCCCCGGTGTTGCTGGCTGAGTACTGTGAGTGCTGGGGAGGCATGCAGGGGGTTCGATGAGACAGGGCGGGGCGCTTCCAGCTCTGCCCTGGCTCTGAGGCGGGGAAACAGCAGAAGGGCAGCTGCCCGCCACAGGCTGTGTGTTTGGGAGTGGGGCTGCGGGTTGAGGGGGCGGCTTTGGCCTGACTGTCCTGCTCTGCCACAGTGAACGGGACAGTACGGGAAGAGCTCATCGCCAGCAAGACAAGCCAGGAGATTGTGCAGCTGGCCACCAAGCTGGCTGGCCAGTCTGGCCTGGACATCATCCGCATCCGCAAGCCCTTCCACACTGACAACCCCAGCATCCAGGGCCAGTGGCACCCCCTCACCAACAAACCCTCTGCCCTCAACGTCCAGGGCCCACGCTTGCAGCCCAAATAAAGCTTTGTTCCCCAGCCCATGCCTTTGCGTCCGTCTGTCCTCTTGCCCACAGAGAGACACCATTATGCCATGTTCAGACAGAGCCACCTTTATTGCTGGGGGGGAGTGAGGGGTGCCAGACATGGAGGGCAATGCCCCTCCTGGAGAAGGGATGGTGTGCCTGCACATGGCTTGTCTCTGCTTGTAGCAAAACCAAAGGGCTGGAGCAGGATGGGAGAGCCCAGGTATCTGGCCCTTACCTTTCCCACTAAGCTTTGCTTATCTGGGGCAGGAGGGCTTAAGCCATCAGGTACCCCAGGGACTGCCACTCCGGTTCCCCTTGCAGGGTTCAGCTCCAGGCACTGTCCTGATCTTGGAGGTGGCAACAAGGAGCACAGAGGGAAAGATAAGCACCTCAGCAAGTCTGTCCCTTCCTGGCTTCTCCATTATCACCACCCTGTCTCCAGGGCGTGAGATGTTTTTGTCACCCCAGCCTCTTGGGTTCCCCCAGGAGGTGGCAGCAGCAGAGGTAGTTGGGGGGGAATTAAGGGACAGTGGCTGCCCCCATAAAGTGCCATGAAGAACAGGAGGTCCTAGAGGGAGGCAAGGCCCTGTCCAGGGCTCCTCACAGTGTGAGACCATTTCCCCTTCCATATGTCTCACAGTGGCTAGGGCTGTTCCCGAACCCCAGTTCTCCAACGGCACCACACAGCAGAAATATGTGGTGCCTAGGGCTGTTGAGGACACTGGATATCAGAAGGTATACAGGTGCTACACTGGTCCCTTGCCATGGCAGTGGCACCAGTCCTTCTGCCAGTGCATCTTGCTGCCTTGCTGCTGCATCCTGCTCTTCTGCTGCAGCACCTTGGGAAGAGGGAGCAGAATCCTTTTAGGGTCCGAGGCCCTGGGAGTACCAACTCCCAGGACACCCAGCCCTGTGCTTCACCTGGGGCCTCCTCACAGTGGGCATGTGCCACTCCACCAGCTGCTCAGGGGGTGTTTGGGATGTCAGCTTCTCACCCCAGCTCTGTCCCTCGCTGAATCATCCTCTTCTGGCTCTGAAACCCTAGAGAGGCAGATGAAGGAGAGCGGGCAGGGGCTGGCAGCCACTGAGGTCACATCTTGCAATTGCAGGATGTGTCCACAGCCCCTCTCCTGCCCGGCAGTGGGCAGCACTCATGATTGTCATGGTAGCTATTCTAGCTACTAAAAATGTAAAACTTGGCTTTATCAAGGCCCAAACCAGGACACTGGAGGAAATCCCCCAGCCCCACCTCCCAAAGGGAGCCTGCACCCTGAAGACCTGAAGAGGTGCAGGCACTATATGGCAGCCCCCAACTCCCCCCTGCTCCTCACCCACCTCTCAGTAGTCTTCCAGCTTCCATGTGCTGAGGGGTGCCCAGCAGTGCAGGCCAAGTCCATGCATCCACAACAGTGTCTCTCATGCCTGGGTGGACAGACAGACAGAAACTCTCCCTCCCCCCAGGGTCCCCTTTCAGCCAGGCACCAGCTCCTGCCTCCAGCTCATGGCTGCCGTCAGTGGGGTTTTATACATAAATAGAGCTCCCAAATTTAAATAGATTCCTTTTTTTTTTCCTCTGTACAGTGAGTCTCAAAAGTGAGTGAAAAGCCAAAGAAATGACTGAGCCTAGGCCCGGCCCGGCTCTGCCATCCAAGGAGGTAGTTTTGCCCAAGTTTTTGAACACTGCTGAAAGGGGGTGGGAGAAGGGGCTGGTGAGGAGGAGGGTCCTGTTGGCAGGACCCCCCTGCCGGCCCCTACACGGAGCTCTCGTCCAGCTTCTCCACCAGCTGCGTGTGTTTCCGCTTCTCGAGGATCTTGCTGAGCTCCTCGGTGAAGGAAGCGCTGTAGAGGGGCGAGGCCAGCGGCTCCTCCTGCTGCTGCAGCAGCATGTAGCTGTTGCCATTCATCTTGCGGAGGACATTGGGCAGAGCCCCCACGCCGTTGGTGAGCTCAGCTGGCAGCGGCGGCGGCGGCGGCAGCGGGGGCACAACAGTCGGCAGCTCCTTGACTGGGGAGGTCGGTGCTGTGGGTGCCTCGCCAGGGATGATCCGCAGGCAGCCATCTGGATAGGTGAGCTCTTCCTCCTCCTCCTCCTCTCGGCGGCCCTTGCGCAGGCAGTTGGCCGAGACAGTCTGCAGTTCCACGCTGGCAGGCCGTGGCTCCCCCAGCACATACTTGCCCTTGCGCTTCTCCAGGCAGGACATGTAGAGGAGGACGGCGCTGAGCACAGCACACAGCACCACCAAGGCGACGATGGCAGAGACGTAAGCCACTTTCACGTCACCATCTGTCTGGCTGGCAGCATGGGGCCGTGCGGCGGCCGTGGGGCCACGGGGCAGCTCGGGCAGCACGGAGAGGCTGTAGGCAGCCAGCAGCGTGCGGAGACCCCGCTCCTCACTGTAGCAGCGGTACTCGCCGCTGTGCTGGGGCAGCGTGTCTGTCACCAGCAGCCCATCCACCCCCACCCGCAGCCGGTCCTGCCCGGCACCTGGCACCTGGCTGCCGTTCAGCAGCCAGACGGCTCGCGCCAGGTTGGAACGCTGGTCGCAGGGCAGCAGCACATCGTCCCCTTGCAGCACAGTCCTGTTCTTCCATGTTGGGAAGCCTGTGGGGACATGCACCACCTCGCACCCATCCTGGCCACCCTAAGGGACATTGGCATCCCCCAGAGCCCCGAGAGGCAGTGCAGACTCACCCCGCCCGGAGCTGCTCCGGCATCCTTTGTTGCCACTCTGAATGTCCTGCACCAGCCCTGCGCTGCAAGACATGGGGTGCTTGAGCTGCACAGCCCTGACTGAAACCAACCTTATGAGGTTACAGCCACAGGCAATCCTGCCTGACCCTTGGCACTGGGGTGACGGTGCCACAGGGTGATGTGCAAAAGCATGTGACTGGGCAGGTGGAAGGCTCATGGGGACCCTGCTGTGGACAGCAGCCTATCCGTACCTGGCGGTGGTGGCGGTGGGGCGGCAGGCCCTGCCATCCCAGGCGCAGTAGGGGTCCCGGGCAAGGATGCAGTCATAGCACGAGGCATAGCGGGCACAGGAGGCCAGGGGCACCTGCATGATCCCACTGGCTGCCCCCACATACAGGCTTCTCTGGGGGAAAAGAGTTGGCTCAGCACTGCCTTGGCGTGGGCTGTGGGGTGCCACATGGTGTCCATACATTCCCCTCCCCAGCCCCACAGTAAAGCTCTGCCTTGGTGGATGTGAATGGTGAAGGCCCCCCAACTCCAGTCAGTGCCAATGGCTGCAGCTGGCAAACTGGCAAGGAGGTGGAGGCCAGACTGCTCCCTTTTCCCTGCTCAGCTGGGTTCTGGCACATATCCTAACCTGGAGGGACCCAGAAACCGTATCCCCTCCATCCCCTAAACAACCCAATAGAAGCTTCACAGCACACACGTGTCTGTATGCAGTACCCCCCTGCTTCTTCCCTCACCTGGACATGGGAGATCACCAGGCTCTCCACAGGCTGTGGGTCCCTGAAAACCTGCACCTCGTCCACGATGTGGATACCAGAGCCCACCACCACAGCCTTGTGGATCCAACCATCCCCTGGAGAGCAGAACAGGGGGATCAGAAGGCAGTGTGGCATGTCCCCCTTGGCCAGCACAGATGCAGCAAATTCATCCCATGCTCACCTGTCCCCATGAAGAGCACATCGTAGTAGTGGCCATCGAGGGCCTGCACCCTGTCCACGGCCAGCTGGCTGTATGCCACGTTCTTCTTCACCAGCAGTGGCTCCCCGCCGGCCGGCTTCACCTCCTCAAACATGAGCGGATGCAGCTTGACGAAGTCCAGGACGCTGTTAGGCAGGTCCTGAGAGGAGTTGTAGCCCTTCCTGCGGGAGTGGTCCGTGATGCACTGCCCAGGGGAGATGGGGGTCAGGGAGGGAATGAGGCCACCCCACCTCCCCAACTCTGCACTCCCTGGCACTCACAGAGCCGGGCCGGGGCTCAGGCACCGCTCCATCATAGCGGGACCACTTGCGAGCCGAGTCCTGGTACTCCATGTACGGGCCCTCAAAGGCATGCTGCACGGCCGAGATGCTGTAGCGGCACACGGCTGAGGCCTCCATGGTCCTCCTGCGGGGCAGAGCCCTGCCTGAGCCTGGGCAGACACACAGCTGCTCGCCACGAATGCATCCCCAGGTGCTCAGCACCTGCCTGCACATCTCCAACATCTCCAGCCCCGCAGTGCCACAGACCTTTATCCCCAGCTGATTTTGCCACTGCCCTGCTCACCACTGTGCCGAGAGCGTGAAGGCAGCGTAAAAGACAGTGCTGGCCCAGTTGCCTGCATCCAGGCTGCCGACGCTGCGCAGCACCTCGTAGTAGGGGATGTAGCAGACCAGGCGTGCCTTCATGAACGACGTCCACTTGCGCTGCAGGATCTTCTTCCCCCCTACGTCACTCTGGGAGGGTGCAGGGAGCATTTCTGCACAGGCTGCAGGTGGTGTCTGTCCCGCTCTGCCTGTGCGTCAGTTTCCCCCAAGATCCAAGTGCACAGCCACTTGGCCAGCAGGGGAAGCCCTTGGCTCCCCGTGGCTGGGGACATACCTACCTTGCAGACACGGGCCACACGGGCCACGCGGGCCACCTGGCTCTTGTCATAGAAGGATGTGGTCTCCTCACCCGCCCGCTCGGTGAAGAAGTAGTAGATTTTGTCATCATCACCCACGGGGCTGTCTTTGCTCTCCTGGACCAGCACAGAGGCCACAAACTCAGCATCTGGGGAACAGAAAACAAGAGGTGAAGACTGAGGGCCCACAACGGAACAGAGGATCCCTCAAAGCCTTCATTTCCTCATAGAAAACTACACACGATCCCAGGGCCAGTGCCCACCCCTGCTCCACGCTCCCCAAGGTGATGCATGGCATCCCACAGCCTGTGACACTGGTTCCAGGGGAGGACAGGGACACCTCACCATTCAGCCAGTGTAATGGAGACTCCTCTGTCTTCAGCGGCCGCTGGTGCAGGTTTCTCCGGATGTCAGGCAGGCTCCGGAATTCGTAGCGCGTGGCTGTGTACAAGCCGCCATCTGGGCAGGTGAGGCAGGGCAGGCACCCATCAGATGCATGGACACTCAACACCAGGAAAGCAGGACAGCCCCAAAAGCCACCAACATCCCCATCACTCAGACAGAGGAGGAGGAGGAGGAGAAGGACCAAGTCTTGGCTTGCTAAGGCCCCCGCACACAGAGCTCATCCAGTTGGGGGACCACCCCATAGGGGCATTGGGGATGGGGCTAGGGTCAGTGGCATCTTATATGTCCCTGCCAGCCCTGGGAAAGGTGCAGCTTACCCACAATGAGGCCAGTGTAGCCACGGGCAGGGTCATATGGGCACTTCTCCTTGCCTTCCTCAAAGTGGGATGGCAACTCGAACCTGTTGGCATCCTTGAGGGGGATAAGCAACTGTGTTAGACAACAGGGGACAGATCTGCCTTGCCTGCCAGCCCCAGGCTCTCTGAGGCTGCTAGTGGGGACAAAGCAACACCTATGACTGTACCCTCGTATGGCCAGACAAACCCCTCTTGGCACCCCCAGCTGGTCAGAAACCACATGGACAGCCAGAGCCCCCAGCCAAGAGCAGGGGCTCAGGGGAAAGGCGAGCCCTGGCACTCCACTGTGGCATCATGTGGGCACAGTCAGGAGTCAGCCTGCACAGCTGATGTTCCTGGGGTGTGTCTGGCCAGCAAACGCTGTCCATCTGGGCTGTGTTCCTGGCACTGATGTCCCTGTCATGGCAGGAGTTATTTTCTTTGCAGTCTGCAGTTTGCAGTTCAAAGCATATTAAATAATGAGAAGGCCTTTCCAGTGCCACAGTTCCTCTGCCTGACTCTCAGAACATGAAATGGTCAAACTGGACCAGTGGCACAGGTGTGAGGACAGGCATGGCCTGTCTGAGGCTCTCCAGCCATGCTGGGGACACAGCCCCAGGCTCTGAGTTCAGAGAGAAAGGTGGGCAAAGAGCAGCCAAGTCACCAAGAAGCCACTGCTTGGGGATCAAAGTCCTGCTGACAGGGGGACATGGCTGCCCCTGGCTGCTCTGCTGTGAGTCACTGCCATGCAGGGACCCTCCAGCCTGGCATAGGAAATCCCCGAGGAGGGGCCACTGAGTCACCTCCCTGCCACCATCACCCTCTGTAGGTACACTTGCCACCACCCACGAGCCAGTGTGCAGCCCCTGCTTTGGGAAGGGCCCCTGCACCAGCCAGAGCTGGGGAACAGCTCTAATGTTGGCATGTCCCACCTTGCTGCCCCTCCCCCCACCAAGCAGTGCTGCCCCCCAGCCATCTCACTCCAGAGTCAGAGTCCAACCCCAGCGCTTCAGTGGACACCCCAGCCTGGGGTCACTTGCTCCTACCCCAAGCCAAGGAGGATGGAACAGGGTCTGAAAGGCAGAGATCTACGGGTGGAGATGGTGGCAGAAAATGGGGGCTGTGCCACCCCAGGGTGGCACAGGATGGGTACAATCTGTGGGGCCAAGCAGGACTCACAATGGCAGCACAGAGCGGGTGGAAGGCGTAGGTGCCACAGGCGTAGAGGTGAGTGCTGTTCAGCCTCTGCAGGAACCGCACGTGGTTGAAGCACTCCGTCTGCGCAGGGGAAGGACAGGGGTCACCACCCAGGCGAAGAGGCGGCAGTCCCCTGCACTTGGCACCTACCCACCAGCTCTACCTTGTTGTTTTTGCCCTTCTGCAGGCAGTCCATCCGCTTCTCTGGGGAGGCTTCCCAGTGGATCTGCAAGGGACAGAGGGACTGCCAATGTGCTCAGAACAATAGGCAGCACCCTGCCTGTGTCCCCCCAGCCCAGGGTGAGAGCAGTCCCATGCTCCAACTTGTAGGAAGAAACTCCAGAGCACCTTCAGAAGCCTGGAGGATTTTGGGGTGTCCTTTGCAGGGGGAGCAAAGGGATGTGCTTCCCACCCTGTCCCCTGTCCTGCCAGAGTGTCCCTAAAGCAGGTAGCTCTGAGTTTGGGAATATCTTCCACTGCTGGCCCCACACTGCCTGACTGGGAATAAGGACCAGACATCCACAGGGAGCTTGGGGACAGCACCTCCAGGCAAGGCCTGAGATGGCAAGCAGGAGGATGAGCAGGATTGGTTGGCCACAGTTTGAACAGGGAGCAGGCAGTGTGGCACAGGAGGGGACAATCGGGCAGGGGAGAGCAGGGCCCAGGCTCACCGTTCGGTGGGAGCCGTCAGCCACGTCACTGGAGTTGAGGGCGAAGATGGCTCCCCTGGCACCCACATAGAGAATTCCCTGGTCATCCTCCAGCAGCAGGGTGCTGTAGTTGAGGGTGTGCATGCTGAAGAACCGGACACCTGACAGCTCTGTAAAGGGAATGAGGGGGGTGAGGAGGAGCCCTGGGGCAGGCACACTCCAAGCCACCAGGAAAAGAGAGAGGACAGTCTAGGAGCAGGCAGGATGGCACCCACTGAGGTTACCAGACAGGTAGGGCCAGGTGACAGCAGTTACAGCAGGAGGAAGGCAATTGGGCAGATTTGGTAGGATGCTAAAGGCACTAATTCAGCTCAGGTTCACAGAGGCAATTTCTCCCCACTAACACACACAGCAGCTCAGGGGTGGGAACTTCAACATCCATGTCCAACCCAGATCTGCCACACTGTTTGGGGAACTGCTGGGGGAAGTAAAAACACATTGACCACAACCTCAGCTCTACACCAGGGGTTTCGAACCCAGCCAGCCCAAAAGGAAGGATGCAAAAAACCTGAACCAAAACTGCCACGCAAAGAGATGGCTCCCACAGCAAGGCTGGGTGCTCCCTGCCCACCAAGCTGGAGAAACCATCCACTTTGGGGTGCTGAGAAGTGTGGGTTGGGTCTCAGCCCTGGCTGGAGAGACCCCCAAGTCAGGCCAGGGAAGGCCAGGCCAGGCCTTGGGACCCAAGGCAGCTGGCAGGGAATGACTCCCAAAAGAAGACATTTATGGGTGCAAATGAAAGCTTCTCCCACCATCAGCCACTGAGTTTCACTAACAAGGCCAGTGAAGCCACGCAGCCACATGAGACACAATGACACTGTGGGGCTGCCTGACACCACATAGCAGCAATTAGAGAAAATCACAGAAGATTGCTCCCTGACAACAATCTGGGCCACAAGAGCACAGCCCAAGTGCGATGCCTGGCTCAGGATACCCTCTAAGTGCTGGTGGGCAGGGCCAGGGGGTGTCTCCCTCAGCTGTCAAGGAGATGCCATCAGGCTGGGCAGACCCAGGAAAACCTTTGCCCTGCTCCATCCCTTGAGGCGTACTTACTCAGGTCAGCTACGCAACAAGAGACAGCCAAGCAGGCTGTGATTTCTGGAGCCCAGGGGACTGGAGCCCCACTCCACAGAATCACAGAATCAACCAGGATGGAAGAGACCTCCAAGATCATCAAGTCCAACCAATCACCCAACCCTATCTAATCAACTAGACCATGGCACTAAATGCCTCATTCAGTCTTTTCTTTAATACCTTCAGGGATGCTGACCCCACCACCTCCCTGAGCAGCCCATTCCAATGGGCAATCTCTCCTTCTGTGAGTACTTCTTCCTAAGAGCAAGCCTAAACTTCCCCTGTCGCAGCTTGAGACTGTGTCCTCTTGTTCTGGTGCTGGTTGCCTGGGAGAAGAGACCAATCCCCACCTGGCTACAACCACCCTTCAGGTAGCTGTAGGCAGCAATAAGGTTTCCCCTGAGCCTCCTCTTCTCCAGGCTAAACAACCCCAGCTCCCTCAGCCGCTTGTATCTATCCCTGCTGTGCTCAGCCCCCACTCCAGACCGCGCTGGAGCTGGTAAAGGCTGCACGTGGTCACGATGCATCAAACCAGGTGCTGGCAAAACCACAAACCTCACCACCACCACAACCCACAAGGCCTTACCATCAAAGGTGACCGTTGTCCTGGGGGTGGCATCCAGGTCAGTGGTAGATGGGTAGCCCATGGCTGATGCCACCCCTGCCATGAAGAGAGCTGCCAGGAGATGGTCTGTGCCTCCGCTCATCTTCCCGCTCCTCTGGCAAGGGCAGCCGCCCAGCCCGCTGACACCAGGCCAGCACAGTCAATCCTCACGACAAGCTCCCCACTTCCCCAGGATGGGGCTGGCTGCAAAACCTTCCTGAAATGCAGAACACTGGGTCAGACACTCCCACTGTCCCCAGCACCACACGAGCAAGTCAGCTTGGGAAGGAGCTGGCTGTGCACATGCCTGGATGCTTGACCAGGCATGGCCTCAGACTAAGGACAGCTTCTGGGAAAAGCAAACCCTTGCTTGCCAGAAGGGAAACTGAGGCTGCATCCAGCACAGGGAGGGGATTCTGAGCTGAGCAACTCCCAACACAGCACCTCCCTGGCTCCATGTCCATGCCGCCAGAGCGGCAACAGTCATTTGCTGAGCATTGGTTTGGTTGCTTAGAGGTTCATTATACTCCAGGTCTGCCCTGGGCTCCTTCTACATTTTCTCCTGCAGCTCCCCCTGACCAAAGGACACACTTCAGCAGAGCCAGCTGATCCTCCACTGCATGTTCAACACCCAAAAAGTGGGCAAATTTGCCCCAGACAGTGGGGCTTGGGGCCAAGCCCTTCTTGCAGGTCTCTTGGCATGTTGGGGTACCCCAAACCCTGCTCCCCAGACTGGCTGCAGCATTAGGGGGCTGCTGGGAAGCCCATGGCTGCTTGTCTCCTGCCATGCAAGTCACTTATCTTGCCAGTTTTGCCCTTCCTGAAATGACAAGACCCCTGAGGAGAGAGGCATGGAGATGGATGCTACAGGCACGAAGCAATGTAGGGCAACGGGAGACAGATACAGGAGCTGCTTGGCATCTTCATCAAGTCCTCACAAGCAAGAACAGTTTCTCCCCCCACTGTCAGTGTTTTCCCATGAGATTTGAGTTTCTTTTTCATTCCCAACTGCCTTGAAGCTCAGCATCCACCTCAGCTCTTGTTTTCATTTTTACAGTCCCTCCTTAATAATCCCTCCCACCCCTCCTGGCAGCTTTGAGCAAAGACACTGTTTCATTTTGCAGGGGCTAAGGAGGAAGGAGGCACTGGGTATCTCCAGACAGACCTCCCCATAAAGTGACCAGTGCCTGTATCTTTGCTTAGACTGGAGTATTGTTATGAACATCAAATACCTGACCCTGCAGAGAAGCTGTTCAAACATGCTTGCTGCAGATGGTTTCCCTGAAGCAAATACCTCACAAGGTCTCAGGCAAAGGGGAGGTAAACCCAAAGTGAAATGCAAGTGAAAAGGGCTTTGGGGCTGAAAAGGAGAAGCAAGAGGCTGGATATGGTATCCAGCCATAGTCCTTAAGCTTCTATTAAACTGCTGTTTCCTTTGTGAGGGTTTGCACTCAGATTTGCACTGGCTGCTGCCCTGGAGCATCCCAGGAATGGAGTGGAAGGGAGACATCTCCTCCCAGCTCCATCCTGTCTTGCTGCCCCCCAGGCACCATCCCAGCACAGAGCACCTGTACAGCACCCAAACCCGGGAGTAGGCAGGGTGCTGCGCACAGGGCTGAGCTGCCAGGGAGCAGGGGACAGTAACCTGCAACATTCTCTCTCCAAAGAACTCCTATTCCTGGGACAAGCTCTGTCTGGACAGAGGGTCTGCCTGCGAGTGATGAGCCTGGCAGGGCAACGTGAGGCAAGTGTGGGGATGGAAGTCGATGGTACCGTGTCTAGCACAAGCCAAACCCACCAAGCTTTTCAGGCAAAACAAGTGGTGGGGTCACACCTGGAGCAGCAAAGCACCCTAAAGTGCTCCAGCCAGCCCTGTGCTGACACCTCTCCATCCTGACAGCAGCACCAGGGCCCCCCCAGCAGCTATGGGGACCCTTCCCCAGACTCCATGCAGAGCCATGAGCTGTAATCATGAACAAGCCATGGGAGCCGCAACGCACCCAGGCTGGGAAAGCAGAGGGGAGGAGAAACCTTACAACAAGGCAAACAATGATCTCTAATAAATGAGTAACAGCCCTGCGAGCTGTCTGCATGCTGCCAGGCATCCTCACCTTATCTGCCCAGAACAAACAAGCCCTGAACTTTGCCTGCTGCCCAGCTCCGGGCACGCCGGGGATTGGAGCCTGGAGCGCAGCCGGGCAGGGCTCACGCTGTGAGCCAGCCCCAGCTAACATTTAACCAGTGTGAGCACTGAGCCAGCACAGAGGGGAGAAAAATAAAGATAACAAATTAAGCTGTGTGGCTACACAGGGTTACTGGCCAGGTAAGGACAGAGGGTAGCAGCCTCCACTGCTGCCAGGGTTGAGCTTCTCTGCTTTTTCCAGGGAAGAAGCTACACCCATTTCCTTTGCCCGAGATCAGATGTAACTTTGTCCTAAAGGACATTTAATCAGTTAGCTGTAAAAGCCAGTTAATATTTTACTCGAAGGGAAGGGCTGCTTCAAGCTTCTCTATTTATTTTTAATTCATACCTAGAGTGGGGGAGAAAGAACAAGAAGGAACTGAAACCATCCTTGGCCCTGCACCAAACACCTCCAGACCCATCACTTCCCCCTTGTCAGGGTGCAAGTTCAAAGCTCTGGGCAAAGGCAAGGGCTGTGAGGGTCAGGGGGAGGAGGCAGACAAGGTTCTGATCCATGCAATCCACCAGTTGGGCTGGGGGTGGCTGAATTGCTCAAGCCCAGCACTTCCATGGGAAACAGGAAAAAGACAGGAGGGGAAATTCCACAGAGATTTTTCTTCAGGAGAGAGACACAAACAGGGGAGAGGAAGAGGCTGAAAAGCCACAGTAGTTGAAATGAAATCTGGAACTTCAGAGAAAAACCCCAGTCCCAGAACTGAGCTCCCAAGCCACTCAGCCCCTTACTTACTTCCCATTGCAGGGGGAGCTGACATTGGCCCTTAATTCAGCCCTAGCTCCTGCCCCATCCAGCACCACTGAGGAAGGGTAGTGGAGGCAAGATCTGGCTGTGGAGCTGATGGCCCTCCTGAGAGCTGGGCAAAGCCAGGAACCAGCCACTCTAACCACAGCACACAACATCCATGGGGGCCAAAGACCACTCTCCTACTCTGGTTCTTGGTGGTCCCGCGGGATGCAGCCGTGGCTCTCAGCATGGAGCCAGGCAAGCCCAACCCAGGCAGTGGGTCCCACTGGTGGGACAGGTTTGCCAATCCCTGGGGAATGGCAGGAAGGCAGCAGGGCGGCAGAGGCATGCGAGAGAGCGCAGGGGAGCGAGCGAGCCCCGGTCAGGTCTGACTGGGTTTACTGGGTCACGATGGAAGCTGTGCCAGCATGACTGTGCTGGCCTCAGCCTCCCACCGGCAGCCAGCCGGCCCAGCACACCCAAACAAGCTGGCTCAGTCGGCACCTCCTTAAAATCCCCATGACCAGCGTCTCTGGAGGCACAAAAAGCTTTTGATGAGTGAATTTCCCAGTGGCAGGTCTCACCAACCTGGATCCGGCCAAAGAAACCAGCCGAAGCTGCCACACCCCTCAACAGCCGCTGCACTGGCAGCTTCTGCTGGCTCTGGTGGCTCCTTCCTGCTGACCCGTGGTCCTCAATGCCATGAGGCAGCAAAACCTGGGAGCGAGAACTGACCACAAGCTGTGGTCCAGCTTGCTGCACTGGGCTGGAAAATATGGAGGGACCTCAGATGTATTCTCATGGGCCCCTCATTGCTGCTCCCTTGTCAGCACAGCCAAAATGATGCTGGATTTTTAATTTAAAGGGAACCTGGGAGAAAGAATGTGTGTGCCAGGTGAGAGCAGCCCTTCTCCAGCTCACCCCCAGCATCCATCCCAAACAGTGAAACACAGATCTGCAGAGCAGGATCAGATGTTACCCCATCCTGCCAGTCTGCGGACAGCTTGGGTTGCTCCCCCAAGCTCCAGTAAAGCCCAAGAAGGTTCCTGGAATGGCTGCCAGACCTTCCTCCCCTCCTCATGGGCTGGCCCTCTTGGCATCAGCATTATGCATTCCTATGAACAAGGACTGCTGGCTTCCCAATAGGGACCAGGATTTCCAGCAGGTCTCTTCTGGGTTACTGGGTTGCAAGACAGCCTTAGCAGAGCTCCTGGCAGGGACTGCAACAGGAGACACAGCTTACGCCTTGCCTTTCCGTGTCAGCCCAGCCCAGGCAGTCCAAACCCTGTGCAGTCAATTCAACTTATCAGGAGCAAGCCCAGCACATGACCCCCCCTGGCACCTCTGCTTCCCCTGCCATTCCCACTAGCCCAGCTCTATTTTACCCATTATGGGGACCCATGCAAGTGCCCTCAGGTTCAGTTGAAACAGCCCAACCAGCTCCTGTTGCAGATTGGGGAAAGTGCTTGCCACAGGGCTCAAAGCAAGGAGACCTCCCTGCTCCCAGGTGTGGGAATGAGCCAAGGAATTACAGAGGAAAAAAAAACATCAGGTGAGAGGTTAGCCTGGCCCCCTGCCTGGCTGCAAGCATAGCACATTTGGAGCCCCCTTTCCCCAGAGCTGGCAGACCTTGGGTGAGGAATTCAGTGAGATGCAAGAAGAGGAGCCAGGATGAAGGTTGCCAGGCAACTTTAATTCAGTCCTTGACGAACTTCCAGCACTTTGCTTCTGCTGCAGAGCTCAACCAGCAAACAGTAAAACATCAGGTCCACCTTAAACATGTGGTGTCCATCCATCTGTCTGCCCATCCAAGAGGCTTGCTCATGTCCCTGTGCCTGGGGTGCCCTGCAAGGCAATGAGCTCCCCGCAGCAGCAGCATCCCTGAAGGCCAGCCCAGGACGAGCTGCCCTTCCTGGCAGAGATTAGCAGGGGCAGGCTTTGACCCGTGGGACTGTGCTGGCGCTGCTGCAAGGGTATTTCTCAACCAGTCAGGATTTTTGTCAACAACAGCAAGAAAAAAATGCTAACATGCTGAAAGCCCTCTGGGAAGAGTGGATCTGTGCTGGGTTTGGGGGCTAGAGAAGAGGAGGGAAGGAGCACAGTGACCTCCCGGGAGACCCTTGATGAGTTTATTTTAGTTCCTTTCTTTAAACAAAACCACATTTGACCTCGAGATGCTTCACTGGACATGCATGAGAGCTTTGGTGATTCAGGAAGCAGATTTATCCCTCCCCAAATTTGGAATTCAGGCACAGCAGAAGGGAGGGAAAGCAGAGACACTAACTCCTCTCAAGGATCATCCCGCCCTGCTCCCACTGCAAAGCTCCCCCCCACCCCAGCACAGCCGCTGTGGAGCCAGGAGGCCAGGCAGCAGGCACCAGCAGGCCATGGGAAGAGGCTCTGAATTCCCCAAGCATGGCACAGCCCCCATCCACCGCTGGCAAAGCCCGAAACATCTGGCAGAGGAAAGCACCCAGCCCCGACCCCACCAGCGTCACAGCAGGGAGGAGGAGTGTGGAGGAGCAAAGTGATGGATGGGACAGTGGTGAGGCCAGTTAGGGACACAGGCTGGTTTAAGGGACACTAGTGCTGGTGGGAACTAGATATCTAAACATCCCTCAAAAGACAAGCTGATCCATTAGCAATAAAACTAACAACAGCTGAACTTCCAACAGATTTGCCTCAGTGGTCCCTTTCCAACACCATGCCTTTTTCTCTGTCACCCTACAGCATCCCACTGGGGGATACTGCCGGCTCGGAGAGGGATAGGGTCCAGCCATGGCATCCTCCTGCATGGTTGCAGGGACTGGGGCATTTTAAGCTTCTCCCCAGCTCCTCGTTATCTCTGTTCTTACAAGAACTTGCTCCTCTCCTCAGCCAGGCTGGGTCTGACATAAGACAGGAGGTTCAAAGGGGCTGACAGGCAGCTCATTGCCAAGTCCCCGGGAGAGCTTTCCCAACATTCTCATTCAAACCCACCCAAAAAAACCCAGCTGAAATAATAAGGAAAGCTGCTCTGGCCTGTGCCGTGGGCAGGCATCACCTGTCTATGGCTACCTGCCAGGCACAGCAGAGACCTCCTCTTCCGCAGCTCTCAGAGCACCACAAGCTGACGGCAAGAGCAAGGTGCCCAAGACAGCAGAACAGAGAGCTCCTCCACTCCTCCATATGGAAAACCCACCAATGCCAGACATCAGTCAAAACAGCTCCTTGCTCAGCTCCATTGCCCAAAAAGCCTTGATGAAAGCTGGCCTAGGAAGAAAGAGTGCAGGGCAGAGAGGCTGAAGGGCCAGCTTGCAGCTCAGCAGCAGGGCCAGGTATGCTAAGGGATACCCTGGCCTGCCCAGACCAGGCATTGCTGAGCAGGGCAGCAAATCTCCCCTTACAGCAGCAGCTCCCTGTGTGCTGGAGGCCATTTGGCTCTTGCAAGCTGGCAGCGAGGACACAATCCCCTTAAGTTTTCCCTCCCATCCAGCGCATCTTCCACTGTGGAAACCCCATGGCAGCAGCCCTGGGCTAAGCCCACAGCCCAGCACCTGAGAGCCCACCTGGGAGCTGCACAGGAACTGTGAAGTGAAACTGGAAGATGCTGAGATACAGTGGCCCAACCCTGACTTGAACTCATTGCCAGCTTAACCCCACATCCAGGTCACAGGGAGGCAGCCAAGCCTTGAGAAGTGGGGTGCAGAGCCCTGAGGCTCTGACCTCCTCCACGGTAGGGAAGATGCATGCTCGGTGCTAGCAACATCGTTCCCAAACATTTTTCCATCCTTTCCTGCCTCATTTGCAGCATGCCAGACTTCACCACTTGCTGGCAGGCCCTTGGGGGCTGGGACAGACAGACAGTCAACTGGACAGACAGCCCTCCACATCACAGCAAAGCTTCCCAGCGAGGGGGCATTTGCATCCATGTGGCTCAGCGCTGGATCCAATCTGCAATTCACCCTTCAAAGGCTTTGTGGACGATACACATTGTCTCCACAGCAGAAGCAGAAAAAATAACTGTAGAATTAAATTCCCAGGAACAATTAGAAAGAAAATGGGAAAAAGAAAAAAGAAAAAACAAATCCCAACCCTAAATTTCAGAGCCAGAAGATTTCAAGGCTTCTGAATTCATTTGCTCATCCCCATGGCTGCGCTGTGTTTTATTTCACTGGGCTCATACAATGCAAGACAAGGAATTAACTCGGGTGTTTGTTTAGAGCCGGTTTGTCTTCCAGGGTTTTTTGTTTTTCCAAAGCCAGGTTTGAGTTTCAAAGACGTTTCCTGGCAATGCCTGGACTTCCCACTGTCGGTGCACAGAGCACAGAGCTTCCCTGAGGGGAAACCAAGGCTCAGAAACCCTATACGACCTGGGGTCCCCTCGGAAACAGGGGCAAGAGCTGGAGCACACTACTCGGCTGGCTCGGTTGGAACGTGGAGCATTCCACCCCAAACCTGTCCCTTTCCCTTTTATTTATTCCACAGATAAACTGTTTTCTTTTCAAAAGCCCAGCAAAACCAGATGATGGGAGTGGTTTTATGGCTACCAGCTTTAACAATCTCTTCTTGTTTTCTTCACTTTACCTCCAACACCGCTTCAAATTTTGGGTCAAACTCAATCTGATATTCAGCTTCTTGTTCAAAACTGCACAGCACAAGGCAGAGGCACCTGGCCATTCCCACAGCCATTTGCATACCACAGGCTTTGCTCCCCAAAAATCAGTTCCCCCCCTTATTTGCATGGGCTGGGCTTCGCAACAGGCAAATGAGAGTGATCCATGAGGTAAGGAGAGGTGGGGTTGTACCTGGTGGGGAAGCTTTTAAGCAATGAGATAAGCACAAGTCAGAGCACAACATAACTCACCGAGCTGCATCCTGTCCCCTGCACCAGTGGGTAACACCACATCTGAAACCCTCAGTTTCCTTCATCTCTGAACAGCAAAGCTCAGGCCCCAGGAGCATGGAGGGGGGATGGGTTTGGGGATGATCTTGCTATGGCAAAGCCCTCTTGCTGGTAAATCGCCAGAAGCAGTGGCATGGCCAGGTGAGGGAGGATGACAGCGACTGCAGTGCTTCCTTCCTTTGAAGAGGAACAGGCACCCGTCCAGCCCCCATGGCAGCATCCAGTCACTGCCGGCATTCCCAGCAGAGGAATATACAAAGCAGTGGGTCCCTCCAGACCAGCCTCCTCCACCAAACCTCCCATCATATGAGCCACTTCCCAACAAGTCCCATCAAGATGCCAAGCGGGAGCCGCAGGCAAGCGCAGGGAGGGAAATTCCTCACACACGGCCAGGCAAGGCTGGCACAGCGTCTCCACCACACCCACTGCTGCCCTCCTGCATGGGGTGCTGGCATGGCCCCCCCCCCATCACCAGTCCTGCCAAATGCACCTGGATGTATTTTCCCAGACACACAACCTGCCAGATTTGCTGAATAAACCTCCCAGCTTCAGCAAACCTGCTGCATTCCTGGCGGGGAAAGTGGTAAAAGGTTCACATGGATGTTGGAAAAGGCAGGGGGGGGAAGAACAGACCTACGACACCAAGCTCTCATCTGCAGAAACCGAAAGGGTTGTTGGGGTTTTGTTGCTTTGGTTTTTTTTTTTCCCCCTCCGGTTGCAACACAAAACCAAAGTCGTGATGCAAATCTCTGCGTGCTGGGGGGCAGCTCTCTGCTCCGTGTGCCTCCGGGCAGAGCAAGCCCGGCCAAATCGAGATGAAGCAGAGACAAGACCTGCAGACGCACACACAGCACCGTTGCAGCCATCCCGCCTGGGTCTGGGGCTCAGGCAGGGGGCTTCAGCCTGCACCCGCCACGAAGCAAGGCAAAGCAGCTGGAGCCCACAGTGGCAGGCCCACTAACACAAAAAATGCCATCGTTATCACTAATAATTTCCCTGCCTCTGGGGGAATCTGCACTCCTCATCCATTTTGGGCAGTCTCTTTGTCTTTGGAGACTGTTTTTCTTGGCACTTGAAAAGCCCTTTCACGGTTCTCCCTCCCACTTCACACTCTCAGTTTTAAAGGACAGGCACAAGCCGCTGGCCTATCTCGGTACTCATGGGGAGGCAAAGAGAGCCCCAAATCCAGTGCTGCCTGGCTGCACCGCAGATCCCTTCTCACCCTTGCGTCACCAAGGAGATGCAGTTCAACCCAATGCAGACAAGCCCCCAGCACCAGCTGGCCCATTCCACCCGGGGGCATCCACAGCCCCCACTGCAATTCATCCCAGAGAGATGAATCCCAAGGAGCAAGGCTCAAACAAGCCACATGCCAAAGCACCCCATGCCTCCCGATGGGAAAGAGGGGAGTCAGGGATTACACTGTGCCACCTGGCATTGGGTTAGTACCTTGTCTCAGCCTGCTGAAACACCAGCTTCCCCCAGATAACACTGAGCCTCCCCAGATAATGCCAGCAGTCCCCATCCCTGCAGATCCCAAATGCCCTCAATCTGCTGGGGAAAGGAGGGGCTGTATCTAGCGTTCCCCCTGGAAGATGGTGCCATGTCTGGCTGCAATTCCCACCACTCTCCCCTCACGCCCTCAGCATGTACCCTGTCATTCCTGCCCAGAAAGCTACCCGCACTGCCACCAGATCTGCATATCCCCACCCCCTCTCCAGTTCATCACCCCTAAACCCTCACCTGCACCAGACCTTCCCTTACCCTCTCCATCCTGCCCCCATAGCTCTGCCCCCCATTTCCCCCCAAGGCATTGCTCCCTGGACTTTGACTCCAGCAGGTCAGACTCCTGCTCCTCCTTCTCTGGACCCAGCCTGTGCACCCTGCACCCCACCCTGCCTATGCATGCAGCACCTGCACCCCATACCCCAGACCCTGCCTGTGGACTCAGCATCCAGACACAGCACCCGAGTACCCAGACCCAGCGTTCCCAATCCTGCCTGTGGACCTGGACCGAGACTTAACATCCCAAATCCACCACACTCAATGCTGCCTGCGGATTCAGCACTCAGACCCAGCGCCCCCCGACCCTGCTCTGCAGACTCAGCACCCGGCTCGTGCCTGTGCATGCAGCACCCACACCTAGCACCCCAGGCCTGTGGACTCAGCACCCGGATCCAGCACCTCAGATACTGCAAACACAGACCCAGACCCAGCAAACCAGACTCTGCCATGGAACTCAACACCTAGATCCAGCACCCCAGATCTTGCCTGTGGATTCATCAGCCAGAACTTGACCCAGCATCCCAGGCTCTGCTTGAAGGACTCAACAATCAGAACCAGCTCTCCAACCCTTCCTGTGGATCCGGACCGAAACCCAGCACCCTAAATCCACCACCCCCGATCATTCAGCACTCAGATCTAGTACCACCGACCCTTCCTTGTGGACGCAGCTTCCAGCCCCCGCACCCAGATCCAGCTTTCCACATCCTGCCTGTGGACGCGGATCCGGACTCGGCACCTGGACCCAGCCCTCCCGGCCCTGCCTGTGGACTCGGGCGCAGCACGCGGCCGGCGGCTGTCCCCACTCGCGTCCCCTCGGCACTTGCCTGGCACGGTGCGGTGCGGCTCTGCTCTGCCCGGCGGCGCAAGCAGGTGCGGACGGTGCGGCGGAGCGCGGCGCGGTAACGGCGCACCCCTGGCGCAGCCCGGCTGTGCGCGGCCCCGCCGTGCCGTGCCGAGCTGAGCCGCGCTGTGCTCACTGTACCGCCCTCTGCCGGCCGCGCTGGTGCGCGCAGGCTGCGAGCCGAGGCCGGACGCAACCGGCCCCCCGGAGCCGCTCGGCCGCCGGCATGGGGCCCGCAGAGGAGGGCAGGGGCGGCAGGGAGCCGAGGAGCCGCGGCTGGGCCACTCCCGCGTGCGAGAGGCTTCCGCGACCAATGCAGGGAGGGAGGTGGAGACGTTTCCCTCCACCCCAGCCCACGGACGGTCAACGCCATAGCCACATGCAGTGTGCCTGGGAGGGGGCGGAGGGTTCGCTCAGCACGGGCAGTTCGGATTATACGGCCCCAGAAAAGCCTCTGGCAGAAGAACGTGCGTTCAATTCCGTTGCAAGGCCAGGCAGGCGAGAAGGGCTCATATCTTGGGCTCGTCACTATAACAAACGTGTTCCTGAATGCAGATAGCATCACCTCACTCTGCCAACGCAGCACACGCGGTGTCATCACACCAGAGCCATGCTGTCATCACACCACAGCCACCATGCCTGCTGAGACTCCTTTCTTCCCAAACCCACTCCAGCCCTTCACAGATGCATTGCACGCCTGACCAAGATGCCATGCCCCATCTTCTCCATCCTCCTCACATGCACATCCCCATTTAGTCTGTTTACACATGGTGAAAACTTGTTTGGAAACACAGGCAGGTAATGGTTTCTCTAGGGCCCGGTGAGAAGCCTTCTTTTGTTCTGGGTGGCTTCTGCGGCTCCTCCCCACAGGCAGGAGCTGCCAGGTTCAGGCCTGTGTTTGCTTTCCTTTCGCAAGCTTTCAATGCCTGGCCAGCCCTGCCTCCTCACCCGTCGCAGCGGCAGGCCTCCCGAAAGCAAAACCCTGAGCACTGTGTGTAATCGGCAGGTTGGATCTAGGGCAATTGGAAATCAGCTGCAGCGGGAGGTGCTGTACCTGCACACACTTGATTGCAGCTCCTGAAGCTGGCAGGGTGTCTGTGTGCTGCTAGCCTATAGTCACAAAGCCATGCGTTGCCCAGTCCCAGTTTTGGCACCCTTGGACACTGATTCGTCCCCTCCACTTCACAATGAACCCACACAAGGGGTGAGGTCTCCAGGAAGGGGACAAGGGCCTCCCTTATGCTATGCACTTTAGACCTGGACCCCAATGGCAGGACTAAGTGTTGAGCGGGTTCTGCTGAAGTTGCTGAGCACTGCCTGGCTATAGGGATCAGCCCCAGCTGAGTTCTCCCCCTCACCTGGAAATTTTAGGGTTGCTAAGGTGGTAGGGTCCTACTGTGGGGATCCTAGCTAAGGATGTCCCTGGTCACTGCAGGACAGTTGGACTAGATGACCTATAAAGGTCCCTTCCTAGCCAAAGTATTCTATGATTTTACACATGCTGTGGATGGGAGAGAGAGGCTTGAATCCACCCAGTCCCCACACAATGGCTGGTCTCAGCCAAGCAGGGACCAGTCTGGGTGCTTCTGTGGATGTGGTGGCTCCTGTCATCCTCATGCACACTCACCAAGCAGCCACCATCCCCTTGCCTGTCACGAGATGCCACAGCCTGTTCATTGTCCCTTCTCCCAGGGACCCCAGGAGAGCAGAGCAGAGATGCCACCCACCTCTCCCAGTCCTCCTGCCCTTACTTGCTGTACACTCCAGAGATTAATTACCATTTCCTCCTGTCCTTGGGCTAAACCTCAGCGTCTCCTCCACACCTCACAGTGCCTCACCTTGCCTCTCCACCCACCCTGCGGAAGTGGGATACCCACGCACTGGGAGCTGGGCTCACCCACAGCCTTGCCTGGCCAGACCCAGAGTGCTGCATGGGCAACAGGAGGGCAGGCTAAGATAGCAGGGACTGCCCATGAAGCAGGGGTGGTTTTGGTCATCCAGGGATGAAAGGTTTAGGTGCTGCAAGGCAGTCAGTACCCCGCATCCCTTCTAAATCCTATCCCCTACCTTAGCAGAGGCGCAGATGGAGGGTGCAGGGCCACTTATAGGGAGAGCTGGTCCACATGTGAGAGGGTGCCAGTGCTGACAGAGTTCTCCCCAAGGCTCTGTCCCTGTCCAGGGCGCTGCATCCCACAGCAATACTCCCTGCCAGCGCAGGCAGGCAGGCACCCACCCACGTGGCTGCAAGCTGAACACAGCACAAATCGGAGCTTCATTAGCTCCTGGCCCCACAGTGGGGTAATTAGTGCATGAGCAAAGAGCAAGCAGAGCCTCACACTGCCTATTTACAGGCCTGAGCTTGTGAGGCTTTAATTAATTAACACAAAACATCGGCAGCTGGAAACATCTATTTTCAGAGCCTTTGCTGGCTGCTGCCCCCGTGAGATTGGCTGAAGGAATTGAGGGCCCCATGAGGTTGAAGGCCAGGGCCTTGCTCTTATTTCCCTGGCTCTCCCATGAGCCAGAGTGGGTGGGAGCTGAACCATAGCCACCCCACTCTGGTGCCTGCATCCCTTTGCTCTGCAGAACAGTGCTGCTGAGCTGATAGGTCTTGCTTGTGCTCCAGCCTCAGCCCAGAGCCAGCAAGCACTGGAAGGGTTATTTCCTATTGCAGCAGCCCTTCTCCCAGCCCATGGAACAGCCTGAAGCAGGGGGTCCTTTGAGTGCCACAGCACCTTGGCAAACTGCTCTCCCCACAGCCACACAAGGAGATTTTATCCCTACTGCTCTCTCCCCATTGATCCAAACAGCTTTTAGGAAAAAGAGATGTTTTAGTGCCCTGATCACCAGCCCAGAGACTGGTTTCATTGTCACTTAAACACCACGTCTCAGAGAGAGAGCAGGGCAGAGCAGGCTTGTCCCATGTCACAGACTCATCCACACAAGGTTCAGCTGGCTTTTGCCTGTGCTAGCAGTTGTCTGTCACAGCATAGGCCTGTCACTCTGGCACACAGCAATGCCAGGTGGATGCCCATGATGCCCATGCTCAACTGGTATGTTTAGGTTCACCCTACCTACAGAAGCAGGTAGAAATACCCCTAGACAGGCTCTTTTCCCCCTCTGATGCTCAAGAAGCCAGGGCAGAGACACAGCAGCTCTCGTGTTTCAGTTGGCACTGTACCCCTATCCCAGCTGGCATCCCAGATGATGTGAGGAATTATAACAGGGCCATAGCGCCGTAAAATATTGATGGGATTAGCACGGATCAGCTCTCCCAGTGCACATGCCATGCTCACCCCCAGCCTGGGAGCCAGTGAGCTGCGTGCACTCAGGTTGCAGCTCAGTGCCCAGGGCTACAGCGCTGCCAGGTGCTCCCTGCTAAACCCCCAGCCAGAGACATTTCTCCAGCCACCGCCAGCTTGCAGCCTTCGTGGAGAGACAAGAGGGGCTGTGCTGCAGCAGAAGACATGCATTAAAGACATGCATTAAGCTGCTTAATGCACAACCCCACTGTGCCTCAGGCTCTGCTGGGGATGAAGCATTGTCTGATTTGGTTGTAGCTCAGCACACACTGCCACCCTGGGCCCCAAGGGCCCCCCAGCCTGTTTGCAGCCCCAAAACATGACAGCTCACGGGCTTCATCCTCTCCCTCCCCTTTGCCTCCTCTCAAGTTCAACATGTGTGACCAGGACCATAGAGGATGCCCCATGCATGGGTGTGTCCCAGGTGATTAGTGGGATGCCCTCACCTTCCACGCTCCCTGTGTGCCCCTGCTCCTGCTACTAGGAAGCAGGTTTAGCTAGGAAGAGAGTTTAGTTGTGGAACACAGCAACTTAAATGCAAACAGCTTAGCAGGACGGACTAGCAAGCAACATTAAATTTGAAATACACTGGCAGGAGCCATCACAGCAGCAGCACATTGTGAAGCCCCTAGTTTTAGGGTTGCAGCACTGATGGGGTGTTGGTACCTATCAAATCCATGGGACTGAGCAGGATCTTTGGTAGGAAATTGCTTCCTGGGGCAGGTCTGGCTCCTTCCTGGCAACACCTGCAGCCTGCCTATACCCTACCAAACAGGTACAGATAAGAGTGAGATAAAATCCCAGCGTCTGGGGCTTGGTTCGCGACCTGAGGAGCAGCAGGCAGGCAACTGTTTCAAACTGCTCTTCAGACTGGTTTGAAAGCCAGCTGGGAGTTACAAAATCATGGCACTCCAGCAGCTGGGGTTTTATGAAAGCCACAAAAGAGTTGTGAAACTCACATTCGAGCTGTGCCAGCCCACACGGTGCCGAGGGGCGTGTTACAGCCTCAAAACCACCAGCGGAAAACCAGGTACCTTTCCCTTTCACCACGAGAAAGCAACAACAGGGAAACTGCCCTTCATTCAGGCCCCTCTGTCCCTCAGCTACCCTGTGAGACTGGCATGGCTGCTTTCCTTGCCTCCCTGCAAGACAGGCACAGCAGAGAGCACACCAGCCTCGTCCACACCGTGGGGTCGGCTCCACTGCTCCATCGCACTGCTCCCCTCTGCCCACCACAGGGTCGGCTTGCTGAGGCTTGGGGTCGGCAGTGCTGTGCGAGGCAGAGGACCAGACAAGAACTGCTGGCAGTGCCTGGAGCCTGTGGGGCTCCACAGCAGCTGAGTGCATGGTGGCCAGGCTTGGCTTTGTTTGCTGATGGCATCATGGACTCATCAAGCCAAGTGTGATGCTCCACAGATTAGCCCCAGGAAAAAAATAATATTGCAGAGGGCACATAGCATAAAAGGGCTCAGGAGCCTTCGAGTCACTGAGCAAACTTTCCAAACCACTGTTTCTTTGGGCTGAGAGCCAGCAAGGAAAATTACAATTGCAGAAAAGTTTGTCTGAGAAAGTTGTTATGATCTGGAAAAAGGCAGGGGCAGACCAGAAGGCAGCTGAAGAGCCAGGCTGTGCTGCAGCCACGCCAGCCTGGAGCTCAGTTTTGGATAGGGACAGGACTTTTCCCCCTGCTCAGGAGAGCAGCAGAGTTGCTGTCCCGAGCTCCTGCAAGCTCAGATGCTGTATTTCTCCCCTGTAAGCGTTTGGCAGTGGAAATCAGGATGTTTTGCCCAGGGCCATTTGTTGATGAAGGCTGCCAGGTGCCGGCAGCCCCAGCCGCAGAGCTAAGCATGATGCCAAGGTGGATTTTCTCAGGGGAGAAGCAGCTGAGTCACAGCAGCCTTCGATCTGTTCCCACAAGCCTGACTGCAAGAGCCGCGCAGGAGTTCACAGAGGACAGGCACTTGCACGGGAGCTGGCGGCGCTTGCTTTGCTCCTTTGCAAGCCCATAGAAAGCATCTCCCTGGCTCGGGAGCTCTAGGCAGTGCACCTGTGGGGAGGGGCTGCGAGACTGCGGGAGGTCAGGGTCCTGACCTGCCTTTCAACTGGGCAGGGCTGCTTCAGGATGCTCCTGCCACACAGGGGCAAGTGCCAGAAGCCACGGGGAATCCCGTGGGACAGGTGAAAGTGGCATTTTGGGGCTTGACACGATGTCTTGTCCTGGCTCTGGGGCAGGAGCAAGACCAAGGTGGCTGCAGGTGGGGAAGGGGCAGAGCCACAGATCCAGCCCCTGGAGAATCATAGAATGGTTTAGGTTGGAAGAGACCTTACTGATCACCTACTCCAATCTCCTTGTCATGGGCAGGAATGCCTCTCACCTGGACGTGGTTGCTCAAGTCCTCATCCAGTCTGGCCTTGAACACTTCCAGGGAGGGGACAGCTCAAATGTCTCTGGCAGCCTGTTCCAGAATCTCAGAAGCCTCATACAGAAGAACTTCTTCCGAAGACCCAGTCCAAACATAGTCTTCCTCAGCTTAAAATCATTTGGCCAAGAGGGCCAATGGCATCCTGGCCTGCATCAGGAACAGTGTGGCCAGCAGGAGCAGGGAGGTCATTCTGCCCCTGTACACTGCACTGGTTAGGCCACACCTCGAGTCCTGTGTCCAGTTCTGGGCCCCTCAGTTTAGGAAGGAGGTTGACTTGCTGGAACAAGTCCAGAGAAGGGCAACAAAGTTGGTGAGGGGTTTGGAACATAAGCCCTACGAGGAGAGTCTGAGGGAGCTGGGGTTGCTTAGCCTGGAGAAGAGGAGACTCAGGGGTGACCTTATCATTCTCTACAACTACCTGAAGGGAGGTTGTAGACAGGTGGATGTTGGTCTCTTCTCCCAGGCAGCCAGCACCAGAACAAGAGGACACAGTCTCAGGCTGTGCCAGGGGAGGTTTAGGTTGGATGTGAGGAAGAAGTTCAATACAGAGAGAGTGATTGCCCATTGGAATGGGCTGCCTGGGGAGGTGGTGGAGTCGCCATCATTGAAGGTGTTCAGGAGGAGACTTGATGGGGTGCTTGGTGCCATGGGTTAGTTGTTTAGGTGGGTTGAATTGGTTGAGGGGTTGGACACGATGATCTTGAAGGTCTCTTCCAACCTGGTTTATTCTATGTATTCTATGGTATGCTATGTATTTCTTCTTGTCCTGTTGCTGGACACCCTTATGAAAAGTCCCTCTCCAGTCTCCCTGTAGGTTCCCTTCACGTATTGGAAAGCATCTATAAGGTCCCCCCAGGGCCTTCTCTTCTCCAGGCTGAACAATCCCAGCTCCCTCAGCCTGTCCTTACAGCAGAGGTACTCCAGCCCTTGGATCATCTTTTTGGTGCTCCTCTGGACTCACTCCAACACTTATGTATCCTTCTTAAGATGGGGACACCAGACCTGGACACAGTATTCAAGGTGGGGTCTCAAAGAGCAGTGTAAAGGGAAAGAATCATCTCCCTTGACACCCCTCTTGATGCCACCTAGGATAGTTTGCCTTCTGGCCTGCATGAGCACACTGCTGGCTCATGTTGAGCTTCTCATCAATCTGGATGGACACCAGCTACCTCTCTGCCCATCATCCCAGCTCCTCTCAGTAAAAGCAGATGGGTTCCTCAGGGAGCATCTCTCTGGAACTGGGCCACAGCAGCCTGTGTTTTCCCCTGGGTGGCTGGTGTGTCCCTGCCACACAGTTGCACAGGGACTGGGTCAACACCAGTGGCTTTCAAGAGCTGCCATTTTGGATAAGCTAACCCCCACCAACCAGACCTAAAGCCAGAGGGTGTAATGTCCCCCACCATCCACTCTCTGGGCCAAGCCACCAGCCAGGATCTGCATCCCCATGGCCATCTGAGTTCCCATGCCCTAGCAACTCTCCTCAGCCTGGCCTGCTCCAGCCTGAAGCTTGGCTGACTCACAGGCAGCCTGCTTCTCCTACCCAGGCACTGAACCCCAACGCTGCCATCGCTGCCAACAAAGAAGAAACAACCCGAGCAGCACAGTAAATAACCCCTGTATACAGGCAGAGCACTGGCAAGCAGAGCCGAGTGCATCCATCACTCAACGGGTTTTCTTCAGCTCTGACACTTTGATAGGGGTGAGGGGGTGGGGGAAGGAGAGTAGCTTCCAAAATTTATGAGGTTGGATTTAAAAATATACCTCCTGGAAGCGCTGCAAAACTGAGCGATGGCAAAGGCGAGCGGCTTAAAAGCTGCCTTCAGGGAAGGCTGTGAAAGCTCTGCCTGCCTTGGGAGGGGGCATCTGAGGGACCTGCGTGGTTGGTACTGCAAACTGTGTCCCTGCTGGGATTGTCACAGCCCTCCGTGCCGTGCATTGCAAATGAAATGCAAGGTAGGGGGAGCAAATGACAGGTTAAAATCCCTCCAGCCCTGTGGTAATGTCATCCTTAGTGCAGAGAGGATCTGACTCTCACCTCCAGTCTCCTGGAGTTCTTCCTCTGCATCCTTGACCTTCCTATTGCTCCACACATAGCCAGCTCTCAGCCCTGTTTGGAAATAGATTCCCTTATGCCAAAAACCACCCCCTCCTCCCCCTCCCCCCCCCAAAAAAAAACCCCAACAGAAAAAAACCCCAACCAACAAAACAAAACAAAAAAGCTTGGAGCTGTAAATTTAGCTGACAGCATCTCTACCCCAGGGAACCACATATCAAATAATAAAGCCAAAAGAGTGTTAGGAAGAACAACCATGATATCCGAGTCCTTGGCTTTTACAGATGGACCAGCCCCCAGCAGGGTGCCACAGCTGAACGAACAGCTGAAAGACGTTACCTGGGCATTCAAAACACCTAGAAGTAATTTAGCCTGACTGACAACGATGCTCAAAGAAAAGTTATTTGTCTGCTGAGATAAAATGAGCTGTTTCAAGCTTGCCTTTTGTTGCAGTTTCCTTTTAAGCTCAGAAAGGACCGAAAAACGCTGAACTAACAGGCTTGCAGACCGAGCTCGGGAGCTGCAGCAGCGGCACAGCGCAGGGAGCATCCCTGTGAGCTGCCCTGATTCCCTCTGCCGTCACGCTCCCACCCCCTCTGGAAGGATGCTCAGAACGGACCGGGAAGATGATCCCCAGGGCCACTGCCGCATCTCTGCTGAGTTGCAGTGCTATTTAGGATGATGGTTTTGCCATGGAAACATCTCCCTCCTAACAACCGATCTATCAGCAGGTCCCAAAAGCAGCCTGACATTCACTGCATGGTAATTTTCGCTTCCCTGGGAGGAGGCCAGATTCTTACCTTTCCCATGCTTTTATTTTCTTTCTTTCCCTTCCCCCCCCCCCTTCTCTCTCTCTCTCTCTCTTTTTTTTAACCAAACTACTGGGTTAACTCATCAAAAGCATAGCATGAGCCCAAGGTTCCTCTAAAACCCCCTCATAAGCAGATTATTTTTTGTTTGGTGGGCTCTTTAGATACACAGAGCACTTCAAATGCCCACTGCTAAATATTTCAGGTGAAACACAACTCAGTTCTAAGTGTAGCCAACCTTGCTCCACAGCCCTGAAATTTCTCTGCAGCCTTTGGGAACTGATTTGCTCCTTGCTGGTGCCTTCTCCCCATACTGTTCAGATGAATGACTGTATTCCAAAACGTGATTGTGTTTTGTTGTTGGGTTTTTTTTCCCCCTCCTCCTATGTAATCAGATTTTGGAAAGCTGCAGTGAGATGCCTTACAAGCAGTTTTTTGTCCTCAGGTGTTTTCCAAGTGGGCTGCATCCATCACCTCCTGATGCTTTAGCACATCTCTGTACAAATGGTACATCAAGAGTCAGCTGAATTGCTTTGATTCATGTTCCTGCATATCCATATAGCTAATTTAGCTTTATTAAAAACAAAAAGAAGAAAAGGGAGGTATTAAAAAGGCCAGTGTGAAGGCCAGCAGAGTGAGTGCCCCGAAGGGCTGGGCTAATGAGCTGCATGGGCGCTGCCGTCCGAGCACCCAGGCTGGCTGGAGCCAGCTGCTGCTGTTCCAGCAGGGCTGACTCAGTCCTCCATTGGGCAGGACCCGGCTGCAGGGCCCTGCACCCCTCTTTTGAGCAGTCCCTACACTCCAGGGTTTTTAGTGAACTCCCTTGCTCCGGCTACCTCTGCTGGGTGTTTTTCCAGGGGAGTAGGGAGGGTGTGTAGGACCTGCGTGTGTGGGGTTTGGGTCAGTCCCCACGTCCAGCCCGAGCCGCTTCCCTGCGCCTCAGGCAGAAGGTGGAACAGGAACGGGGATCAATCGATCTGCCCTTGCACCGCAGGCGAAGGCCACCCCTTCGCCTCCCAGCGCCGGACAAGCGGCGCTGCCTCCTCCTCCGCTCGAGCCAGCAATGTCACCGAGCTGCTCCCTGGCAAGGACACTTCCGAGGCAAGGGAGCGGGGATTTGTCAGACAGCCGTCACGATCGCTTATTCTCGTCATTTCTGACCCTCAGGGTAAGGAGAACATCAGAGCACTGCAGGCACAAAACAACAAGCTTTGTAGGTCATATCAGTGTGCAAAGTACCATTAGGAACCACAGCACGAAGCATGAATAATGCTTTCTTTATTCCACCGGATACCTCAACGCCCTTTAAATAAATGCAAATGGTTATTTATGGATGGGGTTTGTACCAGATGCTTGCTCAGGAGCACGGGGCTCAAACACTCCTGGAGCAGGAAGTTTGCTGTCTCCCCTACTAACGAGTCAGAGCAACCACAGCACTGTCTGATAGGCTTGGTGATAGTGACAGGGACTGCAGGCAAAAGAGCAGGGAGATCGCTGTACATCTTCCTTGCACAGATTTATGCTCTGGCCATTAAACCAGAGCCACAAAACACACAGCCTTCCATGCTACCCTCCTCTCTGCCAAGGACAGCAGGGCAGGAAAACTTTGAAGGACTCCCAAGTCTGGAAAGGGACTTTTAAGAAATTACTCTGTCATGTCTGAAAAGCTGCAATCAGTCACCCTCGGCGGCTTTCCTTAAATCCTCTCAGCAAATAATGACCTCGATTGCGAAAAATTATCTGATAATGCAAAGGCAGGGAGAGATGCACAGTGAGTCATCATCTCCCAAGCCCCTTTTGTCTTTACGGCGACAGAAGCCATGCTCCCAGCTGGAGCGTGGTGAGGTTGCCCCCAAGAGGCAAATCTGACGCAGCAACTAGAGAAGGACAACGATGAATTCTGTTCTGAAAGTGCCACACTGGAAGGATTTTACACCCACCCACCCACCCCAATCTCCTCGTCTGCCCTTATTTTCACATCTCCCTAGCTGAAAACATCTACGGACACGGTGGGAGGGGAGAGGAAGGAAGGTCAGCTTGGGCCTGTGGTTTGCTGGGTGTTGCTGTCTTCTGCAGGAGCTCCTGAACCACATGACTTGTTCTCCTAGTCTCTCCCTTGCAGTGTCATTAGAAGGATCAGAAAAAGTTGCTGGTATTTCTTCAGCCACATCAGACATTTTCTCCTATACACTTCACTAGGCTCCTACAGAGCAAGGGCTGGCAGCACCTTCAACAGCAACTTCTGCCTCAGGAGTGGAAGGAGAGACGCAATCGGGAAGACGACAGTTTGGAAACTGAGCTGACAACATGAAACCCCTCAGCCATTCCACACAAAACATACAGGCAGCCCACCACACTGGACCAAAATCCCAGCCCCTTGCAGGAGGGACAGGAGCAGGATGGAGGCCTCAGGCAACCCCTTGACACATACTGCACCCTCCAGAGATCACCAGCCTGAAGGTTTCTCAGCCAGGGATGGCCGCTTTGATTTCATAGACCCTGATGGATTTTTCTGCTGCAAAACACTCTGAACGTCTAAGCTTTTAGAATCCACAACATCCTGAGGCAAGCAGATCCCCAGCTCCTGTCAGCTTTTGTTTGCTTTGAGCCTTCCTGCTAATAAAAGAAGTACTTAGACTCCAGACTCCAAGCTGAAGTACAGAGCACCACTGAATAGCTTCTCTCCATTTACCCTTTTCTAGGCCATTTGGTTGTCAAGCTCTCATCCTTACTTCCCCAAACATTACAACGATTTCCGAGCTGGGGAGATGCAGCTGGCTTACGGCCGCTGCAAATGTATTCCTGTTCTGTACACGCATGCAGATTCCCTCCCAAAGGGCTAAACCTGTTGTAGAACCTAGAATTTAACCATTCCTTGGAGCTGCGTTTGAAGAGGCCACAGTTTTACTCCCCCAGCTGAGACACAGCATCACAGAATTTCAGGGGCTGGAAGGGACCTCGAAAGATCATCCAGTCCAAGCCCCCTGCCAGAGCAGGATCACCTACACCAGATCACACAGGAACGCATCCAGGTGTGGTTTGATTATCTCTGGAGAGGGAGACTCCAAACCTCCCTGGGCAGCCTGTTCCAGTGCTCTGTCACCCTCACAGTCAAAAATTTTTTCCTCATATTTACATGAAACTTCATATGCCTCAGCTTCCACCCATTGCCCCTTGTCCTGTCATTAGGCACCACCTAGCAGAGCCTGGCTCCATCCTCTCAGGACACCCTTTACACATTTATAAACATTGATGAGGTCACCTCTCAGTCTCTTCTCTAAGCTAAAGAGCCCCAGCTCCCCCAGTCTCTCCTGATACAGAAGATGTTCCACTCCCTTCATCATCCTTGTGGCTCTGTGCTGGACTCTTCCAAGTAGCTCACTGTCTTTCTTGAACTGAGGGGCCCAGAACTGGACACAACATTCCAGATGCAGCCTCAACAGCGCAGAGTAGAGAGGGAGGAGAACCTCTCTCGACCTACTGGTCGCACTCCTTCTAATCCACCCCAGAACGGCATTGGCCTTCCCGGCCACAAGAGCGCATTGCTGGCTTATGGTCATCTTTCCATCCACCAGGACCCCTAGGTCCCTTTCCCCTTCACTGCTCTGATGTACCCAGGCTACTCACTGCTCCTGGGCCAAGCTCCTCGTGCGTCTCCCTGCCCCACTGCCCGGCTCAGCCGGAGAACATCCCTGCGTCCCCAGCATCGAGCCCCTGCTGCAGCACCCCAGCTTACTGTTAGCTCCAGACTGGAAGTGTCATCTCCACACCGACTGTCGTGCTGGTCCCTGCCAGACTCTTAATTACGAGGGAAGCTGACACAGTTTCTCAGCACACGGCATTCACGTACTGCAGCGAAAAACAGAATGAGGGCGAGAGGAAAAATTGGGCTAATAAGAGAGAATCGGCTGGAGGGGAAAATAACACATTGTGCTGTGCAAACCTCACCATAACAATGCTGGAACCCAAAATACTACCCCAAAAAAATAGGTTAGTACACAGGGGAGAGGCAGGCAGCACTCCACAGATGCAGTGGGAGCTGATACACAGTGCGGCATCTCGGCATCTTCATGTGCCAGGCCTCTCCCCGCAGCTTGGGTTCAGGTCAAAGGGGACAGGTTCAGTTTCCAGCACACAGATCAATGCGTCTGAGAGGCTGAACGATGCCGTCTGCAGAGCCCACAGCTGCTCTGCCCGATTTACGCTGCCTTTATCAAAGCCTGCGGCGTGAATACAGCTTGAGACTTGCTGCCTGGCCGTCCCCTCCCCACCGCCGAACCTGCCAACTTTAAGCTATTAGCTTTATTCCAGCCGCAACCCCGGTGCTCAGCTCACGGAGGAGAGGGACCCCCACACACACCTCCTCCTGCACTCTGAGAGCCAGGACTTTCATCTCCGAGCAGGCTTTGAGAGAAGAAAGCCTGAGACCCAGAGGCAAAGCTATGGAGCCTGCTAGCCAAGCCCCAGCTCGCAGCACTTGCTGCTCAGTCGCCTGGCAGCACAAAAGCAGCGAAAATATATTTACCCTTTCTGCTTTTCTCTGCGAGATGGAAGGAGCATCGCTCGCCCGGCTTCAGGCAGCTGCAGCACTGAATGCAAACCCAAAGGGAAGCACTAGAAGGGTGTGTGAAAATGGCCCCATATCCTGTGGCCACGATCCCTCCCCCTACACACCATACGAGCTGAACCTGCCTTGAAAAGCTTTAGGTCTCCCCCCAGGCTGGTGGCAAAGATGCTTTGATGACAATTAAGGGAACAGTTCTAGTCACAGGGGGAGTTTCCATTCCGTCCTCTGTGACCTCCCTATAGGGAACTGGGAGGCGGCAGGGAAGCCGAAGATGAAACACTAACAGGAGCTCACCACGCAGACAGGGAAGGCATTCCAAAAAGTACAACCTATCCGAACACCACTTGAAAGTCACCTGAAATTACATTTTAGCCAACAGTCTGCAAGCATGGGGCCCGGCTTTCAGCACCCAGACCAAAATATCTAGATGGGGAGATGTGAATGTTTTTCTTCTCTCAGCACCCAGCCCTACTTCTGATACTAGATAAAATATTCCCTTTCAAATTCCTCACTGCCAAGGCGAGGAAGCACTGGCTGAAAAAAGCAGCAGTCAGGCAAAACTAAAAGCACCTCCGCAAGGAGAAGACCTTCGAGGAATTTACTTTCTCTAGGATCCTCCCCATCAGCAGCCCACGCCATTCCCCAGCACTGAAAGCCCTTTTCAACACTAGATAAGAAGGGGCCCCACCAGTAAGGCTGGCAAAACATGCACAAGGCAAAACATCAAGGTATTTCACAGCCCGGGGGGAAGATGGGAAAACGGCAATTCGAACGTCACCCAGAGCCTTCTGATAACTTAAACCACAAGGAATGAGCTAAATCCCCTAATGATTGTCTGGCTGCTCTGAGCAGCTCCTTTAGAGCTCCAAGGGATGGGCTCCCACAGCAGCTGTCTCAGCTCCTAGAAGCTCGTCAAGCCTCTCCTCTACCCAGCACCAGCCAGTCCCTAGCTCCTTTTTCAGGATGCAGGCAAGCACTGACCTGTCAGTGCCAACAGCTGCCCCTCTGTCACAGTGGGCTGTTTCCCCCTGTGGAACCTTGAGCATGACGTTTCTCAAGAGCTCATAAGCCCAAGGAATGAGTCCTCAGAAGAATTTTTAAGGTCAACTCCAACATCAGTCTTTCATATTTGCCCCTTCCAGTGGAAGGGAGGCACACAAAACTAGAAGCTAGCGGAAGGAAAACAACCAACCAAGCAAAACACAAACCCAAGCTAGGGCTGCCACGCTGTAACAAAAACAAACATAGGAGACCAGCGTCAATATTGTGGCTTGAAGTGTTCTTGCTAACGACAGCATGAGCAGCAGAATCACCTTTGTAACTACCTAGAAGTACCTTCTGGAATCTCCAAGAATTACCATAGTCTCTCTCCCAGCCCACCTTGGATAGGTCAATCTCCAAGCCTCAGCTTGCTGCTAGACCATGCTAAGCAGAAGCGCCTTTGATGAAGACAGACCTGGCTTATCTGTGCTCAGACCATTAACACTGCAGTACCCATCCCTCACTATTAAAAGGGTCTCTTTCCACACTGCAATGCAACCTCTCAAAGCCTGCCACACAGCGATCTCCCCAGCTGCTCTGCCAACGATGACAGCACACCTCACGTGTTTGTTCCACTCACCTGCTTTCCCCAAATATATTCTCAACCACCAAGCTTTGGGGACTTCAGAGAGTTCCTGCAGCCACTGCATCAATGAAGCAGACACGTCCTACTGACCTTCAGCCAGACCTACCTGCAAGTCATTAATCACTTCTGAAATCCCCATCCATTACACAGTTCCAAAGAGGAGCAGCACGAATGTGAGACGTGCAAATAGTTTCACTGGCAGGCTTCTTGAACCTGAGGACAGAAGCCTGTTTTTAAAGCCATACAGAGCCTTGCAATAAAATACAATTAAAAAAAATAAGAATGGAATTAAAAAATAAATAGAATTTTAAAAAAAGAATAGAATGGAATTAAAAAATAGAGAAAAAAGAGTTAAAAAAAAAAAGAGTGAAAAAAGGAGTAAAACAAAAAGAGTAAAAGAAAAGAATAAAAAAAAAAGTAAAAAAAGATTAAAAAGAGTAAAAAAGAAGTAAAAAAGAAGTAAACATAAACATAGAGTAAAAAAAGAGAAAAAAGAAAAAAGTAAAAAGTAAAAAAGTAAAAAGGGTAAAAAGGGTAAAAAGGGTAAAAAGGGTAAAAAGGGTAAAAAGGGTAAAAAGGGTAAAAAGGGAGTAAAAACGGTAAAAAAGAGTAAAAAGAGAGTAAAAAAGAGTAAAAAGGGTAAAAAGAGTAAAAAGGGTAAAAAGAGTAAAAAGGGTAAAAAGGGAAAAAAGAGAAAAAAGAGAAAAAAGAGAGTAAAAACAGTAAAAAGAGAGTAAAAATGGTAAAAAAGAATAAAAAGAGAGTAAAAAAAGTTAAAAAAAGGAAAAAAGTAAAAAAGAGTAAAAAAAAGAGTAAAAAAAAGAGTAAAAAAAGAGTAAAAAAAGAGTAAAAAAGAGTAAAAAAGAGTAAAAAAGAGTAAAAAAGAGTAAAAGAGAGTAAAAAAAGAGTTAAAAAAAGAGTAAAAAAACAGTAAATAAAGAGTAAAAAGAGGAAAAATGAGTTAAAAAAGGAGTAAAAAAAGAGTAAAATAAAAAGAGTTTAAAAAGAGTAAAAAAAGAAAAAAGTAAAAAAAGTTTAAAAAGTAAAAAAGAGTAAAAAAGTAAAAAGAGTTAAGTAAAAAAAGAGTAAAAAAAGTAAAAAAAGTTAAAAAAGTAAAAAAGAGTAAAAGAATAATAGAATAAAATAGGGAAAAAAAGAGTAAAAGAATAATAGAATAGAATAAAATAAGTAAAAATAATAATTAAAAATAAGGCAAAGAGCCACATTTGTGCATTTTATAGTCAGCCTTTAATTCTCTTGTCTGTGGTTATTGCAATAAAGTGCACCTAAATTTCACATGGAATGAGATAACATGGTTCTTAATACAACCAACATGATATCAAAAGATAAAACCTCAGTGCAAAATGCTTATGTGAAGACAACCGAAGCAGTTAAGACATCTACTGTGCAAACAGCCTTTTCCAACACACGCGACTTCTGGCTGGGGGCCAGCAAATGAGTCGGCAAAACACAACAGCAGCAGGTTTGCTGTTTTCACTTCCACAAGTCCTGAAGCAGTGCTCAGCCCAGCAGCCCCTCATAAGGACTCTGCAGCAATGCTTTGGGGTCATCTCTGGAAGGGTAGTGATGAGCTCCAATTTAACCCACGTATAGACTTAAGCAACTCTGGAATTACTACATGGCTACAAACCAGATGGAAGAGTCCACACCAAGCAGGAAGGGGAGAGGGAGAAGTGCCAGAACGCATAGCGGGGCAGTAGGCATCAAACCACTTGATGGGGTGAGCTAAAAATGATTTCAAACCCTTTTCCATTTCTAGCAAGCTAATCAGCTGTGAACCTAAGAATTACAATGTGCACCACAAGACCAAAAGAGGACCTGCAGCCGTTTCTTTGTGTGCGTGAAACAAGGCTGAGGCATGCCCATTCTGTCCAGGGACATTTCATTAGAAAAGCATGCCTTGGTTTAATTCTGCCATTGTTCTATTAAATAGAAGTAAATATCAAAGTGGTTATTTAATCTGGGGGGGACAAAAAAAACCCAACCCAAACAAAACAAACCCCAACAACCAAACACAACAAAACCTCAGCAGTTTCAAAGTGCTTTGAACTGCAGTACAAAAAGCTCTTCATCTAAACACCCCCTCCACTTCCCCCCCACCTTCCCCCTTCCTTCTCCAATATATACAGGACACAACTTACAGCTTTACAGGGTAAGAAAATATATACACATAACATACAGTAAAACATACTCTGCAAACTTCTTTAAACTTTGTACAACTTTAGTGAGAGAAAAGGAATACAAACATTAATAAAATCACCTATGAGATGTTCAGTGGAGTAAATAACTGCTACCAGAGGGAAGGTTGATACACTATCAAAGACAGGCAGAGCAAAGGATGGTGTTGCCAAACCTACCTAATACCATGTAATTTTCTGTAGCCTAAAGCAAGTTCTATTACCAAACAAAGATACTCTTTGAGGTAGATTCTTCCAATTCTTAAATAACACGTTGAGATTAAAAAACCCAGGGATTTTCTATTCCCCCTTCCTCTCCCTCCCTCTTCCCCCTCTCCCCTCCTCCCTCCCCCCCCCCCCCCTTTCAGAACAATGCCAGGAGCATAACTTTTGTTTGAACACAGATAAGCTGCTTAGCCAATGATTAGCACAGAGATGCTGCAGTCTTTGGCTAATTAACACTTGAAATGAAACCCAAAACGTTTAATATGACTTTGCAGATAAAAGACATTCCCTAGAAGACACATGTCTATGTAATATACATACTTAAGTTGGAAGGTTGGTTGGGGTTGGGTTTTTTTGTGAGCCTTATTTTACATTCTCATCTTGGGAAGTTGTAGGGAATTTCTCATACAAGACAAGACAGTAATCTACAAAAATTAAAAGGACATAGTATTACAAAATGCTTATGCTGCTATCATTAAAAACCTCACTTGTTCAGGGAATCCCAGTCGGTGCTTCTACCCAGTACCTTAACTTTCTCTTCATATATACACACCTCCTACAGACAAATCACAGTGTAAGATCTGAATGATGGCCTGTGCACAGAGAGCACAAAAGGAAACCACATCTTCCTTTTGATGATTTCACCAGCAGCTCCTGGGGCTCTGCAGACGTACTGTGTGCATGGCCAGGCTCCACACAAAGGAATCCAGACCTCATATGGCTTTTTACATAGGTGGGCCAAATGCTCATCTCCTCAAATCTCTGCTGAGCTGGTATTTTAAGATTAGCATTTTCTCCATTCAGAGAATTTTCTCCATTCAGAGAAAGTGCTGAAGCCAGGTAACAAACACAGGTATGTTTGACTCTTCAAGAACAGTACAACAGTACGACTGGCGTAAGAAGATTTACTTCATAGCTTGGTCTTGTAAGAAACCTTTCCTGTGAAGTCACATTCACTGTATAAATAAATTAATTCAGATGAGGAAGTTCAGTTAAAATGGATGCATCACTGTAACAACAAATTTAACTTTGTTACCTGATGTAACACGATCACAGAGCAAAGCAATGTCCACTTTAACCTGGTTAGGGACAATCACTCTTAAGCTCTGTTTCTACTCTCAAGTGAACATGAGAGCAGTCACTTGTTCACATGTGACTGCTGTCTTTTGTGGGGTTTAGAGACACTGGATGGTCATACCAATTCTGCTTTGCAGATCAACACGTGCAGCCAATTCTGTTACTCAGACCAGTTGTGAAAAACACTTTATCACCTGCTCACAACAGGGCAGGTCTTACACTGTTTCTGAACTCACATTCCATGCCAGAGAGCAGATTTTTTCCCAGCCATCCTGAAAGAACACTTACAGGCATGTGCTGGCAAGAAAACAAATATATACAGTTCTCAAGTATGTCTTGTGATTAACAATGTAAATGAGAAAACCTCCCTCAGCTTCCAGTATGATAACATATTTCTGTAGTCAACTCAGACAGGGCTGTAGCAATACCTGGGTTGTTGGCAGGTTTTCACTTTACCCACTTCAACTTTTCAGGAGTAGTGTATTTGTAGTAAAAGCAGTGTTAACCAAAGTAGATCCTTGTGTTTCTAGTATTTGCCCAAAGCAAGTTTCAACTCAGGTGACCATTTTCTTCTGTTCTGACCACAGTGAAGCTCCATTCAGACTACATCTCCCTTGGTTCCAGAGTTTTCCTGTAAATTTTCCCTAACTAGGCAACATTTCATTAGTCTGGCTTCCAGAAGTCATGCAGCTTTCCCTGAAGATTAAAAACAAACCAGCAAACAAGTTAGAAAATCAATGACAGAAGAGCAGAGCAGGCAAATGCTTAGGCCTGAGATCACCACAATGTGTTGCAAACGCCTAGAATTTTATCCCCAAACACTTGCCAGCTTCCCCAAGTACCTCTGAAAAAACTCTGAGAGTACTGCATCATGATCAGCTTCCATCAGCTGCTAAATAGCTTCTGCAGCTTTGTGTTACTAATTCCTCCACCCTCTATAACCAGAACCTCTGTACCAGAACCTCTACAACCAGAAATGTCACAGTCACTACAAAGGAGATCTGTTTTTGCACGTGGCTGGGAGTGATTAAAAGTCTTTACAGACAAATGGTTAACTGCACCATCTTTTTTTAAACTGGAATCAATACAAAACATGTAAGTATAATTACATTTTATTTAAGGCACACACTACATCACTGGGAAGCTGAGTTTTTCCAAGTTCAGGCATATTTATATTCCAAACCAGGCCTCAAACAGCTGGTCTGACCGCATTAGAAAAGAAACCTTACAACCCCAGACTGGAAGAAACAGCTCTAAACTCTCAGCACCAGTAGAAATCATCCTCCTATTCCAACAAGGCCAGCTGGGGATCATGAAGGCAAACATTAATGAGAGACTAACCATGGCATTATTTACTACTGCATGCTTTTACAGAGCACAAAAGGCTTTTCCTAATCAATGCATGAAACTCAGCCTATTTAAAGGAGGAGTTATCAAGAGCCATTAAACAGATTTGGATAGAGCTTTGGAATCAAGCAGTCTCAGAGTCACACACTGCCAAGGCCACAGCAGGAAATGCATCACTGCATTCTTGCCCTACATCCTTTTTGAAGCATCTGCTAATAACTATAATCAGAGACAGGCCCTGGGAGTTGGCTCAGTAGCAGTATTTTAGCCTGTTACACAAGCCATTTACAAAAGCAGCACTTTTAAGGAAAAAAAGATGAAATCTTGGTTTTACCCAAGGCAGTAGAGAAAGAATTTTAATTCAATGCTAACACTTCTAGATCCATGCCACAGCCAAGGAAAAAAACCCCACCATCTTTTCTAAAGAATATGCTATTTTCAAATGCTGAAAAATTAGTTAAATGCACTCAGCAACAGAAAGAGAGAAAAAAAGATTTCCTTGCAGTACCTGAGTAGGCCTTGTGGTTTGTATCATGTCTTGCCATTTGCCATATATCCTAGCAACTAAGTCTTTCACCTGCAGATTCAGATTGATTAGTTTAGCCATTTTATGTTAAAAAAGAAACAGCAAAAAAAAAAATCATACATTTTGTCTCCCACCACCACCCCAAGCCCAGAAAACCCCACCACAACTCCAGGTTTACAGCAACACCTATCCCCACCTCAACCTGAACCACATCCTTGTAATGTGGGACTCTGAATTCAGTCATGTGCTCCACACAAACACATTACAGGCACGTGACTCCCCCACATGAAGTGTTTGGAATCAGCATGCAAGCCTCTGGCCTCCAAACACCCACCTCCATCCTTAGGGCGAGTTAGGTTTGCTACACGAGTCTGATTGCACCCAGAAAGGGTGCCTGCAACTGCAATCACAAAAGCCAACCATGCAGCCCCTGAAATTAAATCTCACACACAAAACTGTGGTTTTTTCATAACTGGTCACAAGCAGGTGTTTAATCCAAGCTGTTTGGAACTGAGATTTGCCTCACATGCCACGTTAAAAAGCAGCACAGTAGAAACCTCTGGAAGTTATATGAGCGAAGTGGTTGGGAAAAACAGACAAAGATTTCCCCCTCAGCGCAAGGGCAGCAGAAACAAAAGCGAAAGCAACCTGAGATACAGAGGTCCAAGGCAAAAGTGAATTAACTTGTTAAATTACCCATGCTCTACTAATCTGGATGACTAAAAAGAAAAAAAATCCTCTTGAGAGGTAAGGATGCACACAGCTGAAAAAAATCTGATGTAAAGCTGAAAAAGGCAAAACTCTTCAAAGCTGAAGCTGGTCGCTTTAGCATCAATCTGATTTGGCTTGCCGTGACAGCATACAAAGCATCAAAGACACAAAATTAGGTGTATCCCATCTCATCACATTTACTATCACATCACTACTAGCTAAAAAATGTTGTAGATATAAGACAACTCATTAAGTCTGAAATATACAACAGACACACCAAGATGAGTTAGTTTTCCAGTCCTCTGTATCCTGCCCCATATGTAGCCTCTGCTTTTAAATGCAGAGTCAGCTATCAGTGACTGACAGGAAAAGGAAAGGAGCAACTCTGTGGGTCTAAAAGTTGAGAAGCATGGAGAAAAGGAAGATGAGCTCGTATTTTTGTTTGTTAACAACAGAACTCTTAACAACAGTCAGAGCATTTTCAGCACGTTGAAATGGGCCTGTATTTATGTGCATGCAAAGACATGACGCAGAGAGAGAAACCAGAAAGAAGAAACAAGCCCCTAAGGAACTGTTAGAATTTCCAGGGCTGGGATCAGGGAACAAACAAACATCAAGAACACTGAAGGCCACCCCAAAACAAACAAACAAACCCCACCCCAGCTCACGTCTTACCTTTGTTCGATAAAACAGTCTTGCATCTTCCCTAATATCACATTTTATGTGCTTATCTAAGACACCACAAAGCTTCAGTAGGTGTTGCTAAATAAAGACAAAAGAGTGCAGCTATTTACACCTTCCATGTCAAACCTAAAAGCTTACTTCAAGTATTAATTCCATTTTAAAACTGTATGCTTCATCCTGAATTTTTCTCATTAATGCAGAGTAAGGAAGGGGTAAGAGAAAGACAAGATCACAAGATACCCTCTCAGTTGCTGTTAGGTACCTGGCAAACTGGGTCTAAAAGCTTTACAAAATGGTTTCAAAGAATAGCAGAGCTAAACATCACCAATTTTAAAGCTCCTACTAGCTAATTTGTAAATCCTTTCTGTCCTCAAAGTAGCAAGCAGAGCACCATTCAGACCTTTTATCAAGTAAAAAAGGTTATGAAGTGCCAATAGCTAAACCCAGCCTTTTCCGTGGTGATGACTCAAGTCATTTTATTTTGCAGGAACTGGCTGAGCAGGTAAAACATACCCAAGGTTGGTGCACTGATCTTTCATTTCTCTCTCAACTTCTGATTACTTTAATCAAGCAGTTTTGCAACTTCACAACCTCCTGATAACGGCTCCCAAGGTCTTTTGCAGTTTCTGCATAAGACTCCTGTTTTTAGCCCCTTCCTCAAGCGCTGCAAAGAGACTCCACTCTGCAGAACAGGTGAGGCATGCTGGAATTCTGCTTATCAACATCTGTTGGAGCTTCAGGACCCTGACAATTTACCCCATCTAAATGGAAGTGGGCCAGAAATGAGAGAGTTACATTGATTTGTAAACAAAGCCTGGCCTGCACAATATTCAGCCACACAGCCCTTGCCAGGTCAGTGAACAAGAGGCTCTTTTTCCTTATTAAGAAACACAGAGGCAGTAAGAAAACTTTCTTTAAAAAGCACAAAAATAAAATCAACATCTCCATAAATTTTCAGGAAGGCAGTTGGGGATCACAATATTTTGCTCATCAAATATGGTTTTGTTTCAAATTACACTCTTTGACTATCTTTTCGCATTGAGTAGGAAACTGAGCCACTCAAGCCCCAAAATGTAACCAAACATTACTGCTCCACCTCCCTCCAACAGTTCATATGGCAGATTTCTTTAAAGCCAGAAGTGATTCCAGGGGGCTGAAAGGAAGGCTCCAAGGTGACCTTATTGTGGCCTTCCAGTATCTGAAGGGGGCCTACAAGAAGGCTGGGGAGGGACTTCTCAGGATATCAGGTAGTGATAGGACTAGGGGGAATGGAATGAAGCTGGAGGTGGGGAGATTCAGGCTGGGTGTGAGGAGGAAGTTCTTCACCATGAGAGTGGTGAAGCCCTGGAATGGGTTGTCCAGGGAGGTGGTTGAGGCCCCATCCCTGGAGGTGTTTAAGACCAGGCTGGACCTAGTGTGGCCAGCCTGATCTAGTGTGGGGTGTCCCTGCCCACGGCAAGGGGGTTGGAACTAGATGAGCCTTGTGGTCCCTTCCAACCCTGACTGATACTATGATAAACAGACTTTTAAAATCTAAGGATCTAGTCCCTGTAGTTACTTACCCTTTGATTAGAATTTACAACATCAAAGAAACTAGCTTCACTGACTAGATGAAGGAGGATGTAGATTAGGTAGTATGCCTGGAGAGAAATCAAAAGAGCTTTAGCAGTCAAAGCACAATCCTAACTTTCACATCTAGATACAGCACTGTCTTTGCTTTCTGGAATGCTTCCTCAATCAATGGCCATAGATCAATGGACAAGCATGTCTACACATTTCACCTAAATAAGTAATTTGAAACAGTACCTTCATGTATTAGAAACAGTTTAAAGCAGTATTACACTGTTCTAAGTTACCTAAGGAACCTACAGAACTTTCTGTAGTTCTAATTACTGAAAATTCAGTTCATCAGTTGGCTTTATTTTCCCCATGACCTACATCCAGATGAAAATACTTTCCAAGAGAAACTCAAATAGCCAAACTAATACTCAGTTTTCAGATGGATGGAAATACTAATTCTTTCTAGTGTTTGTTTGTAACAAAAGATTAAACAATAGATTAATAAATCTCTTTCTGAAGCTGCAGAGGAAGGTCTGGCTCAGCACTGATTTCCACTGATTACATCAGGATGGAGGGATGATGGTCCTCTGATTACCAAAACCAGGACTTAAGGCATCCATGTGACTTTACCATTCAGACAATCTCAGAAATTCACTGCTTGTAAACCAGCCCCAAACAGTTCCCTCTGTTGCATGCTACTTCTTCCTTTCCTCTGTGACTATAATCAAAACTAAGCATGAGTAATATTTTAATTACACAGGTGAACAGGAACAAAACAGTGCACGTACAGTTCCATGCCCAGGACTGTCCTCAGCTAACAGAAGTAGTCTCAAAATTGCACAAGATGCATAAAACATCAAATGCAAAATAGTACAATCATCTACATACCTCCTGTTCTAGCTCGGTATGAAGGTGGTCTCCATCAGCATTCTGCTGCTTCTGCTGTTCTCTCATCATCTTCAGTAGATGAGAAGGTTTCATGTACACCAGAAAATGATGCAGAAGAGACATCTACAGATACAGACAGTAACAAATTGGACTGGTTTACTGGCAACAGAAAGCTGGAAAACACGTACCACTAGAGCATTATTTGTCCACTAAGACAGAAAGATCTAAGAGATTTTCACTTGAAATAGAAGTTTTCATACTTGGGGTCATTTTTGACTATGCACAAACTAAAGGATATTTGTATGTTGCCTCAATGAAAGATCAGATCTACGAAAGTGACTCTACGTGAGCACAAAAGGAATGCTGAAAGAAGTGCAGACCTTTTCCCAATGTCCAAAATTAAACTTTAGGCACATAAACAACATGCTGCAGAACATCCAGGTTGCACACATGTGCAAACAGACTTGTTACACTAACCTAAACTAAAAATTACTAATTGGCCATCTTGCTCTTGAAAATAGGCTTACAGTATAAAAACATAAACCATGAAGAACAGAATCATAGGATCAATAAGGTTGGAAAAGACCTCAAAGATCATCAAGTCCAACCTGTCACCCAAGTCCTCATGACTACTAGACCATGACTCCAAGTGCCACGTCCAATCTCCTCTTGAACACCTCCTGGGACGGTGACTCCACCACCTCCCTGGACAGCCCATTCCAATGGCTAACAGCTCTCTCAGTGAAGAACTTTCTCCTCACCTCCAGCCTAAACTTCCCCTGGTGCAGCTTGAGACTGTGTCCTCTTGTTCTGGTGCTGATTGCCTGGGAGAAGAGACCAACCCCCTCCTGGCTTCATTAGTTGCAGAGAGCAATAAGGTCTCCCCTGAGCCTCCTCTTCTTCAGGCTAAACAACCCCAGCTCCCTCAGCCTCTCCTCACAGGGCTTGTGCTCGAGACCTCTCCCCAGCCTCATTGCCCTCCTCTGGACACGTTCAAGTGTCTCAATGTCCTTCTTAATACTATACACATTTTCCAAACTTTCCAGTTATATACACACACAACATATATGAAGTACCTGCTTGTCACTGTCATCAGGTATTTCTGTATCCTTTTTATTAAGAAGCTTTAAAATGATCACCAGGCTAAGACGTCTTCTTACTTCCCTGAAAGCCAATTAAAAAAACCCTCATTTATTTCCCAGAGAACTTCTTAAATCCACAGTTTTTACAAATGCTATGAGGCTATGCATGGCTTCCCTGGACACAAATTTGCTTACAACTTTGAAATTGGAGTTTCTGACTATAGGTGCTATTAAACTGGTAAAGAGGCTAGTGAATTAGAAGCAGCCTTATCTCACTGCAGCTTTCCTTCTGCACAAGCAAACACTGTTAGATGCTTGTCTCCAAGCCTGGAACTGAGGACCCAATTCATTCTCCTTACTCAGATGCACTATGATTTATTAATTTCAAAGATACAGAGCCCTTAAGAGATTGACACTTAAAAGCAGACATGACTCACCCAAAGAAGATTTAATACCCATTGCATTTATCAGGACTTTGTGAGCTTATACAAATAAATGAGCTGCTAATGATACCACATATTGGTGATGTTACAGTGTCATTACCGTCCACGTACTATCCAGCTAGGCACCAGCTGAACTAGCCACAGGAGATTGTGGTGATGGCTGGAGAGTTCACTCACTGCCAGGCAGAGCTCAGGCATCTTTAAAAGAACAACAACAACAACCCCAATGATGAAGAATGGATATGGTGGGTGTTTGTTTTATTTGCAAAGGAGTAGGCATCTACCCCCTAGCAACGCACATAGCACAAACACTAAAGGGAATTGATCTAATAAGAGATGATGTGCACAGAAATAACTACAGGGGCAATGCAAAAGTTAAGTCTGCTAAACACTGTTTCACAGCAGGGTAGTCAAGATCAGAGCATTTTTAATGAGAACTTCACAGTATCCCAGTATATCACAGTATCACCAAGGTTGGAAGAGACCTCAAAGATCACCGAGTCCAACCTGTCACCACAGACTTTATCAGCCCAATGAGTGCAATCATTTCTTCCTTCTTTCAGGGACTAGTTCTAAACACACAGCTATTTTAGTAAATACAAGATACAGGTCAATACAACAGTGCCCTGGCAGAAGAGGACAGGCAAGCATGTCATGTGACAAAACCCCCCTCAGCACAGTTCCCCACCTCCTAAATCTCACACAAATCCGAAGCTCCCAATCTGTTCGTATTGCATTTTCAAGCAGTATTTTTCTAGCGTTTGTCAAGGAAAAATGAAACATTCAAAACAGAAGCTTCTTGCAAATTAACCTGCAGTTTCATGACTCCAACAGAAAATTACTGATGAAGTTTACCTTTGTATCCCAGTCTTTTATACTTGTCAGAAGCTTTATGAAAAGGCACTGAAAATCTATCAGAGGAACTTGCTTTAACTGTTTCTCCAAGCTTATTTTAAACAGCAGCAGAAGCAGCAGCAGTATTTCTTGATCAGTATAGCCACCTTGAATTACTGTTGTACAAAAACCTAGAAACTTTAAGAAACAAAAAGCATTAAAAATCTGAAATTGGTTTGGCTTGAAGCATGACTTCAGTTTTCTACCCCCACATTAAAATGCACCTCGAATGTTATGCTGTTTTTTGCCACACTTGTGTACTAACATCTTTCCATCTCCCAAATACCTGCTGGAGGCTCATCTTTTGAGCATGGCAATATTCTCTGGACATTACAGGACTATGGGAGATCTTTCTGCACTGCACAGATAATCCTCATCTAACTGAAAGGCTGACAGGCTTTCTAAATACACAAGTAATACTGAAAGCATAAAGCCAGAGACTTGTCCCCACGTACTACTACATGGGCTACGTAAAATCCGTTGTGTGTGTGTAAAGAAGAAGATAAATTAATCAAGAGATGTGCAATTCTGTCTCTGGTGGAGATGGCTTGAGTGCTTCCCCCTGAACCAAGTGATTGTTAGAGTTAAAAATCTCTAAACAAATGATGTTAAGAGCATTCAAGCATTTGCACAAGGAACTCTGAAATCAGTTACAAAGCCAGGATTTTCCCCATAGAACCTTTAATCACAGGGAACTAGCCTGTGAGAGTGACCAGCACTCATTCAGCCTGTGAGCTCACAGGACACTGCATGGATCTAACAGCTCACTTCCACAAAGACTCAATCACAGCTCCACCTGCTTTCCATGAGCTCCCACCTCATTCCCCTCGTGCTGGCCACATCTCTGAAAGCTGCACTAACACCCTGAGGCAGCATAAAACATGCCACTCAACATCAAATCCCCTTACTATTTCTACTGGAACACAGAAATGGGTAGTTTCTTCTATATGACAAAGGAAAGACATTTAAGTGTCACAGCCAGAAGAAGGAAGGAACAGAACTCTCTCTGCAGCTGTGAGTGAAGCCAATGGAAATCAGGAAACTCTGCAATGATCTCTGCTGTATGTGAACCTGAAACCCCAGGATAGCATCTGCTCACAAAACATGCCTAGGATTAGATTAAGATACCAGGCTTTTCACTAAAAAAACCCCACCCACAAACAAACAGAAAACAAGCAACACAACACACCCCCTTCAAAGAACACCCACCCTAACCAGTGTTTTCTCACCTTGATCACATTAATTAAATTGTTTTCTGGTAGACTGGAGAAGGATGGACTGGCTGAGGTCAGGTCTCCTCTTGGCTGTTTGCTCACTGTTTCTTGCATCTGGCTTCTAGTAAGAGACACTAATCTGAGCAAGAAATCAGCAAAAGCCCACAAAGGCTTATTTGCATCAAACCAAAAAGAAAAAAAACAAAACAAAAGAGCAAAAAACCCTGCATGGTTCAAAATGCCTTCAAATCAAAGCAATCTTCAGTTACAGAGCAGGCACACACACTTCCATCTCAACTTGTAACCAATTACTTACAATTCTGCCCAGCTATTTAGGCAACAATCCCTGTAAACCTCCTTTAGGAAGGTGCAGGTCAAAGGAAAATGCTCTGCTTTGCTGAATCCTTACCTGGCAGACATTGTTTTAAGTTCTGGCTTATTTAATCTTATGTAAGACCTGAGCTGAGAATTTAAAGAGCAGCATGGCTTGATGGAAAAGAGGGGAAACAGAGGAGATCCTCTGAAAGCAATAAATATCAAAAGGAAAACACTTACAAAATATCACACTCATTAAAATTGGGCTGAAGATGCTGCAATGGAAAGAGAGATCTAAATCCAGCACCCATGTTGACAAGAACAGTTGACACATCAGCTAGTGAAGGAGTCCATGGTTTAGACTGCTCGTCACTGAGGGAAGCTGAAAGTAAAAGACATGGAATGGATTAGTTTAAAATTGATTTCTTAGTGGTAGTTCCTTTTTAAGAGAAACAAATAAGCTCAGCAGCTCTCAACTCAAACAGCTCTCCTCTTCAGAAGAGCTGGTACACTGAACAACAGATATGCTTATTTTCAGAACCATGAAGGGAAAAGGGGGAAAAAAAGTAGCCTAACACAGTATTTTAAGCTACAGAAACATCTTGCCTGTTTCACCCATTTTCCCACTCAGCTCTTTCAGCAAAAAGAAGAATAAGCAAGGAGGCAATATTTACTTTCAAGGGAACAGATAGATTACTGTTGTGTACAGCTGCAAATAAGAGGGCATTATCATAGTGGGATTGGAAGTGGCACTAAATCAGATGTGAAAACAGGTGAAGTTTTTAGGACAGAAGTGTCAAACAGATGGAATCCACATCTTTGGCAGAAATGAGAAACAATGCTCATTGAAAAAGGGGCTGATCCACAGGATGACTTGTATGTGAAAGCCTGCAAACTGTCTATAGCAACTAGCAAGGCAAAAATCAAACTAGATGTAATGTAATGGGTCGAGGGTTGGACTGGGTGATCTTTGAGGTCTCTTCTAACTGGGTGTTTTCCAACCAATGACAGAAGTTCCTAGAACTCTGACTTGGGTCAGTTTTGTGCCTTAGAGATAAGTTTGTAAGAAAAAACCCCACAAATATAATGGAACATAACACTCAAGAGACTGCAGTTTCAGATTTGTGTTCGATTCAATAAAATAAAATAAAGCAACCAACAAACAACAAAAATCCCCAAACCAACCAGCCCTCCCCAAAAATAATCAGCAAACCCCCCACACCCTTAATGAAAGGCTGGAACAGAATGACTCAAAATGGTTTCAACACTCCACAGTGGTTCAACAGCTTTCCAGGAGCAGCTATAGTCCATTAGATCCCGCTCCAGGGGAAGAGATCTGCTTGGATCTTTCCCAGCCTTAATTCTTTGACTGCTCATTCATCAGTTTGTGCTGTTCATTCAGAATAAAGCTTAATGCCAGCAAAGCACAAAAAAGGAGGCTACATTCCCTCTCATAGCAGCTCACAGTCTGACTTCAAACAAGATTCAAAACATAGGATACATTTGGACAGACCTGAGCAAGTACTTAAAGAGAACCATATTAATAATCTTAACTGGCAGGCTTAAATAGATTTGTGACTTTGGATGGATCTGAATAAAGAAGACATGGAGAACATAGAAAGGAAGTTGTACTCAAGAAGTATTTGGGAGTACAGGTGAAGAAAGGTAAAACACAGAAGGCATGAGCATAAGTGTGGGCTGAAGCAGATCCTTGAGAATGTTTCTGTGCAGGTGTAAGATTATTTTTACTTTTGCCATTTATCTGGGAAGTAAACTATGCAATGCCACATACTGGGTATGACTATGTGAAAAACACAGTAATATTTATTGCAGTCCCTAAGATATACAATGGATTATTGCATCTTCCAAAGTAAAAGATGGAAAGGAGAGTGAACTGCTGAGCGGACCAGGCTCCTCTTCAGGACAATTCTATCTGTGCAGCAGCAGAAGCGAGTTAAAACGCTCTGCACCACACACCGCTGCTTTGCAAACACATGCCAGGACCACATCCTAGGGTACAGCTTGCACACACTCAGTGAAGACCACCTCCAAGCATTTGTGAATGACATAAGCAACAGAAGAGCATAAATTCATGCCAGAATCACAGAATCGAGCCAGCGCCTTTTCCCTCCTCCCCAATGCCTTTTTATTAACAGAGCAGAAAGGCCTTCATTCAGGTGCTCAGTTTGCTACCCTCCAAACACTCACCATTTTTTACTGTTATCTCCATCAATCTATCTAAAATCTGAGTGGAAACATAATAATCAGGATGAACAGACATCATCTGTGGGGAGAAAAGAAGCTGCCTGTCAAACACCAGGTTGCAGGATGGCATCAGTTTAACTGAAAAAAAAACATAAACCCAACTCCTTGGCAAAATCAAGTAAGAAACAGTGACAGGAAAAAAAAAAACCCATAAAACCAAAACAAAAACACTCCAAAGCCTTTAAAACAAGATGCACCAAGGAGAACAAGATACTGTGAATGTTGGTTATTTCAAACAGTGCACAGATGCTATGAATACTTTAAAGTTCATTATTTGCGGTATCAGAATGCTGTAACCCCACGCTGAATCTGTTGGCTCACAAGAAGGTCCTGAGGGTTAAGAGAATGGAAAGTATCACACATCCCTTTGGAATCCATTTGCATCTGTGATGAAACTGAACTCCATAATGAGGAGCTGGGGCAAGAGAGGTAACTACAACATTTTTCCAGTCACAGCTGAGATGAACATATGTGATATTAAAATAAGCCAATGATTTTCTTAAGTTTTTTCCACAGAATTCTTAACTACAAAACCAACTATGAAGTACAGTTCATGTTTCTGGGAGCACTTCACTAGCTCAGGAAAAAGCTCTTTTTGACCTCCTGCAGGTGCTGGACGGTTTCCTGCTCTGCTCCGAGGTGACCTAATTGTGGCCTTCCAGTATCTGAAGGGGGCCTACAAGAAGGCTGGGGAGGGACTTCTCAGGATCTCAGGTAGTGATAGGACTAGGGGGAATGGAATGAAGGTGGAGGGAGGGAGATTCAGGCTGGACGTGAGGAGGAAGTTCTTCACCGTGAGAGTGGTGAAGCCCTGGAATGGGTTGTCCGGGGAGGTGGTTGAGGCCCCGTCCCTGGAGGTGTTTAAGACCAGGCTGGACGAGGCTCTGGCCAGCCTGATCTAGTGTGAGGTGTCCCTGGCCATGGCAGGGGGGTTGGAACTAGATGATCCTTGTGGTCCCTTCCAACCCTGACTGATACTATGACTATGATACCAAGTGTCCTGGATTGGGTTTATCAGAGGAACTCTAAGGCTCACAGAAGGGGTGAAAGGTAATTTTATATTGGCTAAGAGGGACAACACGAAGGAGCAAAACATTTCGGTTTTGGCAGAAACAGAAGGCAAGTCAACAGATCCAGGCTGCAATTTCACAGGCAGTCCAGCTTTCCTTTTCTGGTTCAGGCACGGCTCAAATGTGGTAAATAGAATAGAATGGAGACTGGAAAGGGCATTTTTGCAAGTAACAGAACAATGTAAATTCCTGGGCATTTAGACACCAGCACAGACATCTAGAAACAGACAGCCACCACATCTCCTTTGAGAACAACTCTCACCTTTTTCCTAAGCCTTTTACAAATGAGAATTACCTGATTGTGCAGGTATCTCTGAAGATTTAGAAGGTGACATGTGTGATCTATGTGGACACAGTACTTTTGCACTTTTTAATAGTGCAGCATGTACTTATCTTTTTTCCCCAAGGATAGAAGAAAATAAGATTAACACTTGCTTGTGATTTGGCCTACACTATTACATCCTGAAGTCTCTTCTCACCTGGCATGTACTGTGCCCTTTTCAGATGGAGTAAGATGTGTGTAGAGGGACAGGAATGTGCAGCTTTGCAGCCACTCAGCAAGCACAGGTAACAAGCTATCCCTAGTGTTTTATCCCTAGTAACAACCAAAGTATTCCAGACTGAAGAATAAATCAGACCACAGAAAAGAACAATTTTTTTATTTCAAACTTACTAACTAATGCAACATGTTCTGATTATTCCTGCTACAACTGGAAGAATTCCTACATTCCAGGGAGGATATTATGCCTGGACAGAGTATAACTGCATAAGTAGTACAATCTTACCTGGAAAAGCCACTTTAGAATTGGTATGGGACACAAGACACGACTGTAAGCAGAACTTAAAAAACCATTAACAGCTAAAGAAAGCTGCTGTGTCACACCAGAGCTGCAAGACAAAGATGGGTATGGGAAAAGAGGAGAAAAATCAATTAGTGGTTGAATCAAAACTTGCACAAAGGCATGAGAACTTTCCCACCCCCTCAGCTCATCATCAAGACCTGAACATCTGAAACAGATGTTATTCTTATGCTCTTACCTATGAGAAACCCTATAGCAATTAAACCTTATTTGTTATTTAGAACAACTTATCTTTTTCTCCAGAATGCCATACTATGTAACTTGGAAGCATTTATATTCTCAGAGAATAAAAACAAACACTGATTTACACCTTTGTATTGTGAACCATTATGCCTGTCTACAGAGATGTGCTGCCCTGCTCAGTGAGGACAGTGAGGAAGAGCTTTTTTTACTGTCCAGTGACCTTCACCAACACTTTTGGAAGAAAAGAGAAAAAACCTTTGTTTGAAATTATTAGAATAGTACTTTAAAGAGAGTCTAGAGGCAAACTAAAACAATCAGTCTAAACTCACTGTGCAAATTTGCCAGGTGCAAAAAGTAGCTATTGGATCAATAGAAAATGGTTTTTTGTTAATTAATCAGCTTAGCTTTAGACTTCTTTAGAAAATTAGGTATGTCATAAGCAATTAAAGCAAAGATACCCAGTTTCCCACATATCCTTCTTTAGTCTCCTCTGATCTCAGTGTCTACTAAACCAGCTAGCTCTGCTGAGAGACATGTCTTAACTTCTTCACATACCCTTTACCTGCCTGACTGAGCAAGTGGCTAGGAAAACATTTATGTGCCAACTGCACAGCGAATACATGCCAGCTGTACCAATGGGCTCATATTGGCTGAGGCCCCATCCCTGGAGATGTTCAAGGGCCCTAAGCAACCTGATCTAGTTGGAGATGTCCCTGCTCATGTAGAGGGGTTGGACAATATGACTTTTGAGGGTCCCTTCCAACCTGCTGCATTCTGTGATTCTGTGAGAAGGCATAAGCACCTGAATCATAATTGCCTTCTGCAAGGGATAACTTGTTTAATTCTCATTCCTCCAGTCACTGATTTACAAGATACTTTTGAAGCTTATATCCTTGTGATCTTCAAAACAAATTAAAAAGAGAGGCCTGAAGCCAAAAGAGTTTATCACAAACATCACTTCCTTGAGAGATAGGAGAAGCCACCCTCCTCCTCTTCACACCCACAATAGCACATGCACATGTATACAAAATCCTTTAAGATTAAATAAATTGTTTCTCTGATGCAAGTCTGAAACAACCAGAGTTCTTCAGGATTTGCACTTGTGGTAATAGGCATGAATTTGTCCAGCCACTTGCAGCCTGGAAACCACATAAATATAGAATACAAATCCTTATGGAGTTAACATCACAGTCATTTACATACAGACAGGCACATGTCTGCCTCAGTGACTGAATCCCAACAGACATCAGAAATTGTGGCTTCCTGCAATTCTCATTAGGTGGAGATCTAAGCCTCAGGCCCATTCAGGACTAAAACACCTAAAAGTCTTCCAGGCCAATCAGCTCATCACAAAGGTCCTCTTTCCTTCTTGGGATAGTTAGGATTTTTTTTCCATGGTAACATTTCACTTCTGCATTTATCTTCCACAAACTGGTCAGACTATCAATGATAACCCAACACAACAGAAGTATGGAAGAGGCCAGTACTTTTTTTGCTTTATGCCTCATTTAAGCTGGGGGGGTTTTCCAGAATTCCAGAGGAGAAAAGATGAAAGCTCCAAGTAACAATTCACTGTTCTAGAAAGCTAATCTGGAGAGGAGAATTCCAGGGAAAGGGAGTATTTTTCACCTATTTAGTAAGACAGAGCTCATTTGGCATGCAAAGATACTGTTTCATCTTAAGAATTGCTAATGCTGAAGAAAATCCTACAAGTAAACAGAGGAGTGAAGAGCATATTCCTACCTAAGAAGGAGCTTTTCTTTAGGATTTTGAGGGATGAAGTAAAAATTCCTCAGGTCAAGGTTATGTTGATTGAAGATTTTCCCACAGGTTGATAAATCAAATATGTCTTCTCCAGGGTGGATGTTAGGTATGGCATGAGCTACTACTGAAAATCTCTTTATAAATGCCCTGTAAAAATTCAAAATAGCTTTTATGAATTTCAACACTGGGAGGCTATTTGCTGATTGAGACAGTTATTTTCAGGTGATGAACACATAAGCCTTATGTGAAAGGTAAATTGTTACAGTACATTAATGTCCAAGAAAATCCACCCAACCACAAAAGACAATAGAAACAGTTCACATGAAACACATTAACAACAACTGATGGAAAGAGAGATTAGGGGGAAAAAGGCTGGAAAAGTGAAGAGCAGTATTTAATTGGTTTTGGAGCTGGAAGGACCTGTGTTCCTCTGAGAGATCTTCATCTCCATTGTCATTCTCCTTGTCTTCTCCATCTGAGGAATCCGTTTCCCCTCCTTGCATGTCTTCCAGTAACTGCTTCTCTAGTTCATCTATCCTGAAGTAACAGCAGTAGCAGAACATATCATCACCATTAAGTACTTACAAGAGAAGACAATAAAACTTAAGCTCTGAAGGTGAACCCAAGAATCAGTAGCCAAGCATGTGAGATACTGGCACTGAACAGAAACAAGCATCTTGCTGTTCCAAGAGACAAAGCAGATGTCTCTCAAAACCTGATGCACTTCCAACAGCACACTCGGTGTGTCAGAGACAAGTACACTCAAACCAACTTCTGACAAAACTTTCAGTAATTGCACAAAACTTGCCATCTCCTGGTTGAAACTTTTGTTGTTGATTGATGATTGGTTCTTTTTTTTAATGTCCTACTGGTCTTTGATTTGGTGAATTGGTTTAGTTACAGGAGTATTCACTACTCCGCTCAGCTTCTTTACAGTTAAGCTGCACTTGTAGGTCCTGCCAGATGCATATCAGTGGCATCAGCAGGTAAAGCTTGGTTTGCTGCTACCCAAACTCAGTTTTAGGGAGATGAGGTAAATCTAAGCTTCCACAACTCCATCCCATTTTTAATTTCTTATTTTTTTTTTTACATAGAATAGAATACATAGAATAAACCAGGTTGGAAGAGACCTTCAAGATCATCACGTCCAACCCATCAACCAATCCAACACCACCTAAACAACTAACCCATGGCACCAAGCACCCCATCAAGTCTTCTCCTGAACACCTCCAATGAAAGCAGCTTTAAGAAACAAACCTTTTAGATTCTTCTTTCTCCTTCAAGAGGTGTTCTAAGCTGTTCACATATGACACCTGGCTGTCAACAGGAGGCTTAGAAAGCTGGAAATGAAACGGGAGGAAATTTGAAGAAACAACCCACAAATCATCAGTTAATTCAGTGTTAAGACAACAAACATTATCAAAACACAAACCTCCTCAAATTCTAATGGTATTCCAGATGAAGAGCAAAACTCAAAGGAGACCCTGAGGGACAGGACAATGAACAATGCAGGTTTCTCAGGCCCTTGACAATTCTTCAAAATGGTCACTCTCTCTAGGATTAATTTAGAAGTAACTGTGCCTCACAATGGATCTGAACAACAAAGCAAGTCTCTGCTTCTCTTTCTGGAGCCTGACCTCCAGATAACCTTCATACACACAAAAAAACCAACCATCAGAAGCCTTTTACCTCATAGCTTAATTTAATATCATCCACTGAGACCCTGGGAATCCAAATTCTTGTGCAGGAGACAAGAAACTCAAAAAACTGTTCAATACCTCTCTGTTACCTTCAGGAGTCCCTGGAGCATCAGCATTCACTAAAGCACCTCTAAAACCAGCAGGCAAAACAAAGCCTCCAATCAAAATCCTAATACAAACCCAAATTAAGAAGCTAACAGAATCAAAACCACAGCACACAAAGGAAGTCTTCACCACTATAAAAATTAGATTTTCAGTAACCAGTGTTCTATTCACCTAGAAGCAGACAACACAGATTTGAAACATGTATATATGTATGTATCTATAATTTATGGCCATGTATGTATCTGTATATGTATTTTATGGCCATGATTCAGCTCTTTGGAAAAGAGGTGTCCTTGTGACAGCACCTTCTTTAGATTGTAAGCCTCTTCCCAGAAGCTCTTTCCTTTCAGGAGAGCACAATTCAGTGAGATCATACTCTCTCATTGGGAATTTTCTATTACCCAAAGGCAACAGAAGTTAGTTTAAGAAGTTAATGTCCACTTGCTACTGAAAAAAGAAAGATAATACAGCAGTGGGGATTTTTGTTTCCAGAGACAGCTTTCCAAAGTAACAAGCAGCATGTCTGTGTGGGAAATCAGAAGACCTCTTACCATGACTGCTGATCAGCTGAAGAATCAAGACTTTATTCTAGTGTGCACTAATATCCCTTGCTACAAGGCAAGAGAAGAATGCTAGTGTATGTAAAAAAAACATGACCATGGAAATTTTGGGACAATTCTTCACCATTTTTGTCTTACAGGGCCATTATTTATGGGGAGACAGGATAGATGAAATACTGTGGTCACATACACGCTCCACAAACATTTGATCTAGGCTGCATGTGTTTACCAGTCTTAGCCATTAATTACACAGACATGGTGGTTAGGATTGTGGAATACCTATGTAACCACAGAGGTCTGATCTGGAAGGTGCTTGCATAATGAATCATAACAACAGATACAATAATTACAGCTGTTCAGCATCTGCCTATGGAGACAGTAATTCAGCCAACAAATAAGCTGTAACAGAGATTTAAGAACAGGAGGAGGACAGGAGTATTTATACAAGCATTGCGCTGCTTGTTTTCCATTGTAGAAAATCATAACAGGCTGATCCCAGCCAGTAGCTAAGCACCACACAGATTGTTCATTCCCTCACCCAGTGGTGTGGGGGAGTATGAATAAAAGCAAGAAAATTCATGGGTTGAGATAAAGGCAGTTTACTAAGTGAAGGGAGCGTGAGTAAGGGAAAAAAGAAGTGGTGCAAAGGCAATCACTCAACACCTTCCACAAGCAAAGGGTGCCCAGCTAGACTCCAGGTCATGGATACATGCCAGACCACCTCTCCTTGTTTGGTTTTGATTGCTGAGCATGGTATGATACAGCATTGAACACATCCTTTTGGTTATCTAGGGTCTAGGCTCTGCCCCTCCCAACCTGTGCCAGCTCTGGCCTATTTGCTGTAGGGGCATTGGGAAGAGAAAGCCTTTTTGCTGCGTTAGTACTGCTCCACAACAGACAGAAGACTGGTCTCTTACCAACACTGTTCTGTCACAAACACACAGCACCATGCAGCTGATACACAGAAAGTTTTAACTCCAACAGAACCAGATTCAGTACAAAATCTTTTTCTCTAAATGCAGGCACTTCCTGCCTGCACCAACTTTGTCAGGAATGCCACACCAAGTCCTACTGCAGGACCTCCCCAATTAAAACACTATTTTACATTAAAACTTCAAAAATCCCCACTTATTGAACAAATAGGCTAGCTTTCAAAGAAAAGATCAATTCATCACCACAATATCCTGTAAACTGGGATGCAAACACTTCACCTATCCCTTGTGAGCAGAAGCCATTGAACTTTCTGAATTTCTATCCAAAACACCTCAGACTACCATTAAATTCAGCCTCAAAGAGAACATCCACACTTACAGATCAAGAACTCATAGAGAGATTTCTGACACTCACAGGCTGTGACAAGAATGTATGACTGGAGTCTTGCACACAGATCCCTCCATGTCTAGATCAATTTTCTCTCATTAACTTCAACTCAAAAATTCCTACCTGATCAGGAAAATGAAAACATCAGATCATCTTCTAAACGTAACCTCCTGCCTTTTTCTTTATGGGGGAAAAACAGCATCAGAACTCCTAAAACCCAGCAGAAGGAATAAAGCTAATGCAACTGAGCTGCACAAACCATCCTTCAGCCACTCCAAGCTCAGCAGCAAGCACACCCTTTCTCCAACTACACTGTACAGCACAGCACCCTCGAGTAAGCAGTTCTGCAGGTAAATAACTGTGTCTTCATGCATTAGGAATAAAGTGGGGGAAAATCACATTAAAAATGCAACACAACAAAGCTGATGCCACACTCTCCTTTTTCTGAAAGCTGGTGAGGGACTTTTTAGGGTGTCAGGTAGTGAAAGGACTAGGGGGAAATGGAACAAAATGTAGAAATGGGTAGATTCAGAGTGGATGTTAGGAAGAAGTTCTTCACCAGGAGGGTGGTGAGACACTGGAACAGGTTGCCCAGGAAAGTGGTAGAAGCACCATCCCTGGAGGTTTTTAGGGCCAGGCTGGATGTGGCTCTGAGCAGCCTGCTGTAGCGTGAGGGGTCCCTGCACACAGCAGGGGGGTTGGAACTAGATGATCCTTATGGTCCCTTCCAACCCTAACAATTCTATGTTTTCAGCCACTTACATGAAGCTTCATTAATGGATTCATAGTGTCCTGACCAAAACTGTCAAGACACAATTCTTCCAGGGTCCCTCCTTGCGGCTTGGGACTTGAAGAGAGAATTTCGTGCAGCGGCACGAATACTACTTCTTCTTCATTGCTGTCATCATCATCATCCAGACTGCATTCTAAATTCTCATCTTCACTGTCAAAGCTGCTTTTTGATCTTCCATTCAACTTGGACTTGTCTGTACAGGTGCTTTCAACTTGTAACTCTCCTGAGAGCTGTGAAGACAGACGGCCACTGTCCATGCATTCTTTAACAGGCAATGAAGGGCGAGCACTTTTACCAGTCTCCTCTGAAAACGCAGGCTTCCCAGAGCCTGCAACTGAACAGGAAACAGAAGCATTTCCTGAAGGCTTGTCTATTGTTTTTGAAGAACTGCTGCTGAACTGAATACTGTAAGCTTTATTGTGTGCATGCCTTTCTGGTCTTTTCCCATCTTGCTCTTTCTTGTAAGAAGTGTCCAATACCTGAGATAAGGCAGCATTCTGCAGCTGAGGCTTCGTACCTTTTGTTTGTGTGAAGTGGTGAAGAGAAGGCAACACAGTGCTCTTTTCCTGAGAAAAAGGAAGGGACTTCTCCAAGAAAAAGCGTGAGTTAGCCACCTGCAATTGATTCTCTTTGGTATCCACAACAGAAATATGGTTATTTTTACCAGGACTGTATGTAGGATGTGAAGATGACAAACTGACAGAGCAATTATTTTTCTCACTTCTATCGCTTGAGTTGAGGTACTCCTCTGGAAGAGCAGAATCATGTCTAGGTAAAGAGCCAGCCTCCATCAGTTGCAGAACATCACCACAAGTAGACTTCAGAAAGGTAGTTTTCACAAAGTTGGGCCTCCTGCTCTTGCATTTTGCAGATGATCTGCTAAAAGCCTTGTCACTGAAACTTGATACTTCAGATTGACTTGAATGCTCTGCCTCCATGTTCACAGCAGAGCGTTTTCTTTTCCCAGCAAATTCCAGCTGCTTGGATCGCCCGGAAGACATCTTGAATCGGAGGCAGCATGGAGAAACAGACTGGCTTTTCCATATACCAGCAGCCATCTCAGGTGATGTTTTCAGTGCACTTGGAGAAGATGCCTCATGTTTTGAAACCTGCTTTGGCTGAGGTGGGTCATCTGTGAAGCGTTCAAGAAAAAAGTAAATGGTTGTTACCATGTTTGAAAAACAAACAAACAGATATCAAACCTGCAAGAGCTTATTTTACCACACCTTGAGTACTGTGTCCAGTTCTGGGCCCCTCAGTTTAGGAAGGAGGTTGACTTGCTGGAACGAGTCCAGAGAAGGGCAACAAGGTTGGTGAGGGGTTTGGAGCACAAGCCCTATGAGGAGAGGCTGAGGGAACTGGGGTTGCTTAGCCTGGAGAGGAGGAGACTCAGGGGTGACCTTATTGCTCTCTACAACTACTTGAAGGGGGGTTGTAGTGAGGCAGAGGTTGGTCTCTTCTCCCAGGCAACCAGTACCAGAACAAGAGGGCACAGTCTCAGACTGCGTCAGGGGAGGTTTAGGCTGGAGGTTAGGAGGAAGTTTTACACAGAGAGAGTGATTGCCCACTGGAATGGGCTGCCTGAGGAGGTGGTGGGGTCACCGTCGCTGGGGGTGTTCAGGGCAAGGCTTGACAGGATGCTTGGTTCCATGGTTTAGTTGATTGGGTAGTGTTGGATGATAGGTTGGACACAATGATCTCGAAGGTCTCTTCCAACCTGGTTTATTCTATTCTATTCTATTCTACAGTGCTTCCATTCTGCTTAAACACAGGGCACCACAATCAAGATTTAGGTGATACTGCACTGTTACATTATTATTGTTGTAACTAACTTGGAAATGAAATTTAATCCTTTTCTTTTAAAGCAGCTCAATAGCCACCATAGAATGCATTCCCTACACACCACAGTCAGTCAGTCTCTGGAAACTGGTAATAGTCCACATGAGGTATGGAACTGGAAGAAAGGTTCTGTAATTACAGATTATGGTTATAAATTGGTCACAGCAACCCCATGCAGCGCTACAGGCTGGGGTCAGAGTGGCTGGAGAGCACCCAAACAGAAAGGGATCTGGGGGTGCTGATTGACAGCTGGCTGAACGTGAGCCAGCAATGTGCCCAGGTGGCCAAGAAGGCCAGTGGCATCCTGGCCTGCATCAGAAATAGTATGGCCAGCAGGAGCAGAGAAGTCATTGTGACCCTGTGCTCTGCACTGGTTAGGCCACACCTTGAGTACTGTGTCCAGTTCTGGGCTCCTCAGTTTAAGAAGGACATTGAGACACTTGAACGTGTCCAGAGAAGGGCAACAAGGCTTGGGAGAGGCCTTGAGCACAAGCCCTACAAGGAGAGGCTGAGGGAGCTGGGATTGTTTAGCCTGGAGGAGGCTCAGAGGAGAACTTATTGCTGTCTACAACTACATGAAGGGTGGTTGTGGCCAGGAGGGAGTTGGTCTCTTCTCCCAGGCAACCAGCACCAGAACAAGAGGACACAGTCTCAAGCTGCACCAGGGGAAGTTTAGGCTGGAGGTGAGGAGAAAGTTCCTCACAGAGAGAGTTGTTAGCCATTGGAATGTGCTGCCCAGGGAGGTGGTGGAGTCACCATCCCTGGAGGTGCTGAAAAAAGGGACTGGCCGTGGCACTTGGTGCCATGGTCTAGTAGTCATGAGGTCTTGGGTGACAGGTTGGACTTGATGATATTTAAGGTCTCTTCCAACCTTGTTGATTCTATGATTCCAAATAACAAACAAAATGTAAAGTATTATAGAAATACTGCACCCAAAAAATAACAGTGGTTATAAAAAGGCATTCAGAATATGAAGAGATCTGTTGTCAGGCAATGCTTCCATGGCACAGGAGTGCACCTTCCTCACCACACTTGGCTCAACAACAATGTTGTTTCCTGATTAAGTGGAAAGGCAAAATTTCACTGAAATTCCTGATTACTTTTAAACCTCTTCAAGCTTGCTATCTATTAGAAATAACCTTGACTACATAGCAGGTTTGGGGGCTTTTTAGAGAGACAAACCAGAAAAATGTAACTTCAAGCAAGAAAACAAACAATGGAACAAAACACACCAAAAAAAACCCCAACAAACCCAAACCAAGCCACACATGGAATAGAGACACCGAGTAAAGAACCTGATTGTTCAATTAATTGCCTGTTACCAACACTGCTTCTACCTGAGGCAGTCTCCCTTGAAGCAGGATATGGTATTTTTCTGAAAGGACAGCCATTCCCCTAAAAACAAAAGCAGAGAAAATTAAACAAGTTAATAGGGTACTTTTTAAAACCAGGCTGTTGACATCTTAAGCCAATTGTTGACTCTGCCACAGACTTAGTTCCACAGAACTGCAGGAAACAGGGAAATATATTTCCTTTCAAGACAAAATACAGCTGTAAAGATCTCAACAAAAGGACTCTCCACAGCCCACATTTCCCATCTTTTCATCAATTTTGCCTCAACTTCTAAATCTCTCCACTTTCAGGACCATAAGCCACTTGCATCCCTGGGCTATTTGGCACCATCACCCAGCTGGCTTTCCTCAAAAAAAGAAGTCACTAGGAACTTAAATAGCAAACCGACAGAAAGCACAGACAAGCAAAGACATGTTCCATTCATGGCACCTGATGAAGGCACACAGAATGATCTTCCTTGCAGGTAACCAGAAGTCTTTTAAAGGGTTTTTCTTGGCTGGTAAAAAAGTAGAATATAATTATGGCCTTCCAGGGGATGAGGGATGATCAGAGGGCTGGAGCACCTCTGCTATGAGGACAGACTGAAGGAGTTGGGGCTGTTCAGTCTGGAGAAGAGGAGGCTCTGAGGTAACCTAATTGTGGCCTTCCAGTATCTGAAGGGGGCCTACAAGAAGGTTGGGGAGGGACTTCTCAGGATCTCAGGTAGTGATAGGACTAGGGGGAATGGAATGAAGCTGGAGGTAGGGAGATTCAGGCTGGACGTGAGGAGGAAGTTCTTCACCATGAGAGTGGTGAAGCCCTGGAATGGGTTGTCCAGGGAGGTGGTTGAGGCCCTGTGCCTGGAGGTGTTTAAGACCAGGCTGGATGAGGCTCTGGCCAGCCTGATCTAGTGTGAGGTGTCCCTGGCCATGGCAGGGGGGTTGGAATTAGATGATCCTTGTGGTCCCTCTTCCAACCCTGACTGATACTATACTAATGACAGGAAAAAATTCTAAGATCAATATAAGGAACCTGTAATGAAACACTACATACTTAATAGGACCTAACTCTGGGTAAATGCTGTGGCTTATGAGCCTAAATCTGAACTATTAACTGCAACTTCTACAGGCAGAAATTTGCCAGATCTTTTACAGCACTGTAAGAAAACACAAAGTTGTAAGACACTTCACATAAAGACTTTTTTATTCCCCTACAAAATACCATTTAAAGTTACTATTTCCATCACATTTCAATGCTTGCATCTAACCCAGACTATCACCCCTGGTTTAAACCCAGGATTTCTCATTTAGTGTAAAATAGTTAAGGACTATCTTACCCAAGCCTGTCCTAAAATTTACAAAGGCACAGCATAAAAGCATAAACTTTTGTTGCACCTGAAAAAGGCAGCACCAAGAATCTAAACCTACACTGAAAAAGAAAACAAACAAACAACAAACACCTGGGGAAAAAGAGGTAAATTCAAAAATCACATGCACGATGGGTCACTGATTTTCACCTTTAAGGACCTTGTTACACACACTGGATGTGATACTCTTGCTCCTGAGAATGGCTTTACAGAATGTGGCTTAGATTGTTTCATTCTGTATTTCTTCTGCTTCCTTTCTCTGCTGAGAGCTTCCAGTGACAACCTAAATTCAGAGTCAGTTGGTGTGCCAGGCAATTTCATGGGAAGACCTGGTGCTTGGCACGGAGATGTGTTGCTCACAGTGCCATTATATCTAGCACAGGCTTTCCAAGTACCAGCTTCCGATGATGAAAGCCATTTGTCAGCCTGAACTAAGGATCCATACAGTCAGTTTGCTGTTCCCAACTATTTCCACAAGACAATGGTGTGCTTGTTGCACCCAGACACTTCTCATTTCTTCCCTCTTCTGACTTGACAGCTTTGTCCTTTGTGGCCAAGAAATAGCTGCAAGACCCTGTGGTAACAAGGAGTTTTTGAACCACAGCTCTTGGGCACAGCAAACCCAGTGCCTTGCATGCTTTGCCATTCTCTGAAGCGTTTACCCTGCCCTTTTCCCTCCTTACTTCCTCTCCAAAAGGCACCTACCACAGGACTTGTGTTTGGTATTTGGTCTGGCATCTTTTTTCTTCTGACCTTTGGAGAAGGTATTTTCTTTTCAAAATGCTGGACTGACAGTCCAATTCCTGCATCTCTTATATTGCCTCTGTCTGGTGAGCACAACACAGTTCTGTCTTTATGGCCAAGGTCTAAGAGAGAAAAGACAAATTATTAATAATTGCAATATTGGGCATGGGGAGAAACTTATTGGACTGCATTACTTGATGTTTTCTCTCTCTCTCACAGGCAATCCAAAATGAATGTACTTAATAATTCAGTTTTGTTAGTGCCATGTGATTTATTTCATCTCAAAGAACTGCATGATTTATGTCACAGCTGCAGTTGTTCTAAACAATCTTGAATGCTGTGTCCAGTTCTGGGCCCCTCAATTCAAGAAAGATGTTGAGTTGCTTGAATGTGTCCAGAAGCACATGGGTCTGAAGCACAAGCCCTATGAGGAGAGGCTGAGGGAGCTGGGCTTGTTAAGCCTGGAGAAGAGGAGGCTCAGGGGAGACCTTATTGCCATCTAGAACTACCTGAAGGGAGGTTGTAAACAGGTAGGGCTTAGTCTCCTCTCCCAGGCAACCAGCACCAGAACAAGAGGACACAGTCTCAGGCTGCACCAGGGGAAGTTTAGGCTGGTTGTTAGGAAGAAATTCTTCACAGAAAGAGTGATTGCCTATTGGAATGGGCTGCCCAGGGAGGTGCTGGAGTCACCATCACTGGAGGTGTTTAGGAAGAGACTTGATGGGGTGCTTTGTGCCATGGTTTAGTTGATTAGGTGGTGTTGGATGATAGGTTGGACTCAATGATCTCAAAGGTCTTTTCCAACCTGGTTAATTCTGTATTCTGTATCTAGCTTAAGCATAGACAATATCTTGAAAGAATCATTGCATCACTGTGTAAATAAATTTGTTTTAATAGGAAATTAACATCTTCAGATACATTATCAGAAAAAATTTCACATCTGTGCATTTTGACATGTTTGTTAAGCTGCATTCTTTCATTCACTACATTGCTGCTCCAGTCTGGAATAGGATTAGACTATACTGCTGCACACTTACATTATCAATACTCACACAAATATCTTCCATTTCAAAACACCCACGTATTTACCTTGGTTTAGAATCGGTTTGAAGAACTCTGTAATGGTCTTGTTTCTGGAAAGAAAACATAACTTTATCACTTTGAAAGAACAATACTTAAAATGCCCATACAGTGAATACCACTAGGATTAAAATGCTGCTATTTATTCCCACAGATTTTGTTTTAATGCCAGGAGCTCTTCTTTCTGATAGATCAGAAGCAGCAGCAGCACTCTCACCAATTTCTAAGCCTTCTCTGCTTGGCTAATGAAGCTAACCTGTCAGTTTCATCATTCAAGCTGTTTCCTTTATCATCCTATAAAGTCTTAAATCACCCTTCCAGCTCAAATTAGGTTTTCTTAAATGGGACTAACTTCATCTGTATCCAGTACTCCAAGTGAGACTTCACCTTATTGCAACAGTGTCAACCTTTTCATCTCCACTCTCCACGCTTTGAGTTGTTAACTCCCACTGTGATTTTTTTTGTTCTGTTAAAGTGTTATAGTGGTAAGCAGCTGGCCTGATGAGGGCATCAAGTCCATCATCAGTAAATTTGCTGATGACACCAAGCTGGGGGCAGGAGTTGATCTGCTGGAGGGTAGAGAGGCTTTGCAGAGGGACCTCGACAGGCTGGACAGATGGGCAGAGTCCAACGGCATGAGATTGAACACATCCAAGTGCCGGGTTCTGCACATTGGCCACAGCAACCCCATGCAGAGCTACAGGCTGGGGTCAGAGTGGCTGGAGAGCAGCCAGGTGGAAAGGGACCTGGGGGTGCTGGTTGATGGTAGACTGAACATGAGCCTGCGGTGTGCCCAGGCAGCCAGGAGTGCCAATGGCATCCTGGCCTGCATCAGGAACAGTGTGGCCAGCAGGAGCAGGGAGGTCATTCTGCCCCTGTACACTGCACTGGTTAGGCTGCACCTTGAGTACTGTGTCCAGTTCTGGGCCCCTCAGTTTAGGAAGGATGTTGACTTGCTGGAACGAGTCCAGAGAAGAGCAACAAAGTTGGTGAGGGGTTTGGAGCACAAGCCCTATGAGGAGAGGCTGAGGGAGCTGGGGTTGCTTAGCCTGGAGAGGAGGAGACTCAGGGGTGACCTTATTACTCTCTACAACTACCTGAAGGGAGGTTGTAATGAGGCAGAGGTTGGTCTCTTCTCCCAGGCAACCAGTACCAGAACAAGAGGACACAGTCTCAGACTGCGTCAGGGGAGGTTTAGGCTGGAGGTTAGGAGGAAGTTTTACACAGAGAGAGTGATTGCCCATTGGAATGGGCTGCCTGAGGAGGTGGTGGGGTCGCCGTCGCTGGGGGTGTTCAGGGCAAGGCTTGACAGGATGCTTGGTTGCATGGTTTAGTTGATTGGGAGGTGTTGGATGATAGGTTGGACACGATGATCTTGAAGGTCTCTTCCAACCTGGTCTATTCTATTCTATTCTATTCTATACCATCAGTGACCAACCCCCCTTCAACACATAATTAGCTGCAATCAAGTCTCATCACAAAGTTTTATCTGCAAACTGTAAAGTTCAACTAACCCTGTCACCACCTTCTTCTTATCCAAGCCCCTTTGTGCACCCATTTGTTGCTTTTTCACACATCTGGTGCCAGGCTGGGATGCAAGCTCTTATCTGCACTACTACCAAACTTCTTAGTGAGAACTACTAACAGCACTGCCCCTTAACAAAACACATGTCAGTGCTGTCCCTCTCAGCACACACTACAGGCATCTTCCGGCTTCCACAGCAGGAGCAGCCCACAACAAAACAATGAATAGCTTTAAACTGGAGGTGTTTTCTCTAGCAAGACTAAGCAGGACATGAGAACACCAAAGGCATTTCTCCATGAGGGAATGTTACTTCTAAAAATGGGCAGATTGTCTGAGTAACTACAGTTTGAACATTAAAATACATCAAGAGCTAAGACCTTGCTGTCTTCATCTTATCCCAGTCAGAAAGTTTACTAACAACTTCAAGGCTATTCTTGTGCCTGTTTTGGTAGCATCTCTTTAAGTTCCAACAAGATAGTGGTGCAAGAAATCAGGAATACAGTTTTGTTTAAGACATTCTTCCATTTTTTATAATCTCTTTGTGCCTCCCAAAAGGAAGCTATATTGTTACTGTCTGTGTAACAGCAATCACACAGGCTAGACCTATTTATTCAAGATCCTAATTCAAGTATCCATAGGTGACCGTGCTTTTGCAGACTCCACAACCATTTCTGAAGGCCAGGCCAGAAGAACTCACTGCTCACATGTTCAAACTAAACTTGGATTTGATTTCTATCTTTCCAAGAGATGCACCTAACAGACATTCCAGGTCTTTCAAAATTAAGGGCACAAGCTGCACAAATGAGGGAGGGAAAGGAGGAGGGAGGGAAAGGAGGAGGGAGGGAAAGGAGGAGGGAGGGAAAGGAGGAGGGAGGGAAAGGAGGAGGGAGGGAAAGGAGGAGGGAGGGAAAGGAGGAGGGAGGGAAAGGAGGAGGGAGGGAAAGGAGGAGGGAGGGAAAGGAGGAGGGAGGGAAAGGAGGAGGGAGGGAAAGGAGGAGGGAGGGAAAGGAGGAGGGAGGGAAAGGAGGAGGGAGGGAAAGGAGGAGGGAGGGAAAGGAGGAGGGAGGGAAAGGAGGAGGGAGGGAAAGGAGGAGGGAGGGAAAGGAGGAGGGAGGGAAAGGAGGAGGGAGGGAAAGGAGGAGGGAGGGAAAGGAGGAGGGAGGGAAAGGAGGAGGGAGGGAAAGGAGGAGGGAGGGAAAGGAGGAGGGAGGGAAAGGAGGAGGGAGGGAAAGGAGGAGGGAGGGAAAGGAGGAGGGAGGGAAAGGAGGAGGGAGGGAAAGGAGGAGGGAGGGAAAGGAGGAGGGAGGGAAAGGAGGAGGGAGGGAAAGGAGGAGGGAGGGAAAGGAGGAGGGAGGGAAAGGAGGAGGGAGGGAAAGGAGGAGGGAGGGAAAGGAGGAGGGAGGGAAAGGAGGAGGGAGGGAAAGGAGGAGGGAGGGAAAGGAGGAGGGAGGGAAAGGAGGAGGGAGGGAAAGGAGGAGGGAGGGAAAGGAGGAGGGAGGGAAAGGAGGAGGGAGGGAAAGGAGGAGGGAGGGAAAGGAGGAGGGAGGGAAAGGAGGAGGGAGGGAAAGGAGGAGGGAGGGAAAGGAGGAGGGAGGGAAAGGAGGAGGGAGGGAAAGGAGGAGGGAGGGAAAGGAGGAGGGAGGGAAAGGAGGAGGGAGGGAAAGGAGGAGGGAGGGAAAGGAGGAGGGAGGGAAAGGAGGAGGGAGGGAAAGGAGGAGGGAGGGAAAGGAGGAGGGAGGGAAAGGAGGAGGGAGGGAAAGGAGGAGGGAGGGAAAGGAGGAGGGAGGGAAAGGAGGAGGGAGGGAAAGGAGGAGGGAGGGAAAGGAGGAGGGAGGGAAAGGAGGAGGGAGGGAAAGGAGGAGGGAGGGAAAGGAGGAGGGAGGGAAAGGAGGAGGGAGGGAATTGAGGAGGGAGGGAATTCTTTCACTTGTTTAAAAATACAACCCCCCTCAGTATTCTTTAAAAGTAATTAGTGTCTACAAGGCTTAGCAGTGGTTATCTCCAATTGAATAAAATCTGTACCTTCAAAAATCTGTGCTGGAAATATTGGCAACAACTTAAAGAAAACCCCCAACATGGGAATAAACTACAAAATGTTACTAGGTCTTTGATAAAATGGAGCAGCTTGAATAAACACTGTAGAAATAACAAATCCAAACAATCCAGAACAGAAAGTCACACTGTAACCTCACAAGAGTCCTTTTGATGACCACAGCAAAACCAAAACACGAAGAAGTAGTTTCAGTGTCTTGGTCAAGAAGCAAAGCAGCAAAGAAACTGAACTTTCATCTTCTCCCTTTCCTCCAAATGTCAGGGGGAAAAAACAAAAAACAAACCAAACAAAAAAAGAGCCCACATCAGCAGAAATGAACAAAACAGGGTGCTGTTCATGGCATAATGTTGTGGTTTAACTCCCAGCAAGCGACTAAGCATCACTCATCAGCTCACTCGCATCTCCTCCCTGCTTCCTCTCCTCCATGCCTAGAATGAGGAGAAGAATCAAAACCAACTAAAAGTCATGGGCCAAGATAAGAAATTCAGTAATTGAAACTAATTATGTCACTAACAAAAGCAATTAAAACTAAGATAGCAAAAGCAGAGTGAAATAAAACCCAAAAAGGACAAGTGACACACAATGCAATTGGTCATCACCAGCTGACTGATGTCCCCTGGGCAACTCCCCCCAGTTTACATACTGAACATGATGGGGTATGGTAGGTGGGCTGGATTGGTTGATGGGTTGGACATGATCTTGAAGGTCTCTTCCAACATGGTCTATTCTATTCTATTCTATTCTATCCTATCCCTTTGGCAAGCATGGGCCAGCTGTCCTGGCTGTGTTCCCTCCCAACTCCTTGTGCCACTCCAGCCTTCCTCCTGGCAGGGTATGAGAAGGTGAAAAATCCTTTACTTAGTTGTTTCTAAGTATGCCAGTGTTTTATCAATATTACTCTCATACTAAATAAAAACCCCCAAAACAACACTGTATCAACTACTAGGAAGAAAATGCACTCTATCCTAGCCAAAACCAGGACAAATAAGAGAATTATGACTTGCAGCTCATACTGCAAGAAACAGAATTTATTTAGCTTGGTGGCCTTCTGTCTTTGGCAGAATTTGAATTTCTAATTGGTAGCCAAGTTTGTCATGTCCAAAAACTGTCACTGACAGCCACTGCCTTCACAGGACATCCTGTCCTCCAGCACCATTAGCAGTACAGTTCACAGCTGGAACAGGCTTGAAAGCCGAATCAAAAACTGATGTTCTCTCTTTAGAGCTACTTAGCTTTCCAGCTAGGGTTGCCCTCAAACACTGAGGCGTAGGATGGGAGGATATATAGGTGCATGTGAGAGGACTTACAATGTTTTGAGTGATGTGCTTTAGACGCTAGTCAGTACTTAGCCAGACATCATCTTCAGTTTCTTTGTATGCTGTCAGGTGGCCTGGCTATTAGGGCCCTTTAACCTTGGCCAAGAAACTACTATCACCACCACAGGAAAACAAGGGCCAGCACCTCGGGGCTGGACCTCCCAGTGGTACAAGTACTAAGGCGGCAGGCACCGGGCGCTGCTGACGGCTGGAACACCCCGGCGCTCCTCGACAGTCTGACGGCTGCAGCTGCCAAGCTCGGCCGGGTTTGACAGGCCGGGTTTGACAGGCCGGATCTGGGCTCGGCACCCTGAGGCTCCGGCCGGCTCCAGCTGCCCCGGCTCGGCGCCACCCGAGCTGCGCGCGCCCTCTGCCGGAGGCGTGACGCACGCGGGGAGCGCCGCTACGCCCCGAGAGGCGCGGTGCACGCCGGGAGCCGAAAGGCGCCCCGCTAGCTTGGCGCGGAAAATGCTGGAGGCCGTAGCCACCTCCCACGTCCCCGTCTGCCCCTCAGCCGCTCCCTGCCGGTACCTGAAGTCCTGGGCCATCGCTCTGGCCGTGGCTGCCGGCGTAAAATGGCGTCGGGACCCGATCACGGGCGAGCCCGGAGACGGCACGCCCACGCCTAGCGGCCAGGTCATGGCGCGGGTTGCCCGGCCGACCCCACGAGGCGGACGGGAACGAAGAGACCGGCTGCTCCCGGCATCATCAAAACAGAAGCCTCGGTTCGGAGCGACCCTCACCTCCGGAGGCTGCGGGCGGGAGCCACCGGGGACGAGGTGTGTTTTTTGCTGTTGTGGTTTTTTTTTTAAAGTTCGGTCGCTGATTGGCTGAGCGGCTGAATCAGTGGCGCGTTCCATTGGTTCTTCGTTGTCAGGGGCGGGACGGAGGTCCAGAGCGCGGTTGTGATTCGCTGCGAGGAGAGCGGGAGCGTCCTTCCGCGGCCGGAGGAAGTCGGGGCCGCTCGGCTCCTTGGCGCTGCCGCTTACTACCCCACCCCGTTCCCGCGCTCTGATTGGTGCGCGCGGAGGGGAACACACCGTCGGCGCGAGCGCATGGCGCCGCCCGCCTCCTCCCCCCGACCCCGGCCTGCGGGGCCGCCCTGGTCCAGGGCACCCTCCAGCCTCCTCACTGCCGGGGGGCTGCGGCGACCGATCTGACCTCAGGAAGAGCCGTCAGAGGCCTGCAGCGGGCGGTCTTACCCCGGGAAGGACCGTCGGAAGCCTGCGGCGGGTAGTCTTACCTCGGGACGGGCCCCCGCAGCTTGGGGCGCGCGTAAGGGAGTTCCTTTACCAGTGCAAGTATCCTGCGGGGAAAGCTGCCAGGCACAACCAGCGAGCTGCAGGCCGTGGGCCTTTTATGTATACATATAAAGACATACACACCCCCACCCCGAAATTCATTCTTTGTGCTGCACTAGCACATTGTAAACCCTTGCCCCCGTGTCAAAAGCCTGGACTATGGAACCTGAAGAGTGAGATCTGCAAGCTTCGAGAGCTCCAGTACTGCTGCCTGCAGCATTCTGCACAAATTTACATAGTTTCTATCAAAATGAAAAGCATCAAACTGTTTCCATAGTAGTAGCTCTAACAGTTAAAAGCAGACATTGTGCAGATACCGTTGGTCTGCAGAAAGAGATAACATGAACAGCGTTTCCTTCATCACAACAGTGCCCTGAAGGTTCACGGTGAAATAGTTTTGCCTTTATTTTAGCACTTTGATTAGGATTAGAGAGACCAAGGCCACTCTCCTCCTAACTTTTTTTAGCTGCAGAAACACTAGGAGACAGTATGCTCAAATGGAAAGGAGTGACCCATTTGATGTCTCTCTGCATCCTACCAAAGTTGGCTGGCCTGGGGAATATCTGCAAAGCAGAAGTAACAGTAATGCAAAACTGAAAGTGCAAGTCAAAGACAACGCTGGGTTTTGAGCATATGAAGTGTCTGAGTCTGTTGTACACTGTGTGATCCAACTCGCCCCCTTTTCCCCCTGCCCCTCCTTCAGTCTGTTTTTCAAAACATGCTGTCCATGTAATTCACAATGAATTAAACACAACCTCAAAAGGATAATAAACATCAGCTGCCATCACATCACATACCTTGCTCCTTTCTTGTTCTTTTCCATCCTACACACATGCTGTCTTGAGCTGCGAACACTTCAGGGACCGTCTCTGGCTGTTATGTCTGTAAGAAACCTAACAGGAAGGTATCTCTCTGTTTGACAACACACTTCAAGACCCACCACACAACAGTGCAATCGTTCCCTGTTTATGTTTGGTGTCACTTTCTTGAACAACAAATGAAGAATGGTTGGACTTGCTGTCACAGATCTGTTTGAAAAGACAACAGTGTGTATTTGAATTACTCTCTAATAAATGGTTAAAGCAAAAGTTCATGCCCACTGTTGGACAGGAATTCCAGTAGTATTTTTATGTCACATTGAAGGAGCAATAGATCTAGAGGCATTTTTACCTTACCACAACCTGGAGATGTAAACAGTTACAAAAGACAAGAAGAGTCAGATACAAAATGCATTGCTAAGTTTGTGGGAAATGAGGAGATGCCAAACAGCCTCCAGTTCCAGCACTGCTGATGGCAAGGTGATGCTGTTTCTCATAAGGAGCAATAAAGATACAAAACCCTGTAATTACCTAAACAGTAACTTGGCTTGTAATAATATGCTTACAGCAAGTGTCTGGAATACAGCCACTGCAGAAGGTAGGGTATTTTGGCACTGAGGAGTTGGGGAAGAAAGAAAAAGGTGTAGCAGCTGTAATGTTATGAGCTTGTTTGGGTTTTGTCCCCTGCACCATCACCACCCCCAGCCCACCACCAGCAGAGCTGTGTACATATACACACACATATTCTGTGTACAGAAGGATATCATTAGAATCATAGAATTGTTAGGGTTGGAAGGGACCTCAAGGATCATCTAGTTCCAACCCCTCTGCCATGGGCAGGGACACCTCACACTAGATCAGGTTGCTCAGAGCTACATTCAGCCTGGCCTTAAAAACCTCCAGGGATAGGGCTTCTACCATCTCCTTGGGCAACCTGATCCAGTGTCTTACCACCCTCATAGTGAAGAATTTCTTCCTAACATGCAGTCTGGATCTACTCACTTCTAGTTTTGCTCAGTTTCCTTAAGTCCTATCACTACCTGACACCCTAAAATGTCCTTCATCAGCTTTCTTGTAGGCCCCCTTATGACACTGGAAGGCCACAATAAGGTATTCTCAAAGCCTTCTCTAGACTGAATATCCCCAAATCTCTTAGTCTGTCTTCATAGGAGAGGAGCTCCAGCCCCCTGATCATCCTTGTGGCCATTCTCTGGGCCTGTTCCAGCACTTCCATATCCTTCTTGTGTTAGGGGCTCCAGAATTGAAAACCAATAGGCAACAGCAGTCATGAGGCACACAAGCATAGCTATCAAAAGTAACCATTGTACTCAAACCTACTTTTAAAACTTATTTTAATTAGAATAACTTCACTATAGATACAAATTATTTCCAAGAAAGAGGGAATCTTACTTTCCCTGATAATTCTGGAGGACCTGACTGCTTACAGTTCCCTTCCCCCAATTAAGCAAAGGCTAAGAGACACTTACCTCACGCCTTGCTTTGAAGAAGCTGAAAAAAATCACTTGCCCCTTGATACTGATTTTCCTTTCTATTAGTCCTTGCCATCACACAGCCTGAACACCCACCAATAACCAAAGAAACTTTGGAAAAGGACAAATCTGGGAAACCTGACAAGGATTTACAAGTAGACCTGGAAGTATACTGGGAGTGTTATGCAACTCCTCCTTTGCTATTTAATTGCCTTCCAGCATGACTCATGCCTCTATTTTCAAGTAAGAGCAGAAAGTATCCCAGAGCGTGGAGGTTTTAAGCAGTATTTACAAGGAAATGGGTTGCCCACAGTGCAGCTACATCACCATTTGGCCACAGCTTATTAACATCTCAAATTTATCAGTCACAGCCATGTGATCTTTATTATACTACTTTAATGTAAATGTTAGAAATAGATTTAAAGGCCCTGAATCTGAAAGGGCACATATGCTTTTGTCAAAGCAACAAAGGAGGCAAAAATCAAAGCACCATTTCTAGTCTATGAAGAAACTGCCTTCAGGTTTTTGAAAGCACAGCTGGACTTCAGGGTTGTCCAATTTTCAGTTAAATACATCTGTACTTTCAAACTTTCTCCGAGAAAACCACCCATCACTGCAGAATTATTGTACTTTCTCACTAGAAAATCAGTATTTCTGAAGTCTATGAATGAGAGCTGAAATCATACTGTAAAAAAAACCCCCACATCTATTTCCTGAACAGCTTTTGGTTACTTGCTATTTCAGAAGCCACAGAGATAGTTAATACCTCAAATGTATTTGCAAAAAAGGAAGAAGGTTTTTTTCTTCCCCCTGTAGATCCCTCACCCAAGGTGTTCTGTGGAGATACCTGATCCTGTTTTAGAATAGAATAGAATAGAATAGAATAGAATAGAATAGAATAGAATAGAATAGAATAGAATAGAATAGAATAGAATAGAATAGAACAGGTTGGAAGAGACCTTCAAGATCATCGCATCCAACCTATCATCCAACACCATCTCATCAACTAACCCATGGCACCAAGCACCCTATCAAGTCTCCTCCTGAACACCTCCAGTGATGGTGACTCCACCACCTTCCTGGGCAGCCCATTCCAATGGGCAATCACTCTCTCTCTGTAGAACTTCTTCCTAACCTCCAGCCTAAACCTCCCCTGGTGCAGCTTGAGACTGTGTCCTCTTTTTCTGGTGCTGGTTGCCTGGAAGAAGAGACCAACCTCTGCCTGTCTACAGCCTCCCTTCAGGTAGTTGTAGAAAACAATAAGGTCACCCCTGAGCCTCCTCTTCTCCAGGCTAAGCAACCCCAGTTCCCTCAGCCTCTCCTCATAGGGCTTATGTTCCAAACCCCTCCCCAGCTTTGTTGCCTTTCTCTGGACACGCTCCAGCAAGTCAACCTCCTTCCTAAACTGAGGAGCCCAGAACTGGACACAGGACTCATGGTGTGGCTTAACCAGTGCAGTGTACAGGGGCAGAATGACCTCCCTGCTCCTGCTGGCCACACTGTTCCTGATACAGGCCAGGATGCCATTGGCCCTCTTGGCTGCCTGGGCACACTGCAGGCTCATGTTCAGCCTACCATCGACCAGTACCCCCAGGTCCCTCTCTGCCTGGCCGCTCTCCAGCCACTTTGACCCCAGCCTGTAGCACTGCATGGGGTTGCTGTGGCCAATGTGCAGAACCCGGCTCTTGGATGTGTCCTCTGGCAGAAGAGACCTTTTTAGACACACTCCAGCTTCCATCCCTCCCAAAACCTGCAACCTGTGTTTGACTTTTCTGCATTGTTGCAAAGGAGCAACCAGAGAGGCTGTGCATGGCTGATGCAGAAAGAGCCAGCAGGTCCCTCGTGGAGGTGTTTAGGTATGTGGGCCATCAGACATTACCATCCATGGGACCACAATCAGAAGGATATCCCCAAGGACAAGTTGTAAACTGCCTTTTTCCTGGCAGAGGGTCAAGCTTGTGGAGAAACAGATCAACCAATATTTATTAGCATACCTTTTATTAAGCTATTTCAGTAGACATTAATGGCAGGTAAACAGACAGTAAATTCAATTATTCTTTCACAATTCACACAGATGCAATCACTCATTGTTACCCAGCAGGGAAGGGGAAGCTGACCACAGTGGTTTTCTCAGATACAGAGGCTCATACTGATGTGCCAGTGGCTTCAGGGTCAGTGCTCTGAAGGTCCATCTGTTTCTCCAGATGCATATGTAATCCTGTAACCTTTGCCAGCATTTAACTTGGATGTGGCCCAACTTACACAAACCATTCCTGATGGTGTGTGCTGGTGGCCTTGTCTAGATTCATCTATGTCTTGGGATCATCAGTTCCTGTGGATTCAGCAAGACCTCTTGGCTCTGGAGTTTATGCACTCCTGGATCAGTTTTGCACACTGACTCTTAGAATGCACTTGTCCTCTCTTCACCTTGCTGTTTTCTGGTAACTATTTCTCCATCCATATGCATCTAGATGTACATATAGAGCCTGTTTAAACCCATGGGTGGGATTTGAGACACCAGTGGTCCAGGTACACTATAGTCTCCTCCCAAAAGGTGGAATCCTTCAGTCCTCCCTCTTTGTTTTTAGTTTTATTGTGAACTTTGATCTATGTATCCTTAATATAGATTTAAAACCAGTTTTGCCCTGTTGATATCCAAATCTCTGCTATGAGGATAGGCAGGGGGATCTGGGGGTGTTCAGCCTAGAGAGAAGACTCCAGGGGAACCTTAGAGCTGCCTTCCAGTACCTGAAGGGATCCTACAGGAAGGCTGCAGAGAAACTTTTCATGAGGGTGTCTAGAGACAGGACAAGGGGGAATGGTTTGAAGGTGAGGGAGAGCAGGGTTAGACTGGAGCTGAGGAAGAAGTTCTGCAGTAGGAGGGTGGTGAGACTTTGGAATAGGTTGCCCAGGGAGGTTGTGGATGAGCAGCTGAGTCTAGTTGAGAGGTGTCCCTGCCCATGGCAGGGAGGTTAGGGTAGATGATCTCCGAGGTCCCTTCCAATCTAAACCATTCTCCGATTCTCTGTGTCTGTTTCTCCTAGAGCAGGCAGAGGCAGCTCTCCCTCACCAGCCACTGTGAATGTGGTTGGTCATAACTCCCAGCACAGGTTCCCAAATCGCTCTCCAAACCTGGATCTTCCAAAACACTGCTCACCCACAAAGCTCCATGTGCCACCACCCTGGTCATGCATGCCCTTTATTTCAGCAGCAGGAACCCCTACATTGTGTGTTGGCAGTATACTGATGCACTTTTCAGGGAGCTCATTTCCCCAGCACCCCAAATCCCAAGGTTCTCATCTATCATTCTCCTTCCTAGACATTGAAATAATTTCTTAGACATCGTGCCATGCCTTTTTGTGCCTGTGATTTTCTTCTACCATGCATTTTTTTCCTATCTATTTTCATTACACATGCATCAACCATACCTTCAAGCTATATCGAATTCTTTGCTTCTAGCAGTTTATCACAGAATCACAGAAACATTCGGGTTGGAAGAGAACTTCAGGATCACCAAGTCCAACCCATAACCCTACTCTGCAAGGGTCACCCCTAAACCATATCCCCAAGCACCTCATCTAAATGACCTTTAAACACACCCAGGGCTGGTGACTCAACCACCTCCCTGGGCAGCACATTCCAATGCCTGACCACTCCTGCTGTGAACTTTTTTTCCCCTAATGTCCAGTCTAAACCTACCCAGCTGTAGCTTGAGGCCATTCCCTCTTGTTCTATCACTAATTACCTGTGAGAAGAGACCAGCACCAGCCTCTCCACAACATCCTTTCAGGTAGCTGTAGAGAGCAATGAGGTCTCCCCTCAGCCTCCTCTTTTCTAAACTAAACAGCCCCAGCTCCTTTAGTTGCTCCTCATAAGATTTATTCTCCAGGCCCTTCCCCAGCTTCATTTCCCTCTTCTGCACTCGCTCCAGCACCTCCACATCTCTCCTGTATTGAGGTGCCCAAAACTGGACACAATACTTGAGGTGTGGCCTCACCAGAGCTGAGCACAAGGGGATAATCAGTTGCATATGCAATTACTTTGCCTATCCCAATGCTATATCTAGATACTACCATGTACTACTACAGCTGCCCTCTGACAGTGTTATGTCTGATGGCTGCAGATACCTGCATGCTAGTCCATTAGATAGGTGCTTATTAGTCCTTCTTTCAAGCTTCCCCTTATTCCAGCTAAACAGTTACTAATAATGAGGTTTCCTATCCTTCACAGCATTGCTTTGGTTTACCCATGCAACAGCAGAGAGAGGGAGGCACAAGAAGCAAAGAGCAGCTCTTTCTCAGCATCTGTTTGTAGATCCTTTTGTGTGGCACGTCAGGAAAGATAGGAAGTAATAGAAAACAGGTCATGGAATTAAATATGTATGTGGCAAGGAATGGATAGAGACCAGAAATGTTTAGAAGATTTTTGTTGTTTTTCCCAGGAGAACACAAGTACTGAAAGATTTTGTGGAGGTGGTGAAAGGGATAAAACCCACGCTCGTGTGGAAGTGCTCTTGACATAGGCAGCCATATCTCTGCACTGCAAATGCAAAGGGGATTGCTGAGTGCTATGCAAGTGATTGCTTTTTGCTTGGTGGTTTGATTAATTGTTTTATTTTTAGGTGGAAAAACAGTCACTCGTGAAAACAGAGTAAGAAATTAATACCTGAGCATTTAACTAGAAGCATAGCTGCAGTACACATGAGCATGTCTAAGATGAGCCTCTGTAAAGTCATTGAGCTGATGTATCACTTTTGCAGACACCTCCAGAACCAGCTTCCTGGCTGTGCCTGCTTCAGCTGTTCTTTGTTCTCTTTGCCACCAATTTGCTGTGTGGCTTCACCACAGCCACAAATCACAGTACAGTTCAGATACAGACATTCCCTGGCATTCCCTATTTCCTTTTCTTCCATGTTTCTGGAGAACCTCTCCCTTTCCTATTAATTCCCAGAAGTTATCGGATCAGATCCTCATCAAAATCCCTACTGGGTGTACCAGGGGCCAATTTACACCTCCTTTACCAAGCAGACACTGACATCCTGGCTGGCAGCTCATGGAGCAGTAGACTGCACTTTCATTTAAGTGAACATCTGGAGGGAATATTTATGCTATCAGTTTCAACTACAGTAATAGTTCCATCAGTGGGAGTTTTTGTATCTCAGGACTGTGAAGCATTGCTCTTCTTTGAGAGCCTGCTTCACCCAGAGAATTAGCATCTCTGGCCAAGAACACAGCTAGCACACTAGTTCCTTTTTTACTTATTTGACTGGACTAATACCTGGCAGCATTGTACTGATGTGTCAAAAGGCCACATTGTGTAGAAAATAAAACCTGCCATGGCTTTGTGTACCATAATAATTCTACATTTATATACATTTACTAGTCACTACATAGCTGGCTCACACTTTTAAACACACCCACCCACCCCCAATTGCTCTCCTGACATGCATACCCATTCCTAGAATAGAATAGAATAGACCAGACCAGACCAGACCAGGTTGGAAGAGACCTTTGAGATCACTGAGTCCAACCCATCATCCAGCACCATCTAACTAAACCATGGCACCAAGCACCCCATCAAGTCTCCTCCTAAACACCTCCAGTGATGGCAACTCCACCACCTCCCTGGGCAACACATTCCAATGGCCAATCACTCTCTCTATGAAGAATTTCTTCCTAACATCCAGCCTAAGCCTCCCCTGGTGCAGCTTGAGACTGTGTCCTCTTGTTCTGGTGCTGGTTGCCTGGGAGAAGAGACCAACCCTCACCTGTCTATAGGTGGCTCACACCTTTAAACACACACACAGACACACACACACACTCCAATTGTTCTCCCGACATGCATACCCATTCCCAGAATGATCTTCATGGTCTAGGTCAGTTGAGTTCCACCTATTCTGGTTCTCCCATATGCTACCTTTTAATTATTCAAGGCTTTCAACATTGTGAGTGCCAGGTCTCTCAACAGTTAAACTTCATAGGCAAGAGCCATAAACCCACATACACAAAATTCCTTTGTCATGACGACCGAAAGTAGCCTGGTTTACAGTTTAAGCAAATTGAAAGTGGATATTGCCTTCACCCGTGGTTTCTTCAGCAGACATCTATCATGTTAACATCTACCAAAGCCAATTCCTGTCCTTGCTGATCCCTTTCTCTGGAGGCTGTCTCTTGGAGAAGAGCAGGGCTATGTTCTTGGTAAACATCCTGTTAATAGCCAATTGTTTCTGCAAAGATTAATCACTCTTGACTCAAGAGGAGAGATAATTGCTGCGTCTCATCCTATGCTCTACTTCGTGTTTACATCACTCTGAGCACTACTAAAACAGGCTCCTTCCCCTCCAGCATCCTGCATCCAGCCAAACCTGGTTCTGTCTAATTTCAGAGTTACACTGGAAAGCCACCCTGGGCTACTCATAAGTGTTTTTCTCTGCAGCTTATCTGCAGCTTAAAGGTTAACTGTTTACTCTGGCATCTACATAACCAGTCTATGCTGATCTGCAGGTCAAACCCTGAGCTAAGGCAAACTGGTGTAGTTTCAAAATAGACCTTGGGAAATGAGAGTTTGACTTGTAAAGATAAGACTCCAACCAGTTAGTTTCATTCCATGTTGCCATGAAAGACAGTTCATTGCTCTGCCCTCTGCTAAAGGCTGCCACTGCCTCAGAATCCCTGTCCTAGTGACAGTACTAGTGCACCTTCACCCATTTCCAAAGTAGCTTTTCCTGGCTTTCCAGGCTTTTTGCTAATCCAGATTGTTTTGACTGAAATGAGTCAAATGAGTGTGTGGAAACAAATTGCTTTCTGCATTTTCCCACCAACAGCTCCATCTCAGACATGCTTTAAATTTAACTGGGTTTCCATATGCTAATTCACCTTTGCCTCAGTCGGGTTGCTCCTAGCAGAAATATTTGTCTTCATTTGTGCACGTTCCCTCTCTCTATCAGCCAAGCCCTTCAAGAAGGACAGGGTGCACATTTGCAGTATGCACTTGCCATTCCCATGTTTCTGCCCTCAGAGTGAGCAGCTGTGGCCCTTCAAAGGCAAGGAAGAAAACCATTTTCTTGTCAGGCAAGGAAGACATTCTTCACCTCATACACTTGAGAAAGCTTGATTGCTTCATTAGTATCAATAGCCCTGTTACTCTTTCTTGCGCAGCATGACAAGGCTGGTTGTGTTAGGCACTGTGCAAACACGGTGCCTTTTGCTTTTCTTTTGATTGGAGGGCTTGGAAAAGCATTCTTCAGCAAGGAATGGCAGTTTGATCTCTGAAAGGGGGCTCTGCCGCAAGCACATCCCACCTGGAACACTTCCAGCCTCACCACGCTGGGCTGTACCCGCACAGCCCTGTGCCAACCTGGCTGCACACCGAAAGTAACCCAGAGGCAACAACAGGAAGGTTTATGTATTTTGATAGATCCAGTTCCTTGCCCTGCTGCATTACAGGACTCCAAACATGTGGGTGTGAAAGGGAGGGCACAAACCAACTGGGAGCGATGGTATTTGTTTGTTTCCCCTAGCAGCAGTAGCACTGAGCCCCATCCTTCTGCAAAGAGGAAAAACAAAACAACAAAACAAAGCCAAACCAAGACAGATTGAAGGGGGCACTTAATTACCCTAGCCCACACTCTGAAAAGAAAGTGGGTACTATTCTAAGAGGCTCCTGATATGTAGAGCAGGAACTAGTGTTTAGGATGAGAAACCAGGCAGACTGGAATGAGAAATAAGAAACAGGAAAAAAGGGGACAGTGGTTAACTAGCAGAACAAATTGATCAGGGGAAATGTTGATTTTTCTCATCTTCTAATGTCTTCACATCTGTCTTTTTTGAAGAATATGTACTTTAGTTTAGCATAAATCAATGGGCTAATGTCAAGAGAAACATGAAGAACTTGCATGGCCTGTGAAAGATGGGAGATCATTCTGTGGGGTCTAGTGCTCTTTGCCTGTTCTGCAGGTCTAAACTCCAGGATAAGAAATAAAGGGTTTGTCTTACATCCATCCTGCACCCACAGAGCAGAGTACCCACAGGCAGTTGGTATTTGGCCTCATGCTGGGTGTTCTACTGCTGACCACTACATTCACAGTCTGCTGCAAGTTCAAAGCCACTTGCCAGCTCATTTCATGTCCAGTTCCCAACCCTTCTACTTTTCTGACTCCAGAACATGACACAGATTCAAATCCTTCCCCCTCCTGCTCCATACAAGCAATCATCCTAGACAAAACATATCCTGAGTGTCCTACATGGCCCACTATCCCCGTTACTGCAACACAGCTTGTCTCTAGTCTCTCCTGTAGTTGGGCAGTCAGAGCAGACAAGCACTTGTCACTTTTTGAGGTTTCACTTAGACCACCACACAAAACCAAGAATGTTTCCTTCCACAGACAAATACTAACTTTGCCTCTTATTTCTCACTAATACCATCAAGAAGCTCTTACAAAGCAAAACCAGAGCAGCAATTTTCCCTCCATTGCTCTCTGGTTACCCAGCTGGTGGGATGAGGTAACCAACAGGCAGCAGGTACAGGCATCTTGGGAAAGGTCTGAACAGCCTTTCCACAAATGGTTTTCTTTTTTTCTGGATTCCAGCCTGCCTAACAGACAAATTCCTCTACAGACCCACACAGCAATGCCTTTCCAGCAGTACCTTTGGGTAGCCTATTCCAGCAGTTAAACATCAGCTATCCACTGCTAATTATTACTGTTAGCAGCCTCTTTCAGATCACAGTGCTCTTTCAAAACACTCACATCACAAACATGGGTAGAACTCCATCCACTTCAAATATCACACACAAATCTAGGCAACAAATCTGAGTTTCTACCTAGCAAAATCAAATGCCTCTTTATGAAAGGATTGCCATGTCTCATACTGCTCCCATTACTATTCTATCAGACAGCTCATCTCCCAGGCTGTTTAGTTTTGGGGGGTATGAACAGATTCCTTTCTGCCCACCAGCACCAGGATTACCCAGTAAATATAGTAACCACCTCACTGGAAAACAGAGGCCAAGTGTTTCTACAAAGCCACGTCACAATTCATCTGCCAAGCAGTGAAAGCATACCAGGCTTAACCATCTGCTCCTGCCTGACACCACTTCCCTTGGATTCTCCCAGCATGGCCAGCTCCACCAATCACACCTGCACTGACCTACCCACCCCTGCTTGCACGGGGTCCTGGGTACCTTCCTTTGCACTTCTCCTGTCACTGCAGTTCCATGAAGGCTCTGTAATGACCAAAAAGAATGGCTTTATTCTCATCAGAAGATTGATACAGGTTAAAAAAACCAAATTAAAGCAATTAAGTTTAGAAGAGTCTTGGAGAACGTAGCTATACTCAAGATTTCCTCTCACTTGACAATAAAATTGGTTTAGTAGTCATGAGGTCTTGGGTGACAGGCTGGACTTGATGATCTTTGAGGTCTTTTCCAACCTTACTGATTCTATGATTCAACATACGACAAATGGTTTCTAAAGTAACTGGCCTGCTTTCCCCAGATACCATTTACTAAAGTGTAGATCAGAGATAACAGGTCCTTACTCAGGACTGAAATGGAGAGCTTCAGTTTGCAAAGAAGCAATAAATATGATTATCCATTCTGACCTGGTAGGGCTCTTTGTCAGGCATCAATGAGCCTGTTCTGACAGTACAATGAAACTGAAAATACTCTTTTATTGAAGGAACACAAACACTCTCTTGTGCTGTGAAAATTGTGGGGTTTAACTCACAAAAGTATTGATGAATCTTCCCAAAGGCATCACAAGGTTGATTTTAACCTGATTTCCCAAGCAAGAATTGGCTTCCCCTTCCTTCCCCTTTATGCTCTATCAGCACCCTGAGCAGTATCTACAGACATTCCCTTATCCCCAGCTCTTCCTGCAGTTCTTTCCCAACACTCCATTTGTATCAGGCTTCTAGGGACAAAATCATTGATTTTCCTTTTTTCCTCCTGGCCAGCCAGGTTATTACAAGGCAGGACAAGCCAGGACTCAAAGCCTGATGAGCTCATATGGAGACCATCTCTGACAAATACCTTCCTGCCATGCCACTGACACCTTCGAGGACAGAGGTTTTACTTCATCCTCCCCCTCCAGGGTACAAACATGTGCAGAGCACATCAGTTCATGCTGTCAGTGCTCTACACTTCAGCTCACATCTCTCATGAGGGACCTGAAGCTTTATTCATGTGCTATGTGAAAGAAGCCAGCCGTACTTGTAACACTGTGCAAAGGCAGAGGGGGATCTGGTCAAAGAGGCAAGCAGGGATGTTCTCCCTGGGTCTGGTGCCTCAAGCAGGTCTCAGAAGCTGACCTCAGCTTCAAAATAAGCAGTTTCATTACAGCAAGGCAAACTGAGGAAAGGAAATTAGACTAAATTTGCTGCTGGTCTTGCCATATGGTACAGCACCCTGTCCAAGACACTTGACAGGAGAAAAGAAACAAGACCTTGAACAACCCTGCTTAAAGGAGAGAAGACTGGAACATGCTTTCAGCACTTACCACACAGCTGAGGGTAAGAGCAGGCACCAAGAACATATCCATCCTCTGCTCTCAGCAGTGCAGAGCAGGAAACTGACCCAGAGACAGTGTTCATTCAGCTGTAAGCAATTATCTCACTTACCTTGAGGTGTGCTAGTGAAAAACATGATTGCCATGGTCTGCTTCTGGCAAGGGTCAGCACTTGAAGGGTCATGGAGCTCTGCTGAAGATGGGGTGAGGCTGCATGGTCTCAAGCTTGCTAATGTGGGCTTTCATGCAGGATCTGTAGATGGCTTTTCAGAGAATCACAGAATCAGCCAGGTTGGAAGAGACCTCCAAGATCATCAAGAACAACCGATCACCCAACCCTAACTAATCAACTAGCCCATGGCACTAAGTGCCTCATCCAGGCTTTTCTTAAACACCTCCAGGGACAACAGCCCCACCACCTCCCTGGGCAGCCCCTTCCAATGGGCAATCTCTCTTTCTGTGAAGAACTTTGTGACCGTTTTAGGCTGTGCCTTTAAGAAAGGGGCAGTGCTGGAACACACTAGCTGTGGTTTCTTTCTTTGTGGGGGAGGGAGAACTGAACCTTCTCTCCCCACCACAAACTTCTAACAACTACCCTAAAATCCCCCCAGCACAGCTTGAGACTGTGTCCTCTTGTTCTATTGCTGGTTGCCTGGGAGAAGAGACCAACCCCCACCTGGCTGCAACCACCCCTCAGGTAGTTGTAGACAGCAATAAGGTCTCCCCTGAACCTGCTCCTCTCCAGGCTAAACAACCCCAGCTCCTTCAGCTGCTCTTCATTCTGCAGCCAAGCTTTCACCTTGCAACAGAAGACACACAGGATGCCAGGGCAGGCCTACCTACAAGGCTATGGACACACTGAAAAGTTATTTGGAGCAAAATGCAGGAGAACTGAACCATGGTGGGAGGTCCCAGAAGGTCTCAGTATAGCAAATGACCATGCTAGAGCTTGCAAATGGAGTGGAGGGGACCACAGCCCCAAAACAATAGGGACTTCTTGCAGAGAAACAGAGAGGCCAGGAAGAAGTATAAAAATGTGAAGCAGTGGACATAAGTAGTCACATGAACATTGCTTCAAAATTACTTGAGATAGATGACTCAGAGTAAGCACACCTTAATTTCCCACCCTTTCAGTACTGACCAGTTCCCTAGAAATGCACATTAGTGGGGAAACCAGGGGATCACCAGGCCTGTGGCAGGATCAGCCATGCCCACGATAACCCCCAACGGGCAGCCCAAGGATTCCACTGCTGCCGCCAAGGACACAGCTGTCCTGGGAGAGAGAGATCTGCTGAAGCCGCTTCCAAGGGCTAAGGGGACCGGGCAAGTTCCACACACACAACTCAGCATCAAGCCTACGCACAACTTACTGCTTTTCACCTTGCAAGTTTGCCTAGGCAGCAGCAGAGCTTGGGAAAAGCATGATTAAAACGAAGGAAAATCACCGTGCAGGAGGTAATTGCAGTTTCCTCAGCCACTCACTTCTCTCTGTGGGGTCACTGAGTCTAGCAGAAGTGGGTCAGCATTTCCAGACCATGCTGTGCAGCTTGAGGCGCCTCGGAGAGCAAGCACGGGAGTGTGCAGCCCTCTAGTGCCTGCTCCCAGCCACTTTTCGGCGAGACAGTGCCGCCGACACCAGCAGCCCCGGCCATGTACAGCTGCCACAGCTTTCTGCCTCTTTGCCTTGCATTTATGGTTTGGGTTTGTTGGTTGGTTGGGGGTTTTTTGGTATGTTGTTGTTGTTTTGTTATTATTTTTCTCCCAGGAGGTCGGTGGTTTTTGTTTGGTTGGTTGCTGTTGTTAATGCTAGCTTTGTGGCTTTCAGCTGCACCCTTCACATGCACAGGGTCTGCCCAGGAGCCCTCTTCTGCTGTTCCAGCCTCATTCAGCTACAAACCTTCGCTCAGCGTGCAGGGCTGGTGCTCCTGCATCTGTACTGAAGGATAAGATCCCTGTCAGCCCACACTTTTTTCTGATTCCCCTGTGAGTGCTGAACGTTTTCCCCTTGCCTAAGGAACCAGCTCTAGCTTGGGATGTGAAGAAGCCCAGGCTTTCTCAGGGTCTTTGCTTCGGCTTCACTGCTGCTGCACTTCGATACCCTGTGAGCAATTCAGCCGCTTCTGTCCTCTCTGGCAGATGTAACCCCACTAACCCCAAAGGTACCCAAAGCTGGATTAGCAAGCAAAGCTAGCATCAGGGCTACATCCAGATCAGCCCTTTACCAGCCACTCAGCACATGCAGCAGCTATTACCACCCCTGCTTAGAATCCCACATGGCTTTTAGGTGGTCTTCTCCCTTTGTATCCCCACTTACCTACACCTTCCGCTCTGGGAAACCTCATGAAGGCCCCAGAGCACACAGCTGAGAGGGACCCAGCTTTTGCCAGAATCACACCAGGGATCCAGCAGCAAACTGCTATGTTCACATGACCTAACCTTGTTTGCTGACCACAGGTGCCTGCAGACTACCCTTCCCATTTCCTCCACCAGCAAATCCTAATGAGGCCCATCCCAAAGGCTCTCCAGGTGCTAAATGAATCCAGTGTTACCTTCCCCTTCTGCTGCAGTCCTGGGGGCACAGAACACAGGTCTCAGCACTGAGAAGTTTGGTTTAAGGCCACCTGCTTGGGGACAGTGGTTGCTCTAAGTGACTCAGATAGAAGGTAACACAGCTCTTTGCAGACACAAAAACCTTTGCTCATCTGTCACTTACTGCAGATGGAAGTAACCTTTTCTTGTGTGTGATACTGAGGGCTCAGCTTAGCTGCCTGAGCATCTGCCAGGCACCAGAGGGCACCTGAGACAGGCCAGAGGTCTGGCAGAGATGTCAGAGGACCTCAGCAGACCTATGTCCTTCTGGAGGCCAGATGGAGCACCCTAGGGCATCTCCAGTGACGCTGCCCATGTGCTCAGGCAGCTGTAGCAGCCTGGTCCTTGCTATAGCAAGCCCAGGTCCTGACTGATCCTTTCCTACTCCCATGTCTAGAGAAAAGCGAGTTTTCAAGTGTCACTTCTTCCCACAGGCCAGGACATCTGCCTGACAGGCTGTATTTTGGTAGCTCCCCTGGGCTGACCTGTGGGGAGCAGAGCACTGGTGTTGCTGGCTGTGATGGATTTAGCCACCCATGGTTATTGGGCTGGGGTAGACACAGGTGCCTCGTCCCAGCATACAGACCTTCCATGAAAAGCCAGCCTTAGCACCCATCCCCAGGGCATCCAGGCTGCTCTCAGTCAGGTGCTCTACTGGCATCTTTCACTTGCCTGGAAAGCTTAAAAAGGCCCAGGTTTGGTGTGTTTGCCTTCCCCACACCGATGATTCACTGCACTTTCCTAAGGAAAGAGTGGGTGGATCCCAGATGGATTTCCGGGAGCAACACGGCACCAATTCCTGGCTTGAAGAGCCATAACTCCACACCTCCTTCTCCTCATCCTCCCAGCCTGTCCTGCAGCAAACCACAAGTGCAGGACCAAACCTGTTCTCCACATACACCTTCACAAAGCTTATGGGGTGTGGAGGGGAAAGAAAGCCCCAAGTGTGCCCCTAGGCAGGTCTCTGGACGTAGGCAAGCTGCTAAACAGTGCACATCCCTCACTGCCATGCACCTCTGCCCACTCAGCCTCTGCAGGCTTCTTTCCCCACCCCACCCAGAGAGCAGCCCACCCAGGGAAGAGTCCAGCATCTCAACGGGCTCCTCACATCCACCTCATGCTGTCTGCAAAAAGCTTGATGCTAGATCTGGCTCTCCCCTCCCACTGTGCCCTAGTTACAAGGCGAGGGCATCGTTTGCAAAGGGAAGTGCTGGCTAAGCCCAAAATAGGTATTTATTTATTTCAAGAGACTAATTGCAAGGCTAGCTGAAAGAAATTACTTGGACATGAATAGACATATAACTTGGCATTCATCACATGGTGTTTGTGGGCATGGAGCAGTGTGTGAAACGGCATGATGCCTGTCCTGCACCAGGCAAAAGCTTGGAGTACTATGGTCCTTAATCCAAAATGCCTCTGCAAAGCTCCATCTCCTCTAAGATGAGACCTGGGGCAGGCAGGATCATCCCTGTCAGGAGGGCTGGCAGGGACTGCCCCCATCACCCACCCAACATCCCAGCATAGGGGCAATCAAAGGAGAAAGGCCAGGCTGCACCCCCATGCCCCAGCTGGGTGGACCAACCCCAGGACCTGTCACCCTCCAGTCACACACAGCACTCCACCCTGGCAGAGCTCTTTTCAAGCAGGAACACAGAATCACATAATTGCCTAGACTGGAAAATCACTTTAAGATCATTGAGTCCAACCATTAGCTATGTTTTTGCCCATCAGGGAAACCAGCCTTGAGGAAATGTCAACCCTGGGTTCAGAGCACAGGGAGAAGCTGTTTCCACCTTGTGATCTTTGGGGTGGGTCCTCCACTCACACCAGTCCCCACTGCCAATGGTAAACTCCAGTCCTGCCACCTTTCCTCCAACCCCTCCACCACCCAGCTTCCGTGGGTACTGGGGCAGCATTTGGGGTGCTTTCAGTCCTGCATCCTCTTCTTAATCCACCCTTCCTCATAACCCTCCTCCTAAATCCCCAGAGCATCATCCCGTGGCCTGGGGCCGCCACCTGCGGACTGTCTTCCCAAACCCTGCCCCGTTCGCTATTGCAGAGATTGGGACCACTCCCACCCTGCCCGGTTTTGGAAGATGCTGAAAGGCGGCACCCAGCTTTGCCATTTCTGGTAAGAGGCTTGGCTTCCCCGCAGCCCTGCTTGCCTTCATTCTCGCTTCTGCTTCACTAGAACAGCTTTCCCCATTGGGAAACCTTCCTGCCTTCCGATGGAAACCCACCAGAGCCGGTGTCGGATGATGCACAGCCACTGGCTGAGCGTGACCTGCCAGGGACGCTGTGCCCTGGGGGGAAAGGATGCTGCTGTTCCTGTAAGCCCCCAACACAGAGGCAGCAGGAAGGACGCACGACTGAAACTCCTCCTCGGCTGGAGGAGTGACTCAGCCCTGCGGTTTTTCTCCCTCCCCTGCCAGCAGATTTGGCTCCCAAAGAGCTCGAGGGCTGCTGGCAGGCAAGGCTGTGCTGGCAGTGGGGCAAAGGGGCACCCCTGCTTCCCCCTTAGCCATCCTCTATCTCCTGGCCTCCTTCAGCCCCAACTACCTGCTTTGCTCCCTCTGCAAAGCTGCATGGGGATGGGGAGGGCTGCTGGCATCCGTGGATCAGGGCTGGAGGGGAAACAGGAACCTTGAGGGGAAAAACAACCCGAGGAACACCCTTCCCCACTGGCCATGCTTCCTCTGTGACCAGCAGCACAGAGGGGGCTGCTTTGTGCTGCTGAAGCATGCTTAGCAGGGAGCTGCATGGAGTACACACTACCCTCAGCATCTCCTCAGAGGCAGAAGGATGTGCTCCAGAGGGGTAAATGCCAAGTCCAGTGGTCCTGGGGATTCATGAAATCTCACTCAATTTCTATCCACGTGGCCAGAGGGCAGAAGGTCTCAAAGAATGTAAAAATCTGACTTGAGGATAAAAATAGCCAGGCAGGTGGAGGGGAAGCCTGAGATCAGAGAGACAGCCTGAGTGAAACCCTGGATGAGTACAGAAATCTCTGACAGAACAAAGCAAGTCCCCAGGGCAGGAAAATACCTACTGCTCTCTGTGCTTTTACAGGGAGGGGTTTCTTGTGAGACATCACTGATGGTTATAATCATGGCTGAGCTCCTCTAGAGCCATGCAAACAATTGGTGTAGGGCCTGGTGGGCAGGGGTCCCTTGTGACAGCATCTCCAGGTCTGCGGGGTCCAAGTACATCTGCAGACTCTGAACAAACAGCCTGTCCCACAGGATGCCTCAGTGTGACACAGGGGCTGCACACAGGTTCCCCTAGGCTTTCCATGCACAAGTGGGGCTGGCATCCCAAAAAGAGGGGCCAGGACCTGGCTGAGCATCAGCTGAGCTGTCTGTCCTACCACACTGGCTCTAAAGCCACTGGTGTGGCCCCTTGAACCTGGTTTTGAGGGCTCAGGCTCTGTCAGACAAGCCAAGGCTGCTTGGCTCTTTCAGCAACAGCAGCTCTAGCATCCTGCTGGAGTCAGTTCCACACCAGAAAAAGTACCTGCTGAGCCCAAACTGCCCCAAACACCATAAGGGCAAGGCTGACAGCTGTGGTTTCCCCATGTATTACATTTCTCATCAGAGGAGTGGAGGCAAGTGGGTTTTGGGCTTGGAGGAGTGAGAAAAGGAAAGGAGCACAAGAACTAGACACTGAATAACACAAAGCCCAACGTTTGTAGGGCTAGGTCTGGAGATGGACTGAGCTTCAGCTAAGGCTCAGTCATGAGATTAGCTTGCTATTAGACACCTGCAAGTCTACACCAGAGAAAAACTTCTCATCACCTCCATCTGCAGCCTCCCTGCTGTGCAACACCTGGAGCTACATCCCAGAACTGACTTCCAAGAAGAAACTACATCTCCCTGGAAGGGGCCTGCATCTCAGCTGGTGGTGGAGCTGGGGAAGCCTTTATCCCACTCCAGCTTGGGAGGCTGTGGCTGGCCTCTAGGCCTGTCTTGCAGGCTGCAATCACTTCACTGGTCCCCTTTCCAGGTGTCCTCCCAGGGGAACTGTGCTGCTGCATCAATTCAGCCCAAAACCCCATAGTATTGCCGGGCTCAGGTACTTGGAAACCATACATCAGCCCTTCCCTTAAGGCTACTTGTGCCTTCAATCCATACCACTGTGAGATGTTTTAACTTGCTGACTGACTTCTGAGCCCTAGAATGCACTTTGGTCCTGCTGGCTAGCTTTCTCTGCAGTCATAGGAACGGGAAGGTGTTGAATATTTTTAAAAGACTTTCTTTGGATGGGCAAAAAAATCCAGCTGCCATCTTCTCTTCTGCCCCCTCCCCAGAGCTGGAAGGTGAATTTTCTTCCCCCAGGATGAAGCCCCAGACTTGTGGCAGGCTGTCCCCTTCACTTCCCCCTCCCACGGGACCCCCTAGAGGTGAAATCCTTGTACTCATCGCTATTGCCGGCCCAGCAAGGCTGCAGAAAGCTCCAGCTTCCCCCTCGATGACTGCTGAGCTGCTCTGCTTCCACAGGGAGCTGGGTTGGGCTGCTCCTCACTCATGCCTCCTGTCCTTGGGAAAACCAGGATGATTCTGGGGGAAAGGAGACAGCACTGGGTCTTGAATACTATAATGGAAAGGATGTGTCCTAGGTGCTGCATGGTGAATAAGCCCTGGGGTCTGCTCATGCTCACCCATCAGTGGCCAGGAAAACTGGGAGCCAGATGGTTACCCCAGCTCCAATCACCTTACACCTTCTCTTCCTCCTGCAACCTGCATCAAGCCAGGGAGGCAGTGAGGCTGAACATACCCTTCCCCCTACCCATGGAAGGTCAGAGTTGCCCTGCTACCTTGCTCACAGCCCTGGTGTCAGGCCCGCTATGGCTTTCCTCTTTGCCCAACTTGTGCCTCTCTCCTGCCTGCTTCTCCCCCCATTTCCCAGCAGCTTTCCAACTCAGCAGCACATCAGACCCTTCCCAGCAGGCAGAGGCACATGGAGCCATGCTGGCTAGGGTGTGCAGGTGGCTGGGGGACCCATGTGCCAAGAAGGATGGTGCAAGGCAGTGCCCAGGGCCAGCTGTGGTACTGGGAAGAGGAAAATCCTTTCTGAGTGCCATCCTAATACCAGGCAAGGTATCAGGAGCAGTGGTCAGAGAGATGTCCTCTATGTGCTTCTAATCCAAATAAAGAGGAGAGATGGAGCCAGCACTGGGCAGGGATGTGGCCAGGCTCTGTCCCATATGGCTGCAGTGCTACTCCAGGAAGTGCTGAGCAGCCAGCTGGGTGAGCAACAAGTGAGGAAAGCGCAGCAAGTCACCCAGCCCTCGGGTGTGGGCCTGTGAGATGCTGAGAGGACTGCCTTGGTGAGAGAGCAGCGGGTGCTGGTAAAACACGTCACACCCAGGAGGGCAGCTCAGCCTTGAGAAATAGGAGAAATTTCAGCTCTGTGATTCAGATGCCAGAGTTCCCATCTGGCCCCACCGTGATGGAGATGTGGGGCAGAGAGCAGTGGCTATGCAAATCTAGGGCATGCAGCCAAGTCCATGCCTGGCCACCCAGAAGTACACCCCGAAGTCCCCAAGTTGAAGATGCCAGCTGTTTTCAGGGATTTGCATGGATAAATCTGCAGCCCCAGCTTGGCCATCTCCACAGTGAAGCCTTCCAGGTGCTTCCCACCCGCACAGCAGCCCGCAAAAGACAAAACCATTCTGTGTTATCTGAACCTGTAGGGAAGCTCTTGAGCCCAGGCAGGAGTGGTGCAGGCCAAGCTCTCTCACCACCCCCTATCCATTTTTTTTGCCAGTCAGTGTATTGATTTGTTTGCCACAGTGCAGGAGGAGCAGCAGTGCTCGCCTCATCCTCAGCTCAGCACTGCAGCCCACACCGGGGCCCCAGACTCTCATTTCCAAACCGCCAGCGGAGGGGACCCTGACGTCATTTCTGAGCAAAAACAATGCTCGGGCGTTGGGCAGCACGGGAGGAGAAAGGACAGGAAGAGGACACTGGCTGATGGGAGTGCACAGAGAAGGAGTGCCCCTGAACACATGTGCTTGCCCTGCCAGAGCCAGCAGGAACTGGTAGGGGGAACTTGCCCAGCAATAATGTCCCACGGGGACATCAGCTGTTGATATCCCAGAGGGAGGGCAAGCAGTCCGCTGCAGAGCTGATGGGCACGACGCTGGATTGAATGCTGGCTGGCACAGTGCTTGGGCCCATAGCACCAAGGCTCTGCGGGCTGAGGACACACATTGCTTGTCACAGGTGTGGGTGATGGGGGGCTGACCCCATCCCTGGTGCTGGTACCGCTTGTAGAAGTGATGTGAGAAAGGAGGAGATGGGTGGGCTTTGGTGGGGCAAGGTCAGGATGTGTTCAGGTCTCAGGGCAGGATTTTTATTCCCAGAGGGCAAGGCTAAGCCACTTGGGCAGCCAGCCTTGAGCCTCTGCCAGGGAGGCAGCACTCAGGCTCAGACAGAGAGGAAAATCATCCCCCGCCCCGGGAGGGTTTTGGGGCGCTGGGTAGCTCAGTGTGAGCAGAGAGGTCTCTCTAGCTGTGCGGCAGCTTCCCGGGAAAGCAGCCCCCACCATCCGCCCCTTCCCGGGAAGCAGAGGCTGCTGGGGGCCGTGGGCCTGGCACGGGAATGCCGGTCGCTCCCTCCCACGGCTTCCCCTTTTCTCAGAAAGCCTGGAAACCAAAGGTGAAAGAAGTGGGTGGAAACTCTCCACGCTGCCGTCCAGGAAGAGAAGTGAGTAACTCAGCTGCAATATTTAACAGTGCCTCCAGCCCTGCCGCTCACAGATACACACCGACAGGAGCCACAGCTGCTGGGTGAGTTGCTGGGGTCATATGAATGCCAGGGGAGGGCTTGTACCGGAGCCGGGGGGTTGGTGGGGCTGGGTGCGCGGTGATTTCTTTGCCGCTGCCCTCCTCAAGGAGCCACAGCCTGGGCACTCCAGAGGGTGGCTCTCCCCACATCGAACAGCAGGGAGGTGGTGATGTCTCACTGCCGCTGGCAATACACTTGCTCCCAGCTGCGGGAAGCAGGAGAGGAGGTGCCGACCATGCCCGTGGGGCAGGAGCATCTTCATTTCTATCCCTGGCAGTTTTGGTAATCTGCAATACAGGACCCGTCCTGCTTACGTTTTAAAGGGTGAGGTGAGGAAGGCACGTAACTCTTCTTGCAGGCATTCTGGGAAGACCAAATGAAAGCCCCTAGCTTAACACCTCAGCCACCGTGCCAGTTCAGTACCAGTGGCACCTATACCACCCCATTCCTTGGCCCCAGGCATGTCCTGGCTAAGCAGTACCTCCCGGGCTAATGAGCTGGCAACATCCAAAGGAGACCGCCGCTGCTTTTGTTAAAGCGTGAAGCAATCAATCACTAACCGCTGAGCGGCAGCAGTACCTGGGGGGGCTTCATCTCGCCCAAGAACAAGGGAGAAGCAGCTCCTCCACTCCACTCTGTGTCCCCCACAAGAGGCAGGAAGGGAGGAAGAAAACCAGAAAGGGCTGCAAACAACCTGCAGCTCAGAGCTGAACCGGTACAATGCTGATCTCCAGGTGGCAGGGCTGGACAGGCATGAACGTTTGCTTCCCTGAGTCTTTCCATCACCTCTGACATGGCTTGCCCCGGGGAAGTGTGCTCCTGTGGCCATCTCTGCTGTGCTTCGAGGGCCGGTCCAGGCTGTTCAGCTGGGGAATTGCATCTTCATTGATGGCATTTCCCCTGCTCATTGTAGAGAAAGGAAACAGGGGGTTTGTAGGGAAAGCACAGTGCACCTCACACTGGGGGAGCCAGCACCAGAAGGGGATGTGACACAAAGGGCTGGGGGTTGCCTCTCTGGAGTGGCTTTCACAGCACCTTTACCATAGGTGTTGCCATGGGTCCCCTCCACAGCCTGGCTGCCCCCAGCTCTCTGCCAGCTGTTTCTGGTCACTGCTGCCATGGGGTCTCATGGAGGCCTGGGAGCAGGGGCCATAGGGGGCTGCAGTACATCACAGAAGCAGCAGCCCACTGGGTGCCTGCTCACCTGGCTGTCTCTTGACTCACCAGCATTTTTGAGCTGAGGTCAGGTGCCTTAGGAGCTCTCAACTTTTTGTCTCTTGTACTGGAGTACATCTTTTTCTCATTCCTGGGCACACTGTCAGCTCCAATAAGCTATCACCTGGCTTCTAGAACCAATATCAGGGTCTTAAATCCAGGCCTTTCCCAGTGGTAAGGCAAGCTTGAGACAGCCAGCAGCAGAAGGGGGTCCATACCAAAACATACACGGAGACCTCACATGCCCCAAGCCAGGCAGAGAGGAGGATTTCAGCAGTGCAAGGTGCCAAGAAGCTCCCACCCTGAAGTCAGGGGAGGCAGATTGCAGCAGGGCCATGAAACCCCCACCTGCATGGCAGGCAGCTGGACTGATGCAATCCTGCCCAGGGCTGACCTGTGGCAATGGGCTCAGCACATTCTGTTCACCCTGGAGCTCATTGCTGTATCCTGACACTTCAAGAAGGTGCAGGCTTCAGCCAGGGCAGGACACTTCCAAGCCAACAAAACACCCAGCATTCAGATGGCTCTTGCCCCCCTTGGCACTCTGCTACTCTGCAGACCATGGGCCAGAGATACCCTTGAAGACATAAGGCCAAATCCAACGTGCTTCTGACTGTGTGCAGGAGCGTGGGGCAAAGCTGGAGAATGGAACAGCAAAGAGAAAAGGCAAAGCCCAGAGGGGATGCACCCAGCACACAGGAATCTGCACAAACATCCTGAGAGCACCACAGGACAGCTCACTCCCCTGAGAAGGGATGAGTCTGAAAGCAGGAGATTAGGTAGATCTGTCTCTTTGCCCCTTGTGCAGGAGCAGTAGTCCAGCACTGCTGGAGGGGTCATAGCCTCCTGCACACCACAGCTGCCTGCACTGCTGTGCTCCAGGGAAAGCCCACATTGCTCCCTGCTCCAAGGGTCTAGAGGTGCCATGGATGCCATGTTGAGGGAAAATTGTTTGCAGAAACAGCTAAGAGAGAAAGAAGAGAATTGGAGTTTGGATTTGCATTTCTACCCCTCCTTTCCCAGCTCAGCCCCCACAGGGTTCCTATCACACCCAGGTCAAACACAGTGGCTTTTGAAAATGAGTTTCCCCAACTCTGACCACGGACAGGACACCAAAAGTATCTTGCTGGAGTTGTCCCTGCCACATTCTATGGATTGGGGGGGCACAGGGCATGGCAGGACACAGGCCAGACAGCTTCTGAGCTGTCTGACCAAGCCCCAGAACTCATGTTCCCTGCTGAGGTGATGAAGTGAGGGAAGGGGACAATTCCTGGAGCACCATCAGGAAGGACTTCTTGGGACTGACCCCCATCCTCTTCATTCTCCTCTGCTTGAAATCCCTCTCCTTTATTTGCAAACCAGCCCATGAAAGATAAGGAGAAAGACTTTTCCCTTGCTTCCACCTTTGGGTGCTTGCCCAGAGCAGCTGAGGGCTGAAAGCAGGTGGCCAGCACTTTGAGCAGCAATTATCCTTCAAGCTTTTTGGGGTAAATGTCTCAGAGGGAAGTTTTAGAGCTTAAAATATGAGCCACCAAAGCTTTCCATGTGCTTAAGTAGCCAGGGGCCACAGAGCAACCAGACCAAGTTAGAGGGTGGCCGAGGAGTATCTCCAAAGCACTCCATCTCTATCAGCCATCACAGGCTGCTAAGTCTGCTCACCAGCCACAGCATCTCCAGCAGGCTACCTTCCTGCCCTGCTCCCTTGCACTGGCACCTGCCTGCAGAGCAGAGGTAGGAGGAAAAGTGGGGAGATTACCTTATTTTCTGAGCTCAGGGGCCTCAGAAATACTGGAAGCTCTCTGCCATGCCACAGAGGTCTGAAAAACATCGTGGTCTATATCCAGGTCTCTGAACCACCTCTCTGACCTTGACCACCCACTAGGAGGGAGGGTGGAGGGACCCCCGTCTCCCTCTGCTGCTATTTCTCTGGGTAGCCTCTGTGGCACTGCTGCAGGTGATGAGGCTGATCGCTGCAGCCTGGGACTCCATGGCTTTTGCAACTGGGCTTGGTTCCTTTGGGATGCTCATCAGGATCATGAGTTCATGCTGCTTCAGCTGAACGGGGATTCCCCACAGATGAACTACAGTAGAGCCCCAGGCTGGCTGTTGAGCAATTGTGGACTTAACTCCTCACACCAACAGTTGCTCCCTGCTTCCTCCACAGAAATCTTTGCCCTGCTCCAAAATGATGTGTGTCATTTCCTGTCTGTTCTGCTGACCAGTCAGACCCAAGGGATCCCCTCCTGCACTGCCAGCATACAGGCAAAGGGCTGTAACCCTCTCCCAGATGTTAATCCTGCCCAGGCCACCCTAAGCTACTGTTGTCACAACTGTGTCAAACTACTGCAGAGCTGCCTTTCAGCTATCAGCTCAGTCCCTGGGTTTGAAGATGAACATCTCCTGCGAGGACCGAGGCTACCCAAATCTGCCAGCTGCATCAGTACCTCTGCAGCTGCTCAGAGAGGTCTTCATGTGTCCCCCAAGTCTGCCCATCCATGCTTGTGAGCTTTGCAGCCCAGACTGGAGGGTGGGGGCAGTAGGAAGCAAAGGCCAAGAGCATAGTTGCAGGATGCACCAACATGTCCCAGCTTGGCCCAGATGAAGGCCGACCCCTCCCTGGGGCCACTTTCTGGGCTGCCTGGAAAAGGTTTTCTACCACTTCCATTTAAGCTGCAGAACTAACCCCCATACCTTCCCAGTCCCAAGTGGCACATTCCCCTGTGCCTCACCATCCACACACAATACCTTACTGTACAAACAATCTCCACCAATTATCTGGCACATCCCAGTTCCAGGGGTTCCCAGGTTTTGGTATGAATGGAGCAGAGGATTGGTACATGTGAGTGCTAGTCTGCCCCTGCAGCACTGAGCATCCCCACACCGTCCCCAGCACAGCTGTGCCCCTTTCTCTGGCACACAAGAGGAGCACTTTGGACCGAGGGATGTTACTGGCCAAGCACAGAGCAAATCTGCAGATGGAATTCCCAATGCACCTGTGAACACCAGCCCTGACTGGAAGAAATGGCATTTCTCTTACAGCTGCAGCAGGTTTACAGAGCTCAGGGCTGACCTCAACTTTGCAGCAGCCCTGAACAACATATTGGTTGATACCTGGAGGCAGTGGGAAGTGTCAGCCAGCTTGAGCAAGGTTTCCAAAGCAAGCCACAACTGTATACACCGCTTCTAGGACAAGAGTGAGAGGTGCCAGAGTCCTCTCCTCCTAGCAGCTCCCAGTTAACTTTAAATAATCTGAGACAGCTCAGTGCCTGCACCATGCCAGTGACATGATGAGCTCTCTGCTTTTTCTTTCCCCTTACAGACTGAGATGCAGCCAGCCTGGGCCAGGGCAAGCTGACTCGCACTGGCTGCTTGGCTCTGAGAACTGAATTCCATAGGCGTTAAAGGCTCCCAAAATGCCCTATGGATTCAGTTCTGCAGCTGGGCAGCAAATGAGCCTCAAACCTGCACGAAGAGAATGCAGCTGTGAGCTGGTCCTGCAAGGAATGTGCTAAATCTTCGCTCCCACCGAGTCCAGAGTAGGGATAGAGGTGCATTTCAGCCACCACAGAAAACCCTGTGCTCAGAGAGCCACTCAGGGTGGTGGCCTCTTGTGTCAGGCTTTCCCTCAAGGGGAAAAAAACAACACCAACCACCAACTACAAAATGTTTCTTCTGCATGGAAGTGAAATGGCACATCAGAAAATAAATACATGGCTGCCTCCTGATGTATTGCATTTGACTGTAAGCCTCTGCTAAAAATACACGTTGCTGGGCACACCCAGACTGTTGTTCTGACAATCTCCTGTTCAGAGTCAGGGCAGCAAAACCAAACAATGCTTTGGAGAAGATAAACAGGACAGGATGGGCAAAGTTAAGGCTTTTGCCTGCCTGCTTTCTCCCCACGAGCCCCTGAGATGTCCCTGCTAGGGACAGGTATCTGGAGACAGCTTATGGAGGCAACAGGCTTCTCTTTCCACCCCCTATAACATCCAGTGCTTTGGGTTCACTGCTTAAGCAGCTGCCCATTGCAGCAGCTGCTGGACAGACAGCAAGTGCAATACCAGCACTGCTGCAAGGCTGCTGCAGACATCTAACTGCACATCTCTACCCAGACAGGATGACCCACTTAGCCAAGAAAGGGTAAAAAGAAGTCAGGAATTGCTGCATTTTTCTTCTACTAGGTAACCAAAGGCATATCTGATTAGTTAACAGTTATTAGTGGAGGCCTTTCCTGCCCTGCTCAGTTAGTCCCAAGACCACTGCTTACCAAGGAGCATCAGCTTGGCCTGAGGTTTCTGCAGCACTTTTTCTGCTTCAGCTCTCTTGCAGCTTTATGTGGCAGTAGAGTTAGCCCATTTCCAAGAAGCTGATTGGGGAAGGAGAAATCCAGAATGCTGCTGAGACATTCTGGCAATTGCTTAAACAGAAACTGTAGCATTAATTAAAATTCCATTTGCTTTGACTTCATAGCAATTCAGAGTCTCCAAGTTCACCCTTTGCAGGCTCTCCTTCGCTATGCACATAGGGAGGGCCTGGTTCCCTCCTGCATTGGGCAGCCTTTCTCCCACATGACATACTGGGGTGGAGGGGGTGCTACAGGGGACAGAGCAGGTCCCCTGTTTCTCCTGTAGGCTCAGGAAGTCCCTGCTGGTCCCCAAAAAGGAAGCTGTCAGGCAACAAAGTGGGGCAAGGCAAAGCACTGACAAGCAGAATAACCCAGAGCTGGTCAAGAGCCCTGTCAGGAATCACCTCCAGCTTTGCAAAAAAGGTTTCAGATCAAGTCACAAGTTGTTGACAGGAGAGTCTGCTGTCAGGCAGCTAAAAACCAGAAAGTACAAGTGTTTGCATTTGAAGGGGTTTATTATTTATTATCATTAAAAAGGTACAGAATTTGTGGGCAAGTCAGACAGCTCCTCATAACCCTCCAGGCCTACAGCACAACACTGAAGCCCACCCTTCCAAGAGAGCAAACTGTGGAAGTGCTGTGGTTCACACAACTCCAGCAGCCTCACTGGAAAACCAGCATGTCCAAGATGAGCTGAGTCAGACCCAGAGCAGGGTCTCCTGCAGCGATTTCAACATGGACATGGGGCCAGGAGAGCTGAGTGCCAGGTTACCATGTGTGAGGACAGGGACACCAGGATCTTCTGCCAGCGTGTAGGGAAGTGCTGTGTACAGATATCACATGGTGATTAAGCATAATGGTATGGTGACAAGATATGCAGACAATTGCTCTTTTTACAGTGTTCAAGAATCTCTGTCCTCTGGGACTTGCAGTGTCCCGAGCCTAGAGGAAATCCTGCTTTGATCTCCTTAACTTAGTGCCAGGAAGGCAGCCAGCTTCCAGGACCTTCCCTTGGAAAGGTTAGGAAGAGGCCCATCTTCTAATCAAGGGCAGCTGTCTGGAAATCCCCCCTCCCCCCAGACTGTGACCTCTCAACCAAACCAGTGGAAATCAAACACTTTTAAAACAATGGAAACAAATTGCTGAGCCAACCGAGAGTGGAGTGCCAAGTGGTTTTCTCACAGGATGGGCATTGTGCATCAAGCAGGGTAAAGCTGCTGTAAGCATATGGAGCATGAGGAGCAGTTAAAAGACAATGGGAGTGGTGGCTTGTGCTACTTGCCAGCTGCACCAAGAACAGCTGCCCTCTGCCCTCCTGTGTGGGCTCTGGAGCATCTGTCCATCAGGTGACTCACTACATCAACGTCTCGACTTCTTTTTCTTCTTGCGGTTCCGATCCTCGCTGCTGTCGTCTGCCTCACTGGCACTGGGGGTTGCAGCCTGCTGGATGACTTTTTTTTCCACTGCATATTCCTGCTCTCCGACCCTGGGGTCTCCCTTGACCAGGAACTCCCCTTTCCGGTAGGTTATGGAGACACTGGTCCGTGGGTAGGTGCCGTAAACCCTTCGGAGATCATCCTTCACAAACTCTGGGAGCTCTTTCCTTGGCCCAAACACCTTTACAAGCTTCCCCCATTGAAGCTCCCCTCTCATTGTGAAGCCTTCTGGCCATGTTTCTCGATACTGATCCGGCCTCTGGTGGGCAGCATAGGGACTGTAGCTTGCATAGGGATGGTAGAGAGGGATGGGGACCACGGGAGGGAGGTGCCAGGTGTAGTATGGACGGGGGTAGGGACTGGAGGCACCGTAGAGATGATGATACTCCACCTGCCCTCCCACATAATCAGGGTAGCTGTTTCGGTCCACCACGACGGTGACAGGTCGACTGTAGAAGCTGTGCATGTGGATGGGAGGGAACATCATGGGGCTGGCCATGTCTTCTGCTCTCCCACTCTGCAGCAGTGGGTAGGGGTAGGCCGCAGGTGGGACTGCGGTTGGATAGTACTCCCGGGGCACAAAGGCAGACTGGTACATGGCACTGGAGCTGGAGGTCTACAGAGGGGACATTTCTCCAGAGCAGTTGCTGAATCTTGAAAGCTATAAGGACAAGAGGGAAAGATAAACAAGTCACATCAGTTGTGTTTGTTTAGGAGACACTCCCAGCACTGCAGACACACCAGATAATAAACAGAAGGAGCTTCCTGCATCTGCCGTTTGCAGGGGCAGCAACACACCAAGAACAAGCAGAGACACATTGCCAGCAAATGCCTGTTAGCTGCCCAGCAAGGCTCATCATTTAACTCACCCAGATCTCAGAGCTGCAGGAAAGGGCACAAGATGCCATAAAACCCACTGAGGGCAGAAGAGATGGCCTTGTGATATAGCTCTGCACTGCTAGGAGGCAGGAAGACAGACTGCAAGAAGCTAGAGACCCTTGAGCAGGCATTAAAATGGGCTAGGCAGGCACAAGTCAAAGAAGCCCAAAGAGTAAAGCAAGCAGGCAAAAAGAGGAAAGAGGACACAGCCCAGCCCTGCTGCAGTCATTTCAGCTGCCAGACAAAGAGTTCTTAAATAATTAAAAGAAGCCCCAAACTTGTCCTTGACTCACTCCACATCTTTCCAAAGCCTTGCTTCTACTCTGAGAAGCAAAAAAAGAGCTGTGCCTATGACTTGTTTCTAGAGCAAAGTCCAGGCACACTGAAAATTCCTCTAACAAGTGCATTTAAAGGTATTTTACTCAAGTCTCACTAGTTATCATTCACACTTAAGTGTGCATTTACCTTGAGGAACACTGACCTACAGCTGAATTTGTTCATAGCCTGCCCTCACCAGATGATCCAAGCAGCCTCCAGGGCTTTAAAGCAATGTTCTCCCATGACTCACTTTCCTCTCCCCAAGGGCAGGAAGGAAAGCTGCACATAACATGAGGGTTTTTAAAAGCTTGCTGCCACAGACAGAAGACCATGTGCAGAAGTAAAGCAAGGGTTTTTGGTTTGCCCACAGGAGTTTGGCTCCAATAGGCTTTTTTCCTTCAGCCTACAGGTGCTGACCAAGGCAGCAAGATAAAACTCCTCACTCAATTCAGTGCTTCTCTCCAGCCTAACAGGAAATTTGGCTGTCCCCTAAGGACCTGCTTCCCACAAGCAATGCCAGGTACTGCACAACAGAGGCTTTTCTGTTTTCAAGCAACACAAGCTGTTCCTGGCCCTTGAGGTTCATAGACTGCATTAGCACAAGCCTGCTCTTGCCATGGATTCAGAGAGAGAAGTCTACCTCCTGCACAGGGAAAGAGAACTAGAGTATCTAGACAAGACCAGGCAGTACTCTTGTTTAAGAGTGATGGCCTAGGAGCCCATCATAATCACCTCCTCAAACAGGAGAAAAGGAAAAAGTTCATAACCTACTTTATTTAAAACCATTACAAGAAAAAAGGCTCAAAAAGCTTCAAGCCAAATAGAGAAAGCAATCTCAAATAGGTTTAACTGACATCTCTTCAGCTCACCAGCAGGTACTGGGGAGAAAAGCAGGCACTGATGTTTCCTGCATTTAGCCCAGCTTACAACAGAGCAAGAACAGTGCTGGGCAGCTCTCAGGGCTTGAGGGCTACCAAAATCTTCTTTCTGAGTATGCCTGGCCACTCTGAAGAGTTTTATTGCTGAGCCTCCTGCAGCAAGGAGATCCACAGCACCCTGTCTGAGCAGCTCATTAGACCTTTATTGAAGGGATGTTATTAGCTCTCTCCCAGTCTGCCTAACTTGCTCAGAGCCACCACAAAAATCTGGATAGTTATTGTATATTGACAGTAGCATGAGGTGGCTAAATAAATCATCTCAAAAACCAGTCTCAGTGCCTCTTTTAATCCAGTTCAGCCCTGCAACCCTATTGAGACCTACAGCATTGTTTCCACAGATCCTTTATATTTCAGAGCAAGTGGTCTGCACAGGCAGCATGCAGTTACTGCATTGAGTAAAACAAAGCAAACCTAATTTATCCCTTCTGCTGGGTCAATGTGCTGCTTCATTCCAGTTTAGGACAGCCCTGAAACCATAACCTCATCTAGTTAACCACCAGCTCTTGCTCAAAAACTGCCAATGATCCACCTACCACCTGCTGTAGCACCCTGCATTTTGGCTGGCAGCATCAGTGCTCCCAGGTCTTATCCTCAGGATAAGGGGTGACAGGCTGTCTAGATCACTTAGTCTTTGACACCAAGGCAGCCCAAGCACAGCTATTAGTGGTTTTGATTTTGCACTGGGTAAAGATATGGGCAACCAGCTAGTGGCTCAGCCAGGCAGTAGGGCACACAAGAGGAAGCAAACTGAAGAGATGATGGGGAATGAAATGAGGATCAAGCAGGGCTGGGAGAGTCCCAGGGCAGCACTGTCACATGCCTGACCACAGAAGTGAAGACATTTCCCCAGAAACAGATCACCAGGGAGGAGAGTGTTGACAGCCAACACCATGTAGACAACACTTCACAGACCCAGAGGAAGTTTGCAAACCTGTCGGGGCAAGCCTTGGCTTGATGGCTGGGGTCTCTGGCTGGCTTTGCCTTTCCTAGGCTCTACTGCACAGTTACCTGTTGCTGCCCTGACCTTGTCTGCTCCCCAGTGCAAAGCTCTCAGGATTGCCCTGACAAAGGCTTACCCTCACAAGGGCTTGCAGGGCACAGCACTGTTCCATGTCATTAGGTGTGTTGCAACAAGGTTTTGGTATGCCTGAGTCACAAGACCTGCACCCTGCCTCTCCAGAGCTGCAGCCTTGTGCCTCCATGGACTGACAACATGATTTACCCCAGCATTACACCAATGACTGCTCTTCATAATGACCTTCAGGCTGTTTCAGCTTCCAGATACAGATTTCAGGAGACCCCAGCTGGAACAAAGCCTGCTAGACTCTACAGGGCTGAGCTAGAGTGTGACAAATCCATGCATACAGGAGAGGGCTTGGAGAGCCCCAGCTCCAGCTTGCCTGATTCTGTCCCATACTGAGGGGGAAAGGAGAGCAGGCACTGCTTCAGCAAAAAACAGGTTTGCCAGCAGGGTGATCTTTTGTCAGGATGTCTGGCATCAAAAGCCAGATACCAATCCCCAAACATCAACATTACCTAGGGTACCCCTTGAGGAAAGAGTCCAAGCCCCAGTCTCTTCTCCTCATCCTCTTCACCTGCTCCTGCTTCTCTTGTTTCTCCAGTGCTAACAGCCAGAAGCTGCTTTGGAAGCAAACACAACAGCCTCCAGCTCTCTTTCAGCTCTTCAGGAGCAAGTGTAGGACCAGAAGGAAAGAGGAGATTCTGGCTGACCTTTCTCTTCAGGCTACCACCCACTTTCTTCCCTTGCTCCAATTTCAAACTCTGTTATGCCTCAGGAAAAAAAAGAAAAGCCACCCTGTCTGTTGCCTAGTACCTGGACATCCTGAGCAGTAAAAGGGCAAAACAGTCCTTAAAGCTTGAGCTGAGCTCTCCTAAATGCCTTCCTGGTCCTGAAAACTACTGACAGCCATCAACACACACCAGCTCCTTGTGGCATAGACGGGCAGGCTCTATGCTGTGCCTGAGAGCCAAGTCTCCTCAGGCAGGGCACTGGGAGCTGTGGTTGCCAGCAGGGAGCACCAAGGGGCCAAGCCAGTAAAAAAGGCCACAACAAAACACAAACCAGGCTCTTCCTTCAACCCTTTCCAGCAGCTTTGATCTTGCTGGAAAAGGGTCCAACCTCAAGTGGCTGGAGCTGAATGAGAAGCCAGGCACAAAAGAGAAGAGGGGAAAAAAGAAAGAACTCCCATAAAGGTCTCAGTCAGCTGAAATGAGATAGTCATCCTCACTGGGTGAGAATGTGCTTCAGACTCTTCCCACAGCTGAGTCCAGCAATTCCCTCACCCACTGCCCAGCCATCTGGCAGGGCCTCTCTCTCCTCACATGTCTTGGTGCAGGTTGAGAAGACCAACACCACAGCTCCCAAAATACTCCAGCTGCCACACAAAGCATGCTTCAGCACCAACCAGCCCAGACAGAGTTGCTATGGAGCAATGTTTGCAATATAAAACCAGAGCACACTTGATGATAGTTCAAGGACAGAGATGGTTTCACCACTCTATTGCACAGTTACTACAGGTGATGAATCAGCCACTAGGTTAATACAGAAATGCCCAAGGCTGCTGGGGCTCTTCTAGTACCTAAAGAAGTAGAAATTACTTCCTAGCCAGCACAGTTTTGCTGGACCTGTCTCAGGGTGGTAGATATTTACTGCCAAGCTAGCTTTGAATTTGGGGAGCTTTCCATTTAGGTAGTCATGGAGCACAAAAACCCCCATCAGGAGCAGGAAATGGAGGAAAATGTGAAGTATTCAAGTCCATGCCAGACCATGCATTCTCTAGGAGAGAGATTAAAGTGAGCAGAGACCAACACACAAGGTGTGCCGCAGTATTCCACATGTGAAACTTCAAACAAGGGTCTCACGTGTCTGGAGAGACTGACTTCACCAAGACCAACAGTCAAGAGTGTCACCTAGTCTTCTGTCCTCCTGAAGCAAGAGTCAGCTGTGTGCTCAGGCCAGGCTGGCAGTTTGAACAGACTTAGATACTTCAAGGGAGCATACTGAAAGCCAACAGAACTGTAGGAATATTCAGGCTGCAGGAGAGGACATGGACATTTATTTAACTCTGAATCTTGACCAAGACTCTTCTTGGCTCGTGCCATTCCCCTGTGATCAGCTCCCAAATGAAGAAAACAAGGACAGCCCATTGAGTTACCTTTTCCTCTCCAGTCTTCCAGCACCTAAGCTTTAAGACTCTTCTTTCCAGCTTTCTTCCTGCCCTCTTCTCCCCATCACACAAACCCCACAGATCTATCACCATTGCTCTGTAGCAACTCCCAAGGGTAGAGGGGTCAATGCTGCAAAACCAGTGTTTTCCCCTAACCAAAAGGATGAAGAAGTTGTGATTCCTTCCCCCCCCCGCCAGTGTCCTTGTTTTGAGCAGACTCTGCAAAACTGTTGCCATTTAACAAAGCTTTGGCAAGCAGCTCCCTTGGTGAGGGACAACACACACAAACAAAAACCCCACACCAAGCAACCCCCCACCAACCCAAAACTTCTAGGACTGTCCTAGAAGTGAGAGGTTAAAAAAGAAAAGCAAACAAACACAAACCAACCAAACAAGAAAAAGAGTAAGCCAAAACAACAAACACCACTCTCAAACCCCAGAGAAGCACAGAAATACACAAGCAACAACAAGAAAGCTTACTCAAATCTAGGGTTTGTCATGACCCTCTCCCATATATTAGGAGGTTTCTTATTTTTCCTTGCCGCCTCCATCCTCTCTGTTGCCAACATAAGCTTGTTCTGTTAGATATAAGAAAGTGATATCCAGGAGAAGACTCCCAAGTACTTCTTGAGGAGGTGAGAGCACAGCATAGAAAGCCATGCAACATGACACAATAGCTCTGATCCTCCACCACCAATACCAGTCCTTAGGACAGAAGGATTTGGCTGCCTTCCTAAATGGGATGCTCTTGCTCAGCCAGACGTGCCCAGCAGCCACACAGGCTGCTACAGCAGTGCTGCTTGATCATGTAAGTACTTTTGGGCTTGCCCTCCTGCCCCCAAGGTAAAACAGCATCATGAGTTTTTGCTACACTCAAAGACAAAAGCAATCCCACACTATCCCAACAAATTACTCCAAGGAGTGTTAAATACTTTAAGAGGTTACTACATGATGCCCAATACAAAAAGGTGCCACAAGGCAGCAGCCAGTTAACAGCAGTACAAACCAGAGCTGCAGGGAACAGGTCTCGCCTTCCATTCACTAGACAAAGCCCACCACAACCTGAGACAAGGGGTTTTTGGAAGACAAGTTCTCAGAGCATACAGAAAAGATAAATATGCTGTGGGCTGAGATAAAGTGGGACCATATCTGTGCCCTCCTGCTCCCACACTGCAGCTCTGTGGCATCTCAGGCAACAAGTGCAGCAGCCTACCAGCTCCCACGCTCAGGTGGCACAGCTTAGGAGGAGCTCTCTGCTTCGGACTTGTGCACCAAGTGCCACTACAGTCAAGAGTTTCTGCATGTGATTTTCTGCAAAGCCATCAGTGCACACAGCAATAACCTGCTTCCTGCAGGCAGAGATGGTACTGCACAGCAGTGTCTCCTTGCACTGATCCTCTCAGATGTTTCTAGATGAAAAGTTTAGTGAAGCAGGAGGAACACAGCCTCTGCTTCTCAGAGGAGATGCTGTTTGCCATGCTGTCCTGTGTTGTCTAGTGGTAACATGCAAAGGAAGATAACAGATAAGGAAAACAGCCCACAAGACAAAAGGCTTTGCAGAGAAGAATGAAAGTTTAATGTCTCTCCAAAGAGCAGTAAAGCTACAAGGTGGAAAGGGTTTGAGAGACATTCAAAGTAGAGTTTAGTAGAAAGAAATTCACCAATCCAGACAGTTTTGCATGTTTTAACTAAAAGGTAAATAAAGCAGTTATTTCAGTGGAATCAAAGACCACAGCAGTACAGGGCAGCAAACAGATGGGGATGGGTTTGGGTCCCCCTGCTTAACCCTAGCATGCAGAGCTGGACAGGATCAGCAGCTGAGAGGTGGCAGCAGGATGAGCAGTCCAGATTTCCAGCCTGGACCAGTTCCTTCACCCACTCATCTCTGAAGCTAACAAAAGTTCAGCTCTGTGAGCACAACTTAGAGGCCTGGAGCAGCTCTGAGCAACACATCATCAGTATGCAGATTCTGTAGAGTACAAAAACCACTCGTCTGTCTGGCTCCTCCACCAGGAAGAAGCATCTTTGCTCCCCTAGCACACTGAGTGATACAACTGGCACTGAAGGAAAGTCTGCAAGCAGCCTCATCCTCTTTCTTTCCCCACACCACTCTCCCAGCAATGCTGGACATGTGACTCTGCTCCCCCCCACACCGCAGGTGCAGCCTTTCCACTGGGAACTATTTCACTGTCCCTAATTCTTACAGCTGCCTGAGCCAACTGAAAAGATACAATGAGCACAGCTGTTAGCAAAGCTTCTTTTGGACAGACTAAAAGACCTCAGACCCACCAACTTCCTCTCTGGGGGCAGGGTGGCAAACTGCCACCCTGCCAAGAGGGCATTCATGCAAAGCATACTGCACTTGATGCTCCCCTCTGGCAGCTGGGCTCAGAACCGCTCACAGCTCTTGGAGCATGAACAAGCCCTTCAGCTCAGCCAAGGCAGAAGAGCTAACTTTTGAAACCAGAAGACCCCAGTCCTCTCTCACCCTGCTCCATCTGAGCTTTGCTTTTACTAGTACACTAGGAAGAAAGAGAGCTCCAGCTGGCACTGGTAATTGCAGAAACAGCAGTTAAGTCTCACAGCCAGTCACCCCTTGCACAGGCCCTCTGAGGAGGGAGCGGATCTGTTTCAGTTATGCCAAGCAGCATTCCCAGAACGCACCGAAACATAGTAAGGGTCTGGTATTTCTTTCTGAAGGGTGTGCAAAGCCCCAGGCTCTGTAAGAGGTCAAAACACCAAGAAAATCCCTAGTCATCACAGAGCAAGTCCTGACTTTGATGAGCTAAAAACCATCCCTCGCATAGCTCTGCTCAAATAGCAGCCAAAATGCAACTCACTGCTGACAGAGGATGTGGAGCAGCTACTCCCACTCTCACTGCAGCTGCTGGATAACAGTCCATCTGAAACAGCTGCACAGCCAAGAATAAAACATGGTGAGTGCTGCCACAGGGACACTGTATCACAGCAAGGCTTTAGAAACCACTCATGCTTGCTGCCAGGACAACCCTGATACAGTCACCCCTTCAGCCTCTCACTGGGTACACCAAGGACTAGATTCTGGACATACTCCAAACTTTCTCACTTCTTGACACCTCCTCCTTTTTGCACAGCCTGACTTCTGTATTATTAGAGCTACAGTCACCAATCTCACCTTCCCAGTAACCAGTGCAGACACCCTTTGCATCAGAGGTCTTCACCCAAGATTCAACTCTCTGCGCCCCAAATCTCAAGCTTCCAGTCAGCCCCACCAAAAGTCACCACCTTTTTCCTTATCTAAACCCTCTTCCAAACACAGCTCTGTATCTAGACAATACTTCTTTCCTTTAACCAAGCATATTTTAATCTGCACTTCACAGCGTTCACAGACCCAATGATTCCTTTCATGTCCAAACACAGTCTGAGCAACAGATCTGCTCCTCTTCTCACTCAAGAATTCATTTGATACCCATCAACTGGATCCACACCCTCTTTTCTTCAAAGAAAAAAGAATAAATCTCAGTATCAGTCAGCTCAGGCTTCCAAATTAGGAGATCCTGGACAAGTCCTCAGTTGTCATTTCTGTCCAGCTGCTCCTCTTCAAATCACTGCCTTGAGAAAACCAACTCAGGAGACTAACTCATCAATCACACCAACAGGTCAACTGAATGACCAGTTGCTTCATTAACACAGCACAAGTAACTCAGGGTTATTGACATAATTTTGCACACAACTATGAAGCTACTAATTAAGTCTTATGAACCACCACACACAACTGCTATTGAGTGACAAATGTGGAACCGTTCCCTCCCACACCCCTTAGTACTAGGTTGCAAGTCTGCCCCTCTTTCTTCTGCCCTCCCACATCAATTCTTTCCAAGGCAGACCTGATGGAGAATCCAGCAGGTTCTCCAAGGGCATCACCCCAGCACCACATCCCAATAGGTCTGAGTCCTCAGGCTTCACTAACATTCACAGATACCTGCACTCTTGCAATCTGATGATCCTACCTTCATTCTTTCATCTCATTTAGGCCTTATTCTCTTACTTCAGGATCCACTTCTGCCATGCGTATGCCTCTCTTTCTTCAGTCTCCTCCCAAACAGACAATCCACCCCTAATTACTACTCCCTCATTGGTCTCAGTTTTGCTACACCCATAATCAAGTCTGGCATTTCTGATATTGTTACCTAGGCAATCCCAGCCTTACATGGTGTAACTGATAGGGCGCAGATGGCCTTGCAAGGTTCTCCCCTGCAAAAACTGCCTCAGACATCCTTGCAATTATCTGGCTCCTCCTGATTATACATTACTTACTCCACACATTCCAAAACAAAGCTTTGGTCCCTCTGCCTAGCTCCAGTTACCTACAAGCACTTTCTTATCTTGCAGACGGAGAGCTTGCATAGCAGAGCAATGTGTGTCGCACGCTGGTTTTGTGCTTTCACAGCATTGCTGTCTCACAGCTGCTTGATTACAAATCTTAGTCCTTGAACGGTGCTTGGAAGAGTCTCCTGGTGTCCTGCAAAGGCCTTAGCTAGTTACAGAGCCCGTCTCTCCCAAGGGACTTTATGCCCACAGCAGATTTCCTCTTTAGTGTTCAATATTGCAGCACACTGTTTACATTTTAACTACTTGTCTTTTAAACACATTCAGATCCCATTCCTGTGCATCCTGCATATAGGCTTGGAAGTGAGTATGGCATAACTTCTTAATGCACTTGTTCAAGATCTATCTATGGGTTCAACACCTCAAACTGTGGGACAGGGCAGAAAACAGATTATCCTTCGGGGTACCCCTTTAGCATAGGGAGATGCCTTCTGTTACAGCAGCAACGCTTTAGCTTAAGTTCAAACATCTGAGCTAAAATTCCCCATGGGAATTCTGTACTTCCCAAGGCAAACAGCTACAGTGTCTGCTGATCTACAGCTCTGCAATACAATTTGTTTGGTTTTAATCTAAACAAAACAAAAATCCAGCTACCTTCTGGTCTTTAAACAGTACAGAATTTGCTCACAAGTAACACTGAATTAATCAAAAGGCAATCCTATATTTCCAGGAACATAATCACCCAACAAAGTCCTTTCACATTCGGTTTTTTGCCCCCCTCATACTAAAACGTTTAAAGCCTGTCCTTGCACAACAATTACAAGTCACATTAGTGCCTTTTACAAGCAGGAGATGCTAGGGGAGTTACAGCCTAGAGTGCTGGTATGAATCAATACCCTAGAGTTATGCTACTACATGTGAATTTGCATCTACTAGATGCAACAGCAGCTGTGCTGCAGTGAAAAAAAGGCATCACCTTGAGAAGGATTTAAGCTATTTTGTTTTCCAAAAGCCAAGCAAAACACAGAACAGCTCAGTTGTAAGTTACTACCACAAACACTTCAGCTAGTACTGTTTTGCCATTCATTGTATCTGGTAAAACAATGAAACATAGACCTATCTTTAGTCATAACTGCAGAAAACAGAGACAGACATTTGTTTGGTGTGCATATACTCACAGCATGAGACAAACCAGCCAAGGTGATGCCTTTGCTTAACTGAGGATCAAGGAACAGTAGGATACACAATCTTAAGAAGGCAGCTTGCTTTCTGTAGTATTTTTTTTTACTGACATACCTTAATGACACATACAGAGCCAGGAGATGCACCAAGATACCACATCACATCTTGCAGAAGGCTTCCTATAGTAACCAGGGCTACAATACCTGTCTGAACATGCCCTTATAGCTTAGGAAAGCAACAGGAAACTCATTCCTAGAGCAATTATATTACATGCTCAGACAGGGAGCCTTAAACCTAGCCAATAGAAAAAGTCCACAAAAGCAAACACAAAACACATCTTACCTAGTGACAGAAGCTGCAGGAACAAAAAAACCCAATCAACCAAACCAGCAAACCCCAACTGCCCCCCAAACAACAACTTCAGCATATAAACTCAGGCATGGCAAGACTAGAGTTACACAGGTAAAGGAATAGCTAAACTCAGTGCATGAAGCCAGCATAGAAATACCTCAAAAGTACTCACCAAAACTTCAGGCTCTTTCCCGAAGCAGCAAAACACTATTAACAATACACAACCATCTGTAAATTTTAAAGCAACAGACTAAATAATGTCAGAAAGAGCCCCACCGAATACTTCAGAAATGAACCTTTCTTTATTTCGCCCCCCAAAAACTTTTTGTTCGTGCTTGGCTACAAGCAGCAAGGCTGGTATTTGTACCCACTGCTCATTCGGGAGGTTGTAATTAAGTGAGAAGCCACACAAATGGCTCCCATCAGCACTGCCTTATTGTAAGCACCTGCAGCATCACACAGGCCTTCACAGACACAACCCCCCCCACCCCCAGGTTTAGAAAGGGTGACTCTGTCTGCAAGGTCAGCTCATCATTGCTCAGCACAACTGCTGCAGCAGAGCACACTCCTAAAGGATGCTTAATGCCTTGCTCTGCTGCAGGTGATCTCAATAGCTGAAGCCAAATACCTACAAATTGCTCTTTAATTACAAAATCTGTCGACTACCATTCACTGCTTGGCTTCTAGGAATTTATAAAAATGACCTCTTTAGGAAGCTGTTAGCAAGCCTGATGCACAAAACCACTGGGAAATGATAGGCTGAAACGGTGCTTTTTCTGAACATAGCAATCGGCTTCTGCCTCAGCTCTCCGTGGTGAAATCTGTGAAGAGGCGGATGGGAGCAGCTGTTGTGGTGAGAGGTGGAAGGTGATGTGTACACCGAAAACAGGAGTTGCTTTTATGAAAGGAAGCTACGATCAGAGCCCAGAAGGGCACTGGGTGGGTTACGGGGAAGGCTACCTGCCCCCTGAGCAGCCACGCTCCTTGCCTCGCGTCGTTTCCATGGCGACGCATCGGCTCGCGGCCAGCCGGCTCCGCTGGAAAGGCCCCAGGGAGCCCTCCCCGGCTGCGGGGCAAAAGCGAACGCGGCGGGGAATGAGCAGGCCGCTGCAAGACGGACGTTGCATGGCCCGAGCGTGTCCAGAGAGGGGCGACAAAGCTGGTCAAGGGTGTAGGGAACAAGTCTTATGAGGAGTGGCTGGGGACACTGGGGTTGTTTAGTCTGGAGGAGGATGAGTGGAACATTCATTGCTCTCTGCAACTACCTGAAACACGGTGGGGGGGGTGGCAGTGTCAGTCTCCCTGGTATCAGGTGATAGCACAAGAGGAAATTGCCTGAAATTGGGCCACTGGGGGGTTAGATTGGATATTAGGAAAAGATTCTTTGCCAAAAGAGTGGTCAGGCATTGGAATAGGTTGCTCAGGGAGGTGCCATTGTCCCTGGGGGTGGTCAAGAAATGTGTGGATACGGCACTTCAGGACATGGTTTAATGGCCATGGTGGTCTTTGGTTGCCAGTTGGATTTGCTGATCTTAGAGGTCTTTTCCAACTGAAACAATTCTGTGATACGATGAAAACTGCAGTATGCAGGGTGTGGCCTCACCGAATCAAAAACAGAGGCCAGATCCCTTCTCTTGCTGACCACACTATTATGATACACTCCAGGATGTTGTTGGCCTTCTTGACCACGCTGCTGTAGGCCAACACCGCTAGGTGTTTTTCCGCCGGGCCCCCAGCCGCTCTGCCCCAAGCCTGCAGTGTTCCATGGGTTTGCTCTACCCCGGCCGCTTCACAGCGAGATGACCTCAAACAAGATGGCGACCGTGAGCGGGCAGGTTCGCTTGCCAGGAAGAAAGATGGCGTTGGGCCGGAGGCGATCGTGGGGCGGCGGCAGGCGGTCGCCATGCGCGCATGCGTGGACGTGCGGCCGGGCGGTGGAGTGGCGGCGGCGGCAGCGGACACAGGTAGGAGGCGCTGAGGGGATGGCTGCGGGGAGAGGTGCGGCGCGGTACCTCCTCTACCCCAAAGCCGGTCTGGGTTTATTTCCCCGCGTGTAGCGGAGCCGCTCGGGCGGCTTGAGGGAGATTCACCTCAGTGCAGTGGGGGCAGTCCGGGTGGGTATGGCCCCATCCCCCCTCACGCACACGACATATTAGGGCCACCTGTGTGGGGTGGGGGTGTTCCATCCCTCCTTGCATCAGTCGAGCCCTGGACTGTGCCTCCCTCCGTTACTCTGGACGGTCCTCGGCGGGCCCCGGGGATGCCCGCCCTCCATTCCTCCTTGCTGTCACTACCCGTGGGTAGGAGCCTCAGTCCGTCTGTCTTCTGCTCTGGGGACGCATCCTGGCTCCCACCGCCTCGCAGGATCCTAGCATGAAGAGGCAGCCTTGCCATTGCCCCATCCCCTGCCGTGAGGCAGGCGGTGGTGGGAATCCCCCTTCCCTAGAGGTATAGAGTGGCGATCTGGCTGCCACGTCCCTGCCGCACCTATCATCACCTGACAGCACAACCCCAAACGGGGCCTCAGCTGCCACCGAGCCTCAGTGGGAGCCTGCCGCGAAATGATGGCCATGCCCAGCCCCGCTGCCCCTTTTTCTAACGGGGATAAGTTCTTCCCTCAGTGTGGGGAAGCTCTGGATGGGGTGATGAGGGTGGCAGCACTGCTTTGGGCTTGGCTTCTCGGTGGCAAAACAAATACCATCCCCTTCTCTGACCTCACTTTGCCAGCATCACCTGTCTCTCTGTGTTCCTTTGCTGCCTGTGAGACATAGGCTGTGTTAACTGGTGACCTAGTGCTGTGTTTTTCAGGCCTAAATTCTGCAGAGATTTCTGGTGGCCTTGGCAGCTGGGCTTCCTTCAGTTCAAGTGGAGTGTGTCAGGGTGTTAGAGAGGTGACTGTGCCTTTGAAAGGCCACACAGATGAAGTCTCCCTGGTGAGAAGATGGAGCTAGTGTAGCAGAAACTCCCAGTTGCTGCTTCTTGGGCAGAGCAGTAAAAAGATTTCTCACCTGGTGCTTCCTGTTAAGCCTTGACAAGAACAGGCTCTTCCTAGCTTCCATGAATTCCACTCTTGGGAGTTGTTTTCAGTAAGGGTTTCATATTTACTCCCAAATCTGTAATTTGAGGCCAGAGTTACCTGGCACTGATCCCCATACCAGTGCTGCAGAAGTCTGCTATGGAATTTGCTTTATGCTCATAGCAACGTCGTCAGGAGCGAGTTCTTTCTGTAATACATTTTCCTTGCACTGTAAAACAATGCATTGTTTACAAAGGGATGCAGGGTGCTGTTAAGTTAAATACCTTACCAGACTCCAAGACTATGAGACCTACCCAGTTACCTCTATTAACGAACCTTGTAATCTCATTAGGCCTAATCTTATTAGGGAATGAGATCTGATGTAACAAGATTGCTCTGCTGGAGCACAGCTTCACAGAAACCACCAGCTGGTTCAAGATGTTAATTGTCATCTGTGCTGCAGTTCTGTTTGTGTGTATGAGCTCTGCCGGAGTGGCGGAAGCACGTGATTGCCTGTAACAAGGAAGGTGTTCCAAACCTCTCATGGTATGGAGGCATCTGGGACTGTTGGTAAATCGTACTGGGAAACGCCCTTGTGGCCTCTTCAGAGTGACATGTTTCATTGCCTGACCCAGGTGGTGTCAGGTTTTCAAAGGCTTCATTGCTTTAGTGTTCAGATACCAGGCTGCTGTGAGTTTGCTGCTGGGGATTTGGCTAGTGCTTCATGTGGGACTGTGTGTGGTGTTCCATTGAGAGACTCTGTTAGCAAGTGGATGATGTGAGGAAATGTGGTGTTAGGGTTCCAGAAGTAGTACAGTGGAAAGAAATGAGAGTCCTGGAGATGTAGTCACCTCTGACAGGGTGCACAGAATCAGAGCTTGGTCAGAGGAGCCTAAATTTTGTGGAATGTGTGCCTAGGTAGTTGTTTTCCTGGAGAGCCTTCCACTCAGTGAAATAGTTCCATGGAGGGATTTCCCTTGGTAATGAACAGAGCCCTGCCAGAATCTAAGCAGCTCCATGGGGTGAGTAGTCTCTGGGGTGTCTGTGCTTTAGAGGGACTCCTATGGTGCCGTGCACAGAACCTGGTCTGTGCTCACAAAACAGATTTGTCCCTGACACAGGACAGGGTGAAGACATTCATGACTCTTTCTGCTAGTTGAGAATGTCATTTACTAGGTCTGGGAGAAACTGATGTGCCCAGCACCAGGCATTATGCTGTGATGGGTCACAAGGCAGCAGCTCTTTCATGGGTGCAGCTCCATCCCTGACTGTGAATGGGGCTGGACTTGCAGCAGCCCAGACCTCACTGGCTGTGACAAATGTCTAGAAATATGGTCCGTCCTTGAGTGGCTTATCCATCTGGTGGATTTATTGTGTTGCAGATGCAGAGACACGGAGCTAGCATGTTTGTCTGGCCCTCTGGTTCAGCTAGTAAGCCACCCAAAATCTAGAATATGCAGCAGAGGCAGCGTAGTGACAGCTGGAGCAGGCACAGACATAGCCCAAAGTTGTGTTTGGGGTATTCCAGCCTGCATTACCTACAAAGTGGAGAATGAACAGGAGGGTCATCAGGTTACTGTGGTCAGATCTGCAGATGACTATTTCAGGTTCCTGAGTGACAGCTTCAGCACATAGGAATCGTCTGGCCCTGCTTAAAAGACCTGCTCAGGCCAAGATTCACGTCTGTGGCGCTGCTGCCAACGCAGTTACAAGCAGCTTCAGCTGCAGAAGGCTGGAGCTCAGCCTTGCTGTAAGGCCAAAGGGTTGCCGAATTGCCGTGGGACGCAATGACTCACGAATCCAGCTGTGAGCTGGCGAGGAAGCTGGAGCAGATGTGCAAGCCCCAAACTGCGGTGTGCTTCCAGCCGCTCAGCGCCAGCACTCTCAAACAAAAGCAGAGCCTTCCTGGTAGCCAGCATTCAAACATCCTTCTCAAACAAAGATAAGATCTGCAAATGTCACTGGCAGGAGCAGTGCCAGATGTCAGATGCGTGGGTGGAAGCTTCTCAAGTAAAGGCTAGTTGCTTTCTAATTTACGAGCTTATGGCTGCATGAGTGTGCTTTAGAAGTTCAGCCTCAAGGAATGATAGCTCTTCCCTCCTGCAGCTCCTTTTCCCTTTACTACTTAAAGCTTAATGGTACAAAGTCCTGACATACTCCACGAGTAATTTGCTGTACCAAGGAAAAGGTTATGAAAATACCAGTGTGGCGAGCTTAAATAACACAGGGCTTTGGATACAGAAGCAAAAACCTACTTTTTGTGAGCAGCTATGATTTGTTTCCTTTAATCTGCACATTTGCAGATGGGGAGGGGGGGAGAAGCCCATGTATAACATGGCCTAACAACTATCCCAGCAAAGTGAAATCACTTACAAATGTCAGCTGGCTGGAAGGGTTGCACATCTGTGAGGGAGTGACGGAGGGAGGAGGAGAGGAAGTGGAATGTCACCTTCTTTAAATAGTGCTGTAGCATATGAATTACAAAATGAGGTGTCTCTGGAAACTTCAGCAGCTGCACTTTGTGCAACATGGCCTTAGTGGAGCATCGATTGGATGGGTACAGTGTTAAAGGCAGGTCAAAGGACCAAGCCTTGAGTGGGCTTTGCTTTTAAACAAGTTTTGGGTAGCAAAGTCGCTCCAGGTTAAGAATTGCCCTAGTGGTCAGGCTGCTGGTCTGTCTGACCCCACATTCTGCCCCGCAGCAGCAGCAGGAAATGCCCCTTAGAGGGAGAGCGTGTGCCTGGCCACTGGTGGTGGCCCTTCTGTTTGTCCACCTTGAGCATGCACAGCTCTGGGATTAGGGGTGTTAGAGAGAATCTCCCTGCCTGTTGCCTTTAGTAGCTATTTGTGTGCAGCTGTTTGCCATTAATTGCCTAATCCTTTGAATGTGACAAGTATTTGCTACCTGACAGGTGAAGAAGTGTTTCCATGTGCTCTAGACGGGTTTCCTGCTAGTTACAATGAGTTCTCCCAGTTCCTGTGTCCTGGTGTGCAACAGTTGCACCTTCACCTTATCCACTGCACGAGGAACTCGGCAGACCTTGATTGCATCTTTCTTCAGCCTTTCCTCTCTGCCTGGAATCCCAGCTGTTTAGTCTTTCCTCAGTAGACAAGCGCCTTGGTCCCTTCCTTGATTACTTTAGTTGCCTTTCTTTGATCTCCTTCATCTCTGTGTCTTAGGAAGTTTGTAGTAAAGTTAGATGTGTGGTGGTGGTCAAGATCTGTAAACACTGAGGTTTCACAGAGTGCAAAACAATGCTATCCCCTTGCTCTTCATCCCATTCATGAGAGTGCCCAGCGCTCTTGTACCTTCATCTGCCCTTAAGCCAATCCTCCACAGAAGGTTCTTGGTGAGAGACAGAGGACTCGTCAGCAGGTCAGTTGGCTTAGTTATCCTTTCTTCTTAACCTTTGTCTTGACACATCATAAATTCTTGATTCCTTTTGAATTCATGACCACATGAAATGTAGCTTCCCCTTGAGGCTTGTCTGGATTTAATTACACCTATAAAAGTTCATTGTCTGGCTGAATTCTCCAAGCAGTGTCTTCTTTTTATCTGGCTGTGGGTTTTGGCGTGGCGAGGATGCAGAATGGTGGCTCAGCTCCACAAGGGCTCTGCAGTTGGATCCAGTTGAGGTCTAGCACTTTGGCTGGAAATGGGGCTGATGTGCAGTTTCAATCTAGTGATGTAATTGATTGGAACAAATGCTCTTCCTGCTCCTTCTGAGGAATTCTTTGGGCTAGGCAAAGTGGACAGTCATTTTTGGTTTTCTGATCTTGCCTAGAAGTGGTCAGACTCATGGCTTCTGGGAAATGCTGAATGGGTCTGGTGTTTCATCAAATTTCATACCCAGCCATTTATTCTTCCCTTTGATCTTCTGCTTGGACTTGCTGCAGCTGATGTTGCAAGCCTGAAGGCTGAGGTGGTGCATAGTTTCCCTTTTCTGATGTGCTCATTCTTATCTTGCTTTGTTAAGTCCCCACAGCATGTGAGTGCAGGACCCTGGAGGGCAGAAACAGGAGTAACTTCCAGCCCTTTATCTTGCTTTTGACAGTGTTAGGGTAGTGCCCTTTTTGTCACCCATCATGCATATGCTGTGAACAGGGCTTCTTATGATGACACAGGCTGGAGAAGCTGACTTACACTGATTTGAGAACCCTTAACATCTCACCAGATACACAAGTGCCCCTGAAGTGGTGTCTTGTGTTTTGCCTCTGGTAGTGACTTGAGTGTGAGATGGGGGCTCTGAAAAATCAATCTGAAAAATCACAAGAGGGCATCATGTGAGGATGATGATCCACCTCCTGGCTGTGAACTCCAACCAGTGTCAGTGTGAGGAGTCCTCCTCTGACACCTCGCCCCCTTGTGAACACACAGTGACCTGTACTGGTATAGGGCCGCTGTTTCCACTTCCTTTATTCCCATGTATGTTGCTGTGCAGCCAGAGCATCATTATTTCAGGCACCCTAAAATTCAGGCCCCTCCATGATGATCTGGACAGCTGCTAAGTGACTTCTGGTTGCCTTTACTGCATGATGGCAGCATGTCTGCTGCATGCCCTCATGTTCTGGTCATGTCTCTTCATGCCACAAGGCTGAAACGCTGCCTACTATAAATAACTCCTTCCTGAGCCAGCCCAGGTGCAGTCAGCTGCGAGTGCCTGGGGAAAGCAGCCTGCACGTGTGAGATGCCGTCATGATTTTGGTCATTTTCACTTGGCTAAACGATTTTGGTCATTTTTACTTGGCTAAAAATTTACACCAGTACTTAAAAGAGTCAGTGCCAAGGTGTGTTTTCTGAGGGCTGCTTTGTTTACAGCTGTCTAGCTTGATTCCTCCTGTGACCTTGCCTTTAAGGAGGTGCAAAGAGCTTATCAGCTGCTTGCTGGATTACATTACAAGGTAAAGGACAGGGCAGCCTGCTCAGGAGGAGACAGTTGTCCCCTGGAGAGCCCACAGCCTGGCCTCAGCTTAGTGAAACAGCTTTAGTGCAGCAGACAGCTTTTAGTCTCTCAAATCCCCTCCAATCCACTTTGGAACACCTCCTCGAAGCAATATGAATTCTGATCTCTGCAGACAGAGATTTGCCAATTAATTTAATTCAAGTTTTAGTTCATTTAAGAAACTGAACCTGGTTTCATTTATGTTTTGTTGTTGTCTTTTTTTTCTCTCCTGCAGGAGCAACAATGGATCAGCTCCAGCAAAGATGTAGCTGGTGTTGGGAAAAGACGTCCCATGTGAAATGGAGGTGATCAAGGGAGCTGAACGCTGACTGCACCGAGATGGGGCTGCGACTCCTGGCTTGTCTTTTCAATCTGCACACTGCGGTGATCTATGGGTCCCTGTCTCTGTTTGTTTCCATTCTGCACAACGTATTCCTCCTGTACTACGTGGACACCTTTGTCTCTATTTACAAGATTGATAAACTATCCTTTTGGATAGGAGAGGTTAGTCTTTTCCCAAGGCTTCTGCCCTCTTAAGTAAAGAATTCTGAAGCCAAAACCCACTCCTTGCTTGAAGTGTGAAGAGTCTTAATTGCAATAGCAAAGTTCCCCTTGGGAGAGGGAGCAAGGGAGCCTTCTGCCTGCTGACTTGGCTTTCCCAGTTTTCACCACTTACATAAACAGAGAACAAGCTGGGACAGAAAACCAGAGACTTTGTTCATAAGACTTCCTTTCCTCTGGGGACATCAGAGTGTTTCACAACCAGGGAAAACCACTGGCCTCACTGTGTTGATCTGGCAGTTGCTCCAGATAAGGGAATTGCACAGCGATGATGGGGCAGGGAGGGTGCACTGGAGTGGCTCCTGGTGGTTGTTCCAAGTGCCTTTTCAGCACTGTTTGCTTCAGGTACAGAAGCCAGGCTTTGCAGGACCTGTCCTGTGGTTTGTTTCATTGTCTTGCTTTCTTCCATAGACAGTGTTTCTGATCTGGAACAGCCTCAATGACCCTCTGTTTGGCTGGCTGAGTGACCGGGTGTTCCTTAGCACACAGCAGTAAGTGAAGTTCCACCTCCAGCTGAGGCTGGCAGTTTGTTTAGTCTCTGGGGAAGATGATGTGAAATTGGCAGCTTTAAAGTGATGACACGGGAATGGTTACTGGGGCACGGAACTCTCAAATGGCTTTTCCTGGTTTCTTAGAAATTCAGTGCTCTTTGCATGTTATTTCAGTACCCAGCTGTGTGGAGGAAGTAATGTACCTGCTGGCTAGGTGTGACTCTGGCCCTTAACAACGATGAGTGGTACAAAACCTAAAATATGGGCACCTAAAACCTCAGGCCTCTTAGGGGAGGGTGTTGGAGAGTTCCTGCATGTGGTTTGGGAGACACAAGGTGGGGAAAGGGCTGTTCAAACAAGATCAAACAAGCTGGATCATAGGTCACTGTTGGCCATTAGCATTTCTCATGTATTTACATCAAGCTTTTAATGACAATCGTGGTGTGGCTTCCTCCAGTGAAAACTTTTTAAGGGCTCATTGAAATAACTTGCATTGTGCAGGGCAGACAATGCAGCACTAGCAGGGAGAGACTTGCTGTGGAGGAGAAAAAAAATCCCTTTGTGCTTTTTGGCCTTCTTAAACTCATTTTCAGTGAGGGCATCTGATGTGGATGCTTGTTCCCTGAACAAAACCTGTATTTATGGCACTTACACAGCTTCCTTGGAGGGGGAGAATACATGGTCACACTGGGGGGTTGTCCAGGCATCTGAAGTTTCTGTCTTTTCTTGCAGGCCAGGAGCAGAAATTTCTTCCCCAGAAGTAGTTCTGAAGAGACTCAGAGCACTAAGCCACAATGGGCCCCTCTTTGCCATCTCTTTCCTGGCTTTCTGGGTGGCCTGGGCTCATCCCGGTTTGCAGTTTCTTCTTTGCCTCTGCATGTACGACAGCTTCCTCACCATGGTTGACCTCCATCACAACGCCTTGCTCGCAGACCTGGCCGTTTCAGCAAAAGACAGGACTAGCCTCAACTTCTACTGCTCCCTCTTCAGTGCCATAGGCTCCCTCTCTGTCTTCATGTCCTATGCAGTGTGGAACAAAGAGGACTTCTTTTCCTTTCGCATATTTTGCGTCGTGCTGGCCCTCTGCTCCATCGTTGGTTTTACCTTGTCCACGCGGCTGCTCCGCCAGCGTTTTCAGGCCGATGGGAAAAGCAAGTGGGACCAAGAATCAACCCTGAAAGAGTAAGTGTCACCGATCTTTGCGGTGGAGCAAAGGCCTGGCATAGATCTGAGGAGTCCTTCTGTGCACTGCAGCAATCTAAGTGTGTGGGAAGGTCCAGAACAAGGCAAATTTTTGTTAATTCTCTGTGGTTCTTGTTTGTTGATGCAGTTTTCAGACTCACTTCTGTCACACTGGCTTCTCATACCCTCTGAAAATAGGACAGAAGTATCTCGTGACACCCCTGGCCCCAATTGGAGGCAAAGCCTTGACCCTGCTGTATGGCCATCCAGTGTTTGGAACGTGAAATGAGTTAATATATAGAGCACCCAGTGAGGCCTGTGAGTGCCAAAATGTTAAAAGCAGCTTATCATGAAAGCATTCCTGCTTGAGCATGAGAGCACCTTGGTGCCCATTTCCTGTTGGACAAGTGAATGTCTCTTACCCTGCTCATTTTAGTGATAGTGGCTGGGCTGTTGGTAGGCCGTGATGCAGCTGGTTTTCCCATTCAGCTCTCTCACTTTTCCTTGGGCTGCCTCCCTTGTTGTCTCTTGTTATGAGCTGCCAGCACTATCCTGTACTAACACAACGGATCCCAGTGAGATCTGCCAGGTGAGCTAACCCCAGGGATCTGGAAGACAAGCATATGCATAGTGGAATGGCTCTTAGGAGAATGCTTTTATGGGCAGAAATAGGAGCTTTAGGTTTGGAAGGCAAATATTCTTTGGGATACCTGTTGCCTGTGGCTCTCGGTAGCAGTAAGCAAGCATTGTAGACTCTGCTGTTTTCATTTGGTCCAGGGAAGGCTGGGATGGGAGCTGAGAAGAGACAGCTCTGCATCTATGCAGGGAAAGCTGGTATGATTTATGGTTGCATTCTCTTTTCTCTTCTGCCCTTAGGCTGTACATTGAGAAACTCTCCGGCCCCCAGGAGAAGAGGATCACCCTGGCAGAGTACCTCCAGCAGCTCTCCCGGCATCGCAACTTCCTCTGGTTTGTCTGCATGAACCTCATCCAGGTAGGCACAGCAGCAGCATGTTGTGATTCAGAGGATGAGCACTGGCTCTGGCTGTCTGAGATGGTGATTCAGCAGTATACAAGTTCCCCAGGAAGGGCAGAGGTGCTTTTGGCACCCACTTGATCTCGGAGCCTCCTGCACATACTGACTGATTGAGTAGCTCTCCTTATGACACAAGGATGCTTCCTGAGCAAGCTGTGGGGTGCACCTTCCTCCCTCTGCAGCACAGGCTGGATTACAGGGGCTGGCTGAGCTCTGTGCAGCCCATTGGGGGTGCAGAAGCACAAGGTCTGGCTCATGGTGGGGACAAGTTCAGGAGTGCAGTTTGCAGCCTTGGTTGTCAGCACTGCCTCCTCCTTCGTTCTGCTCTCCTGAGGCTCACATCACTGTTCTCACTGTCCAGCTGAATCCACCTCCCAGCTGGCTTCTGCCATTTCTGTTCATCTTCTTCAGTAATTGCAACCAAATGCTGGCAGCCTGGCCAGCCTTTGCATGCTGCAGTCATGGTTCCTGTCTCCCTGGGGATCCCTCAGTTCCCCTCAGGCAGGCTCTTGACTCTGCTCTGTGTCTTTGTGTTCAAGCCTTGCTGCTGCCTCATCCTTGTCCTCTTGACAGCTGCTACCTCTCTGCTGACGTACCACTGTCTCCCTCAAACCCTTGTTGTGGTCACTGCACCTCCTTGCCCTGCCTGCCCCAGCAGCACTGTGCATTGAGCAGGTGCCCTGCCAACAATGCCTTGGCAGCTGGGAAGCAGTACTGACCCCAGCATGGCCAGTGGCATTGCAGCTGTGCAGTCTCAAAGCCTTACAGGGTCTTAAACTCCATAGCCAAGCTCTGCTGAAGCACTCCTGGACCTCCCTGCATGGTCATTGGCACAGGCCTTCTAGGATACCAGAGCCCAGAGGGCTGTTAGCTTTTTTTCTGTTCTCTTTTACTGCTGTTCCTGCTGACCAGCTTATCTGCATGCTGCCTTCACAGGTTTTTCACTGCCACTTTAACAGCAACTTCTTCCCTCTGTTCCTGGAACACCTGCTGTCAGACCAGATCTCTGTCTCTACTGGATCCTTCCTGCTTGGTGAGTCTCTGGTGGGACTGGAGGGAGCAGCCAGATTAGGACATGGCCTGAGTCTAGATTTGCTCTTCCCAGACCTCATGTGGGGAGAGGTATGCTCACACTCTGGGCTCTGGACTCTAATATTTTAAACACATGCACACATCCCATGTGTTTCCCCCTGGGACCTCTGCAATCTTCCTTTCTGGGGCACAGAAATAACTTGGAGCCTTTTCTAATGGTGATGAGCTCAATGTGCTGGACTCTGGCCTAGGCTCCTTGGAGGTATTGCTCTGAGGATTGGTGGCTGCATGTAGAGTCCCCAGGATGCAGCAGGGAATACTACCCTGAAATTAATCCCTTTCTCTCTGTGGCACGTGGACTGTTTCCAAGCTGCCATAGATATGTGGGCACTAGTCCTAGTTACCCTGGGAGGGCTCTATGAGGGCCAGGTCTGGTCATACTGTTCTGTCCATCTCATTTCTGCTCCAGGCTGGGCCTCAGCCTGTGTGTGGCATTGCATAAGGCTTTTCTTCCTTCCTGCCTGTGAGGCTGATGGAAGGAAGTGTCTCTCTGTAGGAAGAATGTGTGCTGGGCTGCAAAGCCACTGAATGAATCTGCTGCAGCCTTCTGTATGGATGTGGGGGCTATTCTGTCCCACAGCCCTGCCATCAATAACCAGCCTTGTTCTCTCTCTCAGTATGAATCTTAGGGGTGGATACTGAAAGTCTCTCAAGTTATTTGTGCCTCTCTGCTCAGGTGTTTCCTACATTGCCCCCCATCTCAACAACCTCTACTTCCTGTCCCTCTGCCGCCGCTATGGAGTTTACGCCGTGGTGCGAGGACTCTTCTTCCTGAAGCTGGCTCTCAGTGTGGTCATGCTCCTGGCAGGACCTGATCAGGTGTATCTGCTCTGCATCTTCATTGCCAGGTAGGCAGGCAGCACTCACTTCCCCTGCCCTCTGTCAGCTGGGAAGGGAAATGTCTGTTTTACAGAGAGGGGTGGGAGGCAGGGAACAGTAGCCAGGGTCACAGAGAAGCCATGTGGCTCCCAGTTGTGACAGCACCTGACCATGAGATGAGTCACTGCAGAACCCACAGGCTGTGCCTGCAGCAGAGTGAGGGAGCAGCGGTGCTCAGGAGAGCAGAGACCCAGCAGGGCTGGTGGCAGCCTGCAGCAGCCACTTCCAACTGCTGTGCTGAGCTGCTCTCTCCCTCTGAAGCCTGCCTGGGGTGACAGCCCTCAGGTGTGTTGCCGCTGCCTGTTAGCCTCTGAGCCACTATGTGCTGTCCCCAGGCCTGTCTGTGTGATCAGGACTGATCCAGGGCATCACTGCAGGGTATGCCAGGCTTATTCCCAGTAGCATTCCCCTCCTGTAACCAGGGCTTCTGAGATTTAAGTGGAGGGGACCCTTTCTCACCCTCTCCATTTTCTCTGTCACCTGCTCCCATCTCTTTTGATGCCCCTATTCGGTTCTTTGCCTATTGTTCTGCAGCAACAGGGTATTCACAGAAGGAACTTGTAAGCTGCTCAACCTGGTCGTGACTGACTTGGTGGATGAAGATCTAGTCCTGAATCGCAGGAAGCAGGCAGCCTCGGCGCTGCTGTTCGGGATGGTGGCTCTGGTCACCAAACCAGGGCAGACCTTCGCCCCTCTGATTGGCACCTGGCTGCTCTGCGCCTATACAGGTAAGGATGCTCCTGGGGACAGCAGCTGGGCGGGAGAGGGCAGACCTGTGAGTCCCATGGCCTCCAGTGGAATTTCCAAGGCCGGTCACTTGGAGAGAATGGACGAGGGTCCATCCCCACTGCTCTCAGTCTCACACACTCTTCTTTGACACCAGGCTACGACATTTTCCAGCGCAGCCCCTTGAGCAATGTGGTGAGTGCTCAGCCGAAGCTGGAGTCTGATGCGGCCTTGGAGCCAACTCTTCGCCAGGGCTGCTTTTACCTCCTTGTTTTTGTACCCATCACGTGTGCACTGCTGCAGCTTGTCAGCTGGTCTCAGTTCAGCTTGCACGGGAAGCGTCTGCAGATGGTGAAGGCCCAGCGCCAAAGCCTGACAGAAGGCCAAGCACCAGAGGTCAAAACGATCTAGGGATGCCTGAGCCCCCAGAGTGTTGCTGGTTCCAGGCTGGTGCAGGACAGCAGGCTCAGTGCAGGGATGGTGGGCTGAAAAACCCTGATGTTTGTGGTTCAACTGTGAAATGCTGTAACACAAATGTTTACTCATTCCAGGGGGTGGTTGCAGGGGAAGGCACAGAAGTTCAGCATGTGAAGGACCTGGGATAGATGCTTGGCCACGGGAGCAAGAACACATTACCCTAGCATGGCCTGGGGAGCAGAGGGCTGCTTATCCCAGCCGAGAGGTGCTGCTTTGGTGTGTGCTGGAGAGAGCCTCTGCCCTGGGCATGGCTCTGGGGAACCGCAGCCTCTGTGGCTGAGCAGGAGGGGGCAGCACAGGGAGTCAGAATCATAGAATTGTTAGCGTTGGAAGGGACCTCAAGGATCATCTAGTTCCAGCCCCTTGCCGTGGGCAGGACCCTCACACTAGATCAGTCCTTCCCTGCTAGAGCCCTGCAGCTTTGGGGAGCAGAGTGGGAGGCTCCCAAGGGACCAAGTGACAGGCTCAGTGCAGGGCTGCATGAGCAGGAATAAGAGGAGCCTGAAGGCTTTTCTCAGCAGCTAGTACAACCATTCCCACATACAGTGCTGAGGTTTTTGGACCAAATCTACACTTAGGCATTTCTTGTTCCCAGGACAATACTCTGCACAGCCAGAATCTGCTGGCAGTGCTTGTTCTGTGCTGAGGTTCCCTCCTTTGTGGCCTTGCAGAGGGAGTTGTTGCTGGGCTGGAAAAGATAGTGGGCCTGAACTAGGCTCAAAGCCTTGAGCTGGAACATTTCTGCTGGCATCCTGCTGCCTGTCTTCCTTCCTTCTCTCCCCTCCACAGCCCTGTCCAACCAGTACTGTCACACAGCTGTGCAGTGAGCCCCCTCCCATGCTGGCTGGGGCTGTGGAGAGGTCAAGGTACCAGCCCCTAATTCAGCTGGTGGAAGTGCCTCCCTGCCCAAGGCTGTCCCATTTGACCCAGTGAGTCAGTCTGGTGCCATCCCCTCTTGCAGGGGGTGAGTGCAGCCTGGAGAAGACACCAGCTGTCTCTTTTGTGCCTTTGATTCATCTTCAGAGCCTGTCTGACAGTGCTGGGCAGTCACAGGGTTGAGATTTTACCACTGTGGGTGAGGCAAACACCTCAGCTCCTCCATACTTGAAAGAGTGCCCCAGGGTTTGATGATCTCTGGCTGCTGAGCCATGGACCTGAGGAGAGCAAGTGGCATGGTCTCCTTGGTTCTGTCTGGGGACAGGTGGAGTAGGTAGTCATCAAGGGGATCCCTCAGCTGAAGGAACATCTCAATCCCTGCAATGTGTTGGGGTGCAGGCAGCTGTGCCAAAGCAGAGCTCTGCCCTGCCTGTGCCTGCAGGAGGGGCAGCACAGGCAGCATTTGGAGGCTGCTACACACTGAGGGCCATGCTGTTTGTTCAGTGTCAGGTTCCCTGCAGGGTCCCAGCCCACCAGCCTGCCATCTTGCCTCAGGACACTTGCCTTCTGTCTTGAACCAAGACATTCCTGCCACCAAGCTTCTCTAGCAGATCAGTAAGTTATCCTAACAAAATGTGAGAATGATTCCTCATTTCATAAATTAAAGAGAGATTATCTTTTCTGTAGTGCTGAGTGATTATTTTTTTCCTTGCACGTGGATCATGCTGACTGGGTTGATAAGGGGAGAAAAAGCAGACTGCTCCCCTCCAGCAAAACCAGGTGCTGGGGCTTGGGCCAGTTTCTGCAGGGGACAGAGGATCAGTGAGCTGGGGCATCACCTGCCTTTTTCAGGGAGGAAAGCCACTTATCCCTCTTACATGCTTTTCTCACAATGGCATGGGCATCACTCCCATCCCCCTCGCTCAGCCAGGGCTGCCCTTGCTCACAGCTTCTCTATGCCTCAGCTGCCTGACCTGTCTGCATTGAGAAACACAATCTACAACACTTGCTGAGAAAAGCAGCTTTGGACACCATCAATGCAAGCCACAGCTCAACCCAAGAATCTCCTCCCTCAGCTCAAAAGCCAGGCCAGAAATGCAATCCTGCACTAGAGCTAGTGTCTCCTTGCAGACTGGTCAGCAACAATACTGTATGGGCAGGAGAACACAAGTTACCCCCTTAAAAATGCAAATGTGGGAAGAGGAGGCCAGGAGGCTTGAAGGTTGTATATGAATGACTTTATTTAAGTATGCTGGGCACCACCAGGCAATATGGTTTGGACGGGGTGCAAGGGAACAGTCAAGCAGATAGAACAAATGCTAGATTGGAGACAGCACCTTTCTGTCTGGATGGAGCACTTGCTGCTTCTGTGAGGGCAGCAGAGGGGCTGCCAGGAGTGGGGCAGGGAGAGATTACTGGCACTGCTGGGGGGCACAAGAGGGGTTTGCTGCTTCCCCTCTACATGCTGCAAACTAGCAACACAACTGATTTTCCAGCAGAAGGGAGCTGACTATTGACAGCTCTTTCCTACCTGACAGGTTCTTACTTAAAAAGCACAGCCTGCTCTGATGGGAGTAGGTGAAGGAGCAGCCTGGCCTCCACAGGGAACTGACCACACCTGCCTGCCTACACTCTCTGTACACTGTGAGCCCTCAGAATGTGGCTGTCCCATAGGGGCAGCATACTGCTGCTGCCACCCATCTCAGCTGGGGCAACACACCAGCTTTGCTGTGCCTCTGCCCCAGCCCTCCAGCTCTTACCCCATCTCTGCATTTATAAGACCCCAAGGGGATGTGCGACAATGAACAGACAGGAGGGGAACAGGGAGGAACCACCACTGAGCAACTCCAGCTCTGCTGCTACTGCCAGTTACTGCAGAAAACTAAAAGGAAAAAAAAAAAAAAGACAACAAAAAAAAGGCAAGCACCAAATAATGCGTAAGAAAAACCTACAGGGCAAGCAGTGGCACATCCCCACACAAGCAGGACTGTAGGCCCACCATGGCTGTTAACACAGCAGAAGCAGAGCAGTCAGCAGGCAAGCAGAGGCATACACGGTACAGCAGACTACATCCATGGCAACAGCTTCCTGCTCACACCAATTGCCTGGTACAGTTTATTGTCCTCTCCTTCAGGGCATTCATAGAGAACCACCACGCTCCCTCACGAGCAGCTGCAGGGTGGTGTAGCAGAGCCGGCGGGCAATCCCGCTAAGCATGTGTGCTGTACATAGTGTTAGCATCCAAAGGACATCTGGGTAACAGGTGTTCAAAGACGACCCAAAGCCTAATTCCCAGGTGCTGTGGTCAGTGTTTGAGATAGCCTCAGACATTTCAATAAATAAAACAATTCTTACATTACAATGCACCTTTCCAATTGTTATTTTGACCCAGAATAAAGTACACAGGAGTTATGCCTGGCTGCAAATACATGCTCCCTTTTGCCCTGACATGGCAGGAAGGAGGGAAACAGCCTTGACTCTTACAGAGAAAGAACATGAGAACTCAGCACTGTAAATCTTGGCAGGTTGAGGGGGAACACACAAGTGCCTTCACCCCCATTCTGGGGCACTTGCTTCCAGAGGAGAAAATGTATTTAAAACAAGGTACAAGAGAATAACCGTCTAGTACAATGATAGCTGATTAGATTTGCTTTGTTCTACTCCATGCAATACAAACTAAGTCCTATCACCAACTTCTCCAGCTGTGGTGCAGACCTGCACATCAGGCTAAGAAGTTACACACACCCACACGCTCACACACCAAAAACAGTGGGGGGGAAAAAAATGGGCTTAACTGTTGAGAATGTGCTTCCTCTTAATAAAAAATATATTATAAACAACTCAAAAACCTACTGATGGTGAAGACAGAAGTAGCTATAGGGCCTCAGCTACGTGCTTCTGGACAGTCCAGGCATTGCAGTCGGGCTGACTAAAGCCTGTGTGAGCAGTCTGCAGTGGTTGGCTCCCTTCTGGCTTGCTAGGCAGTTTCTATAAGCTGTTCCCTTTGTTTTTGCTTGTCTGTTTTACAGTGACAACCATGATTGCAACACAGAAACCAAGGGACTGAAATGAAAAAGGAATGGGCCGGTCTGGAGAAATTCAGATTGGAATTTTTCTCCTTTCCATGAAAATAAAAATAATAAAAAAAAAAAAACCCAACCAAAATCCCTAAACAACAAAAAAATAAAATAAAATAAAAACAAACAAACAAACAAAGAAGTTAGTAGTACTACTACAACCCTCCTGCTGCTGTTGTCTTTGCTCAGTGACATCGGGGCATGCTGGCGCGCACACACACACACACAGGCAGCTCTCACACTCGGACTCAGAGAAGCGAGTTTAGAACTGAAGTGAGTCTTCGGACACTGAGGACAGGTGCCGGCGCTAGAAGGTTTTCCGGTGGATGGCACGAGCTCCATCTTCTTCATACTCCTTTTTCGAAGCCCACATTTTCTTAAAGGTGTCCAGAGAGGCCAGGATAGAGCCACTGGGAAGAGACAGGCATACAGAATCAACCAGGTTGAAGAGGCCTCCAAGATCGTCAAGTCCAAACGATCACCCAGCCCTAACTAATCAACTAGACCACGGCACTAAGTGCCTCATCCGGGTGTTTCTTAAACACCTTCAGGGATGTTGACCCCACCAGCTCCCTGGGCAGCCCATCCCAATGGGTAATCACTCTGTGAAGAGCTGCTTTCTAAGATTAAGCCTGAACGTCCCCTTGTGCAGCTTGAGACTGTGTCCTCTTGTTCTGTTGCTGGTTGCCTGGGAGAAGAGACCAACCCAATGTTATGGGTTAAAGGAAAATGTTTGGTGCACTCATGTCTCTGCAGAGACAAGATGCTTTTACTGCATAACACTTCCCCATGTCAGAAAGGTGCTGAGACTCCCAGTTACCTTCAACAGAAGTGTCCTCTGGACAGTCACTTCCTCTCCTGTTAGCGTCAAACATGCTGGCACTGCAAAGCCTGGCACCAGCCATCCCCTCCCAGACAACCTGCTGCTTGCTGTTCCAAACACCAGCCTTTGCTGTAGGATCTGGTCTCACTTTCTACAATTATGGAGCAGAGTTTAGTACTCCTGACCAGCAGCAAAGACATAGGCAAGAGAGAAACCATGTCCAGAGGCTCTGCTCCAAGAAACATACTACCTATGAGCTTGTTTTACCTCAGACTGGACATTATGATTGGCAAGCCAATGCAACAGTCTCAGGTTCTGCAGGAGTCTTAGGGACAGAAAAGGCCAAGGGGCTGGCAGTACATGTGGAGTCAGGCTCAGTAACCACTCTGAGCATCATGCAACTGAATGATGAAAGTCTTCTGACACACAGCACCAGAACAGACAATAATGTGAGTACCAACAGGCTGCACCTCCCCACCCCTCACCCACAGCAAGACATGCCACTGTGCAGTACATACCCAATCCACGTGGAATACAATCTCTCCTGAGGAGCTGATATCTGGGAGAAAGAGACAGTCAGTCAGTACTCTTCCAAGCTCCAGTCTGCTCCTCCTGGGACACTAACCCCATTTTACTACAGGAGGCAGATGGCAAATACCAGTATCATCTCTTCCACTAGAAAGGTACCCAGCACACACCCCTAAAGCAGCCACAGGGGTCCAGGATCCTCAACCAGGGGTCACGTTGTCAGAGAAGCCACCTTCTCTTGGAATGAAGCCAAACAGGGTTTTGGGTTGTCATCACAACAGCAAATAGTGTTGGGCTGTCTCAGGAAAGCTGTTTCTGGTTTGAAGCAATTGGCAGCCCCACTCTCAGCATGGTTCTTTAGAGGCCACAGAACAGCATGTGGAGCAAGTGATAAGCACAAAAGAGATTGCTCCTACCCTTATTTTGACATCCTTCGGAGCTAGCTTCTTCACTTCGCTCAAGAGCCTGTCACCAAAGCCTACAGAAGACATAAAACATGGAGTCTGAGCCCCTCAGCAAAATCACAAGTTCCATCTACTAACAATGTGGACATGTCCTCTGCAGTCTTACTCAAACATCCCACTCCAGCTCTCACAGAGTGACTGGTTTGGAGAGGCACAGCACACCACCAGTGAGATACTGGGACTCCCTCTCCCTCAGGAATACCACAGGCACTGGCACAATGGGCTCAGCAGCAACTTGAGATAAGCAAATGAGATATTTTTTTGCTAGGACCACAGGTGGGCCAGTTCTCTCCTCCTTCCCTGGGCTTCCCTCCAGTGCCCAGCCCATTTCTACAGGGGAGCAAGGTTGGAATAGGAAAACCAGGACCTCTCTGGAGATGTCCATCTGTAGGTAACAGGGTGAAGTTCTGGTAGAAGGTATCTTTAAGTTGATGGGGGCCAGCTGAGCCCTGAGTGGGTGGAATGCTTTCTGCACACTTGTCTGACATTTTATGCAGTAGCAGGACTGTTGGACGCTCTCAGGTACCAAAGACCTAAGGAACCTCAGGAGAAGCAAGAGCTCTTTAGGTATCCAGTCTCAACTATCTTGAACTAGAGCAGCAGCAATGAGCACTGCTATTCAGTCCTGACACAGGCAGAGTGACAGGAAGAAAAAAAAAAAGCCCCCCCAAAGCCCAAGAAGTGAGGTGTCTTGCATACCCAGAAGGGTATGACTAGGACTCAGGAAATTAGATAGTAACTAGGTAGTAATCCCTCCTGAGGAAGCCAAGTTCCCACAACCCTCATCCCACAGGAGAAGTCAGTCGATCTAGGTTATCTTCCTAGTTTCACATGAGAAGGAAGAGATCAGGTATGCCACAGCCCACTGAAAGAGGGGAAGCAGGAACCTTTGAAAAGCGTGGAGCCTCCAGACAGCACGATGTTGGAGAAGAGCGTTCGCCTCAGGTCCATGTCTGATTTCTGAATGGCAAACACGAGCACCTCATGGAGCCCTTCGCATTCCTCCCCTATCAGGTCTGGCCGGAACAGCAGCTCGGGGGCTCGAAAACGGGCAGAGCCAATCTGCAAGGGGAGAAGTTAGCAGAGAGGGGAAGAGAGAGCAGTGTGTCTTGAGCCTGCCTCTTTTAGGTGAAGCTTTACAGTAGTGAAGTTTCCTGGACATTCATGCTGCATTGTTAGCTCCCAAATGAACACCAGCTTGGACTACAGTTCCCAGAAAAGGTATTATTTCCATTTGGCAGATGAAAGCCAAAGCAATTTACTCAGCCCCATACAGCAGGCTCCCAGCTACACCAGTTCCCCACTGGCAGAAAAAGGCACAGATCCACCCCGTCTGGTACTGGAGGTAAGACTTGTATTTCTTCTCCTTCAAATATTCCATAGTAGGCTCAGTCTTTTGAGGAGTACTCTTAACTCAGTCTTCAAAGCAATTGTTTCTGCAACTCTAGGCAGGACAAGGGCCAGATACAAAACCACTGCTGAATTTACAGTGAGCTGGTAACTACCCACACTCCATTTCTGATCTGCACAAAGATTTGCTCGGTCAAACAGGTCAGAGTCCCCATGGTCACACTGTACCCTTACCCAGGACTTCCAGTAGAAGTTGTCAGGTTTCTAACAAAGTTTTCTCCACCCAAAAATTCTAGTGCCCAGCTTGGCATGAGTTCTTGTCTTCTAAAATGATCTCCTCCCACCTAATGCCACACTGCATTTCACATCACTAGGCAGCAGGCTACTTTGGAAACCTCGTTCCTTCACATCAGGAATCCTGTGAGGGGGGTGGTCCTTACAAACCTCAATAGTGCTTCCATCTGGTAGATAATACTGAGCCTTCTCAGTCTCCAGAGTCTCATCCTTCTGGGGGTTTATTGACAGGTAGCAGGCACGCTGGAGAGGAAACATAGGGAGAGGGAGATGAGAATGAGAATCCAAATGCCTCTGATAAAATACTTTTCTGCCTAACAATCAAAAATCTGTGCATCCCTTTGGGAAGACCCAGTTTCAACAGTATTTTGTGCTGAGGAAAAGACCATGGACTTTTCAGACCCTCACCATGAAGAGTAAGCAAACACTTGTGAAAGGTTTCACCAGACCCTGAGAATCTGCAGCACAGATAAACACAAAGGTGATTCTGAACCACCAGCCTGTCTTCACCTCCATGTCAACAGCCCTTCCATAGGAATTAGGTGCAGCCTTGACTCTAAGTCTCCCAGAGCACAAGATGGTTGAGGTTGCAAGGGGCCTCTGGAGATCATCTTGTCCACCTCCTTGTTCAAGCAGAGTCACCTACAGCAGGTTGCCCAGAATCATGCCTAGATGGCTTTGAATAGCACCAAGAATGGAGACTTCACAAGTCTCTAGGGTTTGTGTATCTTGTCCTGACACTGGACATTACTGAAATGTGCCTGGCTTTGTTTACTTTGCACCCTCCTTTCAGGCATTTATATACAGTGGTGAGATCCTCCCCAACCTTCTCATGGATCAACAGTCCCAGCTCTCTCAGCCTTTCCTCATGAGAGATGCTCCAGTCCTTGAACTACCTAAGTGGCCCCAGTCTCCCTCAGGCAGATGAGAGAACAAAGTGCAGAGCTAGGGAGGCTGGCACTTCCCACTAGATGTCACAAGTCATGACTTCCCCTCTTGGATAAACATGGAAACAGTGGATCACCTCCTTGATGGTCTTGACAATCTCAAATTCAGAGGTTGTGTGGAAGTCATAGCCCTCCTTCCGGAGGTAGAGGCGCAGGAAGCGTGAGACATCACGGCCAGCGATGTCAATCCGCATGATGGAGTGAGGCATGGCAAAGCCTTCGTAGATGGGAACCGCATGGGTAACGCCATCCCCGGAGTCCAGCACCACTCCTGTAGTCCTCCCAGTCGCGTAGCTAGCAAAGGGGCAAACAATCAAGTCAGCACAAGCAACCCTAAGCATGCAGCACATCCAGGCTCAACTCGGGGAGCGGAGACATCATGCGAACAGCAGCTAGAAAAAGCCCCAAACCTACTTCTCATCAGTTACAGCTCAGCAAGCTCCTGTGAACTCTTTCGTGCAGCAATTAAAGTTCAGCTTCACTTCTTGGTTGAAAAGGGGTAGGTCAGACACCAGTGGGGTCTCTTCTGCGGGTTTGTGGAAAACTGGGCTTCACAGCAACATGTCACAAGCACAGATCAAAGATGAAAGACACTTACAGGCTAAGCACAGCTTGCATGGAGATGAACAATGCTGGCACATTGAAGGTCTCAAAAAACACCTCAGCAGCACGCTCTCTGTTCTTGCGTGGGTTAAGGGGTGCTTCTGTCAGCAGCACAGGATGCTGGTAAAGAAAAGAAGGAGCTGTACTGCAATAACCAGGAGGCAGCTAGATAGGTCTTCCTGAAAATTTCTGCTTATTTATTCACTTTAAGAACCATGGGGTGTAAGAGGACAGGTAGAACAGAATTAATTTCAGCTGCATTACACAGTAAATAACCTCTAAGAAACTGGAAGACCAGCAGGGTTCTGGTCTAATTATGAAGAATTGTTAGGAAGTCTACTTTGTGTGCAACTCTGCCCATAAACAAAGGTAAAAAAGGTAAACAAGGGCAAACAAGGTGACTCTCAGTGCTAAAAGTCAGCCAGATTTACCAAAACACGCAGACCCTGAAGGAAGGGTGAAGGCATATGGTCTTAGCACAGACCCTGCAGAAACATTCCTACTCCACTTATAGTCATTTAATGGTATTTTTACTGTTGGTTCCTTCCAGACCACAGGACTGTGGTTTTCTCCTTCCCCACTTCATATCATGTCACTGCTGAGTGGACATGCCTGATGCACAGGTAGAACAGGAAAAGTTAGAAGCACTTGGCCTAGAGCAGAATCATTACAGAGAGTGTAAATAAAGTCAGATTTTCAGTCAGGCCTGAACAGGAATTCTGCTTGGATATTTCCCATGCAGTATCTCCTGAGAGGTGAAAGAGCCTAATTCAATAAGGGACACACTGAAAAAGGCGACCCAAGGAAAGGTCCCAAATCTTTCCTAGAGTTCCAAGACTACTGGTGTCACACACAAGGAATGACACCTGTGCCCTTACATAATGAGGTATCTCACCTCCTCTGAGAATGTCTGAAGCTGGTCCTTTGAATACACATACTGCCAAATGCGCTCCATGTCGTTCCAGTCCTTCACTATGCCATGTTCCATCGGGTATCGGATCGAGAGGAGACCTCTGTGCTCCTGAGCAAACAGAAAGGACAACCCAGCATACCTATCAAAGACTCCATCACAATTCTGAGCACTAGGAATGAATGTCAGACTCATTCATTTTTATAAAATACAACTCATCTCTAGCACACAGGACAAAAATCTAAACATTAATTGCAAACATCTTTCCCAGAGATGTAGTCACAAGATTAAACAAGGCCTTTTTATACTGAGAAGGAATGTCTGACATTTGCAAAGCACACTCCATGCTAACACTTCAAGCCAACCTATCAAATGGCATCTCTGGTCATGATAGAAAACATAACAGGGTGGTATTGGGGAATGTGGTTTGGAGGGCTCATGAGAAATGCAAGACCATACAACTACATACTGACAAAAGCAGGACTGTGAAAAGCAAGCTTCTTGCCCACCCCAGGGAGATAAAAGGCAACCAAGTCAACTTCTAAAGTTCTCAGTCAAAAGATAGGGATGTAACCATGCAGACCTAGAAGTAGCCTAGGAAAAAAAAATGAAGAGATATAGGACTTGGGGAAAAGGTCTGTAGTCAGCAAGTTGGCACAAGAATTTCATGCCCACTCCACTCTGGACACACTTAGAAGTGACAATCTACCCTGCTCTTCAGATCTGTACACTAATACCAAGGATCCACAGCCCTTTTAAGCACAGCAGCATTCTGAGATTCACAGAGAAGTCCAGTATATAGGTTTTCTTACCTCTGCCTTTGGACCAATGAAAATGTCCCCTTCTAAAGCACCAGCCATAACACGAGTGTGCTTTGGTCTGCCCACACTAGAACAGAGGCAAGAGTATAAGTGCTTCTAGAGGAAGAGCTCAGATGCACCCAAGGATTAAGTACTTTGTGCTCTTCTCTGTCCTAGCCAGTACTATCTAAAGTGATGGGCAGCACTAGCTGCAGCCAAGCCCAGGTTTGCTCTAAATTAATCTCAGAATCAGAGGCGAAGGGAACAGATTGTAGACAGTTCCAAATTAGCAGGACATGTCAGCTGAGTCTGGCCACATTTTCCCTGATGGCTCAGGACTTAGTTGTTCCAGCAGCACCTGGGGTAAACGTGAGCAATGGTCTGAGCTGAGAGATCCACACTGAGTTGCCTGACCTCAGGTAGGCTTCTCAGGTTCGACATTTGTAGTCCCATACCCCACCTCACCATAGAAAACACACTGCTCAGAACATGAATACCCTGATGAAGCTCCAACCCCACTGAAAATAAAAGTCAGTGACTATTTGTAATTCCTGATCCCAGTAAAACTCAGAAAACTTCGAGTGAGGTTTGGCAGGAATCAAGACAAACCACACCCCAAAGAAATGTAGAGGCCTTTACACTTCTTTTCCCAACTTTGTCTTTTTCCTGGTCCTTTTCCTAACATCTCAAAACTAAAGGATCCTACAGCTTTGACTAAGCCTGACAAAGTGGTAAGTCACCTTCTACAGCACATCCCCCTCAGAAAATCTTTCAGTACTTAAGAACAGAAATCTCATCTCCCTGATGCTTCTGTGCAGCAGGCAGAAAAAAATACAACTCTTTTCTCCAGTTTCAAAATTGGACTGTTATTCCTCTCTACACAGCAAAGAATCTGTACACAGTACTAAGAACTTACCAAGTGCAGTAGAATACTTACTAGTTTGGAAAGCAGTATTTGGGTATTTGATCACCTGCAAAACCTGCTTTGATGACACCCGAGCCCTGTAGGAGCAACAGAGAAACAGGTGAGCTTATTCATTCAGTTCTCTTTGCAGCTTTAAAGGAGCAGCAAAGTACACCAGGCAGGCACTCTCCATTTTACTAGGGATAATGCTCCCTGGGGACTGATTCTCCAGGCATGACTTTGGATGGGAAGGTGCCAGCAGGACAGCTTGGCCACTAGAGGGGAGTAATGGCACCCTCCCTGGCAGCGACAAATCACACAGGGCACAAACACTCGAGAGCATCCTGGTACTGCTCTGCAAACACATTCAAATGCCATTCTGTACAGACAAGTATTCTTCTACCCGGTGCTACTGCCAGGGGTGCAGGAGGCTAAAGCTCTGCAGTGTTCTATCAATCTTAAATACTTCTTGGGTGGAGGAGAGCACTCCAGAAAGCCGAACAACTGAGCCCTGATGGATTCAGGGGCCACTGATAAGAGAGTGAAGACTGTAGGCCTCTCAGAAACAGACCGGAAAGCCTGAAGGGAGGGTGGAAAAAGTCAGAGAAGTGAGCAGGAAAGGACTTTGTGGAACAGGTTAGAGCAGAGACTAGGGAAAAGAATGCTAAGGAGGCAGGATACAGAAATGTGGGCAGAAAAGACACTGGAAACAAACCCAGACTGGGGGTCTGGAAAGAACAAAGGTGCCAGTCAGATTGTAAGGGGAAGGGCTGGAGGCAGGAAGAGCAGCTGACAGGATAGGGCTTGTTTAGAAGGGATAAGGAAGAAGAGATTAGGTATGGCAGTCAGAAAGGCACAAATTCAAAAAGCCTCCTGCAACATTCAAAGCAGCACAAGCAGCAAACACAGAGCGGGTAAAACCAGCCACAGCGAGGCCCTGGCAGCATGTCAGTGCTGGGCATCTGGCTCCACAGATCCTGTCGCCACTGGTATCATCTGGAAGCGTCCTGGGAACCTCACCATCAACTTGGACCTGTGCTGACTCCTTCCCCTCCTCCATTTCCTCTCCCTGCACAAGAGAATGACATCTTGAAACAATGAGCAGCTTGCAGGAACACCCAAGTTTTGCTAAGGAGCAGATTTTCATAGGCTCTCCTTGGATAAGGCATTTCACTGGCAATCCCAGACCGCCACAGCAGTAAATTCTTCTGCAGAAAGAGGGGCAGTTCTGCTTTACTCTGTACCAGGAGCAAAGTGTGTGAGCTGTACTGAAACCTGTCACCTATGCAGTGCCTGTTCATTCTCAAGAGCTCTGAAGCGGGAATGCTCTGGGTTTGACGGCTCCACTAAGGCATTTTAAAATGAGTAGTGATGCAACTCCTCTATGGCTTTCCCCTTCCCTGGTCAGCATCACTGCTTTCCTTTGGAGGTTGAGACCAAATGAGCTGCTCAGAGCTCTGCCAGAAAAGTTCTGGCTGCAGCAGTTTCTGACGTTGCCGTCCCAGCTGCCTGCCCCATTCCACTGCCAGAGGTTACCAAGCCAGAGCAGGCTCAGCAAAAAGGAATGCGAGGCAGCTCCAGCCTCTCCAGTTCACAGGCCAAAGCCTTGTTCCCAAGCTACTTCCATCAGCACATTCAGTCAAGGTGCCAGGCTTTGAACAGAGCATGCATGCTCTGCCACCAGCGCTGGGGCACTCCTGCCTTAAAACTGACAGCCAGATTTACCGGGGCACATCTATAAAATGAGGAACACTCTGCAGACCTACATAGTTATAAAACATAAAAGACAGGATTGCTCAAATCCTTATCTCCTGACAAACACCTGCAGCCAGGCTGGCTCAAGGAGCACAGCCATGCTGGCACCTGGGCAGGACTACTCCCTCTGGGCAAGAGGGACGCAGCTCCAGCTGCATCCCAATGTCTACACCAGCAGGTACTGTGAAGTGTTAAAATTAGAAGGACTTCCCTTTAAACAGACTCTCGTTTGGATATTCACTTCAACATGAAGCAAGGAATAAAACAAACCCAGTATTTTGTTTTTTCCTTATCACAGTTTACAAACAACTCTCTACCTGGGCAATAATACCCTCCTTTGGGTCAACTTTTTTCGCTACAAGGCCTGACAAACACAGCAAGGTAATCCCATCAGAACACTGTGCTTACTGAGTGACTGATCTTTCTGCTGCTAGGAAGTGGTTTTGGGAGAACAATGATGCCCCTATTTAACACAGATCAAAACTGCTTTAGGCTAGGCCAAAAATTCACCAGTGTGTCCTGGTGAGAATCCCAGCAAGTTATGCATTTTAAGATTTACATACTGAAGTTCAAAGTTAACCAAATGTGCTGATAGCTCCGAACTCCCTAGTTTGAGTCAAAGACAAATGACTGCTTTGAATGTGCTGGTAGGATGGGACTTCCCCACAGCTGTGCTTCAAAGTGCCTGGGAATAAACCAAGCACAGTTGATTGCTACTGCAGCACTGCAAAGACCTGACAGAACCTTCTGACCAATTCATTTTTTAGTGAAAACATTTTAATTCTTTGAAGATGTGTGCAGTGAGTAAATCTATTTACTATAGACCAGACTGAGCTCCCTACACAAGGAGAGGAAAAGATTTAAAGCTCAAAATAAGCCTGACTGATTCAGGTTTAAAGTAAAGACCTGGGGTTTTAGCATTGCTTCAAATAAGCAGAACACCATGAATGCTCTCTTCTGCTGCAAGCTCTGACATATTAAAACTTTAAAAAAGGACATCCTTTCAAAAGTAACCATTGCAAGTAACCATTCAGTTTGTTTGGTTGGTTGATTTTTGTTTTGTTGTGTTTTTTTTTTCAAATGTGAGCAAAAGGGGGGAAAAAAGAAGACATAAAAACTACATGTCAGATGTAAAGGTGAAGGCAGATAATCTCATGGAAAATTCTTGTGAGTACCCTGAAGTAACTGCACGTGCCTCTTCCACTACCTCTGGAGATAGTCAGTTATTGATTCATTCACCTACATGCATTTAGGGCTCCAGTTTAAATGGAAACCACCAAAAGAGCCCACCTGGCATGCAGCACTTTTCATAGAGTGCAGATTTCATAGTGTTGTAAATGATCTTTTAAAATGTACATCTAATAAAATATAAGAACAAACCAAAGACAAAATGGGCCTTACTGACAGCTCAGCTGTTTAAAACACCACCACTTAGACAAAGCCAAATTCTATTCTCTTTTACATAAACAGAGACAATTCCATGAAGGTCAAGGAATTTGCACTTGCTTAGGCCATGACTAAACTATGCTGTTGGTAGTCCTGGGTTTGGCTGGGATAGAGTTAATTTTCTTCCTAGTACCTGGTACAGTGCTGTGCTTTGCATTTAGTATGAGAACAATGTTGATAACACACTGATGTTGTAGTTGTTGCTAAGTAGCATTTATCCCAAGCTAAGGATTTTTCAGTTCCACATGCTCTCTCAGCAAGCAAGTGCACAAGAAATTGGGAGGGAGCACAGCCAGGTGACCCCAACTAGCCAACAGGATATTCCATACCATAGAATGTCACACTCAGTATATAAACTGGGGGGAGTTGGCCCAGGGCAAGAAATGGATTGCTGCTCAGGCACTGGTCAGCAGGTGGTGAGCAATTGCATTGTGCATACTTTGTCTTTCTCACCCTTTTAGTTATATTCTTTTTTAATTATGATTATTATATATTTTGTTTTCATTATTAAACTTTTCTTCTCTCAACCCAGAAGGAGGAGTCAGCAAGGGGCTGCATGGTATTTAGTTGCTGGCTGGGGTTAAACCATGACATCAGTTTACGTGTGCATTGGGTTCATCAGAGCTCCCAGACCACTTATTTCAGAGAGAGCTCATTTGGAGTTCAAGATGAAAACACAATTCTTGAAATTACTTATTGGACAAGGAGGAATATTAAGGTTGTGCTGAGGTACAGCTCCAACCTCTCATTGTATATTACAAAACTCTGCCTCCTGAAATCATGCAGCTGAGTCTACTGTTTGGTAAAAGAAAAACCCCATGTTAGGGTTTTAGCTACATACCTTAATGTCATTTTGGAACACACCAAGATACTAGGGCTGCAACTGTGGGGACTGGCTTGCTTGACAGCTCAGCATTGCACTTCTCCCTCCCCACCCTCCCATACACATGCATATATAAGACAGGATGACATTCAGCCCTGAAAAGCTGCCGGCAGCTCTTGAGGAAAAGCAGTAATGAGGCAGCAAGAATAGCTGTACCTGCTCTGTGCAGCTCCACCTCCTGTCCTGCCTGAACTCAGAAGAGTACCAAAAATGCAGTGTCACCATAAGGCTCCTCAGCTGACAGCCTGACAGCATTAAAGGCAGATGCTACAACAACTATTTCATTCTTCTTGCACAGGGAGGGGCAGGGGGGAACTTGTTTGTCAGAAAGGCAAGAGAAAGACTTCACTTTTATAAGAGCAGCTGACAAAATAAGAAAAGAAATAGAGTCAGTTGCTGACACATGAGCCCTTCTTCAGGTCTAAAGCAGAGGCAGCAATCACTGCTCTAAATAACAAAAGGACATGCTGAAATTAGCTATAGGCTCCTATTATACGATTACAGCACAACAAGTGCATCCTCACAGTACCAGAGTGCTTGGAAATAACTTTAATGGCAACCTAATCACTTGATAGCACAGCAGGGTCAGTGTTACTTTGGTCATTCCTAAGAACAATCAACCTGATCCATTCTTTAATGTCTCAAATAAAGAAAATAACACATTTTTTCTCCACATAGTTAATTCTACTACTTAGTCTCCTTTTCCATTAAATAGTTTCCTTCAATGTCTAACCCAAAGCTTTCTGCTGTGATTCCAGGGGCAGAAACAAAATCAAAACTGTGCAGAGAGCTCAAGCTGTAGAGAAGGAATTGGGATGAATAATAAAGAAGGGGTCAAATGAATCATTGGCTTGATCTGGGAAGACCTACAAACATTCAGCATATGGGAAAACAGAAACAAAACAAAGGTTGAGAAGTGTTAGGAAGTGTTAGACTAGCAAGTCCACATGCCATATGGCAAAAAGATTGAGCAAAAATGAAGATTATGGAAAGATAAGGGAGCACAACACTGACCCTTTGAAACAACAAAATCTCACAATCTGGCAGAAGACAAAAGGGAAGAGTATAATTTGTGCCTCACTACACTGAAGGAGACTCCCTCTAAGATATATCCTCCCACCCCTTCCTGGATAGCCTTTTCTCTTGAGAGGCCAGCATGGATGGGTCAAACAGAACTGGACCCAGAAGTACCTCACTGAGGCATTTAATCACAGTCACCCATCTCTGGTCTATTACCCACACAGGCTGAAGGTCTGCTTTGAGCTAATAAGCAACATTATCAGCTACGAGCAGCTATCTGTGACACCACACCCCATTGTCAAATTACAGCTGATGCAACTCATGCTGGGCGCAGTTTCTTAAGGAGCTCTCCCTCCTCAGAATAGGAACCTGTGCCTTGGGTGCCAGTACTCCCTTGCTGAGATCACTAAGCCAGATGTGCTGTGAGGAGGTGGCTGGTACTGGGTGGGGGCTGTCTCTGTCACACTAGGCCTGTCAAAGAGTTGCCTGTAACAGGGAGGTTGGCTGCAGAGTATCATCTCCATCAGGGTCCAAGAGAGTACAGACACCTCCAGAGCATGCTGGGAATCTGGCCAAGGCGTACCGCACAGGATGCCGGGAGTCTGGGCAAGACTGGGCCCACCGGCGGCCATTGTCCCCCAGGCACAAAGAGGGACAAGGCGGTGCCGCTGAGCCGGGATGCAGCCCCGTCTGACAGACAGCTCTGCCCACCAATGAGCACAGGTGCTCTGCACGAGGGCGGGGCGGGAAGCACCCGACTCTGGCAGGTAACTGCGGGCTTCCCCCGCTACCCCGCCGCTGACTGACAGCTGCCCCAGCCAATGGGGTCGCATCGCCCCTCCCAGCCAGCAGGCACCTCGGCGGCGGCAGGGGCCCGCATCAGCAAGGGGCAACAGCCCCTTCAGTGGGTGACAGGCAAACACCTCAGCCAATCGCGGTGCGCCGAACCGCGAGGACCCCACCCCGGCGGCAGCCTGTGAGAACACGGCGGACAGCGCTGTATGAGGGCCCAAGGCGGCGGCCAGGCCAGCAGGAGGTGGGGGAGGGGTGGAGGGATGAGTAGGCGGCGGCAGGCGGGGCGCGGCCGTCCTCGATGACAAAGGGATTCCGGCTCGCGGACCCTTCCCGCCCTCCCAGCTCCCGGGACGCGCGGCCTCCCGCACTCACGTTGTCTATCACGACGGGCTGGTTCGCTATCACGTCGTAGGACTCCATGGCGAGGACCCGCCGCAGCCACCCGTCAGGGAGCAACAGCCCAGTCCTCGGCGGCGCATGCGCAGAGCGGCGGCGCGGGGCCAGCTGGGTGATGTATTCCTCCGGTGGCGGGGCATGCCGGGAAGTGTAGTGCCTGCTGGGAAGGCGCTGGGAACGAGGCATGCTGGGAGGTAGAGTGCGGAAAGAGGAATCGGCTGTGTCGGAGTAAAGCCCTGTGAGCGGGGACGGCCCGGGGGTCACTGCGCACTGCCAACAAGCACAGGATCCATACAGGCTGGGAGATGAAGGGATTGAGAGCAGCCCTGCCGAGAAGGGCTTGGGGATACTGATGTATGAAGAGCTGGACGTAAGCCGGCAAGATGCAGTCGCAGCCCAGAAGGCATCCTGGGCAGCATCAAAACAAGTGTGGCCAGCAGACTGAGAGAGGTGATTCTCCCGCTCGATTCCACTCTCTTGAGACCCCTACTTGGAGTACTGCATCATGTTCTAGAGTCCTCAGCGCAGGAAAGACATGAACCTGTCGGAGCAGGTCCAGAGCAGAACCACCAAGATGACCTGGGGACTGGAACACCTCTCCTGTGAAGAAAGGTTGAGTGAATCAGAATTGTTGAGCCTGGTAAAAAGAAGGCTTTGGAGAGACTATAGTGGCTTTCCAGTACCTGAAGGGAGCCTATAAGACTGATGAAGATAATATTTTTAGTAAGGCCTGTTGCAACAGGACGAGGGTTAATAGTTTTAAATTAAAAGGGGGCAGATTTAAATGAGGAAGAAATTCTTTACAATGGGGATGGTGAAGCGCTGGAACAGGTTGCTCAGAGAGGTGGGAGATGCCTCATCTTTGAAAGTGCTCAGGGTCAGGTTGGATAAGGCTCTGAGCAATCTGATCTAGTTGAAGATGATCCTGCTGACTGCAGGATGGTTGGACTAGATGATCTTTAAAGGTCCCATCCGATGCAAAGCATTCTGTTATTTCAGTTGGCTGCTTTCCAGCTTAATTGATGCTCCCCCACCTTTTCTTGACAGAAAAAGAGAAAAAATGGTGGCATAACCTTCAGCAGAGGGAACCTACCGCTCATGTCCTGAGTATTACCCAGTTTCTCTGTATTTTTTGAGGCATGGCAACCAGAAAACAAGTGTCAGTACAAAGAATACACATTATAGGCATCCTACTGTTAAATAATGTGTTCCCTGTTGTTTTTCATTTGTTTCATGTCCTAAAGATACTTGGAATAATTGATAATGATACTAAAAGGATACATTTACTCGAAACTCTGAGCAACACTGGGATGAACTTCATTACTGCTCAGTTTACATGACAGCTGGTTCAAAAGTCAGCTGTCTTGTCCTGCATCTTTCATGCAGACACCAAGACTTTCCTTCTGTAGTTTGTGTTTAGCCCAAGCAAATGCTCTCATCTCAGGTACTTATCTTTAGTGATTTTACCCATTCACCTAGTTGAAAAGAGGGATATTTTATAGAGCAGGATGGGTTTAAATGATCTTAAGTATCACCTCAGTAAAGGCCAGGACAAACTCATCACATGTGTTTTATGCCACCACAGTGTTTCATATATAACTCTGTTACAGTTAACCTCCTCTACTGACTGTAGTTGACTGCATGTCACAAAAAGCAGTATTACAGTAAAGGGACAAGTGAAATATTGTTTGTTGTGGGAAGCAGTGATTCATGAGAACACCAACCACTCACCTCCTTTCTCAGAGGATAGTAATTTGTTTGTCTACTCGCCAGTTTTTGACCATATGTGGTCTCCTAAAAGGTATGTTGTGAATAGTGTTTTTAGAATAACCTCTCAGCTATTTAAATGAGAAATGCAACAATCAGGAACACTAATCTTATTTTCCCACCACTCTATAGCTTATTTTTTCTCTGTGATGATTGAAAAATAAAAGGCAGGGTGCTGCTCTGGCAAAGATGTGTAGGACTACTGAACACACACATACACACACACACATCCATACAAGGGCTTGCACGACCACAGATGTAGTTGCAGTTCAGAAATAACCCAGCTCTTCAGTGTGCTTAGTAGACAGGTTATGATCCTCCATTGGACAGCCCTTGGACTTCCCCTATTTGTATTGCTTCAAAGCTGCCTCTGAGGTACCTACAGGTACAGAAAGCTGCATATGGAGAATAAAGGCACAGTGAGAATTGGAGAAGGTATAAAGATAGCAGTAACAAAAGCCATCAGTGCAGTAGTAAAGGAAATAAGGCCAGTAGCCAGCCATGTGTTGGAGTGCAACCATCGTCCCGCAGAAACCCAGAGTTATGAATGGCACAGGGATGGTGCTGAGCCTCAAGCCCAGCTCTACAGACAGAAGAAGTCCCACAGCAGCAGCTCCCTAACCTCTGCCCTGTACAACCCCACTTCTTCAGGCAAGACAGACACAGACTGGAACACTGCAGCTGGGGGTGCTGCGGCCAGGGAGCTGCCCCTGAACAGGACCTGCCCTTCAAAAAAAACACCCGGGAAAGGCAGGGCCGGAGAAGGTACTCCACCGGCCCCTGCCCACCGCGGCCTCTCAACTGCTCCTTACCGCGGGGCGACTCCTTCTTTATTTCCGAGCACAATTCGGTGCCGGTAACCTCCGGCCTCCACAGGACCTCACCCCACAGCCCTGGGACCCCCGGCAGCTCGGCAGCGTACCCCGCTCCGCCCTCCTCGCCCCGCCCCACGCCGTGCTCAGACGCCGCCGCTAGAGGGCGCACTCGCGGCGCGGCGTGGCGGGGAGGAGGGAAGCGGCTGGGCCGCCCCCCGAGCGGCGCGGCGCTATTGGCGGAGGCTCCGTGTCACTCACCGTCGCCCGGGCAGCGGGGCCTGCCCCCTCCTCCCGCAGCTCCGCGCCGCGCAGCGCCGCTTGGGCCGGGCCGGTCCGGGCGCGTTTCGGGTTGGGAGCGGAGCCGAACGGGTTGCGCTGAGCCGGGCCGGGACCAGCCGCCTCCGCCGCGCCGTCCCCGCCGCCGGGACATGGAAGGCGTACGGCCTGGCGGGGGTCCTCCCGCGGGCGGGCCGGGTTCAGGCTCGGGGTCCGGATCCGGGTCCAGCTCCTTTCCATCACTCTTCCCGCCGGGGCTTCACGGTATCTACGGCGAGTGCCGCCGCCTCTACCCCGACCAGCCCAACCCGCTCCAGGTCACCGCCATCCTCAAGTACTGGTGAGGCGGCCGTGGCTGAGGCCTGAAGGGGACCGAGGGCCTTGTGTGGGGCTGGGGAGTGAAGCAGTGGGGCCAGAGGCCTTGCATGGGCTGTGGGGAGTAATGGGGCCTGGGACTTTGTGTGGGGTTGGAGAGGGTTTGAATGGAGTAGTGAAGCGAGGGAGGAGTAGTGGGGTTGGGGGCAGCAGTAGGGCTGGGGACACCGCATGGGGTGGAGGAGGGGGAGGTGGTGGGGCTGGGGAGGGTTGCTGCAAGAGAAGAGAGACGAGGGCTTGCGTGTTGAGGTGGAGGAGATGTGTGAGAGGTTTGAGTGTGTGCAGGGGGTCCGGGGGAGGAGGCATTGAGAGTGCAGTTGGATGCCTGGGAGGTCTATTTTGGAGGGTTTTTGGTGGGGGAGGATGCCCTGGGAATAGGAAGAATGGTCTGGAGAGGCACGCACTGAAGACAGGATCGTGCACTTGGGTTTCTTCCCTGAGAGATGTCTGATGAGGGTCTTGGCTGGGGCAGGTCATAGTAAAACGGAGTGTGTGTTACTCAGTGGAGAGATTTCCATAGAGGGGAGACGGCTGGAGTTTCCCCTTCTGGATAGGACAAACTCTGCCTTCTGTGGCTTGGACTTCAAGTATGGCTATCACTGACCAGACTGAATCTGTGTTCCAGCCTCCAATCCAGATGCGTGCCGTGCGTGTACCCATAAAACCCATGGGGCAGCCCTTGCACGGCCATGTGTTATCACAGACTGTGAATCTGCTGCTTACTGTCTCTGCTGACACAGTGTCTGACACCAGTAACAGCAGTTGTTTATGTGGGAGGGTGGCATGGAGGAAGTACTTGGATGTTTAGCTATTCAGATAACTGTCTAGTGTCTAGCCCTGTGTGAAGAGGAGTTCTTTTTGATTTTTACTATTGCTTTGCTGCTCAGCCCCCTCTTCCAGGCCTAGGGAATGTGATCAGGTCATCTCCAAGTGTTTGCTGGGCCTGACATTGACCAATCTACTCTGGCACCCAGAAAGTTTACTTAACACTCAGCTTCTTTATTTATGGCTCATTTTAACCTGTACATCTCTATCTGATTGGATCCTGAGAAACTGCAGAATAATACTCTTCTTGTGTTCTTCTCTGGCAACCAAGCTATTGTTATTGTCTCCTGAAAAAGATTCTAGCAAGAAATGGTCTGTTAACTCTTATTGCTTAAGTTGTTAGTTGTTCTTTTAAAACTTAAACTGTTACAGTGGGCCAAGACAAGACACTGCAAGTCTGACACCTCAAAATACAAATAACTTCTCTGTGTGGGTCAGTACTGCAGTGGTGGTCTGAATATCTAATCTAGATATTCAAGCTGGATGAGTTTCCAGTCACCTTGATTCAGCACTTCTCCATCAACAGCTTAAAGCAGTACTGACTAGAGTGGTGTAAGGTTTGTGTGGGATGGAAGGAGATATAAGTCTATAATGAAGAATGGCAGAGGAAAAAAATGTTTGGGAAGAAACTTTGCTGCTTGTTTGTTTGAAGGGTTCCTTAACACTTCACTTCTTTTGGAGCTCAAGCATTAGAAAAACTGCTATTGGCAGTGGTGGGCAGTTGCAAGTAAGGAGTAATGTGAAGGCTTGTTTATCCTAGCATCTTCCATTTAGCAGTTCTTCTGACTGTTAGCTCAGCTGGCATCAAGAGCTGAGAGCTTTGATCATAGCAGCTTCTCACTGCTGTCCAGTGCAGGAAATTCTTGTGCAGGGTGGAACCTACATGGATGCTACAGGTGCTTTTTCTCCCTGCTGGTAGGTGAAACTTGGAGCTTGGTTTTACATCTAGTAGAATGACTTCTGCTGCAGCTCACTCTGCTAGTCTGTCCTCCTCTGCCTAGGCTGCCGGCGATGAGTTGGTTTAGAGGAGAGAAATGCTGAGCGAAGTTCCCTGTCTTAGGAGAAACATTGTAACACTAATCAGCTTTTAATATATGTATTAGCTTCTCTAACCACGATTTTTTTTGTTCAGGCAGCTGAAGTTGTGTTTTTCACTTTGCAGGGCAGGGCAGATCCTTCTGGAGTAGCTCTGGAACATCGGCAGGGCAGCGTACCTGCTGTTAAATGCAGGGGCTCAGCTGAGGGCTTTATTTCAAGGAACTAGTCTGGGTTGGGTTTTTTTTTTTTAAGAAATGTTGTTTGCATATCTTGGGAGAGATTTTGTTATTGCAATTGGACCTTCTTGGATGAGTTCCTGTCTGCATTTACGAAGGCAGTGCACTGAGAAGCAGTTTCTCTCTGTTGATACCCTGTATCCGCTTTTCTTTTTAAAGCATGTATCAAAGTGAAATGCCTTGATGTGTAGAATTGCTGCTGAGAAAACTATCACCAAGGAGAGGACAAAGCTGGTTTTCAAATAGTCTGTTGTTTTTTCATCACCTCTCTTGAACGTAGGCCCTGTACTCAAAAGCCAGTGCACTGACCTGTAGTCCGCAGCAACTTGAGAATCACAAACGACTTCTAAGGGTTGTCAAAGGTATCTGTGAAAAGTAGTCCTGTTGTCAGCTGCTGGGAAGTGACTGCTGACAATCCAGTAAGGACTTTACAGGGTGAATGGATTAGGAAATTTCCTTTTTTTTTTTTTTCCCCCCTTGTGGAGCTGTTTCCTCTCTGCCCACTTGGAGTTTCTCCTTCCACAGCAACTTCAGAGCATTCTAAACATCAGTCAAAAGAAGACTCTTGGTGCAGATGCAAATACTGAGTTTCCCCTGAGGCTGCCCTTCTCGCTCCTGAATGAACTCCATGAATAGAGAATGTAACAAATTTGTACTGTACCTCTGGCTTTGAAGTTGTGCTCTTCTTAATAAAATCCTCCAACGCTTCCAGCTCTTTGTGTGAACGCCTGTACTGATATGTAGATTGTGATACAAGGTCATACCCTGCAACAGGCAGCCGTGGGTGGGAGGATGAACTGGAGCAGGCATTAGCAGCACTCAACTAGCTAGTGTAGCAGCGAGACCTGCCACCTGAGCTGGAGAAGTACCTGTGCTGAGTAGCCTTTGCTGAGCATTATTGCCACAGGTATGTTGTCAGCTGTGCTCCAAGTAGCTGGTTTAAAGATAATGCTAGATGCTCCTGCAGCTACAGTGGTTTCAAATTAAGTATATGGCTTGGATGTGTATTTCTCAAAATTTAAATAGTGCTGCAAGTCTTTTGTCTTCCAAACCTGTCAAGTTTCTTGGGGAGTAAAGATGACTCTCTGGATGGTCATGCAGCATGCAAACTGGTGGGTAAATAACTCTGGCCAGGTCTGCGCTGGGCAGGAGGTGGCTCAGCTGCCCTGAGCTGACTGGTGCTGCATTGCTGTAGCCTTCTCCTGGGTCGTGTGATGCTGTGGGTTCTGGAGGGGCTTGGTGTCTGGAGAGAAGTGTGAGGTTGAAGGCATGAGTGAGGGAGAGGTGTTTGGCTCACCTGGTGTGATCGAGGCAGGACTTGCTCACTGTCTGCAGCAGACCTGTCAGGTGTGTTTGAGTAACCCTGGGGAGGAGCATGCTCATGGATCAGCCTCTGTCCTGGAAAAGAGCAGCATTAAGGGTTTGTCTTGTGTGTTGTCAGTGAGAAAGCACCTGTGTCAGCAGTGTTCCAGTGTGAGTTGACATCTAATGTGTTACTAAACCCAGTTTAGAAGCAGGTTTGTGTGTGGGAGGTATTAACAGGTGGAGGTGATTTCCCTTCATTGCAAATCCTACACAGTTACACTGACCACTTGCTAATCTCTCTCACTGCTTTGCTTGGTCAGTGTAATGATCTCCCTTGCTCTAGAGCCTTCCCAGTCAGGTAGCAGTTGTGTGTGGCTGCTGCTGTTCACCACTACTCCTCAGGTGCAAGTGACTATCCTGGCTGAAGTTGACAGGCTGTTTGCTTCATGGATCTGGGAATTGCTGCCATGGGAAGCTTGTGTGCTGGCTGAGGTGTTGGTGGCAAGCTCTGGATGTAGCTAGCTGCGTGGTTATCTGTGGTAGAGATCTCAGCTGCCAGTGTCACCTGGTGTCAGTGAGAGGGAATAGGTGGAGATGGATTATGTCAGAGGGCATCTATTTTTTTCTTTTTTGAGTGCTTCAATCTATTTCTAGACTTTGAGAACAGATATTCACAAACTGCCACTGACCATAAAACTCTGCTCCATCCTAGGGTCTAACATGCATTCCCCATACTTGCTCACCAAGATGCCTTAAAGATGGTGCTTTGTTATATGAGAATGCTGCATAATTCTGACTTGGCCCTTCTCAATCCACCTCTGTGCCACTACTGCAGGGGGATGCTCATCCCTTCTGTCTTGCCCTGCTGTCTTGGGCTGCATCCTTGACTGACCTACTGTGAAACTGGAGCTGGCCTGGAGCCACTGTGGTCGCCTTACGTGATTTAAGAGGAGGGAAGCTGTCCTAGGGAAAATCCTTCCTGTTAGATAACCCTACTTTGTTTTTTCCTGCAGCAGTAGGAGAAAGGCAGCACAGCACACTTGTGGAGAGAGCCCACAGGCTGGTAGATTACTCAGTACAGCTTCAATAAGGTTGGACAGCAGAAGGATTTCTAGCAGTGTATTGCTGTCACTAACAATCTGAACAGAGCATGTAGGGGCCTTCAGGAAACAACAGGAGACTTGCTCTCGTGGCCCTTTCTGGCAGCACCTTCCCTACAGATGATAAGCTTGGGGAGTCCCCTATATGTTATCTCTTCTCAGAACTCACCCTGGAAAGCACCTTCTTACAGGTGTGTTGCTTGTCAGCTGGACCTGTTGTTGGTTTGCCTCTGGCCAGACTGATGAGCTGCCTGGTTGGATCCATTTCTCCAGTGGCAGTGACTGCTGCTCTAGAGAATCTCCTGTGGAGAGGCCCAGGTGCTGCAGCTCTGTGGTGAGGCTGGGGCCAAATTGCAAAGTGACTTCACAGCACCTCTGTTCTTTAATGCCAGCTGCCTCAGCTCTGAGAGAAACCTGTCTTCTCAAAGGTCTCTGCTAAATGAACCTCAAGAAATGGCTGTACCCTGTGAACGTGATCTAGGCATAATTGTGCAAGTTCAGGGATAAGCCTCTCTGCTCTGATTGCTTGTTTACTAAAGCCAGTGGTTGTAATTCCTGACTTTAGTACCAGCAGCCTGGTTGCACTCATACCTGAGGGCTGAAATGCTTGTCAGTGACTCTTCTGTGCTGCTAGATGGGACTCTGGGAAGTATACTGGTCTTGAATGGGATAATTGCAATTAAACTTTGCTGTTTGATCCCATAGCTTCTGTGGTACTTTAATCACAGAACAAAACTGAGGTGCTCAAATGCTGTTTGTGCAGTGGTTTTAGCATGTGTAATGATGACACACAGACTCCCAGGCCTAGTGAGGGAAGCACAGGCATGCCCTGCAACCTCCATATAGTAGGGCCTCACAGCCAGAGCAGGCAATACAGAGGAGGGGAAATCAGTATGTAGTAAGTTAATTGAATTAAGGGGATCATCTTAGTTTGGGGTTTCTTGTTTGGAGCAGGTGAGAGTATTTTACTTGAAGGAAAAGTGAATCTGAGGCAGGAAACAGTTAAACAGCTGCTCATGCTATTCCCTAAATGCTTGTGGTGGGTGGCTTGATGCCTTGGCCCTCCTTGCTTGTTGCTACCTGTGTGTTTTATGATTGACAGGGCAAACAGTGAGCAAAACAGCCTAGCACATTCCTTCCCTTGGTGGGGAGCTGACCTGCCTCTGGGCGGGCAGACGTGATGGCAAATGGCAGGAGGAGCATGCTGGCACACCAGCCTGCTCTCCTGCTGCCTTGTAACAGGAGAGGTGGCTGTGGGTCTTGGTTATTGCTGTTTAACATAGTCTGGCTGTGCTGCACTGACCTCTAAAGCGATGTTCTTTTAAGGAACACATTCTGCTGTTGGAGCAGAGGGTGCAGTGATGCATTTTACTCCTTCTTGGTTAATGCAACTGGTGTATTTTACAAGTTCTGGTACTAATTCTTCTGAATCAGTTTTGTTTCTTCTCCACTATTTTAACTGCCACATCTACCTTCAGAAGTATGGATTACTTTCCTCAAAACTTGGCCATTTCAAGTTCTGTTCTGAGGAATAGCATCAGTGTTGTTTTCCAGTTGAAGCATGTGTCTCTGGACTGAATTAAGGGTTTGCAGTGCAGATACAGCTATTGCTCTTTCACCAATATAATTCTTCAGTCTTCTTTGTGTTTTGTGGAAGCTTTAATATGATTTTCCAGAGGTTTCATGCTTTAACGTTAAAAGCATTGGTAGTATGCTGCATGCATGCACTTTGCCTTCCTGTGCTTGAAGCTTTCTGGACTTAACCCAACCTTTATCCTCAATTTTTGGTTTTGCTTTTTTTCAGGTAACTTCAACATGCTAATCTCATTTTTCTTGCTAGCTGTGTTTTAAATCAGGTCTTTGCCTGGGGAGGTGGTGGAGTCGCCATCACTGGAGGTTTTCAGGAGAAGACTTGATGGGGTGCTTGGTGCCGTGGGTTAGTTGTTTAGGTGGTGTTGGATTGGTTGATGGGTTGGACGCGATGATCTTGAAGGTCTCTTCCAACCTGGTTTATTCTATGTATTTGTACAGCCACTTCTACAGTCTGGGGAGATTTCCCATTTGTCTTGAATAAACTAACTTACCTAAGGCTCTTTCTGTTTTTTAATGCAGGTTGGGAGGACCTGACCCTCTGGACTACGTTAGCATGTACAGAAACTTGGGAAACCCAGTGCTGAATGTTCCTGAGCACTGGCACTACGTCAGCTTTGGGTTAAGTGACTTGTACGGAGACAACAGAGTGCATGAGTAAGTGTCACTTTAAGCTCTGTAGTCCCGTGGCTCTGTGTGTTGTATTTTGTAGGAGTGTGGGTCAAACCCTTTCCTGCTGTTCTTACTATTTGAACAGCTGGTTTTCTGCTGAGAATACCCCAGCCCTGTTCTTGCAAGGGGTGACACATGCCTGTTCTTGGCTGTAGAAGAATGACTGTGTTCCCCTCTGCAGGCTTGGAATGCAATGTATTTCCTTGGCAGTGTTAAATCAAGTGATTTGGGTTTTTTCAGGTTTTTTTTTTGAAATTTCTTTTAGCTGGTTAGGAATTTCTTTTTTTTTTTTTTTTTTTAACTGCATGTCATTTTAGTTTGTTTTTATTTTCATCCTGTTACAGTCATAGGCTTGAATCCTGACTCCTCCCTGTGTGTGCTAAATGCCTTCCTCTGGAAAACTGCTGTAAGGGCATTTTTCCTATTGCTGGCACAGCAGTGTTGCTGTCAGTGGACTGCCACCCCAGTGGCTGCTGTATAGTGCCAATTTGTGTAACAGAAGCATATATTTCTAATTGTTTGACTTTTTTTTGCTCTCCAGTAATTAAATTATTATCTTAGCTTGTTGGTAGGGGTGGCCTTTAGCAGGCATTTTGTATTGGCCCAGGCAAGTGGCACAATCTAGCCTTAGTCTTCTCTGTCTTTCACTGATCTTGCTCTTTAACTTCAGTTAAAGTAAGCATCAGTAGCCAACCTGTCATGGGGCTGTGAACATGGCCTTTTAACCAGCCAGAAATGGCAGAAGATTTCTGCTGTCACTGTTTAGTTAAACTCTTTTTACTGTTTCACAGTTGCAGGATAAATGTCCTTGATGAATGGTGCAGCAAAGGCCACCGAGTTTTCCTCCTGTCTGCCTGTTAAGATTAGACCACCAATTTTGTTTCAGCTAGGTGCTTCTCTTGCAGCAGCAGCAGCAGCTGTCAGGCAGTTTCTCATGTTGTTTTGTAGGAACCCAGGGAGGTTTCCCCTGCTTCTTTTTTTTCCTCCTGTTTGTGATAACATAACTGCTTTTCAGGAGACAAGTCTTTTAAGATTGGAGTTTATACAAGGACCCTACTGTCACAGCAATCTGCCTGGGACATTTAACCAATATATCTACTCACAGTAAACTTCAGCCATCAGTTGTTGGAGCAGAGGAAAGATAGGGCAAGGGAAAGAAATGAAGTCACTTCCACAGGAGACCCTGACCTGCACATGCAGGCCTTTGGCACCTTTGTTCTCAGGTAATATTTCATCTTTGCCACTGAAAATCTAAGGTTACCAACATTAGGTGATCTGTGTTTACTCATCTGGTTTTGATGGGACTAATCTTGGAAGGAGTAAGTACTGTGCTGACTTCCTCTCTTTAGTGACTTGTCAGCCTGAGGTTTTTCTGTGATGAGTCTGTTCTCCTTGTTCGGACTCTTTCTTGATGGCTTAGGATGGGAGCAAGGAGCGGATGTGAGAGTCTCGCATGAAGACGTGAATGATGATGTGGTTTTATATATGAAGCTGCAAATTATGGTCCTGGCACATGCTCTGGCTTCTCACTCCCTAAACCTGCCTGCTAGACCAAAAAATGTCATTGTTCTGTGGTGGACAGCTTGAGGCTAAAGGAGTGAAAGTATCACACAGGTGGGATGTCACAACTTTTGTGTCAGGAGACTCCCTAATGCTTCATACTGTCATATGGTTTAGTCTGGAAATTTTGACTGAGGTGGTGGAATATACCTTTTGCTCTCTGCAGGGCACAGAAATGAAGCCCTCATCTCTAGGAATAGGCTGCAGGTGACTTCCATAGTCAGTTGAGTGAAACAGGAGCAAAGTCTGTGCCATGCTGTGGGAGGTCTGAAGTCCCTGAATGGCCAGCACGTACATGAGCCTGGGAAGAGGCTTAGAGCTGGAATGCCATGGCTGCTCCTGGCACCATTCTGCAAGAGTCTGCTGCAGCTGAGCACTGCAAGCAAATAGCAAGGCCTAACTGCTGCACTGCTTTGGGGATCTTAGCTGCATCCTCTTGAGCACTGACCTCAGATCTATCAAGTGATCTCTGTGCCCTGAATACACTGATTTCCCTTCTCTCCATGTGGCTGGAACAGTGTTCCTGGCTCTGCACTGAGGTGTCCCTGTGTCATTCACCCTAAGATGTTCACCTGTCTTCAGACTGCCACCTGTTGACTTTATTTTAGCCTTATTATTAAAGCTCCAAAACTTAGTATTATATGTGCTGTCGAGGAGGCTGCCTCTGCTTTGTGGCAACAAGTATTAATACACAATTATGTATGTGAAAAGCTGCCAAGACCTACACATCTCTTACATACTGAACCTGAAGTTAGCACTGAAGACAGGCAGAAGGAGTATTTCCAAAGCTGCTGAGCAGCAGTTGGTGTTTGCTAACTGCTCTTGAAACCCGACTGCCACGTGACCAGACCAACTCTTGGTGCGCACTGCAGGGGCGTAATGCTTTTCCTGTGCACTCAAAGGGCTCTTGTTCTCCAGCAGGGAATTTAATAAAGCTTTTGTTTAAGAAAATGGGTGTCAGACTCTCTGTTGCTTGAAGGGCTTTGGGACTCTGCTGTCCCAGGTAAAGCGTGCTGTAGGATGGCTGGCAGGAGTATAGGGTGACAGGGAAGTTGTTTAAATCTTTAAAGGTGGTGTGGCACTGGATTCTACTTAACTGCCCTGGGCCCTGAAGGTAGGAGTGACTTTGCAGAGTTTTTTTGGTTTCCCAGTTCTCTCTGTAAAGACTGCAGAGATGGATCTGCTTGTGGCAGTCAGCAAGATTCCTGCTGTAGGACTGTGTTTCCATAACCGTGCTGTGCTTCATCCTTTAGAAAGGGAAGGATAGTACACTGCCAAAGGTCTTGACTTTGGGTAGTGTGTAGTTTATTTCTTGTGGACCTCTTCAGGTAATACAGTACAGTCTAGACCAATTATAATGCAGCAGTAAATGAAAAAGCCTGTTTGTTTGGGGGTTTTTGGAGTGAACTAACACTGAACTGGAGGCTCTTGTATTTTTCTTTATAATGGAATAGCAAACAGATGTAGCAAGTAATATGAAAATGTTGACTTTAATTTATATTTTTAATAAGAACCTGAAAAGTCTGAAGTGGAGCTCTCCCTGTGCCTCCTTGTTGACAGATTTATTTTCAGTTAAAGCAGCACTATTTCCTGCTCTGCTTAACTATCAGCTGTCCTCTGCTTTACAGAGCTGCTCTGGTTTTAAGAGTCCACAAAAATAAGATGGAAGAAATCTAAGAGTTTTGAACAGTGAAACCTTTTTCATTTAAAACCACTCAGTGTTTCATGGTTTAATGGCAACCATGACACCAGCTGTGCTGGGCTGAGTGCTCTGAAAGTCCTAAATCATGACGTCATGACAGCATCAGGGAACCACAGGCCTTTCAGGGGGATTTAACACCAAGCTGCTTGCATGGCAATCAGTCTCTCCAGTGGAGCATGTTTCACAACTTGAGTGACAGCAGAAATCCTTCCAGGACATTTTTTTACAAGTTATGATCAATTATTAACTTTTTCTGTGCTTCAAAATCCAACCCCATGTGTCACTTTTTTACTGTATCCAGCAGGGTCAGACTGGAGCCTGATTGTTGGATTGTTCTTGCTTTCTGAAGAGATCCTGCAGTGACAAATACACGTGTAGTGTGTGAGCACACTGGCAGAGAGCATCTGGCCAGGGCAGTTTGGGGAGAGGAGGCAGGTCCTGCACCCTTCTCCACCCTTTGCTGTCAGCTACTGCCCCACAGCAAGGAATGTGTCCCCATGTGTCTGTACAAAGCACTGTGCCCCAACTGGCAATGGCAGATGCCAGACTGTCAGCAGGTTTAAGGCACCTGATCCTTCTTGCAGTTGCCAGGCATGAGAATGATTTCTGCCTGTGTGGAGAATGGATGCCTGAGGAAGACAGCATCAGCAAGCATGGACGGACTCAGACTCAAGCAGTGGCAGTGCCAGCTCCTGCTACTATGATGCCATGGTGTGCCCCAGCCCTGGGTTGTGCTGGTGCAGGGCTTTGCAGGGCTGCCTAGGGAGCTGGGAAGTGATGTGTGTTTTTGCCAGACTGACTTCTATCTTCAGTTCTCTCTGAGGCCAAGGCTGAATCATCAGTTATCTGTTCCTGTGGCTCGAGTGCTCACCCTTTTTGTTAACACCTTAAAAAGTGCATGGAAAATGAGATCTGTGGTAGGATAGAATTCCTGAAAACCTTGAATATACTTAATTTGTATTAAAATTGCAAGGTTGTAATTCAGATCCACAGCAGAAAGCAAAACCTAAATTATGTCTTGAGTTAAGAGATGAGATTTTAACTTGTGGCCTTCCCACATCTTGAGAAGATACTTGCCAACTGTGTTTTGGTATTTAGCTTTTGATGCTAATTGCAGCTGGGTTTCCTGTTCTATGCAAACGTCATATTGACAGGGGTGGTGTTTGTTGTTTTGTTTTGAGGTTGGGTGGGGTTGGGTTTTTTTTTTTGGTGGTTTTGTTTTCTCTTGGCAGCTAGCCAGGAGCCCGAGCAGCATCCTATTTGCATAAACCCCAAGAGATTTCAGCTGCCTTCTTCTCCAATACAGATGCAGGGTACCACCCGTGGAGACAACAGGTTCCAGCTTACTGCGGTCCCTTTGATTTGCACTACTGACTGTTTGGATCCGGATGGAGCGGGGCATGCCGGGATAACATGTTGTCTCTGTGGGTGGTGCTTCCCTATTAAAGGTGAGGGTAAGCAGGAGCCTTTCAAGATCTCCAGTCCAGCTTGTGTTCTGCCGGTTTGTATAGATCCTCTGAATGACCTTAACTTGTAAAAGGGCAAGGATGCTTGTTAGAGCTAGGAGGAAGAAAAAGAAGTGCAAAACTGGATCAGGTAACAAATGCAAGGCTTGCAGAGGGGTGGATGTTTTCTGGAAGGCTTTTTCCAAGTATGAAAGGAGTTTGAAAAGAGTATTTAGAAAATAGCCTGAAAGTTGGAACGAGTGCTCTCTTTCCTTTGAGTGCATGCTGGCTTCTCCTTTGAGCCTGCATGAATGTAGGATGGAGTGGTGCTGACAGCTGTCACTTCAGTGGCCTCTTAGTTCTGTAGCCTTTCATAAATTTAAAAACTCACTGCCCTCAGCTTGCCAGCCTTTAGCCTTAAATTTTGGTATTTAATGGGTCCCTAAGTGCTTTATAAACCACATGTCTGAAGCACTGCTGAAATATTACACCAAACGCCAAGGTGACAATGAATGCTTTTAACATTGTGGAGACTGCCTCCACTCCTCTTTGTTTTCATGAAAATGCAATAAAGTAAGAGGCCTTTGGGAAGATAGTAAATCAGAGAGGGCTGGTGATTGTTGTGCATCCATTTTTTCAGATAGGAGTTTGTAGAGTTCATGCTTACCTTGGAGAGATGAAATATCAAATCAGTTCAGTTTGGGAGTTGAGCCTGGAGTTTAAGGAAAATTATTACATACCCAAGGGTTTCTTTGACCTTTCATGGTGACCAGTTGCTTTCAAGTGTGATGTTGAAGCATACCTCACACAAAGGACCCAGATGACTTTCTTAAATAACATCATGGATGTGTAAACCTTTCCTTCCTCGTCCTGATTTTGCTTCACCAGATTGTTATCTCTGCAGCTGAAGGACACCTGCTTTGTCAGGGCTGGCTGTGTGGTAGTTACTTCAGGAAGTGAGGTTGGGTTTTGGGGAACATACCTTCAAACTGAGAGTCATGAAATTGTGGTTCTGCTCCTGGGTCAGACTTTTGTGAGATGTGACTGTGGTGGGTTGGTTGTGGGGACCAGCCACAAGAGCAGTGACATACTGGGGATTTACAGTCACCCTGAGAAGCTTCTTCCAGGTCTATAACTTCCTGCTTTGTGTTGCCATGGCTTCATCTCTGGGAACTGAACTTTTGGCAGTGCACTGAAGACATTTTTCTTCGGTATACTGTTGCTGGAGGTGGAGCATCTATGCCAGCTGAAGGGAATGGTATAGTAGGACATTGGCAGCAAAGAGATAAAAATAGCTAGGACTTGGAGGAAGGAGATTCCAAGAAGGGCACCATACTCTGGACTTTGTTTTTCTTCCTAGGTCTCCTCTTTCTGTCAAAAATTGCCCCCAAATATAATGCTTATTTTTCCAGTTGGTCTTTCTGTCTGAAGCAGAGGGGAGAGGAAGGTTCATGGCAGAGTGGGGAGGGAGAAGGCATGCATTTGGGGGGTTCTGTGGCAAAACGTGTATTTCCCTTTAATAACAGCTTAGTTGAGAATTCTTCAGAGATGAAATCAGTAATTTGGGTGCAGGGGAGCAGTAAGGTCTGGTTTATAATGGATTTGTCTTGTGGTTGATTTTTTTTTCCCATCTCTATAAAGATAGGAGCAGACTGAGGTTTTTCTGAAAACTGAGAGTATTCTTAACAGGTCTCACCTGTGTGGACACCTCTGGTGTCTACAAATACAGTTGTGCTTCTACTGTTTACTAGGAGAGCCTGTAGAATCATAGGATCAATAAGGTTGGAAAAGACCTCAAAGATCATCAAGTCCAACCTGTCACCCAAGACTTCATGACTACTAAACCAGGGCACCGAGTGCCACGTCCAATCCCCTCTTGAACACCTCCAGGGATGGTGACTCCACCACCTCTGCGGGCAGCACATTCCAATGGCAAACGACTCTCTCTGTGAAGAACTTTCTCCTCACCTCCAGCCTCAACTTCCCCTGGCACAGTTTGTGGATTCTTCTATCTGCCTGTTTGCTTTTGTCTACCTTGTAGAAATGTGGTATTTGGGGGACAGATATTCCCTTGAAGAATCTTGAGTCTGACCAATGAGTTCAAAAATCATGGGGACATTTTAAAGAAGCACATGCATAATTGTGATCACTTAAGGTTCAGTAACTAATTTCCCAGGCCAAAAAGATGGTTGAAGCAAGCATTCTGTGTCCCATTGACTGTGTCCCTCCAACAGCTGAAGCAATGCACCAAGACTAAGACTTGTGTTTCTCTGATGGAGGCAGACCTCCCTTGAAGCTATGGTCACCATGGGGAAACATTTTTTTTCACCCCCCTCTCTTTCCAGGCAGAATACACTTGGATTCCAAATGTCATTTGTTGGAGGTAGTTAGCATGGTTAATAATACCAAAGATGTAGGCCACCTACAGAGAGAAGTCTGCTTTGTGCTGTGGTCTATCTCTGCCTGTGGAGGATGTGGGGCGAGAGCATGCTTGAACTGTGATAGGTTTGCAATTCTTTGTTAGTTTTTTTTTTTTAAAGCATGGAAGGAAATTAATTTAACACTTACAGCACGGTAGTTGAAGCTACAAGAAGGGCTGTTTTCAATTAAAAAAAGGAGAAAAGAAGGGAAAAGGTTGGGAGTGGATTTCTAGCTGAGCCTTACTGAAGGCAAGCCCTGCTTCCTGTCCGGTAGTGCATCTGCACATGCACCCCGGTAAGCTGAGCCTCTCGCTGCCGTGCAGGGAAAGGGGCACGAACTGGATGATTTCTTTTTGTCAGCAGAGCTGTGACATTTATGATCTTGGCATCTGGGAGGAGAGTTGGCCCGAAACAGGGTTTCCTTACTCTCATCTCCCAGCTGGGTTAGTGCTGAATGACGTGGGAGAGCTTGCAGGCTCTGCTCTCCCAGCGAGTTTGGCCTGCTGGGAAGAGGAGTGACTGGGGATCAAAGTTGGATCTTTGACTGAAAGATTGTTTTATGTGATAAAGATCTGTTTAGGATGTTCTCAAATGTAAAAAGTAAAAGATAGTGGACTTTTCCCTGCCCACCCCCACCCCCCAGTGGGACATGAAGGTAAAAGCATGTTTTGAGCTGTGCGGCCATTCTGGCTTTGAGCTCAAAGGAGGGTTGACTTTTTTTCTCTCTTTGCTGCCTGGAATAATGATACTAACAAAATGAATGTTTGAAGAGATGCATCTGAATGCTGTTATTCATACCTAATCCCCTTTCCCCCTCCCCCTCAACACAGATTTAGCATTAGGAACATGCCTTCTGCACTAGGGCTAGAATAGTCTCTGTTTCTTCATGAGACAGTGGTTACAATTGGTAACCACAAATTACCACTGGTAACAAAATTACTAATTCTGTTTGAAAATTTGAGCTGCTGGTATTTCTCTGTCCTAAGCTGGAAGCTCCATGGCAATTACCTAACTCAGCTGCCTCTCTACTGTCATCTCAATTTTGAATCGAGGCCCAATAGGCAGTGACACCCGACTAACAAAAGAGGGCTGCAAATCTTTGGTGGTCTCCCATTCAAATGGTATTCCTTTCCTTGGACAAAGGGGTGGTTAGGACTCCTGAGTGCCACTCTGCCTCCAGGGATGGTAAACAGGGAATGGATCATCTGGTAGGATGCATTTTTTTGAGCACTTGACAAAGCTGGGTAGATGGGATACCACCTGACAAAGGACTTAGGTTTAAAGAAAGGTTTTGCAAGGGCTCTTAAGAACAAAAAGCAAAAGAAAAAGACCAGAAAACTGGGGTTTTTTTCAGGATCTAAACAGGGTGGGCGGAGGTGAAGGGGGACTCGGCCATTCTTGGGGAGCTCTGATTTAAGCCCGGAGGACAGAGACAAGGGAAGGAGGGAAGAGTGCACAGATGGCTCATTGTTTTGTCTAGCTCAGCCTTCTTGCACTGCCGAAGTGAAGGGCAATTGTTTTAAAATCCCTTTTGCAAAGAGTGCTGTTTGCTTTTCAACTATCCCTGAGATGCAAACTGTAAACCGGAGGGGCTGGTCTTTGACACCCATTTGTTTTGGAGTGTCAGTGCACTGTCCGAGGGGCCCGGGACAGTTGCTGGGCTGTGAAGCATCGCTCTTGCAAGGGACTGAGGGAAGAGCGCTGGGAAGTGCACTGCAGCAGCTGGGGAGAAGGCGAGAACAAAAGGATGCACTGGAGGGGCTGATGCAGAGCGCTGTCCGGCCTGGGGAGCTTTACCAAAGCTGTGAAATGGGACGTAGCTGGCACATACCTTACCTGCAATGACAGCTAGTGTGCAGTATTGTCTTCTTACGGCGCTTCACTTATTTTTGTAACCCATGATTCATTAGTGTGGAGCAGTACTGCCATTTCTATACTGTTATTCTTTCTACCGCTCCAGTTACGCTGGCATAGCTCCTTCCCCTCCTCCCCTGTGAATTGTTGTGGCCTTTCTGGAGCTGGGGCCTTTTTTGGCATAGTCGACAAAAATAAACCATAAAGGCGGCTGTTGTTATGAATAAGGCTCAACAGGGGAATTTTACCAGTGGAACTACAGCAATATAATTATACTGGTAGACTAGTTACAGTAAATTTCCTCATGAAGACAAGCCTTAAGTTGACATTTCCTAGCTAAGTTGAATCCATATGTATAACTGTAGTATGCAAAAATAATTTGTCTCTGGGCCTTGGATTCCTTTTTACCCAGAAGAGTAACATTAAGCAGAAAAGCAAAGAATTTAGTGTTCAGAGATGGACTGGAGGATTTTCTGCAACTGCAGTGGTGCTGAGCTGCATGCTGACCCCTGGGTATAACTGGAGTGGTTTGGCTGAAATGCAAAACGGTTTTGCCACTGTTAAAATCTTTAGACATAAGCCTAGACCCTCTGAAAGGAAGTAGGGAATAATGCTTTCCTTCCACCTTTGTTTGATTTAAAGAGGCCGAGGTTTATCCTATTACATTTTGTCTTGCAAAAGATGAGAGTCCATGTAGCATCCACAAGCCAGGTGTATAGAATACATAGAATAAACCAGGTTGGAAGAGACCTTCAAGATCATCGCGTCCAACCCATCAACCAATCCAACACCACCCAAACAACTAACCCACGGCACCAAGCACCCCATCAAGTCTCCTCCTGAAAACCTCCAATGATGGTGACTCCACCACCTCCCCAGGCAGCCCATTCCAATGGGCAATCACTCTTTCTGTATAGAACTTTTTCCTAACATCCAGCCTGAACCTCCCCTGGCGCAGCCTGAGACTGTGTCCTCTTGTTTATTTTTGTAGATCAGAAATACTGGTCTATGATTCCTCTCTCTGCAAGTTTCCAGTGCTACAAAGGAAGAAGAGTCTTGCAGGAGAAACTTAACACTTAAATGCAGATGATTTAAAAAAAAAAAAAATAGAAATAGATAAACTAGACTTTTCATTTGAGCTGTCTCCTGTTACCCTTTTGGGACTCTTTCACCAGCAGTTTGGTGCTTTCTTTTCCCTGGAACTGCAGCTTGAGCTCCAAGAGTCCTTTTCCTGTCTAATCTGTTAAGATCTCTTCTGATGCTCATCGTGATGTTTTTGAGTACACCTTTTACAATGAGATTATGACTGTGTAACAGCTCAGCAGGTAGTGTTATCTTGATTTCCACAGCTAAAGAAGGTGAAAGATCAGAGGTTAAATCCCAAAGCCAGCAGGATGACTCCAGTGCCTAAACACTGCTTGAGTTCCTAAAAACTAAATACCCTTTGTTCATCAAGCTTGTATCTCACACAACTAAGAATTTAATTATATGAGGGTTGTAAGAAGTTGCTCAAGGGTGTGTTAAAGCTGTTTCTTGCATGAGTGTTGTTGTTTGGTGTTTGTTGTTGTTGTTAACATATGTTCTTTAGTCAGCGGGAAAGTAATAGGAGACACTAATATTTGTGGTTTATGTAACGTGTTGGAGCCCTGATCCTCACCTGAGGCTTCTAAGCAATGCTGGGCGGGGGGGAAAGGCAACTGTAGCTGTCAGTGTAGCTTCTGGCTTTGAGTTTTCCTCTTTCCACCCTCCCATACTGCTTTTGAAAGCCGCTTTTGTTATGCGAATGGGTTCCTCCCAGCAGCTGCAGAACTTTCCACAGTAAGAGCTAGGAAGGAGTCGGCCGACACTGCGAGCAAAGTTGGTGCCCTTTCCCCAGCTGCTCACCAAGCACAGCAGTACTGTACTGCCCAGCCATGCTGGCTCGAACTGGCCCTTGGCTTATGTTCTCTTGCTGGATGAGGTTGCAGCGAAGCCTTAGGTGGAGTTTTGGAGACGTGTTACCATTCCCTGCAGGCTATGCAAAGCCTAGTGTATCAGAGCTAGGGATTCGGTCCGAGGATGAAATGGGATCTATATGCAGATGAACCGTTTGTCCTCCTTAATGCACTGTGTAGCACAGTGACCATGTGCTGTTTGCAGAATCACCTCCAGCTTGGGCCAAATGAGAGCACTGTTCCGTTGGACCTTGTAGAAACGTAGCTCTGAATTGCAGCATGCTGCAGGTGGTGGCTGAGAACCTGCTCTCAGGGACACCTTGACTAGGTTGAGACAGATTCCACTAGCTGTGAAGTGGGAAGCCTTGGTGGCTCCATGGAGAAATCCATGAGCCCTCAAGCTGAAAGGCATGACCAATCCTCTAGTCCCTTGATTTCACACAGGTATTTTGGTGTTTTGGCTTGGGTGTTCTTAGTATATGTTGTGGAAATCATAAAGATGAAATTGTTTGGTCTTGTCAGTTTAGCTACAACTAATGGAGGTCAAACCATCACCTACTAGTATAGCTACATCCATGTACCATAAAACAGAGCAAATAAAAAGTAAACCTCCATCTAGCAGACCTCTTTTGCCAGGGTAGAGAGTGATGGATCCCATGCAACCTCCTGTTTCATATTTTGTAGCTGTAGTCATTTCCCGTTTTCGGTATTTTGTCCATGCTGTGCAGAATGTGGAGTTAATTTCCCAGCTTTTCTGACCTTGATAGATGCAGTATAGAAGCACTTCCTACATGATGAGTGTGTCACATTACTCTTTGAAGCACGGAAATATCATTATTTTACATCTCAGAGTCAAATTACTAAGTAATGTTTTGAGGAGGATGGGAAGTGTGTAGCAGACAAGAGATTCAAACTTAATTTGCTGCGATGCTGTTTAAGGGCTTGGGGATTATTCTGGTTTCTTGACTTAGTGTTAATAATGACGCAGAGAGACCCCACTGGCGCTGACAGGGCCATTACAGCCTTTTGTTCTTACCTAAAGGCAGTATCCTTACATATATAACTACGCTGATGCTCTCCAGAATGAGACAATGCTGCTTCTAAGCCTCAAGATCAAAGAGCTTAACCTCCAGCAGCTAAGTGGGATCCTATCCTTCTTCCAGATGCTGCTGCTTTTATAGCATGGGCAGCTGAACCTCAAAGAAGCAACCTCTAAACTGCCTTAACTTGCAGCACAGTACACTGAAGTGACCTGAAGACTGAGGGTGGTTTACTTTAACGTGGTAGACTGGAGAGAGTGTAGTTCAGGAACTGTTTCCCATATGACTGGGCAGAAGCTGAATATTTCTGTCAAAATGGGTTCAAGCTGTGGGCCTGCTCAGCTCATTTTTGGACACACTACCAGTAGTAAAAGTTCATACCTGTGTTCTTGGCTGCGATGCTTCGTAGGATCACTTAGGTTGGAAGACACCACCAGAAGTTTCCAGCTGATGCCTGCTCAGAGGGTCAGCTTCCACAGCCTCCCTGGGTCTTGTCCAGGATTTGATTGCTGACATGTAAAAAAGATTTCTGGTTACCTGTAACTGGAGTCTACCTTTGCAGTTTCCTTGTGCATCTCTGAAAAAGGTTCTGATTGCTTCTTCCCTTTGCCATCCCAATAGGTAAAGTTGAGCAGTAAGGTCTCCCCTCTTTCAGGCTTCTTTGAACAAACCCAGCACCCAACCTTTCAGCAGGTGACTGTGGTGTGAATGCATTTTAATGACGCTTGTGTGCCAAGTGTTTCTCACATGCCTGACTGATTTAGATGTCTAAAAAGTGGCTAGCCTGTCAGGTCTACAAAATGCACACAGTTTCCGTGATGCTTATGTCTAAAGCTGCTGGAAACCTGTACTGTATTATCCCATACTGCAAGTGACACTCTCTTAAGACCGTTGTGTCTGCAGATTTAGGAGTAAGGCTGGCTTGACTCCGTTGTCTGAAACTTTAGGGGGAAAATCACTGCCTCTTGTATCAACAGTCATTATTTACAGAAACAGTTTTCTGAAAACAAAACCTAAACTGTGAATCTCCAGGCTTAAGGGGAAAGACTGTCACTAGCTGAGTTTTGAAGAAGCCAAATGGTAAAATGTGTCAAATCAGCGTTTTGTATGTGTGAGTGAAACTTAGCTTTCTTTTCCCTCTCTGCCCTGTAACAGCACTTCACTTGCTGAATAGTAGCTCAGTGAAGCACAGTTCTTTTTCATACTGACCAGCACAAATTGATTCACAAATTTTACTTGGAGCTATCTCAATGTAGCTTTTCTAAGCAGATCCTACATAAGTATTTCAGAAATCTGAGAAACCTGCCTCCAGATAACTGCAGGGCAAATGCCCCTGTGTCTGTTTGGATTGAAATGTTGGATTCATTTTCTAAAAACAATTTAAGTTGCTGTTTCTAGAAAGGGTTTCCAGTTGGTTGATGGCTTACACGTTTGATATGATGTACTGGAAGAGCCGTGGCTGTGGGCATAGCCATAGACTGGCATCTCAAGCACTATGTGTCAGTCACTTTCTGACCTTGATTTTACATGGACAGAAATCTTTGAAGCATGTGTTGGTTTTGCATTGGTATTTCCCTGCTTATGCATGAAACTTTTTCTTAAGTTAGAAAGGAGTCTAGTAAGGTGCTGCACACAGGTTTGGGGTGGTGAGACCTCATGGAATTTCCTGTTGAGTTCTCTGAAGAGATAACCATCTGACATCCAGATAACCACCCCCTGCTTTTCTCAGATGTCTTAATGTGTTTTTCCTTTAATATTGATGCTTCTCTCAATGCCATGAGACAGTACAGGAGAGTGTATGAGTAAGCAGGTGGGGTTTGGTCAAAATAACCTTCCTGCATAGTTTTTAACCTTTCATGTAGGGGGATTGCTGTGCCTGTTTTCTTAAGAAATTGCTTCACACGAACTTCCCAGTGTGCTGTCAGGGCTCTTAAATGAGACACTTAACATTGTTTGAGAGCTGCACTAGAAGCAACCATTTCCTGTTAGGCAAGACGTTGGAAGCACTAGGTAGGGGACACAGCCTCAGGCTGCACCAGGGGAGGTTTAGGCTGGAGGTTAGGAGGAAGTTTTACACAGAGAGTGATTGCCCATTGGAAAGAGCTGCCCGAGGAGGTGGTGGAGTCACCATCACTGGAGGTGTTCAGGAGGAGACTTGACAGGGTGCTTGGTTGCATGGTTTAGTTGGTTGGGTGGTGTTGGATGATAGGTTGGACACGATGATCTCAGAGGTCTCTTCCAACCTGGTGTGGTCTGGTCTATTCTATTCTATTCTTTTTACATATATATATCATTATTTTATTTTATTTTTTCATTCCCCCCCTGAAGCTCTGGAAGCTGAAAGTTGTTGTCTTATAGTGGGAAGGCATTGTGTAGTGCACCTGGAGCTTGAATTTGGCAGAACTGAGTCTCTGCATAATCCTGTTTGTGATACATCAGCTCTAGCCTGATATCCTTCCTGGGAGATGCAGACACTATGGTGTTCAACCCAGTGGCTGTAATAGCCTGCTGAATGCTTCTCCTGTGATGCAGCATCTATGATCATCTTGTGTGATGGTTACTAACTGTGTCATCTTAAAACACTAGTGAGAGTTTGCCCTTGAAGTCCTTCGGTCTCATCAATTAGATTTCAGGCACTGATCATCAGATTGGTTTAACCACCTTCTCAAGCTTCTAAAATCTCCTGATAGGAGTACTGAAAGCTGGGGATTGACAATTACCGTGGTAGTTTTTGCTGAGTTTGGGGTTTTGGGGTGGTTGGGGTTTTTTGTTGGTTTGGGGTGTTTGTTGTGGTTGTGGGTTTCTGTTTGTTTGTTTTGAGTGGTTTAGGGTTTTTTTGGGGGGTAAGCATGGAGGTGGGGCGGTAGGACTTAAATTGTTTTCTGGTGGAAATAACAGCAGTCCTTCCTGATGACGGGCTTAGAAATGTAGTGATACTTTGTGATACTGTATTTATGCAGCCTGCAAAAGAGTATCTGAACAACTAAGCATCAGCGGAGTAGGAAGCTTTTTCTTTGTAGATGTTGGGGAAATGCAATGAGGGAGTTGAAGTGAAAGACATCCTAAGTGGCTTCACAAAAGTAGTGGTGATGGAGCTGAAAACTGAAGCTGGGACCAGCTAATTCAGAGGACTGCGAGCCTGCCTTCACTTCCTAGAAGAGACCTGATTTATCTCCCTGGAGCAGCTGGAAGTAGAGCTGAAAAGTGCAGTCCTAACTATCCCCAGATAGTCTGAGAGAGCTTTCTTCTTGTTCTCTGGCTGAAATAATTGTAGTGAAGGGCCAGCCTTTCCCTACGTAAAGCCCTGTTTTCAGGGACTGGTTCACCGAGTACATTTATATACACAGACTCTCAAACTCTCAGAAAATAAACACCTAGTACACTCTGCTCCTTGTCCAGACTGCAGAGCTTTCAAAAGCAGAATTTCAGAAAGGCCAGCCATTTTGCACTGCAGTGAGGCAAACCTCCTCTGGTTCCTTGAAACAGCGATAATGAAAATACACTGGCAAATAGCTTTGATTTAAACTGAAAAGCCTCAGGTTTTCAGAGCTGCTTTTAAAGCAAAGGGCTAGTTTGGCTTTTGATCCTCTTAAGCTGAGTTATTTGATGTGAAAAACGCCCTGGGTACTCTGCTGCAGAGGGGAGCAGCTTTTCAGTTCTCTGTGTGTGGCTTCAGGAGAAGGCCTGGCAGAGCAGAGGGTGGCGGGGGGCTCCAGGGGCCCGGCTGCACAGCTCTGTAAATAAAGGGGCCTCTATTTCTTTGGATTCGTTTGCTGGAACTAAATATCATGATCAGTGAAACTCTTACCTCATTAAAGGAACCAGCCAGGCTCCTTCAGTGTATGTGCAGTGCTGCAATGTGGTCTGTACTGCTGAGCTGATTTGCTGAACAGATAAAGGGAGTTTTAATCCAAAGAATGGCATGTAATATATGACCTTGGCTTTCCAAAGGTTTATTTTTGTTCATGTGACAAAATAAGGTTTTGATATTAAATATGGAGTTGGATTTGACTTGGAAGATATTAGAGGCTTCAATTACTGCTGTAGTCAAAACATAAAACTATCTGATATGTGCCAGTGGGCATGCAGCAAGCCAAGAATTTCTCCATCAGTGTTTGCTTTTGTGAAAACTTTGCCAGCTGCTTTGCAGTTGGGTTGGCTGTAAAGCATGTGCCCTCGTGTTGGAGTGGGTGAAGTAGTGGTGGGTGCAATACAACCCCTGCAGTCTCTTTGTAGTTAATATCTTTAGTTTGGAGGCAAAATATGGATTTTTTTTTTTTTTAATTCTATTTTTCCTTCTTGGTATTTCAGAGGCATTGAGTAGAAACTTTCATTCAAGACTGCAGGGCTCAGCAGAACTAAGGCATAAACCAAACTGTGAAATGTGGAGATCTGTTAGTACAGAAACTTCATGGAGTGTTGCAGCTTCTTAGCAAGGTGCCTGGGGCCATGCACAGATACAAAATCACTGATTTTGAGGTTTTCATTCTGCACACGCTCCATCTCGGTTCCTCATCTTACTGTAAAGCTCAGGTGTTTTGGATTGCTGCATTCTAGTTGTTTTGCCTAAGAAGTGGCCTGCAAAGTACTTCAATGTTGAGATGCTGAACAGAGATCCAGAGCTTTTATTCTAAGTTTGTTATAGACTGAATTGGTCACCTTCAGATCTAAGAAAAAGCAATATCCCAAAACAACCAAAGTAAACAAGCAAACCAAACAGAAACCTTTGTCAAAACTGTCACCCTAATCACCATCTTCTTTGCTCACTAGGGAACCAACCCCAAATAGTGCTGCAGTCTTGCTTCTGTGGAACAAGAAGTGTGTGATAAGAATGTGTGACCTCCACAGCTGACACAAGGAGCTGGGGTTAGGCTAACCTGCTGTGGGTGCTTTGCTACCCACTTGGGAGGGAATAAGTTAGTTCAAGTGCAGGTAGCAGTGAACTTTGGGAGGTCAGTGGAGAAGGTCTTGACCAAACCTGGCCTCCATGTGCTTTAGCAGAACTTGGGTTACCCTCACCTCTCCACCCGCTGTTTTCTGTGGAGATGTTCAGTCTGTCTCTTCTGAGACAGGTTGGGGGTTTTTAAGCTTGTTGGTTGACCATGACTGGCTGAAGGTGGTTGACTTTGCTGGAAGTTTTCTGGAAGCTTGGTGAAAACTTGTGGAAAGGTGCACAAGTCTGGACATCTACAAGCCTGCAAAGGGTGATACTGTTTTTGTCCAGTTCCTTGGCAGTCTCCAGACAGTGGGCACCTGCCCTACAAGGAGGCAGCTGTTATGGGAGCCCAGTGTTTCCACATGAAAGAAATGGTACATCTTGGTATAAATTAACTTGCTGGGAATCTCACTTTATTAGCTCCCTGATCATGGATGAGTTCCTTGGTCATGATCGGTGCATCTTTTGACTTTGTGGTTTGGCCTTGAACAAAAATGGACAGAGGTTATTTTGAAGAATAAGAAGCTGCTTACAGCCCAGCTATAAGGGAGGAATCTGTTTATCCTTGTTGGTGGTTAAAGAGCCATCTACTTGGTCTTTTATTCTTACACCACATGTATTTGGAGGTCTTGAGAGTCTTACTGGGCAGATTCATTTCCCATGTATTTGCTGGCTGTGGCTGCTACTTGCTTCTCCGCCAGCAAACTGATGCATCCTTATCCTCACAGATTTTGGAGTTGGAGCCAGTGTAAGCACTTTCTCCCTGGTGAAAAAGACTCATGTAAGAGAAGCTAAGCTGCATAACTCAGCTACTGGAATCTGCTCTGTGATTTTCATTAGACCGAGAGTCAGAAGCATGTGGCAGGGTTAGAGGTTTATGTAGTTCCTGAAACTCACATCTGTCTCCATTCTCATGTACGTCCTCCAAACCTCATCCAGGAGCTCTGATCCTGGGTTATGGTCCATTGTGCATTGAGGAAAATGTGATGGCAGCTGTTGAAACTCCATTCAGCTTGCTTTCAAATACGAGGCTGTTTTTAAAGAACAAATCAAAAGCTTTGGCAAAAATACTAATAGGAAATGACTATTCTAATTGCATTCTGAATGTTAGTAATTCTTTCTAAGAAAGACTTGTCTGAATTAAACATAAAATAATCACAAGCTTTTTAAGCCACATGTGTCACAGTCTCTTCAGCCCTTAGGAGTCTAAGGGGAGACCTCGTTAATGTTTGCAAGTATGTAAAGGGTGAGTGGCAAGAGGATGGAGCCAGGCTCCTCTTGATGCCCAGTGACAGGACAAAGTGGCAATGGGGGGGAAGTTGAGGCATAGGAAGTTCCATGTAGGCATGAGGGAAAAAATTTTCACTGTGAGGGTGACAGAGCACTGGAACAGGCTGCCCAGGGAGGTTGTGGAGTCTCCCTCTCTGGAGATGCTCAAATCTCACCTGGATGCGTTCCTGTGCGATCTGGTATCAGTGATCCTGCTCTGGCAGGAGGGCTGGGCTAGATGATCTTTTGAGGTCCCTTCCAGCCCCTAACATTCTGTGCTTCTGTGATATTACCAAGCTAAAATTAAACAGATGAAACACTTTTGATGTGTAGGCTGGTACCTCAGAAGAGCTGCACGGTGCAGGTGAACTGCATGTGTTTAAATTCTCGCTGTAACGATGCAGCGGTGTTTCTGGCAGCCTGTGACCATTAGCTGTTCAAAAACATATACAAATCTGTCTTTAAATACAAATCTCTTGCATGCAAATAGGATTTTATATTTTTTTTTTTAACTGTTATTTTAACAATTTGAGGGTTACAACCATTGCATGCTGCTGCATTTTTGAATGGTTGGATTTTTTTTTTTAGAAGGTACTTTTTTGGAGGTTGTTTTTTAGTGGGGAAGTAACTTACTGCTCCTTTTATTTCCTTTTATTGTATTTGTCTTCTGGTAGTTCTTGTCTGGTGTAGTCTTTCATTACTGTACTAAGAATCATGTAAGTAATATTGGCTGACAGTTTTACTGCTTTGTGACTGCTTGTATGTTGCTGACCAGTAATGTTCTCCTAAATGCTCATCTTGCTTTAAATTTGATGGATGCTCGCTGGAACACTTCTGTTACTCAGTAAATTGTATATGGATCGATACAAAGAATGTGTGGTCTTCTTTTAAACAATAATTTCTGAGAAGCAGAGAGAGATGGGAAGTGAGAACAAAAACCCTCCCTGAACTCTAGCTAGATGTATATTAGAAGTAAAGCTGTGTTGTTTCAGGAGGAAATTCAACAGGGAGCCATCTTACTTTCCAAGAATTTTAACGGTGAAAGATCACCCTGAAGGCCTTTTGGTAACTTGGATCTTTCTTGAAATTGACCCGTTCCTAATGTGTTTCAGTTTCTGATGTGTGCTTTTCCCTGAATCAGTCCTTGAAAACTCTCTGCTTTGAAGTGGTTTTGTTTCTCCCTTTAGGAAATATTTCTCGTTTCCCTTTGCCAACTGATGTGTGAAAGAAATGAAAGCTAGAGGGGTGCTGAGCGTACAAAGCGCAACTTCGCGTTGCGAGGCTATCACCATCCTGTCCCAGCCTTTGTGCTAGACCTGCATGTGTGATTGCAGAACTCAGGGTTTGCTGTACACCCGGTTTCCACTCCCTGGCTGACTGGTTATTCAGTAAGATCTTGCTTTAAGAACCAAATGTAATTCTTTGACTTGTTTCTTAAAGGTATGCTTGCTTTCTCAAAGAGGTTTTACGTGTGGCAGTTGGCCATTCTGAAATGCGTTTTCTGCTCTGTTCATAGAGAACTTGCTTCTACAGAAACCTTCTGTAAGGTGTCTTTATGCTAGTATAAATCATTCCTCTTTCTTTATGGAACAGCCACAGCAAACAAGTGAGTGTTGCAGTGACTCTGGTAGGAAGGACACAAGAAAGTTTGCAAGCTTCCGTATTTATTCAGGAGGTTGTTTGTTTTTCACAGCCAAATGTGGCATTTTTACCTGTGGGAGGCTTGGAACAGGAAATTTCCTGTATGTATAAGTATTGTTTTTTTAATGATTCTCAAGGACTGGCTTTGCTGAAGCAGAGAGTAGTGTGGGGTATCCTCTATCTACTCCTTTGTTTCAGCCTGTGTGTCAGTTATGGCTTAATTCTTCTGGGTAGACTCTCTGGCCAATGGGGAAATGGCCTAACTACTGATTCTTGTACAGCAGTTAGCATATTCGGTGCCTTTCTACTGTTGTCCTCCTAGATGTACAAGGATAATGTGTGCAGGCATATATTGGAGCAAAATAAGAATTAGTGCATTGTGTGAGAGGTTATTAATTTTTGCCTGCATCTTCTTGTTTCCCTCTCCCCTGCTGATCATCTGCAATGCAGAAACCTCCTACCCAGTATTTTAGTTGCATCTCACTTCTCAGTGTATTTAAATTGCAGTTCACATGGGTGGAATAACATTATTTTCTGTTATACAGACTGAAAGAGTTGGGGCTGTTCAGTCTGGAGAAGAGAAGGCTCTGAGGTGACCTAATTGTGGCCTTCCAGTATCTGAAGGGGGCCTACAAGAAGGCTGGGGAGGGACTTCTCAGGATAGCAGGTAGTGATAGGACTAGGGGGAATGGAATGAAACTGGAGGTGGGGAGATTCAGGCTGGATGTGAGGAGGAAGTTCTTCACCATGAGGGTGGTGAAGCCCTGGAATGGGTTGTCCAGGGAGGTGGTTGAGGCCCCATCCCTGGAGGTGTTTAAGACCTGGCTAGACGAGGCTCTGGCCAGCCTGATCCCCCATGGCAGGGGGATTGGAACTAGATGATCCTTGTGGTCTCTTCCAACCCTGACTGGTACTATGATACTATTTGGCTGTTTTAAAAACAAAATCTGGTTACTAAAAATCCCACAGGTCCCAGGAAGGAAGTCATGGTTCCAAGACCATATCATTCTGACTGAAAACACCACTGTGATAGTTATCCTGTACATCATACTACATCAGTCACCCTACCAATGTTGTGCCATTTGAGCTGGAGTAGGCTGAAATAAGAGAATTTCTAAGCTTCTCTTTCCTATGAGAGCACTTAAGCTGTTTTAAATGGTGTAAATCTTGAAGCCTGCTCTGGTTGATATGCAGCATGTTGTGACTCTTTATTTTTCATTCCCTGCAGGTTTACAGGAACAGATGGACCAAGCGGCTTTGGCTTTGAGCTGACCTTTCGACTAAAGAGAGAAACGGGGGAGTCGGCACCACCTACCTGGCCAGCAGAGCTAATGCAAGGCTTAGCCAGATACGTCTTCCAGTCAGGTACTGCAGGGCTAAACGTGCTGCTTGGCTTCTTCCTGCTCTCCTTCTGATGGGCCACATCTGTTGCATGCTGTGACGTTTGTCCCGTCAGCACTCAGTCAAATTTTAGGAATTATCTTTGTGTGGGACTTCAAGAGTGTGTTCCTTCCATCAGCATAGCTTGATGGAGACAAAACCCAGCTGCTCTTCAGGTAACTCCAAATCCCTGGTATAAAAAGCTGAAGATGCAGTGCAGTTAGTAACCATAGGGAGCCTGTTCGGTGGCTCTGTTGCTTTCCTGTGGTGTTGGTTTCTCCTTCTCTCAGTGAGAAAGCTCCGTTTGTTTATCCTGGAACAGCTGGGGAGCACCCATCTGACAGGTCTCAATTCTCAGCAGAAGGGCTATAAACTTTCAACAAAGGTGCAGTTCCCTCACAAGGCCTCTGCAGTTGAGCAGCAGCTATGTACCTAAACAAGGAGCTGCTGAGATGAGAAAATGTAAAGGTCTCAAGGCCTGCCAAGGCTGGGAAGGCTAAGGAATTAACGGTTGGTAATCATTCATGGAGTTAACAGTTGGTAATCATGAATGCAGATGGAGACTTGCTAGAAACATGGGAACCAGGGTGCCTAATAAATGTCATCTTGCACTACTTTTCCTAGGTTTTGTTTACACCAGTAGATTGAAATTGGTTTGCAGTATGAGCATGTGAAGGCCTGTGGAATGGTTGAGTGTATAAAGTACTTCAGAGGCACTTCCCAGCATCACAAGATCCGAGTGAGAAGATTTGAAGAACTTCTTTAAACTAAGTTTGAGGTCTTTTACATGTAAAATCCCTTCAAAGTCAATGATTACTGACTTTGTAACATTTGGTACTTGCTCTACAAGTTATTGACTAACTCAGTAACTCCTGCTCCTATTGCTGGTTTTCAGTCAGCTGACTGACTCTCAAAGGGAAGAGGGCTGCAGGAAATAGGATTGCTCTGTGACGAATCTCTGAGGCAGTGGCAACTCTTGGCTATTTTTTTCTGAATATTGACTGGCAGAGACCAATGCCAGCACAGGTTATTGCTTGGCTTCATCTTGGGAGTGTCTCTTGTTGCAGTTTAAAACGACACAAGCATTTTTTGTATTATTTGTTTTTACCCTTTGCTATGTAGCTGTCTTCCCCAGCTGCCATCTAAATTTGGGCTCACCTCTGTATCTTGGGTTTTGCTGCTGTTAAGCATTTAAATCCATGAGACTGCTATATGTTTGCCATTGTTTGAGGTTCCCATCCTGCCTTTTTGATACTGACCATGCAGTGGTCAGTAAGAGAAAAGAAGGCTCTGAGGTGACCTTATGGTGGCCTTCCAGTATCTGAAGGGGGCCTACAAGAAGGCTGGGGAGGGACTTCTTAGGATATCAGGTAGTGATAGGACTAGGGGGAAGGGAATGAAGCTGGAGGTGGGGAGATTCAGACTGGACATGAGGAAGAAGTTCTTCACCATGAGTGTGGTGAAGCCCTGGAATGGGTTGTCCAGGGAGGTGGTTGAAGCCCTGTCCCTGGAGGTGTTTAAGACCAGGCTGGATGAGGCTCTGGCCAGCCTGATCTAGTGTGGGGTGTCCCTGCCCATGGCAGGGGGATTGGAACTAGATGATCCCTGTGGTCCCTTCCAACCCTGACTGATTCTATGCAGTGACCAATTCCTACTCATATTTGCTGTGTATTGACTACAGGGTCTGAAGAAAATGTCTGACTCTAAAGTCTTTCAGATAGAAAATAACATACAATATGTTATGTTGACTTACATGGAAGACCTGTTGGAGCCCTTTAAATGTTATAGTTCAGTGTAGGCTCTCATAACTGTCTCTCTAACAGAGTAGCTTCATGGTTTTCTATTTGTATGTTAAGCAGCCTTCAAGCAGCACTTGCTTGCTTGTCTCACACTTTCCATGGGTGAGAAGAGGTCTGCAGAGTGAAACAGGATTTGCAAGGGTAGTTTAGGACAAACCTCTCAGTGACTAAGCTGGCACTCAGGGCAGAGACTTTCCTTGTTTGGTTTCCTGCACTAATGCAGTCTCATCTTTTTGGCCTCAAAGCCAATGAACTGTTTTTAGACTGAAAGGAGTGTTTGTGTCCATGCATAGTAGTCTGACATGAACTTCTAAGGGCCTCAAGTATTATCTTCTGCTTATCCATGTTGGTTTTGAGTTTTCCACCATGGCTCTTAAAAGGCACTGCTCAAATGTATGTTAACAGATTCTAGCCTCTGGGGTTTTAGCTCTCAATTTATATTATTAAAAAACCCAGTGTAGGAATCATAAATTGATGACTCTTTTTGAATGTGAAGTTGAGCATGAGCCAGCACTGTGTTCATCATGCAACAGGCAAACCACATGCTGAGTTAGTTACCTTAGGAGGAGCATGAGTAGATTAAGGGAAGTTATTACCTCTTTGGCATGATGCTGGGGAGGCCTCACTTAAAATACTGCGTCCTGCTTTGGGCCTCCTAGTTTCAGTGATGCTGAAAAACTGGAGAGAGCCCAGGGAGGCTGAGGTCATAGAGCACAGGAACTACAAGGAGAGTTGGAGGGAGTTAGGGCTGGAGGGTTTAGCTTATGAATACAAGGTGCAGCCCAAATATTACAAGGGGCTACAGCTCTGTATTGTACTATGGGAGGTTCTGCGAGGGCTTCAGGGAAAGCTTGGTCACACTGATGGTGGCAAAGGACAGGGAACAGTTTATAACAGAGGTGGTGGATCACTGTTCCTGAAGAGGTTCAGAACTTAATAGAATTGCAGTGGCCCTAATCTAGTACTGGTGAAGGCTCCCTTTAAAATAGGGGACTGGACAAGAGACCTCCAGAGGCCCCTTAAAATATCACATAACAGCTGGATTTTGGGGGTTTTCCATACAGCTTCATGCCTTTCAGCAAGCAGCTCTGTGCTGTCACCAGGTTTTACCAACTGTTCCATGCTCTCTTATACAAGGAAACTATGCTGTTGAGGCAAGCGGTCAAGCTCTCATTTTATTTTGGTATAAATCTATTGATCAGTTGTCTGTATCGAATAAACTTTGTCAGGGTGAAATCTTCTGGCTAATCATAGACTTCAGGTTAATCCTGTCAAGGTGAGTCAGTGTTGTGGGTTGAATTTACCACCCCCCCCCAACAGGTAAAGCAGACTCTATCTCAGGGCAATACCAATTGAGCATAGCTAGACACAGTCATTTTCTAATGTAGTGTACACTTGCTCACTCACTCCATTGCTCTGCAGAGTCCTCATTCCTTCTGCTACACCTGACCTATCCTGCTTTGCTTTCCTCCTGTGGAGTTGTACCCTCTCAGATTCACAATCTCCAGAGCAATTCCTGTGTTGCCCTTTGTGTCACCTCTGGGTGTTTAGGTACTCGGTGCACAGGAGACTTTGGGGTTTTTTTCCTACTAAAAGGATTTCCCCTGGTCTGATGTGCTCACTCTGCAAAGCCCAGCAAGTTTCTGCTGTCATCTTTCTTCCAGAGTCTTTTACAGGACTTTCCTGGTCAGATGTTAAAACTTTAAAACTGAAGTATTTGAAGGTGTGGTTCTTCTGAAGCTCAGTAGGGCAATGAGGGAGGCTGTGGTAGAACAGCATTATTTCACATGATGAAAGGTTTCTTTTTGCTCAAGCTCTGACTATGCCATTTGGAGCATGTGTGAAATGCATTGTTTGACACAGGTGTATTTACAGTAATGTTGTTCTCTTTGCTTGTTCAAAAATATCTGTGGAATCTCTTTGATACTTCAAAATAGCCTTAAAAACCAAAACAGCTTAAGTAAAGTTTGTGAATCCACTCTGAACACGAAGCAAAGCAAAAAAAAGCCCCAAACAAACACAAAACACACTAGCAGGAACTTCTTGGATAGGATCCAAGCACTTTCACATGTCAGAAGTTTATTTACTTTGAAAGCTATGCTGAGAGCTATATTCTTATCTCTTGAATTGCAAGCCAACTTTTTAGTTATCGTAGATATGCTTTGCTGGGTCTGGTTGAAGTTAGGGGAGAGTAAGGTGTAGTTATATTCCTGCTGAGTCTGAGCATTTTCAGGTGGTGATGACTGAGTTGAAGGCTCATCTAGCAGCTACTGTTGTCCTACATACTATTCCTGTGTACTGCAGTTGCAGAGCATGTCTCATTGCAAGGCTGGGGTCAGAGTGGCTGGAGAGCGGCCAGGCAGAGAGGGACCTGGGGGTACTGGTCCATGGTAGGCTGAACATGAGCCTGCAGTGTGCCCAGGTGGCCAAGAGGGCCAATGGCATCCTGGTCTGCATCAGGAACAGTGTGGCCAGCAGGAGCAGGGAGGTCATTCTGCCCTTGTACACAGTACTGGTTAGGCTGCACCTCAAGTACTGTGTCCAGTTCTGGGCCCCTCAGTTTAGGAAGGAGGTTGACTTGCTGGAACGTGTCCAGGGAAGGGCAACAAAGCTGGGGAGGGGTTTGGAACACAGCCGTGTGAGGAGAGGCTGAGGGAGCTGGGGTTGCTTAACCTGGAGAGGAGGAGACTCAGGGGAGACCTTATTGCTGTCTCCAACTACCTGAAGGGTGGTTGTAGCCAGGTCGAGGCTGGTCTCTTCTCCCAGGCAACCAGCACCAGAACAAGAGAACACAGCCTCAAGCTGTGCCAGGGGAGGTTGAGGCTGGAGGTTAGGAGGAAATTCTACACAGAGTGATTGCCCATTGGAATGGGCTGCCCAGGGAGGTGGTGGAGTCGCCATCATTGGAGGTGTTCAGGAGGAGACTCGATAGGGTGCTTGGTTGCATGGTTTAGTTGATTAGATGGTGTTGGATGATAGGTTGGATGCGATGATCTCAAAGGTCTCTTCCAACCTGGTTTGGTTTGTTCTACATTCTACAAGTTCATTCTGATGTATTTTTGTAGCAAGCACTTGTAGGCAAATGAATGTCCTTTATTTCTATCTCTCCTGCACTCTGGCTGTACTTTAGAAAAGCAGTTTTCTGCATTGAATTTCAGACCCCTTTGAGCCTTGGCTTCTCTGTTCACTGTAACAAACACTCGATGCTTTGTGCTTTTGATTAAATGGCACTACCTCCCCTCCCTCAGTGTAACCAAGCTCACGGGACTCCAACAAAAAAAGTGGTATTTGTGGCTTTATCTGTTCTTGATTTTATCACTGTTCGACCATAACCACAAATTCCAACTCTGTTAGTTTTAGGGTTTTTTTTTAAAACTAAACTAAACCTGCAAACCTTGAAAATGAAACTCTGCACAATTTCGTGGCCTTAGCTTGTCATGGTTCATGGGGATAATGCAAATATCTCATGGTAGAACAAACTTACAATTCAGTTCAAAAGAAGGGGTAGAAAAACTTTTCATACAGAAAACTTAGCCAGGACTTACTACAATTGTTAGCTCTTTAGGTACTACAGTACTGGAGACTTGATGGGGTGCTTGGTGCCATGGTTTAGTTGTTTAGGTGGGTTGGACTGGTTGATGGGTTGGACGCGATGATCTTGAAGGTCTCTTCCAACCTGGTCTGGTCTGTTCTGTTCTGTTCTATTCTAATGCTAGATCAGTACAGAAAGGCTGTGGTTTGTGTTTCCCTGAAATAAAAATCTGGGGTTTGGGGTCTTTTCCCCTAAGGTAGGTTGTTAGGTTGTTGTCAAGGGCCTGCCTGATATGCATCATGAGGCAATATACTGATATAGCATGGAAATAAACGTGTTGTGTGTAGGAGTTCTTGCTGCTTCCTTCTTGGCCTGAAAGAAAACTGCTGCAGCTGGAAGGTACAGGTTTGAGAAACTGCTGGGAAAAAACTTGTCATCTCCAGACCTAGAGATAATAGCATGTCACATGCCCTGGCTGTATTCTCTGCAGTGCATGAATTCTAGTAGGGAACTAGCTAATGAAACTAGCTTCAGAAGTAGTGAGGTGACATCACAGTCAAGTAACAGACACCATAGGAAGCAGTGAATGGTTGTTGCCTTGGTACTAGTGAAACTTTTGACACTGTCTTTTTCCAACAGCATGTGAGTGAGCTGAGGAAATGTGATCTTGATAAAAGCTAAAGAAAGAGGGATGCAGTACTGGTTGGATATTCAGACTCTGAGTAATTGTCGATGTGCTGTCATCTGCCACAAAAGATGTGTAGATTTTATAGGAATCCAAACTCCATCCTAGAGCTTATGCAGTTTGGTGTTGACCAGGATGATGAAGTGCAGAGTATCCTGGTGAAATCTGCAGGCACATCAGAGCACTATATGGCACAGCAGGCTGGAATGCAGAACAGCCTTTGCAAGCAGCAGAAATGGTCTCATGTAGCAATGTGCAGTAAGGGCAGGGAGGCACAAAAAGCACGAGGTCCTGTGCTTACAGAGGAATAATCCAATGTGCAATTATCAGCTGGGGAAAGGCAGCAGTTCTGAAAGGAGAAGAAACAAGTTGGACTTGCCATAGCCAATGAGATATACCTAAACCAACTCACTCTTACCAGTGGGAGATGGTGAAATTATTCTGATGTTTAAGTAGAAGTGTTCTATGTATTGTGTATGATAGGGTCCTACACTGCTGGCAAAACCTTGAAGGTATCTTGTTTTGAGTGAAAGACTTTGTCAGATGCCTCCCACTTGGAGAGGATCTGGAGGAGAATAAGAATAGAATAGAATATCCATAAAAAACATGGTCTGCAGGGGAATAATCAGAAGAGTTACATTGGTTTAGTCCAGGGACGAGAAGATGGAAGGACTATGTAAGAACAGTCTTCAAATATGCAGAAGGTTGCTGTAGGGAATAAAGTAATGTTTTTTTGTGTGCCTGCTGGTGATATGAGAGGCCAATCACTGCTGAAATTTCAGTGAGGCAGGCTTAGGGTTTGTCATTAGGAGAACCTTTTGAGGTAAGTGTGGTGAAGCACTGGAAGAGTTTCAGATTCCTCTTTGCTACATATGTTTTAGAACAAGTCAAACTACTCTGCATGGATATTTGTTAGGAAAAGTTGACCCTTTAGGTGAGGGCAGAGTAGGAGCTTTCCTAGTCTTCTAAATGTCTTGACTATCTAGGTGTTCTCTTCAGGTCTTCCAAACCTAATTTTCTATGGTTCTGTCAATACATATTTTGTCTTTTTTCACAGTCTCTGATTACTAATGCCCTAAATGGTATTTAAATGTGAGTTTGAAATCTCATCTGATTTAAAAAGTGAATTCAAATATTTAAGCTTTCACCAGGCAGTAGTAGGAAGCTATTTATGTCTTGGGGGCTGCAAAGCTGTGACAGCAAAATGTACAAGCAAAGTAAGCAAGCACGCAAGATGCAGTTTGTGGGTGTCGAATTTAATGTAGATTTCATATGATTCCTTCAGGAGAGATGTAACTTGTGTGAATGATTCCTTAATTTATTGCACTGTTGAGAAGTGTCTTGGGCAGAATTAATTCCACCAGTTACACACATTGATAACAACATGTCAAAACAGGGACTGAACTAGCTAGAGATGACTTGTGTTGGTTTATTTCCCCCCACAAAGACACTTCCCGCTGCACTGTCATGGAGAGGGATTCCCTTTTCAGAGGCTAAGGTGTGAGATTTCTTCTCTTGCTGTTCAGTTGTTTCTGAGAAACCTGCAGGACCTTAGTATCCATGAGCTTCTGCCCTCCAGTTTCCCAGGGTTACTGGAGGGGAGGATGGTTCTGACTGATGCATGGTAAGTGCTTGAAGCAGCACAGCCACACAAGCCTTTGGCCGCCAGGCTCAAAAGCAAGTCCAAAATGAGGTATGTCTAGACTGCCTTAGTTATTTCTGACATGTCATACTTTCTTCAGGTTGGAATTACTGTCTGATGGCTTGTCTGATGGAGAAAGACACACACTCAGTTTGGGGGTGGTACACCAGCTCTGTGTGCTGCAGTTTCTCCCTTGTTTTTTTAAACAAGGGTGGTTACAGGAGTTGTAAGGACTGCCCAGGGAAGTGTTGGAGTCACCGTCCCTGGAGGTGTTCAAGAGGAGATTGGACATGGCATTTGGTGCCATGGTCTTGAGTAGTCATGAGGCCTTGGGTGACAGGTTGGAATTGATGATCTTTGAGGTCTTTTCCAACCTTGTTGATTCTATGATGTGCACTCTTCTTATTCAGCAGGTCTAATCTGATTCAGTTTAGCTTAGTCTGAGCGCTTTGCATTGACAGGCAGTATAACTGTTACGCTGAAATAATGGGACTTGGTGGGATTAAGTGATTTACTTGGGGTCACAGACCTGCAGCCATTAAGCCAGCAGATACCTTGACACCTGCTACCCTGGTGTAACTGCTGGGCCTCATCTTCAGATCTTCTGGAGTCCAGAAAGCTTCAGTACGGTAGCCTCAGTGACTCCGTCATTGCCAACATGTTGTCAAACATTCTTGAGGCAGGCCAATTTGTGTCAAAAGGGGGGAAAACAAAAACAAAACCCACCACCAAACAACAAAAACAAACAGCTGAAAAACCCAGTCCCAAAACAAACTCCTTGCTTCCTTGAATACAAATGAGGCTTGTCTAGCTTGTTTGTAAAACTGTTTATTTCTTCCCAGTAGGATGACTAAAGCCAAACAAAATCTCCCAGTAATTCATATATTTTTTTTCCCCTGACTGTGCCTTTATTTAACTTCTTACCCGCCCCCCCCCCCCAACTCCAGGCAGATTTATTGTTTTGTTGCTATGGCTCTTTAAAACATGTATGTATATGTATTCTTTTTTTCCCCCTATCATCTGTTTGTAATATTGACCAGCTTCCAGTGTAGAGCTGGCCCTGGCTCCTCTGTGGTATCCCAGTGTTTTAGATGAAAAATGGGAGGGGGTTAACTCTGTGGTTTAGCTCCACAAAGAAGTATAAATCAACAGCCATTTCATTTCAACAGAACCTGTTATGCAGTGAACTCTGCTGCACAGACACTGGAACTGTAGCACGGTGAATTGCCATAGGTGAACAAGACTCGACCAAGTACGCTGGCTGCATGCCTTTATCCGGCAAAGGGGTATGGAAACACTAAGTCACTGGTTCCAATTTAACCCAAGTTTGTCATGGCCAAAAGCTCTCATCATCTGATAGTTATTCAATGGTCCATGAGAAATTGTTGGGTTTTAGCCTAGCTCCTCTTAGACATTTCTCATAAAGCAAGTTGTCCTGCGAGCAGCAGCACAGATCCAGGCTGGTCCTTTACAGCTTTGCGCACTAGCCCCTCTGCATCCCACACCATCACAAAAAGTCCACTTCTCCCCATACTGCTGCCTATGAGCTCACCTCCCCAATATTTCTCATCCCTCCCTCCGTCTCCTGAGCCAGCCTTGTCACATCCTCTGGCTTCCAGCTGGGACCTACGTGCTGTGGCTGGTACCAAACAACGTGCTGGCTGAGAAAACAAACTGCTCGCTTGTGTGCGGAGTGGTTGGCTGACGCACTGGGCACAACAGGCAGCTATCAAGCTCGTGCTTTGGTCTCCAACCTGTTGCTGGCTTCTGCCAGAGCTGGCTGGAGGCTCTGAAGTTGTTGTGGAGGGAATTGTCAAATGCATCTTTTGTAAGTTGTCCTGATGGGCACCACACCAAAGTTCTGGTTGCAGATGGACCCAACCCTTTTTACTTCCCTCTGTAGATCACAAATAAAGCTTATGCAGCACGGCAAGCAATCCAGAGAGAAGCAGCTGTCTGCAGAGCTGTTGGTCAGACACATGAGATTGAAAACACCTCATGGAAAATGTTTTTATCTGCAGAAAGGATGACTCTAAGAGGAGATATTTTGTAGGCACATAAATGCATTTTCTCTTGAAATACTGTCTTAGGGTTGCACAGAGAAAACTTTGAAGCTGGAGCCAGATTTAGTCTTACTGTCCTTATTCTTGGCAGCATAAATGGAGTTGATTTACCTTAGATTTTGGCTGATTAGCTTATGGGTTTTTTTTTCCAGGGTAGACAGAGTGCTGCCCCTTTGCAATACTGGAAGGCACCCCAGTGTCAGGCTTGATCTTGCCTTTTGCTTTGTATTGTTGTCACTTCTTCAGTTGGTGAGGGGACAAGCTGGCAGTTACTTATCTTTTCATGGGTTTGGTGGGTAGCATCTCCTTGGCCTTTGTTTGGGATTTTCTAGGGCATTGTGCCACACTGGTCAGAATCTCTTCTACAGAAAATTCCATTTGCCACAGTGCCCCAGCAGCCTTCTGACCAGGTTTTAAAAGTGCCAGGTGCTTTCTCAGGCACTTGAGGGACAGGGACCGACACCACTCGTGTGACATTGCCTTTTACTTCATCAGCACTGCTGGACTGGGCACAAAGCTTCCTCCCAGATTGCAGTTTGGCAGTGGGAAAACATGACAAGGAACCCAGAAGTTTCCAAGGACACCTCTATTGCCATTCAACTTGGAGGATGAAAAGTCTGTGGCTTGTGTTGTCAGTGAGCTACCTTTATAACACACATCAAAGTCTTTACCTCCCTAACCTCATGATGTTTGGGCTTTTTTTCTCATCTGCAGTTGCTGTGCCTTGTTGTGGAAGCCAGTATTGTCTCTCTGACACCTAGCTCTCAGCTGAGGGCAGGCCTTTGACCTTTTCCAGCCCCAAAGGTTAGGTTGACACGAAGGCACAGAGAGATTTTTGTGCCAGAAGTACAGGCACAGAAAGTCTTTGTTGCTTATAAAAGACTCTGAAATAGAAGGAAGGCTGTCTCCCCTGGACTGCTTTACTGATTGCTTAGTATTTCTAGGCAGTAAGCAAGGGATCTCAGCACTGCCTGAAAGAGAAGGCTTGTTTTCAGCTGCTACTGCAATTTAGATAAAGTAGGTCTAGGCCCAGTTTGAGCTGGCTAGATTCCAACTGATGCTGTCCCTTTTAATTCTGTCAACTTGTGTCCTGTTCCTGCCTGGGAACTGAACTCAGCTTGTTGCTCTTCAGCTGTTCAGTACAGTTCATTCAGCTGCTTTGCTTTTACGACGTGCTGGGTTTTGTTTGTTGTTCATTTTGTTTAAAAAAAATGAGTCTTCTCTCTGTGCCTTTGCTTCAGCCTGTGTGTCCTGAGGCTGTTCCCAAATCTCAGAGGGGGACAGAGCAGCAAGGCTTGTAAGTCTGATACACACATTTTTCAATGCACAAGTTGATTCAGTCTTCTTACTGCATGTGGGCTGCTGCTGGGGGAGAGAGGATGGCAACAGGCATGGGGACCCAGGGGAAACTGTGTGACAGCATCTGGGTGCAAGGCTGCTGTAGCACCCAGTGTGGTAGGATGACAGCCAACAGGCCCTGTGACACTTGGATGTCAGCCCCTAGCAGGTGTTTATCATGAGTGGCTGCAGTTTAAGATCAGAGTAGATTTTTGCCAGTGTTTTCTGCCCAAAGCAAAGGGAGCCAAACTCTTTCTGGAAACCTTTTCTCCATCCCACCCAGACTCTCCCTGATGCAGGAGGATGAGCCAACATAGTTCAGTAGTCATGAGGTCTTGGGTGACAGGTTGGACTTGATGATCTTTGAGGTCTTTTCCAGACTTATTGATTCTATGATTCTATGCTGGGGACCAGCAGGCCCTATTTAGAAGAGCATCTCTGACTCCTAGGATAAAGAAGTGAGGGAGAGGCTGCTTATGGTCAGCCCAGCCCTGGACCAAAGCTTTGTTCACTGTAATAAGAAGGAATGCAAGACAAAGGAAATAGCTCAGGGAAGGCAGAAAACTCCCCCTCCTGCTGATGTGAGGTCCTTTGGCATCTCACCTGTGAGATCTTTGTCCTGAATGGGCTTTCCTAGGAAACCGAAGCAGCCACTTTAATAGTTGAAAGCTTTTGCACAGAGCGGCATTGGTTCTGGAGCTGAAAGCCACAATGGATTGTTCTGCAGTCACAGGAGCATCCTCTTTCATTGCCTGTGTGCAATTGTTTGGGATGCATAGAGGAGAGTACTGAGTAGCCATCTGAGAAGGCCTGTTTTTTCCCTTGGCAGTTGCCAAACCCATATTAGATGAAAGAGAGAAGAGTGGACTGAGCTGAAAGTTGGGTTCACTTACATATCCTCCTCCTTACACTTTTCTATTGAAGATCTGTGCAGCAAGTGGTGCTCAAACTGTGCTTTCTGACTAACCTGCTCTGCCTGCAAGAGTGGCAGTGTGAGGAGCTCATTATAGACCATCTTCTGACAGTCTCAGATGCAAAGATCTGTTGCAGGAGCCTGCTCAGCTAAGAGGCAGCAAATGGGCACAGCAGGGGAAGTGTTTTGTTCTTGGTGGGGAAGAGGAGCTGGGAGAGTATATTCAGAGGCTGCAGAGGCAGTCCAGAGCTTGTGGAAAGGGGACTCTCCTGTTTTCTGGTTTAAAATCAGGGGCTTAAAGGAATAGAATAGAATTAACCAGATTGGAAGAGACCTTTGAGCTCATCAAGTCCAACTAGTCAACTAAACCATGGCACCAAGCACCCCATCAAGTCTTTTCCTAAACACCTCCAGTGATAGTGACTCCACTACCTTCCTGGGCAGCCCATTCCAATGGCTAACAACTCCCTCTGTGAAGAACTTTCTCCTCACCTTGAGCCTACACTTCCCCTGGTACAGCTTGAGACTGTGTCCTCTTGTTCTGGTGCTGGTTGCCTGGGAGAAGAGACCAACCTCTACCTGGCTACAGCCTCCCTTCAGGTAGTTGTAGACAGCAATAAGGTCTCCCCTGAGCCTCCTCTTCTCCAGGTTAAGCAACCCCAGCTCCCTCAGCCTCTCCTCATAGGGCTTGTGCTCCAAACCCCTCACCAGCTTTGCTGCCCTTCTCTGGACACGTTCCAGCAACTCAACCTCTTTCCTAAACTGAGGGGCCCAGAACTGGACACAGTACTCGAGGTGCGGCCTAACCAGTGCTGTGTACAGGGGCAGAATGACCTCCCTGCTCCTGCTGGCCACACTGTTCCTGATACAGGCCAGGATGCCATTGGCCTTCTTGGAATCGTCTCAAAACACTTGAGGGGGCATTTCAAAAGGTGCTCCATAGACAGGCTAGCCATTTTCCATTTGAGCCATAAATATATCTCTTGGGTGAAGTAAGTGTTTCCCTTGCACTACTGTAATGAGTTGGCCGAGCTCAGTGCATAACTAGTATTTTACACAGATATGTGTGAACACAGAGTTCCTCTGTTTCCTGCCCTTCGGCCTCCTGCTTTGCCAAAGCAAAACAAAAGCTTGGCCTGTGCAAGTTCTGAATTCCTGAAAATGTAAGAGAAAATAATCAACCACTGAGAAAAATGCTACAGTGCTCCCTCGAAGACCCCTGCCCTTCCTGTCTGCTATGAGCCCCAGAACTAATGCCTGGTTAACTAGAATTCCTTCCTGAAGAGATTGTGATTTGATAACTCTGTAGGTGTGTTCTCACAGACCATCTCCCCTTTCTTGAGGAATGTGTGCTAAAAGGGCTGCCCTAGTGCAGTCTAGCAGTCTTTCTGTCAGATGTATGTGCTTTGAAGCCTATTAAAAGAAACTGCTTGCATCTTCTTTGGGTCCTTCAGAGAATATTGCCTTTGTTCCCTATAAAGCTTCTTGAAAGCTCTTCAACAGGAACATCTCATAGATATCTAGGGGAAGATCACAAGTGACTGTTGTCTTATGTTGCTCCTCTGTCCATCTAAGCATCCATCCTTCTCCATGGCCTGCACGTGTTCAAGTACAGAGGAGATCCAGCAGCAAGAAGAACGTTTTTCTCTCCTGCTGCATTTCTCTTCCTTTGCTGAAGACAGTTAAAGGTTGCTAAATGCTGTGGCTGCAAGTCTTTGTTGTAGTTGCACCTGGCTAGGAAATACTCAGGTAACTGTAAAACATTTTGGCTTTTGTGTGCCAGAACAAAGGATAGGGATGCTTTTTAAAATGAAAGGCAAGTATCTCTTCAGATTGGCCACATGGGACCACATAATCTGTAAAGCAACTGTCATTAAATATCTACTTTGACCTCAGTCCTTATCTGACAGGAGATCCTGCTGGATAACATCCTTTCTCACTCCTGGGCCTCCACTTCATCCTGAAGTTATTCAGTTTCTGGAACTATTGAAAACATAAACATTGTCCTCTGAAAGTGAGCTGTAAAGCATGTCTTGTTCTGCTGAAGGATGCAGAATGCTGGTGTCAGCACAGCTGGACAGAGGTGGGAGGCTCTCTTGCCTGGCCTGGAGCTCAGGATTTGGCGAGTGAGAGATTCCCACTCCTCTGCAGTTACTGGGCTGGGGGATGGAGAGAGTAAGAGAGGATTGTCCCACTTGCCCGTTGAAAGAGGGCAGCATCTCAGGGGCAACTGATCTGAGTGACAGGGTGTGGGGAGCAAGAGAGTTTTGTGAGGCTGCAAAGGATCAGTTTACATCTGTTTGCTTGCTTTCTCCACCATACTCAGACGTGCCTTTTCATGCTGCCATGCTTTCCTCTAGCCTTCTCTCACTGTGGGAGAGAGCCATGCAGATAAATCTGCAGATAGATGAAAACTGTGTTGTTGCAAAAGCAAAGTAGGAGATGCATCCTGCCCCAGGCAGTACTTATGCCAAGCAGCTCCTGCCTCTGCTGACTACAAGGACTGGAGAAGGCTGCAGGCAGCAGATGTGGAGGAGCTGAATGAAGTTGAGGGGAGGAGAGGAAACATGGGAGGAGGTGGCTGGCAGAGCAGGCTCTATGGAGTCAAGGAGAGGACAGGGGGCCCACTGCTCGCAGAGGGTGGGAGCATGCCCTGGGCATGGGAGTCCCTTGCTGAGAGCCTGCATGAGAAATTCTCAGAGGCTGCAGTCATGGAAATTGTGTATGCATGGAGAGATGGGCAGGGAGAAGGAGCAAGCCAGAGACACAGATGTACAAGGGATTGAAAGAAATGGCCTGGAAAACAGAAGAGGAAGAGGAGGCACAGAACTAAATTGCTGATTGTCTGACAGCATTTTAGCATTTATGTTTTGGCTAAAATACTACACTCTGCAACATAACATGAGGTGGATGCTTGGTATCTATTTTGTAATAAGAAAACCAGCATTCACAGCCCCATCAGTGGAAGCTGCAGTACAGGGGTGGGTGATGGCTCTGAGCAGGGCACGAGGCGCAAGGAAGGGATGGGAGGCCTTTCATTGTGCTTTCATTCCAGGACACTTAAAGGATCACATAAGTTTATTTATGCTTGCACAGGCTGAGGCTCTTTTGAGAGGCCCATTGATTTTTCAGGTTTAACAACCTGGAGCTGTTGTGTTTTCATCCTGATGGTCATTTTTTGGGGGGGGGGGAAAATCTGCATCACACTTCTGTCTGAAATTGTCTTCAAACAGCAGAGGTCAACCAGTCCTTACAGTACTGATAATCTGGGCTTTTCCACACTGTTTTATTTTTTTTAAAGAGCCTTTTGCCTAGGCCCCTTGTTTCTAAAAGCCCAATTTGAATCCCTGCAGCGGAGCCATTGTTTAATTGTACTCCAGGGATTTAATTCTTCCGAAGGCATCTTGTCAATGCTGCATATCTGCAGCAGGCAGCAGCGCTGTGTGCATTTGCACCTCTTTGGAGTGCCAGAGCTGGGGCAGTGCCTGTTTCCAAGACAGGAGATAAAGGGGCAGCAAATCTGAAGAGAGAAATAAAAACAGGGATTAAAAGCATATATATTTTTTTTAATGTAGTGCAAGTATGTCATGGCTTGGATCCTACTAATTTCTTATATATTCTTACAGCACATTCAGCTTGACTTGAGAATGGAATTATAAACTAACTGCCAGCAGGCCCCACAGATTATATTCCAGTTGGTTTTTTCCCCTCAGACAATCCATGTGTGCAGTCCTTATAGGTTAGGAAACTAAGCAGGCAGGCTGAATTTAGCATTAATTTGAGCATCCTGACATTGTCTTAATTTAATGTGGTTGGCAAATGAGGCTGAACGAAGTATTTTTCTTTATACTCTGTTTTGTGCATGTTCTGTGCAGTTATTTGCATCTGCATAATGGATTGCAAGAAGAGTGTTGCTTGGAGATTTGCAGACAATATTCTTATCTTCAGCTTTCCTATCATTTGTTGCAGCTCCATCTTTGCATTCATGCTTCATACCCGTGGTTGAGCTAGTTAGGAATGTATTAAGTAGCTCTGGTGTCAAAATATAGCTCATACATGTCTGTGCTGGACTCTGTGTCTGCCCTTAGTTTCTCTCAATTAATTCTAGGTGTTCGGCCCACAAAATGGTACTGAAAAAGCAGCATCAAACGTTATTTGTGGCAGATTGCCAGGGTAGCTTTCTTCTTTCTTTCTTTTTTTTTTTTTTTAACAGAGCCAGACTGAATATTAAAAATGTGTTGAAGACAATGCATTTCTGTAATAAATTCTACAGGCTGTGCATAGGGTAATAGCAATGCCATAAATTACATTGTGTCTGTAAGTAGAGGATAAGCTGCGTTCAATTTAAACGTCTGATTGCATCCCTGTCGTGCTGGTCAGGAACTCACTGGGGCCCTTTTTAACATTCCTGCACCCATAAGTCATGAAGTCAAAAGCCTTCTTTCCTTTGCCCTCAAATGCAGCATTTCTCTTGAATTATGCCGGCCCAAGCCTGCGGCTCACTGCCTGCAGTTTAGCTGAGATCTTGCAGTTGAATGTAAAATGCAGGTTTGCACCCCTTAGGAGCAGCAAGTTTTCAAGAGAGCCATGCTGAGAGCCTAGATCTGGCTCCTGTGAGGGATGTGGTCATCTTGATTGCCTGCCAGCCTCGCTGCTGCAGATTTATCTGGTGTATTTTTTTGGTCTGAGGCTAGCAGAGAAGCCACAAGCTTGCTAAGACAGTTAAGCAACAGGACTGGCTCCAAAGGGTGACCCTGGTAGATGTTGCCTTCTGAGGGGGACAAGCAGGATTGTTTCAGCGTCATGTTGCACATATCCCAGATTAAAGTGGCCCTGTAACAGTGGCATGGCTTTCTGCAGAAATAAGAGGAGCACAGAAACTTGCTTTGGAAGGATATGAGTGGAGTAGAGTGGCTGTTTTCCCAAACCCAAGCACACTTAGTGGTGAATGTACTGAGGCCTTCGCCCATTCTGTAGAGTGTCAGCTGTAAAGGTGACTCTACAGCTGTAGAGTGTCACCTGTAACACACTGTTCAAATGGATTTCTCTGTCTGATGAGTCAGAACTGTTGAACCTGTTGCAGGTTTTAGCTGGTATTTGGAGGGAGGACGTGTCTTAGAAGAGACACAGAGGAACAGTTAGGCTACAAGTATGTTTTCCTAATTTGAAAAGAATCTTTCTGAAGAATTTTATGCTGTGATTGTGTCCGAAAGGGACATTTCTGGTGATGCAGCCTGCACTGTTCTGGAGCCTGCCTCAGTCTGGGAACTGTATGCCAGGTGATGCATGGATAGGAGATGTGCTTCAAGTGCCTTTGCTTTCTTCTTGCTGCTGGAATAGCATCAACTCCTTGTTTTCCTCCATGCAGTCCCCTATGCATATGCCAGAGAAGATACTTGACTTCTAGATGCCCAAAGAGCTATTTTCCACCTACTTAAGGTGCAGAGTAGCAAATTCCCTGGAGATGTTCCCTAACCTGGATTCAGCCTGAGGTCACCTTTTGAATGGAGATTTCTTAGCTTCTAGTACTTGGGCCAGTTTGGCATCCTATTTATCTTACTCCCTGTGGTTATTCAAGGGAGTAAGGGCTTCTAGAGGGATCCCATACACATGAAATTGGCAGGTTTAGAAAACAAATTGGAAATACAATGGGAAGCAATCTCTGTTTCCCTCTAGAGCTAGGCAGTATCTCTTGAATGTAGACTGCATGCATTACACTTTATAAAACATCTTGAGGGCAGGAACATAGCTTGATTTTATTTCTTCAGGCATCATCTGTATTTTATCAAATGAAAGGTGGGGGGGAATGTACTCCAAGAAAGGACGTGAGCAACCTTACACAAAGGAAATTTACTAGTCAACAGCAGGATGGTTTTCTCCAAGTTATTTCCCCACTTCTCATTATGGAGCTATTGGTTAGTAAAGTTAGGAGAGACTGTGAGGCCAAGTTGTGACCATTGCTGCATGGAGGAACCTCACCTGTTTTATATGGGCTGTAAAAGAAAATGGATAATGACATTTTCAAGATGTCAAAATAGGGGAACCTTCACAGACTGGTCTGGTGTCACTGTCTCACAGGTACTGCTTTTGCATGCTAGAATGGTACAAGAGCTGGTCTGTGGGAAATACACAGACTTCTCATTTTCATAAAGCTGGAGAGAGGCTTCACATTTGCTATTGTAAACTATTAAAGAAAATAGTTTGACATTAAATCTTTTAATTATTTCCTTGATGAGTTCTATAACAAAAAGGTGAAGGGGGGGCAAAAAAGGGCAACAGTAGTTTTTGTTAAAACACAGAGTTGCAGAAAAGGAAGCAGCTCCAGATCTGTGAGGATGGGTCACCTTGCTGGGTTAGGTTGAAGTCCTATTAGTGCCCCTTCCAAGCAGGAAGGGTATGAGTGTCCAAGGGTGCTACTGTAAGCAAGCCAATGTATCTACAACACATCCAGCACTCCCGTGGTAACTGCTGAAGTGTGTGTGTGCTTCCCCTGAGGCAGGTCAGGTAGCTTAGCTCTTCATTCCATGAGGGGAATGTGTCGCTGCCTCAGGTTTACTGTGAGGCAGCATTCAACAGCAGTCCCTTGTGGATCAGCTTGCGTGCGATAAATCCGAGCCTAAGTTTACTCCTGAGGATTTGCTGATTTATCCACGTACTACAGTCATTGGGATTTAAACTTTTCATCTATTTTCTTTGCTATTTTATTCCCTCTTTTGATGGCTGGATCATTTCTGTGCCTTGGCATCTGTCCTACAGATTTGACAGTTCCCGGGTGAGGTCCTGGTAACTTTTTCTGATGACTGTTGGTTTTGCTGTGCTGATTGAAGGAAGTGGGGCTTATGCTGTCATGCTGTTCTCAGGCCTGGAAGACTGACTGTGCTGCCCTAATGGTGTTTGAACATGAGACTTGGCTTTTAAGGGGTGGTAAAACTGAGCATCTAGATAAGTAAACATGCTAACTGTGCCCCCAGCGGTGGAGAAGACTGGAGATGAGCTACACTTGGCCATAGATACAAGTGAACCTCGATGTGGTCCTCATGTGCATGCCATAGCTGCAGAAGCTACTTTGGTCAGACCTTCAGCCTCCTTAGGTAGGCAGTGAGGACTCTGTCTACAATGTGCACACCTGCAGAGAAGAGAGTATTCCACATTCTCCGAGCTTACTCCTGAGTACAGGAACACACCAACTGGTTTGAGGCTTGTGATTTGTGACAGGAATATGTCAAACTGCTCCCATTACATACAGTTACTTCCCTGGGTGTGTCACGTCTCTGGTTGACTTTGCTGTGGAGTCAGGTAACACACAAGTTCAAAGAAGCAGAAGCCTCTGCAGCAGCAAATGATGCTTGAGTCCTGGAATTTGCTGCTCACAGGCTGATGGCTTGCCCTCTTGTAATGGTAGAGGTGGTGCTTGTTCAGTAGCAGCCTGTGATTTTTTCACAGCTACTGCTGAAAGCCATCTCACCTTTTGCTGGATCCTGGATCTAAATATATGTTGTCTATTTAAGAAATACAGTGCCAAAACCATTGTAACATTTGTTGTGCTTCAGTTCTTCCTCAAAACCAGTTAAGAAACTTTGCCACAGGCGCTAATCTGCACAACATTACAGCAGGTCAAAAGGGTTGTTGTAGCAGAGTTTCTTAAGAGTGAGAAGCATTGGCTTGGTAGTTGCTGCTTGGATAAAGCAGAGGCTGTTCCCAAGCCTACAAGGGCCTGGGACAGCATCAGTGTTGTGATGTGATCCTTGCAGAACCAGCTTTATTGCTGACTAAACTTCCAGGTTTACTAAACTGAGACAATTTGCAAAGCAATGATCTGTGCTTACCTGAAAGGGGAGTTATGTTTTGGCCTAAAACTAGAAATTGTCTTGGGAGGCTTGTAGTAGTGAGTCCTGTCAGACTGGGTCAGTGCTCCATGGACATAAACTTACTCCTGTAATATTTATTTCTGCATACATTTCTTTTACATGTTTATTAATATCTATTTCATGTCTGTATTTTCATATATTTCATATATAAATCACATATTTCATATATATTTCAAATATTTCAGAGAAGGGCAACGAGGTGAGAGGCCTGGAGCACAAGCCCTATGAGGAGAGGCTGAGGGAGCTGGGGTTGCTTAGCCTGGAGAAGAGGAGGCTCAGGGGAGACCTCATTGCTGTCTACAACTACCTGAAGGGAGGTTGTAGCCAGGAGGGGGTTGGTCTCTTCTCCAGGGCAATCAATACCAGAACAAGAGGACACAGTCTCAAGCTGCACCAGGGGAGCTTTAGTCTTGAGGTGAGGAGAGAGAGTTGTTAGCCATTGGAATGGGCTGCCCAGGGAGGTGGTGGACTCAACCGTCCCTGGAGGTGTTCAAGAGGGGATTGGACGCCGCACTTGGTGCCATGGTTTGGTAGTCATGAGGTCTTGGGTGACAGGTTGGACTTGATGACCTTTGAGGTTTTTTCCAACCTTACTGATTCTATGATTCTATATGTAAGTAGCTTCTAGTTGTGACTGTAGGTAAGCATCCAGGTGTGTATTGAGAGGTATGGCTATAAAACCATGAAAGTTGTTGAGACTTGTGTTGGTATCGTTGTCCCTTGGTTCACAGAGTGTAAACCAGAGATCTCAAGAATTAGTTTGGAGGTGGCAGGTTGCTTCTCATATTAGTCCATATGATTTGGGAGGTACAGGGATGCATTTCCAAGAAAAAAAGGAGGTGGTGCATGTCTGACTGAAATGTGTTTGTGCTCCTTGTGTACCTGAGATGAGTGAATGTGTCTTGTGCCTCCTCATCTCCTGGTTTTATGGGAAGACTTATGTCCATGTAGGAAATATTGTCGCCTGGTATGTGTTTGTGGATGAAAGGCAGGTTGTGCAAATTGTGTGTTTGACAGCGCCCCGAGTGAGAGAGGTGTGAAAACCACAGAAGGCTTTTCACATCCCTCTGTGCTATGATGACTTCGATGCTATGTCTGGATGTTTTTATGTTCTGATCCAACATTTGTGAAAGCCACAGGTTCAGTTGCAAATTCACTTTGCAGGAGTCATTTATGAAAATGTCAGGATTCTCTGGCTTAAAAATTTGTAAAACTTAAGTGCTTAGAAAGCTTTTCAGAGCAAGACAAATAAAATCTAAGTGTGAGAGATAGGGAGGGAAGATGCTCATCCCTGTTTCCAGTATGAGGCAAGAAAAAGTGGTTACCTAGCCCTTTGCTTCTGTAATTTCTTAGTTTCTGTGGCTGCCAGTCCTGCAATTCACGCTGTCTTCAGTGCTGCAATGGTCTCTGTTCAAGAGCTGATCTTGCATTCCACATGGGTTACAATACAGCAAGCAAAGAGCCGAGTTGCAGGCTGTAATTCTCAATTCTTTGCACCCTTAATTTGGCTTCGTGTTATTTGCAGAATCATTTTGTGTGTGTGTGTGATTTAATTGGGTAGTCAGTGTGAATTTTGTGGTGTTCATGTGCAAGCAAGGGAGAGGGAGATTTTCTAAGTGTTCAGTGTTCACATGGACATAAACAGGTGGGTTTCCAGCAGAGACATTTGCATTTGAAAACCTGCTCTATACGGGCAGGGCTTTCCCAGGAGCAGCAGCACCAGCAGTGAAACGCAGCGATCGATCAGCATAGAATTGTGTGAGCATTTGATGGGCAAAATGTTGTGGTATAAAGACAGGGCCCGAGAATAAGCTCTTTGTGGTTTTGTTTCATTCCTGAAAACTGTGACTGAGAGGCTTTTATCATTTAAAAAAAAAAAAAAAAGAAAGAAAGAAAAATTAATCAGCCACATTTTGGCTAACCTGGAAAATACCCCAAGCTCCTTTGCAACGTCCTGAGGGCTGTTTCTTTCGTGCAGTTTTGATCTACAAAAATAGTAAAAAACAAGGGGCCTCATTTCTGTCTGCTTATACTTTCAGAACTCTAAAAGTAAAGTAATATCTGAGCCACTCCTTTCAGCCACAGAGCTGAAAGCGTGTAATTTAGTGTACACCACGATAAGCTCTTTCAGGCAGCTTGCATTCACTGTTTTATTTCTTTCCTAATTTTAGCTAAGGAAAGCATTCCCTTACTTATCACAACCCTTCTGCTACATGTCTCGTTTCTCGGGCAAAGGTCTTTATGCTGTTTGAAGTTTATTTTAATTCTTAATCAAATGAGCTGCCCAAGAAAAGAACCTCAAAAGAAAAAAACAAACCCTCTGTGTGAAAATGTTTCAACGCACACCAATGGGGACACCTGGTGGAGAAACGACGACTTGCTCAGGACGCCCTGCATGAAACCCGTGAATGGTGGGTGAGCATGAGTTAGATCATCAGTGAGGTGACTGTGACTATTTTTAACCACAGCAGCTGTGCAGTAACTCGTTATTTTACTTGCCTGCTGCTGATAGCTCCCTCGAAGCATCCTCTGCTTGCTGCTGGCCAGGAACATGTTCATGTAGTTGTGGTGGGGTTGATGCACAAGTGGTATGCAAGCACCCAATTCCTCTGTGTCTGTTGTTTAATGAGACTGAAGACAAAGCTGCAGTTACTGGCAAATGCTGTTTCTTTCTTGCTGCTGCAGAAGTTGGCATGTTCAAGGATTCTCAAATAAGCCCTATAGATAGCTATTTAAGAGACATCCTGTTGATGTGTATTTGGAAGGTGATGTGGGGATGTTAGGTGAAGATCCAGGACCAGCTCATAGCTGCAGGGCACAGAACACTCCTCTCAGTTGGATCCTCCTCTGTATGATATGAGATGCTTCAGTCTTGACAAACAGCAACTCAGATACCCACTAACATTTTCCAGTCTGCAGTGAAACTCCGGGGTCTTCCTCCAGTGGACATGATCTCCCTTTCCCACTCTCCTCTAAGTGTGGCCTTGAGACCGGCCACGGTGAGGACAGATGCCCACACCGCCTTCATCAGTGAGCTTGGTCAGGGAGAGGGATGTCATACTTGCCACTGGTTTTGGAAGTAGGCAGTACTCAGCTCATCCCTGAAGCACTACCCTTATGTCAGGGGACAGAATATGGGTTCCAGGCCATTTATTTCCACTCTCCCTGAAGTGGGACAAGTACAAGCCCTGAGGACAAAGCAGTCAGCTAGGAAATGTTACTGCAGACGTGCTCTAGGAACTGTGTGCAAATGTATGCTTTAACTGGTGTGACAATGGTCATGGTTGGTTGTCTTACTTGTAGCTCGCTCAGAAAGCAAGCATTAGCCTTTCCTGTGGTGGGACAGCACCATACAGATGGGTTCTGGTGTGCCTTCTGGCATGCGCCAGCTGTGGAACATGGGATTATCAGAGCGTTTTGTCTTTCTAAGTAGGAGAGGAGAAAAGAAAGGAATGCTTACAGTCATGAAGAAAGGAGGATAATTTCTGGCTCTTTGTTTTGATGCAGTGTATTCTGACATAGAGTAAAATTTATATCCTGCTGGTTTTCTCATTGTTTGGGAAAGAAGGAACATACTAATTGTAATTCTGCACCAGAGCCACCAGACAACTGGGAGAGAAAGTGACTTTGACTTAGACCGTCACAACTTTGACAGCAGACTGTGGATTTTTATTAGATACAGCAGAGTGCTGTTTGTGTTTAATTCACATATCACAATCCTTTTCTCTGTGGCAAATCAGAGCTGCAAATTAAGTATGAATTGCTGTCCCATAGGCATTCAGTATGGCCTGCTGACACCGCATCCTCTCACAAAATCAGGCTCACAGTGAATGAGAGACAAGCTAATTTTATGTGGCATTGTATTTGATATATTTAGTTGGCATTCCTATCTTGGGATTAATATCAAAGCAGGATACTGTCTTTTGCCACTGGACTCCAGAGCGGGCAGTTTTAGAGTCAGTGTTTGAATTTAGATGGCTCAATGAAATCCTTTTTCTGCTTCAGGTGCTTCAGCTAACTCAGAGACTTGGCAGAGCTGGCTGGAGGCAGTCACTGTGAATAGCCACCTGCAACTGTCCTGATCCAGACCAGCAGTCAAGAGCATATGCTAACAGAAGGAATATTCTAGCAGACTTTATGGACTGAATATTTCTTGCTTCTTTTCCTTGCAGAAAACACCTTCTGCAGTGGTGACCATGTATCGTGGCACAGCCCTTTGGACAACAGTGAATCTAGAATCCAGCATATGTTGCTGACAGAAGACCCTCAGATGCAGCCAGTGCAGACTCCTTTTGGAGTTGTTACTTTCCTACAGGTATGACCCAGCAGTGGTGGCTATCGCTGCTCCCTCTTGGATGTGGAATACACCTAATGTTACATTTTATTTAGCTTTAATAAGTCAGATGCTTATTACCATGACATCCACCTTTCATCCTTACTTGAGCACAGTGGATCTCATCTATGAGTTGCTTCTCTGGAGGTATTCATTAGGCATTTTGCCAGGTTTGAGCAATGGCATGCTCAACTTTCAAGATGAGATCTCTGATGGAGAAAAGGCTTACACCCCAAAACAGACCTGGGGTTGACTATTACTACTCTGAAATTTCAAACATCACCATGAAAAAAAGCTGAGAGAAATGCTTGTAATAAGTAACACAGAGCTAGATTCAGCCTACTTCTATGGCAGGTTTGAGTTTCAGGATAGGAAGAGTTTGGAGCAGGACTTTGAACTGCTTTGGCATTATTAAATGGCAGAAATGTGGCCTGCAGTGTTGACACAAAGATTCTTTAGAGGCTGAGGGAGTTTTCCTGTACTGATCTACTGTTTAAGAAAGATTCAGTTCTGCTTTGCAAAAGAAACATTTTTAAAATCCCATGTGATTTAACCCTGCTGTTCAGTGAGAGGAGCTTCCTTGTCCAAGCAGATCTGCTTGCTTTTCTGAAGTCCTCCTCCTTAGTGATATCTCTTGGACAGGGGCTGCTTTGGATATTTTGTAATTGCATGGGGAGTTATTAACCTTAGTGGAAGAGCTAGCACAGTTTGTGTCAACTGCTGATTTCTCCCTGCTCTCTGGTAAGATCCCATCCCTTGGGGAAACAGAGTCATCTATATATTACAATTCAAGCTTCAGGTTGCTCCTGTTTTTCCATGGCCGTAGTGGCAACACACAAGGGGAAGCTCCGTTAATACAGACCTGCACAACACAACTGCTGTGCAAAGGCTTTCCTGAATATTCTGAGGTGCCCAAATATCCATGTTTTATCAACAAGAAAGAGATAAGTGTGAGACTGATTAGTGAAAGGTGAGTTGTGGGACGTGGAAGGAGATTCGGAGAGCCAAGCTAAGCCGGGTAACTCCTGGCTGACTCCCCAGTTCGTGCTGCATTATTCTGCATCTCTTCTTCAGTGCCCAGCTGTCCTGAATCAAAGGACAGTCAGCTCTTGGCCTCCAATCTTCCACAACACATACAGTTGACTTGTTTTTCCCATTTGTTTGATGCTTGTTGTTATGGGGTTTTTTTGACCCATGAGGATAAATGATTGCAAAAAGAAAAGAATGAGCACAAAATAATTTCCTGTTTAGGATCTTGTTGTTTGTATGCAATTAGTGAGTGGAGGCCCAGGGAGGAGCGTTCTGGAGCAAGGGTGATTCAGGCTGTTCATGGAGGAAGCTGGGAGATGGATGGGGATGAAGTGTATCTCCAGGGGTTGCATGCTGAGAAAGTGAGCTCTGCAAGGAGCAGGGGAGGTAGGGTGTGCAGAGCTGGGTATGTGCTGACGTTAAAGTCACTCTGTCAGTGCAGGGGGGGTGGGGGGGTGGTGAGTCAAAGGCACACCATAGACTTCTGCTTGCTGCTCTTCAGAACTTCATTTTCAGGTTTTCTCTTTTCTGTTAAAACTTCAGTTGAACAGATTTTGACCAAAAATCCAGTGCCAAATCCAGTTTCCTTGGAAAAGCCAGAGATTATTGAGGAAGAAAATAAAAGGCTGTGGCTAAAAGAATTTTTCATCCCAAAGAATGAATCCTAGTGCTCAAAGGCACAAGCTAGTGGTTGATAGATCAGGAGGAAACTGCCCTCCTCTATCAGCTGAAGGATGTTTCACCCCTTCATTTGAAGCAGCTGGTCTCAGCTGCTGTGAGAGAGACATCTGGTATAGTTCAGTGTGGCTGCTCCCATCCTGAAATGCCAACACATCCTGCCTTATACGGGAAGGCAGAAGTCTGCAGTTACCTACAGTGACCTACAGAGTGGATTATGCAGTGTGCAAGCAGTTTTACTTATGGTGCCAGGTAAAACATAACCTGCCAGCAAACTGAGTTGGTCAAGTATTTGTAAGCACCAAAGCTCTCCCTTGTGGCAGCAGTTTGCTTGCCTGGTACAGATTATTCTTGCAGTACTGCATTTGCTCCTAGCAATTGGCTGACAGAGCAACATTTAGCATGTGTTCAGACCCTAACCTGTCCTGTCTTGTGTGGACCAGATTGAAAAGTGAGAACAGGCTAGTGGATCTTCAGCAAACCCTAATTTGTCACTAGGCCTTCCTCATAGTTAAGTTCACACATGCAAGATTAAATGTCATATGACCAGGGCACTTAAGTGCAGAGAGAGGGCATGAGGAATGGCAGAATTCCTCTGTTGTCTCAGTCTCCATTTATTCTTACTCATCTCTTTGAAGACCTAGTGCTTCTCTGTATTTGTTTGATCCAGCACCACGTGGTACATTTTCTCTACAGTTGTTGCACGATTCCCATCCAGTTTGGTATCTCTCTTTTCATTTGTTCCAGATTGTTGGAGTTTGTACTGAGGAACTGCACGCAGCTCAGCAGTGGAATGGGCAAGGGATCCTAGAACTGCTTCGAACTGTCCCAGTGTAAGTGCTCATTTAGCCCTTACAGGGGAGCATTCCTTTAGAGAACAGTTCTGTTTACTTTCAGTCTTTACCTTGTTGATGTAACTCATTTGATCCTGTGCTGTAGCAAAAGATGGGAATTCAGTGCAAATCTGTTCTCATGCACAGATGCTTAGATGGCAGATTAATGCATGTGGGAATCCACATGTTCAGGGTGAAACAAAATGAGGTCTTGGAAGCTTAATTTCCTTCCTCTTATGCCTGCAGCATTTTCTCATTGGTTCTGCCTGAGAGAGCTGTGATAACTGTTCCTGGTGACCTTTCTGTGTAGTTTAAAAGGCAAGGGTCTGACTTATATTGTCTAGTAAAGCTTTGGTACTGTCTGAAAGCGAGAAAGTTGCTCTCAAACTCACCTCACTTCTGTAGGGCCAATTTCCAACGGGAGGAGTACTCCTGCAAGCTCATTGTTATTTCTTTGATGGCACAACAAAGATGTCATTGAGTTGAGGAGGAGGAGTTTAAATGTTAAATGATAGGCTGATGCTTTATTTGCTGCAGATTGCAGGTGAACTCTTTTGCCTTGCAGGTATTTTGTTTAACTATTTTTTTTCTCTTCCATTTAGTGGAATTTTCTGCCATGTGATTGTAGCTCAAAAGATTTTCTTTTAATTATGGGGTTTTTTTAAACAAAATGGTTCTGAGTATGTGTTTCTGAGCACATGCTCTCTAGTGTCACAATGGCCTTTATTTGGTTATTTGGAAGAGCCTCTGCTGCCACACCTCTTAAACTTGTGCCTAAAAGGGAAAAGTTCAAGTGCAGATAATTCCTGCAAATGCCCTACAGTGAATTTGCCCAGCTGCAAGCTTTGTTTCTGGGACCTGCAGACAATAAACTCTGCCGGCAGCTCCCTTGGCTCCTCTAAGTCAGTACAGATATAGCACCGCTGTCCTGAGTCTGTTCTCATGTTGGGCTTTGGCTTTTGTGCTGTGGTACAAGCACCTTTCCAAGGATAAAATGAAACCCAAATGTGCTTGATTCGAAGGCAAAGCTGCAAACTACTAAGTCTCTGATGTGGAGTCAGGGTAAAAGTCTCTTGCATCCCAGTGAGGAACTGAAGCAACTCAGACCTCTGCAGTTAGTAAGTAACATCTTCCAAAGTGATGTGAACAGAGTGGGTGAAAAAAAAGGAAGAAAATTTCATGTCAATTCCAAAAGACTTCAGTTTTTACTTCAAATGAAAAACACCACCTAAGGCTGACATCTGCTGTCACTTCTTCACTATCACCCAAGTAAAGTCTCTTGAGTAGTTTATCTTCATGGTAATCTGCTTTCTATCACCTGCTGCATCTTTAGCTATGTAACACAGGTACAAATCAGACCTTAGCTTCACTGGACTTCTTAGTCCCAGTTTGTTAACCTGTAAGATGAAAAGCCAGTTCAGTCTTGCATAAGTAGGTGAGCCCACACAGGGAATAGCCTTTGTCAATCCTGGCTGCTTTGCAAGACTTCATAGAATGGTTGGGATTGGAAGGGATCTTAAAGATCACCCAGTGCCAACCTTCCTGTCATGGGTAGGGAACTTTCCACTAGACTGGTTGCTCAAGGCCTCATTAAACCTGGCCTTGAATACCTTCAGGGGAGGGGGCAAGACACTAGGTAGACAATGGGTAGGTCATGGAGGGCTTTCATTATCTGTTTGGGAAATGCTGTGGGATATATACTCAACATACAGGGGCTTGTTTTAAACTTTGTCCTGTGCTTCCATCCAATACAGGTGCACTGGGAAGGCTCTATGGGGGAGTACTATCTTAAGTGCTTGTTTGGTTCATTATCTTTCTTTCTTTCATTGCAGAGCTGGAGGTCCCTGGTTGATAACAGATATGCGAAGAGGAGAGACAATCTTTGAGATTGATCCACATCTGCAAGTATGTCTTTAGTTTATAGAATGTCCTGTCTTTGGTAGTAGGCAGGGAGAATTGCTTTAATGGTGTAAAACAGTTATACTACTTTCTCTCAACATCCTGTGATCTTCTCAATGTTTGCAGTAATCCTGGGGAAGCTTTAGAGGCTCCCTTTGCCCTCTCAGGGGTGGTACAAGCCCCAAGTGGATGTTAGTTCTAGGAAAAAAGTTAGCAAAGGGAGACCAGGAAAACTCATATAGGATGCAAATTGGTAAGATTTGGACTGCATATTGTAGAAAGGAGAAAGATAGGAGAAGGTAGAACAGCACAGAACAATACAAGATTTAGACGTGATAGATCAGGAGGTTCCTCCTTTGTTTTACATACAAGAATAAAGAGATATAACATGCAGAAAACTCGAAACCAACTAAGTAATATTTTTTCACAGCAAATGTGTCAGTGAAATTCTTTTCTGTAGGACACCACTTGAGGTCAGGTTGTTAGTGTGGTCTGAGAAATAATGGGAAGTCTCACACAGTTATTACTAATCCATGCAGGAAGGTAGATATTAAGCCTTCCTCAGAGTTCAAGTTAATCTGTGAATTTTAAACATCAGGATAGGACCTGTCTGGAGGGGTTACCCTCCTGTGCACTACTGCTGATCTGCATGTTTGGGACACAGTTCTTCATCCCTTCCACAGAGTTACAGTACTGGAGTACCTGGGTACAAATCCAGTGTGGTGCTGACCTTGTTTCAGTGCATCACTGAGTATTTGCCTTTAACAGAGAACTTCTGGCTTAGCCTGACAGGACACACGCATATGTGCACGTTTTGTACAAGCTATTGAGTTTACTCATGGTCTGGCTGTCTGCATCTGATTACCTCAGTTGCCTCACAGCATCTTTTATTTTGCAAACTGAGGAACAAATTCTACTTTTACTGTTTTTTATGGATTTGTTCATCTGAAATAACCCCAGTCTGAGAGAGACAAAAATGTCCCACAAATGTCCTGCAATGTGGGAGCTAATACAACTACAAATCCTGTAAGGTTTTTTTTTTTCAGGCTATTCAAAATGTTGCCCTCTCCCCTCCTGGAGGGTGTTTCTGTTCCCTGCCCACTGGTGATCCCTAATGATAACAACATTTTCTTCAATTTACTGTAAGTGAAAAGTAGCTTGGGTTACTGGAATCTGAGTCAGCCAAGGCAAGTTAAGGCAAATAAAAAAGTACCTCTGCCTCACCAGTGTGTCCTGCCACTGTCTGTGGTCTTTCCGGACTTCCTCACGGTGCAGGCATTCCTGTTTCTGTTCTCTCTTGCCCTTGCAGTAGTGTGGATGTGCCAGGTGTGTGTGTGTATCTGTGCTTCCTTGCTGCTCTGCTGCTGTGGCCCCTGGGGGTTCACAGGGTAAAACTTGCACTGTGGCACTGAGTCCTGCAAAGAGCCTTTGCTGAGCATAGGGAGCTGGTCTGTTCTGGGCTGCATGCAGCCACATCGTGCACCTCCTGCTATAATCAGTGGGGAAAGGATGAAGTGTCATTTTAGTGGTGATGGTACAGGGTGTGTGAGCACTGGAAGGCAGCAGTGGAAGACGGGTGGAGGGGAGGGGGAGGGAACTGGCTTAGAAAACAGACAACTTTCTTGGGAGCAGGAAAGCATGTTGCATACCCAGGAAGCAGGCAGAGCTTGTTTTGAGGCTGCATTGTTTCTTGCTGGAATTGGTTGAGGCCTAAACCCAGCCCTGGCAGCAGCAGCTGTACTTTCTATTCGAAGTTGCTGAGAATGAATCCCAACTAAGATGTCATCCCAGGATGTCAGCAATTAACGCTGTGGCAACACTGACTGTTTTCTGTTCAGCCAAGCTTCCCTGTAGGCCATTCAGATTTCCCTGGCAGCACTGTCAAACAATCTCTGTTGGTCCCAAGCTCTGCACGGATACTCAGTGCTTTGCTTCTGTTTTAGCAGATATCTCAGTAGAGAATAAAGCTGATTTGAATTTCCTGAGTTGTGGTTGCCATTCTGTGGGTCACACTGCAGTGCTCTGGCTTGGTTAAAAAGGGATCAATGACTTATAAGAGCCTCAGAGCATCCCTCCCACATGCTGAGAGGAAAATGGGACAGAAACATCCTTTCTTTGAGGAAGCAAAAAGCTGAACCTTATTTGCCCTGGGCTCCTTCAACCTTCTGCTCAGGCTGCCCTTTTAAGGGAAGAACAATAGCCCCACAGCCTAAGCTGTGCTGGCTAAAGATGGGGTAGAACTGTGCATTGCTCCAGCTAAGAGCCTGCACTAATTAAGAAATTTTGGGGTTTGTTTGGGGTTTTTTTTGCCTTCCACATCACTACTTGCAAACATTACAAAACAGGCATGCAAATTAGACTGCCTTAGGCCATCTAGTTTCCATCAGCCCCCCCTTGATCTCTACAGGATTCCAACAGAGCAACACTTCTTCCCCTGAGGAAGTGCTCTGCAAACCAGCTGAGATGCAGATGATGAGTCCCTTTACTCCTTCCCCAGGCTCTGCACACTGTCTGGAGGCCCAAACTGTGTCTGTGAGTGGGGGCCTTGGCTACAGGGATAGAGAAGCACATCCCACCAGAGCATCTGCTTAATGCAGTCCACAGGACCCTCTGCAGTCCTGAAGGCCCTCTGGGCTCTTCTGCTCCTTAGTCAAGGGCAAATTTGGTGGCTCTCACATGCTTCCCTCACCACTGGAATGAAGAATAACTGTGCTGACAAGTTAAACCTCTCCATGCCATCTGATTTGGGTCCTCACAGGATACTGCAGAGGACTCCCAAAGGAGCCACGTGCTAAATCTCACTTTGAGCATTGTTTGCATATGTAGAATCAGATGTGTTTTTATTTCTTTTTCCAGAACTTCTATTTCTGGGTGAAACATCTAATTTTATGTTTAGGACATAACAAAAGAAAATCCCAGCAGATCCATTGTGTCTCAGATTTTCCCATTATGGTTTCATAGAAGCCAGTTTCTCTTGATGCTAGAGGAAGATCCTGACAAGGAACAGTCATTCAGGGAGAGAGGCAGAAGGAAGACAGTCTCATGAGTGCTTAGATTTGTCAGGACTGCTCTGGCCCTGCCCCAGCCACAGGCTTCTTCCTCCACTCTTGGGCCAAAGAGCCAGATTAGGGAGGTGATATAGCTGAAAAAGAAAGACAAAAAAGAAAAAGGAAAAAAGGAGTCAGCTCAAGGGAAGGGGCAGGAGCGCACAGCAGGGTGGGACTGCAGCCGCTGTGAATTGCATCAGCTTCAACTGCTGCGCAATCACACCCTAAATGCTTGTGCTTATCAAATCCTCCCTGTCCCAAGAACAGGCAATGCCCTTTCTAGGGTGCAGAGTGCACAGCTGGGCAAGGGGAGGGACATGTGGGCTTTAGCCTGGAAACTGCTTCTTAGGGAACAGATTTTGCGAAGCGCCGGGTGCTCCCACGCTCTCTTGACTCCAGTGGCAAGGTCAAACTGGTAGTAATAGCTGCTGCTGTAGTAGAGCTCTGCTGCCATTGTGCTAACACAGCTCATCTCTGCACTTTCCTCAAATCTTCAAAGTTTCTCTCCACCAACAGTGAAACTTTTTACCTGTTCTGAGGTGACCCAGATGAAGTCTTGCTGCTAAGCTCTGCTAGACGTGACAGCCCCTCAAGGGAGGGTAAAAAGACCCTGGCTGATTCCATGCCAGAGGAGAGGCAGCAGCAGTAAGCGAGCCCTGAGTTTGTTCAGCTCAACATTACCCTCTTGTGGGACATAAGTGGAAATTCAAACTAATGCCAGTTCCTCTAGCATGTAGGTGTCCTGTGAAGCTTTGGCTTAAGGCAGTCTTGCTGGCAACAGATGCATATACCCTTGAGAAAATACATGGTGTCTGAGAGCATCCAGCTCCTCGTGATTGATGTGCAACTCCTCCCGAGCCCCGGACGGTGATTATGTGTTTGTAAAGTCCAACTTGCAAGGGAGAGAGTTTGTGTGTTTTGTTGATAGAGTTTTGTGAACAGACCTGTGCCTCTTCACATGTTTGTCCTCTGCTAAACACACCATCACACTGAAAGCAGTAGTTATATGGGCAGTTTGCAAATGATGGACTCTTGTGAATGGTGAGTCTCTCTGTTAGCTCTTCTCATCCTCGAACTTCCTGGTAAGATTGGAAAGAGAACTTAAGTGTAGTTCTTCAGGGATTTGTTATCATTGATTTATGACAGGTAGACTGCCAAGCTGTGCTTCATATAGGACAGTACAATTTAGTGTCATAAATACTTTGAGTCAGTGTGAACCAGAGCTAATGCTGAAAGAAGCAATTGTGCATACCTGAGGCCTTTGACTTCCACCCCTCTTTCCCTATTTTGTGTCTACCAGGGCCACATAGTGAAACAGTGGGGAAGGGGTAGGGGTTCAGACCAACCTCCTGTGGAAGATGTTTATTCCAGTTCAGACCAGCTCCCTGATTTGTCAGTCACTGTTAGCTGATACATCCAAGCTTATAAGCCAGAATGTGGAAACTGACTGCAAAGGGGATTGAGCCAAGGTGGGTTCCAGCCCAGGTTCATGCCACACACAAAAAAATCTTGGGGTTTTGGATCTTTTCAAGCAGGAGAGAGTTGACAAAGGGATTGAGACAGATGGCTCAAACCTGAGTGGAGTAAGTGCCAAATGTGCCTGGGATGACCTCAGCCGGCCCCCAGAGGATGATGAAGACAGCAGGAGCATTTGCATTGGGACCCAGCCGCGGCGACTCTCCGGGAAAGGTAAGAGGTCCTGGGCCTAGTCCCTGTCATGGCTTTTTGACTTGCTTTTTGATGGATCTTGGCAATGGCCTGAGTCATGCAGCATCTTGGGGTTCATAACAAACACCACAGTCACTGGAAGGCTCGGTATGTCTCAAGAGAGCAATATCAGTTTTGATGTGACCTCTCTGAGGAAGGCAGAGGGGAGGAAAAGAGATCTTTGTGTGGTTTTGCCTAAATGTTTCTTTCAGGTTTTAGGCTATTTATATCTAAATCCACAAAGTTAAACTGAGAACTGGGTGAAACCAGGACTGTAAACTGCATGGTGAAGCAACTGCATTTTCCCAGGCTTTTTTTCCTCCTTAATATTGTCACTTCTTCAGTGGCAAATTTGACTGAAGCTGCACGTTGCTGTAGCTGAACTCAAGTGAATCTTGCAAATGCAGAACTCTGGAAAGAACAAAAAAAAGTACAGTGGAGTTCCCCTTTGCAGTGAGCTGCCATCTCAGGGTACAGATGTCACAGTCATTGCATGTGCTTCACATGATGCATGTTACCCTTCACATGGGTGAAGCAACATAAAATTGGAGAGCTTGATGTTTTGTGGAATTGATGGTGGTTTTCACAGTGTTTTATTAAGTCTGTAGTAAATAAATAAATACACAAACATTTTAATATATATAGGGTTCCATGGCCACAACAACCCCATGCAGTGCCACAGGCTGGGGTCAGAGTGGCTGGAGAGCGGCCAGGCAGAAATGGACCTGGGGGTGCTGGTTGATAGTAGGCCAAACATGAGCCAGCAGTGTGCCCAGGTGGCCAAGAAGGCCAATGGCATCCTGGCCTGTATCAGGAACAGTGTGGCCAACAGGAGCAGGGAGGTCATTCTGCCCCTGTACTCAGCACTGGTTAGGCCACACCTTGAGTCCTGTGTGCAGTTCTGGGCCCCTCAGTTTAGGAAAGATGTTGACTTGCTGGAATGTGTCCAGAGAAGGGCAACAAACTGGAGGTGTTTAGGAAGAGACTTGATGGGGTGCTTGGTGCCATGGTTTAGTTGATTAGGTGGTGTTGGATGATAGGTTAGACTCGATGATCTCAAAGGTCTCTTCCAACTGGTTAACTCCTATTCTGAACTGTCCTCAGCTCTGCAAGTGAAAAGCCCAAGACAAGGCTATATCCCTCAAAGGATTTTTAAAACTATTTGGTTTGGTTTTGTGTTTTTTATCTCTACACAATGCCCACATCTATCACACACACACACACAAAACCAGGAAACTTCTAAGAAAGGTAGGAAAGCATCCTATTAAAGTGTTGGGCCATTAGACATTGCAAAACATTGAAGAAAGGTAAAAAGACTGCATCTGAACTGCATCATTCACAGTTTGTTTTCAACTTCTTGAGGCTAAGGTTTGTCCTGCATAAAATGCCTTTCGTTCAGGAATCTTGTTGCAACTTAACAGATTTGCAAAGCCAATTGCAAAAACCTGGGAACTTCCTTACACTCCTTTGGAAATGGAGCAAATTCCTGTTATGCCTAATGGGAAAAGTGACTTCCAGTGCAAAAAGTTGGAAGTGTCAGGAGGGTGTCAGAGTTCTGTGAGAGCTGCAGAAAGAGCAAACGCCTCGTTTATGAAAGGATACAAAGCTACTCAGAATTTTCTTCATCAGGAGGGCTCAGAACCAAAGGTTCCAGCTCTCCTTGCCTAACATCTCACAGCCTATACCAAGAGAGCTCAAGCTGACTTTGTAAAGTGAAACAACTCCTAAGGCGCAGGGAGAGCTGTTAAGAATTCTCCCTTCGCATCTCTTCGTTTCTTTCTGAAGTGGAAGAGTTTAGATGAAACACACCATTGCAACAAACCTTTTGGGGGGGGGGGGGGGAAATGCTGAGATCTCCTTGTGTCTGTGATGTGTCCTTTTGTCTGGGGACTCTAAATCCTGGTAATTTCTTTTTCCTTTGCAGATACGGAGCAAATCAGGGAGACCTTGCGGAGAGGGCTCGAGATTAACAGCAAACCTGTTCTACCTCCAATAAACACACAAAGACAGAACGGGTTGAACCATGATCGAGCACCGTAAGTTTCACAGTGCACACTTGGAGGATGGGAGCCTAAGAGCTCAGCATGGAAAACAAAGTTAAAGTTTGGTTGGAAAAGACTTGGCAAGGGGAGAGGCAAGCCAGCGGCGTACCTGCAAAGTGAGAACACAGAGGGAGAAGAGTTACTCAGTGAGGGTTAATGGGTTAGTACTCAGGCGAGCATGATTTGAGAGGGGTTTTAGACAAACCTTGCTAATGCAGAGTGGCTCTGACTGTGTTCTGTAGGACCTGCTCCTCAGGGTGTGCAGTGTTTGAAAGCAGACTGCACTGAGCCCCATGAAATATTCTGCAACAAACAGTGGTATCACATAGTATCAGTCAGGGTTGGAAGGGACCACAAGGATCATCTAGTTCCAACCCCCCTGCCATGGGCAGGGACACCCCACACTAGATCAGGCTGGCCAGAGCCTCATCCAGCCTGGTCTTACACACCTCCAGGGATGGGGCCTCAACCATCTCCCTGGACAACCCATTCCAGGGCTTCACCACTCTCATGGTGAAGAACTTCCTCCTCACATCCAGTCTGAATCTCCCCACCTCCAGTTTCATTCCATTCCCCCTAGTCCTATCACTACCTGCTATCCTGAGAAGTCCCTCCCCAGCCTTCTTGTAGGCCCCCTTCAGATACTGGAAGGCCACAATAAGGTCACCTTAGAGCTTTCTCTTCTCTAGACTGAGCAGCCCCAACTCCTTCAGTCTGTCCTCATAGGAGAGGTGCTCCAGCCCTCTGATCATCCTCGTGTATGGTATCCAAAGAGCTAAGGTGGCATAGATGAGTATTTTCCTGAGTTGTTCTTTTTTTGCCTGAGCATTTTGTTTTCAAGCTCATAATTACAAGGCCTGTTGGTTAAAACTACCTGCCAATACCACCCTGCTCTCTAATAGCCTACCAGGCGATTGAAGTGGGACTAGGTGAGCCTGTAGATCTCTCCTCATTTGTAATTTCCGACTTCAGTGAATTTGTAGCAAATTACCTGTGGTTTCAAGCCATCTGCAGTATCTGCACTTCCATCTTTTTGGGTTTCTCCCATTTCCCTCTTAGGCTTATTTCAGTTGCTAGTTAAATGTCTTCCCATCAATTTTAATGTTTTCACCTAAATAATACAGAAAGGCATGCATCTTTGCTGCACTCTTTTATCTTGGTATTTCCTTTGGTTTCTTAGTCTCTGAACGTTTGTGCTTTCTTGTTCCAAGAATAAAGATCATGAAATCAACTCTTTCCTGTAGTGCCAGGCAGGGACAGCATCCTGCTCTGTTTCGGTTCCTGTTTGTTTCTTGATTCAAGCATTTCATATGAAAAAAATATTCCTAATATTTGGTCCTTTCTTATTCCATTTTGTGCCTGCCTTCTGATTTGCCTCACTTATGAATATTTCTGAGTTGCCCAATCCTTTGGGGGAAGTATTATGCCAGTTGCTGATGCTGTGGACTAATAAGCCATATGAGGTATTGGTGCTTATTAAAAAAAGATAATCTCAAGTGGCTTTCTTACTGCTTTAAGAACAGTCATACTTTTTCTATATAGTAATTTTATGGAGCCAGCTTCTGACCTGAGTCAGATTTCAAGTAGTACTTCCCTGTCAGAAATTTGGTCCCATTGGACCATCAGTTGGTCCTATGTGCCCCACTGGAAAAAATAAAATTAGCCCATCTGATCTGCACAAATTCCATCCAACCTTGGAAGGCTCAAAAATATTGAGCAGGATTTCTCACAGATGTTTGGCTCCTGCAGGAACCCACATGCCCAGCAAAAACTCTAAAATCACAGTGGTTGGGGATGACCAGAAACATTTGAGGTGTGCATCAGGTCAGGGAGGCAGCTGATGGGTAAGCCTTAAAGCTGGAAGGCTGTTGGTTTTTAGATAAGAGAGTTTTATGTTGTTCAGGATAAGATAAACAGAGATACCCTCAAGACAGAGTGGTGAAAGGTGAAGAGAGGTCCAAGGTGAAGCATACAAATATTTACCTGGGTTTTTAACTGTGCTGAGACAGGGGAAGGCAGGTCAAATTCAGAGCTTCATATGCATTCCAGAGCACTCTTACCTGTAGCAGCTGCACACCCACCCTATCTGAAGCATGAGTGGTAGGAATGGCTGGTTCCCAATGTTTGCCTCCTTGAAGATCAATACATTTCTCCAAGGGCTATGGTTACCCCTATGGGAAACTGATAGCAAGGCTGTTTCTCCATAACAGCAATTCAGGTAAGGAAAGAGAGCTATCAACTGAATTTCTGAACAGTGGTTACTCTAGTGATATTATCAGAGGGATAGAGGAGAACTCCTCAACTTACACCAGCAGTGTCTCCTAATACCTTCTTCCTCCATCTTACTGACTGCTTCAAGAGGAGTTTGGAAAAGATCTTTCTCTGCTTGTGCAGTGACTTCTCCAATTTGTGTGGCAGACACAATGGGACTTGTTCAATGCATTCACTGTAGTGAGAGGGATGGTTTGTGTTTACTCACAACCTATAACTAACTGGTCTTAAATCAGACCTGATGATTCCCCTTCCTGTGACTAAAACTTATCAGTCATGTTTTCCAGCACAGTGTAGAGAAAAGGAAGATCTTATTAGGTCTCAGCCTTTCTTAATACACTGTCTCAGCACGTCTTAGATATTTGAGCAAAGTTGCTCAATGTACTATTAGTACATGAGCCTGAGCTGGAGACTCATCTCCAGCTGCTGCAGAGGGAAGTAACTTAGGAGCTCAGCTTTTGCATGTTACTAATATATCTGCATTCATGTTCCCTACACAGATACCTGCAGTGGCAAAGGCTGAGCAGGCACAAAACCCATTGCAGATAATAGTCGCTTCATAACACAAGCACCTGAGATAAAAGACAGCTCTGCACATAGATCTAGTCCTTCTGGTGCAATCTTCGAGCCTACTAGGGCTAAGAACTCAGTTCTGTTCTTCACTGTATATCTTGTGTAACGAAAGGCAAGCCATTTATCTATTGAGCCTCAGTTCTGAATCTGTAAGGTGAGATTAATAACTAAGTGTCATCTTTTTGAGGCACCACAAGGATAAATATGTTAACGATTACGAGGCGCTGGCTGATGGGAAGCAGGCTTGTGTGTAATCGTATCCTGCACTGTACACATCAAACTCAAGGTTTGTTGCAAAGGTCCTGTGAGTAACTGGAGCATTAGAGGCTCCTTGGGAACCTGACAGAAACACTCTGTTGGGGCATGGCAAATTGTTCCAAGTCTGTCTTCCATAGAAAGCACTGCAGAACCCCAGGCTGTCAAATTTGCACCCAGCTGACATTAGGATGTTAAAATCTGACATGGACTCTCCTGGCTTTGTGCAGAAGAGGACTGTATTGTTTATTTATCATGGATTTGCAGCCACCAACTGCTTTCCTACTAGCTTGCTTTTATCCTAACCCTGCCACCCACACACAATAATCTCTCAGGGTTTAAAGCAGACAACCTGTTCTGCATCCAGCCACATAAAATGGTGTTAGAAACGCTCAAAGTTTCACATGCCTATAAAATGTGGAGGATCCAGGTTCCACATACATTTCCCTGTCTTTGTTTTCCGTTTCCAGTGCTTGTGCAAAAGCCTCACATTGTTTGGCCATAGACAGAGCTTGATTCAGTGTTCTGGCTCCAGCAAAGCACATACTTACATGTTAAGCATGTATTTTACCAGTTGTTCACTGTCCCAGAGTCCTTAGAAAAAAAAATGTTCCTTTGTGACCAAGCTGGTTTCTGTCAAAACCCTGTTGGGCAGCTGTAGTACTTTGATTCATTAGTGTTATTACTGTAGACTGTGTAGCCCTTTTTCTCCTAAGGATATGAATAAAAGCAGTCTTAATGCTTGAAACTGCATCGGACATCTGTTTCCAGAGTGACTGTTAGCTCAGTTCATAGGCAGCCATTAAATCAGTTCATACACATCAAACAAAAGAACATGTAAATTAATCTTTGAAAACATAACTAATCATTTTGACCATAGGTAACATAATACTCTTGATTACGGCTTGGAAAGATGAGGCATATGCGAACGTAGATGTACTTCACAGCGGCACGTTATTTATTTCTTGGGACCCATCAGCTCAGACAGACAGAAAAGGCAGAGCTTCCAGGCTCCTGAACCCTGCAGATTCCCTCTTCTTGGATCTGGTGAGCTGTTACCCGTAGGGAATGTTTAGATGTCAGGCTAAACACCGCTGCTGTTAAGACCTCAGTGAGCTACAAGCTCCAGATGTCAAAGTTCAGTGACACTTGTGGAGTCTTGACTCATTTGCTATTTAATCTCTTGATGTAATAGTTCTGAGGCCAAGTCTTTAATTGTCCCTGACAATTAGCTCTATGCTCTCCTGTGAGGTAGGTGAGTAGCATCTCCACTTTACAGATGAGGACAGAGGAGTTAATTTCCCACAGTTGCAGTGAGAGCCAGGGTTGAGATAGGGAAATTTTTTACCTTTTCCACCTCTCAAGGGTCCCCTTGATCATGCAGTGTTGCTGAAAGTGGTGTTTTCCTGCCCTGTGGCTGACTCAGACCATTCTCCTGCTCCTGTAAGCTGAGGTGTGGAGTAGAAACCTAGAGGTAGCACGCTGCATTACTGGACATGTTGAGGCTACAATTATCAGTAATTGCTACATTTCATTGTGCTGGGACTCAAGTAATGTCTGTGCACAATGCCCAGTGTCTGAAGGTGAGGCTTGAGTGGTGGAAAAAGGTTGCCTAAGGCTGTATTACTTTTGCTATTTTTCCCTCTCCCCCTTCTCAAGAAGGATAAAGAGGTGTGGTTTAACATGCCTGATTGCCACATTTGTGTCTGGGATTTCCCAGCTAACTGTGTGTGCCCTGGCCCTGTCATGCGCTGTGGTTATTTGTCTAGGGTCCCACAGTGGATGATGCCCCAGAGACCTCAAATTCCATCTGAATTCCATTTCCAGGCCGAAAGACAGGTTGAGTCTAGGGAAACCTGAACATATGGTAGCTTTGTGCCCGTGTTCCAGCCAGCTCTGAACATTTTTCAGCTGTGCAGAGAAATGAAGGCAAGTTCCTGGCAAATAGCAGAGAACAGCCCTCTGGCAGAAGAGGATGGCAGGACTGTCCTGGCTGTGACCTTCTGGTACACTGCACCCTGAGTATCTCAGGTTGTTGCTTTTCTGTTGTGGGAAAAGGGAGGAGTTGTGTGACTCCAAAAGTCCTCCCAGGATAACCCCAGACCATCACATGGTGCACTTGGTTTTGAGCATGTGAGTAACAGTGGCACCACTTGTGGGACTGGAGTCCATTGCCCGTGTAGTTCTGCTAACTTAGTAAATAGGGTATGCTGATTTCTCCTTTCAGTTAGTAGCATTGGGTTAATGCACATTAACAAGCTCCATCTGAGCAGCATTTCTGAGGAAGCTCTGGTGGCAATATCAAGATAGAGAATTTGCTTTCAGTCCTGCACTTCGCTTCTCCCAGTTGCGCTGGGCTTTGACTGCTGCTTTACTTGGGCAGAGGGGAGCTGTTGCCTGTGTCGCTGGTTTCCTGTCTTCAATTCCTGAAGGCAAACTTTTACATAAAGAGGAGCATTTCAGCATTCTCTGTCTAGTTCTGGCTAGACTTTCTGATTCTGCAACCACTAAGCAGTAAGTTTCCAATCCAGTCCTGCTTATTTAGGCATGTTCTCTCATCAAGACGCCATTCAGTGGTGTCTTGCTTGAGTAAGGAATGCTGAATGGGAGGAGGCAATATATTTTAGGGAGTGTCTCTCAGCAAGAGACTGAGTGCTGGGTGACAAGCCTGCAAACTAGAAAAGCAAATGTCTGGAAAACCAGTGTCAGTAGACATGAGGAGCAGTCACCCTGCTAATAATTTGCACTTCTGCACGGCTTTCGCCATCTAAAAATCCCAAAGTGCTCTGCAAACATTGACTTAATCCTTGCAACACCCCTGTGTGGAAAAATATCTCAGTTTTACAGACAGGGAACCTGAAGCATAAAACATTTGACTTTGCCCATGAATCTGCAGAGTGCCAGGATCTCTCAATCCCTGTTCAGATGCAGGTCTGGAACAGTCTGGCCCCTGCAAGCACTGACAGTAGTTATTATGCAGCTTTCTAAAGGAATACGAGTGGCAAGAAGATTGTTGCTACTGGCATTGTCCTCAGAGCCCTGCCGTGCCAGGAAATACACACAGGACATCTTCACTGTCCAGTTTAACCAGGATTGATCACAGAATGATAGGGGTTGATAGGGACCTCGAAAGATCACCTAGTTCAACCCTCCTGCCAGAGCAGGTTCAGCTAGAGCAGGTTGCCCAGAACAGCATCCAGGCAGGTTTTGAATGACTTCATGGATGGAGACTCCACCACCTCTCTGGGCAGCCTGCTCCAGTACTCTACTACCCTCAAAGTAAAGGAGTTTAGATATTCAAGTTTGTGCCCATGACCTCTTGTCCTGCCACTGGGCACTGAAGAAAGACTGGTCCCATCCTCCTGACACCCACCCTTCAAGTGTTAAGCATTGATAAGATTCCCCCTCAGTTTTCTTTTCTCTAGGTTAAAAAGCCCCAAGTCCCTCAGCCTTTCTTCATAAGAGAGATGTTCCAGTCCCCTCTCAAGCAGTTCCCTGCCCTTCTTGATCCAGGAAGCCCAGAACTGGACACAATACTCCAGATGAGGCTTTACCGGGGCAGAACAGAGCAGAGGATAACTTCCCTCAGCCTGGCTGCCATACTCTTCTTGATGCACCGCAGGATGCCATTGGCATTTCTGGCTGAAAGGGCACATTGTTAGCTCATAGTCATCCTGTTGTCCACCAGGACTCTCAAGTCTTTTTCCACAGAGCTGCTTTCCAGCAGGTCAGCCCCTAAGCTGTACTGATACCAGGGGTTATTCCTCGCTAGGGGCAGTACCATACACTTGCCCTTGTTGAATTTCTTAAGGTTACTTTCTGCCCAACTTTCCAGCCTGTCCAGATCATGCTGGATGGCAGCACAGCCTTCTGGTGTGTCAGCCACCCCTCCCAGTTTTGTGTCATCAGCAGACCTGCTGAGGGTACACTCTGTTCCTTCATTTGGGTTGTTGAAGAATATATTGAACGGGATTGGACCCAATACTGACCCATGTCTGTTAGGCACTTCCAACACCTCTGCCACTGCCCATAGCCCTCTGAGCTCTGTCTTTCAGCCAGCTGATGATGAGCACCCAGGTCTGGGCACTCCAACTAACCTTGTCTCAGTGAGACCACAGCAGGAGCTGTGTAACCGTGTCCTCCTTGTTTCTGCACACACATCTGTGACATGTGCTGTAACTCTGTGTGCCAAGATGCTCAGGGCTCTTTCCCACAACTGCTCCTTTGCCCTTCAGGGGAAACTGTGGGAAAGACACTGGAAGATTGCCCATACTTAAGTGATCTTTGACCTTATCTTCATTAGGGAGTGAGGACGTTTGAAATAGCCACAGTTGGGAAGGGAAGAAAGGAGGAGGAGAAAAAGAGGTGGTCCAACTTTTCTCTGCTGGCTGTGTAAGCTTGCATTCATGGTTTGCTTTGGCTGAGTCAGAGTGCTGGATTTGGTACCGAGCATGCAAGGAGCAGTAACTGTAACTCAGGTTAGTGATGCAGTGGGCACCCACTCCTACAGAGAGCCCCTGATCTGGCCAGCTTCCAACAGAAGGTCCTTTGTGGGGTTTGTGCCAGGGAGGATAACTTCAAAATGCAATGAAATCGTGCTCCATGTCAGCAGCAGAGCTTGGAAGGGAACTGAGGCCTCCTTCTGTGACAGATCCGCGAGATCAAACGCTCTGATCATAAAGCAAAACGCAAATGCAGAAAACAAATAAACCTTTCCTAATCCCATCAACCTGGTTATTCTTGAATCCCATAAAACAACTGCCAGTGGGGTTGCTTGAGAAGAGGTTGCTATAAACATGACTTGTAAGGAGGGGACATCCAAACTTTGTGCAACCCAGTGATTGCATTGGCGATTTTCCAGGATCCCCACAGGCTGCTGATAATTGGCATAAAATTAAGCAGGTTGCAGCCACCCTCATCTTTAATACAAAGAGAGGGCCTCCAGGAGACTACAGGTTCCAGCGTGTGGTTGCTCACATCAAGGAGCACAGCACGCTGGGACATGTAGTCTCCTCCAGTCCTTTCTCCCTGTTGACAGAGGTCTGGAGAAGCCACATTGGACATCTTTGCATATGGTTTTGGTTAAGTTCAGAGACTGTTAATCAGCATTCACAAGATTTAAAAATAAAAATACCTAAGAAATATAATTTCCTCCCTCTCTTTTCTGCCCAGAAGCAGACTGCTGGTGGAAACTGAAGCTGGAAAAAAATAGTTGAAAGTCAGCTAAAGTCACCTTGGTAACAGCAGCAATACACTTGCCCAGAACAGGAGACATCAAACCCAACTACAAACAGCTTTAAAGAAACAAAAAGAATGTAATCATCTAAAGAATTAATCTGACAACTGCCCACGTTTACACCTCCCACAAGCTCCCAATCAGAGGGAAATGTGCTTTAATCTCCTCCAACTCCCTCCAGTTTCACAAAACACGAGATGTACAGCCCTTAAACTGGGGCATTTCCGGCATGCTGCTTCCATTTAAATCTACTGCCTTTCCTAATGCAGCAGTCCTGGCGTTTGCAGACTTGTTTTTTCTGGACACTGAGAAACATGAAATTTTTTGTGTGGGTTGGATGAAGTATTAAATCTGGAATAGACAAAGTTTGCAGCATTTTACGTGATAGTCAGCTCGATCTTAGTCATAACAAGTAAAACTCCACCGGTTTTTGCTGCTGATTTATTTGGTGTGATGGGGTGGAGGAAGCAAAGGCTTACGGGTAGCTAACAGTTGTAAAACCAAGGGTGGCAGAGTTAGAAAGCAAACTACTTCTGGATTTTCCTCTGAGGCTTAAAACTGCAAGCCGTTGATGACAATGTATGTTACGACATGAACTGGGTATTAATAACAACTTAAAAGTCCTGCTGACCCTTCGCTTGGGCCATCACCCTTTGGAAGGGTCAGCACAAAGGATTTCCATACCTAGAGAGAGAATTGGGATGGCTCTTGCTAAGTCCCTGTGTCATGTGATGTGTTCTGAAAGTAGTGGCACTGTGGCATCTTGATGTGTCCACAGCACAGAACTCTCATTTTGAAAGATACGGCTTAGATAGAAAGAGAAGGGTATTTGGCCTCTGCTATTGGAGCTAACTTTAGAAAGCTGAAGTTGTGTGAGCTCCACTAAAGTGAAACAAGGAACACAGAGACTGTGACTGTTTGGGAGAAGTGTTGTGGAAAGAATTAATAATTTCATGTCATTCAATGCATTAACTACCATTTTGCTTCCCTCCTTCACCTTTTTGACAGAAGGGCTGGTTACTTATTAAGGTGAAGTCATAATTATTGACAGCCTTAAAGTCATGACAGTCCCATTTGATAGTTATACATTAGTCAACATCTTCTCCTGAGCATGTAATGACAAACAGCATTTGCTGGTTTTAATAAGACTTAGAGAGCTTTACCCCTTGCCTCCAGAATATTGTCGTCATTGCTATTATTGCATTAACAACCGGAGGCTGCTTTCCCTCTGGACTGTGGCCCCATTGTGTTAGCAGCTGTACTGGCTAGCATGGTGGAAACCTAAAAACCCAACTTCAGCTTGGGGGATTTGGAGCCCAGGGCCGTGGGGATCTGTCCTGTGGCTGTCTGTGCTTATGAAGCATGAACCTACAGCAGCGATTGCCTGGGAGGCTGTGCTACAGGATGTGCCCAGCGCACTTAGGCAGTCCAGGTGAGAAGGGCACAGTCTCTTGTCTGTAGCAATAGCACTTCTGTAAAACTCCTGATCTGCTCCAGGGTGGGTAAGCACTGGAACCGCATTTAAGGAGTGCAAGCTTACGGTCTGTTTGAAAATCGGCACTGCTAATGCCTGACCCTTTTGGTAGGGATTGATAAATGAATGATTGGAAGCGGTAGACCACAGGCTGACTTTCCCACAGCTCACTGTGTATATAAGATCTGATAAGGAAGTTGAGGCAAAACTTAGCTTAAGGTCAACTGATCATTAATCAACTGTAACTGCACTTCTCAGGTAATCAGCCTGCAAAATGCTGGCCCACTCCACTCTTTGAAGACCTTGCCTACAAAGAGCTGTAAAATGTTTGCTGAAGTAGATTAAACACAGCTTTAAGTGCCACCTATAGACTACAAAGCATGTTGTGTCTTTGCCTCAGGGTTAACCCACCAGACTGACACTCTGCTGACTGTCAGTCCATCAGCCCACCCTGTGCTGTATCCTGACCTACTGTGTCCTTGCTGGGTCCATTATTGCATTTGTGTGTTACCAAGGCAGAACATGGGATGTGTTTTACCTTGCAGCAAGCTGAGCTGCTCTATTTTTTTTTCCTTACATGTCTCTGACCTGGCCTTACAAAGTATTTGCAGGAAGGTACTGTGAGATACTAGAGTTCAGCTTATATCCTCACTTCAGAGTAGTCAGATCAACAGCCTGGATGAAAGGCTCACCTGGGACTAGGTGACCTGGTGGAAGCAATAAGCTAATCTGCTTTGGAAGCCACACAGAACTCTATTACTGTGTGTGTGGTGGATAGGAGTAATTTGGGGAGAGCATCCAAATGTAAAATCAAGTGGATGTGTGATCTAAGTCAGCTTGTGAGGGTCAAGTTGTTGCTTTACAATCATTTCCAGATGCATGTTATAGGGAGCTCCCCTTGGGTGGAGAAAGGATCCAGGCTTGTTTTAACAGTGTTCCCAAATGGAGCCACAACCTGATAGCCTTGTTTGGCTTTTGGTCTGTCTGGCACGATGGAACCAGATTTGAACACGGCATCTCCTGCCATCTCCTGCTTTCCCTCTCCTCTTCCTCTGGTCATTCTGTACTATGGAAACTATCTTGACACAAAGTCTTACCTCCATTGAGTTCACATGGAATACCAGGTGTCAAAAATGCGAATCACGTATCAGACACATCACATCAGCCTGTCATCTGCAGAAACTGTAACCCCCATGTCCTTCAGTCCTTGTTCTGACTACCAAGGAAAGGGCAACGCTGATGCTCTTTGAACATATAAAGTGTTTATGGTCAAGTGTTTTGAGATATTCCTGTTTGGTTATCTGAAGGATTCTGTCTGACGAAGTTCCTAATCATGTAACAGCGTAACCTTTAGTCATAGCTTCACAATATGCTGGTCTTGCAGAAATGAGTGAATAAGGAAGCAAAGCAACATTGTCATAAAGCAGCCCCACTTACAAGGGAAAAACATCTGCAGAAGTCCTACTCATCACGTGCAGAGTCCACTTTTTGGCTGTTGCACTTGATGCTGGTGGAAGCAGAGGGTTCTCGGTTGAATTGCACAAAGAAATTATTTGGAGACAATTGTAGGGATGCCTCAGATCTCAAAGATACTCAGGCAAGGGCACAAGGGACAGAACAATCTTTTCCTGCAGGCCACTTCCTTAAAAATCCTGAAGATAAAGCAAAAGCAGGAGGGAAGGGCACACCTAGTAATTATTTGAAGCCAATTTTTTTAGTGGGTTTGGGGGAGTGTAGTTTTGCTCCAGTTCTTTCCAGAAATTTAATTTTCCCTATGCTGGCAAGGGATGCACCATATGTGTGCACCAGTTCAGATCCTGGGTCATCAAATCAAGGTGAAGAGCTGCATGCTGAGGTTGGTAATCTGAGGGAGGCCGTGGCTCTGTAAGGGTGATGAAAAGTCAGCTGAGCCTTTACAACAGTTTGCTCCTGTGTCCCTCAGTATTCACACAAGCGCTCTGAGACACAGCACACAGCACTAGGGTCCTAAATGTGTGCATTTTGTCCCTTCTCTAGAAGCCGTAAGGACAGTTTGGAAAGCGAGAGCTCAGCCACTATCATTCCTCACGAGCTAATCCGCACAAGGCAGCTGGAGAGCGTACACCTGAAGTTTAACCAGGAGTCCGGAGCACTCATTCCCCTCTGTCTAAGGTGAGTGAAGCCCTCCTCCTCCTCCTTAGCTTGTGCTGACATGCTGCTTTTGCCTTGTGGCATTGTTTCACCATACAGACATGCATGCGATGGGTCTTTAAAGGCCAGAGCTGAGCTATTTTGCCAAAACATATTAGAAGCAGATGATTCTTTGCATGTGTGTTCATCATGGTGAGATTGTTTCCCATTCGGTTTATGTCCTCCAGTGTATTTTGAGTGCTGAAATAGGACAGGGTTAGTATAGGGGGTTTTTTATTAGTCTAATGCTGGCAACTCTATGACAGAGAAGGGATGTTTTACTGTGTTCTGTCAAAGAAAACTCCTCAGTTGTTAATTCTGGCTTATGGACTCAGACATAAGTGGTTGTGCAAAGCCTGCCTGCAGCTTATGCATGCAAGTGTGGTTTTTTAGAGACAATATGTCACTTGCATGATTGAAGGAATGAAACATTGTGTGCATACTCTACACGTTGTCTTTTGAAGGTTGAGGCTTGGCATACCACTGTAAGTGACTTTTCTAGGTTTCCCCAATGTCAGTCAGCACTACTTTTAAAAACTCCTGTAGCAAATGTAGTCCTTAACATAAAGATGAACTGTGGGTAGACACAAATGATTGCAGGTGATTGAGTTACTTTGGATTAATGAGTTAGGTGTCTGTAGTATCGGAGTTACCAGTAACAAGTGTGCACTTGCCTGTGCCTGTTGAGATTCCAGTGGGATAGTTATCAGGAACATACTTCATTTTACATCACAAGTGTGTGAACAGTCTGTCCTAATCAGTTAGCTCAGCTCAGATGACCAGCAGTAACTCATCAAGCAACTGTAGGGCCGTTAAGTGCTATATGCCTCACCTGAAGCTTTCCCCCTTGCGTGTTGTAAGCCATGCATGCCCGTCACATGTGCTCTGAGCCTGCATGCCAGAGCTGTGGTTTTCCCTGTGGAAAGCATCAAATGAAAAAAGGGAAGCAATACCATAGATGGTCAGGTATGTACATTTCCTAGACATTTGCTGAAGTGTTATACAGGGTACCAGGGTATTGAATTGCCAGGTATTGTCACAATATGCAAGGGAGTCTGCTTATAAATGCATCTTCAAGTTACCATGTGATGTGGCATCTGGGTTCTCTTCTGCAGTTTTCATTTGGTAAAAGACTGTCAGTGCCCTGTCCTTATGTACATCAACACCTCATCATGGGGATAGGCATGCAGTGGGATTTAGATGTATTTTAGTTCTGTAACAAGGATTAAGTGGGGGGAGATGAGGGCAGAAACTCCCTGACTCAGAATGAGGCTCGTGACCTGTTTTGTGGAGCAAATAATTGATATAGTCTTGAAATTTTAATAGTTGCTGCCTTCAAAACTGTTTCCTGTGCTGGTGGGAGAAGCTGTAGTGAGATGTCTGTGTGATTCTGTGGCACGCTGCTCACACCTCTCAGTTCACACCCGTGTGTTTCGTTCCCCAGGGGAAGGCTCTTACACGGACGGCACTTTACGTATAAAAGTATTACAGGGGACACAGCAATCACGTTTGTATCAACAGGAGTAGAAGGAGCCTTTGCTACAGAAGAGCACCCCTATGCAGCACATGGACCCTGGTTACAAGTGAGAGAATCTCTTTCCTTTTTCTCCCCCTTCCTCCTTTACTGTGTCCTAAAAATGATCCTGTTAAGGGCTTATGTGGCTTGAAAGTCTAACAGGCCTGTGTTTGCTGCTGCAGTCTCTCTCGTAGCTCTTGTGTAATATTTTCAGTAATTATGGACTCAAAATAATGTTGAACTGTTGCTATTTATATTAATGGAACTCAATTTGATAAGCAGTGGTTGGAAAGTTCCAAATCATCTGTGAATGCAGTAGTGTCCATTTCCTGGAGTCAGCAAACGCTTTATAGGCTGTATTTACTCTTGATTCCTTCCAGAAAGGAATCTGGGGAGGCAGGGTGCAATGACCTAAACAAGCACGAAGCCAGGGCAGAAGAGCTAGAAGGCTGTGGGCCTGTGGTCCTACAGAGCCAAGATCTCAATTTGACATCATCCCCAACAAGACAGCCACACAAGAAAGCACTGCTTCTTTCAGCTTTAGCTCTTTCCTATTGATTCTTTGACAAAAGCTCGTGGATGCTTCGAGCGCCCACACGTTTTCCGTGCCCAGATTTTTTCCGTAGCACAGATTTTCCTTGGAACTCCCCATCTGGTTGGTGTTGAGGGTCAGCCCCATGGAGCAGTGATGCACTAATTATATGATGGCATAGCACTATTCCAGCATTGAGTTTCTTCATGATTATGAGAACTGCAAAAATAAATAAGCTTTGTGGAGTGTATTTATGCAGAACGGCCCAGCTTTGAGGCACCATATTCATGCTGTAGGTCTCTGCCTTCACTGCTACCGTGGCATTCCTGCCTCCCCTTCTGTTCCCAAGGCAGGGGTTTGGTTTAGTATTGCAGTTAACCTTCCAGTGACTTGTTTTCAAGGCATTCCACTGCCCGTGTTCATATGTCTGGAGGACATCATACCTTGAAATCTGTGCAACTTCTAAAGGAGCTGATCTTGGCTGGAATCATCCCGTGTGCAGGGATTTTCAAAGAGCTTGCGTGCTTTGATTGTACTGACTCAAAAGTGCAACGCTCCTGTAATGATTAACAGCAAAGGGTCAGGTTTAAGGGTGGGTCATTTGCTGTTGGTTCCTGTGCTTGCCAACACATGATACACAGGATCTTGTGACTGTGTTAACTCCAAACAGGAGAATATTTGTTTGCATCTACATCACATCTCGAAATGTATTGATGTGTGGAGTAGTCAGGTAACCTCTGCACAGTTAAGAATGGCAATAATTAGGTCACCATTCAGACATGTAACTGCTGTTAACCCTTACAAGCTGATTGCTTCCATGCCTGTTACTTTGGTGTGGAAAATGATGACAGATTTTGGAGTAGTTGGGGGGGAAACATGGAGAATTGCTGGCTTCTTAGTGCTAGCAAGCTCCCTCACTTGTCTCCTACACAAGGTCAGTGTATTGGATCTTCTTGTTTGATGTGACCGTCTCTGCTGCTGGCTCTGACCTGTCTTGTGATGATAATGAAGGAGGACAGACTGACTGGCTGGGGAAGGGAGGCTAAAAGCAGCCAGAGACAACAGGAGGAGCACCCTCCCAGTTGTGAGAGATACATATGGGAGTGTCTGAGGCGCGTGGCTTAATATGCAATGAGAGGCTTGATCTGTGCTCAGCAATCCCTTGTGGTGCTGGGAGCAGAGGAGGGAGGTTCATGTGCCTTTGCTTCAGAAGTAAGTGTGGTGCATAAAATTTCCAAGGAGGCAAGCTGCATTTGCTTTAGTCCCTTGCAGTTTGGGCTGGCAAAGCTTTCACAACAAGGCCTGGCGGGGGATTTTCCTCCTGCCTCATGTGGGACCCCTGGCACAGTGATGAGGTCCAAGGGGTTGGAAGCTGAAAGCAGATCACTGCAATGCAGGGGCTTGTTGTAAAGACAGGTAAATGGAGGAACCACAAGGATAGCAAACACCTTCTCCTATGGACTTTTTCCATGTCTTGGGGGACAAATAAGATCTTGAAAAATCCTGACCTTGACTCTGTAGGAGCTAGAGTCTGACTTCTCTTGAGCCTGAGTTTTGGTGCAGTGAAAGCCCAAATCTGCAAACTAAACACAGTACCTCCTGTTTACATCTCATGAGCTGGAGTGGAGCGTGTCCAAGGTGGGCCAGGCCAGAGAGCTGCTGCACAGACTATCAGCCCCCACTGCCCAGGCTGAGCAATGAGCTGAGAGTCGCTGGGCTGCAGTGGAGGGTTGGCAGATGACAGGAGTTTGGCAGGTCCCAGCATCATTCCAGACAGGTGTCCATATCACCAGCACAGCTGGTACTCGGCTGCAGCCCTTTTAGCAGTCTCAGCAGAAAAGGCAAGAAGTCATCAGACCATGGACATTGTGTACCCCATTTCTGTCAACAGTCATTCCCTGTCACGTGTCAGGCATGTTAGCAGGGAAAGCCTGTCCTGCTGTTGCCCATGCTCTGAGGATGATTAGATTATTTCATTCTCCAGAGCTGTCAAATTGGCACCTTTCCCAAGTACTTGGAATTTTTAATTTTTTTTTTTTTCCATTTAAGTAACATTTAATTAGTTCTAAAAGCTAAATTCTATTAAAGGTCTAAGCATGTCAGGCTGGTTTATTTCTGAACTTCTTCCACTGTGTCATGTATTGTTGAATAAGGAAATTGCTTTGACTCAGAAATGTACAAACATATTCAAGAAGTCCTCCTTGTTAACACTAGGCTCCTGTTTATATGCTAGTTACTGTGGCAAAGTCTCTGATGTGTAACACTTGCATTAACATTACACATGATCAAAGGCTTCCGTGATTCTTTCTTCCATTCCCCCTTCCCCCAGTGCTGCGACAGCAGAGCCCCCACACCTTCTCCTCAGCAGCTCTCCTCTCCTTTCCGAAGAGCAGACACTCCAGAGGCACAGAGAAAGGCTGTGCAGAAGGTGTCTGGACCCATGTTGGAGGGTTCACAATGCTGATCATGCAGGCAGACTCTGACATTAACTGCCCCACAGTGACATTTGTATTCGTGGTGGAGCTTCTTGGTCCAACACCTGAGCTGTGCCAAGCATTCAATTAATCACAGATCACCTTGTTTGCCTCTCAAACCTACCCAAAGCAAGGCGAGGCTGTGCTGTGTTCTCCCTCCCTCCTTTATTTTCCAGCAGATGATATAGACACTCTGTTGAAATGTTACTGATCAAGCCCATCCCAATAAAGTTGCCTGAGCCTTTAATACATATTAATATTATCCTGGGGTAGTTTGTGTCAAAGCCTGTCAGCATGCATCATCCTTTGGGAATTACCATCATTAAGTCTCCAGTGATGGGAGTCAGGACATGCTTCTGCAAAGCTCCCCTGCTTTTATGTGGAGCTCTCTGCCCGTCTAGCACAAAGCAGACTGCTCTTCCCTCCTACCTTGCTCACCTGTGCTGCTTACTCTCCCCAGAGGGGAGAAGGAGGTTTGTTTAACACCACCTTTAGATAATTTCTGCTCCTGCTGCTTTAGGCAGTCATTGTTCTAGGGAAGAAGATGACACTCAAGTCTTTGATCATGAGCAATGTATATGTTACGCATCAGATACTGCTGCAGACTCTGGCACACGAGCCAATACAGTGCAGTAAAAACAAACCTATGCTTAAAGAGTCCTCAATAACTGCAAAATGGTGCACACATTTTAGGAAACCCCTCTGCACTGTGCTACAGCCTTGCCCCCTTGTCCCCCGTGCATTTCTATACGGCAGCGAACTGAAGGATCATTCACATGTTTTACAAAGCATGTCTGCCTCATTCAGCGCACAAAGACGTGGCATGTGTGAGGGATGAATCAGGAGTGTGGAGTAAGACAGTCTCTTGCTTATAGAGCTTCCACATAGTTCACTGGGCAAAATCAGGAGGCGTGTAGTGAATGAGGCACGTAATTGCAGAGAAAACACAAGTCTTACAGTCAAGCCTGTTAAATGTTGCCCTGTAGAATTGGATCCTGTTTCTGCCTTTGTTGCTCTGCTCTTTCTCAGTGCTGTTCCAGAGTCTTAGGCTAAAATGTTCTTGCCTGGCAACTGAGTTTGTGTTCTTGTTTTCTGGATGCTCTGCTCAGGACCAGAGGTATGATTTGTATTCCCAGCGGCAGGAGGAGGCCAGGAGGAATTCCTTAGCAGATACCCCCCTGTGCACCCTGCAGGGCTGGCTGGATTGGAAAACAGGAATCAGAAAGTCTTGAGGCAGGCACCTGCAAGAAGTAGATGTTCAGATTCAATTTCCTCTTCACTCCTTTTCCCATGTCTGTTCGGGAAAATCTTCTGGTCATCCTGTGAAGATTAATTCAGTGCTTGCCAAGCATTCCAGCTCCACAGATGAACACCATAAACCATTTCAAGAAGAGATTAACATTTGTTCTCGCAGGTCAGGAGAGAAAAAGGATCTGTCAGGGGTAGAGGGTTAACCCGGAAGGTGAAGGCTCGTGTTCAACTCCTTGCTTTTGCAGATCTTTTTTCAATAATTTCAAATCCCTTAGCTTCTTTTAGCATCCCTCCCCCCATCTGCTACACAGAGAGGAGCACTTCCTTGCCTTGCTAAGATGTAAGGCTGAGCACATCAGAGGCTGTGAGAGTGGTAAGGACAGTAAGATTAGGTACTTCCAATGTAATCTGTGCTGGCAGTAGTTGGATGGAGCCTACTAAATAAAGGGGAAAAGAGTAGGAGGAAAAGGGAAGCAACTTGAATGATAATGAAAAGAAATGATGACTAATGCTGCATTCAGTGAGCAGAACCATCCTCAGGACTGAGCAGGGCAGAGGTCTTGTGGGAGAAAAACTGCAGGCAATCTGTGATTGCAGATTTGTTTTGTGAGGCAGACATAAGCTGGGGCCAAATTAGCATGGCACAGACAGCCTCTGCACCGCCATTTCCAAAGTTTTGTGTGCCTGATGTCACTGGTCTCTGAGTGTAGGGGGGAGGGTTTTCAGGTAATTTACTCACTTTTGGGACAAATCCTGTTAAGCAGGTGGAGGCTATGGTTCATTTCCAGTTGGCACCCTCCTACTCTCAGCACAAGGTTTACATCTCCATGTGAGCTGAGGAGCTCACAGCAGCAGTGCAGTGTTATCCTCTGACACCAGCTGCTGCTGGAGGATGCTATTTGCATGCCTCTCATGCCAGTAGGTTCTCAATGTCCAGCAGACAGCATGTGGATGCTGTAGCTGTGGAAATGGGGCTGTCCTCCAGTCTCCCTGCCCTTTGTGTTGCCTCCAGCTTTGGCCTCTGATCTGCCCTCCATCCTGTTTTCCTGTGTCTTCCCCTCATCCTGGCCACCCGTCTCTGCTTTCCTTTCCTCCCCTCCTCTTCATTCGAATTGGCAAATTCCTTCTCCTCCTCCTCCACATGGCCTGGCTTCCAGCTGAAACGCTGAGAGCACTGGAGAGTTTCCCTGCCTTTAGTCCTGATGTGCCTGGTGCCATAGCAATCTCTCAACACTCAGAGGAATGATCAGAGGGAAAACTACTCCATAGCTACTTCTGCCCTGTGTTTGAGGCAGAGCTGCTTTGGGCTGGAGCATGCTCAATGAAGGAGGGCTCTCAAGTACGGTTTTCTGCCTTTCTCTGAGAGGCTGTGGACAGACAGTAACTTTCAGAGGCTTCTGACTCAGCAAAGCATGATCAGGAGAAAGACTTTCCGTTGGCCTCCAGAGCACTTTTTGCACTCTCTCTGTAAGAGGTAGTTCTCATGCTTTGCAACAGAACGATCACAGGCATTTGTTAGTACTGTCAAAAAATACTTTTTACAAAGTGCCTCTGTGAGATAACTTCATTCCTTTTGCCCTAAAAGCCTTTTTTAAATAAATAAATAAATAAATCTAAATCCAGCATGGAAAAATAAAGTTGAGGCTTAGAACAGCAAGGTCAGACTGCTAATAGGAAATGTTAAGCGTGTCTGTAGGCAGGACAGGTACATGGAGGCTGTGGGAAGCATCCAGCATTAAGGAGCTATCAGCAGGCACTATCTATGCTGGCAGTTGTTGGAGGGGAGGGGGTGCAGGGTGGATTACTGTGAGCAGGGTCACAGGAGATGATCCATTCTTTTGGTTTGGCAACCTGTGTGAAAAATCTGGGGAAGAAGATCAGACTGAGCCCAATCCCTGAATATTTTCAGTTTTTCTTGCTGAAACAAAAGCCTTAAAGAGACTTGGGGAGGGGGGGGGGGGATAAAAATACCCTTTTGTGTTGAATGAAACCAGATTATTTTTTTTTCTTTTAAAAAAAAAATACACACAGAGCAAAATTTTTTAGACAATATATTTTTGCACAGAGTGGAGCTATAGTTGGAAGTTTTGCCTTCTCTAATCAATATTTGAGGGATAAAACACTCACACAGGATATGAGAAACTCACATTTTATTCCTTTCCTTTTATTTGATCCCCCATTTCTACTTCTTTGCTTTATGGGCACCACAACTGTAGGGTATTTTGGTTCTTTCTCAGCTCATCCAATTGGAGTTGTTCCACATCATATAAAACACTGGATTAGTCACAGAGGCAGAGAGCACAAGAGAATGACTGTTCCGGTAGAGCTAGGACATTGCCCTGGAAATGAGCACATCTGGTTCTTCTCTCTCCTATACCACATGTTAAATCATTTATGCACATTGGCATAATGGCAGCAACAGAGGTTCAAAGCAGCATCTGAAAGAGGCTGCGCTGATGCTTGTAAGTGGCAGCTATGGGTTGAGTCCTGCCTTGAAGAGATAGGGATTGATTTTAGTCTCCCCAGGCACGAATAGGTAGGTTAAGCCTAGTGTGGTGGGTTTAAAGACAACAGGCACAAACTGGTTTGAGTTGTGTAGAACTACAACCCGCTCTTCCCCAAAGCACTTGCATGCATCTACCCCAGGAAAAACATTTTCGGTATCCTTTGTGTGGCTCCCCCCAGATTCTTGAGCAGGTCTAGGAAATCTAAGCTAGCACTTTAGCACTTTTCCACTAAGTTTGTTGTCTTTTCTAAATGCTCCCCAAAACCTCACTGCATCATCCCTTTATGATGTTCTTCCTTGCTGCTGAACGAGACACCAGGAGAAACTTACACTAGGGTAGAAACGTCCCGTTAGGTCATCCTGATCCTCCCCTTATCAGCTCTCCTCTAAGTGTGCTCTCTAGTACTTTGTCCAGGCTAGTTTTGGATGAGTCAAGTTCTTTCATCCTTCTTAAGCCAGTTGACTATCTTGCCACCTAATATTCCTCCCTCACTACTCAAACTACATTTTAGCCACTTTGTGTAGACTTTCTTCCACCCACTTGGAGCACTCCCTGAAGTGCCTCTTCTTGCTTTGCTTTCTCACTCTGAAAGAGCTGGTATTGCCCATTGTCTTGGCTCCCTTGTCAGGCCTCTCACCAACTGAGCCAAACTTTACTGTCTGCATGACCGATCTCGTCAGGCTGGCTCTGAGGAGCCCAAGTCCCCAGGATCATCCTTGTAGTTGGGAGTGCCACAGGGAGATCCCACAAGGTCAAAATCTTTCAGCATCATCAGATACTTCCTCTTCTGGGATTGTAACATCATGGTGTGAAGCAATAGAGTCCCTGAGGCATCCGTGAGTGAATGTTTTTCCTTCACAAGGAGTGTTGTGAATCTCTTGGAAGAGCAACAGTGGAATTTCCCATCAAAGGTGTTTTTTACAGTGCTGGTACATTTGAGGCCCTCATGAGAGCTGTGGTGGATTCAGGCAGCAAGGTGGCCTGGCCTCTTCAAGACAGTGTCAGGGCTGGGCATGACGCAGAAAAATGCTGTGACAAGGCCTCTGCTTGAACTACTTGCAGTCAAGGCAAAGCAGTGCAAAGAAGGCCAAGCCAAGGGGAGAGCAGAGAGGTGGGCTGAGGGATGTTTGTGATGAAGCATGATTCATCAGGGGGTTTTACTGGGAATGTTTTCATTTCAATGGGAAACGCTGACGCACTTCAACTTCACCTTTTGCTGTGCTGTTGACAGGAATTAAGCAGAAACATTTTCAGGGCAAGGGGCTCCTAAAAGTTGCTGGATATTTGCAGATATAACAGATGACATGTGCCTTAGGGTACAACTGCTCCACCCATTCCAGGCATAGCACCTGGATGGATGAACAGTTCCTTAGAAGGCTTGGTAGGGTTTATATAGAGGTTTATTGCAATACATCCTCGTCATCTTTGGCTGAGCCTTACAAGCCAGCTTTGTACTAAGTCCAGAACTAATAAAACATGATTTTCTTTCTTTGACAAACCTACTGGAAAAGCAAGTGGCAGGGTTTAATGCAAACAGAGCATTAGGGCAAAGTGTGGGCATGTTTGGTTTGTTCCTAGGTAGGCAAGAAGATGGTGTATTATCAATGAAAGCACCCATGCTTAATTGTCCCTGGGCCAATTGCTTGTGTCTTGCCCTAGACAAAGCACGTTTCTCAAAGTTGGACAGAGCTGTAGCTCACTTCCTAGCTCAGCTTCTGAGGGTCTTCCTTCATCAGAGACTTGTCAACTGTGCCAGGCTTTCCACATTGGTGTGACCTCTGGCCTCAGATAGCTTTTCCTGAGCTGAGAATTTCAAGCCCTCACGGTAGGGTTGAACTGGAGTGAGAGGTGGGGTGTTAACTGTGGGGTGGTACCTATAAGCTGACTATAAAACCTTTAATGTTTTACTAAACACCAGTTGCTTTCAAAGTCAGCTGAACTCATCTGGAGCCCCACGACCTTGTGTACATTTTTAGATCTTGCCTGTTTCGTGCACTTGCAGCTGTGTACCTGTTACGAGTCACGGTACAGGCTTCTCAGATAGCTGCGGGTGGGAAAGCTTCAGCCCTGAAAGCTTCAACACAAGCTCCTTCAGTTGACCTGCAGGTAAACCCTGTAGGTGAGAAGTAGGTTTCAGCAAGCTCAGGTGAGGCTTGCCACGAGAGGGAGACATCATGCACACAGCTCATGCCTTCCCTGAACACGTTCACCTGAATGAGGAGGCCTAGCCTGGCATTTTGTAACTTGTCTGGACGCATGCAGCTCTTAGTGAAGTGGTGAGAACCCAAACTGCAGACCTTGGTTGTGTGATACAAGCTGTGATAGAAAACAGGGAGTCCTCTTGGCTAGTCATTGTCTTCCAACCATCTGCAGCATGACTAGCAGCTGCAAAGCACACAGAAAATGGAATCTAGACCTGCTGGCAACGGGATAGCGTGTGTCCAGGCCTCTCTGGGTCGGGCCAGGGAGATCCTGGTGCGAGCAGGACTGTGCAGCACCAAAGGAGATGTTTCAGATACACACAGCTGTCTGGCGAGGCCGTTCCCTGTTCCTACTGCAAACAGCCATTACAAAAGCCGAGCTACACCCTTGTAACCAGCTTCAGCAGGCTGGGCCGGCAGGAGTGTTTGCAGAGAGCTGTGAAAACACAGCCCTGCGAGTGCCCGACCACTGCGGCACCCAGGATGCCGCTGCCGCTCGGCAGAGCTCCTTTGCTTCCTCAGCACCAGCTGAGAGATTTCATGGGAGAAAAAGCCCGCTCGGTGCGCCTGGGATGGCTTTGTTTGCCCTCCAGATTGCATTGGCTTTTCCCATGGCTGCAGCACAACAGCAAGGCTCAGTTTTCCTTTGGGAAGGGAATAAGCTGCTTCATCATTGTGATCTCTGTGCAGTGTCCTGTTGATAAGATCAGTTAACAGTATCAGAGGAAAACTCTAGATTCAAGTCTGAAATATAAAGTGAACAGGGCCTATTTGTTTAATTTGAGCTTCTAAGGTTTAAATCCCAGAGGAAATTAAATTAGGTGCCTAGAGCAATGGCAGTCTGTCATGTTTATTTGCTGGGAATGTCACCTTTAATATCATGCACATATAACGTGTGTGTGTGTTAATGTAATGGGGTATCATACTGTGCGGGAGCAGGCATGCTACAAGAACTGGAAACCTGAAATAGTGTGAGGAAAGCTGAGACGGGATTGGATTTATTCTCATCCTTCTTTGTAGGATGAAGCCTCAGCAACACAAAGGTGGGTTCACTGATTGCTGGTGGGGATGGCAGCCTGACCTGTGAGCACAGGCCTTAATGCTCTTGAGCCGTTTTGATCGGGATACTTCCAAGAGGGGAAGTTCTGTCTAGACAAAAATCCAGACCAGAATGGCCAGGGTCAAAGCCTCCTTCAGCAGTGTGCTGTGGACACATGCCTTCCCCCTGGATCCTTGGGAGAGAGAGCTCAAGGATGTCAGTTTCTTGTGCCAAGGGGCATGGCTGCTTGTATATTTGGTTATACTGGTGCTTCAGAAGGACTCCCTTCTTCTCCAGGAAGGAGACTAGGTCACCCAGCAGTGTGGGGTAGCAGGATTTGAGTTGTTTGGGTTTTTTATTCTGACTGGGGCTTTTTAAGGATGAGCTCTGAGTGACACTGTATGAATGTCACTGCAGCAGTTTGTCATTGCAGCCTGTGATGCTTGCCCTCCACCAAAGTTAACTGTCTATGCAGGGCTTGCAGAATGGCACTGCGATCTTTTCTCAGCATGCTGAGTAGAACACACTGCCACTGCGTTGATCCCTTAAGTGTGGCCCACAAGAGACAGCTAAGCTGTGGGCTCCTGTCCCACTCCACTTGTTAGACCCTTCAGGGAGCCAGTTCAGTTCACTACATCAACAGAATTTGTTGAGATTTTTTTCGTCTGGGTTAGTAAAACTCACTGAGAGGGGGCAGTGAGCTGCAGATGTGTTTAGCCATCTCAGGGTTGCAGCCCAGGCCACTCTGGGAGTCTGTAGCTTAGCTGGGACCTGGTTTGTCCCCGCATCCACTCCCTTCACCCTTTGCTGTTTACCCCTGCATACCCGATCTTCTTTTCCTCCAGCCTCACAGCAGCCAGCAGCCTCACACACGTGGTTCACATTTCTCTCCTGCCTCTGGCACCTTGGGGAGAGCCCAGGGGTCTTCCTGCTGCGCTTGTCTTTAGTCCCGCTGCCAAAGCTGCTGCTCCTCATTCCTGCTCTCTCACCCGTCCCAACCTCTGGCATTTTTGCTCATCCGTGGATGGCTGAATATTCATTTCCTCCCTGCCTGGTTGCTGTGAATACCAATTCCTCCTCCTTTTTCCGGCTGTTCTGTAGATTTTGATGTCTGCTGAATTGTTTTCATTCCCTCACCCCATTTCAGGCTTCACCTCCGCAGAAACCAATCTGCTCCGCGCAGAACCCCAGCTCCCCACCCGGCTCTCCCTTCTGAGCTGAGCGATCAGGTTGCCCTTCTGCCTCCGACACGGACAGGCAGCTTCCTCCTCCCGCACACAGTCCACAAACGAGTGGCTCCAGTTCAACAGGCAGAATAGCTACAGGCTCCTGCAAGGAGACTGCAGTAGTTTGCGGTGGCACTGCGTGTTTCAGTGCAATGTTTCTCAGCTTGCCAGTCTGCAGATTGGTGCCAGGTTGCAGAGTCCTGTCCAAAGCAGCAAGCTCCTGGCTCCTAGCTGATGCAGGGTTTTTTCAGGCTCAAGGTGTGATCAGAAAGGCCTGATAGAGGTGTCTGCATCCATGCTGGGGAGCTTGGTCATAAACCCTGGCCTGCAGCCTGATGCAGGTACAAGCCAAGCAATGGAGGGAATGTGATAGACAGGGGAGGTTGCAGTCCACTCATCCCCTGAGGAATCTGTGTGCAGTGGCAGCAGGGCTGAAGGAGAGAGAACTGCAGATGCCTGGTAGCTCTCAGATAGGGATCTGGTGTTTTCAAATCTTTTTTCTTGCCAACCAAAGGCAAAAAGAGAGACCAGAGTCTTCCCATTCTCATTCTTTACAGTAGCCCTGCTTCTGTGGTACCCAAATGGAGCTCAGAGGCTTCCACTTCCCAAACAGCCCATGGCATCTTGGTGGTCACTTGCTCCCCACTGATGTTACTGGCACCAGCGGGCTGATGGGCATGGGACATGGCTTCCTGCATAGAGGTGGGACAGGCTGGCTGCCCCTCTTCCAGACGTGAGCTGGAGGGGACAGTGGAGAACAGTGGGGCTGGTCCCTTAGCTCCATCACTGTTGGCTGCTGGAGTGGTCCCTTCTCTGGGAGGGAGCATGGAGCTCATGGCTGGGGAGAACAGGGAAGGGAAAAGGTGAGAAAGAGGGCCTAAGGATAATGGTTGCTTCAGAATAGAAAGCAATGCCAGAGGAAAGGGTTGAGTGAAAGCAAGAAATGAGGAGAAGGGGGGAAGGAACAAACCTGTTGGCTGAAATGTGAATAATCTGCTGGATACTGCTGCAACCTAACTCGCAGGAATGACGCTCCAAGGCCCCCTCACCATGTGGGGATGTTTGCCTGGTCCCACACTGCCGCCTCTGCTCCTGTGCCAAGCCAGCTGGCCTGCCTGGAGCTCTAGCCTTGATGAGTGTTGTGAAGAGAGGCAGGACATGTTTGCTTTTGGCTATCATGTGCTTTTTTTTAAGAGGGTGGGAGTTCCTCCCCTTGAATTCCCAGGGCTGGTTTCCCACCCTGTGTCTCTAGTTTGTGTGACTTGAGGGGCTCCATGGACCTGAGGTCATGTCCCTCAGCCAGGAATTTTGACCCATCAACAGCTGCTTTCCTGGGCCACTTCATGCTTGACGGCCTAGCCTTGACAGCCAATAGCTTTCCCAGCACAGGCACACAGGATGGGCACGTACAATGCAATGTGGAGATGCCTAGCACAGGTACCTCTGGGAGTACTTTCCATACTCAGCATCATCTGAATGATGTGCTGCGCTCAAGTCAAAGCTTTCCTGATGCCCAGAGAACCAGCTCTGTATGGCTCTCAGATTCTTCCTGCACTGCTGTTTCTCAATCAAACTGTGAGCTCAACTTCAATGGATCAGATGAAAGTAGCTGTCTCCCACTGTCTCTCCAACAGTTGTCATCTTGACCCCTTTTCCTTCTTCCCCACTCTGTCTGAAGCTGAGACTAATTTTAGAGTGAGGAAAATAATTGAGGGTCATAAAAGATTGCTGTATGATTTTAACTTTTTTTTTTCAGTGCTTGGGGTGGGAGGCAAAGTTAAGAGCTTCTTGCCCTCAAACCTTTCTATTGTGGTAAAAAAGGACCTAAGGGAAGCAGTGAGCAGGTACAGTTTGCTCCCTGCAGAAGTCATTCTGTTTTCATGGCAATTAGCTAAAACTAGGAGTGTAGAGGTGTCAACTACTGTGCTTCCTTTGCAGATCCTATTGACTGAAGAGTTCGTAGAGAGAATGCTGGAAGATTTAGAAGATCTGAATTCTCCAGAGGAAGTAAGGCAGCATCATTCCCATATTTCCCATGTGCTGTCCCAGAAAGCTCAACCCATCCTACAGCTTGCCTTTGATCCTCCCCTCAGCTTGCAGGCTGCAGTCCTGCCCAATAGTCTTGAGGCCTTTCTAAACCTTCACATCTGCTGTGAGCTGAGGCAGTGAGCAAAGGGATTTTAAGAAATACAGAGCAAGGATGAGCATGAGGAACGCTCTGCATTTCCCTTCTGCCAGCATCTTGCACAACATGATATCTGAGTGCCTGAATCAAAATGGTGCAGCCCTTGGGCCAGGTGTTGGGGTTTCCTCCATGCTGTGCACAGTGTCCTCAGCAGCAGCTGCAGGCACATCACCATCTTTTATTTCAGAAAGGCTGAATGCAGTAGCAGCACATTTTCTGGTGAACACTCTGTTGTAGGGGCCTCTTTTGGGGGGCTTGGGGAGCAGGTGGGGGCTTTTTCACATCTGCTACTTGGCCTTCACCTGCTGCCCTGCACAGTGGTGATGGCAGAGGACCATCACCAGCCTGGAAGCAGTACAGCAGCAGCCAAGGGAGCTTTATAAAGCTTTGCTGTGCAGTACTAAACTTCTCCCTGCCATGTGATCTCTTCCTGGGGAACATTTAGCACCGTCTCCCATGCATGCCATATAAATATTCTGCTTGACTTCAAAGAGCAGTGGCAGAAATGACATGTAATATTTTTAATCCTATTTTTTACAGCTCCCTGCAGACTCTAAAGAAACTTTCTTTGGCCTGTAGAGCAGCCCTCCCATCCCTTGCCCTGTTCCCCTCCCCCCAGGAAAATCTCAGGGCTCTAATTGTTTAATCCAGAGTTGATTTAATGCCAAGGTGTTCTTCACTGCGTGAGTGAGGGGAGCACGCTGTTGGCTGTGCTATGACTTTCAGGCCAGCTTTTATCCAGTTAAACTTAATCCAAAGCTCTTTTTTTTGCTAGTGGCATGGAAGCCCAGGAGCACTTTGGTTTGAAGGCCCCTTAAGTTAAGGCTTTGGATAGCTCACGTTCCTTCACTCCCTGCTGAGAGGCAGCGGCAGCGAGCGTGGCAGCTCCTGGCACAGCGAGCAGGCCTTCAGTTCCGAGGTGCTGTGACTTTGCTAAATCAAAAAAGTGAAAAACAAACGAATGCAAAGGATGACTTCTCCAAGAGGGTTGCTTTGGAACCACTCCTGTTTACAAAAGAGAAAATACTTTAGATGAAACATGATCTTTCAGCGTCCAGATTCCTCCAAGGATTTGTAACTTGCAGGATCCTAGTTCAGGCCAACTGAAGGCGTTCCTTTGCAGCCCTAACTGTTGCTGTTGATATTCATGTGGTAGAATGAAGTGCTGCAAGGAGAGTCTTTCCTTTGCTGCATAAAGAGCCACCTGCATTAAATGAAATTAAGTGAAACTATCTGAGTATCTTTAGCATGGTTTTCACACCCCTTAGACACTGAACTGAGAAGAATCTCCTGGGTAGTACAGGGCCATTAGATTGTATGGTGCAAGCTATACACAGGGCTTGAGATTAAACAAACAAACAAAAAACCCCACACCTTTAAATGGGACTTGGGTTGTTTACATTTCCTAGAAGAGAAAGAGCAGCAGTTTATGGTAGCCACTATCCTGCAAGATCCTCTTGCCATGCCCCCAGATCATGGGTCAGACCCTGAACCACCAGCCTAAAGTCAGTGGGTACCAACTGCAGGTTATCCTCATACACAGCTGCAAATGGAGCAAGGTCAGGAATCAATTTATGTTAAAGCCACCCTTGATGTGGAGCAGGCAGCTGGAGGGGATCTCCTTTAGCAGGAATCTGCCACTGAGTTGGTGTTAATGTCCTTCAGAAGCAGGGTGCTTATGGAAAAGAAGACAAATAACTGAATAAAAATGGATGATTTGCAGGTCACTGTCCCCATGCACCAACTCTCTAATTCGCATAGCCCCTGGGAAGCTTACAGCACTGTTGGCCTTGGTCTGTGGAGACTCTTAGAAGAGGACCACTGTGTCTGTAACCATTCTGAATTAGCTGCTTCCAGGTCAGGTTCTCGCTGCTGGTGTAGGATCCTGGTGAGACTCCTCCTTGGGAGTTCCATCAGGTTGTCAAATGGTGCTACACTATGGGTGCAGCCAAGTTTTAAAACCAGAATGATCCTGCAGACTGGCTTCTAGAGCTGTCCCCAGGTGTTTTGGACCCTCAGTCTGGGCTCTGGGGCTCTGCGGAACAGGTTGCCATCCAGCTGTGGGTGGGGCAGACTGATGGCCTAGGAGATTCTACTCCCACCTCCCACACCCTGCACTGAGCTGTTTTTGAGAGATTTATGTGAATGCATGGGCCATGGTCAGAGGTGGTTGTGAGAAGGGTTAGGAGCTCTGCATGGTTGTGTTTGGGATTAGAGACGTTGGGGTGACTTCCCATCCTGATGCAGACTGCCCTGGAGCTGCCCATCAATGGGACCAATGCTTTGTTTGGGAAACACTGGCCAGAGATGGTGCTGTGTAAACCAGACTGGGGCAAAAAATCTCCATTCCCTGTGCTTCAGTCGTTGTTTGCAAAACAGTCTGAGCAGCCAAGTGCCTGTGTGGGTACAAGACATGGTAGGGACACTCTGCAAAGCCTTTGTACCAGAGATAGTGTTGGAGCAAAAGTGCCCAGCCAGGGCAGCACAGTTTGCCCTCCTGGAGACAGCTGCCATTTGGAAGCCTGTCACCTGCCAGAGCCATGCTAGCTCACTCACATCTTACCCTGTATGTGGAGGAGTTTGAAAGCTGCTGCAAGTCTCCCTTTAAAGCCAGTGGAGGGCTCCGGGGGCTGGGGTAGGTGAAATGAAAGGGACACGGTCAGGCAGGAGGGCAGATACTTGGGCTGCAAATTTTCAGAGGGGGAGGGGAATTGGTGGTGGGAGCAGAAACCCTCCAGAATCCATCTGATGAAATAAACAGCACTTGAGCTGACATCTCAGAACTTTACTTTGGCAGCTGAGGCACAGGCCACATTATCTAATGTCCATTGCTGTCCAAAACACACTGATGGGGAAACGTTGTTGTTTTTTTTAGTGGCCTCTTGTTTAAAACAATAACAACAACGTGGGGCTGCCTTGCCTTTGCAGTGATGTTATTTTTTCTGTGCAGGTTGCAACACTATACATGAACTGTTTCTCTTTACTGTCTTGCAGTTCAAACTTCCAAAGGAGTACAGCTGGCCTGAAAAGAAACTGAAAGTTTCCATCTTGCCAGATGCCGTCTTCGACAACCCACTGCATTAGAGCTGAATTGCACCCTTGTAACAACTGGGAGAGCCAAGTTACTGTCCATTACCCAGTGACTCAGAGGATAATTAATGCAGTAAAAACTCTGCCTGCAAATAAAAGAGTTCGCTGCACAACCACTGCAAACAGAAGAGGAGCTACTCAGCACCAGCCCAGACCGAACTGAGCCCTTTCCTTTACCCTTCCCAAGGCTGAGCTCACTGGGAACAGCCTGCGTATGTGTGAGTGCGAGTGAGGAATATTTAACTATGAAAATTAGTAGTAAGAGCCCTTTCTCTCTCCTAGCTACAGAACTCCCCTCTGCCTTAGCCCAGGGTGTAGGCGCTCTGCACGCCTGTATTTACACATGCGTTTCTGCCAGGTGCGAGCCTATAATCCATGGATTAAATGTTCTTTACGTGACTCTGGAGTCCTTTTGTTAGCCAAACTTTTACTGACTGCAGAACTGTTCTTCCATGTGCTATGATTTTGGGTTGGTTTTTTTTTTTCTTTTCAGAAACAGAATGGTATTTCCCCTGTTTAAAGGAGGCCAAAAGCTCACATGCTTGAAGCTGAACAGATTTAAAGATGAACTTTCTAGTTCAGTCAAGAAAAACAAACCCAGATCCTCCCTGCCCTCAAATTAGGCATGTTTTAAGTGTTGGTCTTGGTGCTATTAGCTATGGTATCACTGCAAACAGAGGCGACTTTATTCTCCGCATCCTGTCCTTGTGCCTGAACCCCAGGGAAGGTCACAACCTCTGGTTTTGCACAAGCAGGAGGAAGAAAGCTACCGGGGCGGGGGAGATCTCCTGTTTACAGTGTGTTTATCTTTAAAGAGATACTGTCAAGTATTTTTTCCTTGCTATTGTACAGAATTTGAGAAGCTAGAAAGGACTATTTGTCCACGGGGACAACTTCAGCAGCTCTGCAGGATCCAGAGGACTGCTCGAAAGCATATGAAATAGAGATGTCTGCTGCCCTGGCATTGCAGAGGAGACTGAGCCTCAGTGAAGCCAACTGTTCTTCCTGTTCCAGCAGAGCTGTGCCCTAGTGCAGCTCTACTTTCCCCTCTAGCCTCTCTCTGGTGGCTCTTGTTGCTAACGCCCCTGCTTTCAGATAGATTTGAACTGTAGAGAGCATCAAGATCTGTTTGAAAAGACCCTCTCTATATATCCCTGTGGCTTTCTCCTTGGAGCAAAATGTGGTATGGAAAAGTAGACGGTCTCTGCAGGGTCAGGCTGTTTCCACATCGAGGTGCTGAACCCTGTGGCTATGTTGCAGCAAACCGCAGCAGGCTTTACCCCCTGCTGCTATTGCAGGTCGTTTCTGATGTGGATTCCTGAGCCTTCCTCTGCCCATTGTCTTCTAGTGACAAAACTCTTCACTCCTTGTCAGGGGAGGTGCATCTTTTCTTCCACCCCTTTCTCCCTGCCAGATAAGTTGGCGGTTTATGCACGACTGCTGTGTGATCGTAATAAAAGTATAACAAAAGCTTTTAACACTTAACTCCTGATCAAACAGCAAAGTCCAGGAGGCCTCACAGTTCCCCCAGGGTTGTTTTTTTGCTTGTTTTCCGATTTAATTTCTTCCTGTCATAGTCAGCTTTGATGTTTTTTGCATAGATTTGAGGGTGGTTAATGTTGGTCAAGAAGCAGAGCTAGGAGCCACAAAGCTCTCCTTGGACTTGCTACAGAATTCCTCTGTGGCCTCAGGCAAGTCACTCAATGTCTCTCTGTGCAGAAAGGGTGATTATTGACTAGAGGACTGTAGGACCTACCGAAGCATGCCAGGGTTTGCAGGGGAGGGCGTGCTTTGTGTACCAAGTAGTATTTGTATTATTATAATTGTTGTTATATTATAATCTGAGGCAGGCCAAGTGCAGGGTCCAACACCGCTCGGCAGAACCTTCCTTTCTGCAAAGCTCTGAAAGCAATTTACATGTAAATGAGTTTGTCATTTTGTCTGAACTCAGAGGATCATCTTTAAAATCCTGCTGCGAAAGAACAAACTTTCAGATATCTGCATGTGCCAGCCAGAGTGATGGCTGTGCTGTGGCAGACTGCATTCATCTGTGGGATCTCCTGGCCAGTTTTCACTGTCCTGCTCAGTACTGAGCATCCCTTCTGCACTGGAGATGTATATGCAGGGGACAGCGTGGGTGAGAAAGTGGCATGAAAATGTACCAGTCCAGCTTCAAAACTGGCATGCCCAAGTGTCCCACTGCAAAACTGTGAACAAACAGATGATTGTGGTAGTTGGGGGAAAAAAGGCAAGGGCAGCAACTGCAGTTTGTCCAAAAGCCATCTCCAACAGTAGCCCATGGGCTGTTCTCGCATGAGCTAGCTGGGGGTGCTGCAGCAGAGCTGGCCCCTTGCCACGATGCTGGCTGCTCTTCCTTGTTTCCAGATGCTAGCTCTCATTAAAAGGAGCTTAAAATTCCCATCTTAGTGGAGAAGGGACATTTGAAAGGTCAGTTGTTGCAGTACCTGTAGAGATCAGTGCAGGGCAGAGAGAAGTCCATCAGACCCTCTCTGGGTTCTGACACACATCTGGCAAGCTTAGGACCTCCTGCCCTAAAAACTGCTTGAGCCTTCACAGTTGGGATGCAATGCTGTATGCAGGCAAAGCACCTCCTCCAAGCTGGCTTGTGCACCAGTTCTGCCTTTCTCATGTGTATGTTTTCCTCACCATATTTACTCTCATCAGACGCTCTGGGTTGGGTTTTCATTGACTTCAGAGGGAGCACACTGAATGCATTTGAAAACCCACCCAGTATCCTTGTGTGTGTGTGTATTTTTGTTCCATCTCATGTATTTATATATAGTTCTGTGTATTTGAGTTATGAACAGGTGGCACACCAGAATTCTCTGTTTCTGAGACACTTTCTCACGGATCTTTGCTGGTAGCCAGATAACAATTGAGGGGAAGGTTGGAAGGGAAGGAAATGAAATCTTCCTATTTAGTTAAGGAGGCAAATATTGGACAAATAGCTGCTAAAATAGAAATCTCTGTCTTATTGTTAGACCAATTCCAAGAAAGAAACTGGTGAAAGTCAGCCCTTAAGCTCCAAGGTCACGTCACTGCCTCTCAACAGTTGTCTAACAATAAGAAAGTTGCCTGTTGCTCAGTATCGTGAAGAGCTGTGCACCAACAGGACCTCCCCTTCCCTGATTCACATCAGGTTTGTAACCATGCCAAAGGCTTACTCATTGGCAAATAAATGAGATCTCAAGTTTGGATGTTTTCATCTTGGGACAAGAGGACATGCCTGTGTGCGAAGGAAATGGAAAAGAAACCCTTGTCTTTTAGTGAGCAAGCAGTTTGGGAAAGGGAAATGCATCAGTGTTAATAAATGCTGTGGTATTGTTCTAGCCCAGGGCTGCTGAGGTGGTAGGTCCACTGGTGCTGATTTTCTCTAGATTTGTGTAGAAGGTCTGAAGCAGGATTGTATGAAATCAAAACCTGTGAGGCTTCTGTAGGCTAAAGATAGTGATCTGGATGGAAATTAACACAATTTAGAAGCAGTGAGTACAGGATTTCTCCCTCCTGGAGAAATCTTGCAATGCAGGTCAAGAGGGATATTTCCAAAGATGGAGAGCCTTATGGCAGACCCACAATGCCTGGAAAATCCAACATGTGACAGCAGTTCTGAATCAAGAGAAGTCTCAAACGCTCTTCCTCTCAACTTGTAATTAAAAACAGGAGAAGGAACATACAGTTTCAGTATTAAAATGTGTGCAATCTGAGCAGAGCAGTCACTCTTGTAGCTGGTGTGACCTGCAGTGATATTTCCAGTGGCTTGGATAGGGGGTTCCTGCTGTGTATCATGACTTTGAGGATGGTGATATATTGGGTTTACTGTACATAGATTTGCCAACAGTGATTTGGAATTACATTCTGAAGCTCTTCACTTCAAATATTCAATTGCTCCTGGATGGCTTTTGAAATGACACCATCAGGTCATCAAATGGTCTTTGAAGAAGTGGGGGTTGTGTTGTTTTTCATCTGCAGGCAGTAGATACATTTAGGGGGTGTAGCTTTTAACAAAAACAGTTGAAAGCGATGCTTGGCTCGGAGGGGATAGACTGCTGGGGAGAGGCGGTGTGGTGGGGAAGCAGGTTAGCAGCCTCCCTCCTGCAACTGCAGCTCAGGCCTGTTCAAGGCAGCACAGTCCTTGTGCATCTCAGGCGCTGCAAGGGGAGGTAATGCAGGTGCAGGGAAGCTAGAAACCAAAGTGAGAATCATCAGGGCCTCAGTGCAGCAAGGGATCAGGGCAGGCAAGACCTCATTTCTATGACAGGACCCACTGAGGTCCTGCACAAATGCAAGCAGCCCACCACACACAGCCCCACTACATGATCACATTCTGGCCTGTACCCATCGCTGGTGGCAGAGACTGCAAGTGGCTGTGTTAGCTGCATCTGAGGTTGAGTCAAAGCTGGGGAATGGCAAGGGGCTGCTTCAGCCTCATTTGTTATTCTGATCAGTGTGAGGAGTGGAGCTCGTGCTCTGCTGCCCCTGTGAGACCCTCCAGGCTGGTCACTGAGCAAGCTTTATTGCTCACCTGCCATCTCTTCCCTTTGTCAAGTGTCCCCTTAGCTCCTCATCTTTCTCAGTTGCTTCACTGGAAAATGTTTGGCTGTCTGCATGCTTTGCAGGACACTGGGTTAGACAATATGTCAGCGTCAGATTGCGGCTGCTCAGCTGTTTATGTGTCCTGGTGGCTACTCCCTTCTCCTAGGTAGGCATCTAGAGTCCATGACCTGCTTTACCAGCTTGTTTCTGGCCAGGGCAAGGCAGCATCATGTCAGATGGGAAGGAAAGATCCACAGACCTTCAGGCCAGAGGTAAATCTTTAGCCCCATGTGCCTGATGTTCCCCTAGCCTACTGCACAGCCTCATGTCCTGTGGCTCCACTGTACGAAGTCTTGGGCTTCAGCCCACGCACCATCACAGCCTGGTGAGGAGGTTCAGTACCATGGGAACCCTTCCACCTCTTGGGAACTTGGTCCTCTATGTGACTGCCCTCTGTTTAGAATATGTATTGTGCCTTAGTTACCCCTGTGAGCAAAGCTGCGAGGCCAGATGAATTATCGAGCACCCAGGAGTCCCTTTCTGTGCATCTGTCCCTATCGGTAAACGCCGCCTGTGCAGCAGCCAAGCTGTATCCACAACAATCTCAAAATGCACGTTTGCTGGCAGGGTTCACCTCCCAAGATTTTAAAGCTGAGTTCCAGGTCTTTGGGACTGTGGCAGTTTTTAACAAGCTCTGTAGCAACCCACTATTTTTATAACGTTCCTTCTCTTGTGGAGTGCCTGCTGCTTCTCTTTTCTTGTTTTGTTTGATTCCCCTGTGCTTGACACTAGTCCAAAACTTCAAATGGAGAGTGAGCCTGAGGTCGCACACGTGTCATAAACCCAGCCCCTTGCTGACCTGTCTCTGTCAGGCAGTGAACCTGTCGTGTATAGGGCTTCGTTTTTGCCGTGATTCAGTTTCCCCCAAAATCGCTGACATACCAGAAAACCATCGCAAGTGGCACATCAGTTCAGAAACATCAGCTCCAGTCTGCTGTGAAGGAAGCCCCTTCCCTGTCCCTCACTGAAAGACCACGGCATCATTCACCACTCGGCTCATAGGGCACAGAGAGCAGGAGAGGAACATCAGCCCAGAAAGGGCTGCACATGGCCGATGTGGCTGGCCAGTGCCTGGTTGTTTTTAAACTGTCCTGACACTGTGCCTTCCCTCCTCAAAAAGAAGAGGAAGAGTGAGGGGAAAAAAGCCCAACCTCAAAAAGCCGGAGGAAGATTTCCTGCCGATTGTTGTGTTTTGCAAACACTGGTCTTTTCTCTCGCCCTCTCCCTCCACTCCCGGCAAGGCAGGAGATGAAAATGGCTCCTTTGTTCCTTTCCCTGGGGCCCAACTGCAACGAAAGTGCAGCTCCGGAAACCCTCTGCTGCACGAGCAGAGAGGGTGGGAGGGACCGAGCTGTCGCCGTATGCGGTAGGTCCTACATAAACGCGGCGTGTGTTGACAATGCCGCAGGCAGGATGGGCGCAGGAGGACTTTGTGGTGCTGGCGACGAAGCTCTTGCACTGTTCCTCCTGCAGCAGCAAGCGGGCTGCAAAACCCGCGGGGGCAGAGAAAAGGGAGATGGGTGTGAGTGGCCATGTCATCCTGGCAGTGACTGATCATAGGCTGGGGGGCCCCAAGCCCTTTTGTTCTCGGCTTTTGGCTTTCCCCAGAGCGGCAGTTTGCAGCCCTATGGAAGCAGATAGCATTCTGCTAGGGGCTTGTACCGGTGCCCTGGCACCTGAGCAGGTATGCTCCTTGCACCCATCCAGCCCTGGAGGCTCAGTGCTCTGTGTTTGGCCTTGGTCACACTCCAAGCCCAAGTTTAGTCATTCAAAACCCTTCTCTTGTCCAGCCCAGGCTGGACACGCTGGCTTTCCCCTTCTTCTAGAAGAGCTGGAGGTTTTGCAGCTCGCTGGGGACACTGTTCTGTATGCTGGCTGGTTTCTGTCAAACCTAGAGCGAAGGCGAGCTTCCCAGGGCAAGGGATGCATGAGGCAACCGGGACTGCAGCAAACCCTGCCCTTTGAGGGGGCTGCCCTCGTGGCCCAGAGGTGAACCTTGCTGTAGTTCAGCTCTGTGTGTGTGTGTGTGTGTGTGCAAGCGTGTGCGGTCTGTGTGCTCGGGGTCGTGTCGAGCGAGGAGCCCAAGGACACCACCGACAGGGCTGGAAGGAGCCTGCGTTTCTACCGCCGACCTATCAGTACCTCGTAGATGGCCTTTCTTCCCCCCCCCTTCCTCTCCTCCTTTTTTTGTTGGTTGGGTTTTGGGTTTGTTTTTTTTTTTTTAATAAAATAAAATTAAAACAAACAAAAAAAAAATTGGAAAGCTAAACTAGCAGAGGTTTTTAAATATTTTATATTAGTTTCTAATGTAAATTCTTACATTGTTATGGCAGTGCTGGGTGTGTTTCACCTGCACGTGGCTTTTTGTAATATTTTTGTGAATCACTAAACGTTTTTGGTTTGGTTTGGTTTTTTTTGTTTTTCCTCTCGTGTATTCTAAGTGCATTAAACGTTATTTGCAGAACTGTCAGTGTCCTTCTCTGCAGGCAGCTGAGCGGGGCGGACTGCCTGCCTGCCTGCCTGCTGCTTGGCCCCACGCCTGCCTCAGCAGCCCCTTCAGCTCCTCAGCAGCCCCTTCAGCTCCTCAGCAGCCCCTTCACCTCCTCAGCAGCCCCTTCAGCTCCTCAGCAGCCCCTTCACCTCCTCAGCAGCCCCTTCACCTCCTCAGCAGCCCCTTCAGCTCCTCAGCAGCCCCTTCACCTCCTCAGCAGCCCCTTCAGCTCCTCAGCAGCCCTTTCACTTCTTCAGCAGCCCTTTCACCTCCTCAGCAGCCCTTTCACTTCTTCAGCAGCCCCTTCACCTCCTCAGTCGCCCCTTCACTTCCTCAGCAGCCCCTTCACCTCCTCAGCAGCCCTTTCACTTCTTCAGCAGCCCCTTCACCTCCTCAGCAGCCCCTTCACCTCCTCAGCAGCCCTTTCACTTCTTCAGCAGCCCCTTCACCTCCTCAGTTGCCCCTTCACTTCCTCAGCAGCCCCTTCACCTCCTCAGCAGCCCCTTCACCTCCTCAGCAGCCCTTTCACTTCTTCAGCAGCCCCTTCACCTCCTCAGCAGTGTCATCTCCCACCCCAGCCCTGGGAGGGTGGGGTCTGTTGCCAAGTGCTGGCATGGGAGAGAAAGGGATCTCCCTTTCCGTGCCCCCCCCCAAAAAAATCAGCAAAACAGCCAGTCCCAGACCCAGCCAGGTGCAGGATTCTCCACTGGCAAAACTCCTTGAGCCGAGGCAGCCCAAGCTCCCTGACAGCCAGGGTTTTCCATGCTGCTTGGACAAGCCAGGATGGGGAGTGCTTGCACGTGGGTTGGAGGACGCAGCCGGACGGCCAAGCAACGGTAACTTCATCTGCTAGCGCGGGAAGGAGGGAGCCAGGGTGAGTGTTGGGTCAGGTGCACACTCCTGTCCTCTGCCAAGCACCTCTTGGATTCGGCGAGCTTTGCGGGGGAGTGGATGTGCGCGCAGAGACCGAATCTGCCGGAGGAGAGACACAGCAAACACTTAGGAAAAAATATTACTGAGCTAATGTTGCAATGATTTCCCAGTAACGCAGAACGATTTTGCAGTAATCTTTTTACACTCCTCTGTAATAAATTCCTTTCAGGTCAGCTAGAAGAAGGGTGGAATATAAGGAGGGGAAGGGAGATCGCTGTGCGCGGCGGAAGGGTTACAAGGGAGAGGTGTGAGAGCTGAATTCCCAGCGTTTGCAAACGCAGGGCCACCCTGCTAGGACATCCCTGCAAGGACAGCACAGCTGGGACCAGCCAAGGACCCCACTGCTTGCACAGTGCTGAGAACCCTCGCTGCTGACCACTTGGCTAAATTAGTTAATGAATTAAATGATCCATTTTTGCCATCCCCGCGATGCCCAGGCAGCACCCACTTTGCAGTGGCACATCTCAGCTAGACCCTTGGTTCACCCCAAAGCTAGAGAGATGGGGTGTCCCTGGGGCAGCGGCAGAGCAAGGTGTCCTTCTCCCACTGTCACCCTTCACCTCTAGCCCCACCAATGGCTCAGCCATGCCCAGCCCAGGCAGCCTTGCTACTCTGCCTCCACCCCAGTTGAAAGCACCTTCGGGCAGTGAATTTAATTAAGGTTTCTGAAAAGTGGTGTCTGGGAGCCCCTCCTGGATCTGCGGCTCTGAACTTCATTAGGGGTGGTTTGCTGCTAATAATGCTGGCAGCTTCTCTAATTAATAATGGAAAGGCTGCAAGCAGATGCCAAGCCAGGAGAGGGAAGGGTTTGTTTGTTTATTTCTCTCCTTTTGGTTTGTTGTGGGTTTTTTGAGTGTGGAAGGAGAGCTGGGGCTTGTTTCCCATCTGAAAAGTGAATGGCAGTGCCTGGGAACCTCAGTGAGGAAGGGGGTGTACCTGTGGGGCAAGAAGGGAGACAGGGCAGGATGAAGGGGCAATTCCCCACAGCCCTGCCTGCCCCCTGCCCAGAGCAGAGGCACTGTGGCTGCTGATTGTGCTGGGCTTGGGCACCCAGGGATGGCCCTGAACCCTGAACCTCTGCCCATAGAATCACCTCTGCAGCGTGTTGATTCTGTTGTCATGTGCCCCAAGTCCATGGTGAAGTTGTGGGAGGGTGGGATTCTCCATGCTTTAGCCCATTTGGACCACAAGGATGGTCCAGCATGCAGCAGCCAGAAACATGGATTAATGGGTGATGTGCACACAAGGTCCTTTCCCCTCTTTTTGCCTTGTTTCTCTCCAGCTTGCTGATTCACGTGCCGGCCTTCGTGGCACAGCCGGCTGCGGCAGCACCTCAGTGCGGAGGAAAGGCTCCCAGCACACCCCAGCGCGCAGGACCTGACACATTAACACCCTGCACTCCTGGGGGCCCCGTGGCCAAATCGTAACCAGAGAGGGGCCTGAAGCAGCCAGGCTGGGGCGGGTAGTGCTACCTCCCCCACATGCAGGATAAGCACCCCTCTGCCCCACAGCTAGCCTCAGGGATGGCAGGGAGCTGGCAAGCATCCTTATCCCGCTGCAAGCCACAGCCTCACCTTCCAGTACAGGGAAGCGGGACCTGGCAGGGCGGGGAAGGGCAGGCCCCGCCCTGGCAGCGGCTTCCGTAGGGAAGCCTCCTGCGTGCTCCGGCTCCCTGTTCGGGAGACCGCAGCACACCCAAAACCTCTGGCTTCTCCGAATATCTTTCAGAGCAACTGTTCCCTTTGTCAAGCAGAGTTTGCTTTGGAGGAAAAAATGGCCCCGTCTTGCCCTGGCACCTCATCACTCACGCTAATTAATGCAGCACAATGAGGCAGGCCACAGCAGCACAGGCAGTGCAGGCTCTGTCCCCTTGTCCCCACACCGCTCACCTGCAGCAGGGACATGCTGGCTGTGAATTTATTTCAGGCAGCAGCCATTGCTGCTGCAGCTTGCCAGAGGTGTGGAGGGGGAATAAATAACCTTGTTCAGGTTTGATTTGTTTTGTTTTTTTTCCAACGGGAAAAGTATTTTTACTGCCCTTTCCCATCACTCACATTTCCTCAGGCTTCCCACGCTCCAGCAGAGTGAGGTTACCCCATGCTGGAGATGCTCCTGCTGCTGGAGACAGGGTACCTACTCCAGAGGGGCTGAGCATTGGGAAGCACAGGGGAAAGCATAGTTTCATATTAAAAAAACCCCTCCAGGAGTGGCTGAGGCTGAGGCAACCAGGGAGAGTCAGCTTCCTGCCTGAGCTGGGACTGTTCCTGTCTGCTTAATACACAAATCTCTTCTCTGGCTGTTAATACATTGGAGCAAATACAGGACTGGGGCACCTCATATTCCCTCCATGCTCTTTGAACAGGAAAATTATCTGAAGCATCTGGCAAAGGGGGCAAAAATCAAGGCCAAAAGGGCTCAGAAGCAGGAGGGCTGACTGGGCCATGCGGCAGGGAGCATCCCTGTGAGTGTGGGGCGGCATGGCAGCCTGCCCGGCCCCGGTACAGACAGCTGAACAATAATGGGAGGTGTTGGGAACATGCTCGGTGGTGGGGATCCCAATCCTTGCCTTAAAAGGAGATTTTGGGGGACGCTTTTATTGGAAAATTGTTTTCTGATTATTCAGCTTATTGAGAGTCTCATTTCACTATGTGCAAGATGACGCAGGGGGGGCTTCGGCTCTGTGTGAACGACGACCGCCAAGGATGTTTCCATGGATTTCCAGGCCAGAAGAGTCCATTAAATCATCCCATTTGACCTCCCATGTTTGCAGGGCAGAGAATTTCACCCACTTCTTCTCACGCTGAGCCCAATAACTGGTGGGCTGGATTCAAGTGAGCAGTCCAGGACAATATCCTTTTTTCAGCTCAATGCCTTCAAGAAAGGAAGAATCTGCTACAGACTTCCCTCAGCTCTTTTTCCTGGTAACAACAAAACTGGCCACAAGAGCAACATCCCACTGACGACTCACTTCTTCACTCGCTTTGAACCTCTTTCAGGTGAAGAAGGTTGGCCAGGTTGCCCCCTTGGCCAGCACCTCCTGCACAGGAGTGTGTCCCTGAGCCACACGGATTGGTCTGGATAACTAGAGGGATCCCTCACGCTCTGCTGTTAGTGAGCAGCTCAAGGGTTAATAAACTCTGAACAGATGTGATCAACATGTCAAGACATGAGAAGTACGTGGTATGGATGTTTATAAGTACATCAACAGAAGGCATTCATAAAAGGTTATAAACTGTGGTAATAAGCAACCCATCAACTTGTTTGGACTCTAACACTTGATTAACCATTTATTAAAAGGTGCGGTAATCATTTATAAGACATAAGTGGGACCGAATGTAAAGTATGACTCTTTTTACGTTAATAGACGCCTCAAGAATTTCCTCTCCCTCTGTGCCACGTTTTGGGTGGTTAAAGGCTAACCCTGGCTGCTGGCCACCCCAGCCCCTTCTTTGAAATGTGTATGGGCCAGACTCACTCCGAGAGCCCCCATGGAGGGGGTGTGGGTGCTCCTACCCTGGGGGTTTGCTCATGGAGAGCCCTATGTTTATTTTGGCTGAGGTCTGGATGACCTCTGCCACCATCCAAGCATCCTTCCAGATATCCTGGGAGAGACCTGTCCAGTAGGTTCAGGGCTACCTCAGTGAAAGGCAGGGATGGGCAGAGGCACATGCTGCCCAGTGGTGCAGCGGGCAGCAGGGAGAGCCTGGCTGCTCACTGGGGCAAGAAGGGCTGCCGGTGGCCGCACAGGTGAAGAAGAGCTTGGACACTTCTCCCAGGCTTTCCTGGTACACCCCAGCACTGACCCTGCTACCCATGTGTCCCTGATGGACCCCAAGGAAGGACTCTGTGGGAACATCAGGTACCAAGTGCTGAGCTGAGGAGGATAGATCAAGGACCAGGAATTTCAGAGGGGCTAAAACTGCCTGCCTTGAGTCCCTGGGGATCTTGGTTTCCAAGAAGAAGGAGCAGAGCACAGGGAGAGCTGGGAACCCACTCCCTGCATCTCCCCTGCATGGGAGTCAATCCAAGCCCCAGGCTGCTGATGCACCGGGATAGGACGGAAACGCCTCCAACTCGAAGGCAGTTTCATCCTTCTGTCAACAGGACCCTCCTTTTTTGTTTGCCATTACACTCCTCCTACCCTCAGACAGACCGTGTTTTCCTTCCTGGTGTCTTAACAAGACCTAAACCCATAATTGCTCCCATTACACAACTAGGAGTGACAGTTTATTAGCAATGCTTCCTGACCTGATTTACACTGATACCCTTGTGCTTTTCCCTCTACTGTGGGCAAACAGACTTCCTGGTTTTCAGGAGAGTCCTGGCAGTGGGCAGTGCATAGGCTGCAGCTCTGGGTTGAGCCCCTGGCCTCACACTGCCTTAGTTTCCCCTGTCGGCACAGAGCAGGGAATCAACGGCGCTGTGGGACTTGGGGGGGTTGGGGACTGAAGGTTTGGGGGTTGCATGGGGCATGGTGGTGGCAGATGCTCTGCTCTTCAAAAGAAAGCTCAGTAGCTGCCTGGCAGGGGTCTTTTTAGCATGTGTGTGACACTGGGTCATTTGGCTGCAGCTGGCTTTAATTGCAGAGAGCATGCTGAAAAGGAAGAGGAAGGCTGAGAAACTGCTCTAGAGGGAAAACTGAAAAAGGTTACACCTCAGCCTGGGAGGGGACTGGTCCCCAGCCCCTGCACTTGGGCTGGCAGCTTCATGTCCCCAAGCTCATTGCTGGGCTCGCAGCACTGAGGAGCTCCATCTTCCTACCAGGCAGTTGCCCAGCTACGGTGTGGGATGCTGTGCCAGAGCTCCCTGCACAGGGGAAAGGGCTGCTGCAGAGGGAGAAATAGGGCAAGGCACAGGCTCCGGGCAAGGGGCTGCTGCTTTCTGCCGTGGCCTCACAGGCAGCAAAGGGGGACATATGTTGGACCCTGCACCACGAGGCAGAGGTGAAGAAGAGCCCTGGGACACAAAGGCCTGCATGGCCATCCAGCAGGCTGTAAAGCCTGGCCTCAAAGCTACAACACAGACCAGGAGGTAAATGCCTCAGAAAGTGACTTTTCTACCTGTGGCACAGCCTGGTCTTTGGGCAGTGCCAGCCTGGACAGCTGAAGGATTCAATCCACACATCTCCTGCCCCTGCCCTGCCCTACAGTGGGAGCCCACAACGCTGGGGTCTGACAGCACTTGCTAGCATTCCTTCCCGACCCCATTAAGAGTTACTTTGAACCCCGGCCAGTCAAATTTTCAGGGCACAGGGGTGAGGCTGCCCTGAAGCACTGCTGAGGAATAAGAAATGCCAGGCAAACGCCAGGGCTCGCAGCTTCCTCAGATGCTTACCCCTGTTAAAGACTGCCCACTGGCAGCCTGGCTCCAGCAGCACCTCTCTGACTGGCAGCAGAGGGTAAAATTAGACCCTGCTTTTTTTTTTTCTTCTCAGCTGCCCAGCAAAACTTTTACAGCTCTTGCTGAGCCTCATCTGCAGCCATCCCAACTGGAGCAAGAGCAGTGGAGCTCAGCTGGCCTCCAATCTCCCTTGTGCTCAAAAAAAACCAGAAAAAAAAGAAGAAAATCGTACCATGCTTTTTGCTTGGTTGGGGTTTTATACATATATATATATGGAGGTTTTGTGGCTTTGACGCAGTTTCCTGAAAATCCTGCCTCATCCTGCCAGGGACTCGGTGAATGCACATCCCAGCCATCGGCAGTGGGAGAGAGAAGGAGGAGAAGCCAGAGGAGAGAAGAAAGCCTTTGCCAAACTGGCCTGACCAGAATGTGACACAAGAGCAGGAAATGAGTCACGCCGGCAGGGCAGCTGTTCCCAGGCATTTGCATAGAAAGAAACCCCACCAGGCAGGGAGCCACACCAGCCCACCGGCCCCAGCCTCCCCATGCTCCAGCCTTGCAGCCACTGGACCTAACTGCCATGCTCACCAGCACCCGCTGGCACTCCAAGGCCGGCCAGAGCAGAGAGCCTGCGGCTTGCCCCATGGGTGCAGCCCTGGATTTGGCTATTCAAATGCAGATCGGGTCATTTCACCCTGTATTTGTCCCAGGCCAAAGCGCAGCTCGCTGTCTTTGCCTCCATGCAGTCCCCCGTGGTCAGCCCTCTGCATCCCAGGCAACCAGCGACAGAACAAGAGGACAAAGTCTCAAGCTGTGCAGGGGGAAGTTTAGGCTTGATCTTAGAAAGAAGTTCTTCACAAAAAGAGAGATTGCCCATTGGAATGGGCTGCCCAGGGAAGTGATGGGATCGATGTCCCTGGAGGTGTTTGAGAAAAGCCTGGATGAGGCACTTAGTGCCATGGTCTAGTTGATTAGATAAGGTTGGATGATTGGTTGGACTTGATGGAGGTCTCTTCCAACCTGGTTGATTCTGTGATCTGCTTTGCTCCATGCTTTAGGCTTGTAGATGATGGGAGAAAGCCCAGCATTTTTGCATCAAGAAAAGCCCCAGGCTTACATCTATTGCACAAGGGTAAAGCTCTCCTGAGGGGCCAACAAGGGTATCACTATCCCTCCAACCAGCCCATTGTCCCAGATGCCAGTGTCAGATGTGGGCATCTCTGGATCCCAATGGTTGGGTGCTTGGCTCAAGGAACCTCTTTTGTGAGCTGGGGTGACTGGGCTGCACAAACAGCACCTGGGCTCTTTTCATTAAGCATAGAGGATGGGAACTTTTCCCTACAGATGCACCATGCACACACACATTCATTTTCCCCCAACAGGTACCAGGCTGTAAGGATGCCAGAGCAGGCAGGTGGCAGTGTGGGGTGGACAAGTGTGACACCACATCAAGGGCATGCCTGGGATGGCTGGGCGTAAGCTGTGCATGTCAGCAGTGTGTCCTGGGCTGGGACAGTGACTGGCTGTGGAGACTTCTGCGTCTTGCCTCCTCCATGGGCTTGCTTCTCTCCTCCTCCACCCCAGGCAGGAACAGAGGATGTCCACAAAGACAGATATAATGCTGCAAGGCAGGCTGCTGCCACCCTGCAAGTTCCTTAAATCCTTAAACTTAGCCTTAAATTTCAGCAAAAGCCTTCAAAGCACTAATCACACAGAGCAGGGTGGAGGGAGCTTTCTACATCAGATTAAACCACCTCACCAGGCTTACATGGAAAGGAGACAAAAGGGCAGTGAAGGCTTTTCTCTGGCTGGTTGTGTTACAAGTGAGCCAAGAAGCACATCACTTCGGGGGAGTTCAGGGCTTTGGGAGAAGGTGCAAGACTGGGTGCAGGAGCCCCCAGGAGTGTCCTGGGGATGAGGTGGTGGCAGACAGGGAAGCTGTCACTTTAACAACCACCACTCTGTAAATCTGCATGAGCACCCTTCCTCTCCCATCAGCTCAGTAGGGGCTGCACCCCTAAACAGCAAACAAAGTTTCTGTACGTCTGTGAGCTGGTCAAACACCACTCGAGTGCCTGGGAAAGCAGAGGCAGGTCCTTGACATCAGCTGCCAGGCAGAGCCCTGCTCATCATCCCTTGCCTGCAGTGACAGAGGCACCTTGGTTCTGTGGCCCAGCCAGCACATCCCTGCTCCCTAAGGATGAGGTCCTGCTGTCTCATACAATGTCAATTCAATGCCAAACCCTGGTGACAAGTTCTCAAGTGCTTTGGCTTTGCAGGGCGTGGGGTGATGCTCTCCTGGCCCGGATGGGTGATCTGCAGTCCAGGTAGTGCTAACTCGGGCCTCAGCAGAGATGCTAATGGTTTACCTGGGAGGCTGATGGGGGCTATGGTATCTTTATGGCAGGGCTGAGGGCTGCCTAAGTGAGCCCATCAGTGAAGGGGGATGATAGCCCAGTGGTGGCTGAGAATACTGATGCTCTGGGGGATTGAGGGATGTGCACCAGTACACAGCTAAAATTGTCCTCTGTGGCTCCTTGGTGCAGGCTGGACACCCACCCAAGGCCAGATCCTGACAGAGGAGAGCCCAATGCATGGACAGGTTTTGGGGCTTTCCCTGCCATGAGACTTTTTTCAGGCTGGGCTCAGAGATGGCATCATCCAGACCAGTGTATGACAACAGCAGGGCCAGTGCCAGTCCTGGGGCAGTGGGATTCCCAGCCAAGAGCAGGACACACCTTACAGCTTGGCTCAGCTTTTAAATCCTGCTAAATACCAGCCAGCTTTCCCAGATGACCTGCAGTGGGGGGCACAGAGAGGCCTGGAGCACCCCTGCAGGAAAGCCATGCCTTTCCTGGGATGGAAACAGTGTCTGTCACTGAGGTCTGCCGGGTACGCCCTGGATCTATAAAGCGAGATTCATGAATAGTTCTGCGCTGACTTTCTGAGCCTCAGCTGGCTGACAGTAGCTCTGACACATCCCACACCACCCTGCCCAGCTCCCACCGGCCCTGGCTGCTGGACAGCTTGTAAAACCCCAGAGGAGACATACAGCCTGCGGGCTTCGAGGCTTGGCAGAGCAATTACATGGCAAACCGCTCCCTTTGCAGGAATCAGCGCTTGAGCCCTGGAGCCATGGGCTGGGTGTGTGTGGATGGAGGGGGGGTGAATGGGGGATGATATGGAGTGAGTCCCAGCTCTGGGGTGGCCTCTGTGGGCTTTCCTATGCAGGCAAGGATCAGCTGGCCAAACCCAGAAACAGGTTTTATCATGGCAAAGAGGCTCTTGGACCCACACCCAGAAATAAGAGGCAAGCAAGTTGTCCTGAGCTAGCCTGGGCACTGCACACTGACTACAGTCCCATGAGCACTGTGGGGTGTGCTGGGGTATGATTCTGTTAATTATTTGTTATTATTTGCCCTGGGGCAGAACTTTGGGACTGAGGTGTGCTGGGCCTTAACGCAGATGGTAGGTAGAGGTGTTCCCCAGTGTTCCATCAGAACATAAAGGGAGAGGAGAAAGGTGGGGGCAGGGAAATGGGATGTCAGATCCCAAATCCCCTCAAAGACAGCTGGTATCCATCAGTCTGTCTTATCAGGGTGTCTCTTGGCAGGACCTGCCTGTGCACAGACAGTTCCTGTAAAGGAAAGCATGGAAGGATCCAGATCACCGCCACCCTGAATGTGCTGTAGGATGCTCACCCCTCCAGCAGGCAGCTACACTAACTGGACCATGACACTGAGGCCATAGGGTGCTAAGGTAGACACTACTGTATGGTGCTCTCTGGATGGTTTGGTCCATGGCTTTGAGGCTGCACTCGGGCATTTACTGTGAAATACCTCCTAGAGGCAAACTGCCATTGGTGAGCATCATCCAGGTTGGGACCAGTGAAGCCATCTTCTAAACCTCTGTCCCCTTGTCAGTCCACCATAAGCCTGACTGTGTACCCTCAGCACTTTGTCTAAATATTCTGTTTTGAAGCCATTTGTGACCCCCTTACCAGCAGGAAATGGATTTACGCCAGCCAACGTGCTTTATTCCTAACTGCCCGGCACATTTGGCAGGGGTTGGGCATACAGCATCCTGCGAAACAGCTGCAGTAACATTTGGTGGGAGAGCTGTTAACAGAGACACCTCTGTGCTCCGGGCTCTGGCAGGAGGTGCTTGGGCTGCTAGTTTTGGAAAAACCCTGCGGGACAAACGGCTGTTGCTTTGCACAGGGAGAAAACCCACCTGAAATAGTCCCATGCAGAATGACAGCCCCTACAGCGGGAAGCCGAGAGGATACAGGAAGCTCCAGAGGACACTTCTGGTACCCGTGCCCAGCTGTGGCCGAGTTCCGAGCTGGCTCCAAGGCAAACGGCCACTTTTTATGAACCGACGCCGTGAGCAACCCCGGCTGCAGGCCGCGCAGGGACGCTGGCAGCACGGCAGCGCGGCCCGCCTGCTGGTGCCGCGGACAGCAGGGCCACCCAGCTGGGGACAAGCCTTGCCTCTCCGGAGGCTAGGCAATGGCCCCCGGGTCATCCACCGCCACCGGCCACGCAGCGCCCGGCCTCCTGGTGGGGCCCACCGTCAGCCGTGTCCACTTTAAGGCGGCGGCGTCTTGGGGCGGGGCGGGACGGGAGTGGTCTCCGGTGACGCGCGGGGGGCGGGCCCGGCGAGGCGGGGCCGGTCCCGCCGCAGCGCAGCTCCGAGGCGGCGGCGGTGGCGGCAGCGCCTAGCAGGATTTACCGGCTACGGCTGCGGTGCCTCCGCTCCCCCCACCCCGGCCGGCTTCCGAGCGGGGCGGCTCCTCGGCGCGCCGGGGCGGGGCGCACCCGCCCTCTCTCCCTCCCTTCCTCACTCTCTCCCTCCCTCCTTCCCTCCCTCCCTTCCTTCCCTCCCTCCTTCTTTCTCCCCCGGTCCATATCTCCCCCGCGGCCGCCGCCCCCATGGCTGCCCCGCCCGCCTCCCGCCGCCGCCCCGGCCCCCAGCGCCGGGGCTGAGCCCGGCCGCCTGCGAGGCGCCGCCTCCCTCTTCCCCCCTCCCCGAGGAGATCTGCTTGGGGGATTCGCGCCCCCCCCCCCCCCCCCGTCCCTCCTCGTTCCTCGTTCCACCCCCCTGGGCCGCGGCCGCCTCCCTGGGGGCGGCAGGAGGAAGGCCGGGGCGTGGGGCTCCGGCGGGCGGTCGGTGCCCAGGGCGAGCCCAAGATGGCTGGAGGCAGCGGCGGCGGGGGCAGGCGCGGGGGGCTCTGCTGAGCGGCCCCACCGGGACGGGACGGCTCGGCTCGGGCTCGGCTGGCCCTGCGGCCCCGCAGCCGCAGCCCCTCGGCAGAGCCCCGCCGGGCGGGCGGGGGAGGCAGCGGGACCGGTTTTGTTCTGATGACTTTATTTAATTAATTTTTTTAAAAGTATTTTTTATTTTCCTTTTTTTTTTTTTTTTTTTTTTTTTTTTTAATTTTATTTTTGACGCGCCTCCAGCCTCCGTTCTCCATCAGGGCAGCTCAAAATGGCTGAGAGCTGACTCGTCTCTCCCGGAACCGCACGCTTCAGCCGGTACCTCCCGGCTGCCCGCCGCCGCCTCGCCCCTTCCCGGAGGGGCCGGACTGGCGAAGCTGCGCCGGGGGAAGGCGCTCCGTGGGCGGCTTGGACACCCGTTCCTCTGCCTTGGGATCCCCGGCTCCATCGCATTGTTGCCATCGCCAGGCTGCGTCCCTACGGCCGGCCATGAGACCGGGCTAGGTCAGACACCCACCCCCTCCCTGGACGCCTTTTTCTCCCCAAGCCCCGGTGGGCAGTCAGAGCAAGTTGATTTGGAGTCCGCAGGCTATAGAAGACCCCCTTGGCAAAGCCCGTCCTCTCTCTCATCCCTTTCCGGGAGCTTTGGACGAGGCTGGTGGGGCTGCGCTGGTCTGGGGTGTGCTGAATGACCGAGCTCTCCCATTCAAGACCTCGCAATCTCGAAGCAGGCGAGAGGTTTTTTTTTTCCCTTCTCTCTCTTTTTTTTTCCCCTGTCTTTTTTTTTTTTTTTTTTTCCCCTCTTCCTTTTTTTCTCTGCTGCTCCACCGGGTGAGAGGCAAATCTCGGGGGCCGCAGAGACAATTCGGTTTTTCGCCATCGTCATCATCGCTATTATTATTATTATTTTTTTTTTTAATCTTCCTCCTTTTCCCATTTTGGATCTTAACCCTTTGATCTGTTTCCTTTATAAGAATAATTCCCAACTCCCATCAGGGGGAGAGGGAGGAGAAATAGAGGGGAGGAAAAAAAAACCGGAGGGAGTCTGTGCGCTCAGCTGTTAGCGAGGTTGGTGGGGGACAAAAGTCCCTTTAAAATATTGAATGTCAGTTCCAAACCTAAGAAAAGAAAAATCCGATCCGGAGCGCTAAATTTAGGAGCTTTATATGGAACTTGGACTCCGCTGCTGGATTTTGTATGGATTTTTTTCAACCTTTGGTAAGTTTAGATTCACCTTCTGGGGGGGAAAAAAAGAAACAAATGGCTTCTGGGGGTGGGTAAGACTCCAATATCACATTGGGGTTTTTTAACCGTTTGTGTTGCCGTTTTTAATGAAGCGGAAGGGATGTCGCGTTTTCTCACTGGAGATTCCTAGAGTGCTGCTCTGTGGTTTATTTTATCCCCGATTTTAAAATCGACTGCGGTTTATTATTTATCGCATGTGCTGCAGGGCCAGGGGAATTCTAGCCATTCACCCCTGGGCTTCCCGTTGCAGGGAGGACAGACCCTGGCGTCCGCTTCTAAACTGCACTGACCGACTGAAGCGGGTGGGGGGTGTACGTCGCCAGAGGCTGCCGGCAGAGATGGCCGAGAATTGGAAGAACTGCTTTGAAGAGGAGCTCATCTGCCCCATTTGTCTGCACGTCTTTGTGGAGCCGGTCCAGCTGCCCTGCAAGCACAACTTCTGCCGGGGTTGCATCGGGGAAGCGTGGGCCAAGGAGTCAGGCTTGGTGCGGTGTCCAGAGTGCAACCAGGCCTACAACCAGAAGCCCAACCTGGAGAAGAACCTGAAGCTCACCAACATCGTGGAGAAGTTCAACTCCCTCAACCTGGAGAAGCCACCCTCCGTCTTGCACTGCGTCTTTTGCCGCCGGGGACCGCCGCTGCCGGCCCAGAAGATCTGTTTGAGGTGCGAGGCTCCGTGTTGCCAGTCGCACGTCCAAACCCACCTGCAGCAGCCCTCCACAGCCAGGGGCCATCTCCTGGTGGAGGCGGACGACGTGCGGGCCTGGAGCTGCCCCCAGCACAACGCCTACCGCCTGTACCACTGTGAGGCCGAGCAGGTGGCTGTCTGCCAGTTCTGCTGCTACTACAGCGGGGCCCACCAGGGACACTCGGTCTGCGACGTGGAGATCCGCCGCAATGAGATCAGGGTAAGTTGGACCTTTGTGGAGACGTGGGTTTGTCCGGCCCAGGGGCCAAGCCTCTCTCCCCGGCTGCCCTGACCCTTCCTGTGTTTGTTCTCCAAAGGCCTGGGTTTTTGCAAGGCCTTTGCAACATCCTCCTGGGTGCTGCTTCTCCTCCGCCCAGTCCACCCGTGGCAGACATGTTAGGTGGCATCCCCAGCCCAGCAGTGTCGGGAGTTTGGGGGTGCTCGAGGTGCTCCCTGGGGAGAGGCGTCCCTGCCAGGAGGCCTTCAGAGCAATTCAGCTATAGGAGCTGTGGCCACTTGGGTCTGGGCTGTGTGAGGAAGGGTCGAGGTTCTGGGCCAGGGGCTTTGGTGGTGGTCATCTCTCCAGTCCCTGCTGAAGTACGCACTTGGGTTTGGAAGGCAGAGGAGCTGCCCACATCCAGGGTCGAGTTGCCTCGAAACTGGGCTCCCTCGGGGGACAAAGCAGACGCGGACCCAGTCCATTGTAAGGCCTGTGAATGTCAAACTGCCAGCTCTTCCCACTGCCTCCCACCAGGGCTGGTGGCCACCATCCCCATCTCCTTGGCAGTGGGAGAGAGCAAGCTCTGTGTTAGAGACTCATGGCTTCTCACTCATGGGGATTCATGGTTGGATTTTGGCCAAATAATGGCATTTTTATTAGGGGGATGAAGGCTGCCCCCCCCTTCCCAAGCAGCATGAGCTGTAGCGCTGAATTCGAGGGAAAGCAAGTCTGTATTTTGCTCGTGGCCAGGCCATCTGGCAGGAGCTTTCACCCCTGGCTCCCCACCCTGAAGTTTGTGGCAGGAATTTAACAGCCTTGCGGGCAGCCCTGCCATGACCCCACCACCACCGCCGCCACCCCCCACCCCAGGCTGCCCCTCCGCTCCTCCTCTGACCCTTCCAGAGATGCTCGGTGCTTGTCCACCGAATAAATATTTAACAATGAATTGAATGGTGATTACTGTAAAATGGGGATGATTTCCTGTGTATTTTAATGTTGCCAAAATGAGTCACCATTTAGCAATAAAAAAAAAAAAGAGAAGTCATAAATAAAAATTGCAGCATAATTACTTTCCAATTGGATGGCCAAGCCTGGGAGGAGGGGGCAGTTCTGTGCAGAGAGGAGCTAGCCTGAGCTCACAGGAAGGTTATTTTCCTCTCCAGTTTTTCGGGGGGAAAACCAGAGACCTCCGTGGAGGTGCCAGCAGCTCTCGCCACATGCACTGGAAGGGAAAAGACCCAGCCAGGCTTTTGGAGAAGCGCTTTTCTGCTTCTATTTATAGGGAGTCATTTTGGTCTCCCTCTGCCAGAGTAGGGAGCCACCCTGGGAGGGCTGCACGGGGCTGGGATGGGGCTCGTGTGTGTATTCCCTGGAGCCTTAGCCGGGGACCAAAACTGTTTTTGCAGGTCCTTTTCCAGGATGCTTTGATCTCGCCCATTCCCGCTCTTGCTGTGTGGTGGGGTTTTTTGTTGTTGCTGCTGCTGTTGTTACGGTTGGATGTTCGCTGCTCCTTGCAGATGCACGCTGCTAATGACCTGGCACAAAGCTGCCACCGGCTAGGCTGAATTTTGGCCCAGGTTTGAAATGTTAGGATATGTGGCCAGACACCTAAGGTGTCAGACAGCTGTGTCGTGGAGCCGCGGAACTATTTTGTGACCTTGGCCGAATCACTCAGTACCTCCATCGCTGCGTTATCTTAATTTCCTTTCTCTGCATTGATAAGCTTGTCTCTTCCTGCTGGGCGCATGGCTCGGTTGGGTGCTCAGAGGCTGGGGCAATGGAGGACAGCTCGAAGCTGGGGGATGGCAGACCCAAAGGATTCCCTCCCTGTAGTTGAAGCAGTTCCTCCTTGAAGCAGCTGGAGTAGGGAAGAGCCCCCGAGAAAATTGCTCAAGCGGGTTACTGGCCCTCGCTGTGTGGCCTTAACCAGGTCTTTGGCTGAAAGCTGCCCCTCACCAGCTGGGAGGGGAGGCAGCCGTGTCAGCTCCTGAATTAGGGTGCGTGCACTCAGCCAGCCACGGCTTCCCAGCCTGAGATTCCTGGCTGCTTGCTCACCCTGCAGCGGTGAGCATCCCAGGGAAGGAGGGCTAGGGCTAGGGGGGTATATGAGTAACCCTGGGCTTGGGAGGTCTGGGGGAGGTTCCATTGTGAGAGGTTTGTTCCATGCGTGGTTTGTGTTCGGGAAGCTGTTAATTGAGAATGAGTCAAAGTTTGGAGGCTCAGAGCCCTGTCCTTAATGCAGGGCACTTGTGAGTGTGAGGGGATGTGGCGTTGACCCAGAGTGCCGAGGGTGGCTCCCATAGCCCAGAGGAAGGACGGGAACCTGCAAACACACTTCACATAAACTCATCTTTTTCACATTTTTACTATGGCTTTACTGCCGGCCAACCTCAGAGGGCATCGTACCCTCAGCTACAGTCTCATTTGAGGGGGAAAAGGGGCTCAAAACTCCTAGGGGACAGCACCAGCACTTTCTCAGCTGTAAGCTGGGAATTAGGGCAAGAGAGCTTGTGCTGGGCGAAAGAGGCTGGAGGCGAGTGTTTCCAGGAGGAAGGAGGGTGTCTGGGGAGGGCTTGCTTGTAGTGGAGGCACACGCTTGGTGGGTTTGGGAGAAGGGGACCACTCAGTGTTGGGTGCTGCACAAACCCTCAGAGCTCTGCATCAGAATTGGTTGAACTCCACAGTGCAACCATAATACAAACAGTAAATAAAATATGTGGTTAATCTTTCTTTCGTGGGCGTACAAAGCACTTACCTCCCCTTCCCCCTCCTGAGATGTTTTCTCCTTTGTTTCCTGTTTTTGTAGTGCTTAAAGAGGGGGGAAGCCAACGAGACACCCTGTCTCTTGCTTTTTGGCATTTTGTTTGTGTCAGGGTCTCAAAATGAAACATTTTGACTTTTTTCATCCCTCTTTGCCTTTGCTTGCCCCATCCACATGCCTCCCACCTGCATGGGGGAACCCACCATCTTCCTAGTGTGTGGCAGCCTGCTTCCAGGGTCAAAAGAGCCAAAACGTGCTCCAGTGTGAAGCTGGAGCTTTTTTCCCCAGTCATCCAAAAAGGGGGAAAATACATTGCTGGGATTGAAGCACAGGTCAGGAGGCAGCAGCCAAAGAGAGGAACTCGCTTGTGGGGTATTACAATGTTTGCCCTATCTTTGTATGGGACATGGTTGGTTGAGACCAGGTTCATCAGAGCCTGCTTGGGGATGCCCCAGCTGCCTGCCTGTCCTCTGGTGCCACCAGTGGGAAGGGACTTCGGTGGGTGCTGCTGCTTCTGTTTTGTTCCAGGGCATGGAGGTACATTCTCCTCTGACCTAGTTTGCAGGGCGTTTTGGGACAATTGGAAGATAATGCTTTCACATTCAGAAGATTTCCAGTGGTTTTGAACATTAAGAGGGAGAAAGCACATCTTGGTGTTTAAACCTGGGGGAAAACATTGGGGAGCCTTCTGTAGGCATGTAGAAGCAGTGCCCATTTGGCAGATTGAGGGGGATAGACAGGACCTATTTGTTCTTTCTTGGAAGCACCCTAAGGCCAGCTCAGGTGCTTTCTAAAGTATGGGAAAGAGGAGAGGTGAGCACTTGGTAGGAACACAGGAGACAAATCCCAACTCTGTACCAGAAACTCTGGTCCTTTGCCAGCATTAGCCCCTAGTCCCAGTGCAAAGGTGGCCCATGCACTTTTCCTGCCAGCCCCAGCTGATTGGTTCTGTGGTTCAAAAGCTTTAGATCCCTAGGGGGAAAGTGCCACCAGCTTTCCTTTGCAAGATTGCCCTGATACCGGAGATGCTTTCCTGTTTGAAGCAAGTCCCATGTCTCATCCTCATGCTGCCATCTGTGCCAGTGATGTTTTGCTGGGATTTACGGAGCCCCATTGGTGGGAAGTCTGGGGTTGGCTCCACTGCCAGGCTCTTGGTGTGAGCTGCAGAAGATTGTTTTACTCTGAAACAGGTTTGGTAACTTGTGATGGGCTGGATTTTTACAGGCTTACTTATTTCCCAGATGACTTGTTTATGAGGAGTGTGGCACGCAGCTCACTGGAGGCATTGTGAGTGCAAGTGCCCAAGTGCTCAAGCGTTAATTTAGCTCTCATGACTGTAGATGGTGTGGGCTGGGCCTTGGCAGGTGTTCACTTCGGTGCTCTTTGAACATACCTGATCCCCAGACAGGTCCTATGAAGCTGCAGATGTGCAGGTTCTTCCTGCACCCTCTATCTGAGCCTCAGCCATCACCCCAGAGCTGAACCGTCAGCCTAACCCAGGTCTCTCCCTCCTCTGTCTTTGTCCATGGCCTATTTCCTCCTCAGGGGCCTTGGGACTCCAATACTAGGCTCCTAAATGTGACTGATCATTGTGCCCTGGGATGCTGTCAGTTGGTCAAGTTGCCATGATGAGTAATGACTTCTTGGGCCTTGGGCAGTTGCAGAAATCCCAGCACCCACCTAGCCTCATTTTGTAGCTCCATGCCATTCACAGCCATTGATCTGTCAGGCTTTGCTGTGCTGTGTTGTCAGGGTCAGCAGGGGATTTTGGTTCAGCAGAACTAAAGCTTGTGCTGCCCTATTGAGATCTCGGGGGGGCTGAGCCACCCTGCTGCAAGCCCATCTGGGTTTGCTGGTCAAATGGCAGTGGGTATCGTGGTGGTCCCAGATCTTTGGATGAACTGGAACAGTCTCCTGCCTCCCTGGGGTTTGAATTAAGGGCTTTTCCCCACTGCTTTCCTGCTAATCTTCATCCTTTCCCTCACCTTCAGTCCTCCAAGTTGCCAGCAGTTGCTTGCCTTGGACCTGCAGCTGCAAGTCTTTCATGTAGAGTCAATCTGAAAAGTAACAGCAAAGATGTAGTATGCAGGGAGGCAGCCTGTTGGGTTTGGGTGGGAGGGAGAAGGGTTGCTCGGAGGGGGTCAGCTTTGTTAAAAGAGTAGGACAAGGGCTGCAGCAGAGAATGCCCTCTTCCCATGGGGGACAATGCTGTGTGGACAGGTGATGGATAAAGAGTGAGGTGCCAGGAGGAGAGGGGAAGATATGTTCAACTGAGGACCTTGAGCTATTTTGCAAGGAACAGTGACAAGCTGCAGCCCAGGCTTACCCCTGTGGTTTTCAGGGGTTAGCTGTACTTTGCAGATGGAGATGTCTAGGCACCCACCCATGCCAGACAGCACTGGCCAGAGAGCTTTCTGCCTTGAAGCACTCCCTTGGCAGTAGTGTAGAATGAACCCAGAGACAAGACTGTCCTGGTCTGGTCTCTGAACCAAGGGGTATAAGCCTAGCTGGGGTTGAAGGGCACAATAAACCTAGCCCAGACCCTCCTTTAGTCCTGTGAAATTTATGTAAGTGTCCTGTGGCTGCTGGCATGGAGGTGTGGAGCATGCCATTCTCTTTGAGCCCACAAGCATGGGGGAGAGGGAGAGATAGGAAAGATGTGGGCTGCAGCGTGACAACCTGGATTTCCTCAATGCCTCAGCCTCGTGCCTTGCATGTGGGAGCCCGGGTGAGCCCTTTGAGGAGCACTCAAGTCCCAGGCCTGTCCTTCCTTTCTTCCACCTTCCCTTTGCTCCAGCAAAGCCCTTGGAGCTCTCCCATCTGCTTGACTCAGCCTGGTCCTGCCAGAGGAGGGTCCACAGCCTTTCCACTGCTCTGGTCTTTGCTTCTGGAACTGAGGAGTTGCCTCTGTCCCAGTCTGAGCTGGAGGGGGGGTGGGGGGGAGGGGAGCAGAAGGAGGGACTGGCAAAGGGGGTGGGAGGAGAAGGCAGATTTCTATGTCTCACAAAGGGCACAAGCGATCAGATTCGTGCAACTGCCCAAGAATAAAGAGGCTCTTACAGTGCTGGCTGCCCTGACCTCTCTCCTCTCTGCTCCAGAGGACAGCGTGTGACCACACAGGGATTTCTTAGCTGTGTTTCAGAGGGAGGCAGCAGGTTTTCTGTCCCCAGATCTGTCTCCAGCTTGCCTTGCGGCGTATTTGCCTATTTTGCGCTTGTTACCTATCTGTTTACTGGAAATCTCGGTGCATGGTGGAAATGTCTTCTTTTCTTCTCTTCAATTTAGTCCAATTGTTTCAGGTTTTAGGTTTGGTTTTGTTGGTTTGTTTTTTTTTTTCCCCCAGTCTGACACTGAAATGGGGCTGAGAGCAGCAGTGCTTCCAGAGCAGGGACAAAAGTAACCAGGAAACACAGGGCAAGAGAGGAGGGATCGACACCGAAACAATGAAATAGCCAAGCAAGGAAAGACTGAATGCTCAATAGCACAAGCCTTTGCAGAAATGCCTGGCTAGTGCAGCATTTTATAATCAGCTTCTGTGCTGGGCTGGCCTGCAACAGTAGTGTGATGGGGGAGGAATGCTTTGAATTAGCTGGATGCCAGAATTAATTCTGTCAGAATTCAAATGTACATGTATGTACGGATTTATAAATAAACACTTGGAGCTGGGCTCTGCTTTGCCACACAGGCTCTGGGGAGGAATCTGGTCTGGCTTTCTTTTTTTAAACAAAAAAGGGCTATGGATCTAGGCTGGGTTCAGGTGACTTTGTCAACTTTCTGTGTTTCTCAGCAGCCCGGAGGCTCAAGAGATGCTGGCTTGGTTGCAGTAATAAGGGGGCTGGCTCAGAGGAGTCAAAGCTATCCCCCTGAGCTTTCTTACAGTGGTGGCTGATTTTCTGCAGTGAACCTCCATTTGCTGTTAGAGAAGATGAGGCAGATGCTGGGAGACCGGTGGGAAAGTGTGGAGTGGGCAGGACCAGGGATGTCCTGCCCTGCCCTTCCCTCCATGGTGGAGGGACTGATAGACGCAGCCACAAATCCTGTAGCTGGGAGAGCTACAGCCAGCATGCTTGGAAATGGAAGATGCCTGGTCCCAGCTATGGAGGGAGGGAGAGTCACTCACAGGAGCGAGGCTCTAGATGCACGCAAGAGTTTTTACATCTGTCCCCCAGATGAACTCAGGGAAGAGCTTCCCAGCTCTGAATAATTTCTGATAAGGACAGCTTTGGCCTGCTCTCATCAGGGGATTGTTGGTTGTCTCTCTTCTGTCTTGTGATTCACTTGTGATGGTAACATGAGCGAAGTTCCCAGCTCAGAGCAGTGCCCTGCCACTCTGCAGCGGTGCTGTCTGTGCAGCATCCACTGGAAGCCTTCAGTGTGCTGGGATGATGTGCCAGAGCTGTGAAACACCATTTGGAAATTGAAAGACCCGCACGCCATGAATCAGCTTAATTTCTCTGTTTCTTCCTTCCCCCCTACCTGTTCTTTCTCAATTCTTTGATGTGTGAATGCTCTGGAGAGGCCCTCTCTGGAGTGGGCTGGGAAAAGCTGCGCTGTGGATGGCTCCAGATGAGGCAGTTGGCAGGGAGGGACGTTCCGGATGGCTGTGTCTCTCTGAAATATGAGTAAACGTTGTCAAACCAGCCGACCATACAGTCCGGGGCTCGGGGAGGGCTGCTCTGTCCTTTCTTCCCTCCACCCCTCTCTCACTGTGTGGGATTCCCCATTTGCTTGGCATCACCTCGTTTTCTCTTTTCCTGGGTGACTTGGAAGCTCCATCCTAGACCTGGAGCTATAGAGAAAGGAAAGGAAAGGAAAATCCCCCATATCCTAATGGAGGCAGTGTTTTGCCTTGCTGTACAACAGCTTAATCCAAACCTTCATCTGAGCCAGTTATTGTGTGGCTTTAAAACCCCGTCCCCTTGAAACTAGTTTCCCACCCCCTTCCTTCCCAGTCGATGCTGGTCGGTGGAGCCAAGCTCCAGGCTTTGGTGCTCGGCCACACGCAGACACAGATTGATTGTGCTGGGGGGTGGGTTGATATTTTTGTGGCAGTGTTTTTTATTGCTGGTTGTGGTGGTTGTTGGAAAATCGAGGCGGGGGGGGGTGGGGTGGGGGTTGGCCTGTGCTGTAATGGGCTTGTGCGTGTGTCAAGGGGAGAGGGTAATGCAGTCGTATCCTTCTGCTCATTATCCTCTTGCTAGCGGTGGGGGCTGTATCCCTCTCCCCTTCCGAAGCTGCGTGGAGCTGCCAGCTGTGTGGTGGGAGCTGTTCTTCCCTGCAGGTGAACTCCTCTGTGCTGAGACAAAGGGCTGGGGGTGCCGGTGCCTCCCTTTGTTCTCCTCCTGTCCTGGTGCACCCGCCTCTGACTGCAAAAAGCCCCTTGAAGCGTGCCTCTCAAATGGGTGGAGTGGAATAAATGCGCTGCAAGGTCTCTGTCCCCCCTTGCAGACCCTTTGGGGACAGGGGAGGTCCACGCTCCCCCCCCTTCCCTTGGGTTATTGTGCCTTAGTGACGAGGGTGGCCGAATCTGGGAGGGAATTACTGCAGCTCTCCTGCCACAGCTGCACTGTTGTGGTTGGGTGGCTGAGCCCTGTTTGGGTCAGAGGTGGTTTGTTTGTAGGGGATGGAGATGGGGTCTGCCCCCTACAAGGGTATGGGAGCACATTTTTTTCCTGCTTCTGCCTTCTGGCATTGTGCATGATAGGGCATCCAGTCAGGGGACTGTAAGTAACACCTTGGGTGTTACTTACACCCGAAGACCACCCCCTTGCCTTCCTGGGCCCAGCAAGTAAAACCACGGCCTGTCTTCTAGGCAAGGATTTTGTAGCATTTTACTTAACAGCAGGGTAGAAAAAGGTCAGTTTAATCTTTGCTACAATCTAAAATCTGGGTAGCGAGGTCAGGTTGTTACCCTAAAGTACAGATAAGCAGAGGTGAGGGGACCTGCTAGGGAGTGGGGAAGTCTAGTGGTGTGGGGAAGCGATCCTGGAGGCTCAGGCTTTGCTGGTGGTGGTGCCTTGCTGAGCACAGGCTTTGCTATCTGCCCCCACCCAGATGCTTCCTCCCCCTGTCCTCCCCAAGGCTGGCTCCTGCTGTCATCCATGAGCGCACATAGTACTAATCTCCATTTATCAAAGTGCTTTTGCAGCAATCTCATGAAAAAATGTTAAGGCAGGGAGCAAAAGCTAACCCTTCCTCCACAAGTTAAAACTGCTGGAGCTCTCCTCAGGAAATGTTCTTCCTTCCCGAAACACAAGGCCAGGCGTTGCAGGAGAGAGAGAGAAAGGTGGCATCTGAAAAGACAACCTTCATGCACATGCTGCACCCAGTAACTGTAGACAGAGATATTTGAGGAAAGCCTTGTGCTTCCCAAAACTTGGAGGCTGGGAACATCTCTCAGTTTTGGTGGAAGATGGAGGAAACCAGAGTGGGAACCTGTGTGGCAGCAATCCCAGGTGTGTCCTGTCCATGGCATGGTGATCACAGGTGTCCTGAATCCTGGGCCTGCTGACTGCTGTGCATCCATGGAGCCCATCTCATGTTCTATCTGAAAAAGGGAGCAGGTGTTAACATTTTGAAGGTCAAGCAAAAAATCCCCAGCTGGCCCCAAGGCGTGGCTGTGCTAGCCAGCAGGTAAGGAGAAGCCACTGCGGAGCTGAGTTAGCAGTCAGGCTTCTTTGTGGGTGCAAACTCACCAGGTGGTAAGGAGCTGCTGCTGCTCTTGGTCCTTCTGCTCTAAAAAATGGCAGTGTGAACATGACTAGAAATGGTTCCTCTCTTTGTAGCCTGCATGCTGGCACTGCCCACTGATCCCTGGGCAGCTCTCAGCACATCCTATAACCTTCATGCCTCCACTCTTTAAAAGAGGCTAATGAAACTGAAGGGGGGAAGCAGCAGTCACTGGAGGCACACTGGACTGCCAGGTGTGATAAGGCACTGCTGGTCTGCCAGCTCCTGAGGAGCTGGACTTTTGAGTCAGGAGATGAAATGCCAGGTGGGCAGAGGGCATCTGGTGAAAGCCCCCTCATTTAGGGATGGAATCTGTGCATTTAATATGGCTTGCACAAACAGAGCTGAGCAGAGTGGTTTCCCTGGCTCCCTGGGAGGATGTAGCAGGCTGGGGTCTGAGCTGTAGAGCTCCAATCGCTGAGTCAAATCTGGAAGATAAATGATACTTCAGGGGCCTGAGATCAATAATGTCAAAGGCTGACCCCTAATCGGGCAAGATTAAAAACCAATGACAGGCCTGCTTCTAGGAGCAGAAGTCAGCATGCTGAAGGAGAGCATGCGGGTTTGCTCCTTTACTGTTACCCCTTGGTGCTGCCCACATCCACAGCCTGCCTTCTCGGGCTCCCCCCTGCAACATCAGCCATTTCCCTTGCCCCAGTCAACACTGACTAGATCCTGTAGGTCCCCTGTGGCCAAGGCCTGTTCACCAGTCCATCTGCAGCTGGCCCAGAGTGCTCCTGCCCTTGGGAGAGTGGCTGAGGTGAAGACAAAAGCAATGCAGGCCTGGTGCTGGCTGCCAGCTGCTTTCATAGGATGAGCTGGAGCTGTGCGAGGCAGAGGAGGGGAGGAGAGGCTCAAGCAGGAGGTCATGTCGATGCTGTGGGTACAGTGAATGGTTGCATGGCTTTGGGGAGCACACTGAGGAGGGGAATTTGGGAAACAAGGGCTGCAGATGACTCTTGGCTTTGTCCTTTGGTTTCACCTGTATTTATCAATTAATGGGTGCCATGAGCATTCAGCCACTCCTGGCAGGAGGTGGTCAGGTAGGGTGCATGGTTGGGTGCATTTCTGGGGATGCTGGCATTGGTGCTTGTCACAGAGGTGGCCTTTCTCCTGAGGAAGTGCTGGGCAGGGGACTGTACCCTTGTGCTTGGTTGGAGTGTGCTTCTCCTTGGCAGTGGCTGCAGTCCAGCTGAGGTGGATAAGGTGCATTTAATTTATTTGCAGGAGCAAATTAAGATAAGTTTGAGTCTCCTTTTTTGTTGTCTGCATACTTAAAGGGGTGCATGCTCCCTCTCAACTCTGCAGGGCAAGGCTAAGCTGGGGCTCCTAGGAAGGGCACTGGGAAGTAGGGCATTGTCTGTTTCTCGAGCACAAGGGCAGTTAAAGGAGAAGGGGCTGTGCCGCCTCCTGCCGCTTCCCCTCCTGCGTGCGCATGGGGAGCTGGAGGTGCCGGTTGCCTTTGCCCCGGGCTCCTCTTCCCCTTCCTCCCCACTCCCCCACCCCTTCTTCACCAGGAAGCCTGGCCTTTGTGTGACATGATCCCTCCTGACATCAGACGGGCTCCTTGATTTCCTCTGCAGTGGGGAGGGCGAGCAGGCAAGGAGAGGGGTGCGGTGATCCCCGGCGGGTGACATACGGTCCCGGCCTCGCCGAAGCAGCGGGTGGCAGCTCTGGGAGGGGGGGAGGTTGCATGCCTGGCCAGGATGCTGCAGGGAGCCTGCCCTCGACACCGGCATCATGGTAGTTAAGCAGAGCTTTGCTTTTTCTGCTCTGCCTAAAAGCACTGTGTTGGTGTGTTGCTTCTTGCTGTCTGTGACTCTTAATTGCTTTGGTGACCCTTCTGGAGATGCAGTGTTGGACTTTATATAACTGAAGCTTGGGCAGTGCTGGCTTTGGGGTCTCATGGGGTCAGTGGCCCAGAGCCATGAAGCAGAAGCAGAGGGACTCCCTGCAAAGTAGGATCAGGGCTGGCATCTCCTGCAGCCTAGAGCTGCGTCCTGGCCCTGGGAGCATCTCGCTGTCCCATGCATATATGCCACTTCAGAAAGGGCAGGACACAGCTCAGCTGTGAGGGGGTGTGCAGGGTGCAGGCTCTTGGCTGCTCCTTGGAAAGGGGCTAATGCAACACATGGGAATTGGCCAAGTGCCTGCCAACAAGAAGCTGTGGCTGGCACCTTGCCAGGATCTTGAGAGCCTCGCATCTCTTTAAGTCAAGACGTGTTTACTGGCAGATGGCATTTTGCAGCTGGCTGGCTGGAAACTACAGGTCCCAGCATGCTCCCTTGCGTGTCACCCGGCAGCTGAGCTCTTCCAGTAGCGTGGTGCCGAGAGGATCTTCGTCTCGGTGCTCGCTGCTGCAGGGGTTTTGCTGCCACAGAGAAGGGCGCTGGTTCAGCATTGCTGTGCAGAGCCAAGCTGCAAGACACAGGACTGATCTCTGCCTCCTGCTTCCGTACCCTCCCACCACCCACTTGCTTGATGCAAGCCCAGGTTGGCCTTTTTATGTCACCAGGCTGGGGAGGGGATCTCAGCCTATTCTTACTCGTTTGCAATGTAAATATTTTGGTCCCGAGTACGTTGCTGGGAGCTGGGTGTCACGTTGAGGAGTGTGATTCATTCATGCTGTTGCTGCTTGGAGCACAATGAGGCAGCCTTGGGACCAGTCCCAAAGATTTCCTGTGATCACGGCTGGTGGGGAATTTGGGACGTCACGTTTGACTAAGTCAGAGCCCTCTTTATGTGATTCCCGCAAGCCAGCAGCACTGTGCTGTGCCCAGCACAGGCAGGACTTGCCACCCCCAAAATGCAGTGGGTGCAGGTGGCTTACGTTTCCAGAGAGAGGAGGAATGGAAAGCAAGGCTGAGCTGTGGTTCTTCCCTTCCCCAGCTGCTGCTGTGCAGAAAAAGTTGCAGGCTGTGGGGCTTTGTGCCTGGTCCCAGACGGCCCAACGAATAAAGCTACAAAGCAATGCAAAGTGAAAACCTGCTGCATGTCAAGTCTTGGAGGAGGCCCTGGAAGAGCTTCCCTGCCGGGGCCAGTGCCACAAGAGCATCCCTGTGTGTTTTAGAGGAACATGGGACAACCTGAAGCAAGACTCTGAGTGGGTGTACAGCAGCACTAGAATCACAGAATTTCAGGGGCTGGGAGGGACCTTGAAAGATCATCCCGTCCAACCCCTCTGCCAGAGCAGGATCACCTACCCCAGATTACACAGGAACGCATCCAGGTGTGTTTTGAGTATCTCCAGAGAGGGAGACTCCACAACCTCCCTGGGCAGCCTGTTCCAGTGCTCTGTCACCCTCACAGTGAAAAAATTTTCCCTCATATTTATGTGAAACATCCTATGCCTCAACTTCCACCCATTGCCCCTTGTCTCTCCAGCCCTTATTTCCACCTCAAATGCTCTGCTGCTGGAAGGGACCTTTGCACCCCCAGTTTGGTCCCCAGCACGGGAAAGGAGGCACCTCTGCACCCCAGGGCTGGGTCCCTCCGTGCCCCTTCAGGAGGCTCTGTCCTCCCCGCGCTGCGGAGGGCCAGGTGCGGGCTGCGCGGTGCCCGGATGCGTTCCGGCATCCTTCGTCAGACGGTGTTTGTTCGTGCTGCCTTTTCCTTCTCGCTGGCTTGTTTGGACACGCACTGGTACATTCACGGCGCTCAGGCGGTAACGTGAGTCTCTTTCCCATTAGGAAAGGGGCCAGGATTTGGGGGGGCCAGGAGGGCAGCTTAAGCAGTAGTTTCTGAGATATTTCCTTCTGCTGCCACACCCTGCGTGAAAGAGCACTCTCGGTGGCTTCAGCTGCGATCGCGAGGCTCCAAACGTCTCTCTTTTAATATAGATTGGTATCATTTTGCATTTTAAAGTAAAAACACGCTGCAAGCTGCAGACAGCTGTCGGTTGGCAGCTTTGTTTGAACATCTGGTATTGCTGGGCTGCTGTTCAGCGTGATCTAACTATGGGATTCATAAAGATTATAATCCGGGCTTTCAGACTCTCAACAGCCGCCTCACCGAGGGGAAAAAAAACGAGGGAGAGAGAAAACCCAGCAGGAAGGCAGCTGAGGGGTCCTCTGTATTCAGCAGGTCATGGTCATGGTTGGTCTCCTCTTGGGTGTGAAGTGGCTGAGGGGCTTGCCTTGGCTGCCCACCGGTACTGATGGGCTGCTTCCAGCCTGCGAAGCGCCGGGCGGTGGGGAGCTGTAGCAGTGCGAAGTTCTCTCTGGGTTTTTTTCCTCTTCCCTCCTTTAGTTTTTTCCAGCTTGTGTGCTGAATCCGGTTGAGTCCCCTGCTACTCTGGGTGGTGTCTGGCGCTGGCAAGCTGAAGCAGCAGATTCTGCTGTGGCTTTGGGTAGATGTTTGTAGCAGTTGTCTGAAGCAGCAGGACTTGGTTTCTTTTTCTTTCAAGCAAGCGACGGAGAAGTCATGGCTCAGAGTAAACATCTCCGCACATCAAAACCTTGTTTCCAAGCAAAACTGAGTCACCTTTTCTTGAAGCAACCAAAAGGTTGAGATAGCTACTTCGGTAAGCCCCATCCATCCCCTCTGTGAGTCAGGCACTTTTCCTTGGCACCTTTGAGAATTAAGCAGCCTCTAAGCCCCTAACAGGTTTTATAAATCTTGTTAGTTGGTCTGCATTTTTGCAAAGCTCTTTGAATCCAGCCTCTCGGTGCATAAGTCACCTTGACTTTCCGCGAGGCTTTGACTCGCAGCTCGCTTTCAGGCTCCATTTGCCAGTTGGAGGTGCACTAAAAAAGCTGCCCCCTTATCTTTATTAGGAAAAAAAAAAAACAAACCAAAAACAAAACCCAACAGAGCTGCCTGGAGAAATCTTAGCTGCGCTCTAGTTGGTGCAAGGCAGTAATGGAGGTGCATAAAAACCTGTTCTGCCCTTGTTTGTGTTGATTTAACTTACCTCTACAAATTAAAACAGCCTTGAGCAGTTGGAAGTTTAACTAGATCAGTTGGGAGGGGGGAAAAAAAGAACAACAAAATCAGGGGCTTGAAATCTTCCTAGTGCTGCCTGAGCCTGGAAGAGGGGCTTTGTGCTACCTGCACGGCTGCACCCCGTGTCTCTGGGTCCACACAAGAAGCTGATGGTGCACGTGGCTGCAGGTTGTTGCTTTTGCATTTGTCGGTGGTCTCATGGCTGGGGTGCATGGATGCACACAGCTATTGTGCCTGCTCTACTCCCCAGTAGTATCTCGATTCCCCCCAAAAATCCTGAGTCCAGATCCTTAGGCTGGGCCCTCTCTGGAGCAGAAATTACAACCAAAGGGGCTGTTGTTCAGAGCTCAGGCCTTCCTGTGGCAGGGCTGAGCCATGGTGGGTGTGGAGCAGAGGTCTTCGGGCAGGGGAGAGGCAGCTCAGCCTGCAATGGGAGGAAGGGTGGAAGAGGCTGGCTGTGTTTCACCCCTGCAGGGAGAAAGCTCTGAGATCACACAGGCCAGCTGGATCTTGAATCCAAGATGTTTATATGGAAGAGGGAGTGAGGGTTTCTCAATTCTGCAGGGGCTGCAGATGGGGGTAGGTTTGCTGCCAAGCAATGGGAGTGGGTCTTTGCAGGATGGCTGCTTCTGAAGGCAAGGTATCCTGCCAGCTGCAGTTTGGGAATGACTGTCTGGGAGCCTGAGATTGCAGCACACTGGGAAGATCCTGGGACTCAGCAGAGCTAGATGAGGCTGGGACATCAGTGGATCGAGGCAGGATCGGGGGTGCTGCCAAAGCCTGTTTATTTTTTTTGTGGGGGTTGTGGAAGGAGCAACTCACAGATGATGTATCAGAGGGAGGGGGGTGTGAGGAGCAGGATTTTGTGATTCAGCTGAGTTCCAGTACTGAATGACCTCCCATTTCTGCCCAGACTGCCACCACTGGAGTTGGCAGAGCACTTGTGAGAGCCAGTTTGGGGAGATGATGCAGCCAAAAAGAGACTGGGTTTTTTGCCCTTTTTTTGCCCTTTTTGTTTTTTTAACCAGCTTTATTTTTCATCTGAATCTGTGGTCAGGAAGAGACAGATGTATGAAAAGAGAGACAGAAGAGGGAGAAAAGAAGGTTAGGGCCTCTGTAACATGTAAATTGATTGAAACACTCAAGAAACCACAAGAACAGAGCATGCTGAATGCAGAAAGGACATGAGCTCTTGGGCTCCAAAAAACTGAAATCTGGTGAATCCCAGTCAGTGTAGCTGCAGGGCCCATATTTTCTGCCACAGTGGGGAGGAAGTGCAAGGCATTGTTGATCATCAGGGACAGATGTGCTCCAGGTGTTGGTGTCGGTCTGAGGTCCCAAGTGGCTGCAAATGATCGCTCAAGGCACTTGGGTCTGGGTGTCTGCAACTTTCTGGATGTCGCAAACCTCTGCTTTTTCCTGGAGTGTCCTGGCAATGCCCTGGTTGGTGCTGGTGCTCTGGAGCTGGTTGCTCAAAGGGCACTTGGTACTGGGTCATTGTGGGCGAGGTGGGCTTGTGCTGGGGCCTGCAGCCACAGCCTGTGCTGGAGATGGCTCAGCAGCAGGGTGAATTTTGGCACTGATTTAATAGCAGCCCTGAACCGGGTCATTTTCCCCCTAAAACTGAAAGAGGGAGGGAGAAGAGCGCCTCCTCCACATCCCTGATGGTGAAGGTGTGGACCTTGTCCTTCACAAACACAAAGCCCAGCCCAGTAACTCCTCCTGACTCTCCTCATTCCCAGGCAAAAGCAACCTAGACTGTCCTCCCTCCTGAAAACTGGCCAAGGAGGGCTGCTGGCTGACATCTGAGTCCAGGCCTGGGTGGGGATCTCCTCTCCTTCCCTTCCCAGCAGAAAGAAAAAAGATTGCTTGAGCTCCCTGCTGCCCCGAGAGCCTGGTCATGCCTGCAGCCACAGCCCTGGCAGCTCTCAGAGCTGGTCTCTCCATCTTTACCCTGCGCCACCCAAAAGCATCTGCTGTCCCTGTGCAGCCAGGACGTGGTGCAGGAACATGTTTCCCACAGCTGGATACTGTCCCTCCTGGCAGATCTGGGCATCACCAAGGCTCATCTTTGTCCTGTGGAGCCAGGGGCATCAGTGGGGACTTGCTTGGCTGCACGCTCAAGCCAGCTCCTCCATTCCCATATTCATCTTCCCAGTGTGTTTCCAGCTCCTTTCTCCTTCTCCTCCTCCTCCCCACACTGCCAGTCATGAGCCCCTGGTCTGGCAGAGGCGGTTTGCCCTGCGTTCACTTCCTCACATGAGAGCAGCTGGTCCAGCACTGGCCTGTGATGAGCACAGCCTCCCTCCTACATGCTGCAGAAGTGGCTTCAGTGTTCAAGGTGCCTCTATTTTGGTAAGCATATGGCCCATACTGGGCACCCCCTATCAGGAAGGCTTCTGCCTCCAGGACTTGCTGGGTTGCTGGCACAGAGAGGATACTTCTGCAGCCACTGCCCTTGTCTCCCTGCTTCTTAACCTGCCTTATCCCCATTTTCTCCTCAAAGCAGGTATTTGTTCTTCCTCAGAGGACACTGACAGTGGTGACATCTGAGCCATGCCTTGAAGTGGGTGTCCAAAAGCCACGGCTAGAGCCCCAGCCTTTTTCCACAACCACACGTAACCCTTGAGGCAGCGGGGAGACACAGGCCCAGGAAGGCAAATTAGCATCCTCAAGGTCTCTCTGAAGGTCACTTGCCAATGGAGAACAGGTCCCCATTTCCTGGCCTCCAGAAACACTGCTGTGGGCCCCACAGGACACAATGCCTCAGATTTTCCCTTTGCTGATGAGTTCTTCATTTCTGCCGGATGTAAACAAGGGGGAGAGCTGTCCCAGACTGTGGGCACCAGCACGGCCCTGTGGCAGTCCAGGGTCTGCTGGTACAAAGCCCATGTGGAGGAGAATGGTCTGCCATGCCCACTGTCCTAGAGTGCTGCAGGGACCAAGGAGCCACACAGCTGTGAGTCGTGGCTTGGGGAGAGCATCCAGCTGCTGTGCTCCAGCCATGCTGTAGGGATGCCTGATGCCAGAGGTGGGGCATGGAGCTTTGCCTCTGGAGGAGCTGATGGAGATGGGACAGGGGGTTTTAGCCTAATAGTTTCACCTCTGTAACGTGCTGGGGAAAGCTTGGAGACCAGGCAGCATCTCTTGGGGAGATGAGGACAGGCAGGAGGTGCCACCATCCACCCTGTCATGAGAACAGGCCAGAGAGCCGCTCTTGTGGGAGGCACCCCTCATCCTGCTCCTGCAAGCTGGTGCTGAGTGTTTGGTCTCTGTCCTTTTCTACAAAGTGCCAGCTCTCCTGGTGCTCAGAGGGTCTCTTGATGCAGGGGGGTCTCTTCAATGCCCATGAGCTGTGTGGCTTCTGCTCTCATCCTGTCCTAGCAAGGGCAGCTATTAATATGCTGGAGGCTGTCCCACTCCCCTCTTCCTTCCCCTGCCAGGGATAAACTCGCTCAGTCTCTGCACAGTGAGCTCCGTGAGAAAAGCCAAACCCTGGAGCAGCCTGTGTGTGCTGCCTGGGGGAGGTGAGGCCTCCTGCTCTGGCCACAGACCTCCCCTCCTGCCTGGTGTTACTGTAAAATGCATGCAAGATGAAAGCCCCAGCAGAAAACGTTTCCTTCCTGTCCCTGTAAGTAGATCAGCCTCCTGAAAGTACTGTGTGGAGTTTGAAAAAGCTGCTTCTGCGTGGGACTGGTCAGCAGGAGAACACTGGGGAGTGAGAGGGATGCTCCCAGGGGTTTGGGCTGTAGGGCCTGGTCCCCTTAGGCTGCGGCAGTGTGGGATCTCATGGTTTTGAGGGGCACCGGTGCGTTGTGTGTCCGAGCTGTGATGTCAAGGTGTTGGTGTGTCGGCAGGTGGGGGTATGCCTTTAGGAGGGATCAGAATAGCTTGCATGGTTTTTTTTCTCAGAAAACCAGCCAGCTGATAGCAGAGCAGGACTGGGGAGTGGGAAGCCTGTGAGTGGGAGGCATGAGGAAGCAAAAGGTTGCGCTTGCCTCCTTGGTCCAGGGCTTTTGGTGCATTAAAATTCAGTCACTGTGACTTCAGGCCCGTCTCCAGCGATGTGCCGGGACACGACTCTCAATGGGGGCCCTTGATCCCGGTTCCTGGGCTGAGCTGCAGGTGTCTGGAGCCATTCCCACAACAGGCATCTGCCCTTTGCAACTTCCTCACTCTGGTTCCACCTTCCTCCTCCTCCTCACCCTTCCTCCCCCTCATGCTCCAGGCTGCTCCCTCCGTTCTGGCTTTCCGGTGGCTGCAAACAATGTCCTTATTCAGTGGGTGGCTGGGATCTGGCGGTGAGGGGAAGGCCCAGGCGCAGAGGAGAAGGAAGGAGGGAGGTAGAGAAGCAAACGTGCCTGTCCTGGGCCAGCTGTCCAGCTGCGGTTAAAGGCGCTCTGGGGGGCAGTCTGGCTCTTCACCCCTCTTCCCAGTTTCCTATGGGAATGAGGGCTGTCCCCTCCTGTGATTTGTCCACCTGCCCTTCAAACCCACAGCTGGGCTGGTCTCAGCCCGTTGTATTGGAAGTTAGCGTTCGGCAGGTTTGTGTGCAAGGACAGGGTTGTGCTTGACGAGGGGGTGGTCCTGAAGGATGCACAGCACTTACTAGGCATCCAAGAAGCTGCATGAGCTTTGCTTCCTCCAGGAACCCAGTAAGGTTTTGCATTGCTCCAGCTCTCATTTAAAACCAGAACTGCTCAGTGGGTGATGGTGTGCATCTCCACCTTTGGCGGAGCTGTTGGGCACCTTCCTGCCCTTTCTGGGAGTTGGGCAGCGGCTGGTGAGCTTTCATGCCCTCAGAGAAGGGATGCCACAGTCTCTCCCCTAACCACCCTGGGAGGCACACGTTGTCCCTGGCCAGCCTCGGAGCAGGTGAAACTGTGGGGCGTGTTGGGCTTACCTTGGTCAGCACCACACTGCCTTGGTGCTGACCCTAGGGCAGAGGACCACGGGGGACACAAGGGGAGCACTGTGCTCCAGGCAGGGCAGAGGCATAATCTGCCCTTATCATGGGCTCAGCAGTGACCACAGACTTAGCCCTGCCCTTTGGGAGAGGACACTGGTGCAACCAGCTTAAGACAAGCCTAGGAGACATCTTGACTGCAGATTTCTCCCTACCTGGGAGGTCTCGGGTGGGTGTAAGCTTCAGGGCCCCCTTGCAGTGTTGGGGGTGCCCAGCTGGCTGAGCTGGCCCAGTGTGTGTAACACAGCCCTTACTTATGGTGCTGCAGCCGTGTGGTGGCTCTTGGGTGAGGAACACTATCACCTGAACACTTAAACTCTTTCTTATCTCTTTCTGTCTTGCAGCTGCAGACATTTAATATTGCAGAAGTTCTGCTCTGCTGGGCTAGCCCTGTTCCTCAGTAGATGTCCCCTCATCCCCTGCCTGGATAGCTTGGAGGGGCTGACAGGAGCCACACTAGACCAGCCACTAGGAGTTGGGGTCACTGCAGAGGTTGCAGGTTCAAGAGGGTGGACAAGGAGGTGCAGCAAGGTGTACCTGAAGCACGGGTGCTTTGCCTGGCTGTGGTTTCCTCCCAGCAAGTGCTAGGCAGATAGTGATGGTCAGCTAGCCTTTCCCTGGCAAGATCCTATGGGGACTAGCTGTGCACATCATCCTGGAATGAGACCTGGCAGTGCTTGCTTTGCTTCCTGCAGATATGGCCTTCCAAGTAGCATTTCCCTCCCAGCATGTGATCTTGGTACACCAAACTCACCCAACTTGCCACGACTGCTCCTCAGGATTCACCCTGCTCCGTTGGCAGCGGGGATAATCTATGTTTGTTTCTACTTCCACCTTTGGCAGTCCTGTTCATGTGTGGGCTTGTGTCCATGGTGTGTTTGCTAACTTCCTCTTAGGGCTCAGCCTTTCCCCCCTGCCCTTTATTTTTTTCCCATGAAGAGAGGGGAGATTCCTTGCAACTCCAGCAGAATAAACCGATTTCCAGCAACCATCTTGCTGCTGCTTGCAGAGTCAGGGTGGACCAGCCACTACCCTGGCCACTGATGAACTTATTAACTAATGAGATGAGTTCCCCCTCAGCTGCTGTTGTAATACAGCTGTCCATGGCAGCAGCTTTGCAAACTAGCGACGTGTCTCATAAGAGACAAACGGGGATCACAGAACTGTTCGGAGCCCGGGAACGACGCCTGTACGGAGGGAGCTGTGGTTCTCCCAGCATCAAGGTCATGCATGAAATATGAGAAATTACCCTGAGAAATTCTGATCCTGGAGGAGGAGAAGTTCATGACTTCAGAAATACCAGATTTGGGAGGGGATGGAAGGGGAAGGGATATATTTTCCTTTTCAAAATACCTAAGGAATTCAGCTCGTGCTGCGGAGACAATGAGATTTTGTCCCTTGGTGCCAGAAGGGGCAGTTCATACCCCTGTGCCTTTTTAAGGTTTTGCTTGCCCTGGCTGAAAAGCCCTCCCATCCCACTGCCATCTCAGGCATGGATGGTTCTTAAATCACCCTAAAATCAAGAGCGTGGCTCAAATGTGAGGGTTAAAGAAAACGCTGCGTGTCCTCCAGGCTCTCTGATCTCTGTGGCTTTAGGTTAGATTTTGGTCACTTTTTCCAGCTGTGGAGGGCTATTAACTTAATATGTATAGAAAATGATGCCTGTACATAGTTATGCACATATTTGTGATTGCACACAATTGTCTAATTTCAGGAGCAGAGCACCCTGAGGTTTGTTACAAAACACAAAGGTTGGCAGCTCTGCCACAGCAGCTGCAGGGCAGTGGGAAGGGGATGATGGTACATGCATTCCTGGGGCTGTTTGGTCCATTCTTTAAGGGTCCCTCATACTAGTGAGGGTACTGGCAGGGTGGCCTATGCCTCCCTGGCATCTGGCGGTGACCATCCCTGCAAAATCATCCTGACAGCGTCGGGGGAAGAGCAGGGGCTGCCCCACAGTGGCTCCGTGCTGGATGCCTGATGTGTACGCTGGTGTGGGACAAGGATTTGGCCTCTGTGGGCCTTGGATCTTGTCCCTCGTTTTTCCCCAGCCCTGCCTCAGCTGGTGCCTGAGGGAAGCAGGCAGGGGACCCAGCTGCTCCCAGGGGTCACTGCAGACTCAACCATTCTCCTGAGGGGCTGTAGTAGGGTGAGTCTGGCTGTTCCCAGTGGAAATAGCAGGTCTGTGCTGGCAGGGAGGGAGGCAAAGGGAAGGGCTTGATCTGGAGGCTCACTATATTTCAGCTCTCCAGCTTGGAGACTAACTCAGCCCACACTGCAAGACCTGCCCTGGTTGCTGGGATCTGCAGGCCATCAGGGTTGCAGGAAGGCATCAGTGGAGTGTGATATCAGTAAGGAATTCCAGCAGAGCTGGGTGCCCTGCAGTCCCTGGTAGGCCTCTGCAGAGAGATGCTGCAAACTGTTTTCAGCCAGCAGTGCTTGGGAGCAGGTCATGTTGCTGTACACCTGCCCATACCACTGCTGGATCAGGTTGCTGCCCACCACCTCTCTACCCAGCTCCATGGGGCTGCTGCCTTCCTGCCCTAGAGCTCTGCCTGGTGCTGGACCCAAAATCTCCAGCTAAGTCTCCAGAAGAGCCACCAGTAGCTGCCATCCTGGCCTGGCTGCTGGCACAGGACCTGTTCCTTCCTGCACCCTTGGCTGTCTCCAAGCAAGTGGTGTTGCATGCATTCTTCAGAGCTCAGTTCCCACTGTGCTTAACCTGGGAGCAGATTGCACCCTGCTGGTGCCACAGCAGTGCAAATAACAACCGTTTTAAATGGAGAAATGATAGGACTAGGGGCAATGGAACACAACCAGAAATGGGTAGATTCAGATTGGATGTTAGGAAGAAATTCTTCACCATGGGGGTGGTGAGACACTGGAACAGGTTGCCCAGGGAGGTGGTAGAAGCCCCATCCCTGAAGGATTTTTAAGGCCAGGCTGGATGTGGCTCTAAGCAGCCTGATCTAGTGTGAGGTGTCCCTGCTCGTGGCAGGGCCGTTGGAACTAGGTGATCCTTGAGGTCCCTTCCAACCCTAGTGATTCTGTGGTTTTTAATGTGTGCATCAAATCACTCTCAGTGTGGATGCTCAGCTGGTCTTCAAACCAGCAGCAGCGATGCCCTTGGGTGCGTGCAGGCCCTTGTGTTTCTCTACGCATGTCAGCAAACATCTCCCCGTGCCTGGGGGTCTGCGTTGCTACTGTTGCCCCTCAGACCCTGTTTCAGTGGATGTGCTGTGTGTCCATCTGCACACATCTGGGCACCAGGCACACGTGTGGAGCACAGCTGCCCGTGGGCAGCCGGGTTTTGTTAGCTCCTCGTTGTTGTTAGTGGTAGGAGCCCAGCCACAACGAGGCTGGAGGTGCCCGAGACCGTCAGAAAAACAACAGGAGGGAGGAGGCTTCGCATTCCTGCTCCTGAATTGAGTCGGAGGTGACAGCCTTTCCCTGCAATGCAATTAATCCCGGCAGCGCCTCTGCCGCCCTCCCCCTCCCGCCTCGTCCAGGAATTAATTACTTGATTATAAATCCCCAAGCGGCGGTTTATAATAGCAATAATCCCCTCGAAATTCAGCCTCGCTGCCGCTTCCTTCCCACCTCGCCCCCGTCGGCGATTGTCTCCAGCGCCACAGCTCTGCTGGCTGAGGCCCTTCTCTTTGCCCCACTGCTGTGGTGGCTTTTCCCCAGGATAACTGCAGAGTGGGGAGATGTGGGCTTGCCTTGGGGGCTGTCTCGGGAAGCCCTGCTCCTGCGTGCGGGAGCGAGGCTGCCGTGCTGATAGCCGGGGATAAGGTTTTGTCCCACTTGTTAGGCTGATGGCACAGGCCCAGCCCCAAGGAATCGGGGCTGGGGGCTGGCAGTGTGGCAGGGGGGAGGCCCTATTCCTCCTCTGTCTGTCCCTTCTGATTACAGTGATGCTGGCTCTGGGGCTCGTCACAGAGGTGGGGAAGAGAGAGAGGATTTGGCATGGCATACCGGGGCACAAGGAGGGGTGGTGATATCTTGTGGGAGCCTGACGGCGATGGGTCACAGGCCTTGCAATAGCGCTGCCATGGTGGGAGATGAGCCTCTCCGTTTTCCTCCCCCCTGGGTCCCCAGCTCTTGGTGGTGACAAAACCCCAGGTACTGACTGAGCTTCAGAAAGTTACCCAAAGGGCTGCTCAAACCCAGGGAACTCAAATCAAGATCCACAGCTGATAAGGCAGCCCAGTGCACACAGCATGGCTACTGAAATACCAAGGTGTCCACCTCCTTTAGCCACCTGTGGGCTTTCAGCTCAGCAATGGCATCCTGCTGGGAGAAAAGCACTGTCCTTGCTGAACTGTGTGGGCAGAGCCTGTGTGGGGGCACCAAAGCTTCCTTGGTGTGTGTGGCTGCTGGGATCTGATGGTTGCTGCTTTCCTCTCTTTGCAGAAGATGCTGATGAAGCAGCAGGACCGCCTGGAGGAGCGGGAGCAAGATATCGAAGAGCAGCTCTACAAGCTGGAGTCGGACAAGCGGCTGGTTGAGGTAACTCATGCTGCACCCTCCTGCAGCCAGCCCTGGGGACTGGCACCCCCTGGTGCAATGGGGACAGGCTTCTGGGGCATAGGGTCTAGGTGGGCAGGAAGGAGGGAGGAAATGGAGGGGAGGAGTGGCTGGACTGACCTGCTGTCTCCATTCCAGTCTTGCAAGTCATTCTTTTGGTGGGATTACCCTAAAGGTGATAGGCTTCATGGGTCCTGGGGGGAGTTGGGAGTAAGGAGCAATGTTGTCCTTAGTTATCAGATGGCCCACCATGCTCTCAGCTCAGCACAGCCTTTTCTGGGCCACCTACTTTGTTCTGAGTGGGAGAGGAGGTTCTGGAGGTGGGAGGTCCCTGAAATAAACTACTGAAATAGCCAGCAGGTGGAAGAGATGCAAGCATTTTGCTAGGATGCAGGTAAAAAGATCAGCTCACAGTCCTTAAAGCCCCTCAGCCTCCTGGAGTCTGGAAGTTCTGGAACATGATGTGTCCCTAGCCTGAGATGGGGATGAGGATGGGAACAGGGTTGAAAATGGGGATAGGCAGGGGTTTTCAAGGGAGCACACCTGCCTCAGTGGTGTAGCAAGTTGTTGCTTGGCATTAGCTCTCTGGAGGCAATCTCACATAGACACCAGGAGATAGGTCCAGGAGATCTGTTGGATCAAGCAAACTTCCACAGTGTTGCTGTTGGGTCTCTGACACATAAGAGTCCCACGTGGCACTTGACAGCAGGGTTTGGTCTGTGTGGGTGTTGCAGGAGAGCAGAACTGTGTTGCAGCTTTTAGGTTACACACACACCCCTGCTAGGGAAAGGACCCAGGTGACCTGGGATGACATGGTGGAAGCTGAAGGGAGCAGTGAGCCTGACCCTGCTTCTCTCCCCGCAGGAGAAGGTGAGCCAGCTGAAGGACGAGGTGCGCCTACAGTATGAGAAGATGCACCAGATCTTGGATGAAGACTTGCGGAAGACCATGGAGATCCTGGACAAGGCCCAGGCCAAGTTCTGCAATGAGAATGCAGCCCAGGTCCTCCACCTCAATGAGCGCATGCAGGAGGCCAAGAAGCTTCTCAGCTCTGTCCAGGTCATGTTTGACAAAACCGAGGACATCAACTTCATGAAGGTAAGGCAAGCCACGGGGTGGGGACAGTGGGGAGGTCTGGTTATGCAGGGGGCATCGGGGAGGCATGGGGCATAGTGGGTAGTGGGCTGGGGACACTTAACAGGGATAGCTGATGCCTCCAGAGGGCTCAGCGGTGGGAGCGGGGCAGGCTCAGTGCCAGCCTCAAATGAGGATGTGCCACAGCTGGAGATGGTGCTGGGGCAGCCTGTGCTGGGGGTAGAGGGAGCTTAGCAGCCCTGGGTTGCATGTCCCCTCCTGGTGGCCCACAGAAGGTGACACTGAAAGGGGAGGTGGCCACTGGGGCAGGGACTGGCCTTACTGACCAGAACTTCTCCTTCCCCTTCCTAGAACACCAAGTCTGTGAAAATCTTAATGGACAGGTAAGTGATGTGGGGCAGGCATGTTCAGGGTGGGGAATGGGGAGGGCTGTTGCAGAGGAGGCAGCACCACAATGTCTGGAGGAGGAGCAGGGCCAGGGATGCCACAGGGCCTGGCAGAAGGATGCCTTGGTTTCCTTCTCTGGGAGGAAGCCTGCAGCCATTGAATCAAGTCTACTCCTTGGCTAGGAAAAAGTAGTGGTGTGCTTGTGGAAGAGCAGTACTGGGAGCTGGCAGCACAGCCAGGGTGGGACTGGCTGGGCTGGGGTGCAGGGCTCAGTCCAGCTCTGCTGGGACAGAGGCAGGACAGAGGGTTCAAGCCAACACTAGCAGAGCCAAGGCAAGCTGGAGTGGTATGCAGGGCACTGGGGGAGGTACACCCTGGCATGGGATATTCACAGCAAAGCTAGGCAGGGAAGCTCCTGCCCATGAGGGAGAGCCAGCTTCGTACTGCCCTCCATATTGCTGCCCTAGAGAAGGGTTTTGGCCCTGAGAGGTTTGTGGGGTAAGGATCCATCTGACCCTTCCCTGAGTGTATCTTGTCCCTCATGCCTCTCCTCTCTGCCTGTGGTCCCCAACAGGACCCAGAACTGTACAGGTGGCAGCCTGCCCCCACCCAAAATTGGCCACCTCAACTCCAAGCTCTTCCTGAATGAGATTGCCAAGAAGGAGAAGCAGCTCAGGAAGCTGCTGGAAGGTGAGTGAAGCCTGACAGATGCGAGGAGGGCGCAGGACCTCACTGCCTCTGGTATCCGAAGCTGGGTGTCCTGCAGATCCCAGTGCAAGGGTGGGGAGGGAGTACTGTGATACTGTGATACTGTTGGCATGCAGGGACCCCTGGGAAGCCCTCTGCAGTCACCAGTGGTGTGGAGGCACCATGAAGCCAGCTCTGGTTCTCCCCAGAATGTCTCCCTTGGCTTGTGAAAGGGCTGTACTTAGGGGTGACACAGCAAGGGGCTGGCAGCAGGAAAAGTCAGTGGAAAGATGGCACAGAAACGGCCTGGGGCCAACATGGTGCTGCAGCCCATGCCTAGGAGCAGGCTACATCCCGTGAAGGCTTCCCAGTCCTCTCTCCTGAGGGGCATTTGGGTTTGTCCCCACAGTCCATCCTGCTGCAATCGTGTTAACAGCTGTGCACAGGCTCAGCCCGTGCACGTGTTTGCAGAGCAGTGCTTGGGGCTGCTCTGAGCCTGCTGGCAAGGCCCTAGAACAGAACCTGAAAATTCAGCTGGGTGTGGCTATGTGCCCAGTTTGCCACTGGTGGGGCAGGCTGGGTGACCCTCTGCTCACGTGGGGCTGGAGCATGGCCTCCGGGCTTCGCTGCAGGTTCAGGCCAGGGGCCGGAGCTGTGCTACACCGTGCTTGATGCAATCCTGCTCTCCTCTTTCCCTCTGCAGGTCCTCTGAGCACCCCTGTCCCCTTCCTGCAGAGCATCCCCATGTACCCCTGCACCGTCAGCAACTCCGGCGCGGAGAAGCGCAAGCACTCCACCGCCTTCCCCGAGGGCAGCTTCCTCGAGCCATCGTCTGGGACTGTGGCGAGCCAGTACATGAGCCAGGGCGCTTCAGCTGGCGAGGGGCAGTCCGCACAAGCCATGGTGCCTTGTAGCTCCACGCAGCACATAGTCGGACTTCCCAGCGGCCCGCAGCCGGTGCACTCGGGCTCCGTCTTCAACCCATCTCACTACCCCAACACCACCTCATCTCAGCAGTCCGTGCTCTCCCAGTACGGCGGGCGCAAAATCCTCGTCTGCTCCGTGGATAACTGTTACTGTTCCTCCGTGTCCAACCACAGCGGGCACCAGCCCTACCCGCGGTCGGGGCACTTCCCCTGGACGGTCTCCTCGCAGGAGTACTCCCACCCGCTGCCGCCTGCGCCCGCCGTCCCCCAGTCGCTCCCGGGACTTGCCGTGAGGGAATGGATTGACGCATCCCAGCAGCACGGGCGGCAGGATTTCTATAGGGTCTACGGCCAGCCGTCGGCGAAACACTACGTCACCAGTTAACCGTCGCACTCTCCGGAGAGCCCTGCCGCTCCATGGCGCGTTCGGAGAGAAAAGTCTGCTTTGGTTTGGCTTTTCTTTGGCTTTTTCTTTTGGTTTTTTCCACACCCCCCACCCCCCCTCCCACCTATTTTAAATCAAACCCAATGTTTTTTTCCCCCCACCCTGCACCCCTCCAGGATTTTGGGGAGGGCTCTTTTCTCATCTCTCTCTTTTTTATTTTCCCTTTAAATCCTTTCTTTTAAAACATCTTTTTTCCCTTTAAAATCCTTTTTTTTTCTTTTATCCTTTTTTTCCTTTTTTATCCTTTTTTTTCATTTTCCTTTTTTATTTTTTCTTTTTTCTTTTTTTTCTTTTCTTTTTTCTTTTTCTTTTTCTTTTTCTTTTTCTTTTTCTTTTTCTTTTTCTTTTTCTTTTTCTTTTTCTTTTTCTTTTTCTTTTTCTTTTTCTATTTCTTTTTCTATTTCTTTTTCTTTTTCTTTCTTCTTTTTTCTTTTTCTTTTTCTTTTTCTTTTTCTTTTTCTTTTTCTTTTTCTTTTTCTTTTTCTTTTTCTTTTTCTTTTTCTTTTTCTTTTTCTTTTTCTTTTTCTTTTTCTTCTTTTTCTTTTTCTTTTCTTCTTTTTCTTTTTCTTTTTCTTCTTTTTCTTTTTCTTTTTCTTCTTTTTCTTTTTCTTTTTTCTTCTTTTTCTTTTTCTTTTTTCTTCTTCTTCTTTTCCTTTTTCTTCTTCTTCTTCTTTTTCTTTTCCTTTTTTTTATTCCTTTTTTTTTTCCTTTTTCTTTTTTTCTCCTCCTCTTCTTTTTTTTTTCTTTTCTTTTTTCAAATTAACTCTGGAAAGTCCTTCCTGGCCCTCGCTGGGAAAAGATGAGGGAGAAATCACCGAGAAGAAATTGATGGGGATTTCAGTCAGGCGCCTGGATCCGTGCACCGTGCTTTTCCTCGCTCCTCTCTGCCTTTGGAAAACTTCAGAAGGGACAATGGCAACCTTCTACTCTTTCCATTTCTCCAAACTCATTTCTTTTTTTTTTTGAGGTTTGGTTCATTTTTTTCTGATTTTTTTTTTTTTTTTTTTTTTTGTTTTTTTTCCTGCCCCTTTCCCCCCCTCCCCCCTCCTCCCCCAACCTCTCTTTCCCTTTTTAAAGAGATATGAAAAAAAAAAAAAAAGGAAAAAAAAAAAAAAAAAAAAAAAACAATCAAAAAAAAAGAGCAAAAACAGGAAAAAAAAATCTATTATTGATTCAATACAAAGCAACACCTGTAGGTTTTGGGTTTGTTACTTTGATGTGTTTCTTGGGGTTTTTTTTAAAGCCTGATATATTTTTTTGGGGGTTGTTTTTATTATTTTTGGTGTTACGAGGCCACTTCTCATGCATATTGGCATTTTTTTGGGGGGAGGGGGGGGAAAGGGGGGTTTAGTTTCCCCTCCCTCCTTCCCTCCCCCCCTCCTCTCTCCTCCTTTCAGAGATTTGTAAATACACGATGGCAGGAAATTTAATGCACACACAAACACACACACACACACAGGCAAAAACAAACAGAGCAACAAGCAAAAGGGAAAAGGAACTTTTAAAAACAAACCACAAAGACCCAATCATGAACAAATAAATAAATAATGATGATGATAATTCAAACAAACCATTAAAAAAAAAAAAATCTGCTCCAGTTTTCAGGAGGGGAAGCGTGGCCGAAATGCACCACCCCACCCCACCCCCCTGCCCGCCCGCCCCCCACCCACCCCTCCTGCCTATCGCTGATGCAACTTCCTGTAACAAGCACTTTGTATAAAAAAGGAGAAAAAAAAAAAAAAAGAAAAGAAAAGTGGACTTCCTGCTATAAGGCACAGGTATTTATTCTGTAACCGATTTTAGAACACACACACACAAAGAAAATATTCAAATAAATGTGATCACTTAGTGCAAACGATGCCTCGCTCGGCTCCAGCTCTTCCCCCCCGCCCCCAGCGACACCGGCTCCGGCGGGAGGCTCCCACCGCCTTGGGAAGTGACAGCTCCCTGGGGCCTGTGGGTGCCCGGCCCTTGGCTGGGAGCGTTCTGTCGGGGCTGTTTTGGAGGGAGCAGCTCAAGGATGATGGGGTGGTGGTGAGTTCTGGCCTGGGGGGGCAGTCCCCTCCAGCGCCCATCCCGTGTCCCAGCCACACAAGGGGGGATGCTGGGGCTGCAGCTCTCAACAGCGCTCTCCCAGCTAGCAAGGATGTGAGTCAGGCGTGGAGCTGGCCCAGCCGCATCCTGCCCAGGCCTCCAGAACAATCCCCATTGTGGGATGGGGAAGGGGACAGGGATGGGGATGCAGATGGCAGCCTTCCTGCCTCCACTCGTATCCACTGTGATGGACGTGCTGCAGCCCCAGCGTCTGGCCCTCTGGGCTTCATCGCCACTTCAAGCCCTACTGCTCTGCGGGGCTCTGTGGGGCTCTGTGGGTACTGGCAGCACCCTGGGCTGTTTTGGGGAATCTCCATGTTCAGATGAGTCTGGGAAAGGCAAGGAGGAACCCTTCAGCTTGGGGCGTGTGGTGGGGCTGTGGGCTGGCCTGGCTGTGTCTGTGCTGGGGCAAGCTCTTCGTCTGGGGAGAATGAGGCTGACTTCACAAAGCAGAGCAGCGTCTCAGAGGCATTAGGGTTTTTTCATTGCTCTCTTTGGGCTTCCTTTAGTTTCTTCCTGCTTGCAAAACATCCCTGGTTTTGTTCCAGCTTGCTTTCCCCCCATGATGCTTTGGTGGGAAACGGGCAAGGAAGAGATTCTCAGTGCGCTGAAAAGAGGAGCAGTAGATCCAAGGTACGGGGACCCTCACACCCAGCTCCCGTCATTCCAGCCTGAGGGAACCAGCAACAAATCCCTTGCAAATGAGGCCTACTTTCCAGGCAGTGCTGGGGTTGGAGGGCTGCCCCCCCTGCCCCAGTGTGCTTCTAGACAGCCTCCAGGTCAGTGCCTCCTCAGGTACTGCTTGCCTCAGATGTCACTGCTTGGTTTCCCTGCCCTGTCCTCAGATGCTTCTGGGGTGTTTGGATGTTCACTTTCTCCATCACAAGCAAAGAGCCCTGGGGCAGCAAAGGGAGCAGGGTGCCCTCAGCCTCCACTACTCAATGCCAGTGATGTCTCTCCCATAGAAAGGGGCCCAAGAGGGCCACCCCAGGGTGGTCCCCGGCCATGGTGCCTATGCTTGGTGTCCATGGGTTTGCTCTCCCAGCTGTCTTCATCCTCCTCCTCTTCCTCTTTGGCACAGCTGCAGCTTGCAAGAGCGGGCAGCTGCCAGCCCGGGGCAGGCATTAAAGCACCTGTTACTATAGATGGGGGGACACAGGTGCAGCCCACAGTGTGATCCCTGAAAGCTTGGGATACATCCCTGTCATGGGCCTTCACCAGAGGAAGCAGCCCCAAAACAGTAAGTGCCCCTTGCAGAGCCTTGGTGCCATGGTCCCTCCAGCCCTCTCAGCCAGGAAGAGGACCCTGGCGTCCTGGCTACCTGCGGCACCATCAAACCCCATACATTGCTGGTGGTGGGGAGGGGATGGATGCTCGGGTGCTCGGCAGGGTTTTATTGATGGATGGCTCTGTCTGGGGGGTGGGAATAGCAGGGAGAGCAGAGGCACATCCATAAACAGCTCGAGTTGTGAATGGAAAGAGACGGATTAGGAGCCGGGTGAAAACATGTCACACAGCAGAAAGAAAAATGAGCAGCTGGGCCTGACCAAATTGGTGTCTGATGAAGGACATGGGGCCTGGTGGAAAAAGGATCCCAGGGTTGGCAGTGCTGCTTGGGGGAGGCTGATGGGGAACAGCTGGAGCCGGACACGCACATCTGGCAAAGCAAGGCAAGGCAAGAGGCAGCGGCACCGATAACCACTGCGCCTATGGCCACGGTAGTTGGGTCGCAGGGCTGCAGTTCGCTCCCGAAATCGGTGCCTCCAGAGGGGCTGATGCTTCATTTTCAGGTTGATGGTGGGGAGGGAGTGGGAGCCCCCATGCTCTACCCCTCTGCAGGGATTTATGTGGTGGGGTTCGGGCTCTGCTGTGCCGAGGGGTCCCCAGGTGGAGGAGCGGCTGCCTCTTCCTCCATTTGCATACGTGTAAATAAGCAATCAACGTAATGAGGGCAAATGCAAAGCAGACTTCCAGTTTGCAACCAAGTCCTGTTTTTAACCTTGGAAGAGGGTTTTGGCAGGAAGCTGCAGGCCTTGCCATGCTCAGCTGTGAGGCTGCTCACAGCCATCCCTCACCCCAAACCCCTGCTGACCCTACAGCCACCAGCGGGTCGGTGCTTGCTGTGCTTTGCTCTCATCACCCAAGGAAACATAAATCCCACATCCATGCAGAAGGATGGATGTGACATCATGCCTTGGCTCGTGGCAGCCTTCTCAGGTAGTTCTCCCACCCACCAATCCCCCAGGTCCTGCTCCAAGCCATGGTATGTGCCTGGGGAAGTTCCTCCAGTGACCTGGGAGTGAAGCCCCATGATTAAACATGAGAGGTATATTTAGATGGTGCCAATTTAAGTTTGCACAGCAACCTTATAAATATGAAAGCCCATCCCTGCAAGATGTTTAAGACACCTCATCAGCCCTTGGAAAATATGCAGGAATATTAATTAGCCAGATTTGGGTATTATCTTGTAATGAATAAATGAAGAGACTTGCTGCCTAAGATGAGTCACTGGCAGCTCGTTGAGTTTTGGTTTTGGTTTTGGTTTGGAAGAAAAGTGTGTTTCGAAGGTAATTCACTCTTTTTAACCCAGGGTCTGTGGAGGGGCTCAGGGGGTGCAGCTGTGCCAAGGCTGGGCAAGGTGGGACAGCTCAGGGTGCCCCTTACATGGAAGAACCCAAATGGCAGGTGGTTTACACCACCTGATTTCACCCCAGCTGGCCACAGTGCCTCTGGCGACAGAGGGACATGGACAAGGTTGGAGATCTGCCCTGCTGCAGTAGCCTTGGGCCCAGGAGGGTGGGAAGTGCAGTCTTGCTTCTTTGAAAAGTCTTCTTTTGGTCTCTTCCCCTGCCACCCTCCATCCTCCCCTCCTGCCCTCCTGCTCCACTCCCCTGGCTACCTTACTCCCTCCAGCTGGGCCAGGACAGGAACTTCCTGGTTGCCGTAGAAACCCAGGTTGAAGGCCAAGCTTCAAATGAAAATGGTGAACAAGAAATGGCTTTGTGCACACCTGAATGGCCACTTCTCTTTGCCAGGAGAACTTTGGAGTCCTTCTTTGGGTCAACCTGCACAGCTGGTGGAGTGGGGCCAGTGGAAGTTCCCTGTCAGCCCCCAAACCCTGAGCTGAGCAGTGAGCAGAGTCTTGGTGTCCCTGGGGAAAGGGCTTCAAAGGTCTCCATCACTCATGAGGTGCTCAGAGCACCACTGCACTGTGGGATGCAGCAACCATTGAGGGTTTGCCATCCCTGCCAGCTCTGGCACCATCTCCCCAACTGGCCTTAGAGCTGAGGCAGCCCTGGCACTCCAAGGGGCATCACCAACGGGTTTGCAGAATTTTGGGGATGGTGAAGCAGTTTCCACCTGGTGGGAGTGGCCTCAGGGCTGAGCACGGGCCAGCTCGACTGGAGGTGGCAGAGGCTGGGGAAACCAGCACAAGCCTTCAAATCCAGGTCGGGTGGCCAAACTGATGGTTCAGGCAGCAGAACTGTGTCCCACGGGCTCAGAGAAGGGCATCGGAGGAGACAGGTCAGGACGGACCAGCCGGCCGCCGCTGCCACCCTGGGAAGCATCAGCCGGACCTCATCCCTCCCCCCTCCCCTGGCGTGTGGCGGCTGCGGGGCCAGGGCGGCGTGTGGGTGCGGGGCGCTGCCGGCTGCCGGAGCTGCCATTGTTTGCCTTCAATCAAGATGTTTCAGGCAGAATCAAAAGCACCAACTGGGGAAATCATCATCACAAAAAATCTTGCGCCTGCAAAATAGGTCAAGTAAGACTCCAAAGAGAGAGAGCGTCTGATCTGCATTGCAAGGAAGAATAGCAACAGCTGTGATCTCCAGTATATATGGATGGGCTGGGGGGGGGGGATAAATATATATATCCATGCATATGTATAACTGCTTACAGCTGTTGGGCCGTATGTTCATTAGGGCCAACTGTTTTGGAGGCAGAGGGATCAGCGCTAATCGGGAAAGAGAGTTTATCATCACATTCAGAGGCAAAAGTGTCAGGAGCAACTGCAACCCCCCACCTCCCCCCTACCTCCCCCCCCGCCCTGCAGTCCGCACCAGCTGTGTCGCACTGAATGCACCCAATTCAGCACACACACACCCCCGGCCCCCACAGGGTTGTGAGAGCTGTGGCTCATGCCTCGGCTCCAAAAGCAGTCACAAGCTGTGGCCCCGGCCCCTTGCTCCATCCCAGACCCTAGTCTCATCGCCCCTGGGGGCAGAGAGGTTGCCCTCCCTCAGCTTCCCCATTCCTCCAGACCAGATCACTCTGCCCATGCCATTATCCCAGCCCCCAATGCAGCGGCCTCCTCGGTTATCACTGCCTGGTGCTGGCCTCACAGGTGCCAGCTATAAAAATGAACCGAAAATACATCTAAATCCTCCTGTCTGACATCAGGAAGGGTGATGGAGCCAGGGCAGGACAGCTGGTTTGGCCACTCCAAGACGCTGAGCTTTGCCTGGTCGGTTGGGACCCAGCTGTCACAGGCTGTGAACTGCGCTGTGTCCCCACTCCACAGGAAATGCTCTCAGCATAAGGGGTACCTGCTCTCGCCAGCAGTGTCCTCCCCTGCACCCCAAGCCTTTGCCAGCTTTCTGCCAGCTTTCCTCTGCCAGCCAGAAAGCCTTAAAAGCTTGCAGGCTTCGGCTCCCACCGGTAGCACAAAAGGTTGCAAAGCGAAGCAGCAAGGACAACTTCTATTTAAAAATACCTCTCATTCAGATGATTTATTTGCAGGGCGTTTCTGCCAGCTCCTAATGCAGCTCAGACCTGGGCCCTAACCTACCTGACAGCTTCCCTTCCTTGTAGGATTATTTATTCAGGGCCGTGTTTGGCTGCCTGGCTGTGCTGCCCATAGGCTGCAGCTCAGCGCTGCACGGTCACGGCATGTTGCAAGCAGAGGGGCTCTTTCCAAGCCTTCCTCTTCCAACTGGGAGTTTATTTAGTTAGTTAGTTAGTTTTCCCATTAAAAAGGGTACAGACAATGCATCTCGATCAGCCAGTTAAATAGGAAGTGTGGACCCTGCGCTGCTCCCAGCCAGCCTCTGACACCGTTCCCCCTCCCCCCACACACTCCCCAGCACGACTGCAGCTTTACAGCAGTTTTGCTTCTAATCGGCGCCGGGGAGGGAAATAAGTGAACAGATTGCAATAAAAAATCCAACAAGCCCAAATTCAGCCAACTGAGCCCGAAGCTGCAATTTAGCCAGGAGCGAGCTTGTTGCCACTAAAACAAAAGAAAAGAAAATTAAAAAGGCTTCAGTGCAGCGCCTGGGCAGGTGCCCGGGTGGGTGGACAGCACGGCTGGCGCGCTGCTGTGGCCACTGGGCAGGCTGCCCCTCGCCGATGTGTGCCCCTCGCCGACGTGTGCCCCTCGCTGATGTGTGCCCCTCGCCGACGTGTGCCCCTCGCTGATGTGTGCCCCTCGCCGATGTGTGCCCCTCGCTGATGTGTGCCCCTCGCCGATGTGTGCCCCTCGCTGATGTGTGCCCCTCGCTGATGTGTGCCCCTCGCCGATGTCTGCCCCTTGCCGATGCGTGCCCCTCGCTGATGTGTGCCCCTCGCCGATGTGTGCCCCTCGCCGATGTGTGCCCCTCGCTGATGTCTGCCCCTTGCTGATGTCTGCCCCTTGCTGATGTCTGCCCCTTGCCGATGTGTGCCCCTCACTGCAAGAAAGCAAAGGTTGACCCCTCCAGCTCTGCAGCTGATCTCTGTGCTCTGATACAGGCAGTCTGGGGTGGGGGGCCCCTTAAACAAGAAGGAAATGTTGTGCAGAGTAATGACAACAAAAAATCTCAGTGTTTATTTCTCTATCAGGCTGTGGATTACTATTTTTTGTTCCCCGCCACCCCCCCTCCAATCCGCTGGGTTCCGTGTCCCTTCGGGAGCACTAAATTCATCCCGTGAATGCAAAGCGGGGCCGGTGCGGGGAAGGGCGCCGCGGCTCGCTCCGGCAGGCGCATGCAAGGTCACACGCAGCCTCCACATAAATTATGCCGTGTCCCAGGGTAAACAGCAACAGGAGAGGGGGAGCGCGGCGGCGGCTTCGGGGGCAGGGGGCCGCAGGGGCCGATACATAACGTCCTGACAAGTCAAACAACTCTCAGGGTGTTCACTTGCCAGAGAAATATTTTTCGCATCCAATCCATTAGGCAAAGGAGATGAAAAAGTATTTCCTACTTTGCTGAAAATAAATAAATTAACCAAGTCGCAGGAGCTGGTATGAAGCATGCCTCAGGAGACAAAAAGGGGAAAGGAATGAAGTGTGACCATCGATAATGGTTTTGCCCAGCAGCTCCAACAGCCTTGCAGGCATCCTGGCCATGCAGGGAGGCAGCTGATGCTCCGAAGACCTCCCAACAGTTCCTTGCATTTTGGCTCATCCTGCTGCAGGAATGCTAAGGAGCCAAGAGGGCCAATGGCATCCCGGCCTGCATCAGGAACAGTGCGGCCAGCAGGAGCAGGGAGGTCATTTTCCCCCTGTACACTGCTCTGGTTAGGCCACACCTTGAGTACTGTGTCCAGTTCTGGGCCCCTCAGTTTAGGAAGGAGGTTGACTTGCTGGAACGAGTCCAGAGAAGGGCAACCAAGCTGGTGAGGGGTTTGGAACACAAGCCCTATGAGGAGAGACTGAGGGAGCTGGGGTTGCTTAGCCTGGAGGAGACTCAGGGGTGACCTTATTGCTCTCTACAACTACCTGAAGGGAGGCTGTAGACAGGTGGAGGTTGGTCCCAGGCAAACCAGCACCAGAACAAGAGGACACAGTCTCAAGCTGTGCCAGGGGAGGTTTAGGCTGGAGGTTAGGAAGAAGTTCTACACAGAGAGTGATTTCCCATTGGAATGTGCTGCCTGGGGAGGTGGTAGAGTCACCATCCCTGGAGGTGTTCAAGAGGAGACTTGATAGGGTGCTTGGCTGCATGGTTTAGTTGATTAGGTGGTGTTGGATGATAGGTTGGACGCGATGATCTTGAAGGTCTCTTCCAACCTGGTCTATTCTGTTCTGTTCTGTTCTATTCTATTCTATTCTATTCTATTCTATTCTATTCTATTCTATTCTATTCTAAATTCTAGAAGTAAGCCCAGAATCTGCTTCCTTCCCTCGGGACCCCCTCCAGACCCCCCCTTCACTGAGCCACACCCAAATGGTTTGCTGCTTTTCTTTTTGCCCTTCTCCCTTCCTGCCAGGTCGGGGGCAGGGAACATGTTTCACTCCATCTTTTTTTTGTTTGTTTGTTTTAACCTACAAAATTATTTTTGAAACAAGAAGGTCCTCCTGAAGGTTGCTGTTCCAGCTGGGTGGCTCTTCTGGAGGCTTGGCACAAGTGAAATTGCAGAGAGAAAAAGGCTTCTTCCACTTCTAGCACCGGCAGCTGTCCCTGGTGGGGCGGCAGAGGGGGGCAGGGGAAGAGCAGCTTTGCAGACGGAGTGGTGGCTCTTTGGGAAGCGGCAGTCCTCGACTGCAAGCAGGGGAAACTGTGAGGAGAAAAGGATCACTCCCAAACACAAGTTGTCTTTCTACTAAACTTTAATTATTTTTCCTCTTTTTTTCTCCTGTTTTTTGGACAAAGACATCTAAAGTACACACGAACAACACCACCAGATATTGCAAACACCCCTTTTTGGTGAAATCCAAAAAGGGAACATAAAAGAAAGAGCTTGTGTGGACCTGGCTGGCCCAGGGAACGCAACAGCCGCGACCTTTTGCCTTGGCAGAAGAGGGAGCCCTGCAGAGCAGGGGGGAGCGGGAGAGGGCTGGGCTGGGCACTCGAGAAATACAGCTGGCAGTCAGTTACATTGGTGACAAGGAAAACCGGCATTGACGTGCAAGGAGCAGCACTGCTGCGGGGGCAATGGGAGAAGCTTGCATGAGGCTTTGGTAAGTGCTGCCTGAGGGCAAAGAGAGAGACGCTCTCCACCAGCAGAGCGGCAGCAGGGACAGGACACGAGTGCCCACGCCCAGCGCCCAGCAGGGGCTCGGACTCGAGTTTCCTGATGTGCCTGTGGAGAATTTAACTTCTCCGGCATCTCTCCCCTTCTGAGAAGACACGGGAGCAGGAGAGGCATCTTTTATCTATCACGAAGGTAGAATCAGATTTAATGGTGCAAAAGTGAGGCCAGAGAAACTCCCCTTGGGAGGGGAATTAACCCCTGCGACAAACTTCTGGAGGTCTGGGGTGGATCTGTCTGTCACTCCAAGCCTTTAAATCAAGGCCCAGTGCCTTGCTACCAGAGGTGCTCTAATTCAACCGCAAGTCATGGTGCTGGCGGGTGGCGTTTAATGGGCTGTGTTATGCGGGAGGTCAGGAGAGAGGAACCTAACGGTCTCTTCTGACTTTAAAAATCTATGAATTGATGCGATGTGTGGTGGAGCTCCACCCATACCAATGAGATGGTTTGCTTCCCCCGAACCTCACTTAGAGGAGGGCAAAGCAGACAGAGTTGGAAGGACAAAGCCCGGCGTACGCAATTACCGTAAACCAAAGAGGCGCTGAAGGGCTGGGAGAGGGGCAGAGGTTTTGTTGAAGGGCGGCAGGCGGTTTTAGTTGGCCCCAGACAGTTGTATGGGTGGTAGTTAACCAGGTGCCGAAGAGGGATCAGAGCCCCGCAGGGGGTACAGCGGATGTGAATGCACTCAGATAAGGCGAGGCTAGTGAACAGAACCTCAAATCCTTTCACATTCTCACCAGGTGGATGCACAGAGAGATGTTTACAATGCAACGAGCATTTACAGCCATCACCGCAGGGTGATTTACTTAAGCCATGGTCATTTTAACCCTCCGCCTTCATCCTCGCAGCACAGCTCGCGCTCTCATGGTCTTCCTCTCTCCCTACCTGGCGCCAGGTAAACCAAATTAATCACCCGGATTACAAGTGAAGCTCTGGCTGGTACAGATGCACACAATCAATACATGCAAACATACCAAATGAGCCAGCAAACACATCACGATCCTGAGTTCAGCAAGGTAATTTTTCCTTTCAAACTGGAGCAATAGGAAAATTAAATATATTTATTTTACACACAATTCCAAGTTCAACCAAAGTGAGTCTGAAAAAAAAACCAAATTAAACTCCCAGATGCATTTTGGATCTAGAAAGCTACTGTGGCACAGGTGAGGTGGCAGAGTTTGACACCGGTATTAAAAATAGGGAGCAGGGAAGCACAAACTCAGCTCCCTCGCAAAGGAAAAGGATCAAAGCCTAAGCTCCCAAGGTGAGTTTGCTCTATCCTGCCCGGGCCACCAGAGGGGTACCCAAGCATTTCACTCTGCATCTGGCACGCAGTGTGGGCAAACCCAAAGCTCAGGAGTATCTGTCACAAGCTCTGCCACTGCGCCAGCACGGTGTGCGTGCAAGAAAGGGCTGCAGTTCTTTACAGTATTTGCATCGGGCAAACGCATTAAGTGCAGGCAAAGGCGATGCTGCGCCGCACTCCTCCTTGGGCTGACCCAGGACCATGCAGGGCTCAGATTCCCGGGGGGTTCCCGATAAGCTGTTGCAGATGAGGAGTGATTGAACGAGCTATGTTTAAATGAACAACTCTCCTCATCTTATGACTCCTTACTCAAATCATGCAAAGCTGGAGCTGTGTCACTTTGTGTCATTAGCGATTGCTTAACAGCTCACTTGAGCCTGCTCTCTCTCCCCCTCCAGTCGTCTGGTTTTTAAAGCAAGGCTGTGCTACTCCAGCATGCATGTCCTGCCTCGGTGCTGGAGACAGATGCACTCAGAGGGTGCTGACTCACAGACGCAGGCAGATTAAAGTTGGATTGCTAAAGCAGTTGCTCTCCCAGCTGTCCCCCTGCCCCCAGCCACAGCAAAGACAGCTGAACTACATGCCGATCAACCCCTGAACCGCTACTGTACCTCCCCATGTATGGGGGGGTGGGGGGTGGTGGTGCTGTGTGCAGAATAAGCCTCAGATGATTTCAATCTGCAGGGCCGTAGCACATAGGCAGCCAAGGGCTGCTTCACTACAGTGCAGATGTTTCTGCCCTGAGGTGGAGACGTCCAGAGGAAAGGAGGAGCAAAGAGCTGGGAGCTCCAGGGGTGTCAGCCTTCTGCCTGGGTCCATGAGTCAACTCGCTGACGCGTGGCAAAGCCACATGCTGTCGTACACGCAGCTTTCCCCGTGCTGCCCCTCGGTCCGGCTCCAAGAGGTGGAAGGGGTAATGCAGTCCCTAGTCATTCTCTGGCCTTTCACAGGCAGGCAGCAAACAAAGCTGGCAAGCAGGGCAGTGGGATTATTTTACCATCTGTGCATTAGAAACTGGCCCAGGAGTCACCAAGCTCACTTCGCGCAGGACATGGCTGCTTTGGTGTGCTAATGACTCCTGCTCACAGTCAGCTGGGGCTGGATTTGAATCAGGGATGAGGAGGTGGAAAACGTGTTCTCTTTCCTCTTTCAGCAACTACACCCTTTTAGAGGAAAGCCAGTCTGGGGAAGGATGAATCCTCATTCCAAAGAGTGTTTCCCATCTGCCGTTCATCAAGCTACTGACTCTGCACTAGGGCAATCCGCAGCCAGCACCAGGCTGGGGGGACTTCAGGCCCTGGACAGCCAGCCTGCTATGGGGTGGTCCCCTGAGTCCCTCAAAGGGCTGGGCAAGGCCTGCCAGGGAAGGTGTGGGGAGTAGAAGAATATATTTTGCACACTTCAAAAAGGAAACCTGGGACCTGGTATCTCATTCTAGAAAGTAATCATGGACTTAATTGCATTTTGCTGCAGAGTTGCCTTAACATCAGGGGAAAATCAACAGGGATTGCTCAACATCAAGACCAATCTCACATATGGAACTTACTGAGCACAGGAACCATGTTTTTGCTGGCTCAAGGTGAAATGCTGGGCTAAATTCTCCTTCAGCTGTGAGAAAAGCCCTAGGCACACTCATCCTGCATTATTCCAACTGTAAAGAGCTTCAGTTATGCACACATAACCCTTCTCTCCCTTCTGCAGCGGTGCTGCGATGGAACAGTGCCTCATTATGATCAAACTCCTCTTTTATGGCTATAGGGGTATGTGGAATTCCTCTACCCTCATTACAACAACGACTCCTTAGCAGCTTTGTTTTAAGCAACTACCCACAACTGGTTAACACAACTGCATTTTATCTGCCACTGAAGGGAAGCTGCGACTGACACCTGAGCAGTGTCCTCAGCCACCACAAGCCTGCACGTACAGGGCAGGTCCTATGCATCTAAGCCACTGCAGCGACTCGCCACTCCTGCTGCTCCACACTGAATCACAGCCTTGCCCCTGCTTACAAACTTGCTTGCTAATCAGCATTTAATACTATTATGCATAGGGAGGAAATACATCATTCCTTTATTGGGATAAAAATGGGTACCAAGAAAGAGCAGGTCAAGGTCCAAATCCAGCAGTAGGTTCTAACCAACGTTGTTTCCATTTTCTTCCCTTTTTTTTTTTTCTCCCCTTTTTTTCCCCATTTTTTCCTTTTTTTTTTTTTTCCCTTTTTCTTTTTTTTTTTTTTTTCTCCTGTTAACAGCTGTAACTGTGCACAGATGGAAAAACATTTGGTCAGAAAGCAGCAAATGAGTGTTTTCAGGCTAGAATTCTGCTCCCACCGCTCCTCCATTTCCACACAGCTCGGAATGCTTTATTTCTTCTTAGCACTGACATTTTTGCACACCCAGTTCATGCCGTCCTTCAGACAGAGAAAGGCAACGTTAGTCAAGCAAAGGGAAAAGGAATCCCTCAGCCCCCCCTCGCCCGCCGCTCGGCAAGCACCGCCTTCTGCCTCCTCATCTACCCCCCGCCTGCCCTCTGTGCCCGGGACTGCCGCCGGTTACGGCTGCGAGAGCTTCCTTGCTCGGCAGATGTTGTCACCCAGAGGTTATTAAATCTTTCATCTGACCATAACAAGCATCATTGTCTCATCATGTTGCTGCGTCTGTGTCCTTTGAGAAAGGATCGCTCTGCAGTCAAGGTACATCAGCGGCAGAGGAAGGCTCAGTTCCAGGTTCAGCTACAGCTGATTTGCATAACCCCGGGCCACTCACCTTATCCCTGAGCCCCCGGCTTTCAGGGGGCTGCGTGTTATACAGTCAGCTTCCCCTTAAGAATACAGCTCTAACTCTCTGCTCAGCTGCAAGCCTTGCAACCCAGAGCCACGAAAGTCACCGCAATAACTGAATCTGGACGCTGTTCCTCAGGGACCACACAGAAAATGGGCCCTCGGGGTCCTACACAAGTTCAGTGAGCAGCAGTGGCCATGTTTTGAGAGGCTGACACACTCCAGGATTTCCTTAAAAATGTATGCACATCATGTCTGGCCACTGCAAGCAGGATGCTCTTGTGCTGTGAGTACCCAAGTCATGAGTTTACTGTTGGGATCCCAGAATGGGATATGCTATTGAAGGGCAAAGTGACATTTTATCTGCTTCTGTCATTAATCTGTTGTGAGATGTGCATGACAGAGTGCAAGATGCACAGTCCTCCTCATATCTCTGTCCCACCAAATCCTCCACCTTCACCCTGCCTATCAGGCACCTCTGCCAACAGGGAAGCTGAGGACAGAAAGAAGGCAGGTGGGGTTTTGGGCGTGAGAGGAGGGTGGCGAATCTTTGTGCTTGGAAATCGGTCAAACATCACCTTGGGGTTGTGGGGGTGGGATTTCACTGTACTCAGCGGTCATTTTCAGATCATTAGAACGGTAGTTAGCCCCTGAGAAAGACCAGAGCTTTTGGGTCAGCACCACTGCTAGCCCTAGGGTAGCACTGTCACTGGCTTCCTGTGTCCTTGTCCCCAAACGGCCAAAAGGCTGCCAAGGACCTCAGCTGCCCCAAGGCTAGGCAGTCAAAGGCACAGCGCCCGCAGTCCCCTGGGGTGAGCCACGACACACTGCCACGCCTCCCTGTTGCCCCTCAGCCAGGAAGATGGCCAAGTCAGAGGGGAGCTAAAGAGTTAAGAGAGAAGAGAGGGAGTCCTCAGGGCTTAATCAGAAGCAGAGAGGTTCTCACTTGAAAATACCAATTCACCTTGATAGCTATGCTATGTGACACTTCTTATCTGAAGGGGAGCAGCAACTTCTGAAATCAGCCCTTGTTGCTGTGTTAAATAAAGAATAAGCGAGCCCAGCTTGTGCTGGGGTGCACATGAGGCCCTACACTAATAACACTTCTAACTCTAACCTTGGGGAGGGCTGATGTCTCCAGTTTCATTTATTTATCTCCACAGCAGAGATCAGTGTAAAACAAATTGTCTGAAATCCTCAGAGCAAATGGGAAAAGACGAGAGGTAGATTCATTTTAAGGCCCAGTAGCTTTGTGTCTTCCCCTTTCAATAACACTGATAACCTGGGTGTAAAACATGTAATGCCTTAAGCAATCAATAGCGTGGTTTAAAGCTTATCACTTTAGAGAGAGAGGGAGCCGGCGATTCCCAGCATGAGGAATGCCAGGGCTTAACAATGGGGCTAGGAGGAGAGGTGTCAAGCCTTTGGCTTGATTGTGTGCTTTAGAAATCTGCATGATTGCCTGCAAAGAGTGAAAATAAATAAATAACTGAAAAACGCTCCCACAACGATTTCAGCTTCCCCTGCCTCGGAAGCAATAATCACATTTGCACACATCATGGCATACAAGGCAAGCAGAGCTCCTCATTCATTTTGAATGTAGGTTTATTTGCTGAACCAGAACAGCTGAGACAGCTTAAAGTAATAAATATCAGCTGACACCCTCTGCTATTCAGCACAGTAATCCCAGAAACAATACATCACTGCAAAACAACAAACACGCATCCTATCTTCCACCTAATCTGACCACAACCTGAATTCACAGTGATTAAAGCTGCCTGCTGCCATGTGGGAGCTGAGGAAGGGGAAAGACAGAGCCTTTCAGCACCAGCACGGCCAGTGTCATAAAGCAGAGTTTATGATGGGATTTACCATGGCTGGGAGCCTGGCTGCATCAAGCATATAATGAGGGCAAAAGAATGACATAGCAAAATGCAAGAGGAAAGGTGAACTCCAAACAGGCTTGAAATACATTAAGTAGGTCACCCAACTTTTAAAGCAGGAATGGATTTGAAAACTCTCTTCTGACAGGAGTTAATTGACAGGGAAAATGACATTTGCTTGTAAATATCTCCCTGCCTGACAATGATAAAGAAAAACCGAGCGTGTCTGGCTCTGCACGTGTTGTATGGAATTGATATGTGTAAGGCACCTTCCTCACCTTCAGCCACACAGCAGCTACAGCCATAGCTTTCTCAGGGTGTGCGGGGTGGCGATGTTTTAAAGTGTTCCCAAATGCTTTGGAGAATAGCACATGCAAAGGGAAGCAAGAGAAAGGAAAAGGTATGCTTGCAGTTTTTCTACTTCAAGTTTAAAGCAGGATGGAGGGTTGGCAAGATAAGAGAAAGCCAGGTAGGCTGCTACAAACACAAAGAGCTGCTATGGGGAAGGCACACAGGAAGGAGGAAATGTTGCTTGAAAGAGTCAAGTCCACAAGGAGGCCATTGTTGTCATCCTTTGTCCCTACACATTCTGTCCCTATATCTGCATGCTTAAAAGATGGCTCTGTGCAGGAAGTACAATCCCTACAGTAACATTTAGATGTTGATAGATGTCCTTGGGCTGCTTTGTTGAGACGCAGAGACATTGGCAGGTACTCTGAGGATGGAGACGGATACAATATTAGTATTCCAGCCTCAAGTCAACCCTGGGAAAACTTAGCCAGGGAAGGATTTCAGATCTTTCAGCTTTGCCTCTCTTAGCTCCTTAACAAGCAGCTAGTAAACTTTACCAAAGAAAAGTGAGAGAACTCCAGGGAAGAGGATAATGCTCCTTGCAGAGAAACGCTGCTCAGCACAACTCGGCCTTGCTGCAGTCACATCTGCTTTTGTGCCAAGGGAGTTGTATTTGAACACCCTTTGGGAAAGGGCTGGTAGGGCCTTCCCTGGGAAAAATAAAATGTCCTGCCTGAGATTAGCCCACTGCTTGCTGATTCTCTGCATCATCAGCTTTGCAGCTATGGGAGTGAAGTAATCTTACTTCAAACGCGGCGAACAAGTCCCTTCCACCCCATAAAAAGCTGCCCAATTTCTGCTCCCCTGCAAGCCAGGGATCAGGCAAGGCCACAAACTTGTGACCCCTAATGTGACCTTAAGGACAGCGAAGCTTAATCCTTTCATGTAATCCTCTGTCTGCCATAACAAATTGGGTCAGGCAAGTGCAAAATTCTCCATCTCTAGCATTTTTGGTATGTGTTATTTTAACTGTCGCTTTCTTCTCCCTCTGCACAGCTAGGGCTGTACCTTCATTATCTGCCATTTCTTTGCACCTCCAGTCATCATACAGACTGGCTTTTACAGGCTCCTGCAAGTACATTATCCATCGGTTTTGCCTGGGTGCAAGTTTTCCTTTTGTGCTCAGAGACCTTGCAGCCCTGACGCAGAGCGGTGGAGTCCTCCTTTATCCTGCTTAAAAATCACACAACACTTCGCCTTGGAATCTGCAAACGTGGCTGCTGCTCCTCAGCAAGCACTGGCTCTGCTTGCCCCAGCAGAGCTGCAGGCCTTGCAATTGGTTTAAATCGCATTTACAAGTAGCCCCAGAACCTTAAGATGTGCAATATCCTCCACCAGCCTGCACTGGCTAAGACATCCTTAAGGGCAGTCACGTTCTGAGTCTTTCCCCTATGGAAGGGCTGGATTCCAGCATCAGTGTAACTTAGGTCTTGGGCTTCATTCTCAACTGGGCAAGGAGAAGGCTTCCCAGAGTCCTTTGGGCCAGACCAGTTCTGGCATAGATTAGAGAAGTTTAGTGGCTACTCTCAGTTCCACAGGCTTTTAATGGTCTCCAGGGGGCCATGATACTTGGGAGACTTCAGACACAACACACTGCAGAATCGTCTGGACGATGATTCCTTGGAGCAGGCTGAGCTCCTGATGCCTTGATCAGAGACTCTTGGTTATGACAAAAATCAAGCTGCAGAACCACTCCAAAGCCTTGACACAGAGCCTGGCCCCTAAATAACACCTCCAGCAAGAGGGCAGGCTGAAAAGCAGAGGAGGCCTGCCTGTGCTCACCCTACCCTGGCTGGAGCTTTTGCATGTCAAGAACTACAACTGGAGCTGTGGTCACAAAATACAATCCTAAGAGAGCCTCTGTAGCACCACAGAGCCACTGTCAAGCAAACAGCTCCTTTATACTTCTCTGCTGTTGTCAATGATCACTTTCTTCACTTGCTATACTCTGCAAGGGTCTCAGTGTCAGCTGGTGCAAGACTCTGCTCCAGAGGCAGAGTACAAATGGCAGTGGTGAGCAGAAAGGCTTTCCTGCTTTCCTAACCAGGCCTGAAGGATAATATCAGACCCAAGCAGACATTTTGCTTGAAAGAGCCTCTAAGCATGAGGGATGCCACACCTCCCTTAACTGCACCATGAACTCTGAGAACAGAAGAAATGCTGCCCATGGTTACAGTCAGGGGGTATGAAGTCTTCAGCTGGCAAACAAGGGCTACCAGCTGGCTTCCAGAGGACACTACATGGAGTTTCCAGTTAACCCTGTCACCTCTCTCCTGAGCCTACCCAGGACATTACTGGGACTCTTTTCCAGAGTCCCCAACAGTTAATTTTAAAAGAGAAGATGGCAATATGGATTCCCTCCTTAATTAACAGTTTTATTAAATAACCCATTTCAAATAATAGTTAAATTCTCTAAATTTATATCATTCTATTAACCATAATCTAATCTCATTAACCTTGAAATCCCCAGTCTTAACTACCCAATTCTATACACCATGGTGCTAGCAGCTAAACTAATTAAATGACCTTCAAACTATTTCTCCTTCATACATTGACATTATTTATCTTTGCTCATTGCTCTTCCTTCAGATTATCACAAAAGTCTTCCTCTATGAACTCTGTTCCTTCATGTGCTCAGTGCTAGATATGCCACTACTTTTCCTTGCAAAATCCATCAGCAATGTCTCCAGTTTTACTCTAGCTAATACATTCCAGCAGCAGCAATGGTTAGTGTGCTTGCTCCTTGGCTTTTGTTCTGAGTACCTGATGCTTCCATGTCTACATCTATTTTGCTGTCACTCATTGTCATTTGTCAAAGTCCTTAAAGCAGTGACCTAAGATTTAACTACACAGAGAGAGCTCCCATTCTGAGCCACTGGTAGAGACATTGTGTGCCACAATCCTCAAAAACATCTTTCTTAATCTCACTCTTTAAACATGCCCTTCTTTGGGTCCCCTGAATTTTGAGCACCTTGACCTTCCCCTTAGAGTCCCAGCACTGCAGGCACCATCTCTTCCTGGGCTGATTCAGGTTTAGTTTAAAAGCCACCTGCCAAATTGATTTTGCTCAATGAATTTCCAAGAAAAAGGACAGCTTGGCATTCTTGCCGTCTGATTTGACAGGGCTGGAGTTATGGCAGGGGCTCTTTTTCCTACAAGGTGTAGAGTTTGTCACTTCCCTGACCTTTCTGCAATAGTAATTTATGGAATAAGCTGCAGTATTCAGGGCAATGAGACTGCTGACAACAAAGCAGGATCTTATCTGGCCTGCATCTAAATTAATTTGTCTAGATAAGCATGATGAACAAAATATATAGGCCTGCAAACACTTTTATTTAGGTCTTGTCTCCTGTTTTCTGGACATAAATGCAGCAGCAGCTTTCATTTCCCTGGTAAAGGGTGTAACTTTCCAGTAAAGTAACTCTACTGAATGTACAGGAATGCACTGCAGTTCAAGGAGAAGGCACAGTAAGAAGGAGCTATCAACAAAGTGTGCCCACAGGTCAGCTTGAGAAGGAGACACTTTTCAAACCTCATAAACAGAAAAGTGACACTTTCCATCATTTAGTTCTTCCACATCCAACATGTGTCCCTGAAGTTCATCTAGAGACCTCACATGGACTTCCACGAAGTAGAGGAGGGCCTGGAAGAGGGAAGAAGGTGACCTGTGCCTGCCTGTGGCCCTGTGAAGCGCAGCCTCGCTTTCCTCATCACATTTCTTTGGACCCGAGTATACATTGCCATTGTGGAATGCATTTCCCTCTAACACCTCCACTTCAAAATAAAAGATTAGAGATGAAGCCTTCCACAAGAGTGGCTACAACATAGCTGAGCTAATTTCTACCTTAGCTACCTAAAATAAAGGCCCTTTGGCAGACACCCTCTACCATGTTTAAGTCTGAACATCAGGTTAAGAATTTTAAATAAGAACTGCTCAACTGGATCAGACCAGTGGTCCACCCAGGCCAGCACCCTCTTTCTGTATCACAAGGGAATGAATGCCTGAAAGAAGAGGATCTCCCCTGTTCTGTTCTTCCCTCACAGTCCGTGACCGAAGTTGTTCCTCATTCAGAAGCTGCCTCCAAATCTTAGTGGTCAGTGATTGCCTACATCTCTCTTCTTCAGACAGTCACTTAGTAATTTTCTGAACCAACTGATATCTTTGATCTCCACAACATCCTGTGCCAACCAGATCTGCAATTACACAACTTGCAGAGAAGCACTTCTTTTGATTTCTTTTAAGCTGTTGTCCAGTTGTCCCATTAGGAACACCCTTCCTTTAGCAATGTGAAAACCAGCACATAGCCTGACACTTTTAGACCTTATTTACTAAATCCTGAAGATGCTCCCACTCTCTTGTCCTCTCTCTTCCAACCTGCAAGTCCTAACTCATTTATTACAGTTGTGTACAGATGCTGCTCTGTGTTACTGATCACTCTCAACAGAGGATTCTCAAATGCCTACTAATTCTCAGCAGGTATAAGGGCAATGTTTTTTATGGTGAGGGTAGGTAAGTGCTAGAACTTAACCTAGAGAGGCTGTAGATTCTACATGCCTGGAGATAACTTGATTGGACAAGGTCCTCAGCAACCTCCTCCAGACTCACAGTTACTACACCTGCTTTAAACATGAGGTTGATCTCAAGGTCTTCTGAAGACCCTTCAACCTAATTTTTGATTGGAATCTACGATTCTACTGCTGCGTAAATCTTTTCAGATGGGGCAGAGGCAGTAATGAATGTCACGTTCAACATATGGGCCCACCATGCCTTTCTTCTGCTACAAAAGAAATATTTGCTGGGATGTTTCTTATTTGCTCCTTGGCAATTCTCTAGTGCTTGATTTTTCACTCTGGCCTTCGATGAGCACTAAGCTGCTGCTCCCAGCGATCTGCTTCTGAGTAACGGCAGCTAATTTTAAGCCGATCAACACACGTGTATAGTTAGGATTGTTCTTCCTCATGTGCATTATTTTGCACTTGTCAACACTGAATTTCATCTGCCATTTTACTGCCCACTCCAGATTGCAGGCCTCTACTGCAACTCTTCAAACTCAGCCTGAGAGCTGACTATCCTGAACGGCCACATAGCACCTGCAAATAAGTTTTCACTGAAACTGCAGTCAAGATAAATACCTTCACTATTCTGTTTCTTTAAATATCAGTGCAGGGAGGACTCCTGACTGCTCCTACTGCAAGCACTGCAAATATTTCATTAATTCAGGAAAGCCTAAGACTGAAATAAACAAACCTAGGTGCCATTTACATTACAAAGAGTTACTGTACTGCAGGAACCAGATTCAGCACAAGAGCCCGAGACACAACCACTACAGTTCAGCACGGGAACACATTTCAACGCCTTGGTGGGTTTTTGCTGCCCCACATGCTGTCCTTGGAAGCGGTCCTTGCCCTGCATGCAACTCCTGCATTTCTCCTGATCAGAAAAATTGATCGGTTTGTCTCTGGCGCCTGGCTGGAGCAAACTGCCAAGCGACATTACCAGTGAAGGTAAAGCAGATTTCTGAAGCGCACACTTGTAGCAGTCACAGGGGTTAATAGTAAAAGACAATTTGTTTGGTGAAAATGATTAACCTGACAGCAGTCTCTTTAAAATAAATCAATGTCTGCATTTGGCCCAGCCAAGGGGTCCTGGGTTGGGAGGCAATCGCTCTCCCCTTTGCCAGGGGAGGGAAAGATCACAAGGCCCCACAGCTCCCCCTTCCCTTTGCGCAGACGATGAGACACATGGCCCCCGTGTTCTGCGCTGCGAGGGTTTGGCTGCGCTGACCCTCCCTCATGAGGCAGCCAGTCCAGCCCCACCCTGCAGATCAACAGACAACAATCTCTTACAGATGGTCTGCTGGCACAGCAAGCCTTCTCCAGAGCCTCACCTGTACTCCCTCTCCTGAGAGAGCTGAACAAGACTGGATCTGCCAGACTCTGTCCCGGATTGTGTGTAGGTTCAGTCCCTCAGCAATCTCCGAAGCAGGGGCAGCCGTCAGCAGATCCTGCTTGTTAGCGAATATGAGCACGGGGACTCCACTGAGCTTTTCCTCATCCAAAAGCTCTGCCAGCTCCTATATCATTTAAAAGGGAGTGGGGTGAGGGGAAGATGGAGAGAGGGAAGGGAAGAAAGCCTTCAACCACCAGTGGTTGTCTCTAATTAGAAATATATTTAGGACAAATGTTGGAAGAATGTGTTCCACTGAAACCTAGATCTTATATTATAAGAGAGCAAAAATGTATACAATCATCTCTGCCCACGGTTCAAAAGCTATTCCTTCCAATTACAGGTTACAAAAATCTTCATCTTGGTCTGAAATTAGCAGTTGCCTTAAAGGCTACAACTCTGTGTTTTACCAGTCCCTGCTGCTAGGAGATCAAAATTGATGACACAGCAAAATCCATGTAAATTGTCAGTATGAGGAATCTGTCTGAAGCTATTGCTTGACTGGCATTTGCACCTGAGCAGCTGTTGACACCAGCCCTAGTATCTTTGCTAACAATGAGTTTCAGGGCTTTGTTCCAAGTTTTATACACTGCAATTTGAGTGGGAGAGGACTGTTTCTTTCCCCAGAAATGGAAATCTCCCTCCCACAAGAAAATACTGATGCTTTTGAAGGCATTGGCTATCTGAAGACAAGCTAGATCAGCTTTACTATCTGGATTTTGGCTCCACATGCACAGCACACATTGGGTGGCATCTTGAGAAATGGTTCATTCAAAATTGGGTGACTCAGAGAGATGCCTTTACTAATTCAAATCTGAATCTGCAGTGGACCAACAATGGCTGAAATACTTCATGTCTAGGATTGTGCAATGGCTTCATGTGAAACAAGCACACAGTCTCAAGTCATTTCCCTAGGTGAACGTATGACAAACCCAGCAGAACTTGATCCTGTAGGGATTGCTTGCAGATAGAAGAGATTTCTGTGGACTCCTTCTTTAGCTAGAAAGGTCTCATCCTTTCAGATACTGTCCTGACATCTTCCATCCAGTGGCTAGAAACTTTTGGACAAACCGAGCGCAGTCAGGGAGACGCTGAACTGCAGCGGAAATCTGACTCCATCCCCCCAAAAGCAGTGTTTGGTTTGGAAACCAGGATAAGAGAATGGAGTTATAAACAGAGTTGGCCAGGAATGTTTCCACAAAATAGGTCTTCCATCTGACACGGATGATTTATTGAAACCAAAAGCGTCTGCGGAAATGTGAGGGGTGCAGGCTGAGGCCGCCTGCCTGACTCAGGCAAACCCTCCAGGCTTCTGCCTCCCCTCCCTCTCTTTTGCCCAATGCACATTCAATTACCGATAGAAAATGAAACAGCTCCAACAGGGGTAAGATTCCCCCTACCCCTGCAACAACCAACCCTTCTGCTGTTAGTGTGTGTCCATGATACTTGAGAAAGATCAAGTGCCTCCTTCAAATCAAGTGGAACAGAGGGCTTTAAACTGAATCTCCAGCCTCTGGGGGGGGGTAAATCTGTTGCTAGCTATTTTGGGACACCATCACTTTCTGAGTTTTACAACAGAAATGTTCAAAAGTCCTATTTTCGTCCCATCCTAAATCACACAACGTTACAAAACCTCCAGACTTTGCAAAAGGGAAACCTCCTTTCCTGGCCAGTCCTAGTTACAAAGTTCTTAAGTATTATTATTTTTTGTTGTTTGTTTGTTTTTTTTTTCTTTCAATTACATCCAAAAGACAATCAAGTCAGTATGATTTCCATTTCAGCTTTGTAAATAAGAAAATAGGATTCCTCAGGGTCTTGGTTTGGCAAGGTTTAAAGGACTCAGAGAAGTTTTTGCTTTCAGTATTGGGCTCCATTTGCTGTTATTGTATAACTTTAATGAAAAGTGCTCCATTTAAACGGAATGAGGCTACCTATTTTCCTTGTTTCCCATCTACCAAAATAATCTTGCATTGATGTTGAAAGGCAAGTCTCTCTTGAAATGCAAATTTCCCTCATAAACAACAAAATCGTCTTCCTAACTTTTGTGTGCAAAGGGCACTCAGAAGCACCGAGTTACTTCAAAGGAGGCTGGGCCTATGCAACTTACCTGACCTGTTTCTTCAAACCTCTTCCTATCTGCACTGTCAATGACATAGATCTGAAAAAGAAATGAGAGGAGAAGTTACTCTCCCAGAAGACACTCTTCCAGGGTGTCACGTGCTTAAGTGAGCTGAGCCTAATCGTTGCGCTTCTGGCCACAGAGATTCATGGTATTATGGATAGCAAACGTTGACAAAACTTCGTGATGTTCTGAAAGGAACTGCCTCGTTTGAAGCTGAGGGGATGGGCAATCACATTGGTAGGATCAGGAAAGAGCTGGAGGCAGTACTGGGGATGCTCTCTCCACCTTCACAGCATCTATTATCTGAAGAGAACAGGCGACCGCCTGGTATCTTCTCAAGTAACCGGAAGCTGAGCACGAGAGGCCAAAACCTGGGAAGCAAGAGGTGGTCTTTCACCCTAGTGAACAGTGTACAAGCACTGCACTGGTGTGACTACGCCATGCTGCCCTCTAGCAAGACAAATCACCTCCTCACTAAACCACCAAGGCTCACAATGGCACTTAGGGGATGAATATATTGGGACATTGAATTCCTCTCCACCACGTGATCCTACTGCAACCTTCTGGAGCAAGCGGCTGGGGAGAAGGGCTGGATCCAGCCTGTGAGACTACACCTTCAGGTTCCAGCTTGTCCACCAGTATGATGGAATAGACAGTGAGCAGCTGGTTCACAAGGACTGACAGCAGAATCCTGCCACCCACTCAGGGCTGGGCACCACATCTGATGGTCCACAAGGAGGTCCCAGACAGACACCTCTGCTCTGGTATGGAGAAGGATGGATGCCCCAGCCCACAGGATCGCTGCCTTGGGAGGAGGCCTCCACCCTCTCCAGGCAGCACAGCACATGCTGATTTCCTTCTGTAAAAGCAAATAAGCCCTCTCAGTGAAGGCAGCTCTAGGTCTGCACAGGCTAAAAGGCTCCTCAAAAGTCATCCTAAACATGTAATTAGTAAGTCCAACCATTGTCCTTTCCTGTAGGTAGCTCTAACACTCAGGCAGGAAAAGCCTGGCTTCTCTTTTTCACTACTCAGTCCAGGGAGGTTTTTGAAGAAGGGCGCTAGGACAGCAGACAGGGATAGGACTGGTGACAAACACTGAGCATTTTGCTTCCAGTCCCTGCCATTCCCCATCAGTGGTGATTGAAGCTGCTAGCATGTCATCTGCATGCTCTTTGGTGGCTTACAGGGAGCAAGTGTCAGCCTGGTTTTCAGGGAATAGATGAGCACAGCACCCTGCCATCAAGATAAATGGCATCCTTGCAGGCAGTCTCGGCATAAGACTCCATGCTTCCAGGATAATTTCGACCAAAGTGTAGGGGGAGGGCAGATCTCTAGCAGCAATAGCTATTAAACTGTAGGCACTCCCTCAATATGCAGGGCTAAGAGTTGTTTGAAATGAGACCAAACAAGCAGCAGGAGAATCTGTGTGCCAGGCCTCAGGAGGTAACCCAGCAAACCTCACAGCCCTCTCTGCTGATCACTTGGGGTCTGAAGTCCTGCTGGAGCCAGGCTGATGCACAATGACAGAGGCTGGGGGACATGAGGTAGGGCTGGAGGCAGCCGCATGGGGATGCGTCAGCAGCGCATGCATTTGGTGCCACGTGGTGGGGAAAGGCCTGTGGGCACAGCCTGCCATGCAGCCTCTCCCCACAATTGATCCCAAGCACATGCACCAATACTGTACCAGCTGTGCCCGTCCTCTCTGCCCCTCCCAAGCATTCACCCCTCTGCGGCGCATTTGGGGTAGGAAACAAAGAGCAGAAGAAAGGAAGAAGCTGCAGGGCTGGCAGTCGTGCTCTGGGGTGACAGCAGACTGTCAGATGTCCTCCTCCAGGACAGCTCAGCAGCACATGCCTGCAATGCTCAAGTGCTACTCCTCAGCTGCAAGGCGGCACCTCCCATGTTACGGTACTTCTCTAGCTGGCAAGGAGGAGTTCTGAGTGCCAGCCAAGCTTCCTCCTGCACCGCTCCGCTCCTTGCTAGGGAGCTGTTTTGCAAGATGAGAATCGGAGACAACAGTGCTCGGGGCAAAAGCCACAAAAGCACAGCACAGAGAAGGCAGAGTATGTGCAGAGTGCCTGCTTCCAAACCAGAAAACGCTGTGCCAAATAGCTGCAGGTGCCTGTCTGAATATGCAATCAGCCAGATATCCACACCTTATTTGCCTGGGTTAAGCTTCCAAATATCACAGGTGTGTGATGCAAGACCAAGCTCTCATTCAAAGGCACCTGCATAGATTTGAATTTGCAATCACTTCCTGCTTTTTAATACTCTTTTAGAGGGTCCTTTCTACTTTGTGCAATATAGTTTTGGGAGATGACAGAAGCAAGGGCTCCTGGGAACTGTAGTGTATCTCATCTCCACCATCCTTCTATGGCCAGGGCCACACAAGAGCCTGTTTCTGGCTCTGGTGCTTGGTAGCACAGTTCATCAGATTGAACAGTCCTTGGAGCATGCCCAAAGAAGGGCAAAGAAGCTGGTGAAGGGTCTGGAGAACAAGTCTTATGGAGAGCAGCTGAGGGAACTGGGGTTGTTTAATCCGGAGGAGGATAAGGGAAGATCTCATTGCTCTCAACAGCTACCTGAAAGGAGCTTGTAGTGCAGTGGGTGTTGGTCTCTTCTTTATTCTATTCTATTCCCTAGTGTCAAGTGACAGAATGAGAAGAAAAAGCCTGAAATTGTGCCAGGGGAGGTTTAGATTACATATTAGGAGAAATCTCTTTACTGAAAGAGTGGTGAGGCATTGGAAGAGGCTGCCCAGGCAGGTGGTGGAGCCACTGTCCCTGGAGGTGTTCAAAAACCATACAGACACGGCATTTCAGGACGTGGTTTAATGGCCATGGTGGTGTTGGGTCAACAGTTGGACTTGATGATCTTAGGAAGTCTTTCCCAAACTGAACAGTTCTATGATTCTACATCAGAAGAATGGAGCTTGAGAAAGCAATTCCTGTACAGCTGTGTGCCTGCTTTGAGCAACATGCCAAAACAAAATCCAGAGCAAGTGGGTTTGGCAGAAATTGCGAGTGGTGGGACTGGATGAAGAAATAGCATGAGAGGTAAGTTGGCTCAATTTACAGATGCACAATCTGCACCAGGTTTGTCAGGGAATGAGATTAATGGCTAAAACAAAGGTGAGGGCTGGTAGAAAGACTCGATCCCAGTTTTGGTGTGTAGGGACACAGCAAAGCACTGATCTAAGATGCCAGTAGGTCCCAGTCTGGGACTGACTGTCAGCATGGAGTGCAGACAGGGTAGCTCAGGTCCGTAGCACACACCAGCTATACCCTCTGCATTCACAATGCTGCTTCCCCCAAACTCATTCTGTTTCTTTCTACCTATTTCTTACTCTTGTGAAATGAAAGGGTTTCTCTGTACATTGCTTTAACTGGGGTGGGCAGAGGATAAAGAAAACAACTACTTTCATCTCCTTCAGTCCTCAAATTCACCTTGATTTCTGCACCTCCCAGACAGCACAAACTGGGAAGGGTGGAAGCCCACACACTGATGTAGGTCATTGCCTTTGCCAACAGAGCCTCCCAGATACTGTGTTATAGTTGCACAGTCTCTGCAGCCTGAGCACCTGCCACAGCAGGCACAGATTTCCTAGCTGCTGCTTCACAGTGTGACTTTGACCTGCAAACCTACTGCCACCCCACCACAGACAGCTGCAGAACTTGGACTCAATGGGCACAATCAAATCACCTCACAGCCATGCCATGTACCCCTTCCTGATGGCCACAGAAGAGCATGCGGAGTATGTCCTGCTACATTCTCAAACTCAGATCTTTTGCCTAGGGAGACCTCACCACTACTTGTTGCAAGAGCAACCAACCAGGTTTATGCTGTGGTGGCTGTCCTCATAAACCAGATTCCAAGCTAAGACTGAAATGGGGGATCTGCACAAGGGATTACTGAGGGTTTTATTAGTCCCATTTAAATGACAGTTTCAGTTGGACAATGCTTTCTAAGTCTGCAGGCACAGCCAGCCCCTTCAGGGCCATGACATGAGCCTTGGAGCAGAGTCCTATTCCTAGTTCCTCTGATTCTTCTGTGGAAGTGCACTGAAGCACATTACTGAGTATATGTGAGTGACAGGAGGGAGGAAGGCCACCTTTCCAAAAGAGCTTCCTGCTTTCCAATGAGAGCCCTGAAGACCTTGCCTCTTCTCTGTTTTCACAAGCAACATTGCTTAGGATGAGGACAGGCCTGGAGTCTGCAACCTGCCTTCATCTGGGCACACGTGGCTGCACATTAGAGGTGTTCTTTTGAAACTAGTCAGGACAGCACTTGGAGGGTCCCAGGATAATGTGCTCTGGCATGGAAACAAAAAGGTCCTGAATTATTAATATAATTGTAGTGGTCTGTAGCTAATTGTAAGGCAATTGCATCTAGGATGTCAAAAACATTAAAGAACAGTCTTATGATGAAAGAAACAAAGGAAAAGACAAGGGGGTCCTCTATGTCCATCAACCAGAAGCTTTCCTATCTGATGCTGGACATAGCATTTAATTCTGGGGTGCCTCAGTTTCCTCAGCAAGAAAACAAAGGCACCACACCAACTTACCTCTACACATGAGGCATAAGTCACTAATACCCATGATAGGCCTCCAGAGCCCCAGGTGAAAGGAGCTATAGATGGGAAAACTACAAGTTATTAATGTTCTTTCATTTGAAGGAGCCCTAGATGAGAGGAAAGGAACTGGCTATAACCAGCACCATCCCACGAAAGCGAAAACACGCAGCTGAATGACTTCTCCAAACACCACTGTATTTTTCTTACTGCACTCAACCAGTCTTGCCATTTCACTCAGAATAACTCTTGTTACAATGGCAATGGTGTTCCTGAGGACTGGGACATTACACTACTTGTTCCTGAATTTCTGGCTGAGACCTTGGAAAGTCATTGCATGAACACAGCATTCAACTGCAGCCAATACTCACAAGGATATCAGTGTTTTCAAAATAGTTCCTCCAGTACGGCCTGATCTTCCTCTGTCCGCCTATGTCCCATACATTCAGCTTGAAGCCTTGAGACTGGACACTTTTGATGTTGAAGCCCTGGAAAGAGCAGAAACAAAGCCACACAGAGCATAAACCTGAATGGCTGGATCACGTACATAAGCAGACATTAGCACCTTATATATCCCATGCCTGCAACGTGCAGCAAGATGAACTGGGCAGTCACAAAGATGGATTGGCTGCAGGAGAGGCACTGGTGAAAGTAAACACAGCCACCAAACCATCAGCTTGCTGGTGCTCTTAGGTCAAGGGTTGACACTGTCATGGCTATGGAGACATATGATGCAGTTAGTGCACTGGGAGAGCTCAGCAGGGTGGGTGGAGGAAGAGGTGGGAGAGCTGCAGATATGGAGAAAACAAGGGTGCTGTGAGAAGCAGGAGTGAGCTTCTGAAAGCTGAGTAGAGTCCCAGCTAACACGAAGCCCGAGGTCTCGGCTCAATTCGACACGACACAGCTAATGCCAGCTTAAAAGAGCAACAGCTGCATGTCTGAAGGGTCCATTTCATCAATTAGAGCACCAATTGAGAGGGCATTCAAGTAGAAAAACAGGATGTGGCGTGGGCTGGCAACACCATCCTGGGGATTGGGGCTTGGGATTGGGGTGTCAGGGATGAGAGCTTTAGGAGGCAGCTAGGGGGTGGGGGGAAGCACTTCCCATAGCTCTCTAGCAACCTCCTCTGGTCAACACAGGAGCGATGCTGCAGTGCTTCTGATGGGAGATATCCCTCTACCTAATCCCCAGGCTCAAAGAAAGGGGACCAGAGGCACCAGAGAGGGAGTGTAGGAATATGCAGAACTCTTGGAGCTGGCTGGGTAAAAGATACAAGGAGACAGTGTTTTGCCCAGTGCTGCAGCATCCCCTGTACGTATCCCCTGTTTGGCAAGGACGATAGGAACAAAGTCTCATCCATGCAACCCTAACATGACCCAAAAGCCTCCTGCAGAACTCCATGGCACTCACCCACTTTTACACTACCTGACAGATCTGGCCTGATGCTCTTTGGCTCCTTCAGAGAACTTCTTTTGAAGAAACACACAAACTTAATGGCGCACCAGGCTCCAGTGGCTCCCTGTTTTACTGAAATACTCTGCTGAATCATTAGTGCTTTGTATAGTAAGGTAGGTGGGATCCCAAAAACTGCCTTGGGCAGGTAAAAGCCTTACCTGTGTTGGTGTGATGTGGCTGATATCCTCAGATGCCAGCTGCTTCAGGAGTGTAGTCTTGCCTGCATTATCCAGTCCCAAGAGGAGGATTCTCACCTCCTGGTCTGGGGTGCTTTTCAGTTTACGCAGGATTGATAGCAAACCCTAAGTCCACAAGAGAGATCATAGCTGTTATTTCTCCCTGTCCTTCTCCCTATGCCATACCACCTCAGGCCCTCCACCCTTGAAATAGGTTCCATATGGCAGTGAATCCCAGGACACCTTGAAACCCCTTTCTGCAGTCCCTATTCCCATTTCCTCTCTTATGCTTTTTATGCCTTGCCCCTATTTTTCCTTCATCTCGGAGAGTATTGGTCTCAGACAGCACAAATGTCACTCGGTGTGGCGCACCACAGGCTGCAATGCTCTTGTCACACAGCTGTTTGGCATTCCCAGTGCCAAGAAGACACTGCCTACGCATATCATGTGTAGGAGCTGCAAACCAAGTCCTCGTGAGCTCTTCATTATCTTTATCAGAGGGAAAACCCCATTAATTTAATCTCCCTCCTAGTTAACCACAGGTTACTATGTACCTGACATCAGTTCTTTTCATAGTAACTCCCAGATCATCTCAAACCCTGTTTATCTGTCTAAAACATGCTGGACCCATGGGGCACGTGCAGTCCTGATTCTCAGGATGCAGCACTTAACAACTATCTCAGATCACCACACATGGTAGCTAAGAAAAGCACAGTGGATTTCAGTCATTAGCCAGGCTCAGCTCTCTGAGCTGACAGTATCACTCAGGATTAGGAAACAGAATATGCAGGTCAGCTCATTTACAACTGCATGTTACAGCAGCACACCCAAGCTTCTGTCGGTGCCACCACTCAGAGACCTGCTCCTCTCTAAAATGGCTGGGAAAAAAATATTCTGGATCCTGGCACATAACCAAAAGATGCAAATCACCCCACTTCCACCTGCCTCTCACTGCCCAGCCTGGTCCCACAAAAGCCAAGGGCAGAGGAACAAGCTGTGAATCCATGACTACCAGGGTGTCCTTGGACACATTGCCACACTGTTCTATGACCCCCTGCTTGGCAGGGACCACTCCTTGAAGCCTGAGCAGCACTGAGCAGTGCACACCACACTGAGACCCAGCCTGAGGACATGGATGCTCTCACAACTAATTTGCTTGGCAAATCTGGGAGAGGAATGCACCTACGGCCCTATCTGGAGCCCTTGGGCCTCCTGCACTGTCTCTCCCAGGCAATTCCCATGTTGAACCCCACTAAGACCCAGTGCCAGGAGCTAAGTTCAAACATCATCTCAAACCTAGGCCCTTGGAGCCCATCTCTCAATCTTTTCCATTCTCCCATTTGCAAAATGGAGACAACGCTTCTTGTTGACCTACAAGGGTAAATCACTTAAATGTCATGAAGTACTTTGTTGCTATGAGAAACTACACCCTCTAAATATTCCTGCTGGGAGCCAAGGACTATTTGAGCCGTGAAGGTTGCTTCCGATCCCCTCCACATCACAGCAATCAGAAACCTGTCCTCAAGATAAAGAGCTGCAGGACACAGTGCAACTGCCATCGCTGCAACACCACCCCCTGCCCTTCTGGCACTGAGCCCCACCTCAGCCTTTTGGAAACCACCACTTTTGGCTGCTCATCACAGTGCTCCAAAGTGGGGAGCATTTTAGAAAGGACCCAGCACTACAGGTCATAGAATAATAGAACCAATAAGGTTGGAAAAGACCTCAAGGATCAGCAAGTGCAACCTGTCACCACAGACCTCTTGACTACTAAACCATGGCACCAAGTGCCATGTCCAATCCCCTCTTGAACACCACTAGGGATGGTGACTCCACCACCTGCCTGGGCAGCTCATTCCAATGGCTAACAACTCTCTCTGTGAAGAACTTTCTCCTTACCTCGAGCCTAAGCTTCCCCTGGCACAGCTTGAGACTGTGTCCTCTTGTTCTGGTACTGGTTGCCTGGGAGAAGAGACCAACCCCCTCCTGGCTACAACTACCCTTTAGGTACTTGTAGACAGCAATAAGATCTCTGCTGAGCCTCCTCTTCTCCAGGCTAAGCAACCCCAGCTCCCTCAGCCTCTCCTCGTAGGGCTTGTGCTCGAGGCCTCTCACCAGCCTCGTTGCCCTTCTCTGGACATGTTCAAGTGTCTCAATGTCCCTCATAAATTGAGTGGCCCAGAACTGGACTCATGATGCCAATACTTTCAGTAATGCAGGATGAAAACACACTCAGACCCAAATGATGTGAGAGATGCTTCAATTTGCAAGTAATTTATCTTTTTCCATTTAATTATCAGACACAGCTCAAAATACATGCAGAGTGTATAAGGAACTTAGTAAAATTGGGTTTAAAGGATATTTGTAGAAAGTTGCTGGACTGCTACTGTTGCTTGTGATTTTAACCAGCACTCTGCAAAGCTGAGGTTGAGAAATCTAGAGCTCATGCAAGAAACAGCAAAACTGCAGTCTTAGAGCCCAATAAGCAGGCTCAGGTTATCACCTATTTCATAAACAGGCTGGTAAAACACTGGAATTCAGGCCCTGTTCCAGACCAGTTAATCAGGGAAGGGCTCTGCTTGGTAGAAGGTGCCATGCCTGCACAGCGCAGGCACAGTAAATCTCCAGACTGCTTTTAGTGAAAACATACAGGCCCTGAGGCCCAGCTGCTCACAGCTGGCTCTCACCCATGAGCCCACAGCTAATGAATTTGAAGGGCTGTGTTAAGTGCAGCTGCGAGCCCTCCCAACCCAACAGCTCATCTTCCTGGTCGCAGTGCCCAGCCCCTCTTCTGCCCTGATGACAGTGTGTACTTCCAGGTGTCTGAGGGAAAAGAAACAACAACAAAAATACCTCTAATGCTTACTTGTTTTCATGCATGTCCTAAGTGCCCTTGATGTAATTAAAACCCCCAAGTTTTAACTGCACGACTAGCAACACATTTTCTTTTCACCTGCAGTCGAATTTACAGTTGTGTTTGTTGGCTTGTAAATTCATGGGTTTCAGCTTGGTGTGGACAGACCCCACAGGAGCAGGAACTCTAAAATTCACACGTTCTCTCTCCTTCCCAGGGAAACACTGAGTTTCCCATTCTTATGGGCCTGACCCAAAGCCAACACACACCAGCCAAAGTACCACTGCCGACTTCAGAGAGCCCTGAATCAGGCTCTATTATTTTAGTTTATTGCTCACAGTTAAAAAAAGAAGCTGTTGAAATGCTAATCCTATTCACAGCACCACTTGCTAAGAGCAGGGCTGTGTATCCCGGAGTAGATCGGGATTAGGAGACTTTATGTTTCAGAACTCAACTCCAAAATACTGAGTGCAAAGAAGTGTATGACAAAGTATTGCTTCTCTACCACGGAGCAATTCTCAGGGGTCAGGAAGAGGAACAGTTGTAAATGTTAATAGAGCTTCTCCCATTGTAGATGAATGCTATTTCTGGGCTAGTATGACAGCCTATGAGAAAACGATCAGCATCGTTCCATATTCTGCTCAAGTGACACTGCTGCATGGCTGATCACAGGATTATCTGGGGTAGCCAATAGAAGAGGGGATATATATAGAAATAAAAGTATTCTCTAAGGTATAAAGTAAGCTGATTTTAAAGGCTGGAAGACAAGCAAGCCAACATAGAGAACCGGACTTTATTTCAGTAGCTGCCAGAGCAGGTTACATGGTTTGTACACACAACTTAAATCATGAGCCAGGTAATAGTTTTGGTTACTGTCACTGTTATTATTTGGTAAATATTATTTAAAACTTGCCCTCAGCACTCTCCCTCTAGTTAGTGAAGACTTAAGATTAAAGAAAGCCATGCTCAGATGGGTTTCTAACATTTCTTGTAAAAAATTTTTAATTGGTCTTGTGAGCACATTGGTTAGGAAGACAGAAAGCATTTCCTGACAGCTTAGCAGACTGGAAAAAATAACTCAGCTGAGTTCCCTGCTGCATGCCATTGCTATGTGGAACAAGCAGCCCTTACTGCACACACACTGGTGGACGAGCACTTCCCTGCTCGCCAACATGCCATTGAAACAAACTTGGGTTGATGGGAGTCAGAAAGCAACTCCATGTCACTGATGGGAGATGTTAGGCATAAAGCCATGAAGTGGAAAAATTTGGTGCAAAGAAGATGCTCAGAAGCAACAGAAGAGGAATGAGCCTTTGAAGCAGGGCAGTGAAAAAATAGATCTCAATGCTGAGACCTAACCTGCAACGAGGAGATGCTCAGGATGCCTGCATGGCAAGCCAGGCCAGCAGCACTCACTTACTGGGGTGTCTGAGGTGAGCAGCAGGACAAGTCTCAACCAGGACAGTGGGGATGTTAGCTGGCTGAGGAGCTGCAGAGAAAACTCACAGGAATTATAAGGGCAGCACATAATTTCCACAAAACTAAGCAGACTGCGGCATCTGTAACAGAGAAGGGAACTGCAGATGCGGTTCCGATAATGAACAGCACAGCGTGGCAGCGTGTGCAGCCTTTGGAGAAAGGCAGCCATAGAGAGCAACTCAAGGCTGGGCACAGCCAGCCAGCAACTGCTGCTTCTTCACCTCTGGGTTAAGCAAACTATGTTCTATATCAGATTGGCTTGTTTAAAAACATCTTTGTCCTTGGTGGAGAGGGTTTTCTTTACAAGCACCATGAGGAGCCAGACTGATGGGGTCAGCAATGAGGGGACTGCATTTTCCAGACAATGAGTGGGAACATACAAAAGGGGGGGGCGAAAAAAAAGACTCCTGACAATTACTATGAAATCAGAGTGTGGCATTAAATTCAGGGATGCAACTAAATGGGCAAGAGCACTCATAAACACATTGAGCATAAAAGCAAAGCTAACCATCTTATTAACATCCTTCAGAAAACAGAGATGTGTGGTTTTATGAAAGTGTATCATTGCTAGGTTTAAAATACCCACTGAATTATCAAAGGACTTTCAGTTATAGCTACATGCAGTAATCTATTTCTCTTAAAAAAAACCACCCCAACAACCAAACAACCAACAGACAGATATAAAAATACAGCGACATTTATAGTTCTATCTAAGGGGTTTGTGGATTTATTCAGTTTTAAATCCATGCTGTATATGGGTCTTTTGAACCAGCTGATGCATGTAACTACATCCTGTACCGCAGAAGCCGCTGAAAGAAAGATTCACTTTATAGGCCAAAGCAAAAATTGGTTTGGGACAAACAGACCATTGAGATAATCTGTTTAAATATTGTATCAGATTGGCAATATAAACCCATAATGGAAAGAACAATTTCCCCTTGTACTGAGGGCTGGATACACAGGGCACGGGTAAAGCACGGCCCACAAGCTGCTGCAGAGCGTAGTCGATTCCTATTAGGAAACACAAGCAAATGTATTCTGTTTAACTTTATTAGCCACAAAGCTCAGATAATGAATTTAAAATACAACCACCCTTGGTTACCAGCAATTGCTTATCTGCTAGATATGGATATTTAGCTAGAATCAAAACAGTTCACCAAGACAAAATACAGACACAAAGCTCAGCACCTCAGCCTGTGACCACATCTGCCCCATCTCTACGCCCCCGCACAGACACCCTCTTCCCTGATGCTGCGACCACAAGTCTTCACCCTCGAGGTCCAGGCACACTTGCTGTGGAACTGATGGCTTCTGTCTCCCCATGGCTCGTTATACCAGCCCCAGCATTGCTGAGCTCTCTTCTCAAACCTTTGTGCCTGTCCTACCACCGTGGGAGAAACACCCATAAAACCACCCCACGATTCTCCTGTTAATTCCTCCTCTGCCACACCCACAGTCCTCGAAGAGGTTTAGGCAGCAAACGTGCCAAGTTCAAACCTGTCTGGGACTCTCCTTACTCATATCGCTTGGTTATCTCTCACCTCAGACAGACTGTATTTCCATGGCATGAGGAATGTCTCCATGCTCTGCCTGCACAGCACCTAATGCAGCTCAGGCCCAGGATTTACTTTTTATTAAGCAATACGATAGCAGTTCGCTATTCTCAAAGAGCAAGTTAAAGATAGAGAGTGCACATGATGGTTTCAAAAGTCATGCAGGAGAAGGTGACATGGAGGAACACAAGGGGCTTAGCAGGGCCAAACATCCTGCTTTCAGCAGTGTATATTTGAAGCTAGGGTGCAATACTGTGCAAGCAGAGCTGGAGGAGGGGAGTCCTTCCCTGACAACTGCACTGATTAGCTGGTGCCCCGAAGAATGACGTTTGATTACCTTTATCTTCGGCTGCAGAACTGCAAATGTCACTAATGGTCATAAAATCACCCAGTCTTTTTCAAAATACAACCAAAGTAAATTAATCTATTGAGTGCAGTTTATTCAATACTTCTTACTCTGGCAACACTCCCAAAAAATCATTTGCTTGCTGCATGTCTCCACCATATGGTGTCATTCAATGCAGACTTTCTTTCCTGCACTGAAATCCAAAATTTAATGGAGTCAAGTCACCTACAGAGTTTTTCCAGCTCAAACCTGCTAACATAGTTTTCTGTCAAAGAGGTCACACAGCACTTTCTGGTTTGGAATATTAACCATTAACAACATGAACCCTCCTTTCACAGTAAAAATCAAACATCTCTTTTTCAACAAGTCTGAAGGAAGCAGCTCGCCCTGCACAGAGAAGAACTTGCACTGGACAATGTCAGCAGTCTTTGTCTGGTTTCAGAACTTGAAAGCCATAGCCAGCTGTGGTATACTGTTCCCTTTGCAGGCAGTTTTTCATATTAATGTCTCAACAGTCAGTAAAGTAAACCAAATACATAACATGGAACTGTACTGAGAAACTAAAGCAGCAAGGCACTATTAAAGTTCTTGAAAGCGTTTTAAATACAGCTTGACTGCCAAACAACAAGGGACAAAGGAAAGAAATCCTGGGTACTAAATATACCTACAGCAGGCAACAGATAGATGATAGTTTTGCTTGAAAGAAGTGCTCAAGACTAGGAGAAAGATGCCTGACTATGCATGTAGCTATGCTGGTATTTCGTCCACTCCATCAGATCTGCTGAGTGTCAGCTAGACACTTCATGACTCGGTTTCCTCAACTGTAAAATGGGGCCATATGTTGACACCCCTGTTTTTGACAAGGTGATGTCATCTTCAATCAACAGTTTTAGAAAAACACTGGCCATCCTCTGGCCCCACCATCTACCAATAATATACCATCTCCCTTGGTAAAGGATGTTATTACAGTGACAAGGAACCACAAGCTCTGCTTCACAGCATTTCCTAAACTTTGGAAAGCAGGGCATCCTTCCATGCCACAGCCTCCCTTCATCCTTGCTGCACACCCAGCACAGATGCTGCTTAATGACACCAAAGATTTCAGTGCTCCACATTCCTCATGCTGTGCAGTTTTATGGCTCATCTTTCTCTCTGTGCTATACCTATGACCTTCTACCACCTCTGCCCTGCAGCTGTGAGAAATGCTGGTATGCTCTACAAGAGGAGACACTTCCCCTCTGTATGTACTCACTTGGATGAGCACTGAAATAATTTAAACCTCAGCATTAACCCTCTTATCATTGCAGTTGGAGCAAGCAGTCATTGAAGGGAGGTTAAGCACCTCCCAATGCAATCATGACACGCCAGAAACACGCTCACATGCAGCTACCACGGGATGGTTTCTCACTGCTGACCCACACCCCTAGGCTGCCATGGCTGCTTTGGATATGTTTGCTGGTGTTTCAGAGTTTCTGCTCCACAGGATTACATAGTTTCTCCACATGCTTATGGAAACTCTACTGAGTTGCTACTTCTACAGGATTAATCTGTTGTGAATCTATAGGGAGCTCCACAGACCTCTGGCCAGCCCAGTCAGCCCCACAGGCACCCTGAAGCGCCACCCATCCATTCTGCCTGAGAGGTTGCAGTGAAAAAAACCCAACAATTCCCAGAAATGAAAAACAGGCACAGAGGCAGTAAAACGTTGTATCAAATAAAATGAACACTGGAAAACACCCAATTCACCCTCTCCGTGCACAAAGTGCTGGGATAACAGCAGCCAGATTCCAGACTACACCAGCTTATTGGGACATCACAAGGCAGAAGAGTAGATTTGGCCAGCAGCTGCTGCAGGCCAAATGTGTCCCACAAAGCACTGCAATGCTGGTGGCAGCTGCCCTCATCTTTACAGCAGATGTCCATCCTGTGATGGCTTCAATGTTTGGTGTCATGTGCTCCATCAGCTGATCTAAAAAGGGAACAGATCATACAGACCTTACCTCTTTCTCCATGGCCCACCAGGTGGGGTGGACACAGACAGAAGTGAAGGCAAGGAGCTGCCTTTGCTATTCTTGCTTACCCTTCCTCCCATGCTGTCCACTTACATGAATCCAGCTTGTGTCCAGAGGGCTCCTGGACAAAACACAGCTTCACTCCTGAGAAAGCTCTTTTCCCATTGCTATTTCCTTCTGCCTGTGTGTTCTGAACATGTTGCATCCTCAGCAGTGGTTCCCAATCTACTGCAGCTTTCTCTTACCACTTACCTCTCTCACCCAACAGCTCCAAATCTTCCTTCCAGTCCTGGCTGGATGTTGCCAGTACCCCACCTGTCCCATCTCACCTACTCTAGCATCTAAACCCAAGCTGTTTCCAGCAGCCTAGTCCACCATCCAACCTTACCCCAACTTCGACTCAGACCACACTACACCCTCACCACCACAACTACTTCCTACCATTGCCCTCCAACCTAACCAGGTCCTTCACTGTACCAAAGTTCTCAACTTCTCCCTTCAGTCCACACTGCACCCTCTCACAAAATTAATTTCTCCCCTTGAACATTTCTTTCCTCCTTGGGTCCTCTCTTTCTCTCATCAGCATCAAAACTCCACTTCCAGCCCTTCCCACAGTGTATTCTTGGCTTTTCAATGTAGATCATCCCTGAACTCTCCAGCCCCTGGCAGAAACCCCAGCAGACTATCCTAACCAGTCAACATTGACTAGGTTTTCCATGTGACTCTCCAGACTGTTCATCCCACTCAGTTGGCAGCTTTCTTGCAGACCCTGAGCACTGTACCACAGTCCTACCCATCCCTGAAAAAACAACCTCTTTCATCCAACCTCTCTCACTGAGGTTTTCTTGGCACAACTGAACTCACATTTTGCCTTCTGAGGCTGTTTATCAACAACTGGCCTTTCCACCTCCACAAACTCTCCTAACAGCTGCAACAACTCCTGTAGCCAGAATCCAAACCATGGATGGCTCTCTTCAACCTTGGCTGGATCGTCCAGTGTCTCTTCACAATTGCAGATGCTCCCAGACTTTCTGTGGTCAATCCCTGAACACTCTCCTCCATGCTTGCAAGGTTCCTTGACTGCTCCTTCTCTCCTCATGCCAAGTGGATGACTGAGGGCTTCCCAGCCCTCTGAAGCACCCAACCCTCCATCATGCCTTCCACACTGTGACTGAAGCGACTCCAGGCAGACTGATCTCATCCCAACAAAGGTCTCACCATAGCATCCTCAAGCCTCCCAGCCCCTGCCAGAATCCAACTCAACATCTCCCCTCTCCCCCAGTCTTCAGGTCCCACATAGTCTGCAGCTTCAGCCAGAAGCCCAGTCCCACACAGGGTGTCCCATGGCTGGAAGCCCCAGCTGTACATTGTCCCCAACCCTAGCGACATCCCTTTGACTGGGTGCCCCCAACCATCATGTGCAACTTGATGCCCCTGCCCTACCAGATCCCCGGTGATTCCCAGGCCTGCCAGATCCCCCACGTGGGCACCCCCAGTCCTGATGATCCCAGGGCTGTCAGAACTCGCAGGTAGGCATCGCCAGCTTTCATGGTCCCAGGCCTGCCAGAATGTCTGCCCTGAACCCTAGCCGGGCACGCTGGTCCAATAGCTCAAAGCCCGCCAGACTCCTGAGTGTGTGTTTCCATTACCCCACTCTTCACCGCAGTGGACGCCTCAGGCCTGCTAGGCTACTCATGCAGGTGGGCGCCGTCGGCACTTCGCTTCCCGCCGAGCCCAAGCCCCCCCCCAGACCCCAGCCGCAGTCGCAGCCCCAGCCCTTGCTCCAGCCCCAGCTCCAGCCCGGCAGGTCCCCCGTCGCAGCCGCCTTCCCCTTGCTGCCCGCCACAGGCCCGACTCCCCCCACCCCACTCACCATCCTCGGCGCGGCTCCGGGGTTACCATGGGCAACTGCGTCACACACACGCCGGCGCTACGTAATGCGTCAGCGCTTCCCGCCGTACGTACGGAGCGTGCCGATGGCCGGCTGCAGGGGCGGAGCTCAGCGCCACCGCTCGCAGCTAGGTCCGCCCCCTCATCGTGCGCATGCGTACGAGAGGGGACCCGAGGGGTGTGGCGGGGAAGATGGGTGTGGTTGTTCGGTTCCCTGTGATTGGCTGAGAGTGGCCACGCGTCGGAGTTCGTTGGGGGACCCGTGGGCGGGAGACGGCAGGCGAGGGGTCTGGGGACTGCAGGTAGGGCCACGTGGGGCGCGCGGGCGGGGCGGGGATGAGCCGAGCCGTGCCGTGCCGTGCCGTGCCGTGCCAGGTCTCTTAATGCTGTGAGCACTGTGCAGCGCCACGGGCAGTGTGCAGGGCAGTGCCGTGCCGTGCCATGCCGTGCCGTGCCGTACCGTACCGTACCGCACCGCCCACGGGGAGCGTGCCGTGCTGGAGGGGTGCGGGGCAGTGTGATTGGGAGCGCACAGGGCCACGGAGCGCTGTGGGGAGCATGCAGTGCCATAGGGGGATGCGGTGTGGTGGCGTAGGGAGAGCATAACAGTGTTGCCGAGATGGCCCTCTGTTACCGAGGACGTGCAGTGCCAATACTATAGGAGGATGCAGTTGTGGAAGGAGCTGTGCGGTGCGTTCACAGGAGGGTACAGTGCCACAGCAGTTGCAGGCATTATTCGTGGACACATGCAATGCAGTGGGTGCAGTGTAGTGCCATGGGGGCATGCGGTGCTACTGGAGGACAGAGCATAGTGCAAAGGACACAGTGCCGGGTTGTATGTGCGTGAGTGGGGGATGCAGTGTAATGCCCAAGCAAGGACTGCTCTCAGGGCAGTGCTGCATAGCCCTGTGAAGGGGGTGAGCTGAGCCCTGAAGTGTTGTGCAGCAAGGTCCCACCACAAGAAGGTGGTGTCTGGTGCTAGGAGAGGTGGGTAGTGCAAGTTGGGGGACATTTGGGCAGGATGGTATGTGAAAGAGCAGCCTCACTGCAGCATTTGGCTGGCAGCAGGGGTGCAGGAAGTTTGCAGGCTCAGGGCTGCTGAAAGTCCAGTTTACCCGTTAAATATAAACCTGCCACAGCTCTCACCCAGTTAACCTCTCCTGTGGCTGTGGCAGGCTCACACTCAACACAGGATCCTCCCAAGCTGCCTTTTGCCCCTGTGCAGACCTGCACTGAAATGGCCACTGTTCCCCTTGGCTTTAACATCGACATCCCACGCTGGGACCAGAGCACCTTCATGGGGCGCCTGAAGCACTTCTTCAACATCACTGACCCACGGACAGTGCTGGTGCCAGAGAAGGAGCTGGACCAGGCCAAGGCCATGGTGGAAAGCTGCAGGTGAGGGGCAAGGGTACAGCCAGGGCAGGTGCCAACCTTGTGCCTGCGGCTGTGCCCGAGCACCCGGCATGGCCACAGGGGGGATGGAGGCAGTCATTCCCAGTGGGGCATGCTGGGACAAAATACCTGTTGGAGTTGGTTTGGGGGAACTTTCCTAGGCTGCTTCTAGGAGACTCAAGCTGGGACAAGTTTCTCTCGTGGGAGAGTTTCCTCTGCCTTTCAAGTTTGGTGCTCAGGGCTCTGCACCTCAGTGGTGCCAGGTGCCAGCAGGTCTGTTTGGCTCCCCCTTTATGGGCTCTGGGCTTGCAGGGCCGGGCTGGTGCCACCAGGAAGCACCCAGGAGCAGCTGCTTTACGCCAAGAAACTCTACGACTCAGCCTTCCACCCTGACAGTGGTGAGAAGATGAACCTCATCGGGAGGATGTCCTTCCAGGTGCCAGGGGGCATGGCCCTCACTGGATGCATGCTCCAGTTCTACCGGTGAGCCCCTGGGGATGCCAGAATGGGGCTGTAGCACTGACAGCCCCCAGCCCCTTGAGGAGTCCCTGTTGCCAAGGGCACAGCCAGTCTGCTTGTGGCCAAACTCCATGTCCCAGTGCCCTGTATCTAGTGCCCAGCCTGTGGTGGAAGCATCACAGATTCACCTGGATCCTGGCATGACTTGCTGTGGTCTTTCTTTGGCTTCAGTTCAGCTCTTCCAAGAGCCACTGTAATGTGTCCAAGTCCTGAATGGCCACTATTCCTTCTCTGTGGACCATAATGGCCTCTGAAACCAAGGATCAAATGTGCCTCCAGGCTGCTCCAGCATCCCCAACCCGTGCTGACAGCTCCCTGTATTTCCCTTCCCTTCTGGCTGTTGTGGGGTAGGAAGGCTGTATGTAACAGACACTGCCTTTTCCCGGTAGATCCCTGTCCCATCCCACCCCTGATTGTTAGATTAGTTTGCGAGTTGCTGGTGAGGTCCAGCCTTGGTGGAGGATCTCCCAGTGCTTTTGTGTCACCCTCTTCCCAGCCCATCTCCACCCTCTTGCATCCCAAAGTTTGCTCAGACCCACATGTCCCCATGTTCCCTCCTGCACCACCTCAGTGTCCCTGAGACACCAGTAGGAACCCAGGCGTCCCAGTCACCCTCAGAGCCACTTGTGTCCCTGTGGTCCCCTCCTTGCTGGTCCCATTGACAAAGGCTTATCTCAGCCCAGCAGGATGGCTGCCGCCCAGCTGAGAGCTGGGTCTCTCACCCCTGGCTGAACACCCTGAAAGTCTAGGCTCCCTGCCCTCTCCTGTGCTCCCCAAAGCCCTGTGGCAGACAGGACTCCTGGGGTCATTTCATACTTTGCCACTGACTTGTGGCTTTGCCACAGTACTTCAGTTTCCTCTGGGGGACACTCAGGACAAGGGCGTCTTGGCTCTCCTGCCACCAAGCCTGCCCATGGGAGCAGGCCAGGCATCCCTGACAGCCCTTGGGGTCCCTTCTGGTCCCTTCCTTCCACAGGACAGTGCCTGCTGTGGTTTTCTGGCAGTGGGTGAACCAATCCTTCAATGCCATTGTCAACTACACCAATCGCAATGCCGCCTCCACCATCTCACTGAGGTGAGCATGCCCCAACACAGGATGGGGACCTTCTGTGCTGGGACCCCCCTGGATGTCCCATAAAGACACACCTTGTGCACTGTCTTGGGCCTTAAAGAAAAAGATTGAGTCAGAGTTGTTTCTCTTCTCTCCCTTCTTTGGAAATCACTGTGCAGGCAGCTCGGGGTGGCTTACATCACAGCCACTGGTACAGCCCTGGCCACTGCAGTAGGACTCAACCTTTACACCAAGGTACATCAGGATGGGTCTGTGTGGGGCAGCTGGCTGCGCTCTGCCCCCCTGCACTGACACCAGCCTGTCTCCTGCAGCGAGCCCCGCCACTGCTGGCCCGCTGGGTCCCCTTTGCAGCCGTGGCTGCTGCAAACTGTGTCAATATCCCCCTGATGCGCCAACAGTAAGTGCCACACACAGCCGGGGTGCCCGAGGGACCTGGTTCCCTCCGAAGGTGAGCCATGGGCAGCTGGGCTCCCAGGCTGCCTGCTCACCCTGCTGGTTTTCCATCTCTGGGCTGGAATTGGGGGTGAGGATGGGAGGGAGGTGAGCCAGGGTCTGTGCATCTGTGGTGCTGGGACTCTAGCAGGAGTGGGATTTTGGGCTGAGGATAGCTGTTTGGGGGTCTGGGCTGGAAGGTCCCTCAGACCTGTAGGTGTTCTGCATGTGGTCATAGGAGAGCCCCAGTCCACGATGTGCTGGCGCTGGGACTCCTTAGATGGGGTCTGTCAGCTTTCAGGGTCCTGCACTGGCAGCTGGGGTGCTGTGTGCGGGACTGTCGGGTGTCTGGTGTCTGTCCCCTCAATGGCTGGCCCCTGTTTGCAGCCATGCCCTGAAGATGGCAGCATCGGCTGGGCTGGGGACTGTGAAGCCCTGGGGCCAGGACTGGGGACAACTGGGGCAGCTGTACCAGCACAGCACAGGGGACCCTCTTGGCACTCCCCTATGCCCATTGTCTTGGCCTCACTCATTCTTGACCATCCTGGCCCCTACTGACGACTGCCTGTCCCCTCCAGAGAAATCATCAACGGGGTCACAGTGACAGACAGGGACAACAACGAGCTTGGCCAATCCAGGGTGAGTCTGGGGATGGGGGTCCAGGTAGGGGAATGACACATCAGGGGCTGACCTTCTGCTTTTGTTTGCAGAGGGCAGCAGTGAAGGGCATTGCACAGGTTGTGGTCTCCAGGATCACCATGGCGGCACCAGGCATGAGTGAGTGCAGGGCAGGACGGTGGGACTGGAGACTCCCTCTGTGATCCACCATCTCTCTTTCCCCTGCTTCAATTTTCCCCAGGAAGAGAGGGAAGGTGGCCTGGCATCCCTAGTGACATTTGGTCTCATGTCACTGATAGAGCTGTTCTCCACATCCTGCCATTCCCATCAGAGTTCCCCAAACTCCCAGCCCTCTTCATCCTGACTTAAAGCTTGGGGGGGATGTGGGGTGCTCCCATGGCAGTTGGGCCCTTTTAAGATGCATCTCACACTCTCTGGTCCATGACCCACAGCCCAGTATTCCCTTGCCCTCACAAGACCCTTGCCATGCTGCAAGCCCAGCAAGAGGGACAGGAGCATGGACCAAGCTGTTCACATGATGCATGGGTGGGTGTCTCGTGTCAGGTTGTTGCCATGAGCAAGTACCTAGTGGCCTACAGCAGAATTAACTGCTACCATGGTCTCTGGGAGGATGGTCCTGCTGGGGCAACCTTGCAGGCTGGCTTGTACCAGGGGCCTGACCTTTTGTCTCCATACCTAGTTATTTTGCCCATCATCATGGAACGACTGGAGAAAATCCCTTTCATGCAGGTGAGTGCACATTTCTCCTGTGGTGTTCCAGTGGGTCTTGTGCACCAGTCCTGCTCCCCAGCCACTGAGATGGTGGGAATACAATGAAGGAGTTGCAGAGCCTGGCTTCATTTGTCTGCTATTCAAGTCACCAGTACACCAAAGATCTTTCAGGTGACACGGAGAGGCTGTGGAGGGTGGCAGGGGCCAGTGGTACCCCAGAGGTGTTGGGCATTCAGCCCCATTGAGGGAAGAAATCTCCCCAGTCTGTGAGCGAGGTTTGTGGTGAGGCTGGGGACTAACTCCTGGCTCTTCCCTTGCAGCGGATCCGGGTTCTCCACGCACCTCTGCAGGTGCTGCTCTGTGGAGGCTTGTAAGTGTCCTGTTGCTCGAATGCCTGTCGGGGCCTGGAGAGTGCTTCCAAGGGGTGCTTGAAAAAAAGACCTCTTTCCCAGCAGGGGTGTGCAACGCTGCTTGCCTTTCAGCCTGGGCTTTTCCCAGTTATTGGGAGTCATGTGGCATGAGCAGCCCCTCGGGGCTGAGATCGCTGTGGCTGGGGCACATATGGGTTGTGATCCCCAGTGCTAATGCTCAGCTCTTCTCTGTCCCACAGCCTCCTGTTCATGGTGCCGGCAGCCTGCGCCCTGTTCCCACAGAGATGGTAACTGTCCCGCTGCTTACCCCTCCTGTGTGGGACCTTGGAGCCTTCTTTCTTCCCTAGCTCTTTTCTGTCCATCTCAGGAGGAGGATAATGAGCTCCCATCCTTCAACCCAAGGCAACACCTGCCTGTGCACTCTGGTGCCCCTGGCAGCAGGAGAGCATGTGCTTCCTCTGGTTTGCAAGCTCTGTGCTGGGAGCAACAGAACCCCCAGTCCCATTGGTAGCCCTCTTCCCCTAGCACTGGAAGCACTGAATGCTAGAGATGGGTGGTGGGTCTTGACATGAGTCTAAAAGATCCCAGGGGACCTGGAATGACAGTGGGGAAAGAGGGTGGCTTGACGGGTGGTCAGGGAGAAGGCTTGCAGTTCTCAGTGTCTATCCCTCTCCCTACAGCTCTCTTGCAGTGGCTGACCTTGAGCAGGAGCTGCATGACAGTATCATGGCCAAGTATGGGGACAAAGTGCCATATGTCTATTTTAACAAGGGACTGTGAATGAAGACTACCTCATGAGCCATCACATCCTTCTAGTCCCCTGTGTCCACCAGCTCTGTGTGCTCTGAGCAGGGCTTAGAGGCACAGTTCAGCCACATCTGCTCCCAAGCCCAGCACCTTCTCTGCTGCCTCCATGCCCTGGAGAAGCAGGATCTCACTCTGTGTGCTCAGCTTGCAGCACTTTGGCTCGTCCTGAGCCTCCTTCCATATGCAGCTGTCTGAGTCCTTGCCTCCCCATATGCCTCATGCCCTGGGTGGTGGCTGTGTATCCTGTGCCTTTCTCTTGCCCTGTGCAGGACAATCTGCCAGCTTGTCCAAGCTCATGTGGTCACTGGGCTTGGCCATGCAAGACATCAGGCTCTCTTCCTCAGGGCTCAGAGCACAGTCCTACCTCTGAAAGCAGATGTCCTGCCATTGTGCCAAGAGCCAAACCACACTGCTGCCTTAAACCACCATAGTGGCCTCTTGCCAAGAGCTGGATCATGCCTTGGCAGAGGGGAAGGGACTTGTCCCCTCTGTACAGGGAGCACCCCAAAGTCCAGGGACCAAGATTTGGACCATGCATTCCTTGCTCTCAGGTTCACCTTTTACTTTCCGATTGCCACTACCTGGAAGAAAAATAGCCAATTGTTTTTAAGCTCCATTTTTTGCAGTCTGCCCATTCCCCTGAGCAGCCAGCAGTTACCCTTGTCCTGCACCTCACTGCCCCTGTGGTAGGACCAAGGACCTGCAGCTTCAGGGGGACAGTCAACTCTGGACCCTTTTGGACAGAGGGTAGGAGATGCAGTAGCCACAAAAATCACAAAGCTGTTGAGACATTAGCTCATACTCTGAATAGCAGCACTGCAAATGACACAGAGGAGGGTTGAAAAATAAAGTGTGATTTTTTTTTGAAGTGTGACATCTATTTATTTATTTATTTATTTATTTAACACAGCTGTGGGTTCTGCTTTTGGCTGGTCTCTGGGTGTGTGAATCCTTGGACAGGGCTGGTACATGGATCCTGTGCCTGCCTTCAAAGGGAAAGTTGAGGCCTCTGTGACTGACCAGGCAGCGAGGTGAGGGTCACCACAGGGGCCAGGAGAAGAAAGAAGAGCTGTGAGGCCCTGGACTGCCCTGAAACCTTGGGGCATCCCATGCATGCAACCTTCCCTGAGAGGTTTGTGGGGCTGCAAACAATCCAGGGGCAAGGGACAAAGGGAGGGGACAGTGCTCTGCTCATGGTGACTCATGTCCTATTGGGGGAACTAGTGGTATGATACAGGGCGACCCTTCCTACCCCCATGAATGCTGTTTGTCTTCTTGGCCAGACAGTATTTGCAAGATGCTAACCTAGATCTGCCATGAGGTCTCCCCCATTCCAAAGAAGAGTGGGTTGAGTTTGCAGCAGCCTGTTTTCAGAGGAGGAAGGAGCCCTAGAGTTTTGCCCAGGTCTTGGCCCTCAAACAACTGTGTCCAGGCTCTTCACTTGCTGATGAACATCCCTCAATTTGAGAAACATGTTCCTAACCAGCTGTATGATGCAGCTGCTTGGGGAGCACCAAGGCCCAGCATATGGTCCACATTTGACCCTCCAGCTTGGGATGTGTGTCACATACCCAAGGGCAGCAGCGTCCCTTCATCAGCTGTATGTCCAAGCGGAGACACAAGGTCTGCAGACAAAGGGCTTCCTGGCATTAACCACTCCACTTCTGCAGAGAGAGCAGCCAAACCTAAAATGTACTTCTTGAAGGGCCAAGCTGTATCCCCAGCAGGCTTACTTCTGCCTAAGATGCAGAGGATAAAGTCTCCAACTGCATGTAGCTACAGCTAGAAAGATGCACATGAGCTCTGAAATAATTAATAGGTCAGTGGAAAGTAAGAAAGCATGTTCAAACTTAGGTTTCTGTTCCCTGGGCATTATTAGATCTCCTGCTAATGTGCAATTAAAATAATAGATAAGCATATGAAATTAAACAGATGTCAGTCCTGTTGGGAGTGGGAAGAAGCCACAAGGAGACATCTCTGGTCTCTGCTTTTCTTAAGCTCCTTAACTCAAGCTCCTCTTGCCCTGTACTCAAAACTGCTTTGAGCACTTTCAGAAAGGTACCTGTAGCAGCCTGAGGTGTGTTTGGGTCCCAGGTGGCTCTGGTATGGTTGGAAGCACAGCGGTGGTTGCAAAAAGAGGTGCTGCAGCACCCTAAAACTGCCCTTCCCCTGCGTGTTGCAGCCATGCTCTTGCCACGCATTTCTGAGTTTGCAGTGCAGGGAAGTCCTGGCAGGGCAAGGGGCTCTGAGACACTGATGCCAAGGTGACAGCCGCCTGAAGCCAAGTTTGGGACCATGGTGGGAAAGCCTCAGCAGTTTTGTCATTCCTTTTTTTCCTGTCCCCTCCCACATCAGAGTAGCAATGGTGCAGCGAGAACCTCTGAAGAACTATTGCCATCTCGCACCAACTGTCCTCTTGCCCTGGGAAATGGTACATTGTGCAGTTTGTTTCTCTTAGCCAGAAAAAGAGGGAGGCACTGAGACTGGAGGATTGGCAAGCTATGCTCAAAGCAGACCTACCCCTTGAGCTTATAGTAGTGGATTGCCTCTTCAGATCAACATGGATTTATGCCAGCTGACAATTTAGTTCAGTAGAGGTTTCTAGGTTTCTAGGTTATAGCTGTAATCTCCCCCAGAGGATTCAAGTCATCTCAACAGCTCATGTTGTGCCTGTGTTGGGAAATAGTTGATGCACTCCCCCAAACCATAGTAAATGCTCAGCCTGCCTCAGTCTCACTTGGCAGCAGAGGGGTTGCAGCCAGGCTGTGGCCAGCTGCATGCTGTCATGGGTAGCTCTGTCTAGCCCTGCCTCCATTTCCCATTGCTGTAACAGGAAGGAAACCTCATTGCCAGGAGTTAGAGCTGGACTCATCTCTTTTTGGAAGAGCTGCAGGTGTTAATTGCACTCCAGCCATGAGTCACACCTGATCTGGGCTTGTCTGGTACTCTCTGCATTCTCCTACCTTCTCCCAGCTACACCTCTAATTTCAAGGCTAGCTGGGAACAGGAATAAACCTCCTTTCATGCGTGTCTGAAAAGTAAGTGATCCAGCATGTTTGCAACCTCCCTTCAAATGATAACCAGAGCAAAGACATGATGTTGGATTGCAGTAGAGCCTGAGGAGGGGCTGAGGAGGTATGGGAGGCTGAGGGTCTCTTCTGAACCATCAGCAGCCCCAGCAGGCAGGCTTGGCTCACTGCTCCTCACCCAAAGGCTGGCAGAGGCTGGTGACCTGGCTGCCTACTGAGAGAGAAGCAAGCAGGGTGCATGTGCAATGGGTTAACACCTGCCAGCCCACACTAGCAGCAGGTAGGCGAGCTGATCCAGCAGGATTAAGTGTGCCCAAGTATTGCCCTAACTGAAAAATGTCAGCATGGGAGATAAACTGATACATTGGTTATTTTTTTCATGGCTTTTCTTAACGTGTTATCTGAGGAGCTGATAACCTGTGTTGCCAATCTAGCATGGCAGCTGCCCGATGTGCCAGGACTGGCAATGCAAAAAGCCTCTGCTAATACCCCAAGAACATGGGGCATCTCTCTCAAGATATGACTTAACTCCTAGTGCTGGTGCCCCTACTTCTCCCAGGGATGCAAGGCTGGGTGAGGGACCACTGTGTGGGTAGATGCTGAGATCTGGCTGTGATGGGAGATCCTCTTCTCTGTGCTGCTCCTGTCTTCCATGGGGCTGGCACCAGCATGTGGCTTCCTATTGGGGCACCTTGAGTTCACTCCTATGCCACTGCTGTCATTCTAACACCTTCTCCATGTCAAGCTCTCTGGTGTACCCAGGCCGAATAAATTGTTTGGGTTTAGGGCTCTGTGGGTACATTGGGGAGGAGGCTGAGCAGGGATCACAGTAACCAGGTGTGACCAGGTGAATGGGGGATGAGTGCTTGGCTGCCACTGGGGTGTGAGGGAGGCCATAGCAGGCCAGAGGATGCTTGTGCACCCCTCTTTTTGTATTGCTCACTTCTGTCTCCGGCGGGTGCATTGCACTCAAGAGGCAGAACCGAGAGGCAGCCCCCAACACCTCACCAGTTCCGCCACTCACAACATGGCGATCCTCATCCTGCTCTAGGCTCCCTCCCCGGTGCGCCACACTCAAGATGGCAGCTCCCTGCGCGCAAACCCCGCCCCTCCCGGTTCTGCCCTAAATGACAGCGAGCTGAGCCAATGGAGAAGCCAGTCGTGCGCCCACTGCCCAATAGGCGGCCTTCTGGGTCGGGCCGGCGCGTGGGGTGCTCCTTCGGCTCCCGTCCCGGGCCGCAGTCGGGTTGGGGAGGCGGGGAGCGGGGGGTGGGGGGGATGGCGAGGAGGCTCCGTGCCGCCATGGCCTTGTTACTGTTCCAGGCCCTGCCCGAGGGGCTGCCCGCCAGCGTGGAGCCTGCCCAGGTAGGGAGTGCCCTGGAGGTGCCGCCCGGGGGGCTTCTGGGGTCGCACCGTGCCGGCGGCCGTGTCCCTGGGGCCGGGACCGGCAGTGGCGGGGGGCGCGCAGACCTGGGTGGGGCAGCAGTGAGCGCGGCGGGCTGTGCCGTCCCGGGTAAGGGAGGTGGCCATAGGGGCAGGGGCTCAAACTGGACTGGCAGAGGCAGGAGCCTGCATGGAATACCTAGGGCTCATGGGGCAGGAGGAGGAGGAGGCTTTTGGGGGGCTGGCTCAAGTTTGGGGATCTCCCTTGGTTTCAGTAAAGCTGGAGGAGATGCAGAGACTTGAGTTCGGGGGTGCTTGTATATGGTGGGAATGGATAAGTCTTGTAGGGGTCTAGGTATGGGTGGCAGTGCTTCTTGAAGGTCCTTTGTATGGCAGAGTGACTGCAGGACACAGAAGAAAGGTGTTTGATGATGGTTGACTGGAGATTATGGGAAAGATGGCTATAGTGAGGGTGGAAGGCTTGAGCTGGCAGGTGCACAGGGGCCTTTGGATGGAGGTGCATGTGTCTTTCAGGGGTGGCAACAGGGAAGAAGGTGGCCTGTAAGAGGACAGTGCTGAAGCAGGTTTGGGATGTGCCATGGAGCAAGCTGGTCAGAGGACCTGGGTCAGCAGTGAAGTGGGACTTGTATGGGGCTGCACAAGCCAAGTGAGCTGTCTTCCCACGGCAGGAACTGTGGTGAGGAGGTGTGGTGCAAGCCTCTGCATAGAGGGAAGGAGAAGGGAGCATGTCTCGACTGGGATGAGGGGAAGTAAACCATGTCTTTGTAGGCTCTGACCACCTGTTTTCTACCTTCTTCATGCCTGTAAAGGGGTTTAATAAATTTGATTCTTTTCACCTCTTTTTTCTGTTTCCTATTATATCCCAATGTGTACTGTTCAGCTCTCCAATGAAGTTCTTGGGTTACTGAGTGTAGATGACTGTAAACCTCTCCCACCTGCATCTGTATGCTCAGTGTCACTTGGAGAGCGGCCACACAGCCTGTGCATGATGGATCTTACTGTTGATGGAGTCAAGATGTCTTTTTCACCCTATGTAGAATGCAGATTGAGTGTGATGACTTCTGATTTGATGTGATGTATTGCTGTAAGGTGCAAATTGTAGTTTGTCTTTATCGAAGGTCTAAACCAGCGAGATGCTGTGAGTGTAGGTCACAGATGCTGGGCGCTGCACAGTAGTTAATGTCACAGGGGTGCAGACTGGGGGGTGTCTTGTCCATTGTAATGCTTCCCAGTACTTCAGGAGGAGGAGATGAGAAGTTTGTCAAGGACTACTTCTTTTCCTTCTTTTTGGGGTACTGAGAGCACCAGAGGTACTGTAATTCTCCATTAGTAGTGCCATCCTAAATCTCCTTCGCCCCTACTGAGGCTAGGGTTTGACTGTTGCTGCTCTTGGGAACCAGATGCTGGATTATGTGTATTTTGCATGTTGTCTCAACTGCCTTTAACAGATGGAAGTCCTAGTGCTTGCTCTGCTTCATCTGCAAGCTGAGGTACATAAACTAAGTATATATAAGCACATCTCTACTCCTTTTTGCTCTCTGGCTGTTGCAGTATTCCAGCTGCTGGCAATGGTCAGGTATTATCAGACTTGGTAGTTACATAATGGTTGGACTTGATCTTAAGTCTTTTCCAGCCCAAACAACTCTGTAATTATCTGTAGATTATCTGTATAGAAGCCATGAAGTTCTTCAACTCTATACATGCTAATAAAAATACCATACCTCTTTTGAACACTGAGAAGGGTGGTCTCTGCCTTTTATAGCTTATACATTAGTCAAGGAGCTGCTAGGAAGATGTAATAGGGAGTAGAAAATGAGGAAAAGAAGGAGGAGGAGGGCATGGAAGCAATCATACAGCTAGGTAGCTTGGGGAATAGTTGTGTACATGACTTTTGGGTCTCCTTTCCATTCAGTGCACCAGAAATAATCCTAAAATAATATCTTTTGAGTGGTACAATATATGAGAGTAGAGGGAGAAGAGCTTTGGTCGGCCTCTGTTTTCTTTAGAACACTTGGATACACATGCATCTTTTACTCATTTTCTTTTCATAGTCTGTCTATATAAAACTCTCATGGTTTATTTTAGATCTTAAGTGTAGACTCTGTCTGTCTAAAGGCTGGTATCATCTCTCCGTGTATAGTAGAGATTGACAGCTACCCACTCAAAAATGACAGTGGAAATGTAAGATCTTGAAAATGAGAACATAAGAAAGCTTTGTCTGTTTTGGTGTTGCCTTAGAGCTTGTTTTTCTCAGAGCTGACAAGATTTTGGAGAAGAGCTCCAATGGAGCAGTTCTGGACTTGGAAGATCCCCGCACTGAGGGTTCCTGGGTTGGCAGCTGAAGCCCTGACAGCGTTTGCCTCTTGTCCTCTCCAGATTGTTGCTGCCCTTGCTGCCTCTTTGTGACTGCTGCCTACCTCCATCTACCCTGCAGGCATTTGTCATGCCCTGTTTGCTTCTCCTGCTTGGGAGAGCGACTTGTTCAGGGTCCATACCTCCTTGCCTCTAAAAACTGTCCCACAGACCTGATGGTCTAAGGCTGGGAGGTGCTGCAGGAAATGTGTCCTCTAAATAATTCAGGAGGTGGAGCTGTACTGCCTAGCTGCACTGAACAAACATTCCCGAGAACATGCTGTACTCAGCAGGGGGGTCTGATTTTTCAGGTTAAAATAAGTCCAGGCTGCCTAAGATCTTCAAAGACCTTTCTCTTAACTAAGAGTTGTTTGGGGTGGTGGATGGAGGAGAATGAAGATAATTAGCTCATCTCCATCCTGAGTCCAAGCTGTTCTAAGTGATTCCATGGCTATTCATTGCAGTTTCCCTTGTAATCAGATCACAACACTCTGTTAACTGGATTTGAGGCATTTATCAGTAGATTATGGTCAGAAATGCTGCAATTATGGATATAGTAATAAATAAATCAGGATAAATGTCAACAGGGAGAAGAAATCTAGCCATATTCTGTTGTGACTGTAGGTGTGTAGCCTTAACTGCACACCATGGCTGGATGCTCGCTCACCTCTTCATTCGAGGGAGAAGGAAGTGAGAAAATAATGTATTGTAAAATCAGCTTGGTCAAATTTATAATGAAACATTTAGAACATTTTAAAATTTTCTGTTGTAGTTTGTTCTCTACAGGGCAGAATAAAGACTATTTGACTGCCTTAACTATCTGCCTGCTTCCCATGCCTGCAGCTTAATTATCACATAGCTTTCTCAACTGTTGTTCTCTTTAAAAACAAGAGATTTAAGCGAATGTTAACTATGTGACAAGTCTGCAGAATTCATCTTTCTCTAATAAGGTGGTTTTGAGCCAAATTCTGACAGAAGCTTGCACTTCTCAAAGACTGATTTAATCCCAAATTAAAGAGTTTGCTTGAGGACACATCCTTGCTCTGAGGAAGAGCTCTGCATGACTGTCGTTGTGGCTAACACCCCCCCCCCCCCCCCATAACACAGAGTTTCTCTCCAAGGCTGTGACCACAGCTCTGATTGCTCAAATACGGAGTTAACATGCTTCATCCAAGAGTTTGGCTGTCTTTGGGTCCTTTCAGAGCATCACTTCAAGTAGTTTGTGACTTGAACAGCAAGATTTCAGTGATCCTCATGTAAGAGAGGCTCAGCTCTGCATGCGTGAGTTTAAGACAGTTTTCTTGCTTAGGTAAAGGTAGTTACTTGCAGCCTCACTTCTATGTCTCCTGAAAGGCATCAGGTCATTCGGGAGGAGAGCTGTTTGTGTATGTATTTTATCTGCCATGATATCTTTGTGACTCTGGGTTTTTTGCTTGCTAATTTCCACAGTTTTGGCAGGAGGCAGCAGAGATCAAAGTGCGTCCTGTACTTGCTCAGAACAGGAACCTCTAAATAACTGTGCAGAATGGATTAAGGACTGCTCGTACCGTGACAATATACTGCTGTGAACTCTGGTGTCTCATCTGTATGGCACACTTTCCCCCTGAGAAGAGATTTTTGTTTGTGAGTTGTCCTCACAATTACACACCTTGCTGTAAGAACTTCTCCTTGCATCCCTGCAGCTGTGCAGCAGACTGGAAGCCTGTTCTGAAAGTGTGGGGTGCATCCTGGGGAGGACTCTGGCAGTTTCCTTCAGGATAGTCAGAACATCTCCACGACTGGGACCTGTCATTGCCTGAGAATTTCCCTGCCATCCTCCAAATATTAGTTAAGAAAAATAGAAGATTGCCATAGGAATAGACTTGGGCAGCTTCACGGAGTCTTGCTATGCTCTGGGTTGGAAGGTTGCATCTTCATGGAAAGATAGAATAGAATTAACCAGGTTGGAAAAGACCTTCGAGATCATCAAGTCCAACCTATCACCCAACACCATCCAATCAACTAAACCATGGCACCAAGTGCCTCATCCAGTGTCTTCCTAAACACTTCCAGTGATGGTGACTCCACCACCTCCCTGGGCAGCCCATTCCAATGGCCAATTACTCTTTCTGTGAAGAACTTTCTAACATCCAGCCTAAATTTCCCCTGGTGCAGCTTGAGGCTGTGTCCTCTTGTTCTGGTGCTGGTTGCCTGGGAGAAGAGACCAACCCCCACCTGGCTACAACCTCCCTTCAGGTAGTTGTAGACAGCAATAAGGTCTCCTCTGAGCCTCCTCTTCTCCAGGCTGAGCAACCCCAGCTCCCTCAGCCTCTCCTCCTAGGGCTTGTGCTCCAAACCCCTCAGCAACTTTGTTGCCCTTCTTTGGACACATTCCAGCAACTCAACATCTTTCCTAAACTGAGGGCCCTGGAACTGGACACACAAAAAAATATGTGCTAGAGTTGCTTTGATATTGTTGCGGGTTTTCCATGCTCCTAGCCTTGTGAGCCAGGCAGAGTTAGACCAGATCAGCCTCATCTGGCTAGAGGCAGCATCCAGTGCCTAGTGTCCCCTGTCTGGCAGCTCTGCTGGGGTACCACATTGCTAGGCAGCAGACATCCTGCCCCAAGTAGTGGTACTTCCATCATCCCTTCCAGTGAGGTGGAGGGATGAATGTGCTCAGTGTTTGGCCACTTTTCAATGGCAACTACTCAGCCCTGTCTAAAACACCAGTGAATCCCTTGCTTTGATTTCTAGAAGTGCTGCTCCCCTGCACGTCCTCGGTGGTCACGGTTTTGGTTACAAAGGTGGGAACTGTGCTCTTTCACATAACTGTGGCAGCCTCTTTAACCAGTATTATGCTGAGGTATCAGAAAGGCATTAAATGTAGGAAACAGTTTGTGTTTGAAATCTGAAAACACCAGGATATCCTCTGAGCTAATGGGCAGTACACATGTAGTGAATGCAAATGGTCTGCCTTTTCTTTCTGCCTTTTTCCCCTTTTAAGTCGTATGGGGAGGACTGTCAGCATTGAGCACCTAGCAGCTAGTGGCAAAAAGCTAGTGATGGGCTAATTATCTTCTGGTCTACTTCTCTACCCAGTATTGTCTGTGCTGTGCCCTTTGGTCGTGGCTGTGCCTAGGCTAATGTCTCCTTGAGGCATGCCCTGCAGTTGGAAACACTGAGCTACACGTGGCCTTTTGTTCTGTCTCCTGATAATGTGCACATTTGGTACTGGGTTTGGGAGTGCTCCTCTCATCTGAGCTGCCCCTTCCCGTTAACTGCATGGGAATCTTCTCTGCTTATTAAAGCATTTAGCCAACGACTTTATGGCTGTATAGCCTTCTGCCTTGCATTTGTTTCAGTAAGTTCATGAATCCAGGGTGACTGGGCAAGCTGCTCCTCCTAGGGTTGCACTGCTGTTTTTGCAACAGGGAGGGAAGGACTCAGCATGTCAGAGACATCTTGAAAGCATTCTCTGGGGTAGGGCCATTAGTCATGGCAGGGCAGAGATGCTCACTGCATATTGCAAGACAACCTGATTGCGCCAGGTTTTGGTCTGTGCCTCTCAGCTGGAAGGAAAACAAGCATGGAGAATGGGATGGTGCTGCTGGATGACTTCATGGAGAGATGCTGATGGGGAGGCCGGGTTCCTCCTTCCCTTTGCTGTCCTGTGTGATTAGTAGAGTCAGGTTTTGAGATACCAATACTGGGTGCTGTGACAGTGGAGCCCTGGCAGTTGATTGCCTGTGTGGCTGAGCTTGTGAACAGTGCACATAACAAACACACCTGAAATAACAGCTGGCTAGAGAGAACAGGCTTGCCAAGCAGGAATTGCGTGCCTGTGACAAGAAGCATGTTGCTGTGGCAGTCACAAGTGATGCTTTTCTGTGTTATAGCAGATACTGTTTGACTGCCAAGGAAGGTTCAAGGTGCTGCAGAGACCTGCCATTTATCTGCTTGGACAAGGAGGAACTTGATTTTGCTCTAATGGTGTGATTATCAGTGGTATCAGTGCCCCCAGTATGATTTTTAGATAACTGCTATAGTCTCTGCAATGGCTTGTGAAACTGTAATGGAGCCTTTTGCAAGAGGGGTGCTCTGCTGGGTGTGAAGTGAGGTGATGCTGGCAGACTGAACAATTTAATGCCAGTGTGGCCAGTGCTCCCTAGCATGCTGTGCCCTGAAAAACACTTGCTAACAGAAAGGAAAGACTGTATTTTATGTGGAGCTGGCTTGTGGTGCTGCTGGTTTACACCTTCCTCCACGGAGCCAGTATCCCTCCACCTGGCATTGCCCAAGGTCACTCCAAATCAGCAAGCAAAAAAAAGTATGTGAGAGCTGGGTTGTGTAGGAGATTTACATGCAGTTTCCTGACTTCCTTCTTCCCAAGCACTTTCACACCAGCATACTGTAAAACAAATCCAGCCATGGACATTATACTTGCTAGCAAGTGGCAGCTTAAGCATGGATGAAATCCCTGGTGCATCTGGGACAGGCTTTTGCCATTTGAAAAGCTGTTAGCTTCTTGATGATCATGAGTTGCAGAGCTGTACGTGGGTATGGCAAGCAGCTGACAAGTTGTAAAGTGCTGAGTTTAGGGAAGAAGTGAGAACAGGGACCTTTTCTTTTCTTATGGCAGTTCAAGACCTCAGTAAGTGTGGTCTTTAGGGCTGGCAGAACAAAAAAATTCTCCTCTTTAATCTTCATCATTGCTATGAATTAGAAATTACTTCTAGCGGAGGAGCTATTTTATTTCATCTCTAGTTTTGGTGTGTGCAAGACAGTGAGAGACATTTCAGAGGTATTTCAAGAGCAGAGGTCCACAGGCTCTGTGTTTTGGTTTAGGTTGGTTTGGTTTTGAGAGCTGTGAGGGATGATGATCAACACGAAAACTAACCATATTTTGTCTCTACTTGAGGCCAAAGGAGCTTGTCAAGACTCTAATTTGCCAGAAGTCCTGCAGTGGGACAGTGACTTCAGCAGGAAAAGAGATTTTGTTAGTACACAGAATATAGCTCATAGAAGGAGGTGAGCTTTGTGTGGTTATCAGTGTCTGTTGCCCCGTTAATTAAGCCACTGACCAGCTTGAACCACATTTGATGGGAAGACATCTCAAAGATGCATGAGATTTCAGTAGAATTCCTCAAGACAGACAGGCACAGAGAGATCTTAAAAACAAACAAAAAGAACCAGACTAAAAAGCAACAGGGAAGTATCACTGAGTGAGAAGCTACAGTTGTGAGCTTATTAAGCACTGGAAAATTTGTGAGTCTGTGATTGACTTGATGTATGCTCTAGCTTCTGGAAAAACTTCAGTTGGAGCTCACAGTTTGCTGACCTGAAAAGTCAATAGCTTTGTGAAACACACTGATGGGAGGTCAGCTTTAAGGAGCTCCAGTGGTTACAGAACGAGGTTTATTTTCCCCCTTTCCCCGCCTCTCATTAGCTGAACAGCACATTGAGGGCTGATAAGCTATAGAAACAGTTATGAAGAGTGTGTTTTGCCAGGAAGCTCACCAACCATCTTGAGCTTTCCCCTGTGTAAAAGGGGTTGAGCATTGCCTGTCAGAAGTGGGGAGGAAACTCAAGCATTAATGACGTGCTGGAAGACGGTGTAAAGGCTTTTGGTGAGCAGAACTGATTCACTCTTTTCTCTTGTCTCCTAGCACACAGACAGGACCAGCAGGTCAAATACTGCTATCTACAAGACACACTTTTGTTTAACTTAATATGGAACTGGAGCTCATAATCAAGACAGCCTGGAATAATGCTGTCAGTCTAACAATGGTGTAGTTGTGACAGCTACATCAGAAGCCTGATGCAGGAGGAGTGCAAAACATGCAGGAATACTTGCCTTTGCCAAGCTCTGTATTCCTTACTCTCTGTAATAAGCTTGTTATTTGTTAAGTCAGTTGCATGTTTTTTTAAAGCCTTTTTCTTTATGTGGGATCCTCTTTAAATCCCAGGTGGTGGATGATGGCCAACAGGAAGTTGTGGGAGCTGCATGTCTTCTGCCTGCTGGAGAAGATCAGGCTATTCTGTTGCATAAAGTATCCCACATGACAGCCATCCCACTGGTTGTGGGCAGAAAATTGGTCCCACGGAGCTAGCAACCTGCTGCAAAAGCAACTTTTAGAGCTCTCTGGCTGAACTAACAAGAACTGGAAGTAATTGGTGTGGAATGGAAGTGTCTTGGGTTGGTCTGAGCCAGGAGGTAGGGGGGAAGGTCTCTCGTAGGTGGTGGGTATTATAAAGACTGGACAAAACCTTTTAAGAAGACAGCATATCTTCAAGGCCATGTTGCTGGGCTGACTTTGTCTCATCCTGTGTATCAACTGTAATTTTAGTGGGAAAATTACCAAAAATGCTGCCCCTGCACCCTCTTACAGGGAGGAGAGACATTTCTTCAGATACAACCTGAGAGACTTTTACTCTGTACTTGGAGAGCATTTAATGCAGCTACCTGAATGCATGTGAAGGTCATGGTGGAGTCTTTTATGTGCTGAACTCCTCCTTCCCTTACAGGCTGTGCAATTTGTACATTTGCAGACCACTTATCAAACAGAGTGCTGAAGAAGAGGGCAAGAGTTGCGTGTGTACTGTGTTGTCTTCCAACTGCCTTGTCATTTTGACTTCTGTCTCTTTAGAAGCAGCAAAACTTACAAACAGCTTGCATTTGACTCTCCAATCTTGTGATTTTAAGCTTAGCTAAAATGGGCTTGCAGACATCTGTCATCGCTGATTGTCTCCACTGACTGACACTGACAAAGCTTGTCTTAAATTGTAGTGTCAAAAATAAGAGATCTTCATTTATTCTTCTCTCCTTTTTCCCTAGCTATATTGTTTTCTCTTTGTCTTATTGTTTTGCTTCTTTTTCCTGGCCATCTTACTAGGATATTTTTAGGTCACACCATACTTTGTTATCACAGAATGTTAAGGGTTGGAAGTGACTTCAAAGTATTATCCAGTCCAACCCCCTGCTAGAGCAGGATCACCTAGAGTAGGTCACACAGGAACACATCCAGGCAGGTTTTGAATGTCTCCAGTGAAGGAGACTCCACAACCTCTTTGGGCAGCCTGTTCCAGCATTTTGTCACCCTCACAGTGAAAAAGTTTTTCCTTATGTTCACATGGAGCCTTCTATGCTCCAGCTTGCACCCCTTGCCCTACCATTGGGCATCTCTGAGAGGAGCCTGTCTCTGTCCTCCTGACAGTCACCCTTCACATGTTTATAAACATGAATGAGGTCACCTGTCAGTCTCCTCCAAGCTAAAGAGACCCAGCTCTCTCAGCCTTTCCTCATAATCACACATTGTTTCACTGAATTTCTTGCTTTTCTGCTCTGACCTTGTATCTCTGTACTTCCCAGACTGTGTGAGCATACGGTTAGGCTGTGGAAGCAAGCGTCAGGAGTTTTCCTCTCGGACTCATTTAGGCACATCCCTTGACTGTGAAATCCGACGACAATCCTGGCATTAAAAGATGAGCTGAGGAAGTCTGGAGTGATTTTGCTCTTCACAGCATTGTTTTTCACTCTGAAACCTGTAGTTTGTTTATGCTAGATGGACTAGCGGAAGCAGCAGTCCTCCCTTTATTTTCAGCACGCTGTGTTTTTACTGACAAGCATCGTGCCAGGAAAACTCTAGATTAAGGGACTGGAGAAAATTGTTGTTGCCTTGTTTCACCTTTGCTGAGATGTAACTTCAAACCAATACAAAGTGTCAGAGCTTGCTGAATTCTTCACCTGGACAAAGCCAAGACAAAAAAACTTCATTTTTTTGGGGTATCCTTTAGCAGAGCAGATCAGCTTTGGGAAACAGAAAGAGTGGCACTGATGGTTTCTTGTCCGTGTTGTACACCTAGCAGTGTAACCAGATCACTATGATCCTACTCTCAAAAATGTTAGAAGCATGACTGAGGGATTAAACACATTCTGATTGTCCTAATAAAACAGGACTAAGCTAGTGTATGAAAGCAGTGAGCATTTTGGATTTTACTTGAGAATGTAGAGATCTACAGGGCAGGAAAACAACACTTAGACAAGATGTTCACATTGGTCTGGCTGGGTACTGTGCTACTTTGCCTCTTGATCTTCTGGAGCTAAGAGGATATTTGTGTCTGTGAAACTGTATGCCTTGCATGAGTGTAATCTGAAGGCTGGCTGAGGTGCTGCTGTAGCCATTACCACACTGCTAATACAGGAAAAGTTAGTTTTACGGATCTGGAAGCCTTAAATTGTGTTGGCATTTTACAAGTTGGGACAGACTCTGGAATGAATGACCCCAGCTCTTGTTTATTTGTATCCTTGCTGTGAGAGCACTTTTTTATCAACTAGCTTTTCTCCTGCCCACAGTTCTTCTGAAGGCACTTTCCTTCAGGACAAGGGTGCGAGGTAAAACTTGTTTATGCCTTTAACTAATGTCTTTAATTAAAGAAACAGGCTTTGAAAATACTGCTCCTATCTGGTTCAGCCCAATTAACTTATTCATTCACAGGTCTTATACTGCTTCTGTGTTTGTCAGCTTCTCCCCCATCCTGACAGCAGGCAGTTTGCATATTCTACCACAGGTGAGGGCTCTTGAGGACAAAGTGTCTTGATAGTTTACCTAATCCAAATAATTAGTGCAAGGGTAAACAATGGGGGAAAAAAAAAAGTGTTTCTTAAGGAAGTTTCTTGGGTTTAGATGTGGGTGGGGTGGTTTTTGAGGGTGAATGTATAAATATTATAAAAAATAATTTTTTTTTAGAACTGCAGTGTGTTCCTGAGTCATTCTTTTGACATGAGTACTTCTTGCAAGAACTCTTCTGATCCTGCCGTAACACATGATACTAAGAAAGTAATTTCACATTTCCCATCTAAAACAGATGTATTGAAATGGTGAATGTGCTGAGAACTCTGTGTGTGTTTGCATCAAAATACTGGGAGATTCTGTGATGCCAAGAGAAGGGCAACAAGGCTGGTGAGGGGTTTGGAGCACATGCCCTGTGAGGAGTGGCTGAGGGAGCTGGGGTTGCTTAGCCTGGAGAAGAGGAGGCTCAGAGGAGACCTTATTGCTGTCTACAGCTACCTGAAGGGAGGCTGTAGCCAGGTGGGGATTGGTCTCTTCTCCCAAGCAACCACCAACAGAACAAGAGGACACAGTCTCAAGCTGTGCCAGGGGAGGTTTAGGCTGGAGGTTAGGAAGAAGTTCTTCACAGAGAGAGTGATTGGCCATTGGAATGGGCTGCCCAGGGAGGTGGTGGAGTCACCATCACTGGAGGTGTTTAGGAAGACACTGGATGAGGCATTTGGTGCCATGGTTTAGCCGATTAGATGGTGTTGGGTGATAGATTGGACTCTATGATCTTGAAGGTCTTTTTCAACCTGGTAAATTCTGTTCTACTGTGTAACTTCACTCTTCAGCTGGAGGTCTGGGTGAGAGTCTTCAGGTCTAAATTATTAATTGCTAACCAAGAAACTCCTGGTTTTCTTCTGCAAGGTTTCGGTCCAAAGGTTTTCAGTGCCCTCAGGTACTGTGGTCAAACTTTACCCAATTGCTGTAATACAATTTTATTGTTCTTGGCTTCTTCTGTACTTGAGTGGGAACTATTCTTCTATTTGTCTGGAAAGCATTACTGTAAATAATCAACATGTGAAGACTCATGAAGATCAAGGTTTTGTGCACCTCACAAATGGCATGTGCTGTGTTTATTGCACAGAAAATGAAGAAGCTTTTCCTTCTTCACACCCCTCAGTTAATTGATTCTGTAGTGAAATCTAAAAGTTTGATTTCTTGTGCCATGTTTCCTCTTGGAGACAACAGCATGGGACTAAACCAGCAGGTTCAGTGCACAGAGCTGTGAGATGAGAGCCAGCTTGCTGAAACGCAAACAGAATCTGCAAAGGGAGTACAGAACTCAAAGCGGCAGTGCAAACTGTTTTGATAGCTTTGTTTTGGCTTGATAAATCCTCAGATACTTAGAGTATAGTCTCTTTTCTAGACCTTTGAATTGCATACCAAAATCTTTGGATGGCCATGGACCAGGAGAGACTGCTGTGCATACTTTGGGAAATGAAGGAGGGAGGGAGCCCAGAGCAAGTTGGCAGCGGATCCTGTCCATTGTGGGATGGTGTTGGGCTGGGCAGGCAGAGTAAGTGGCTTCCAAGTGCCCCCGAGATGTGGATGTCAGCACTCAAGCCTGCCTCGCTTTCTTGGGCAGCAGGGAATTTTACTATCCAGCAACCCAGCTGTTGGGAAGGCTCAGATACCTGTTTTAAGGTTTGTACAGGATGGGATACTTTTTACAGTACCCAACCTTTCTGCAAAGGGTAAGGTGATCTCCTGAGTCTGAGGACATTTTGTATTTGCCCAGTAAAAGACATCTTCCTTTTCCAAAGAAGCACATCTTGCACATCTTGCTATTTCACACCCCACCTTTTGTTTAAGAGAAGAAATGAATCCTCCACTTTGACTTCCTAGTTCTTCAGTGCTAACCTGCATGCTTCCCCAAGTGCTTGGGTCTTCCATATGGCAGAAATCTTTCAGATAATCCTATGTCCTCCTGCAAAGGAAGCAGGGTACTTCTGTGTGGGTAATGGGTGTTTTGCCTTGCATTTGCTGCTCTCATCAAAGTGAGAGCTTGTTCAAGTTGTGTCAGTATTATTTAAATGAGATAGTGGCTGTCCTGCAGAAAAGGCCTCCTTAAAGTGCCTTGCAAGGTTATGCTGCCACACGATGATTAATGAAAGTTCATAAAACCATATTGGACTGTAGACTATCAGTGGGTTCCCAAGTACAGCTCTCCATAGTGTAGTCTGCAGCAAACATGATTTATTCTCAGCTGACTGACCTCATGTGGACTTCTGCCTGTGTAAGTAGCAGCTGAAATCAGTGGTTGAAGCACTAATCTGCAAGTTGCAGACAGTAGGTTATTATTTAGTGAGAACACTCCACAAGTCTCTCGCTGCAGCGTTTTCATTCAAAAGGTCACTTCCGTGAGTTCGTGCGCAGCTGAATTTAATGTTCTTTCTCAGCAAGGCAGGCCACACTGGAGGGAGAATAATTATAATAGATGCAACTTTGTTCTCAGCTGAAAAAATCCATCTGAAATAAATTTTCCCAGCCCTTCCAAGAAATGCTTTTACTAAGATAAATAAAAGCAATTCTTGCAGCTTTCGCATTCATTCAGCAGGAATGTTGGTGGGTGTAGGGTGCCTCCACTTAAGTCACTCATCACAGTGCCTTCTGGGCTCTATCAACTTGTGTATTCAATAGCTGGCTAAGGGTAGCCTTTGCAAATGGGGTTTCTTGCAAACCAATTAAACCCGAGTTCATTATGTCTTACTCGGTTTGAATCCTTGTTAGTACTTGGAGTAAGATTGTTCTTAACAGCAAGTACAAGGAGTTCACTTAGACTCTCAAGCAAACTGTAAACAGTGCTTTGGTAGGTGCATCTGTTTTTAGGGATGTGCATGTATTTGTACAAGTTTTTGTGGCTTTTTCTCTTGTTGGCACTTCTGTGTAGTCAAAGTAAATTTGTTTTCTTCTGTGTTTTGCAATACTGGAAATATGAAAAGTCTCTGTGTAAATACAGAAGGAAAGCTAAGAGATGTTTTTTTCCCCTCCTCTCTGAACTTATAAGCAAGTGCTTAAACAAAAAAATGCCCTCTTTGCTTTCATTTGTCAGGAGACTGAGCATGCCCTCTTTGCTTTCATTTGTCAGGACACTGAGCATGCCCTCTTTGCTTTCATTTGTCAGGACACTGAGCAAAAGGTGAAATGCCCTAACTTCCCTTCATTTTTTTTGTCCAGGCATAGCAAAGAGGCTCTGTCAGTTGATCAGAATACTGCTGCTGGTGGAAGCTGAATCTTTGTGTAGTTTGAGTAGGTCTGGTTACTTTTATGGTTGCAGAGAGGCACAGGATGGTCCTTGAGTATCTCTGTTTTCCTGCAGAGACTGCAGATAAGCTATTTCCAGTCTTCTCCACTCAAAACTGCCACAGCCTTTGGTGTGGGAGCGATTGTATGGTTCAGGGAGAAAAGACTCATGGTGGTGTTGATGGGAAACAAAAGATAACAGAGTCATTCTGTTCTTGCCATGAATTTGAACAGCCCTGTGCTGTACTGTTTGGCATGAGGAGCCACGTGTATGCACCTGGTATCTATCCTGTTTCCTTTGCATTGTGGTGAGAGGGAAGAAGGAAGAGCCTCATGCCTGGGCTGAGAGAAAGCAGAGGGAGATCACTGAAATCCGACCACTCAGACTTCATTAAATAGAATGACAGACTTGGGCCTGATGTGGAGGGGTGGAAACTCACTTGTACTTTCATTCATGGTCTGTGTGCTACTTTAGATATTAATCTCTGAAAGATTTGATATCTCTCCAAGCTCCAGTTGGTTTCCATTGACACTGGGCAATGATCAAGGGGAGAATAATGCTTTCTCTTGTGGCCTTGTGCCTTATGGTCACGTTCCATATTGATCAGGAGCACATTTCATCAGCACTTAGATCTGCATCTTATTCTCAAGGTATTATTTTCTCTCCTTTATTCCTGCCACTACCTTCCTTTTCCTGATCTCTTTATCAGTTGATCAGCAAGTTGAATGCTTGGTACTTGCTAATAAAGCTTCTTTGGCAGTGAGGCGGCCAGGGAAGCTCACTTAACCTAATTGTTGTTTCAGGATCTCTCTAGGCATCCTGACCCTACGTGCAGACATGATTTATTTATGAAAGATTGTTTCAAGGTAGGAATGGAGCTCTTGTTCTTTTCAATGAAAACACACATTTGTCAAAACCGGAGTTTCACGTGGGTTGTGTAAACATCTGATACGGGTTAGGTCCGGTCATTGGAAAATATGTGATGCTGTCGTCCAGGAAGTTACAGTGCAAGAAACGTGGGGAACTTCAGAAACTCACATGAAATGTCTCCTTGGAGAGTTGTCTCAGAAATCCTGACCTCGGCATTTCTGCCATGTGCCGTTGTGTGACGCTCGCAAAGGCAGTCGCTGGAGCAGTTGTGACCTTCTTGTGTGCATGTGTTTGCATGACATTCTGAACCGTCCAAAGAGTAATCCTGTGCTTCCCAAACTGCTTCCCAGAGACTCTTCCTCTGCCCTTGCACAGGAGCAGTCACACTGATCGTTAAGGCACCATCTGCTTCGATCCGTGCCATGTTTCCTTTGGTCAAATCAAAGAAACCTTTTGCTAGGGATCTGTGCACTTTAGTTTCTAGGGATGATGACTGGGGTGCCCTGCAGCACCTCCACTCTTTGCCAAGCCACCATATGGGGTCAGTATGTAGGGTTTTAATCTGACCCAGATACCCTCCTCCTATCCTCATGCACTAAAGGGTGGAGTCACCAACCCTGGCTGTGTTTAAAGGTCATTTGGATGTGGTGCTTGGGGATATGGTTTAGGGGTGAACTTTGTAGAGTAGGGTTATCAGCTGGACTCGGTGATCCTGAGGGTCTTTTCCAACCTGAATGTTTCTGTGATAGGCTTCCTCTGAAAGATGTTATTCTCCCCTTTACCAACCCTGACAACAGCTGTTACTTCAATGTTGCTCAATATTTTTTAACATGATCTTGAGATGACTGCTAATTCCTTCAGCCCCTTGTTTTGTTTTAGAATTTCTAATCCCATTTTCTATGACTAAGTTTCAGTTGTGTGGTTTCCACAGGGAGGGTTGGGGTTTACTGCTATAGGTACGTCACTGTGCCTTTGAAGCTGCTTGCTCATGCTTTCCTTGGCAAGCTCTGGCAGACATGCTTGGCAGCAACAGAGATCGTATCTTTTTGAAGCCTCAAAAGGGTTAATCAGAAGCAGGGTTGTGAAACCAGGTTGTTTACCCTTATGAGCTTTTACTGTGAGCTTTTGGGATGGGGTGGGTTTTTTGTGAATATTTATCACCTGCCTTTGTAATTTTTATGACATTTTCCTGTCCTTTCATGAAGCTATTTTAATGCTTTGTATCACGTTGTTAAAATTAACTGTGATAAGCAACTTTGCTTGGCGAGCCCTAAATTGCACACTTCTTGGATGCAAAGTGGAGAACGTGACTGTCTTCATGTGGATGGCCTAAGATTTTTTGCCTAGTGTGTTTGGGGGGTTGACTGAATGAGTGCAGGGCATCTGAAGTATATCTGTGGCTTCGAAACAAATCCAACGACAGAATTCATATCCCCCCAGGCCCCCAGGAAGGAGTTTGTGCAGATGCTTTTACTCTACAGCCTTTTTGTAGGAATGGTCATAGTGGTGGTTGAGTTCACTGATGTGTGCAGGGAGAGGGGCTGATGGCTATTCAAGGGAGTGTTATTTCTCAGGGAGAGTAATGGTCTCGCTGTGACTTCTCCAATGAAACGGAGCACCTGCACATACGCAATACGTCTTTAAAAACGTTACACAGGACCTGCCCTCTGATGGGAATGGTTAATTGTGACTTTGGCACTCTCTGCCTCACCAGCAGATGTGCCATTGTGAAACTTAAAGCATTCCCTGATATTTTATTAGGTTGTTAACTTCAGGAGGAAACTTGATGGCTGCTTTCGGATGATTGCCTCTTTGAAACCAAGTGAGAAACGCGCGCTTGCCTCATTGGGACTCGCACCTACCTCTGCAGTCATAGCACCCAGGATACTGATGCAAGGTGTACGGATTCCAAAGGGCCTGAATAGTTCTGGTAGGGTAGATGATACCCTGCCAGGCTCTGCAATTCGGTGTGATGCAACTGAACAGATTGTGGCAATTGTAATTTTTAATACATTGACTCAAAATGGAATTATTTTTGGACTCGCTGTGTTTACCCCAATCTAGTAGCAAATGCTGATCTCTGAAAATACTGACTTCTGGTACAAAGTTGTGTGTTAGGTACTTATATTATAAGGATCTTGCAGAAACTCATAGGAATTTCAGTCTGGAGAAGAGAAGGCTCCGAGGTGACCTCATTGTGGCCTTTCCAGTATCTGAAGAGGGCTACGAGAAGGCTGGGGAGGGACTTCTCAGGATATCAGGTAGTGATAGGACTAGGGGGAATGGAATGAAGCTGGAGGTGGGGAGATTCAGGCTGGGCGTGAGGAGGAAGTTCTTCACCATGAGAGTGGTGAAGCCCTGGAATGGGTTGTCCAGGGAGGTGGTTGAAGCCCCATCCCTGGAGGTGTTTAAGACCAGGCTGGATGAGGCTCTGGTCAGCCTGATCTAGTGTGGGGTGTCCCTGTCCATGGCAGGGGGGTTGGAACTAGATGCTCCTTGTGGTCCCTTCCAACCCTGACTGATACTATGATATTATGGATTTAGAGACTGTTCCTTGTATTTTCTTGCCTGCTAAAATCAATCACTGATCTAGGCACTAATCTAGAGCCTTTTATTTCTGAATATTGCATTTTATCTAATTTCTTTTCTTCCCACAAAGTGTCCTGGGATCTTTGTGACCACAGACAGTTAACTAACCGTTAAGTGCCACATCATTAGGTTGCCAGTTCAAATCTAGCCCCAAGTGCTAATGGGCATTTTTATATTTGTAATGTGTTCCATCAGGATTTATGTTTAGTTGCTTCAACTAAAACCAGAGCATTTGCTATTCAGAATTATGGATTCAAGTGGACAATGAAGACTAGAAGAAGGTTTTTCTGTAGCAAAGATTCCCATTTGACTTGTGTTAGTATGTGAATATGCTTATCAGCCTACATGGTGCTTTAGAACGAGTAAAGGTAGCCTCTTCCCAGAGGAGTGTGTGGTTTGCTCCATAAGATGCATCTAGCAGAGTCGTCTATGCATTAGTCAAATGTTGTATTTTCTGGTGTGCTTTCCTATGACTTTTAAGTTGCAGGAGCCTTTGAAGAAAGCACTGGAGAACATAGACTTTGAAGTGAAAGGTATTTTGACATTGGGAATGCAATGTGAGAGTGTTTTGAGTGGCGACGGAAACACTTAGACAAAGTACTATTCAAATTCTTCCGGGCAGCTGCTCTTCTAAGGAATGATGATTGGTTGGCTGGTTGGGTCCTTTCTTCTTGTTTCTCCTGGCATTCACCTCAGGGTCTCTGTGTAAAGCTTCACTTCTAAGTCTGAGCTCTAATGTCAGGTTTCTGGTCAATAAGTGGGAGCTTCAGCTTAGAGTAGAATCTTGTCTTTGTGGTACCTCTGCATTCCCCAGTCTGTGGAAAGCTTGAAACGCTTCGGTTCGGCTGCGTGTGGGCTTTTGCTGCTTCGTGGTTCTTCTTGTCAATTTGTTATTCTATAGGTGGGAAATTCCTGCAGTCTCTCTGAGATATGTTGGGTTGTGGAAAGCCTTGCAAATCCCTGCAGTCAGCGGATAACTTCTTGAGTGCTGGGATCTGCCTGAAGCGGCCTTTGACTTCCAACCTTTTCCTGAATGTTTCCTGAGCACTCTCTGGCTTGTTTCAGGGACCAGCTTGGCAGCGTATCAGGAATCAATAGCTGGAGTCCTTCAGGAAAGAAGTTGAAGAAGCTGAAGTATGAATTCTGGTGTCCTGATTGTTAGACTCTTTTAGCAAAGACGTCAAGATGTGAAGAAGAGAGATGTGCAAGCCGGTACAAGTGTTCTCTTTCTTTGTGCTCCTGAGTTGAGAAATGAGGATTTGAGTTGGCTTCCCACTCTGAAGGCTGTTGCATAGCTAGTGCTGTGGGAGATTGCTGGTGACTTTTATCAGTATTTGGAGGTACAAAAAGTGGATTGTGAGGTGTGGAGACAGGAAAAAAAGGGGAAAAAAATACCAAAACAAACTGTATGTAGAACCTGAGTTATCACTGTGGCACTTTGTGTCAAGAATTCCAGCCTTGTGAGTTTAAAAAATACAGTATCATATGCATATACTCTGTAAAGAGTCTTGAGTCATGTGGAGGTTTGAGTTCCTGACACTTTGGGAGAAATTGAGATCGTTAATTTTCCTTTCTGAGGCTGCTTCTTGCTACCATTTTGCTGGTTATCTCAGAGATTGTTGGCAATCTATTCATGACTTGCTATTTAGGATACTCGGTTCCAATCAAATATGTCAGAAGCATTGAAGGCACATTTTTGCCTCTCTTTTAAGGTTGATTTGCTTTATAGAGGCTGATTTGCTTTATAGAGGCAGTAGTGAAGTCCTGTCTTAGCAAAGGAATGCTGACCACTGAACAGTTTCTGCATGTATTTTAAGTCTCTGCTTGCTTTTTTGGCTTGTAAGTGTGATTTCAGCCAGAAACAGTGCGTGGCTAGGAATCTTTCTAAATTACCATCCATCTTTTTGCTGGAGACTAAAAGAGGAAAGCTACTGAAGTGCAAAGGAAACCCTTTCATTTTTTTCTTGGTAAAGCTGAGTCATGACAATATTGGCAAGTTGCAAGGGAAAATTTAAATCCAGTGTTTACTTACTATAGTTAACAATGAAACCCTCCTTTACAGAAAATTGAGTGAATTATGCCTCCCCTTGGTATCGTAGAAAAGTAAAAGAAAGTTCTGTTGATTGTTAGAAATGAATTTATTGACCATCTATTTGACCTAGGACAGGGGTAATAAAAGGAAAGTGCCACCTTTTAAACTGATAATTCTCTAAAGACTGGCCCTAAAACTGTGGTCAGCATCAACAATTGCTAGCTTTCACAAATGGGATCACTTTGTATTGTTAGCAGATAACTAAATCGTGGGATGTCAATTTCTGCAACCTGAACTCAGCTGTGAATTCTGGCTGTTTTCAATACTTGATATGCAAACATTAATACACTGAACTGGCATGAAAAGACATGTCTAATCTCATGCATAGTGAAAAGTAATAGATGTTATCTGTGAACATTAATGACTCTGTCTCCACTTCTGATATGGTAAAATCTTCCTTATTCTGCTGATGGAACAGAAAAGAAGAGAAAACAGTGACTTTGCCAAACATGAAGTCAGGTACAGTTTGAGAATGGACCACAAGTTATGTGGAGTCTCAGGTCTGTGTTATATAAATAGGCCATCATTTGTCTTTCAGAAAACTTGGCTAATGCTAAAAAAATGTGTTGTCTGTCTTTTTGAAAATAGACAATATAGATTGCAGAAGAACATATTTGTCAACAGGATGTAACCATAAACTTAGAAGGCATGCTGGCATCGAGCACAGCTGAACAAGACTGCAAAGAATAAAGACAGAACTTCTTTCCCCTCACTTTTTGGGCTGTAAGTAAGACCAGAGAGCACCTTCTTTCATGAGAGTTGAGCAGTCTTTTCAAACCTCTTTGGTGTGTTTGCAGTGTCTGAATACAAATGTTAGTGCTAGATTTTCATGGCACAGACAGGGCCAGGTGGAATGATGCTGCAGAATGTCACCAGCCCACAGCCGTGGCTCTTCTACTCCTGGTATCCCAGCAATATTTAGATATTAGGAAGATTTGATAAAGGTCAAATCAAACATGAGCAGTTCAAGGTGTCCCTTTGCAAGTTTTTGTCATGCTGCCAGATGTGCCTCACTGAACTGTTGCATGCAATGAAGGACCTTTTGTGATTGCATTGATCAAGATAGTACTATGGGTGTGTTCCTCATCCAAGGTGAAAAGTGAGGTCAGTAGGAATGAATGTTGTGCTGCAGCTCAGACTGGAAAAGAGGTGCTTTGGTGTCCTGGGAAGAATACATCTCAAAGTTCTGTTTCAGGGCATCCAGTCTAACATGGCAGTCTAAATGTTATATGGCAGGTGACTTTCTTCTCTTCTTTGGGCTGCCATGTTCAAGACCAGTTCTGTACTTTGTCATCTGCATTTTCCTCTGGTATGGGATCTTTCTGTTGCCCTGGTACTTGTATTTCAGCCTTGCCTGCTGTCTTCTCTTGTCTCAGAGCTATCTACTCTGTTACTTCATGTAAGATGCCCTTCAGAAAGCTGGAGACAGGGTTTGAGGTCACCTCCACAAGTTTTTTTGATGTGATGCACAGCATGGGAATCATTCAGATGTTGAGCTTCCAGATATTTGGATATTGTGATGGTTTGGGTTGGATGGAACCTTAAAAGTCATCTTGTTCCAACCCCCTGCCACGGGCAGGGACGCCTTCCACAAGACTAGGGTGCTCAAGGGCTTCTTCCAGCCTGGCCTTGAACACTTCCAGGGAGGGGCTCCCTGGGCAACCTGTGCCTGTGTCTCACCACCCTTACTGTAAAGAATTTCTTTCTAATACCCAGTCTAAATCTATGTTCCTCAAGTTTCAATCCATTCCTTCCTGTCCTGTCACTACAAGCACTGGTAAAACATCCCTTCATGGCCTTCTTGTAGGTCCCCTCAGGTACTGGAAGGCTGCTGTAAGGTCTGCTTGGAGCCTTCTTTTCTCCAGTCTGAAGAGCCTCAACTCTCACAGCCCATCCCCACAGGGGAGGTGCTCCAGCCCTCTGATCATCTTCGTGGCCTTCCTCTGGACCTCCTCTAGCAGTTCAGTGGAAAAGAGGAGGCTCCGGGGAGACCTAATAGCAGCCTTCCAGTACCTGAAGGGGGCCTACAGGAAGGATGGAGAGAGACTATTTACACAGGTCTGCATTGATAGGACAAGGGGCAGTGGCTTCAAACTGGAGAAGAGCAGATTTAGATTGGATGTTAGGAACAGGCTCTTTACCATTAGGCTGGTGGAACACTGGAACAGGTTGCCCAGGGAGGTGGTTGGGGCCCCATCCCTGGAGATACTCGAAGTGAGGCTCTGGGCAGCCTGATCTAGTTGAGGATGTCCCTGCTTACTCCAGAGGGGGTTGGACTGGATGACCTTCAGAGGTCCCTTCCAACCCAGACCATTCCACAATTTATGATGTCCTTATGCTGGATTCACCAGAACTAGATGCAGTACTCCAGGTGGTGTCTCATGAGAGCAGGATAGAGGGTGAGAATCACCTCCCTCATCCTACTGGTTTGTTCAATGAGTGAAGAGTATTTTCTGCCTCAGAACATGTGCAGAAGTGGGATGGCTACATATACTGCTCTCAAAAACTCAGTGAACCTCATGTTGGCGTTCTCACCATTTCCCACATCATCTCCACTGACACACTGACATTCCTTGTAAATTCATGGCAAAATGTGATCTTTTTTCTTTCTGTTTTTTTTGGTCTTGCTTCCCCTGCAGCTTAACTCTCCTTATGAGGTGTATCTCATAGGTCAAAGGATAGTTGTCTTCTTGGTTTTACAAATTTGGCTTCAAAATTCTCTACTTGAAACTTGGCAAATGCTGCCTTGGTATGCAAACTGTGGAGACGGGGTAGGGGAAATCACTTGGCTGTTGAACAGCTACATATGGGAAAGTCACGTGGAGCTTTCAGTGTTATATTCTGCAAAGGCCTCTTCTCATCTGAGAAACAGAAGAGACCAAATAGTGGCTTCTGGAAAACAGACAGCTAGTTTTTTCCATGAGTATTTTGAACATCAGTATTAACTTCACAGACTGTAGCACTCTTTCCTCCTTAAACAATTTTTTTTCTGGGTAGCCTTCAGGATGTCTATCTGTGTAAACTAACACTGCAAAGGAAACATTTAACTCCTGCAGCATCTGGCTTTGTAGGTTCTAATTGTGAAACCATAACAGATGTTTTGTTTTCATTTAGCAAATACATACTGAGTTTCCAAAACTGTAACTTGATTTACAAGAAGTGTACCCAGTGGGAGCCATATGCTTTTCATGGCTGGCTTTTAGTGAAGGATTGGAGTATTTCTTTCAAAATCTCTTTTCCAGGAGAATGCTAGTTTTAACCATTAAGTAATGTTTAATCAAGAGCTGAAGTTGGATTTTCAGATTTGGCTGTATGTGGGAACAGACATTTCCAAACACATGTCCCTGCAGTCATCTTACTACTTAATAATGCAGCCCTGAGTTTTATGTCAGCTTGATTCTGAGCAGTGTTTTGCTGATACCAGTATATATACTGGCCCCTCAGTTTAAGAAGGACATCGAGACACTTGAATGTGTCCAGAGAAGGGCAACAAGGCTGGTGAGAGGCCTTGAACACAAGCCCTATGAGGAGAGGCTGAGGGAGCTGGGATTGTTTAGCCTCAGGGGTGACCTCATTGCCCTCTACAACTACCTGAAAGGTGGTTGTAGCCAGGAAGGGGTTGGTCTCTTCTCCCAGGCAACCAGCACCAGAAGAAGAGGACACAGTCTCAGGCTGCACCAGGGGAGGTTTAGGCTGGATGTTAGGAAGAAGTTCTTCATAGAAAGAGTGATTTGCCATTGGAATGTGCTGCCCAGGGAGGTGGTGGAGTCACCATCCCTGGAGGTGTTCAAGAGGAGATTGGACGTGGCACTTGGTGCCATGGTCTAGTCATGAGGTCTGTGGAGACAGGTTGGACTCGATGATCCTCGAGGTCTCTTCCAACCTTAGTGATACTGTGATAAGGTAACTGTATTATGTGAAATTGCTTGAACAAAGCTAAAGGAAGCCTGAGAGGCTCTAACATTCTCCTTTGGCTCAAGTTGCTGACCATGGCTAGCTTTTTTGCAGAATGGCATTTAAGGTTACATGTAGAGTCATTAGGTTATAAACAGTCCACAAAATCATTTACATAGTTCAAGTTAATATTCCTCTGAAGAGCAATATTCCCTGGGGAGAAATGAGAATATGCACTTAAAAACATTCTTAGTTCTTGAGGTTTATCCAAACTTCCTAGATCACTAAAGATCAACTGTCTCATGAAGAAATTATTGCCAAACAAATTTTGATGCAGCTGTCAGAGTGTTTATAAGTGGGGGGAATGTAGTGAGTAATGCCCTCTCTGTCAGTTGTCAGATTTTTGTATTTTTGCTGGCTTGCTGAGACATAGATTGAGATTGGAAAATCTGTCTGACTCAAATCTGGTGAATTTATATGAACATTCCTGCTCAGGAATTCTTTTGAGTCCTGGACTGTGCTGGGAAAAGACATGGCAAAAGCGTTGAGATCATGACAGAATGTCTGAATCTGTGATATTTAATAGAGAGAGGAGTCCTTTTATTTCTGTTTCTCAGTAAGTTCTTGACCTTTCTTGAAGATGCCAGCTTGTCTCTGTGAGATCTGACCCACCAATTAATGTTTTGCCCGGAGTAAATTGGTCTCTGCTGTGAAAAAATGGCTGTTTTGTGCTAGACACAATCCATGTAAAACCGGGTCTGTGGGGGGAATTCTGCTGTACTTGTGAAAATGGTCTTGTCTTTTGTTCTGGCATTAGCATTTGCTGCCTTTACTGAATGCTTGAGATCCACACAGCAGTGTGTGTGCTTGTGCTTCTTGTTTGTGGGGTCGACCAACCCAGGGCAGTACTCTGAAAGAAAACTGAACCTCTAAACCAGCAGCTTGTCCTTCAGAAACAAATCTGATTTCAGATTCCACTATTATGTGTGAAATACAGACCTGGCAAGGATGGCTCTGGCAGAGTTACCACATTACAGCAAGGTCTGGGCTCTCTCTCAAACCCCTGGCTTAAGTGGTGTTTCTCATACCTGAGGATACAATTCACAAGGGACATCCTTTGGTCTGTACGCATCCAGTTTTCTTCCGGCTTCTTCAGATGAGAGGCTGGAAGTGGAGGACCCAGTAAGAGCTACTGCAAGGAGCAGACACTTGCAAGCTAGTTGCAGTTTGTAGACTTCAGGAGCCATTGATGCATCTTTCTGATAGCTGGGGTGGGTGGGGGGGAAGGAGTTTAGGAAGGAGCATTTTCCATATTTGCTGAGGGGTTTTTTGAGGTGTGGTTATCCCTCAGGCTAATTCTAAAGCCAGCTGCAGATGGTTCCACAGCAGTACTTTACGCCAGTGCGGAAGCAGCAGGGTTGTACTTCCTCTGGCCTGCTTTGAAAGAGGTACAGAGGCTCAGCTGTTCAGAGCTACACAACTTAAGCTCTGACTCACAAGACTTTAACTGCAAAGCTCAAGCATGCTCTAACTGCATATTATAGAACTAAACCTTGTGCAGCATGCTTGATCTGACAGCAGAGCTACTTGATTCACATCTGCCCTTGATCTGTTTCCAAACGGAGTCCTTTAAGCATTCCTAAGTGTCTCTTTTGGTGGATAGTGGACACACTGAATACTGCTGGTTCTGCTGGCTCACTTTGGCACATACAAGCTCCATTTGACTCATACTGTGTCCTCTTGTTCTGGTGCTGGTTGCCTGGGAGAAGAGACCAACCCCTTCCTGGCTACGACCTCCCTTCATGTAGTTGTAGACAGCAATAAGGTCTCCCCTGAGCCTCCTCCAGGCTAAACAATCCCAGCTCCCTCAGCCTCTCCTCATAGGGCTTGTGCTTGAGGCCTCTCCCCAGCCTTGTTGCCCTTCTCTGGACACGTTCAAGTGTCTCAATGTCCTTCTTAAAATGAGGGGCCCAGAACTGGACACAGGACTCAAGGTGTGGCCTAACCAGTGCAGTGTACAGGGGCAGAATGACCTCCCTGCTCCTGCTGGCCACACTGTTCCTGATAAAGGCCAGGATGCCATTGGCCTTCTTGGCCGCCTGGGCACACTGCAGGCTCATGTTCAGCTTTGCTACTCATGGTTCTGAAAGGGAAAAAATCCCACAAGGCACACAAACTCCTGGCTGTAATTCTACACACATTAAAGCAAATACTAAATGTAAAAGGGATGAGTTAAAAGAAAAGATTAAGTAAGAAAAAGTTAGAAAGTGGTGAAGTGTTTCAGTCTCTAGTAAAGCACTGGAATAAGTCCTTGAAGGCTTTATTAAGCATCTCTACAGCATCAGGAAATGAGCAGTGTGGGCTTATCAGTAACAACCTCATGGGTGAAAAAAAAATTAATTTGATTTATTCAATGAATGTTTTATAGCCCAACCTGAGTAGGGATCTGTGTTCAGCATTAAACAGTAATACACTGGGTTCATTAAGTGACTGGAATACATGCTAAGGTGTAGTCTGTGGTGGCTACTGGAGTTGTGGAGGGGTTTGTTCTGCCTCTGTGCCAGCAGTTTGAGAGATGAAGAGAAAGCACTTGAGATGCAGATGGTGGGTTGTGTGTTTTTAGACAGGAGAACGACTTGAAGAAACAGTTTGAAACCTGTTTCACTTTTACTGAAGGAATAGTGCAGAGTACTTATTGTCTGGAGAAAGCTGAATAGAAGAAGTCTGGGATTTGGGATGTATCAGCAACTGAGTGCAGTTGTTGCAGAAAAACCTCTCTGAATCGTCAGTGATTTTAGTAATAGAAGTGTCCTCTACAGGTATTTTGTAACACTCCATGCTAGTAAGTGATGCACATCATTTTGGATTCCATGTTTTGAATTTAAATTGCAGACTGAGAAGAGCAATAAAATGGATTTAATCCTTACAGTGTATGAAAAAAAAAGAAAGAAAGACTTCTTTTGTCTTTTGAAAGCAGCTTATAGAGGAATGGGACAGCTTTCCAAGTGAGCTAAGTTAAGAAGATGACTGTGATCAGTTATCTCATTTTCAGTGGAGAAGAAATTACTGCCTTGTCTTGTGCTAAGGCTTGAATTGAAGTTAATGAGAAAGAACATCTTAATTTTTAAGGAACATTGAGCACAGGAGCACACTGCCTGTTGAGGCAGTGGGAACACTAGTGATTGCAGTTGCCTTAAGAATAGGTTAGAGAAATGTTGACGCTCAGTGGGAACACCAGTGATTACAGTTGTCTTAAGAATAGGTTAGAGAAATGTTGATGCTTTAGGTGCAGCAAATTTTGTTTCACAGAGCAGTTTGACAGGGTGGTTTCTTGAGAAGCCTTTCAGCCTGGCGCCTCTGGGTTTGCATCTTGTGTTTTTGAACAGCCCTGACATTTGAAGCCTGTGTTAAGGAGTGCTGAAAGGAGGACAATCCGATAGCCACTCTGTAATTAAATCCTGCTCACAAATGTTGCTGTCCGTCGCTAAGTTCTCCATGTATTTTTACCTGGAAGATGTCTCAATGGTCTGATGGTTTGACAAGGTGCAGGCTGGCTCTCTGCAGTGAAATTGGTGTGCAATTTTCTCGCTTGTTTCCCAGAGAGGAGGGCTGGTCCTGGTTTTCTAGAGGAAACGCTCAGAATTCCTACTCTGCAAGCCACCTGCTTCAGGGGTATTACTGTAGGAGCCCTACAGTGTGTCAGAAGTGAGTATGTCTGAAAACTGAAAATGTTTCCTTGCCTTAGTGCTTCTTGGTTCAACAGTAACCCACATGACTTTGAGCTGTCTTAGTGCTGAGGATGACATGTATATTGTTCACCTGTTGAAGAAAATAACTGGCTTCTGACAGTTCAGTGGGGTTGGGTGTAGGTTTTTTTGTGTGTTAAGATTTACTGTTTTACTGTAGTCATGCTAATTAGCACCAGTCACCCTCTGTAAAAAGGTAGGGTGTCAATCAGGTTTTGATTTGTTTTGATTTTTCTTACAGAAATGCATATGGACTAGTTCATTTGTGCTGTGGGACAACTTAAAAGAAGACAATGGTTGCAGGAGGTACCAGGCCCGTGGTACTGTGACCTAGAGCTAAGGCATGTCTGGAAGCCAGACGTTAGCAATGAGAAAGAAGAACTTAGCCTTCTCTCTTTTCCACAGCCTGAAACCTTGCTGCAGAAGCCTTCTTTTCTTTTCCACAGCCTGAAACCTTGCTGCAGAGAAATGTGTGGAAGAGGTAAAGCAGCATAGGTCACCCTGTCCTCCTTCACCGTGATACGGCCAGGGGAGCGCTTGCTTTATCTGCCAGTAGAAAAACAAGCACTAATAGAAATTACAGCAGTTAGGATAAGATAATGCCCATAAAGGCAGGTTACAGTGATCAACATTTCTTCCCAAGATAAAGCTGGCATGAATTTTTAATTGTTGGTTATTTAACTGTATGGAATAAATCATGCTTATGTACACAAGGGGAGCACACGTTACCCATATTCCCAAGGGGGAAATCCTACAGATAGCCATGAAGGTGGTGAAGTGAGACAGTGGGGTGTGGAAGGTGTCTGCCCTTGGAATGGCAAAACCACCTGGTCTGCAGGTACATTGCTGAAACATAGAAACTGGCTGTGATTCCAGGTGTTGGCAGTGCTTTTAATGCTTAAGCAAAGTGCAAACTGCGTAATGCCATAGCTGATGCTGAAACATGACACCGGGACATCGCTTCCTCTCAGCTGCCTGTTCCTTTACATAACTGCTGGCTGTCCCAGGGTGGCCTCCAGATGAGTTCAGCCCAACAGGAAATATTTGGGTAACCGGTGGCAGCTCTACCAGACAGAGAGAGAATAACAATTAATTGCATTTAGAGTCCAACAGCTGTAGTATCTTGAACAACTTTCTGGTGCTCTCCCCGTTGTACAGTTAGGGAAAATAGCTGCAGAGGGGGAAAATGCAGCAGGATGCAGACGCTGGTGGTGGGAGGCATTGAATTTTTTGCCCTGTAAGCTTGGGTCAAACCAACTTTATTTATACCTGGAAACTTGCCTCTGTGAGCTCTCTGCTTTATACAGATTATGCTTTCTGAGGGCTGTCCTGTTTGAGGGGATCCCAAAAGTTCCAGAGCGACAGAGTGTGTGGTCTTTTGGGGAGCATTTCTTGTCTTCCTGATAAAGATGTGGGCCAAAGCAGAACCAATACTACAACAGAGGAAAGATTCAGCTTTAAGGTCTTGATATGTCTGGCTGTTTCACAGACTGGGTAAACTGAGCTTGAAACTACACTTAACCATACACTATACTGGTTTGTTTATTTCTTTTTCTTGTTTACTCATTTCAAAATAGAGATGAGTTCATGTTTTCATTCCAAGTATTTGTAGATCCTAAGTAACACAGTAATTCAAGTTAGAAAAGACAAGCTTGTGTTTAAGGTGAGTTTTCTGAAGTGGTTTTTCCTTCAGATTGCATGTTTAAAGAAGTCTCTAACCGTAGACATGAAGAACTGATATCTCCCTTAGAGCTTTGTCCAGTAATTTAAAAGTGAAGTCTTTAACACTGTTGTGCTCTGATCTCTTAAATGCTTTTTTTTAATAGTTAAATAAAGGAAGACACAAGTTTCTTTGCTTTGGCTGCATGAAGGTGTATGTATGTGATCTTCAGTGCTCTTCATTTTGAAAAAGGAGAAGTCTTCCTATCTTTCTGACCCTCAGACCATGCCATGTGAGAGGCCTTTCCTCATGTTTGTGCCAGGCTTTAGCCACAAACTCTGAGCCGCAGCCTACCTGTAGCAGTTCAGGTGACATTCCTTTTCTGCCAGATAACAGAAATTCTGTAAACCTCTAGGTACTACACAACCCATTGTGTTAACTGACAGACTTTTAATTTTGGGAGTCCCATGTTGTGATCCACATGTATTTTCTGAGAGGAAGAAGACTGGGTTAAACCATTTGTTTGTGTTTTGTGTTCTGCAAACCTAGTGCAATCCTGAATCCACCTATTGGTGGGATGGAGGTGCCACAGCAGGGCCTGGAGTGTAAAGTCATAGAATCATGGAATGTTCTGGGTTGGAAAGGACCTCTGAAGGTCATCCAGTCCAACCCTCTCTGCAGTCAGCAGGGACATCCTCAACTAGATCAGGCTGCCCAGAGGCCTGTAGAGCCTCACCTTGAATATCTCCAGGGATGGGGCCCCAACCACCTCCTTGGCCAACCTGTTCCAGCGTTCCACCAGCCTAATGGTAAAGAGCCTGTTCCTAACATCCAATCTAAATCTGCTCTTCTCCAGTTTGAAGCCACTGCCCCTTGTCCTATCACTGCAGACCTTTGTGAACAGTCTCTCTCCATCCTTCCTGTAGGCCCCCTTCAGGTACTGGAAGGCTGCTATTAGGTCTCCTCAGAGCTTCCTCTTCTCCAGGCTGAACACCCCCATCTCCCTCAGCCTGTCCTCATAGCAGAGGTGCTCCAACCCCCTGATCATTTTCATGGTGCTCCTCTGGACCTGCTCCAGCGATTACAGTAGGAAAGTGTTTGAGGCTCTGTACGTATAGGACAGTCTAAGGGCATTCCTTTGCCTCAGCGTACCATACATAATATTGCTTTGCTGTGTAACATTACTGAACCATAATATGCAGCAGGGTGCTCAGAAAGAGGCAGCTGCTGATGTCTTTTTTATTTTTCCCCCTAAAGGATTTCCCATGAAATCTGTTAGTCTCAAGGAGTGTGTGCCATATAGAAGTGGCGCTCTGCTGGAAACAGAAACTTCATTCTTGGAACTCAGTAAAAGAATCTCTTTCAAGTGAAATGTGCTGAAGAAACCAGGCTGCTGGGGTTTGGGGGCTTTTCTAAATTTGTTTGACATGTAAACTTAAGCTTAGGAAAGGCCAAGGAACTTCAGAAAGATCTGACAAGGCCATATGCATAACAGATCCCCAGCAAAGTCTTCTGTGATGAGAAAAGTATTTTAACCAATTGTCTACCTCTTGTCACATTAACTAACTGCAGCATTCCTGAAGAAAGAGCCAAGCATCTTTGCACAGTCAGATGCTCATTTGACACCACTGTGTGCGAACAAGTTGTGGGGTTTAGGTTTATAAGGAAAGTAGCAGAGTTCAACATTGAAATACCTGCAAGGATACCTCCACTTCAAATTACATACATCTGTACATGTGTGAATACCTAGCACATGTGCTATCTATTTCACATCTCTGTGGGTGTTCCCCACAGCCAAGATGCCTGTGCTGCCTCTCTGAGACTGGATTTTATCTCACAGTAGCGTTTCATGGAGCGGTACTTGTGAGAGGGCAAAAGGGGCAAAAGGTCATGACCTTTTCCTGGGATTTGTCTTCTTGCTTGTGATGATATGATGCAATTTGGCTTATCCCTGGCCCTCTTCTGCTCCAGACTTCTGGTTTAGGTATATCTTGCTGGTGAAATGCCAGGTAACCACCCTTATCTTCAGAGGGTTCTCTGGTTTTGTGGTAGGGTTTGTTTTTTTTTTAAACACATTTGCAGGTTGAAAGATCAAGCCCTGCCTGACCTGCAGTGAGACTTGGTCCTGCATAGTTGGACCTAGCAGTGTCAGTGTAGCATCCCAGATAATTGGTCCATGTATGTAAGTGTCCTTGTTTTCAAGGACCTGTAAATTAAGACTCTCTTCTGTACAATTGCCTGTTGCCTTAGGCTCTGATTCATCTCCTAGAACCCCCAAAAGCATTATCCCATAAAATTTAGAGGCAGCAGAAGACTAAAGAAGAAGATCTTAAAATCCATGCTAGTCACCCCAGCACTAGCGCTGTTAGCTTTGGCAAATCCTGTATCAGCAATAAAGCCAGCTGCCATTTTGGCATCAAGACAGACAGACTTGGCATCAGCCCCTCTGGCACCAAAAAAACGCTTTGTGGGAGCTGGCACCAACACTGTGAAACAAGGGTAAGGCCCAAGGGAAATGCCAAGCAGACATGAGATGAGCACTAAAAATAGTGAGCTGCTGTCATTTGGAGAGAAAACAAATAGCACTGCTAAGAGTAGGGCATCTGAGATCTTCATCAAGGTTGTGCTGGTAAGCAGCTTAGGGACAATACTGTCTCCGGTGATGATGTGACCAAAGGACACACACAGGCTGTATTTTTGGTACCCACATGGTACAAGGCTCTAAAACGAGAACAGACGCTTACCGTCTTGACTCCACATTTGGGGGATCCTGTTACTGTCTGCAGGCTCTGCCTTCTTCTCTGTCTGGAGCAGATCGTCTGCTCTTGAGCTGTTACCAAAGGTCCTGTTTGCATACATGGGCATAAGGAAAACAAGAGTGCCAAAAAGCAAGTGGCCAGGCGAATGTCCCTGTACTGCCCCAAACACACTGGAGCCCTCGTGGAGACAGTTTTGTCAGATGTTTAATAGCTGAACTTCCTCCTCCTTCTCCCCCCTGCCAGCAGCCTCAGAGAAAGATGAGCAGGCTTCCCAGTGACTTCATTACCTACTCCACACTAAAATTGAAGCCTGACATTGGTGCCCAATGCCTGGGAATGCTGAAGGGGCAGAGCCAACACTAACTCCACTGAAGCAGTTAACATCACTTCTCAACAGGGCAATTTCAACTCTGCTTCAGTGGTGAAGGACTTTAAAGCTTTTTAGAATCTCTGGGCTCGAATGGCAGGCCTGGGTATTGAGACAGTGGTCACACAAAATACATGATGCAAATAGTCTTTGGCATTACAGTTACATTGGCTTGGCCACAACTCTGCTGCTGTGAAGAAAAACGTGCTGGGACTGTGGCTATCAGTTTTCTCTTCCTTGGGTTAAAAAGCAGTGGGACATAGTGTCACTGAGGCATGGAAATTTCAAGCTACACCTAGCAAAAGCTATTTTGATCTTGGAGAAGGAGCTTGGACTTTTCATTGCCACCACTCTCCCATCAGCTAAACAGCAGAGTGGGTAGGACTGTCTGGAACTGCCTGGATGAGGTCTCTTGTCTCCTCTTTCAAATGGATATTTCAGGGACCTCCCCTTGGGTATCTTCTCCATATCTGCTCTTTGTCTGCTCCCTGCCCTTTCTTGAGTGCCCTCCTTATGGTAGCTTAATACAGAAAGCAGCTTCAGAAGGAGGGATTGCTTGCTGTACAGAAATGCAAAGGAATGTGCTTTGCCATTGGTATTTCTTTGCCCACACTGAGCCCACAGGCTCACACTGAAATGCCAGGTGACAGAGTGGGTAATGGCTTCCTCTGCAATAGCCCCTCCTTTGGTTCAGAGCTCACATGTGGCTTTTAGGTGGAGGATGTGGCATGTATTTGCACTTGTCTGTTTGGGTGACAATTGCTGTTCAGGATTCGGTTGCAATCAAGATTCAGCTGGAATCAAGCATTGAGGCTCCTGGGCCTCTCTTGCAGCACCAAGCATGTTTAGAAGTGTGCAGTCTCTTTCTACCTGGTTAACCAGTTACTTAGAGACAAAGACAGATGACAGCAGTGAGGTTGAAATGTGCTGTCTATATTTGCTTATCTTCACTTAATAAGCTGCAGAAGTTTCTTGCACTTCTAAACCACTGAGGTGACAGAAGCAGTGAGAGGCTGCAAGGAAGAGGGACCTGCCCAAAGGCAGATTCTGAGCACTGCAAGCCCTTGTGCTTCATTGAACATTAGAATGTATTGATCCAGCAGACTAGTTGCAGCACTGGCTTACAAGCCAGTTCCACCACGCACAGTCTCTTCCTGCATCTCTTTAACAAACAGTAGATGAAAGTGACTCCAGTGTCTTTGTTTTGTAGTTGAACTGCATGCAGACTGGGGCACCCACTTTACCCCAGTCCTAAATAACACAATAGTCCTAAACACAAAGGACCTGAAAGGTTGTGGATCCTGTGTTCCCTAAGCAAGAGAGTAGATATTCTATGTCCTGGGAAATTACCAGACTGACTTGCTCCTGTTTGTTCTCTGAAATCCCTTGAAGACCTTTGTAAGCAGCACCAATGCAACTCATATTGTGTTCTTGTAATGGTGATGTTAGGGTGGGGAAGTGGCTCTTCACTCTTCAGGAACTGACAAATGGGCAGGTTTTGTGGGAAATGGTTTCCAGACAGATTTAGCATTGTATCATTGTTCCAGCATTAGTGGTCTCCAAATGCCTTATGCTGGGTTTGATGATAAACAAGTCGCTGTCAAGACAGAGCTTGATTGGTCCTGGTTGTTGTCTTACTGTGAATAAACAGAGATCTGCTTTTATGCCTTTCTATACATAGTTTCTTCCCCTTTTTATTCTTTACTTCCAGAGCCATCTTCAAGATGAGGAAAGATAAAGTGATCTTCATTCATACTGCTTCTTGCACACTTTGAGTGCCTGACAGACTTGCATAGTCTAAGTTCTAGTACCCAAAGCTGTGGGCTGGCTAGTGAAAACAAATAGCCAACACTGCTGTTACCAACATGGAAATGACAGAGTGCACTGGGGCAAATTGAAGAGTCATTAGAGAAAATTGTTCCAACTTTATGGTCAGTCCTTAAATATATATATATAGCTGCAGAACCATGGTATTAAAGTTTTAATTGAGGGGGTACTGCACACCACCCATATATACTGCTCAAAACCTCTCCTTACCTAGGACTCTAATAATGGAGCAACTGAGAGTAGCCTTGTGCTTCAGCTTCAAGTTTTGGTTCAAATTGTATTGTTGCATCTGGGTCAGCTGAAGGTCAAGCTGTCCCCTTGGGGGTATCAAAATGAATATTGTATCTTGCTGGGTTACTAAATCTGCTTGCAAGCATCTCCCATCTAACATGGAAAGCCACCTGTAAAATAGCCCAAAGAACTTCCACCGTCACCTTCAGTTGCGTGCTAATATCTGAAGTCCCAAGGCACAGTGTGTTGGGAGCGTGAAGATGGCAAGCAGCATCCTTTGCTTGACATAATGTTTGGGGCAGATGCCATGTTCAGGAGAGCAGTGCTACAGACTAATAAAGCATAGAGATCTTTACTCTCTTTTTCAAAAGAAACTTGTTTACTCTTAGCCTGTATTGGGATCCACACTGATGTGTCAAAAGAGGGTGGCTGCCTAAACAAGCACAATTTCAAATGATGTAGATCCCAAAATCTGTCCTGACATTACCTCTGACTTTTCAGAGTCCTCAAGAGATTCATCTGCAGAGAAACTGTAAAAACTTGTGTTTGCTCCATTCATCATATCTTGGATGGACACACTCTTGTGTCATACACTGTTGTAGATTTTTAACTCCACAGTCATAAAAAAGCGAGACCCATGCTGAGACTGCCTTGCTTTCATTAAAGTAATTATCATTTCAGCTCTGGTTTCCTCCAAGCAGAGAGCAACAGAAAATTAGAAAGTCTTGGAAATGGACAATGAGCAGTTGGGAAAAGATTTTACATTAAGAGGATGGAGAAGATTGATATCTTTTATAAAAGGGTAGCTAACAGGTACAGAGTAATGAATGGGCGAGAAGATGGATGTGGACTTCTGTTCCCACCTGCTAATAATATGGAAGTCAGATTAGAAGGTGGTGAATTCACTCGTGATGAAAGGAACTGTTTGTTCACAACCACTGTCTTCAAAACTCATTGCCACAAGACAAAGCATTGGGGCAAGAACTTATGAATTAGAAAAAAAAAATAAAAGGGGATGAAATTATATCAGTTGGAACATCCTCTTCAAAGCAATTGCAACAATGAGAAGAACTTCAGGTGTTTTGAAGAGGCTCTTGATTAGAGTATTGTAAGTGTATGAGCTAACTCATCCTGCTTTTCTGTTTCTTTTTTTTGGTGCCCTTCAGGGCGTTTTCAGAAGTCACCTACAGCAGAGTTTGTGCAGTGTGTTACTGGCCGCTGTCACTCAGAGACTGAAGGAGAGAGTGGCTGCTGCTGCTCTAGCAAATGTGGTAATGCCTGCTTGCAAACCATCTTTTTTTTGTGTGTGTCAGTCTTTCTAGGATTGCTAAATTCACATGTAAATGAGGATGCTTTTGCTTTTCCACTAAGTTACTGCCTTTGATAGTCCTTTCACAACTTGTCTTCGATCTGGAATGATGCTTTGCCTTTTGAGTATGTGCTGAGGGAGAGGCGGGTGGTTAAAGTTAGATTCCTTCTGACAGTAGGGACTTAGAAATTGCTGCATTGGCTCAGCCCTGGGATCTGCCTAGTCCAGGGCTCTGGATAGCAACAGCCAAAATCAGATATTTCAAAGGACATTCATGAGGCCACAGAACAGATTACTAAAACAGAAAGTTGCCCTTTTATGTCACTGGTGTTTCTCTGTAGAATTGGAAAAGCAAAGGTTGAGATTTTCTTTGATCCAAGAGCACAAAGGCTGGAAAACCCCACTGCCTGGCTGACGCTGGTTAACGCTGATGTTTTGTATCCTTCAGGAAGTTACTTGTGTGCCTGTTTTCTCTTGGGAAAAACAGAGTTGTGCTTACCTTAAACAGCAAGTTTATATGGTGACTGGGAGCTGATGTAAAAATAAGTAATACTTGTGTATAGTCTTGCAGACTGACTGTGCAGAGGATACCCACAATGGGGGTTCTCCTTTGGGAAACAACCCCAGGCTGGGTTGGGCTGGAAGGAAGCAGCAGCAGCGGTCACTGAGAGGTTTTGGCATGTGGGAAATGGGTGTCTTTTTCTGACACCGCTGCAAGCTCTCTGGTTGTTGGGGGGGGCTCTGTTCAGTTTGATGGTGTGGGGGTTTTGTGGTTTTTGGGTTTTTTTTTCCCCTTTCCTCTGTTTTTTTTTTTTTTCTTTTCATTTTCTATTTTTTTCCTCCTCTGCTGTTGCAAATTATCATTTGTAAGAATTACATGTGGTTTCTTTTTCTGTCTCTTCTAAAGTCCTGGAATTATTGCTAAAACTGCTACTAAAAAAGGGATTCAGTGAACTTTCTGTGGAAAAGAAAACTATATTCCATCCCTCATCAAATATTTTGATGTGTGGAGCTCCAAAAGCCAAAAAGGCCAAAAGCAAGGGGAGTTGTCTCTCTGTCACATATCCCTGGAGCTGCTGCTGGGGCATGTGGGAGTGGCAGTGGTGTCCTAGTCGTCCCTCCTCCTGTCCAGTGTCCCCCCCTTCCCGACAGACGAGGACAGCTGCTGATTAAAGGGAAGCACAAAAAAAAAGAGGTTGCTGAACTTTCAGAGTGGAGGTAGAAAAGGAAGTTAAATTTAGATTACCTTCTGCAGTGTCATCTCCTACACTGCTGTGGAACTTGCTGTACTCCATGCTTGGGAGAGGACAAACAAGACGTGCCATCCTGGACACCAGATGATAAATTTGTTTATAAGGCTTAATTGCCCTATGGCATGAAAATGTGAAATGAGCTCAAGGAGAATAAGAAACCTTCTGTCAGGGCTAGTTGTGTTTTCCTTGTGGAGGGGTGGATTAAAATGTCTTCTCATCACCTGTCTGATGCTGGAGAGGCCCAGCCTTGCTCCTAATGTAATCAGGAGAGTTGTTAACCGTATCTTCAGTGGGATGGCTGTTATCTGGAGGGGCAGAGAGTTGAACAGTGCTGTAACAGTTGCTCCTTAAAAATGGAGCTGTGATGGTAGGCAGAAGGAGGTGTGGGACTGTTTTGGTTCTATGAAGGCTTTACCCAGTTTCCCAGGATCTGGAGGTGCTCGGAGAAACCACGGTGGTCGCTCTTAGGGCTCCAGTGCTGTTCGGCAAGCAGCATCAAACTTAGCTTTCTCCTCAAAAATAGATTAAATGTCTATTTTTGCTTAGTGAGATTTAATCATCGCCGAGGAGCTGTCGGCTGTTGCCAGCGTTTTTAATAGACTCCCCTCCACTTGCCACAGCCAGTTCGCAGGGAGGCGACTGCTGCTGCTGCCGCTCCTCCTCCGCTCCCTGCCAGGGGCCCGCATAGGCACCGCTGCCCAACAGGACGCAGCTCCCATTTGCAACCAGCTGCCTGGTGTTACCCAGCAGCTGTCTTAAGGTTCAGGGCTGCCTCTCTCTCTCTCTCTCTCTCTCTCTTTTTTTTTTTTTTTTTTTCCAGAACTGCCCGACCTGATGTCATTTCCCTCTTGCAAACACCCCGGCTGGGCTGTGTCTGAGATATGTCACGGGGAGTGGGAGGAGGAGGAGGGGGAGCCAGCGAGTGCGTGCAGTGTCCCAGGACCCTGTTTACTTAGCATTCCCAGCCGAGGAAGCCCTGGTTTAAATAGGATCGGAGGAGCAGGCTGCCCACAGCAGATGAGGAAATGGTCGCTGTGAGGCTTTAAATTCCTGCCTTCCCATGCGCCGGTGCGGAGGATGAGCCTGCAGAATGCCTTTCCTCCTGGGTCTCAGACAGGTAACCGGCTTCGGTGCAGCGGCAGCTGCTCGCTCAGGCGGAGGATGTGGCTGATTGCTTTTACTTTTATTCCCACCTCCCCTCCCAGGGAGATGATTTCTGACTTTCCCAAAATGGAACCGTACAAGCAGCCCTTCCCCACCCATGGTGTTTGATCGGGGCGCAGGGCAGTGCGAAAGCCCTGTGTTACTAACGAGGAAGGAGCAGAACTGCAAGCCGGGGAAAGAAACTCTGTTGTTCCAGGCTTTGCGGCAGGGTGGCTCTTTGTGTCCTGCCCCTGTGCCGTTTTCGTTTGGTTGAGTTTCAGCGTACTTTCCGCAGTCCTCGATGTGAAATTGCTTTTACGTGGCTTAAAAACATTGCCAAACTTTGAGCCGTGTCCTAGTGCGGGCAGGATTTTGAGCGTTAAAACTGGGGAGGGGGGATTTGTATTTTACTTTTTAAAGAGGTGTTTATATATTTCATCTGGGTGACCTTTGTCAGAGGCAATGTGCTGTGACACCCCCCACGCCCCCCCAGCCCTGGTGACTTTTTAAGTGTTCTGGGAGAGTTTGAGCTTGAATGAGAAACTTGGGATAATTTAATAGTTGGTAATGTTGGGTGGAATGAGAAACAGTAGCAATTGCCCAGCTGCTCCCCACTGGAGGAGCTGCCAACTATGTGTTCCTAGCCTAGGGGAGAGCAAACCCTTTTTTTGGTCTGGGAGGCAAGTCTGTAGGGGAATCTAACTGTAAACTCTCCTCAGCCCTGCTGGGATCTGTAATGCACAGTAAATAGCTACTGCATGGTATCAGAGTGCTTCTTTCAGTTTCTCATTTGGAACTCAATATTCAAGACCTAAAACCGTAGCACGTTTTAAACTATCTACTTTCAGTGTTTAGAAGTGAAGGTAAAAGGACTTAAGCACGCTGCTGAGTAAACAGTTCTGTCTCTTTTTCCTTATCAGTTCAGTTTTTGGTGAAATTAGCTCTCCCCACCCCCCATCCCTCTCCTAGCTGAAAACAGTTTTACATAAGAAACTACCTCTAGCACAATGACCTTCTGTAATTGAATGCAATAGCTATAATAATAGTTCACTTGTTAGCACTCAGGGCAAAGAGATTTCCCCTCAAACCAAACCAAGGAGGGAAATTTGGGCTCAAAGGCTGAAGGGCTTTAGGTAACCCTCAGCTTGCAGTGAGACAGCTGGCTTGGGTGTTGAGATGGCTGGAGTGTCATGGATGTGCTTGTCTCGTGAAGTTCCTGTTCTAAATTAATCTCTTTGTTTTAGATATTTATTTGGGACAATTGAGGTGCTGCATAAGGCTTAAAAGCAGAAGTTAGGTGTAATTTGGCTTCATTTGTTCAAACTGCAAATGTCTGGTCATTTCAGTAGGATGGATGGTACTTTTTTATCTCTGTTTGGCATTGATACAGAGGCATTTGCAGGAAGCAGAACAAAGGTGTTGCCTCAAGAACACAAGAGCAAAGCTCTTGACTATTTTTATCCACTGATGAAGTATCCAGTGGGAAAGAGCTGCTTATGGAATTGCTTATGCTTTTTCTTAGTTTTAATCATCTTCAGACTTAATAGAATCTAAATATTTGCAGTTGTGAACTGCGTGCAGATAGTAATCAGGAATTTCTTTTTCCACTTCTAAAATGGGGGGGGGGGAAAGGGTTATTAGTGAATAGTGGTATTTAATTAAAAGTGTGTGAGGAATTCAGGAACGTCTGACCATGTCTATTGTCTCTTGTGTTTGCACTCTGATTGTCTGGGATGTCCTTAGCTGCTGTTGTTCCCATTCAACACAAGGGGTGCTGATCCTGAGCTTCACTTCAGGCGCAAGAAAGGGATCCTGAATGGGGTGCCCTTCTTGTGGGCTGTGTGACATGGACAAAATGATTGTGGAGAGAGCCTGAGCCCCCTGAGACAGGCACTTTTTGCTCCCTGCTGCACTGCACAGAACAACTGGTTCCCCCCCTGGATTTTGTCTTTCCACTGGGTCACAAAGAAGGAAGTGCATTGCAGCATGGCAGATGGACTGCCGAACACGTGGTTAAAAAAAGGGTGTTTGGTTTAGGATGTTTGTTTTTTATTGCTGTGGGGATGATGTTTAAATGCCTAAAAAGCTAGATCAGCTCTATCTGGCATCAGTGCAATGTGGGTGTTTAAAGCTCCTGTCCCAGGAAACACGGTTGCAGAGGATCCTAACCTTTCCAGTTTTAATTTTAACTACTCAAGGTTTTCAGTGTTGTAAACTGGTGGTTTAAAACAACAAAATGCAAGGCAGCCTCCTCAAAGCTGTAATTTCCTAGAAGAAGCTATCTTTTATGTGAAAGAGCTGAAACTACAGCTGGGAAGCTTCTAGGAAGGCTTGAAAGAGGTAAACACTTTCACATGGTGCTTAAGATGTGAGTGTGCAGTTCCTGGAGTCTGAAAGTGAAACTCGTGATAAACAAAAATGAAACCGGCTCATACTGAAATGGGTTAGTGTCCACAATCTGTGAAAGGACAGTGCTCCTTTCAAGCTTGTTGGAGTATTTCTCCATGCTAGATGGATGCTACAAACTAATTTGCTCCTCAGATAAAGGTTAATAAAACCTTGGAGATTCTGCATTCGCTGGGGGTGAAGATGCATCTGCTGTGGCTGATTAATCATGGTGATTTAAATATAATTCTCCTGATACTGGCATTAGCAAAGCAATAAATGTTGTGGATTAGAATTGTCATTTTAAAGCTCTTTATTGTGCCTGGGACAGCTTGGAGGCATCATTCCTCCCTGACTTATTATACTTTAAGTATTTGGGTGTTTGCACTTAACACTTTTTTTTTCTTCTTTCCACATTGAGCAAACCAAAATTCATAGTGGGTGTCTTATGAAGAAATGTGCAGACTTGATTTATTTCCTGGCCTCAGCTGTCTGTTGCAAGGCATTCTTACAGGAATTTATCCCCTGTCATGCTGGCAGGGGCTGGCACCTGAGGTTCCAGTAACTCTCAGCAGTCAAAGCTGGTTTATGGTTAGTTGATTAGATGGTGTTGGGTGATGGGTTGGACTTGATGATCTCAAAGTTCTTTTCCAACCTGGTCTGGTCTGGTCTATCCTATCCCTATCCTATCCCTATCCTATCCCTATCCTATCCCTATCCTATCCCTATCCTATCCCATCCCTATCCCATCCCATCCTATATTTACCAATCTTAGGAGCTTTTGTTAAATTGAACCTACCAAAGGCACAGCACTTGCTCAGATGGTGGATTTTTACTTTCATGTTCCAAAGGACTAACAAGTGTAATATTTATGAGGCTAAGAGATGACTGGAGGCTTCAGTGTACATTCAGCCAGGTGGACAGCAGTGCTTAGCTGCCCTGGTAATACAGGATTCCCCTGTGGTTTTGTCTGTCCTTGCTGCTGTCACACCTACTGTCCTTTTCTGAAAGGATCTGGGGATTTTTTTTTATTGAAGGTGAATTTTGATTAGAAACTGGAAAGCAGCAGGCAAACTAGGAATTGTAGTAGATCCTGTGTCAATGTTTGACATTCCAGACTAGTATTTTCAGTAGCAATTTTGACTTGCTACCACCTGAGTCTCTCTCCTGACGGAGATGCTCATCTTCTTTGGTAGCTTTGTGTTTGCATTCTCATGAGCTATTGCAGATGTGAGTTTGAGTACAAGCCAAGGTGGCAATTCATAAATAGTGATTATCAGACACAGTTTTTCCTGTTGATTGTTTCTGACTTTTAATATACTGACAGTCACTTCCATTCTATTACTCTGGGTACTTAAAGGGTATGTATGGTTCAAATAGTGATTGTAAGTTACTCAAAACACATATTTTTAATACTTTTCCCCCTAAGATTGTGTAACTTGTGTTTATCTGTCCTCCTTTGTTGTTATGGGTGTGGCTAGGTACTGAAAGCAGGGGGCTCTTGCCTGTGAATAATGAGATCAGTGAAATAACTAGGTCAGGATTTTTTAATTGTTAAACAGATGCTTATTACAAAAGTCCCCTATAAGAGCTGTGAAACCAGAATGCCTGGAGCAGTCCTGGATTGAGCCTAAGCCCTCTTAAAACCAGTAGCATCTTGCCCTCCAGCAGATGCCACTTTGGCAGTCTCCCTTTGTCCTGCTGCTGGGCTTTACACTGTCCTGCTATTTGTAAGCCTGTTACTCACTTCCTTACTCACCCCCATCATTCTGTTACTAATCCCCATCTCTTCCAGTTCAAGTGCTGTACCAAAGGTACATACAGCATTAGAGAGGTCTAAGAAGCTGGCCATCCTAGGAGACAGGAATGGCATATAACCTGTTGTCAGTGAAAGCAAGTCGCATTTCGAAGTGTTTTCCAGGATGCTTGGGAATTACCCAAGTTAGAATGAGTAGGTACCCTGGCAGGGGCCATACAAATGCAAGGTGCTCATATTTAAGAGTAAGAGAGGCTGAATTTCTGTGGGAAGAGGAGACAGAGCAAAAAGCTAAAATGGTTATCAGATCTCTGTGATATCAGCTATTGCTGGTTTTGGTTACCTGGTTAATGCCAGCTGAGGCATCATCTTTTGTAGGTGGTTCATTGCCAACTATGCACTCCTGAGCGTGGGCTGTGGTATTTGCTGCTGCAGTTGCACATATTAATTTTCAGCTTGGAAAATAGCCCCACTGGTCTGGGATTTGCCTCGTCTTCATCTTTCGCCTTTTTGACACAGCAACAATGTTCCCAGCTTAACTGCTGACTTTTGAGAGTAGGAAATTGTGAAGTGCCTTTATCCTTTTATTGTAATGGTACTCCACTGTGAGTCATTCTCATTGCCCTTCATTTCCTACCTTGGCTTCAGACACAATAAATCCTTACAGATTTATAGGTATTAAACCCCAACCATTTAGTGCTGAACACCTTTACAAAGTAGGGCAGGGAGCTCTGTTTCCATCCTTTTTTTTTTGCAGTGAGAAGTGTCTCGGGCAACCCACAGCCTCTGCCTTGACCATACCCCAGATTCTGACCTTTATTTTGTCATGTAAACCTCCAGCAAAGGGTCAATATGAACTGGGAGGTGGAGAAAATAATTGTCTTTTTTCCCCCCTGGCACTGAAGGTAATGTTTGCTTCAGGTGTGACAGCTTATGACACTGCCTTGAATTCTCTTACACTGACCACTGCTGGAGCTTTTAAGGATTATGTGTAAAAGTCCTTAACAATGAAAGTGTGCTCCTGTCAGTTTCCAGCGTGGCTGTGGGCTTACCACAAATGCCAAATATCAGCAAGAAAGTAAGTTTAAAAAAATAATTAAACCCCCAATATTTTTATACAAAGTTGCTTTGTAAAGTTTGTAACAAGTGAAAACTAACCCCAAATGCCACATCTGAAACAGGAAGAGACTCTCTAGAGGCACCAAGGTGTGATCTTCCCAACTCAACTAGTCCCATTAGAAAGGGCTTGCACCATATATAACATTGCATTGGATGGAGAGAGAGCACAGGCACCAAGACTGCAGAGCTCCCAGCTTTGGAGTGTGTGTCAGGGATCCAGTGATTTCAGTTTCTCAGATCCCTCTCAGCTCTTAGGTTGGTGCCAAGGAGACAGCGATGTACACACAGCCTAGAGTACATGCTGCTTCACAGGACAAAGCCAGGCCCTTGAAATTAGCTGGAAATCTCCTAGGCTTTGCAGGTGGGAGATAAGGATGGCATGTTCAGGCTTCTTAGTTGTGAAACAGGAATACTGGAGTTGAGTGCTCTTTGAGAGCAGACCAGTGTGGATGCTGCTGAGTAATCCTGCCTGGTGTCTACAGCTGGCTGAACAGAGGCTGGTGGGAAGCAATATGCCTGCCTAGACAACAAGAAAAGAAGAATGTCCTTCAGCAGGGAAGCTTGCACTGGAATGTGATAGCCACTGACTACTGGGGGGAAAAAGTGCTTTCAGAAAGGAACACTCCTCTTCGGTTTTGTAAGACTGCTCTGTAGTAGAATAGAATAGAATAGACCAGACCAGGTTGGAAGAGACCTTCAAGATCGTGTCCAACCCCTCAACCAATCCAACCCACCTAAACAACTAAACCATGCAGCCAAGCACCCCATCAAGTCTCCTCCTGAAAACCACCAATGACGGCAACTCCACCACCTCCCCGGGCAGCCCATTCCAATGGGCAATCGCTCTCTCTGTATAGAACTTCTTCCTCACATCTTACCTAAACCTCCTCTGGCGCAGCCTGAGACTGTGTCCTCTTGTTCTGGTACTGGCTGCCTGGGAGAAGAGACCATGATCTGTCTGTCTACAACCTCCCTTCAGGTAGTTGTAGAGAGTGATAAGGTCACCCCTGAGTCTCCTCCTCTCCAGGCTAAGCAACCCCAGCTCCCTCAGTCTTTCCTCATAGGGCTTGTGTTCCAAACCCCTCACCAACTTCGTTGCCCTTCTCTGGACTCGTTCCAGCAAGTCAACCTCCTTCCTAAACTGAGGGGCCCAGAACTGGACACAGGACTCGAGGTGTGGCCTAGTTCAATAAAAACTCCATGCTGCTAAGAAGGGTTGACAAATATCATTACAAACACTAATTGCAACATAAACTAGAAACAGAGGCAGGGCAATAAGATGCAAGTGCTCCAACTTTGCTTCCATGAGGGTTTTTTCCCCTCCCTGTATAGAGATTTCTTACCTATAAAACAACTCTCAGCCTTGTGCCTTGTTCACGCTTGTTGGTGTGTAAAGGGAAATAATGTGCTCACATAGCACAGACACTGGTGGGGATGTTCCAGGAGATGTTTTGACTATGGATAATGATATTGCTGATACGTCTTCAGTAGTTACACTTTGGCAGCATATGACACAAAGAATGAATGGGAGAAGTAAGCAGAGATAATACAGCTCTGATAGTATGAGAAGCTCAGGCTGGGATTTAGTTAGAGATTTAAGACTGGGTAGGCAGAAGTTTCCTAACAAAAATGGCACACTGTCTGTATTACCTCTTGGCTTCCAAAAAAAAGTGAAAGAAACTGTGCAGTGGCTCAGCTTTTCACAGGAATAAGTCTTGACTGAAGTGGAGAGAGGAAAGGAGTCTGAAACACTCGGTCCAAAGGAGACACCTGTAGCGTGTCCCAGAACAGTGCTCTCCTCACGCTGGAATCTGCCTCATTGAATTATTCCAAAGATTTGTTGCCTTTACATTTTATCTTTCCCTGTGCCAGGTTGAGTAACCTAGCATGGGAGGTAGCCACGCTGTGAGCAGGGGTTGGGCCATGTGACCTGCTGGGATCCTTTCCAAATTAAATTATTCCTTGGTTCTGTGAAACTGTTTGGAAGCAAGGGTGACAGTTCTGGCTCTCACACGTGGCACCCAGTCTGACGGCTTCACCTTCCCAGAAGCCCCTTGGTGGCCAGACTGGCAGTGGGCTGCAGAAAGGCTCCAAGAGGAGCTGCTTAGACTTGGAGCAGCGTGGCTGGTGGCCAACACTGAAAGGACTTTCAGCCCCTGGACTTTCTGAGCTGTGGGAGCTGAAAGCCAGCTGTGAGATTATTCAAAGGTACAAATGCTCCTTGGCAAGGAAGCTAACTCTAAATGGGGAGGCACAGTGTTGCTTGAGACTTCATAAGGAGGCAGGAACAACCTGCAGAACATCAACCTAGCTGCTGAGGATCTTCTATTTAACATGTACACCCATCCCATTATACACCTGTTTGCCTGCATGTAAGCATGGCATTGTGGAAAGGTCATTTCAAATACAATAAGGTTGGCAATAAAGGAGTCAGGAAGTTCAAATAAAAGGATAATGTGATGAAAGTCTATGTAAACAGGACTGCTACAAGTTCTTAAGTGGGAAAAATACAGTGATGTTGAAGCTGCTGTAGGTTGCTGCTGCCAAGAGACAGCAGTGTGTTACTTACTGCTACTCTTTGAAGCAGACAATGCATGGGAGCATAAACATAGATGGTCAAGAGTGGATTAGTGTTGCAGGGCAGAGGAGTTCCTGAAATGGTACTGTGGGCTTCTGTTCTTTCACCCGCTCCACATGATTCATTTGCTGGTTCAACAAGTCATATTGATCTTCATGTGTCACAAAGGCAGACCTCAGCTGGTCACTTTCTGGCTTGTGCATTATCAACAGGATTGCAATTTTGCAATGGGCTCTTAATTTCTCAATTCTGTTGGTTAGGAGAGCCAAAATCTATGCTGTTGGTCAGTTACATTAACTCTGTAAGGCCAGCAAAAATGAGGAAACGTGTAAATAAACCAATCAGAACAGATAAGGGAGTGTGTCTGTCCTGTGCTTAGTTCTTTTACTAACTATAATTGCAATTTTTGGAATGAAGAGCATGTCTGAAGCAGAAAACGCTGGTTTAGTGTCTCCTAAAAGTTGCTCAAAGCTGCTCCAATTAGATATGGAAAGACCTCCTTGCCTTATAGGAAAATGTTGTGCCTGCTGTTGGCATGCAGCATTTCAAGACCAGAATATAAAATGTTTGCTTTAGTAAAGCAGTTGGACTGGTCTGTCCAGCAAAATGTTGTTCTCTTCCTGGAAGAAGGAGGCAGGTGCCCTAACCAGCCTGTTGCCTCTGAGTTTTAAGGAGTTGGCCTGTTGGTGCTTTTTTAGAGCCTTTTAGTGGAAATCATGGTGCCTGTGGCAGGAGAGGAAGCAGTGTGTCATGTGCTGAGTTGTGCTTGCTGAATTGTGGCCCGAGATGATCAAAAAAAGTTGTTTGTGACTTCTCAGGAGAGAAATGCAGGGGGGTGCCATTTCTGTTGAACCTTAGGTGCTAGGAGATAGTTCTGGTTTTAGAAGTTGTACTGTTGCTGTAATATGGATGCTCAGGTGAGGGACCCACAGGCCCTGGGATGCTGTGGTGGGGGAGCATTGGTGCTCACTCAGATACCCAAACAGACTGTCTCCTTAAGAAGTCAGTACAGGATGCCTCTGCATTGGAATTGCTGCCTTCCTTCACTTTTCCAGTGAGGTGGTCCATCCTTTGAAATGAGCTTTGTATGTGGGGACTTGGTAGAGTCTTGTCAGAAGTGTGGCTGTGGCGCACTCACATAAAATAGAGGAACAGTGGAGTTCAGTAGGTGCTGGGATCCAGCAATGTATATCCCTGTAGCCTGCTTATTGGGCTTGCTGCTCTTTTTTGCTGGTTGGGTTTTCTTGGGCCTTTTTGTTTGTTGTTGGTTGGTTGGTTGATTTTTGCAAGGTGGTACTTGCAAAATTATGAGTTCTTTTAACATGTTTCAGTGTAAACCTCCCCATGTTTTCTTTGCCTTACAACACATTTTAAGTGAAAGACAGTTTAAAAAGTCAGGCTTTGTTACAGATTTGTTTGCAACATCAATGTTTTCTTAAGATCTGTTTGTTTCTTAAGAAATTCTGTGGTGTCTAACTTCCAGGTTGCTCCAAAGCTTATTAGAGGATGCACAAAGCACAACCTGTGAATTGCTTCTGTCTTCCTAACCCTCTTCCCCACCATGTTTTCAGACTGTCAGGAAAACGTGGACTTCTGTGGTGTACCATGCTGGGGACCGAGACCTCACGTCCACTGTAGTCCTTTTCCATCTTAAGTGTCCTGAGGACCTGCTGGGTGACACAGTACAGCTGATTTGGCTCTGCTCCTGTTCTACTTCACTATTCCAGGAAGAAGTTTTACAGGAATGCTGATCTTATATAAAGCACATGGCTAATTATGCAGGAATCATTTTAGATTGGAATCTCACAGGAACATGCTGTAATTATCATTTAGATCTAAATGAATCCAAGCAGTCTTTTCTTAAGTTATAAACGTTCCATGTATGAATGCATTTCCTCCACTTGGCATTCAGCCCCAATAATGCAGCAGTGTTGTGTAAAATGTGGAGCAAATGACATCTTGTCTTTAAGGGAATGCTTGGCTCCCAAAACATGGTAACTTCTAATGGAAAAAGAAAGGGGTGATGAGAAAGCAGTGCTGACTGGATGCTAAAGCAATGTAACTCATGGATTTGGAGATACAGGGCTTTCTTTTGAACGCTCCTTTGTGGGTTTTGGTGACCTTTAGCTGTATTTTAACCTCTCTATGTATTTCAGAGCTTCCCAAGACCATAACCTTGTGACTTTTTTAAATGCTTGCAGATCATTGAATAAAAGATTGCATTTACAGAAGATACTGACAAAGCATCTTAAAAGTGTGTCTGTTTAATTTTAGGACAAGGAAACCTGCATGGGTGTCAACAATCAAAGTTACATATGTGAAACGGGCCACTGTTGTGGACAATCCCAGTGTTGCAACTACTACTATGAACTCTGGTGTAAGTCCTTCCATTTTGTATGGATTCCCTTCCTAATCTGCATGGCTCTCATACCATACTACAGGTTTGGCTTGTGGAGTTTTGTATTCAGCCCTTGTTATGCGTTGCCGCTGCATTTCACTGGAATGGACCTGATATGTAAGGGAAATGAGGTCGTTCCAGAGGGCATAGGCTGCTTTTCAAGGTCATCTTGCCACATTAGAGTAGAGTAGAATAGAATAGAATAGAATAGACCAGACCAGGTTGGAAGAGACCTTCAAGATCATCGTGTCCAACCTATCAACTAATCCAACACCACCTAATCAACTAAACCATGCAGCCAAGCACCCCATCAAGTCTCCTCCTGAACACCTCCAATGATGGCGACTCCACCACCTCCCTGGGCAGCCCATTCCAATGGGCAATCACTCTCTCTGTGTAGAACTTCTTCCTAACATCCAGCCTAAACCTCCCCTGGCACAGCCTGAGGTTGTGTCCTCTTGTTCTAGTGCTGGTTGCCATTCATGAATGGAGATCTCTTGATGATTTTTCTCACTGACCGTACTCAAAATAACATTGTGTGAGTGGGGAAGCCATGCTTGAGGGAGAAATGCTGATGCACTCAACACTAGAGTTTGACACACTCCAATAGAGAATTAAATCAGTAACTTCCATCTTACTGTTTTAGTTCTTTGCAAGAACAGCAGTTTAATTCTGATGTATCTATTTTCAAGCTGTCCTTTCAAGGAGCGGGGGCTGGGATGTTTATTCTCTTCAGGACATGTTGTGCTTGGAGCAGAGCTCTTTGGATAGAGAGAATCTTGGGCAGATCTGGTGGGCCAGCAGTGGCTGAATACTGTGGGCTGAGAGGAACGTGCATTGCCCACTACTACCCCTCCTATCTCCTCCTTCCTGAAATCTGGGATTTAAAACTACTCATGTTTCTCGTGAGTGGCTGGGTGGCTGTACCTGCTCAATCCCTTTAGATGACTGCAGGCAAGTCAAAGCAGGTCAGCAAAACTTTGATAAAGATGTATGGAAAAATGAGAATCTGGAGGGATAGGAAAGCAAGAAATGCTGGATTTTAGAGGCAAACTTTTAGAGTTGTGATCCTCTGATGGTGTCTTCCTTTCCTGGGGAGGAACGCAAAGGGTTCAATGTAGATGTTGAGATGCTGTTGTACTGCCAGAAGCCTAGGCTGGGAAGTCATCTGTGCTCACAGAATTTGGAAATGTGGACCTCTGATCACTGTACCCCCACATTAGAGGCTGGAGGTATCAATGGTATCTTACAGCTCTTATGCGACTGTGCTATCTACTGAATCTCTCTGCTGTGCTCACAGTTTCATTTTCTCAAAGGCCATGTGTGTGGAAATGTGTTATTCAGACAAAGACTGTCACTTAACTTAGATCCAAGGACAGGGCACATCATCCTTCAGTCTAGGAACATGCTCTTACTTCTCAAATTAACCAGTGAAGCATGGAGGATGTGGCTATAAACTAAACAGGACTCTAATAGACTTCTTCAAGACATGTTATGCATCAGACTGTAGGGCCTGGCTATGTCAATACTAATGGCAGGATTTCAATATATTGCAGCAGAACTTCTTACCAGCTTTATTTTCAGAAGTCCCCAAACTGTAGAAGAAACAATTCAGGGCTGAGAGGCAGTTGTAGGGATCCTAGGAGGCTGAGGCACAGGCATGAATATGTGGCTGCCTTGGACGGCCTGGTTCAGATCGTAACAGTCAGCAGCAGAGGCAGGACAGATGGCTGGAATTTGTTTGGATTATATGGGGATGCATGGACAAAGCAGAGTGGGGAAGGTCAGACCCAGTTTTGGATTTCTGTGGGTGGGAATGTAGAGGAAGATGCATGTGTGCAAGGGCTTTTACAGACTCTGTGGCAAGCAGGATCTAAATCGAGCAACAGGAGGGAGCACAGCTGCACACTGGAGCTTGTTGCACAGTCACCATGTTTCTCCCATGGACATCTTGAAAGAGAGGCTTAACTGAATTTCATAGAAACAATGCAATTCAAACAATAGCCCCCTGCCATTTTAATGGAATCATTTAACTGTCTTTACACTCTCAATATAGCACAGACTTTGATACCTGGCGGTGCCTGACTGCATCGTAAAAGTTCTTGGAAGATAAAACCATTTTTTGTTAGAAAGAAGCAGAATGTTTCAGTCTCCTTTCTAAGGTAAGCACACAGGTTGTGCTGAGATCGTGGAAGAAACATGGTAGTGGCACAGTGGTGGATAATTCTTGAGGAGGGCTGAGTTTCTGTGCTGAGACTCACGTTCCTTCTGCATTGAAGAGAGCACCATATACCACACTGAGATGAGGGGAGTAATGCAAACATGACACCAGATCTTCTGTGCTTTCTGCAAGTTCAGGCAAGCATCCAGCATTGAGTTAAGATTGGGCAATGTGTTCAACACTTGCTTTGCCATTATGAGTGTTAGGAAAAGGTTTCTGGGATGGGGAGGAGGAGGCATAGGAGGAGCATGTCCTTTAAATGCAAGCTGGTATTCAAGTGCTCGCAGTCAGGGCTGCAGAATTTATCTGCTGCTTCAGGAACTGTTGAGTTTCTTTGCTAGGTATGTGTGGTGGGGCACTCTCAAGACCTTCAAGGTACATAGCAGTGATAGTGTGTGTAAATAGTTTTAATATGGGCATGAATTGATGGTGTGGAAAGCAGGAGCTTTACATGCTTGGGAATAGATTAGCTTTTTAAAAGTTAATAATAACTTCAGGTTAATGAACAGTTAACTCAGCAGTACCTTTTAGGTATGGCCTCATAGTTGTTGTGTGTTTTGATTTTAGCTATTGTATGCATGTACTGAAGCAGCTTTTGGAAAGGTCTGTTTCAGACATTCTCAGGCCCCCCCAGTGCTTTTGTGTGCCTGAAAACAGACTTTCTTGCTAGGCCTGTTGAATTAAATCCTGGATTTATTTACTCTCGTAGCTTTCTAGGGTAAAGAAGCTGAGGAGGGCAGCATTTGAAATGGATAAGAAAACGATGTTGTCTTTGCTGGACTTGCCTTCTGAAATGTAATCCTCACTTGTGGCCACTTGGAGCTTTTCCCCATTAAAAAAAATAATAATCTTTTTCCCATTTAAGAATTTGAGAGAAGTTGGTCTTTGACAATGGCTGATCTCAACATTTCCAGACAGCAAGTAAGGTTGCAGTAATTATAAACCAGTTCTTGAGGGCAGTGGAATATAGGATGCAAAATCAAGGTATTATTTTGTTAAGGGGTGGAGTGGAGGAATGGAGAACATGATATGCCAAGCAGGTGGACAGCCTGTGTTTAAAATTAGATAACAGCCTGGTTCAGATTCCCCACCCAACCCTTCCTTAAAAAAAAAAGGTGCCATGTTGCCAAATAATAAAATGATATCCAGATTTTTATATATATGTAAGTCTAATGGATATATAAAGGTCTAATTAGTTCTTGGCTTGAGCTTGGTAGCCAATAACAATTTCTTTGGGTTCCCCAGAGACCTCATGTTCCCCAAGGAGGAGATTGTGATCTTTGGAGAGCGGCAGCAGCCACTGCTTTTGATTACTAACAGGTTTTATTCAGGTCTGTTATGATGTGATTGTGATTTGCTGGAGTTTTCCCCTGCTGGACTTTATCCAGGCCTGATAGGTATCTTTCTGCTTACATGTTCCAAAAAAATACCACATTTCACATACAGGAGAGGAGATGGTCAAGGAATGCTGTTCCTGTGTTTTGCAGGTTGAGAATTAAGACCTTGATGTTCTGGATTTTCCTAAGTGCATAATGTGAACTGAAAACCAAATCCGGATCTCCTGATAGCCATCTCTCTGTCTCTCTTTGCCTGTTGAGTGCCAGCATGAAACTAGATGATTCCAGAGGCTCTGAATGCAACAAGCAAAGCTGTAGAAAGTATTTAGCATGGTGTGGTTGGTAGAAGAATACTCTGTGCTTCTAGACAGGAGTCGTGGAACACAGAAGTGGGCAGCCTGGTCAGTGTGTGCTAAAGGATTCCAAAGTTAGAGGGCTTAGCTGGTCTTGGATCATTTAAGTACTGTACAGCAAACCAGCAATGGCAGTGAGTGGATATTCAGGTGCTGGATGTGCCTATTTTGTTTCATTTTGGCTGCTTTAAGAATGATGCTGAGCTCCTCTGTTTCTGAAAGGAAAGAAACAAAAAAAAGACAAAAGGTCTTGACTGGCCCCAAGTATGAGAGTTGCATAGGAAAAAAATGTTCTGTTTGCAGGGAGCACAGTTGATGTTTCTGCTGATTTTGAACATTTTGCTCATGTCTGCACGCTTGCCCTTGGAATCTCTAGACAGCTATTTTCCCCCCCAAAGCATGCTGCCAGGGAAATTTGGCAAGGATCTGGTTAGTTGCTAAAACTAAAGCAACTGCTGTTCCATGTGCATGTTCCAGGTCAGCTTTATAATAGGAATTCACTTCCAAGGCTTTGCTGCGCTCTCCAAAGCCCTCAGTCATAAACCACATCAGTCCTGTGTTTCCTTCCTCACCCCATGTTATCCTTCAGTATAATCATGCCCTTTTTCAGGGGGGGATTTGCCCTGTTCCTTGCCTTTCACCTAGTCTTCTCCACGGTTGTACTTGCTTTCTCTTTCCTCATGTATCAAACTTCACCTTTGGCTGCTGTTGTTACTCCTCAGCTGGTGCTTCAGCTATAAACCTCCCCTGCCAAAGCCTGGCTGAAAGTGTAGGGCAAACAAAAGAGATGTCACAACCATTCAGGAACTCAGGAGGTATAGGGTCACCAAGGAAGTTATTTCCTGATTTCCTTGTACTTTTTGTAGCCTAATCCAGACAACAAAATTACCTTGAGCGTGTTTTGGTGTGGCTCAGTGAAATTCACAAATCCAAAGGAGAAGGCAAGCTGTCTTGTGTGGTGTGACTGTGCAGATACTGACTTTTGCCCCACATGGCCTGCTTCCACCTGCTCTGTGATAAAACAGCAAGGAAAGGCAAGAGAGCTCATTGGTGCTGGTTCACCCCTTGCCTTCTGTACCTCCAACCCAGCTCCTCACCAGTTATCCAGATCTGTTAGTATAGACTGTTCTCAAGATCTTGTTCCAAGATATTCTGGATGTGGTCTCAGCTGGATGTTCCCCTCTGATCTGTTAGACCACTGTTCAACATGTATTTTACCAACACAGATATCTTGGGAGGGGTAAGTCACCTGGAATGGTGACTGGACTTACAAACTTACAAAGTGGAGCTCTGGAACAATTGCTCTTCAGAGGCTCCACCCCCAGAAGAGAGGCATAAAAACAGTGTCTACAGATCTAGTGCCTCAAGCTGACTCACTGCAAGATAAGTAAAAGATTTTTCTGCAACTCCTCTCTGTGCATACTGACTCACAGAACCATTCAGGTTGAAAAAGACCCTCAGGATCACCAAGTCCAACCGATAACCCTACTCTACAAAGTTCATCCCTAAACCGTATCCCCAAGCACCACATCCAAAGGACCTTCAAACACGCCCAGGGCTGGTGACTCAGCCACCTCCCTGGGCAGCACATTCCAATGCCTGACCACTCTCTCTGTGAATTGTTTTTTTTCCTAATGTCCAGTCTAAACCTACCTACTTGCAGCTTGAGGCCATTCCCTCTTGTTCTATCACTGGTTACCTGTGAGAGGAGACCAGCACCAACCTCTCTACAGCATCCTTTCAGGTAGTTGTGGAGAGCAATGAGGTCTCCCCTCAGCCTCCCCTTTTTCAAGCTAAACAGCCCCAGCTCTTTTAGCTGCCCTTCATGAGATTTATTCTCCAAGTGTACTGAAAACTGGAAGCCAGCTGCAGTTAAGGCCCATCTTGTTTTGTCTGAGTTACCAGCCTTGGAGCAAGCGAGCAGGATTTGGAGATGTCTTTTCTCCTTTTGCCATTGTACTCTGCAAGCATTCAGTAACTTTTTCCTGCAGCACGGTCAGGCTGGCGCTGCAGTTCCACCGGTTTAAACTGACATAAAACTGTCACTGCCAGTCACAGCCTTTCCCTTGCTGCTGTTGTCTTTGGCAGATGAGTTCCAACCTGCTCTCGTTCCCTCAAACCGCAGTTGTGCGCGGCTTTGTGCTGGCACAAGAAGAGGTGGAGGAGGCAGCAGGAGGTATGGAAGAGAGAGGCAGAAGAGGACCATGGCATTTGCCAGCTTGTTTTTCTTTCTTAAAATGTTCATAGGCCTATGGCTTGGATCCATTCTTGAGCAGCAGCAGCATTGACTCATGTAGGCTCATGTCTGAAGTGGAAGGAGACAATGCAGTCTCTGTGCCAAGGACACTGTGAAACCCAAGTGCATCCAGGTTGTGGTATCAGTTAAGTCTCTCTGATATCTTTGGTGGCATTGGCCATGTGAAAGACAATTTTTTTTCCAGCCACAGCTGACTGGGGCTGCCATTTGGGACATCACTTTTTAGTCAATGAAATTGTTCCACTTCTCCTTCTGTTCAGAACCGGCTCTCATGGAGCCCAAACTATTACCCAGATGCTTGTCAGGAAGACACAAAACCGCTTTGCAGTATGTTTTGGCTTGCTCTTAGGGGGGTTCCTGCCAACAGAGTGGTGGCATTTGTCCAAGTTTACCATGAACTTGAGGGCAGATTTCTCTGTTTCTACCCTTGGAACGCTCCAGAAAACGCTTTCCATTTTGCACAGGATAAAAGGAGCTCCTCTCGGAGGGAATGCTGGTGGCAACGTTCCAGGCAGCAAAAACAGCACAGCATCAGGCTGAACATCGCTCCCTCATTTTTCATGAGGAGGCAATACTCTGGAGTTTTTATTCTTAAATTATTTTATTATTAAGCTTGAGCAAAACACTATGGGCAGTATCCTGGAGAGATTTTCCTTGGAGCTTTAAGCATGGCATGTTCTTTCACAGCTGGTAAAAACACCTCTGGTGCATGACCATGTAATGAGGCTTCCTTTCCCAAGGTTGCTGTAAAGAGAGCAGCCTTCTCTTTCTTCTGTATTCCCTCTGCCTGTGAGAGATGGCTTTCATGGGAGCTAATTCTGTGCCTGGGTCTTTCTGCAGCTCCTGTTCTGAGTCTCTGAGCTTGGCGCTCATGTAGGGCTTTCAGCTCTGAGCCTGCCTGGTGCTGAGTAAGAGGTTGGTATTTCTGTTTTATTTTTATGAAAGGTTTTGATGTTCTGGCAGGGAAACCTCTTGGCAAAACTCGGGTCCTTGGCTGTGTCTGATTCACCCTTTGGTTGCATCATTATCCACCTGCTGGCATCACCAGGGAATCTGACAGAAAATACAGCAGTGGTTCTCAGGACTCTGCCTTTTTTGGACTAAAAAGCATTTCAGCTTCTCACTCTTCCATAAACCAAGAGTGAGCCTGAAATTGCCTTGAAGTCTGATGGGTCCCTGGTGCATTTAGCTCCAAAATGGTCCACTGCTTCTGTTGATGCTGTCCATCAGTGGTGGTTTTTCCAAAGACCCTGTTTGCTCTCTACCTGACATGTTATCATCAGGTTGCTGTGAGCCTTTGTCCCCAGCAGTCACTGACAGGTTGGCAGCAGCAAATAATTTTCTCTCAAATCAGACACTCAAGGGCAATCTTAGCTCAGGATACCTAGTGTCTCCTAAGCTTTTCTCCTTTTGCAGTGATCATAGAATAGCCTAGGTTGGAAGGAGCCTTAGAGATCATCTATCCCAACCTCACTGCCATGGGCAGGAATGCCTCTCAACTAGACTTGGTTGCTCAGGACCTCATCCAGCCTGGCCTTGAACACTTCCATGGAGGGGGCATCCACAACCCCTCTGGGCAGCTGATTCCAGAGTCTCACCACCTTTGTACTGAAGAACAGCTTCTTAAAATCTAGTCTAAACCTGCTCTCCCTCAGCTTAAAACCATTCCCCTTTGTCCTAGTGCTAGACACAATGCAGCTGAATTCAGCTTGTGATGATATGGTAAGGTGGAACACTGAAGAATTCAGGGAAAGCTTGATGACAGCGATAGCTTTTGGGGACTGCAAAGGCAACTGGAACCCAAATTTTACTTGGCTTTTAGAGGCCTTTTAATGCTAAACTTAGGTTGCCTTTGCACATCTCTCCTATTTTCAACACAAGGCAGAGCCAGTACCTGCCTTTGCCACGATCAAGATGTTGGTGTGTACAGCTGCTGTGCCCAGCCTCCACGCTTCCTGCTGGCATGGTGTTGGCTTCGGGTGAATATGAAATTCCCCTCCTTCCCCTCCTGCCAAATGAGCCAGTGGTCTGCTCAGCTTACTTCCCTGCTGCTGGTTGCAAGCCAGGCATCACTAGGTGCACAAATGCACAGCTCAGCCCTGGACATCTTCAGTGTTCACCTCATACTTTTAGACATAATATTTACAGTTGCACTTGGCCTCCTGAGTGCAGCTTTGTTCCAGAGAAGTGACCGTGCACTCTATTTGCTAGGCTTTTACAGTTTTTCTATACTGCAGCCAAAATTGCAGCTGTGCCCAAACTTCTGGCTAGGGCATGCTGTAGAGCCTTTTAGGGAGGCCCTGGAGTCCCAGCACCACGCTGGGCTTGCGACCGGAATTGCCCCAGATCTCAGAGCTGGCAGCCCTGCTCAAGCAACAACCAAGAAGCCCCTCATGTGCCTCAGCACCTATGGGTGTCCCATCTTACTGATTTCTATGTGCTGGGGGGGGAGATTTTCAACCCTGCACTGCAGATGTGCTGTTGCGTGACAAGGTGGAGGCAAAGCCGTTGCAAAGGACACTGGAAACCAGGTCAGCAAATGGTTGTGGTGGGCACACGCCACTGGTCTCCTGTGATCACCCAGGCAAATCCTTGGGCTTGTGCTGAGTCAGGGGTTGAGCAATTTCCTAGAAGTTCTATGAAGTGTCAGCAGTTGATGAAACCAGGCAATACCATGGTATTAGTGGGTTATTCTTCTCGAAATTCCAGTGAAAACCAGCAGATCTCATCCAGCTGTGGGCACGAGCGTGCATAGACCCTGTGCGTGAGGAGGGAGGTGGTATTCCTGGCACCATGGCCAGGCTGCTGTCCAGTAAATTGTGGTCTGCTTACTTAAAGTGCCACCTGCGGTTTCAGCAGGAGCCAGCATGAATTCATTACCCTAAACTGTTGTGTGTTGTTACTGCCTGTTGTGTACAGAGCTGCTGCACGTCTTCCCAGGAATGGCTGAGCTTGCTTTGACCCCTGCTCGGAGCTTGTGCCTTGGTTTGTCTGCAAAGCACTTTGGGATTTCTTTGGAATGAGTAGAGAAGTTTTCTAAAGCAATACTTTTTTTCATCTTCTGGATACAGGCTTGGGTGGGAGCCTTAAATTCCCTGCAGAAAAATTTGTCTGCTGCAGCTGAGATTGCTTAACAGTGGCAGTTCTCCAGGACATCTTAACTAACTAAGTGCTGCTGCTTGTTACCGTTACATTTATAGTCTTTGGGAAAGGACATGATCAGATGTGTCAAAAAGCATCTGTTTTCCTAACTGCAGCTAAAATCCCTGGATAGCTGGGTGTAACTTTCCGTTGTTTTTGAACACACGATCACGGATTGCTCTTGGAACATAAGGAGCACTTAGAAGATGAACTGCTCCAGTGTATGGTGGCACGCTGTGCTAATGAGCTGGGGTTTATGAGTGTGTTCATTCTTCCTCAGCCAGCAAGAGCCAGGGCACCTTCTCTTGGCAAGAAACACTGCATAGTGGGGTAGTCAGCGTGTATTGGGTTTGCCTGGCGAGGTGCTGGTAGTGAAGGAGCTACAGGGATAGTTGCAAATGCCTGGCTTCAGAGTGAAGGGTAGACTAGACCAAGCCTTTCAGTTTGTATAAAGAGGCTTTTTTAGAAGCACGAGAGTGTGGGGACTGAGGTGGACACTTTAGAATCATAGAATCGTTAGGGTTGGAAGGGACCTCAAGGATCATCTAGTTCCAACCCCCCTGCCAAGGGCAGGGACACCTCACGCTAGATCAGGTTTCTCAGAGCCACATCCAGCCTGGCCTTAAAAACCTTCAGGGATGAGGCTTCTACCACCTCCCTGGGCAACCTGTTCCAGTGTCTCACCACACTCATGGTGAAGAACTTTCTCAGTTCATTTTGAAGGAAGTGCAGAGGGCATCTTGAGTGCTTTGTCTTTTGCTTCTCTGGAGCAAAGATCAGAGTCTTCTCTCTGCCTTTCATGGCAGAGCTGAGCAGGCTGCCTGGGAACCTTGATTTGCAGCCAAGCAAAAATAGTGGAGCAGCTAACACTTTTTATTTGATAGCGGGTGTTGGTAAGTTTGGATATAGGGTGGCATCCAGCCCATTAGGGAAATCACTTGCAGAACTCGTAAAAGAGAGAGATTTCAGTTTGTTGTGCCAAAATACATGAAGAATTTGGGACACAGGGAGGTGAAAGTCCCTGCTCAAAATGCTCGGAGGCGTGATGCGGCATACCCAGTTCACCTACAAACGGGCCAGCGTTGGACTCTGAGATGGGTGACATGGGTTGATTGCACTTTGTCCTGAGCCAGAGCAATACTGCTCTCATTCTTCAAATTCCTGAACTGTTCACCTTTCCTCACCCAGCTCTTAGCAGAGGAAACATTGCTGACTCAGCACAGGATGCTGAGAACACCAAGGTATTGTACAATAGAATAATAGAATAAACCAGGTTGGAAGAGACCTTCAAGATCATCGCATCCAACTTATCAACCAATCCAACCCACCTAAGCGACTAAACCATGGCACCAAGCACTCCATCAAGTCTCCTCCTGAACACCTCCAATGATGGTGACTCCACCACCTGCCTGGGCAGCCCATTCCAATGGGCAATCACTCTCTCTGTATGGAACTTCTTCCTAACCTCCAGCCTAAACCTGGCGCAGCCTGAGACTGTGTCCTCTTGTTCTAGTGCTGGCTGCCTGGGAGAAGAGACCAACCTCTGTCTGTCTACAACCTCCCTTCAGGTAGTTGTAGAGAGCAATATGATCACCCCTGAGTCTCCTCCTCTCCAGGCTAAGCAACCCCAGCTCCCTCAGTCTCTCCTCGTAGGGCTTGTGTTCCAAACCCCTCACCAACTTCGTTGCCCTTCTCTGGACTCGTTCCAGCAAGTCAACCTCCTTCCTAAACTGAGGGGCCCAGAACTGGACACAGTGCTCACAGTGTGGCCTAACCAGTGCAGAGTGCAGGGGCAGAATGACCTCCCTGCTCCTGCTGGCCACACTGTTCCTGATCCAGGCCAGGATGCCATTGGCCCTCTTAGCTGCCTGGGCACACTGCAGGCTCATGTTCAGCCTACCATTGACCAGTACCCCCAGGTCCCTCTCTACCTGGGTTGTTGTGGCCAAAAAATGGAGGGACTAGAGGTTTCTCCCGGGGAGAAGAAGGCAGTTTGATCTCACAGGGCTGAAAGGGGACTGTAGCACAAGGAGTCTTTATTATGTCTGTTTGGGAATAGTCAATAGTGGCAGAGATCTTCCTGGAAGAAAAACAGTGCTGTGATCTCTTCTGGGGAGTGGTTGCCAGGCCTAGGTGTTTCTAAAGGGGGAGCTCTCTTTGTATCCTGAGCTGCAAAAACTGAGTTTAACAGAGACAGATTACAGGTGCCTGTGAGGCAGGTAGAGCTGTGGGCTTGGAGCCGCCGAAGACAAAAAGCCTAATCTGAAGCGAATGGTGGAGCTGTTTTGAAGTGTGGCTCAGAAATGTTGTTTTAGTTGCATACAAGTGTGAAGGGGGATTTGTGAAAAAGGGGAGTTGTTCCACATGCTGCAGGGTGTGGAGAACACTCAGGAAGTGCTCACTTTAAAATCCCTTTCTAAGGAGCAGTCTACATACGGTGTGACAGTGCACAGAAACCAGCAGTCACCACAAACAGAGCAGAAGTTAGGTTTCTTGACTGTGTGGGGAAGGTGGGGGCTGGCTTAATTTTGGATCATTTAAGACACTGGGGGAAAAAATAAAAGAGTTTAAGAAATATTTTTAGACTTCTATGTAAAAAAGAGTATGGTTTTGTTAAACATAACAATGAGAGATTTGGGCTGGAAATTAAAGAGCAGCACAAACAAAAGCCAAACATAGTGCTTGGGGTTTTTCTCTTCTTCTGTGGTCGATCTGCAGAGTGTCTTTTGTGTCTTAATTGTTGTTTTCAAACCAAAGTGGCTATGGGAGACAAGTTCAATGCTATTCACAGCTCTGCTCATATTTTTGGCTAGAAGGAATTATATCCAAGGGGTGGGAGTATTGGTGGAGGGGAAACTGAGCCCTGTCTCCATATATTGTTCTCCTCTAGAGTTGTACATACTGAACATACTCCACGTTGTACCCAAGTGTGTACAGATTTAAGCAGTTCTTTCAAGGCTGCCAGCAGAGCAGTCACCCACACAGACAAATCCAGGGCATGGCCTCAAGCTGTGACTGGGTGGGTTTAGACTGGGCATTAGGAAACAAATTTTCACAGGAAGAGTGGTCAGGCATTGGAATGGGCTGCCCAGGGAGGTGGCTGAGTCACCAACCCTGGGTGTGTTTGAAGGTCCTTTGGATGTGGTGCTTGGGGTTACAGTTTAGGGATGAACTCTGTAGAGCAGGGTTATCGGTTGGACTTGGTGATCCTGAGGGTCTTTTCCAACCTGAACGTTTCTGTGACTCTGTGTCGAGGCACAACGCACTGGTTTGCCTGTGGAGCGGTGTGGGCTTCAGATCCAGGCTTTCTGGTGATTTTCCCCATCGTCCTCATGGGGTGTCGTGGATTTGAGTGTGGCTCTCACACCCCAGGTAACACTTGCTCTACCCCGCTGCAGGGTTCTGGCTGGTATGGACCATCATCATCATCCTCAGCTGCTGTTGTGTTTGCCACCACCGACGCACCAAGCATCGCCTGCAGGCCCAGCAGCGGCAGCACGAGATCAACCTGATCGCTTACCGGGAAGCCCACAACTACTCGGCCCTGCCGTTTTATTTCCGTAGGTATCTCACTCACGCTGTTTTTCCTGGAGGGCAGGAGAGGCAGGGCAGCAGCAGGGTCCCTGTGTTGCAGGGACCAGTGGATGGGCTCCACAGGAAATGGTGGGCAGGTCTGCTGCCTAACCTTGGCTTGTAGAGAGGAGGTGGCTGGGTGCATGTGAGCCTGCTTCAGTCTGGAGTTGAACCACACCAGCTACAGCACCTTCACACTGCCCCTTGATTCAGCATTCTTGAGTGCATGGATTCCCTGGGTGTTTTTCTGAGAAGGTTCCTAAAACATCTCCTTCAGGACTTCACAGAGAGTCCTCCTGATTCCAGCCTCCACTTGCTGTTGGTGGGGCTGAGATATGGGAATTAGCTTCACAGAATTCAGTCACACAGTCTGGGTGGAAGTGTTGCCTCAGTGGGGACCATGCTGGGTCCCACCCTGTGCTACCACTCCCAGACCACGCTGCTTGTGAGCAGCCCTAGGGCTTGGCACAAAGGAGCTGTTGCCCACATCTCAGGGAAAGCACAATTGCTTTGTGCTCTCCAATGTGACCTTCTATGCTGTGCTTGAACAACAAGTCTCAGCCTTTTGATTGGAGGTACCAGAACTGAGTTTGTCGTACCGGACTGTTGAATTGCATGTATGAACTTGCTTTTGTTGTTGAAACTCTTGCAGCCACCTCAGAAATAATCCCAGCAGCCTTTTTCTCCCCAGCCCTAGGGATATGCAGTTTCACATGGAAAACTGCAGTTCTATCTTTAAATGTTTCCAGTATCTATTTAAATATTTCCAGTCCATTCTGTCTATACTTCGTGCCTCTTAAAAAATAAACAAAATCTTCTATGGATTTGAGGGGATGTAAGTAATAAACCCAATTCTCTTGCCTGTACTGCCAGTTTATTCTGGCTGCAGCAGAAAAAAATGAATCCAGCACGACGAGAGCACCAGAAGCCTGAGTTCTGTGTAACTGCTCATGTCTCTTCCTATTCACACAAAGCTTTTTGAGATCATAGAATCAATAAGGTTGGAAGAGACCTCAAAGATCATCAAGTCCAACCTGTCACCACAGACCTCATGACTGCTAAACCATGGCACCAAGTGCCACATCCAATCCCCTCTTGAACACCTCCAGGGACGGTGACTCCACCACCTGCCTGGGCAGCACATTCCAATGGCTAACAACTCTCTCTGTGAAGAACTTTCTCCTCACCTCAAGCCTAAACTTCCCCTGGTGCAGTTTAAGTCTGTGTCCTCTTGTTCTGGTGCTGGTTGCCTGGGAGAAGAGACCAACCCCCTCCTGGCTACAACCACCCTTCAGGTAGTTGTAGACAGCAATAAGGTCTCTCCTGAGCCTCCTCTTCTCCAGGCTAAGCAACCCCAGCTCCCTCAGCCTCTCCTCATAGGGCTTGTACTCGAGGCCTTTCCCCAGCCTCATTGCCCTTCTCTGGACAAGTTCAAGTGTCTCAATGTCCTTCTTAAATTGAGGGGCCCAGAACTGGACACAGTACTCAAGGTGTGGCCTAACCAGTGCTGAAGAGATAAAATACTGATCTTGAAAGTGGCAACTCAGCTGAGAAGCCAGATTTGGAGAGGGCTGGTGAGTTATCTCCTGAGCTGTTACCCTCACCCTTGGTGTGATTTGTGGGCCTACACTAGGGTACAAGGCAGTGTGGGGGACATTCACCTGGCAGCTCTCAGCATTGACTTGAGCCAGGAGACAGTGCTGCTGGTCCCAACTGTATCCATCCCCCACTGTAATGGTGCCTTCCTGTGCCGCAACTGCTGCTTCTCTAGAACATGCCAAGTCTCACTGGGGCCAAGTTTTAGCACCCCCTGTGAAGCCCATTGAGCTGGTAGGTGACAGACGAGATACTGGTACTAATGGCTTGTTTCCCAAGATCAGCTGTTCACAAAATAACTTCTGCTTGCTTCCCAACTTTAGGGTTTTTGCCAAATTATTTACTACCTCCCTATGAGGAAGTGGTGAACCGACCACCGACCCCGCCGCCACCGTACAGTGCCTTACATCAGCAGTGCATCCCAGCAGGCAGCAGTAGCACAATCCCAGACACACCGAGAAGCCTGCAGCCAGCACAGAGCAGCTCAGCAGGAGCCAGCGGCAATAACAGCAGTACTGACAGTGCCGGGGGGCTGCCCAGCCTCAGGGACCCCGAGCCCTCCACCGCCTCGCTGCCCGAGCGAGCGGTTGCCAAAATGCAAAGCGTCGAGCCCGGCGGAACCAGCACGGGAGCCGAGCTCGTGGAGAGGGCCGGCCCCGATAAGGATACGGAGTGCAAGGAGGGACTGCTGAAAGGTTACAGCTCTGAGAGCTTAGAGCAGAGCAGCGCCATTCCCGACGGGAAGGACAAGACGCCAGGGAGGCAGCGCCGTTTCACCGGCGACTCGGGCATCGAGGTCTGCGTTTGCAACCGGGGCCATCACGATGACGACCTGAAGGAGTTCGACGGGCTCATCGATGATGCTCTGGACGGGCCCCTGGACTTCTGTGACAGCTGCAGCGGCCGTCCCCACGGGGACGAGGAGGAAGGGCTTTTTAATGCCACGGAAGAGGAGCACCGTGAACACAGCCACCACCACCTGCCCCGGCAGCCGGTGTGTGTACTCTTGAACACAATAAACGAGCAGGACTCTCCAAACTCTTGTACTAGTAACTCCCCCAGCTAAGGTGGCAGAGCGGAAAGGAAGACTGGGGGAAAATACAAAGAAATAAAAGTGGAATAAGAGGATTAAAACTTTAACAGGAGGAAAAGGTGATACAGCCTTCTTTTTTTGGGTTTGTTTTTCTTTTCCCCCCTCCAGTGTAATTCGGGGCCTAGTCCTCGAAGGCTCGGCTTGTGGGGGACAGGTCGCTCTGGGTTTCGTTAATCATGTCAGTCCTGCTCTGCAGGACAGGGACTGATGTTTCTCAATAAGACCTTCTGACAAATGGAATTTTCCCAGTGGTGATTTTGGTGATGGTTAGTACGAGTTTGTTGGGTTTAGTTTTCTGAAACACTGCTTTATCTCACAATCAGTAAAGCTCAGCAAATCTCACCCTGCGAGGATTCAAAATCACTATAAGGCTTCAACCTCCAGGTGTCTTCCCAGAAGCAAGCAGCTTCTGACAGTGCCAGCAGTCAGTAGCCCACGAGTTCTGGTTTGATGCAATGCTCTTGAGGCAGTGGGGATTTCTTTTCATTGCAGGTGTTGTGGTTTGGGGTTGGGTTTTTTTTGGGGGGTCTTTTTTTTTTTCTTTTCTCTTTTTGTTCTTCTCCTTTTTGGTGTTAAGTTTTCCTGAAGCTGATGAATGCCTGAACACATCAGCCCTATAATCTCTGGTGCTTCAGTGTTTTAAGACAGCAGGTAAGGTATTGCCCACCCGAAGCTGGTGACTGAAGGACCAGTTTCATCCAGAAGGAGTTGTTAAGTCTACTGTAAGCAGTCTGAAAAGAAAGGGTTTGCAGAAATTTGCCTTTCTCTGTCATTTTTGAAGACAAGTGTATTCCTTCAATGCCTCGAAGAGCACAGCTAGAAGTAGAATCCAGGCAGCTGGGCTGCCTTCCAAGTACTGTGGTCTCCGAATGACCTTCTCCCGGTGTGCTGCAAAAGGGCTTGCCTTCGTTTTGCTATTTCCCTCCCCCCCCACCCCCACCCCCGTTTTTTCTTTGTTGGTGTTTTGTTTTTTCCCTTGCACCCTGAGAGCAGCACACTTGAGTTAAGATGACTAAATAAATAAATAAACACAATAACAAAGAACAGGGCTCTCTTTGGCCAGCGTGCCTTCAAGCTTCAGCCATGCATGTTGAACAAATGGAGACGAGAGCTCCGGCCATTGCGAAGGGATGACTTTTGACTGTGTCCATGTGGAAGACCTGTGCAGGTGTTTTGGCTTGGGTTGGGGGTTGGGGTTGGGTTGTTTTTTTGGGGGGGGGGGGAAGGGTGAAGGGTTTGGGGTGTTTTTTTGTTGTGTTGGTTTTTTGGTTTAATCCATAAGTTTGGTGCGATTCTAATGTTGACCACTTAAAAGAAATTGCTGTCTGGCGGGGCAGGTTGTTGTTGTTTATTTGGTTGGTTGGTTGGTTTCTTTCTTCCTTTTTTCCCCCCTTTTTTTTTTAATGGTGGCAACTGGCTACTGTATAATGTCTGTGAGAGAGTGTGTGTGTGTGTGTGTGTATGTGTGTGTGTGACTGGAATCCATGCATGCAAGTCCTACTGGTATAATATGAAAGCCTGCTGTAAGACTGCAAGAAAATTTACTGTAGCTTTGCTTTAATAAATGGTAGAGATTTTGTTAGTAACAACCTGAAGGGGGGGAGGGGTTGGGGCGGGGAAAGAAGGGAAGCGAAGAAAAACAAACAAAGAAACAAAGAGCTGAAACTAACATTCCCTAGAGTGCTCCTGTGGAGGAGAGCACGGTTCAGACTATGTCTCTTGTTCTTGGGTTTTCTCCCTGTCCCTTTTATAATGATGGTTGTCCAGATCATTACTGTTATGAGGGGAGGAGCGGGGAATACCAATAATTTAAAACTGAGCTCTAACATACTCAGATTTGATTGATTGAAAACCAAAATCAGTTTTAAATGAGGTGGAAACCAAAATACAATGCCTTTTCTGATAACTCCCCCGTGTGTGTGTGTTTCATTCTGTGGGGTTAAGAATTAGGATGGTTTAGGTGGTGCATTTGGTTTGTAGTTTGGTTTGATCTGAGCTGGAGGTTGTGTAGTGTTTCTGAGCTGGAGGTGGTGGCTACAGATGATGGAGCAAGGCAAGTGGTGCTCATTTCAGTGTTGTACCCACGTATTCGAGGAGAGCACTTTTACCTTACAAGGTTTAGGAGACTCTCACTCCTTTGCCCATCACAGCTTTTCTCTTCCATCAGCACAGCTGGTGAAAGTGACTTTTGCATCTTACTGTGCTCTTAAGCATTTTACAAGGGCTGGATTCAGAAGGCCTCGTTCCTGGATGCCTGGAACATGGAGGCTGTGCGTGCCTCAGCACTGGGCTGGCTCGCTGTGCACCGAGACCACCTGAGGACTGGTAGCTTCCAGCTGTATTTGCTGACCATGCACATCTTTTGAGAAATGAATTAAAGACCCCCAGTGCCACCCCTAGGAATTCTGTATGTATCAGCACCTGGCTTTGTTCCTTGCACCACAGAGGAAGCTAAAAAAGCACATCAGTTCTTAGAGTGGGGTTTTACTGCTGTAAATCCTGGGGATGGCTGTGTGCCAGTGGGAGACCTTCTGCCAACATTTCTGTTGGCATAGGAGAAAAATCTCCTTGTTTGCTTTCTTGCTATTCCACTGTGGGCTCAGGGAACCCCCCCTACTTTTACTCTGGGCATAGAGGTGAGTACCAATAAGCTGAGCTGATGTTTCTAGTCTGAAAAGGCCAGAAGAAGCAGTGGTGTGCAGGTTTTATGACTCCTGGAGGCTTTTCAAGACCATAAGGAACAAACAGGGCAAAACTCTTTGTCTTTTAAGTTCATGTGTGCCTGAGTAGGAACAGGACTATCACTGTGACTCTTGGTGCTTTGTGCTTTTAGACCTGGACTGGGGCAGCTAATAGGGGGAGGAGGAATGGTGCAGGGCAGGACACCGGGCAGGTGAGCTCCTCAGAGACATCCTGGCTGATGCCTCTACAGGGGGAAAACCAGGGACAAGCAGAGGAGTTCCAGAGCTCCAGTTTTGGAGCTTTAAAAAGGTTCTGGATTCTCCCTTTGTAGAAAGCCAACAGAGCCCAAAGAGAGCTCTTCCCCCTGACACACGCTATGGGTGTAGAATGCAGAAGGAAGGTGTGAGCACGCAGGTAAGTGTGCATCTCTAACACCAGAGCACTAAACCCACCCATTCCCAGGTACAAGGGACAAGTGATTTATGGGAGTCATGAAAATTACATTTCAAAACTGAGTTGTAAACAATGCAGCACAATGGAGAATGAAATAGTGTCAATCCACTGCTCGTTTTTCTTTACAGTGTGCTCTAAGTGTTGATGCCAGTCCTTGAAATCTTCCTCGTGCTGGAGTCTGTGATGGTGCAGTGACACTTACACAGCATGTTTTTACCCACTGAAGGTTGGCTCCGAGGGCAAGGACCCAGTGGGCCTCCTGACAGGCTTGGGGTGTGTCACCTGGGACAGGCTCTGCAGAGCATCATGTAGTAGCACCGCCACAGGGTCCTCCAGGCACAGCAGGGACTCCTGGGGCTGGTGGGTACTTCAGCACTGCTGCATTGTTCCCAAGGGACTCTAGCTCCGATGATGCAAATTCCCCTCTCTGGGAGCACCCATGAGATTTCCCTGCAGTATATCATTGCATTTGTACAGCCCAGTGCACGGGTGTTGGCTGAAGATGGAGGAGGAGGAGGGAATCGAGTGTCTTGGTGCTTGCTGGCAGCCTGCTCTCAGAGCTTGTACCTGCCTAACCCGAGGCTAAAGAAAACGGAGGTGCAGTTAAGCTTCTGCATTACGTGTAGTCATCAAAAACTTCCTGAGGGCAGGAAACCTGAGCAACCCTCTAGGACAGAAACAAATTCGGGAGGCTTCACTGAAAGCTGTGCCACCTAGTGATGGGAACTCTGGGCTCCCTGGGTGCCCCTTGCTGCTTGGAGCTCTGCGTTAGCAGGGGGGTTGGAGTAGATGATCTCCAGGGGTCCTTTCAAAACCTCTACCATTCTGTGATGTACGTCAGCAGTGAGAGCCTGGAACGTGCTCACTTCCTGCCCCGTGCAGCTCGGGCTCCCACAGCCAAATATCCTGTGCTCTGCATGCCCTGGCTGGGCTCATCCCACAGTGGCCCACTCCCGGTGGAGCTTGGCAGGGAGCCCAAGGCATCATCTCACTCCAGTGAATAAACTCTTCGTGCCTCTCCCCACAGCCTGCTGCCTCCTGCCCCTCACTCACCTTCCCTGAGCAACACATTCTGGGAAGGTTTCCCCCTCCTTATTCTTTTTTCTTTTGTTTCTAAAGGAAAAGCCTGGACTGGACCCAGAGCATCCCATAAGCAGGCAGCCTGGGAAGGTCAGGATGAGTCACCTTTCTTCATCAGAGCTGGTTCCTCTGTGCTCTCCCTTGCAGTGCAGATCTGTTTTTATCAGATGGGACCGGTGCCCACACCAGAGCATTCCAGCAGTGGTGCAAGCACTGCAGTCTCTGTGTCAGGGTTGGGGGGGTCACAGGCTGCTGACTTGTTTCTTGATTTGTTTTTGTCCTGTGAACAGCTGTGTCCTGAGGTTCGTGCTTACTCAGCTTCCTGACGCCGTGCCCTCCTCAGGGCCCGAAGGTATTTTGAGTGTTGTTCACTCCTCCCATCCCAGCTGCAGCAAACTGGCACAAGCTCGGGGCTGGCTGTCGGATGCCTGGTGCAAAGCAAAGCCCCTGAAACTTAAGGGCTCCAGAGCTGAGTGCTGTAACATCTAGGTCAGATGGGCACTGTGGGGTGATTGTACCCCCAGAAAATGAGTTTGTGCAATGGGAAGGTTTGGGCTTGCTCTTCCTGGTGCACTTGGGTCCTCAGTGTGCTGCATCTCTGCTTCCTGGAGTACCTGGAGTACACAGTGGGAAAAATTGTGGATGAAGCAGCTTCATCCTTTCCACTGTCACTAGTTCCTCTCTTGCAGATCTCCTCTGCTTCAAGGAGATAGAGCCCCTATAGGGTTCCAAACACCCCTGAACTTGTCCTCTAAGCCCTTTGGCACTGCTCCCTCCTGTCCTGGGCTCCCCCTGTGCAAATACCTTGCATGGCCCCAGAGGGAGGGCAAGGACCCAACATGACCGAAGCCATTACAGCAGTACTATTTCAGCAGCAAACGCCTCAGCATTTTCAGCTGCTGCCCATGCTTGGCCACCTGAACCCAGTGGCAGATACTGAGATTCCCCTGTGTCTCCTGTAGGCATGGTCACCTCCTTCCACCAGTTTTTGGAGTGCCCAGTGCCAGGTCTGAATGAAGCCAAAGGTCTCATCTAAGGTGGTTGATTTGAGAGTCCTACATCTCAAGTGACCCTGACTTCTGCAGGGGGCTCAGGGAAGAGGCAGGGTTCTGCCACAGGCTGGGTCTGGTGCTGCCTCACTGCCAGCATCTCATGTGATGCTGTCTGGCGGGCTCAGGAGTTGAAGTGCAGCAACATGGCCCCAGAGCAACTGTCAGGTCATAAACACCATCCAGATGATTCAGCAGCATCTCTGCTCGTTCCCAGAGTGAGAAGCAGCCATGCTGGCAGCTGTTTACCAGCTCACAGGGTGCCAGACAGCTGCTGCTGGGTACTGAAGCCGTCTGCAGCAGCATCTTCTCCCAGTCAGCTGACTGGGAGGAGGTGGGTTGGGACAGGGAGCAAGACACCCACAGAAGGGCTGTGCTCAGCATGATGGGGTCTGCAGCACATGGCTGGTCTCCAGGCCTGGGAGCAGCACATGGTGGCCCTGGAGAATAGGGAAACCCAGCCAGAGAGTGCACTTTGTGCAAGTGGCCAGAGGTGTTCTCCAGCTTAGAAACATCCCTGGTCCCAAAGTCCCCATTTCTGCCCATTTTGGGTGCTTGCTGTGAGTGCACAAACCTCGCTGGGAGTGCATTGGGGATGGCAGTGCCTGTGCAAGGTGCTGGCCCAGTGAGAACAAATGTAGTGCCTTGGCCAAGGGGGGCAGAGATGCTGGAGGTCTTGGGCTGGTGCTCCTGGAGTCAGCGAGATGCTGTGGTTACTGGTGACTGCAGGATGCTGGAAAGGAGCCTCCCTGCCAGCACATGCTGCCTGGGACAGGATCTAGAGCAGGGGGAAGGACCAGGTGCCAGTTCCCATCAAAGCCCAGAGCATTTATGTTTAGCCAGGTTTTCTCCAAACCCACTCAGAGCCCAGTCCCCCTTCACCCACCCAGTTTCAGACTCTGCTGGCTCCCTTCTGCCCTGCTTCTGGTAGGTCAGCTGTGTGCCCCAGGGACAGGCATGTGCATGGTAGTTCTTCCAGCTCCTCTCTTCCACCCTGAGCTGACACAAGAAGGCGCTGGGAGCAGGGAAGATGCTCCTGCCTCTGTGCCAGGCTGAAAATGCATTGCCTTCATCAGTCCTGTACCACACTGCAGGCCGATGAGAGCCATTTGGCACCAGATGCTGAGCAATGAGAAGGCTGGGTGAAATCAAAGTGCTGGCACTTAGAAAGAAAACACACACTGTGATGGAGAGGTAGAAAGTTTAGGGGTGGGGAAGTTTTATGTCAGTTTGCTTGCCTGCTAGCATGAGAGAGAGGGCAGGGGGAAACAGAAAAGGTGCAAAATGTGGGGGTGTTCAGGGCTGGGGATGTTGCACTATGCTGGGGCCATGCAGGGCTTTCCCCTCTGCCCCAGCTGCTTTCCCTCCAGGTGCCCTGAGCTATAATTGTGTTGCTATTTAGTTAAATATTAAAAGGTCAAGTAATGGAGAACCAGAAGCCTAACTTCACGCTGCCCTCCGTGGCACAGTAGTTTTCAGTGAAAGCAAACACAGCCCCTCGTGTTACGGGAAGGTTACGCTGCTGAAAGCGATGGCCGTGCTCCAACCAGACAGTGAACACCAGGGCCTGGGGACACTGCAGGAGGAGATGCCACGCTGCTGCACAGTGAGTGTCACCAGCCCTCAGCTTCATGGTGCCCATTCACTGGGCCTGGGGGTGCTGCAGCTGAGCTCAGGCCATGGGGACCAGACACCTCTGGGTACTATTAGAATCATAGAGTTGTTAGGGGTGGAAGGGACCTCAAGGATCAGCTAGTTCCAACCCCTCTGCCATGGGCAGGGACACCTCACACTAGATCTGGTTGCTCACAGCCACATCCAGCCTGGCCTTAGAAGCCTCCAGGGATGGGGCTTCTACCACCTCCCTGGGCAACCTGTTCCAGTGTCTCATTACCCTCATGGTGAAGAATTTCTTCCTAACATCCAATCTGAATCTACCCATTTCTAGTTTTGTTTCATTCCCTCCAGTCTTATCATTACCTGACACCCTAAAAAGTCCCTCCCCAGCTTTCTTGTAGGCCCCCTTGAGATACTGGAATAAAGTCTCCTCAAAGTCTTCTCTTCTCCAGACTAAATAGCCCCAAGTCCCTCAGTCTGTCCTTATCGGAGAGGTGCTCCAGCCCTCTAATCCTCCTCATGGCCCTTCTCTGGGCATGTTCCAGCATGTCCAGATCCTTCTTTTAATAGGGGCTCCAGAACTGGATGCAGTACTCCAGGTGGGGTCTCACCAGAGTGGAGCAGAGGGGGAGAATCACCTCCCTCAACCTGCTAGCTGTGCTTCTCTTGGTGCAGCCCAGGATGGGATTTGCTTTCTGGGCTGTAAGTGCACACTGGTGGTTCATGTTGAGCTTCTCATCCACCAGCACCCCAAGTCCCTATTTTCTGTGTCCCTGGGCAGTGGGGGGCCCTGCTTTCAGCCAGAGCTGGGGCTGCCTGTGCCTTCCCACAGCAGCTGGTAGAGGGGCTGCAGCTGAACAGCCCTGCAGTCCTCCAAGGAGCTCACGTCCCATCTCGAAGGGGCCATGTGTGTCCGTACGAGCACAGGTGCACGCACGTACGTGCGTGAGTGCAGCCCTGTGCTTTGCACAGACAGGCTGTCAAGGACCGGTGCGTGCAGGCACTCGTGTGCACTGCCTGCCTGTGCTGGCAGCAGGGGGGGAGAGGAAGATGACAGGGAGCTAGAATTGCAGGAAACTCAAAACTGTTTCCTTTTTTCCCTGGGAGGAGCAGGGTAAGGCAGTCCCAGTAGTGGGAGCATGCAGCTCTGAGATGGGGCAGAGTAAGGCAGGGCTGGGGGAGCTCTCTCTACCCTGTGGTAGAGCTCCCAGCCCATATCACATTTTGTTTCATAGATTCATAGAATGGTTTGAGTTGGAAGGGACCTTAACAATCATCTATTTCCAACTCCCCTGCCATGGGCAAAGACACCTTCCACTGGACCAGGTTGCTCTGCTCAAGGCCTCATTCAGTCTGGCCTTGAATACCTCGAGGGAGGGAGCATTCACAACCTCTCTAGGCAACCTGTTCTCCCTGCTTCCAGTGGGGAAGCTGAGGCAGGGGCCAGCCCAGGGTCCCTACCCAGGGTCACAGCTGCTGAGCATAACTTGGTTATGCCTCACCCCTAAACAGCCCACTGGTCTTATTTTCCCCTCTGACTCAGCTGGAGTGGGCCCTTCCCCCAGCAGCTATGCTGGTGGCTGGTCTCCATGGCTCATGGTTGTCTCTGGATGGGCTCCCCACCCCACATCCCTGGGAGAGTGAAGGGGCTGTCCATGTTAGCAGCCCTGCAGAGAGGCTGTGGCCTCCCATCTCAGCCCAATGTTCACATGAAGCTGTGGGGCCATGATATGCCTCAAGCACCCTTCTGCCACTCCCTGCCCCTCTCTTGCCTGCCCAACAAAGAGCCAGAGCCACGCTGCGTTGGGAACAGCTTTATCGGGACAGCCCCACGTTCGTGGGACAGGCAGGGCATAGCCTGTTCCATCCCCTCTGGGAACCACTGCCTGGGATGCAGGGCTTGTCCCCATCATGAGGCCACTCGCCAGGCATCCCGCAGCCTGGCCTTCACCTGAAACTTCTGCACCTGCAGCACGACACCGAACTTGCCCTCCAGTGAGGGCAGGGGCTGGTCCTGGGGGCACTCGAGCGTAAACCTCTGCAGCACCCAGGCCAGGAAGAGGAAGAGCTCCATCTTGGCCAGGACTTCACCCAGACAGACACGGATCCCTGCTCCAAATGGCAGGTAGCTGGGCGAGGGCGAGTGGATGTGCTGGCCCTGCTCATCCAGGAAGCGGCCTGCAAGGGGAAAAGGGCACCACTGGCATCAGCAGAGATTGTTCCTTCTGCCCCAGACCTGCCCAAGCTCACCGTGTGTGTCCCTCCTGTGAGCTGCAAAAAGCAGAGATGGTGCCAATGCCCCACACAGTGGGGGGAGCAGGATCCTACCTCCCACCACCAAGTCTCCCCTGGGCTCACCCTGCTGTTCCCTGTTCCCCAAAGAGGACAGGGAGCACCCAACCCACCAGGGTTGAACTCCTCAGGCTTGTCCCACTCCTTCTCGTCGTGGTGCACAGACCAGAGGTTGATGACGACCCTGGCTCCCTTGGGGATGGAGTATTCCCCAATGCTGCAAGGCAAACACAGAACGAGATGGCTCCTGCAGTCTCAGCCCTCGTACAGGCTCTCCCCTGGTGGGGTCTCACCTGGTGTCAGCCAAGGACACGTGTGGGATGAGCAAGGGGGACACAGGACGGATACGCAGCACTTCACTGATGGTGGCCTCCAGGTAGGGCAGCAGTGGGCGGTCGCTGAGGTGGGGGTGACGTGCCAGCCCGATCTTCTGGTCAATCTCCTCCTGGATCTTCCTCTGGACCTGGGAGAGGAACAAGAGCTGGGGTTGGAGCCTTAGGAGGGGGATGCCCTGTGCATGAGGGCTCCCCATGGCAGTGAGGTACACCCAGCATCAGCAGCACATCCTGGCAGGTTGTGCAGGCAGACATGAAATGCCCCCATCTTGACCCTGCTTATTTGTAAGACCTGACATCACTCTTGGCATCTGCTTGCCTTGAAGCCCTACCTCAGGGTAGTGGAGCAGGTAGAGCACAGCCCATTTGAGCACAGTCGTGGTGGTCTCCACACCAGCACCAAAGATGTCCCCCACTGTCATGAGGAGGTGGTCATCAGTCAGCTCCAGCCCTGGTGCTGGTGGGCTGCTGTTCTTGGCCCTGAGCCTCACTTGCAGAAGGGCATCCATGAGGTCCCTCACAGTGTCCCCGCTGAAGGCTTCCTACCAGGAGACACATGTGAGCTGGGCTGTTCTTGGTACAGTCCTCTCCACCCCACCATTCAGGATTATCTCCCTGTCCTAGCCCTGTTGGCACCTTGTGTTCAGTGAACTTTTGCTGGAGCAGCTGGTCCCGGATCTTGAGGCATCTCTTCAGCAGGGCCAGGTCCTTGTTGGGGAAAATCTGGGGGAGAAAAGGCCCATCACAACATGAGATTCCAGCTCAGCCTCTGCAGCCCTCCAGACTGTCACTCCATGCCTACCAGGGCACCTGCTCTTGTGGGACACTGGGGCAGGGACCAGGGACCCTCCTAACCTCGGGGGCCTCAGGTCCTGCTCCCACAGGACACATCCCAGCTCCTTCCTCTCATCTGAAGTGAGAGGAACAGGCAGTTCCCGTGTCCCTGCTCACCTGGAGCCAGGGGAAGATGTCCACCAAACTCTCCTTGGCCACAGTGTCCACGATACCCTGGCTGTACTCCAGCATGGCCTCAAACTCAGGGTCCCCACGCCGGTACGAGGAGTTGAAGCAGAGGGAGCAGACCACGTTGGTGACGGCCCGTGTGAGCTCGGGGGCCATGTCCAGGGCCATATCCTGCACAGCGCTGAGAGTCTCACACAGGGATGCAGCCTCCCGGCAGACTGGGGTGGAGGGGAGAGGCAGGTGAGGGCGTGGTGGTGACGCCAAGGGGATGGAGGGGGCAGCTCGGGGCTGGAAAGAGGAGTCCCCCACTCATGCAGGGTGTGCTGCCTGCAGCAAGCACCCTCCAGCTAGGGCTGAGCCCTGAGGGGCTGGGACAGGCAGAAAGAACGATGCTGCGCGCTAGGGAGGCGCAGAGAGAGCAGAGACAAGCAGAGAAATCTCTGTGTGCAGCTTGAGGCGCCTCGCGGGTGGAGCAAGGAGCCTGGAGGACCGGGAGCTGGCTCCGTGCCTCAGTGAGTGAGAGGAGTCAAAGCTCAGGGTGGAAAACACATGGGGGGAGGTGGTGTGAGGTACTGGGCAAGGAAGGAGGGGGCCTGAGCTCCTGCTAGGAAAACTGGGAGGATGCCGGGGAGGTTGGGCTGTGCCAATGAGTCTCTCCTTGTTTCCCAGGAGATTAGGGAATGGAGAAAAGAATAGTCCAGCCTGGGTCAAGCAGGGGAGGGAGACAGAGCTGGGAGGGAGCTTGTGGGCTGGTGGAGGGCACTTACTGATTCTCTCCAGGGCGAGCGAGCCCTCCCCAAACATGGAGAGGGCAGCATGCACCAGCTTGCGCTGAAACTTCCAGAGGGGCCCATAGCTGGCAAAGGCGATGTCCTTGCCCCCCCGGGACAGTAGGTCCGTGGTCACCTGTGCGACAGGCAGCCCCCAGGTCACCCCCTGCAGGGCAGCCACACTGGGACCGTGTGCTGGGGAGCAGTGATGCTAGGTGATCATCTCATTCCAGAAACAGTATAGCAGGCTGTTGGTTAATGTTGGTGGGCCATGAGCTTTGCTTTCCCTCCCTCCCAGGGACCGGTGAAGAAGTCTGGGGACAGATATCAAGGTTAGGGGCTGGGGTGCCCAACAAACTTAAGGGGTGCAGGGAGCCTGGTGGCACTTGAACCCACATCCCCACACCCCGAGATACAGCCAGCCCCCAGGGAAGTCACTCTAGAGATAGAAGATATGTAGGATTTGCCCTGGGAACTGGGCAGAGAGCAGCTGCCCCTGCCATTGTCTTGCTGCAGACAGGATGGGCAGAGGAGACAGACCGTTCTGGGTGCTGGTGCTTTTCTTGGGAGCACCCCCACCTCACCCCATGCCACAGTGGGAGGGGATCCCCCCAAACCTGTTGTTGACTCACAGTGCGGGGCCGTCCAGCGAAAGCCTTCCCCTTCTTCAGCAGCACCTCCCTGGCATGCTGGTAGCTGTTGACCACCACCACGTAGTGGGAGCCCATCCAGAGGGCGTAGAGGCTGCCGTAGCGGCCCTGCAGGCGCCAAAGCCGCAGGTGGAGCTGGGGGTGCCCTGTCAGATGCAGCAGGCTCCCCACCAGAGGCAGGGCTGGCAGGCTCCGTGGGCGCCCTGAACCCATCCCCACGGCTGAGGTGGCTCGCTGGTGTGCCAGTCCCCAGGCACAGAGCAGGGCCAGGGCTAGCAGCAGGGCACCCAGCAGCAGCATGGTGGGGCTGGCTGTGGGGCTGTGGCAGTGCAGGGGGCCTTTATACCGTCTGTGGGGTTGTCACCTTGACTCTGAGGCAAGCTTGCCTCCTTATCGGGGGGGACTGCAAGGGGGAAACCGAGCACTGGGCCCATGGCCAGCTCTGCAGCTGGACACCCAGTAGGGAACGAGGGCAGCTGGGCCATGGCTGCAGTGGGTGGCCGTGGGGGAGCTGCATCCAGTGGGCTGTGGGCCAGGAGATACCCAGGATGGGATCTGTCCTCAGGGCTCCATCCCCAGGACCTTGGAGAGGGTGAGAAAGGGTATGGGGTGGGGGCACACATTCTCCCCTGGGTGCCATGAGTGCCACTGGTGGGGTATTTAAGTCTGTCCTCTACCTGGAAACCCCTCAACATGCCTGGGAAGGGATAAGCAGCACAGGGCAGGGGTCACTGGACTGCATTGGGCAAGCACTGGGGAGTGCTGATCTGCCCCGGTCACCACTGGGGAGTGCTGGGCAAGTATTGGGGAGTGCTGGGCAAGTACTGGAGCGTGCTGGACAGCACCGAACAACACTGGGAATGATAAGAAGCCCTAATCAGCCCGGATCATCAACCTTGGTTAGTGCTGGGCAGCAATGGGCAGCACTTGGCAGTGCTGGACAGCTTTGATCAGCACTGATGAGCGCTGGAAAACTATAGGCAGCACTGGTCAGCCCTGGACGGTAACTGGGCAAGCACTGGTCAGTGCCATAAAGCCTTTGCCAGCCCTCATCAGTCCTGGACAGCGCTGGGTAGTGCTGGGCAGCGACGGTGAGCACCGGGCAGCCCTGGGCAATGCTGGGAAGCTTCGGATGTCAGTGCCTGGGGTGATGTCTGAGCCTGAGGTGTCCTGGGGGAGGTAACAGGGGCGCAAGAGCCCCGAGGGAGCCGGCGCCAGGCAGAAACCACCCCTCCACGGCAGTGCCCCAACTCGCCACGGGCCTTGCGCCTTCCCGAGACTTTCGGCCTCCGGCGCTCGCCGTAGCGGCGCCCGGCGGGGCGAGGCGGGGCGCAGGCAGGGTAAGATGGCGGCGGGGGGCGCTGCGGACGCCCAGGCGCGTTTCGGCCACTCGGTGAAGGGGCTTCTGACCGAGAAGGTGACGAGCTGCGGCACTGACGTGATCGCCCTCACCAAGCAGGTGCTGAAGGGCTCCCGCAGCGCCGAGGTGAGGGGCGGGTGCTGCCGGACGGCCGACTACAGGGGGCCGGGCATGCAGCGCGGCCGCGAGGCGAGAAGGAGCCGGGGACAGCGGGCGACCTGGCCCGGTCCGGTCACCGCCCGCTTGTTGGGGGCATCGTCTGGGCGGGGCGGCGCAGACGGGGCGCTGCGGCCCGGCCGAACGCTGCCGGCTGCTGAGCGGGACCGCCGGGAGCAGGCGGGCGACGCGGGGCGCACTGGGAGCTGTAGTCCGGGGAAGAGGGTGGCCTGAGGCCGGGCGGGGGAACGGCATGGGCCGGGCAGCGGGTGTGGTTGGGCTGTCGGGGCACCGCCTGACTGATGTTGGGTCGCAGGTGCCAGCGTCCCTGCGCTCCGGCTGCCTGTGACAGCGCTGGGGAGGTGGTGGGAAGCGGAAGGCTGCCGTTTACCCTCTCTCCAGAGTGACGGGCTGGAGCGCTGCCTCTGGATCTCCCAAACCCCAGTGCTCTGAGGGGCGGGCACGGCACCGCGGTGCTCCCCTCCAGCCGTGTCACCTGAGGCCCCCGAGTTGTCAGCCTTGCGTGCAGGTCTGCTGAGCAGCTGTCACAAGTGTCTTGGCAAACTCGGAGCTGTTGCCTTTCAGTCTGCTCTGTTCGTTTGTCTTTCAGCTGCTGGGTCAAGCTGCTAGAAACATGGTGATGCAAGAAGATGCCATCCTGCACTCAGAAGATGTAAGCACTGTATATCTTTTAGAGCAATAGTGTTTCTAGTGGACCAGAAGAGAGGAGAGTTTAACAACAGATATGCAGACATCTTACTGGAGCTCTGAAATGAAACATGTTCAGGCAACAGGTCTGGTGGCCAGAATAGTGCTTCTTAAACCCAATTCTGTGGCTGGTCTTCCAGTGTACAGCCCACAGCCCTTAAGCTGTGCTGTCTCTACCAGAAGACTCAGGGGGGGCATAGGTTGAAACAAAACACTTTGTGTCTGTGCCTGTCATTGGGAGGAGGAGGGGAATGTGCCGCTGCTGGCAGACGCAGGTGAGGGTGTTTTGGAGGAAGTGCAGTGGTACAATGATGGCTGTGCTGGAGGAGCTCCTCGGGGCACTGGCACAGTTTGCCCTGTCATTCTGATGAGCTTCTCCCATCAGACATTCATCCTTTGTCTTGTTCTCCCACAGAGTTTAAGGAAAATGGCCATAATAACGACTCATCTACAGTACCAGTAAGTAGGAGTCACCACATTCTTTTTAGGGAGCTGAGTGCATCTATCAATCCCTTTCCATTCAATTTAAAAACTGCATGAAGCCCACTCAGACTGATCCCTCTTGCCTGGCTTCTCAAAGCTGTTATCTTCCAGCTCCTTTTCAGCCCCTCTGTGTATTTCAGGCTGTTTTGGGGTGGGAGCTGAGGTTTTTACCTCCTGCACTGTATCTCCTCTGAAAGTGTGTGACACATCTAAGGCTAAGGGAGAGAAGCCAATGCTGCTGCTGTCCTCTCAGAACTTAATCTGGAAACACACTAGGGGTTTTGCTTCCTGAGCTTTTGATCAAGTCCCTTTTCTTAATATAACATGAACCCAGTTGCTGAGATTTTGTTCTCTAATGCTCTTTTTGTCTCCTTTTCTCATCTAGGCAAGAAGCAATTCAGAAGAAGTGAGTAGTCAGATGAAGCAACACCAGGAGAACCTGGGGGATGTATGGGGGTTGATGCAAAGGGAAAAGCAATGGAGTAGGGTGGGAGAAAATAGAGTGAAAAAGTTTTTGGCAGCTGGCAGATCTTGCCCAGTGGGAGAGTGTTTCAGGAGTGTGAAGAGTTGGAGATTTGAGCGGAGGGAGGATTTCTACCAGAACTTCCATTTGTTTCATTAACATGATGGAACTTTTGAGGGGTGTAGTGTAGAGCTGTCTGCTTATGAAAACACAAAATGAGGTCTGCCTTGTGGGTACACTGAGGTGGGTTGTGGAATCCCAGGGTTTCTCGTTGCTGTAGGGTCAGCACCCAAGCTGTTCTGATGCCATGAGATGAGATCTGTGGAGCAGATTTCACTGAATCTTTTCTTGCTTGGTTCCCAGTGTTGAGCAGTCATCAAACCTACAGGACCAGCTGAGTCACTTGCTGAAATGAAGCATAGCTGAAGAAAGTACAAGGACATCTCGACTGGCACTGAGGGCAGCGAAGTGTCCTTTCCCCTCCAGACCCTGAGGTTCAGACCTGTGTCTGGATGGTGCTGGATGTCAGCTGGGATATGTGCAGATTCTGTGTTTCTGGGCATGTGGGCCCCTCTTCTATGCCTCCATCCACATCTCTGTTCCAGGATGCTTGTCTGCTCACCAGCACCTAAGAAATTTACTTGAAACTTTACTCCAGCCAACAATTCCTGTGTCCACTTCCCTCCCATGTAGTGTGAGGTACTCAGCCCACAGCAGCACCCCATGAAAGAAATGCATAAAGTCTAGCCATGCATTCTAGGTGCAGGTGGCTGCAGTTTGACACTGGTGTGTGTTTAGGCACAGAGTACAATTTAGGGCATGTTAATCAGTGGGAGCTGCAAGTGCCTGGGTGGGTGAGAGCGGTGCTGCAGTATAGACTGAGATGTCAGTCCCAGCCCAGGATTTCTGAAGAGATGAGTCTGGGCACACAGCCCTGTTGCTGGCCCAGCTGGACATGGTTTGTCCAGCATCCTGCTAGGAGTTTATCTTATTTTCCATTCTGCCAGACTTTGGAATTTCATCCCCTTGACAGCCCATCTGCACGGCCCTCGGCCTTCAGCTGCATTCCTCTTCCTCCAGCTTTTGATGAAGCAGCCTTGGCTGTGGTGTGTGCTTGTATCTGGTTGGGAAGGTATCCAAAGGCCTGACCAGGAAGCAGATGGGAGAGCATCACAAGCTGGTGTGCTTAGTTCTGGACTCTGGTGTTGGGGGACTAGCGACTGGGCTCCTATTCATGTCCCAGGGAGCAACATCCTGCCCAGAGTATAAATACTGAGGGTTTTTTTGGTAAATTGCTTATCTGGAGCACTTGGAGCACATGGGAAGCACTTGTTTGCTTGAGTGTGCTTTTCATCAGCTGATAGGAGAAGGCAGGCTGGAAGCTGGCATTGGCCTGTCACATTCCTGATGGAGCACTGCTGGGGTTTGGCTCCTGTGCTGCTGAGCCTTCTCATCTGCTGCATTCCACCATCTGCTTCAGTGCCATTGCCTGTTTCGGCTTCATCTGGTGTAACACAACTCCTGCACCCCCACTGTTAGCCCAGCAGCTTTGCAGGTACGCTTTGGGAATGAGGGTTTCCTCTAAGCTGCTATAGAATCTGTGACTGAGAATAAAAGCTGCCCTGACTACCACCAAAATGCAGTGGAGTCTGTGCTGAGTGCCATTGCTGGTGGTCCTTGTGCAGTGGGGAGACTTAATCACAGTGGATCTTTGTCCTGAGGTGTCTGCCAGCCTGCTTCAGCTTGGAGGGTGGCTTTGCAGATGCAGTTCTGTGCTGCAGGTGGTTGTTCCTTCCAAGGTCCCATCTTCTGCAGTGGCCAGAGCAGCCCCGCGGCATTAAACTCGGTGCTCCCTGCGTTTAGGGCAAGCAGGAATAGGGCTGTGCCACTGGGGTGCAGACCCGTTGGGGCAGGAGGCAGAGGGGTGGTTTTTGTGGGCTGCGGGGGTACGAAGAGGCAATGGGTTTGGGCACGGTGATGGCAGCGTTATGCCCATCGGAGACGGGCAAGCTCCTCTGGGTGCGGGGAGGCTGCGGAACAACGTGCCGGGTGTGCGGACCAGGCAGCAGGCGGTGTCTGGGCGGTGCAGGGCTGTCAGGGCGGTGCAAGGTTACTGGGGCGGTGGAGGGCTGTCGGGGAGGTGCAAGGTTATTGGGGCGGTGGAGGGCTGTCGGGGAGGTGCAAGATTATTGGGGCGGTGGAGGGTTGTCGGGGAGGTGCAAGGTTATTGGGGCGGTGGAGGGTTGTCGGGGAGGTGCAAGGTTATTGGGGCGGTGGAGGGTTGTCGGGGAGGTGCAAGGTTACTGGGGCGGTGGAGGGTTGTCGGGGAGGTGCAAGGTTACTGGGGCGGTGGAGGGTTGTCGGGGAGGTGCAAGGTTATTGGGGCGGTGGAGGGTTGTCGGGGAGGTGCAAGATTATTGGGGCGGTGGAGGGTTGTCGGGGAGGTGCAAGGTTATTGGGGCGGTGGAGGGTTGTCGGGGAGGTGCAAGATTATTGGGGCGGTGGAGGGTTGTCGGGGAGGTGCAAGGTTATTGGGGCGGTGGAGGGTTGTCGGGGAGGTGCAAGGTTACTGGGGCGGTGGAGGGTTGTCGGGGAGGTGCAAGGTTACTGGGGCGGCGCAGGGTGTAGGGGCGGAGCGTGGCCAAGGCCGGGCAGAATCCGGGCGACGGGCGGGCGGGGCGCTGTGGTGTGCGGAGGTCCGGGGTGTGTGCTGCGTGTCCTGGGGCCTGCCTGAGGGCACCCCTCGGGATGGAGGGCTCTGTGCGAAGCGGGGCGGGGTGCTGGTGTGTGTGTTTGCCGTGCGGGGAATTTTCTGGGGGCTCGTTTCTTCAGAGCAGCTGAGACTGTGTGAGGGGAAGATTGTCAGGTGTCCCTAGCAGCGTTTCACTACGCTGCGCGTTTGGAGGTTCTCTCTGGGTACTGTAATTGGGCAAAAGGTGCTCCGATGTTTGGGGAAAAGGAAGCTTCAGGGCTTTCGGGAGGGCCTGGCGCCGTGCCGATGGTGTGGTGTCAGACACCAGTTCCACCTTCCTGTTGCAGTGGCAGCCCCCTGCGAGACCAGATCCATCGGGAGGTGCAGGTGAGGAGCACGGGCAGGGGCCGGCGGGGCGGCTGGGCAGGAGGGTCGAGTCCAGGCTGTGCCGCCTTGCCTGCTGCGGTCACAGAGCAGTTCGTTTCGGGGCGCAGATAAAACCATCAGGTGTGGGCGGCTGCTTTGCTGCCGTTTCCCGCAGGCATGGGGAGCTGAGCAACTTCGCGTTTCCCTGTCCTTGTTCCCCGAGCACCTCTCGCTGGAGATACGGTGCCGGCAGACTACAGAGTTCCTGCAAACGGGAATTAAAATTCTCCCACAGCACAAATACATCTGTGAATGTAAGCAAGGGGGGCTAGGGAGGATAGGGACAATGGGACACTTCTTGTCCTGATTCTCAGCTGGATTCAGATGAGAGCATGAGTGACAGAGGACACCAGGAGTGTGTGCAAGCTGAATGCAGGCATGGTCCCCACATTTTGGTTCATGGGGAGCTCTTGGGCCACACCTTGCTGTAGTTCAGTGACCTTTGTCTGTTTTATCTCAGGATTACTATGGCAAAGAGCTGCAGAAGTCAGAGGACCTGAAAACCAATGCATGTGTCACCTTGGCCAGGCCTCTTCCCAAGGTGGTGAGAGATGCTTTGGAGCGTGTCCATGAGGAGGTGGTAGCCAGGTAAACCCTAAGGTCTTCCCTCTGCTGCTGCCTCCCCATGGGCTGCAGCCCCCAGGACCACCATACTGTGAGGGCACTTCTGCCCAGCTCAGCATCCTTTCAGGTACTATGGCTGTGGTCTGGTGATCCCTGAGTCCCTGGAGTCATGCCGGATCCTGGACCTGGGCAGTGGCAGTGGCAGAGACTGCTACCTGCTGAGCCAGCTGGTTGGGGAGCGAGGCCATGTCACAGGGATAGACATGACGAAGGACCAGGTACAGCACATAGCCAGGGATTCCCCTCTTCCCCCCAGCATCAACCCACTGTCACTGCCCTCTTGCCTCCAGGTTGAGCTTGCAAAGAAGCACATTCCCTACCACATGGACAAATTTGGCTACCAAAAGCCAAATGTGGAGTTCCTCCAGGGCTACATAGAGAAGCTGAGTGATGCTGGGCTGGCTGACAAAAGCTATGATATTATCATGTAGGTACTGTTCAGGGCACTGCTACCCCCTGTGCTGCTGCTGCTCAGGTACTTGGGATGGGGTCTGGATCTGGATCTGTATCCCACTGGGAGCATCTGTTAGGAAAGGGAACATATGAAGGCAGAGTCTGGGCTAGAGCTGCCCTTTTCATGATCAAATTGGTGTCCCCAAATCCTGCATGAAGCAATGTGACACGCAGCAGCCAGTGGTGCTAAGCATGCAAGAGGGTGCAAATGAGTCTTGATCTCCTCCCCAGCTCCAACTGTGTGATCAACCTCGCCCCTGACAAGAGGGCTGTGCTGCGTGAGGCCTACCGTGTGCTAAAGGTAATGCTGAGCCTGGTTCCTGCGGCAGGAACAGAGCAGAGTTGGGGTGATCCTGCTGTTGAGGTGCCACTAGAATGTAGCAAATGGGATCTAGCAAGGTAGGGATGCAGAATGGGCCCAGGGGAGGGCACCTGTGCAGAGGATCCCAAGCAGGGTAACACTGGAGGTACCCAATTCTCCCTGCCCCTTTTGTCTCATTGCTTCTTGGGGTCTCCTTTCACTCCTTGCTACATTCCAGCCTGGGGGAGAAATGTACTTCAGTGATGTCTACGCCAGCCAGCGCCTGAGTGAGACCGTCCGGAAGCACAGGGTGCTGTGGGGTGCGTAGTGCTCCAGGGAGGGGGTGGTGTGGGATGGGTGGGACTAGACTTTTGTCTTCATCACTTGTGCCCATGGTCTTGTGCTAGGGGAGTGCCTGGCAGGAGCCCTGTACTGGGAAGACCTGTACAGCATTGCTAAGGAGGTGGGGTTCAAAACCCCATGCCTGGTCTCTGCCAGCCCCATCACCATTGGCTGCAAGGAGCTGGAGAACATCATCGGTGAGGGTCTAATCAAGGACTGTCGGCTCTGGGTGCCACGGGGAGCTGTGCTGGGATCCCAGTCTCTGCAGGGTCCCAGCCCAGGCACTTGGTACCCAAGATACCAACCTCTTTCCTGCAGGCGATTGCTGCTTTGTCTCTGCAACCTTCCGTCTGTTCAAGGTGCCAGATAGCAGCCAGGCTGGGCCAAGCCAGGTCACCTACAGTGGTGGAATTGTTGGGCACGAACGAGAGCTGGTGTTTGATGCCAACTTCACCTTCAAGGTGTGGGGAGGCACACTGAGGTTCCTCAAGATGCTGAGCAGTCCTGGTCTGTAGGGATGGGGTAAAGCTGCTGAAGCAGTGCTATGCAGCAGCATGATCTATGATTTTGGGGGGTAAGCTTTGGTAGAGGACGTGGTGGGTGAGAGCAAAGGGGCTGTATACAACAGGGGAGGTGCAAATGGGTGAGAAAAGGATCCAGACCCATGCATTGCATTGGGTTGATCAGGATATCCTTGGTGGTTTCACAGGAGAGTTTAAAGCCAGGTGCTTGGCTATTGTGAGTGTTTCTCAAGGTTTTGGGCCAGGATGTGTCCTTGCTATCACTCCTTCCTTCATCTGGCTGGGTGGCTAGGGTCTCGTGGGCCACACATACCCTGAACTACAGCTCTGTGACTGTCCCTTCGCTCCCAGAAAGGAGAAGTGGTGGATGTGGATGCCGAGATGGCTGCGATCCTGCAGAGCTCCAGGTTTGCAAAGGAGTTCCTGGTCCAAGCCAGCACTACCACACCACAGGGCTGCTGTTGCAGGGGAGTGAAGGTTGGTAGCAGGCAGCTCCACAGCTGGGTTCGGGGATGGGGACATGGCTGTCCTGTGGCATCAGTTACATTGGGGTATCAGAGGGGTGCACCATAGGACCAAGACAGATATCTGAGTCCTTCTGGGCTAGGCAGGAACTCATGGGTCACCAAGGGTGGTACCTGGTGCCTGAGTCTGGGCAACTGCACCACAGCAGGGGTTGGAGCCTTCCAAAGCAGGGGTCTGCTTGAACCAGCATGTATGAGAGCCCCTTACCTCCACAATATGTCTGTGGGGGCTGCTGAGGCTGACAGCTAGACCTGCCCAAGGTCTCCCAGGGGAAGACATCCTTTCCCTGGCGAAACAGTTGGGGACAGGCTGCTCCAGGGGGGTGAAGGCCTATCCCACTGAGCAATTTCTGCTTGTTGCTCTCCCAGCTACTGATATGAACTTGACCCTAGCTGCCAGCCCTGATCCCGCAGCACAAAGTGCCTCCATCTGCTGGAAGCCTCTCTTTTCCTCTCTTTGGTGGGCTCTTTAGGCTGTACATGGGCCAGGAGAGGCAAGGAAGATAACGTCCTGCAGCTGTGTGTCCCTGAAATACAACCTTGTACTTGGGGAGTGGGACATGTTCTTGGGTCCCTGTCCAAGCAGGAGGCATTTCTCAGATAAAAGCAGAGCCAAAGTCCCAGAGAAGTTCTTAGCTTCCTCCTCACATCAGGAAAGAGCTGCTGGAGTGACCTGGGGCTGCTCCAATGTTAGCTCTCTGCTTGGGCTGCCCTGCTGTCGGAGAGCACAGTTAGGGGAAAAATGCCACTTTCCCAGGGTGCTTCTTGTTTCCCTCTGGTCTGATCCTGCCCTGGGTTCTCTGTCCTCCAGAAGAAGATCTGCAATCCCTTCGAGCTACTGGACCAGCTGGCAGCCCCTGGTCCTGCCTGCTGTCCTGGTGGCACCTGTGGTCCCTGAGGATGCTGCTGAGTGGCAAGTGGTGCCCTGGTGGATGCCAGCGGGGCAGGAGGATACAGCCCTGCATGGTGTGTGGCTTCCACCAGAGAGCAAATAAATGTCTGTGCTCAAAGGTTGTTGTTTGTATCTGGGACCACAGGGGTTGTAGGTTGCTGTGCTTCCTTGGTGAGGCCGGTGGGGCATGTTGTGCCTGGTTGTGGTGAGGATGGGCAGCATGTCTGTGGCAGCAGCTGCATGGCTTGGACACATGGACACATAGAGAGGGACTGTCCCTGTGGGAAAGAGGTCCTGGGTTCCTACATGTGTGACAACAGGTCTGGCATGGGCTTGGCAGTGCTGCGTGCTGGTGTTGAGCCCACAGACCAGGGCAGAGACGTTTGTGGAAGGCAGCTTGGTAAGCTGAAGTGTGAGAGGAGGCCCCAGTGCCATGCAGAGCCTGACCCTGCAGCATGCACCCCTCTGTGTGAGCCTGGCTCCAGTCTGAGGTCTTGGGGAGCCTGAAACTGGGACATAAAAGCTGCTGAGATGCGAAAGGCACAGCAGTAAGCAGTCCAGTTACTTTTTTCCTTCTTTTGATCTCCCTGTGCTAACCCCTGACACAGAGCTGCTAGCATCCACCAGGCAGAGTCCCTGCCAGCTAAGCAGCTCGATAACGTGGTCACAAACAAAACATCTCCCCAGGGTGGTGGGCAAGAGGATCGGTCACCTTCTGAGGGCTCTGCCAGCCCTGCTTTTCCACAAAGACCACAACTTGGCGCATGAGGTGCAGACGGATGTCTTCGTTATTTGCATTCAGGGTGGGGCATGCTCAAAGTACAACTCCCCGTGCTTGCAGCCCTACAGCCCATTCCCGGAGATGAGAATTTCTCTTCCTTTCCCTGCGCAGCCCTGCTGGGGTTTCTGTTTTTCCCCTGGACTCCATCTAGTGGGGAAGCTCAGAGTCCTCTGCATGAAGCCTGTGGAATTTTGCAGGGAAATGCAGCATTTCTGGAAAAGCAGAAACCTGGCTGTCCGTGACCCACAGTGGGCAATGAGCAATGGGTGAGGACTTTGAGACTTTGGTGGGAGGTGATGGGCTGTGCTCCTGCTGCCTCATATGAATCCTGCATGACCTGGGCCCCAGAGGCTGTTTGGGAAAGGCTGAGGGCTGCTGAAGAGCAGCAGTGGCTGAACCCTTGGGTAAGTAGCTGAATTCAGAAATGAGAGACTGTTTCCACCTCTCCTCACAGACTGATTTTCCAGGAGGGACCAAATTTATCCTCTCTTTTTAAACAGCATCTTGCTGCGTCATGGAGGAAGATAAAAAGCAAACAGTGAAATATTTTGAGTTCAAAAAGAAACATGGGCAAGTGCCAAGGATGCTTTGTGGTAGCAGTGGCTGAGAAAGGTTCAGGTGGTATGGAGGCATTTCAGGAACATCTGGAATGAAAATTGTAAGTGGTCAGGGACCTCCTGACTGTCACACAGTGACAGGAAATACAAAACCAGATGTGACAGTCCAGATGCTGAACTAGCCCCCTCAACCAACAGAGTAGAGAAGCAATTAATTTACAGTTTAGAAGTTAAACAATGCTAAAAAAGATGGTTTCCTGGAAAGTCACCTTGCTATCCTGTCCTTTTGGCTTTAGACAAGACTACAAGCCTGTTTAGTTTAGAGCTATACCATGATTGGGGGGAAAAAAAAAAAAGAAGTAATCCTTGGTATTATCTGGAATCAACAGGACATGTTGATTAGCTAGTTTCAGGTAGTTTCTTCTCCCTGGAAGACCAGCCTTGGAGGTGGCTGTGACTCAACAGGTGAGAGGAGCTCCGAAATTGTGTGGAGTAACTTCACTGATGGGACCTTGGGAAGGATCTGCTGAAAATCCAACTAAAATGTAGTTTACTCCCTTCCTGCATAGTCCTCTTCTGCAATTACTTACAAAGACTTTCTCAAAGTCCTCAGATAGCCCATCCCAGCAGGTCTGCAGCAATTAGCTCCTGCTATCAAAGTGAAATTTCCCAGCGTGAACGGAAGAGCAGATGGGGTGCAGGGCTCCTACCTGCAAAGCCCTTCATTAAAAAGGTATCAGTGCCTGTGGTGGCCTTTCAGCACCTTTCAGCATGCCTGGGGAGAGAGGCTCCTGCAGTGAGGTCCCCCCTCTTGCATGCATACGAAAAAAGGTCACAGCTAAATACCACTGCATTTGCAAAGCATTGACTTTTTCCAGGTTCTCAGCATTTCTGTCAGGAAGTAACAGAGGACTTGACTGGTTTTGAGCACTAGAGTAGGGGTCCTCGCTAGGCTGTTGGTATGGGATGTTTTGCCTACCTAGCTTTGCTTGTGCATGCACAGCCTGAGGGGGTTTAGCCTTCAAACCATGTAAAGAGAAGGTCCTACAGCCTCATCCCATGTGGGGAGCCCCAAAATAACCTGTCCAAGAACTTGGTCAAAGTGTTTTGGTGATTGTAGAGATGAGCCAAATCCCCTTCTCCCCGTGCAAAGCTCTGCGGCATTTAGAGTCTTCCCTCTTCAGGTGCTGAGAAGGCAGGAGCTGTAAATTAGGGTTCACCCCGAAGTGAGAGGGAAGTGATTCCTGAGTCTCTGCTCACTGACTTCAATAGGGAGTTGCTGTGGTTCAGGGTCACCTGTTGTCTCCTTGGGGAAGCAGACCTGCAGAATTCCTCCTGACTGAGTTGAATGAACTTTGGGGTCAGGAAAAAAATTGTGGCTAAAGCCTCCAGAGTTCTGCTTGCCACCACACTGGGTTGTGCTGCACAGTCCTCTATTCTTCCGTTTTCCAAGCATTTGTATGGCAGGGAAGCTGGTCTGTCTCCTCTAAAGGCTCACCCAAACCCAAAGTGCAGTCTCAGACACCAGAAGCCATACTGGATGCTCTCACGGCTGTTGGTCTCTGGCTGCTAGGATACTACACTATGCCCTGTACTGTGTATTGGTAATTGCATGGTGGAGGGATGGTCATAGAATCATTTAGGTGAGAGAAGACCTTTAAGATCATCCTCAGCATTGTCAAGTCCACAATTAAACCACGTCCCTAAGCACCGCATGGAGATGTCTTTTAAGTACCTCCAGAGTACCTAAGTACTTTCAATTTGCACCACTTTCCTGGACAGACTATTCCAATGCTTGACAACCCTTTTGGTGAGGAATTTTTTCCTAAGATCAAACCTAAATCTTTCCTGGTACAACCTTGAGGACGTTTCCTCTTGTCCTGTCACTTGTTGCATGGCAGAAGAGGCTGCCCCCTACCTTGCTACAGCCTCCTTTCAGGTACTTGTAGAGCTGACTAAGCTTTGGGACATTTGTATTCCCATCTGGGATTGTGGCACAGCAGGTGAGGCCTTGGAAGCAGAGTGGCTCTCAGTGCTGAATTTAAGCACACACTGATTTTTCTTTTAAATATTTTTTTCCCCTGACTCGAGGCCCTTCAGCCCCTCGCGCATCCATGCCCTGTGGGCGAGCAGAACAGAGAGGAGCAGACAGGCGGAGAGGTTTTTATGGTCCCTGGTGGGAGCTCCACAATCCCAGCCCCACTCATGCCAGGTCCTGTCATATGGATTTGTCCAATTTTAGGAGGCTGAAGGTGCCCCAGGCAGATGAGCAGAAAACGCCAGTGAGAGAGAAGAGTGGTGCAGCCCTTTCGTATTTAACACGTAACGTTTTATTTCGCTCGCAGGAATGACCTAGCCAGAGAAATGTCGGGGTTCCAGATAGGGAGCCCGGGGGGCGGAGCGACGGCTGAATGACTTCTGTGCCGTAGATCTCTTCGCTGTACCGCACCGAAGGCAGCTCGCGGCAGAGTCAAGTGCGGGCACGGCCAGACGGTACCGGTTTAGCTACTGCCGTCTCCTGCTGCCAGCAGAACCAATGCCAAGGACGCGGCCCCGAGTACACAGCGCAACCCCGAGGAACCCTTGTGTCCGCAGCGGCAGGGGGCGAGGGGATGCTCTCCGTCTGGTCGGAGTAGGACGGGCAGGGCTGCGCCACGCGCGGCCGCCAGGAGGCGCTGCATGATCGCTTACTTGTGTGGGGGACTTGGGGCGAGCGGTGGCGCACCGGGGCCGCTGAGGGAGGCCAGCAGCCTGGTGAGGTCCGTGGGCAACGGCACCTGCCGCTGCAGCGGGCCGGGCAGGAAAAGGGAGGAAGGGAGAGCGGGTCGGGTCTCGTCCGTCCCGTCTTGTCCCGGCCGCTCCGTCCCGCAGCGAGGGAACTCGCGAGCCGCCCCGCCGAGCGCCGCACGCGCCGGCCCGGCCCGCCGGCCGCACCGCGCCCCCATTGGTTGCGCCCGTCCGAGGCTCCGCCCCGCCGGCCCCAGACCCCGTCGTCATTGGCTGCGGCCTCTCCATCGGCCCCGCCCCCGCCCGCCTGGCGTACACACCGGAGTCACGCGCCCCCCGGGCTGGGGAGGCGGTGGCGGGAGGCGGGGCGGGGCCAGGTTGCCATTGGCGGAGAGGCGGACGCTGATTGGCAGCCCATGGTCCCGGCCCCGCCCCGGAGGGCGGGCGGGGAGGGGCGGGGAGGGCAGCGGATTGAGGCGGCTCTCGGCTCGGCCCGGCCCGGCAGTCGCCGCCTGTCGGGTCCCGCGGGCAGCCGTACCTGCCGCCTTCCCCGCCGCCGCGCCTGCCGCCACCGCCGCCGCCGGGGGAGCCGGGGCACGCCGCAGGCGCCGCGCGGCAATGCGGGGCCGTGGCGGCGCCGAGCCCTGACTAAAGATGGCCGCGCTGCCCGGTGGGAACATGGCGGGGGGCGGCCGGGGGGCGCGGATGGTGGTGGTGCTGCTGCTGCTCGGCGGCTGCCTGGGCCGGCGACCCCCGGCTGCAGCCGCTGCCGCGCCGCCTGCCGCCGTTGCCGTCCCCCCGTCGGCGGCGGCGGCAGAGGAGACGGTGATCATCGGCCTGCGGCTGGAGGACACGGACGACGTCTCCTTCATGGAAGGGGGCGCGCTGCGGGTGAGCGAGCGGACGCGGGTGAAGCTGCGGGTCTATGGGCAGAACATCAACAACGAGACCTGGTCGCGCATCGCCTTCACGGAGCACGAGCGGCGGCGGGGCGGGCGGGCGGCGGCGGGGGCGGCGGGGCGCGGCGGCGGCGGGGGCGGCGGCGGGGTGACGGGCGGCGGCGGCGCCCCGCAGCGCTGCGGCATCCGCACCTCGGACATCATCATCTTGCCGCACATCGTGCTCAACCGCCGCACCTCGGGCATCATCGAGATCGAGATCAAGCCCCTGCGCAAGACGGAGAAGAGCAAGTCCTACTACCTGTGCACCTCCGTCTCGGCCCCTGCCGCCGCCGCCTTGGGGCCCGGGGCCGCCGGAGGGCTGTCGGGCGCCGAGGGGCCAGCCGGGCCCCCGCCCTGGGGCGAGACCACGTGGATCTACCATGACGGTGAAGACACCAAGATGATCGTGGGCGAGGAGAAGAAGTTCCTGCTGCCCTTCTGGCTGCAAGTCATCTTCATCTCTCTCCTCCTCTGCCTCTCGGGCATGTTCAGTGGCCTCAACCTGGGCCTCATGGCCCTGGACCCCATGGAACTGCGCATTGTGCAGAATTGCGGCACGGACAAAGAGAAGAACTATGCCAAGCGCATCGAGCCTGTGCGCCGCCAGGGCAACTACCTGCTCTGCTCCCTCCTGCTAGGCAATGTCCTGGTCAACACCACACTTACCATTCTTTTGGATGACATTGCCGGCTCTGGGCTGGTGGCCGTGGTGGTCTCCACCATCGGTATCGTCATCTTCGGCGAGATCGTGCCGCAGGCCATTTGCTCTCGGCACGGTCTGGCCGTGGGCGCCAACACCATCTTCCTCACCAAGTTTTTCATGATGATGACCTTCCCGGCCTCCTATCCCGTCAGCAAGCTGCTGGACTGTGTCCTGGGCCAGGAGATCGGCACGGTCTATAACCGTGAGAAGTTGCTGGAGATGCTGCGTGTCACCGACCCTTATAATGATCTAGTCAAGGAGGAGCTCAACATTATCCAAGGAGCCCTGGAGCTGCGCACAAAGACTGTGGAGGATGTGATGACTCCCCTCCGAGACTGCTTCATGATCACTGCCGAGGCTATGCTCGACTTCAACACTATGTCTGAGATCATGGAGAGCGGTTATACCCGCATCCCTGTTTTTGAGGGTGACCGCTCCAACATCGTGGACCTGCTCTTTGTTAAGGACCTGGCTTTTGTGGACCCTGATGACTGCACCCCACTTAAGACCATCACTCGCTTCTACAACCATCCGCTGCACTTCGTTTTCAATGACACCAAGCTCGATGCTATGTTGGAGGAGTTCAAAAAAGGTGGGCTTGCGGCGGGGGTGGGAGGTGCTGCTTGATGGTTGTCACCTTCTTGAGGCGAGGGAGCCCTGCGGAGAGGCCTCTTGGGTTCCTGCTCATTGAGAAGTTTGGGAAGGTGCATTCAGGACAGCCAGCGGGCAGTGTTTAGGTATCTTTCAGATCTGCTCATTCCCCAGGCCAGAAAGCTGATACGTGGCTGGTATGTGCCCCCGGCCTCTTTTTCCTACTGCACTGGGATGTGTGTGTGGGCATGGTGCCGAGCAAGGTTGTTTTCTTTCTTGCTTTTTCCACTCATCTGTCCATTATGGTGAGAACCGCTGACGGGAATCCGCGCCTGTTACTTGGCTGTGTCTTCTCCGTGCTTTTTCAGCTGGCCTGACAGTGAGGAGCGGGTGGGCTGCTCGGGTGTCTTTCTGGCTTAGTGCGTACACACGTGCTGAGATAAACAAGGCGTTTTCGCTCCATTCATAGGCTCAGCCGGCTGACCTCAGCTCTGTGGTCATGTTCCAGTTAGTTTGATTGATGCTTTGGTCTTGTAACTCATAAAGAGTTTCGGGGTCTTAAAATATATTCGAAAACACCTGTCAGTGCTGTGCTTTAGGGTTGCAGGTCTCTTTCCTTAGGCTTCCCTCTGCCTCCAGGACCACAGGCTCGGCGAAGATGTGACTCTTTCTGCCTCCCTAATGTAACGTACATACTAATTATGTCAGAACAGGACTGAGGTTTTCCATCCCTGTCTTAATGGTAGGAGGTGTTGACCTGATGAATACATCTCAATTCCTCTTAGAAGCTTTTGCTTATGAGAAAGTAAAAAAGTGTGGTGTTTTTGTGTGTGTGTGTGTTCTTCTTTCAAATCTGTTCCTCTCTGCAAGCCAAATGATAATGCTATACAGCCTGTGCAGGAAAGAGACTTCAAAGAAATAGTTAAGGGAAATTTTCGAACAGATTGACATGTAGACTTCTGTGTTGGAGAACTAAAGGCCATTGGAGCCCCACAGAGCTGATTATGTCTGGGTAGATCTAATCGATATACTGCTGAGCAGTTCAGTCCCTAAGAGATGATCTGGCTGAAAGATCTTCTATCTTATGGATATAAACTACAGCACAGGAGGTTCCACCTCAACATGAGGAGGAACTTCTTCACTGTGAGGGTCGCAGAGCAAGCTCGCCAGAGAGATTGTGGAGCCCCCTTCTCTGGAGACTTTCAAGACCCATCTGGATGCATTCCTGTGCAACCTGTGCTAGATTCTGTGGTCCTGCTCTGGCAGGAGGTTTGGACTAGATGATCTTCAGAGGTCCCTTCCAGCTGCTAACATCCTGTGATCCAGTGATCTTTACAGCTGCACTTACCTCACAGTTCAGCTAAAGGGGAATATTTGAGTTCACCTTTATCAACTGCAAAAGTTACCTTGAGAAGCACATTGGTGAATGGGCTTTCTAGGTAATAAAATTAAGTTGGCACTTAAATTTCAGGTGCTGTTTTGTCCACAGGCTGAGCTTTGACAGCTTGACATTTGATCTTTATTCCTGCTTAACTCAGTTTTGAGGATTTGGAGAGTTACTCTGCTGCTGTCCTCATCTTTATTTCATCTTCATAGATGGAAGGTGAACATACCTTCTACCTGTGACATAGCCCAGTCACTAGTGGTGTTCCCCAGGGCTCAGCACTGGGGCCAGTTCTCTTTAATACAGTTATCAGTGATCTGGGTGTGGGCATTGAATGCATCCTCAGTAAGTTTCAGATGACACTAAGGTGGGAGGGTGTGTTGATCTGCTTGAGGTTAGTAATGCTTTACAGAGGGACCTAGACAGGCTGAATCAAGGAGCTGGCTTGAGCTGTATGAGATTCAATAAGGCCAAGTGCTGGGTCCTGCATCTGGGTCACAACAGCCCCAAGTAATGCTACAGGCTTGGGGCAGAGTGGATGGAAACCTGCCTAGCAGAGAAAGGCCTGGGAGTGTTGATTTGACAGCTGGCTGAACACGAGCCAACAGTGTGCTCAGGTGGCCAAGAAGGCTGACAGCATCCTGGCCTGTATCAGGAATAGTGTGAAAGGCAGGACCAGGGAAGTGATTGTCCCCCTATACTCAGCACTGGTGAGGTCACTTTTGAGTACTGGGTTCAGTTTTGGGGCCCTCACTACAAGAAGGACATTGAGGTGCTGGAGTGGGTCCAGAGAAGGGCAGCAAAGCTGGTGAAGTGTCTGAAGAGCAGGCCTTCTGAGGAGCAGCTGAGGGAACTGGGATTGTTTAGTCTGGAGAAAAGAAGGTTGTAATGACACGGTCATTGGTCTCTTCTCCCTAGTAACAACTGATAGCATGAGATACTAGAAGAAACTTCTTGACCCAAAAGGATTCTCAAACACTGTAACAGGCTCCTCAGGGAGGTGGTTGAATCCTCTTCCTTGCAGGTATTTAAAAGTGGCATAGATGTCACAACTGTTGTCTGGTTGAGATGGGTTTTGCTGCATGTGTGGGCACAGGACAGTTCTTCTCCTCTCACCTGCAGCCGTGCTTATTTGGACTCCAGATAGCATGATGGGGTTTTTAACCTGTAGTGATACGTGGATTATCTATAGTGCTGCTTGTAGAGATGTGTCTAAAAAAATTAGTATTAAGTTGGTCCCTGTTTTCTCTGTCTGAAAGAGAAAAAACACACTCCTCTGTCTTAACATAGGAGTGCTTTTATTTAATATCTGGGAGAATTAGATGTAGATTTTAATCCTGCGAGTGTGACTGAGCCAAATATGCCTCCTTACAGTTCCTGAAGCTTGTGCTTAAAATAGACTTCTTAAAAATCCTCCTGGGTGGCTTAGAAGGTGCAGACCACAGATTGCTTTCCCTTGCCTGCACGAGGAAATGTCCCAGTAGAAGTAGTTTGGGATGGCTAAATCACATGTATGTTCTCTCCTGACATTGCTGTGTCCCGGAAGAATCTCTGTAGTTGTAATTAATTGAGAGCAGCTTAAATGTTTACTCCAGAACAGCCACGTCGCTTGGTTTGTATTGACCAGCCCTGGTGCTAGAAGCAGGCCTTCTCCTAACTGCTTTCCCTTTAAAAGTGCAGATATGGTGGTGGAAGTAAATAGCTTCCTTTGTGTCCTTTGAAAATGAATGTAAATAACTGATAGCTTGCTCGATCTGGCATGGCGCGGCATCTTTTGCAAGAGCTCCTCAAACTTTCTTCTTCAGAGCAACCTTGCCAAATTCCCGTGAGAATGTACAAATTAAGGGTGAGAATCAGATTGCATGTTACTCTCTACGAGATTGTTGAAAATAAATAAGCTTACAGTTTTTAATCATTCATTTCCCACCACATTAACCTTCTGCTGCCCCAAATTTGCTTCGCATCTTGTGTGTGGGTTTTGGGTTGGCTTTTTTTTGTTGTTTGTTTTTCCCACCCAGGTCCCTGCTACTGTTGTGTGGTGCTGCCAGGTGAATACTTTGACTGGTTTAAGGAGAGAGGTTTGGTGGGTTTTGTTTTGTTGGGTTTTGGGTTTTGTTTGTCTTGTGAAGAAGTTTGTTAATTAGCTGGGCAGGTGGGGTTTTGAAGCTCACATTATGGATGGGAGCAAAACATACTTAACCTAAACAGAGAATGAAGATCTGGGAGGAGGAGATGAAAAGCCAAGTGTGGCAGGATATATGTCCTTATGCTGTTGCAAAAGATGACATGGATAGCTCTCTAGTCATTCTCTTGCTCAGGCTGAACAGCTGGAGAATTTGGTGGTGGGCCTGTTATTAGTGTTTCTTGCCCACAAATGCAAAATAAGTATCTCTCACTTCTATGCTGCCAGGCAAGAAACTTCAAATTAAGAGAAAGCTTCTGCACATTCCCACTCCCTTGTTGCTCTAATCTCTTGAAGTATGAATATGCATGACTTCTGAAGCAGTCTGCAAAAAGGTTTCTCATCTAAAAGGCATTGTTTACTCACAAATCAACAAATAAATAGCTTTTGAAAGGATGTTAAACCTCTGCCAACACTGTCAAATCTTTTTGCCCACACGTTGAGCAAACCTGAGTGTTGAGCTTATTTTATTTGAGCATTCAAATTGAATGCAAGGAAGTGGAAGGTACCCTTTACACTGGCCTAGGAGATGACCTGCCTGACTTTGCTCAGCACAAACAGAGATCTCATTTGAAAAAAGTCCGGTTTCAGCTATTCTGATGGTGGTTGCTGCTGTAAAGGGGAGCCAGGCATTACCTGTTCCAGGACAGATTTGTGTCCTGGCTCCTAAGCTACAGCAGGGAGTGAACGAGCAACGAAGTAGTCTTTGGAAAGAAGCTAGTGAACTGTCTCCACTGTCTCCTTTTTGTTGTTGATGGGTGTGGGCTTGTTTTGATGTTTCCCCCCCCTACTCACCCCTCACTTTTGACAGGTTTCCGAGGTCTCTGCTCAAATGCTCTGTGGCGCTTGCTCTTGGTGTTTTTCACAGGCAGATCTCTGCATGTGTGATCCTAAATCCAAAGTGCTCTATTTCTAGCTCCCTGCCTGCCAGAACTGCAAGAATTCGGCTTGAAAAGCCTCAGGTTGTAATACTAATATTTTAAGATTGGCTCACTTTTTACAGGCCATTGTATGGCTGCTTTCCTGGTGGCCTGAGCAGCTTCAGAGGGCAGTGGTTTCTCAACCAGAGTCTTCCTTATCTGGGGATTTTGAGTCATATGTTTTCATCTTATATGTCTCCACTATTATGTTATACTAAAGATCACAGTTAATAACCTGTGACAAAGAAGCCACAGTAATGCAGCACTTCTGAGCCCGTTTCTGAATCACATGGCAGCCTTGAGAAAATTCCTAGATTCTTTATTAAAGTCATTATCAACTGGACTCTAAAAGTTGGTTTATTTTTTTTTTTTGCTGTTTCTTTCTTAAAAGCCTTGCCAAATTTAACTTGCACCGCTCTTCAGGCTCTGTTAGTCTTGTGACATCTATTTTTAATAGCACGTGTCTTTGGTGGCTATATTTAGTGTGGACATAGAACCTGGAGGAAATGTGTCCATTTCTTTTCTAGTTCTTCTTCCCCCTTCAAAGAAAACCAAGCCCCAGTAACCTGAACCATAAACCCCTTGCTTTGGAGGGAGAAGAAAAGAATACCTAGAGCTTCTTACTCCTTTTTTAGGCATGTAGATCCTGGTTTTTGGAAGCAGGTAGGACTGCAAGTGATTGGTAACCCAGAGACTGAAAGTTCTGCGTTACTGTTGGTTGTCTGAGTTATTTCTAGTTCTATTTTTGTTTTTGTGGTTACTTGTTTTTGGTGGTGGGTTTTTTTTGTTTTGTTTCTGTTTGATTGGATTTTTTTGTGTGTGATAAGGTAATTTACCTTTCTGGTAGAGCTCTAACCTAAGCTTGCAGGTTGCTGGTCTCTTACCAGTTTTTTTCTGGGTTCCCATCTTGCTGAATCTGAGTCCAGACCTGCCATAAGTAACTTATTTAATGGATCTGAATGCTCACTTTCTGGTTTATCTAATAGCTTGTCTGTCTCGTGAGCCATTTTTCTGTGTGAACCTGTGACTGCAGCATTACAAGAAACTGGAAGAAATTAGCTAAATCCCTTCTGGGATTATGAAAGGCATGTAAAACTCCTTGGCAAACAATACCGTTTTCAAGACTGCTTGGCTAAAAAAAGGCACCTGCTCTGATCCTTTTGGAGGAGTTAATATAAAGGGAAAGGTGTGGAGGAGGTCCAGTGTGGAGAATCTTTTGTGTAAAGAGACTAGAGGAGCGGCAGATGGAAGGGAGTTTGCCACCAAGACGCAGAAGACTTAGCATGATACGCCTGCAGATTTGTTCTCTGAACAAAACCTGCATGTAGGAATGGGGGGGGGGGGAGGGGTTGCCTCATGACAAACTCTTTCTTGGCTGTCTGACAGTGTAGCACCCGCAGGTACTGTGCTGCCAAGACCTTTGCTGGCCCTGCATTGCTCCTGGAGGGATGTGTGCTTGTTCCACTGGAGAGGAGCGGATGTGGGTTACTGCAGGCAGCCCTCTTACTGGTATGCTGTGGGGGAGGTGTCAAGGGGAATGCATTAGAGCAAGCTCCAGTTCTTCCTGGGCTCCCTACTGTGAAGCTTTTTTAGGGACCAGAAGAAGAGATGCTGCCGGAGAGCAGCAGTGCTTCCTCACCCTGGCCTTAGTGAGGAGCCCAGCTGGAGGCTCTGTTCTGCTGCTGGGAGTAGAAAGAAATGTAGTTCAGGTGGCTGGCAGGGAGAGGAGTAGGAGAATTAAATGGCTTGAGCAGCAGTGGTTTGAATCTGGTGCTCTTGTTGGGTGTGTTTCTTTGATTGCTTTTAATTTGATTGCTAACAACTCTTGTCATTCAACAAAGACATGAAGTTGCCTTTTCCTCCTCTCATCTGATTGCTAAGTTAGCAAATGCTTTCCTGCACTGCAGCTGACGGGGGTGAATTCCACCACAAGTGAACCATGCTCCTCTCTGCTTTCTCTGTGTCTGTAAAGGTTATCTGTATCAGCCAGAGATGTAAACTTCAGGTCAGTCTGTGCAGCCAGCAGCATTTCATGGCCAGTTGCGGAGTAAAATAGAGAGAAGTAGCAGAATATCAACTTCTGAGTGCAGGGAAAAGATCAGGTAGTTTAACCATGGTAGTTTGGCCATTGCAGCATTCTTCCAGGGCTGAGGGTTTTTTTTTTTTTTTGAGTTTCAGTATTTCTCTGTCAACATGAGGTTCTGGTAAGCAGAACACTTTCTCAGTGAACTTCAGTTGACTCTGAGGGTGTCAGAACAATGACAGTGAATCATCTGCAGTACTGTGTGTCTGACAATGGCCGAGTGCTTGGAGAAAGTATTAGAAGAGAGTAAATTTATTTTGTTCCCCATGGAAGCTTACTGATCTCATCAGGCTGCGATTCAGGAATTTCTGGAACTAAAGATACTGTCTTTATTAAATAGCCTTAGGTGCTTATTTCTTTCTCAGTGTCTGATCAACACTGAACCTTTGTCTGCTCTCACACATGGACAAACAGAAGTCATGGGGTATCTCCTGTCAATAGCTTTGTAGTGCTAGTGGTAGAAAGAGATGGATTTAAAGGTTTTATTTCTGACTCTTGACTTCTGTTTGAAGCCATCCAAAGGTAGGTGTTGTTTTGGCAGGCTCTGAGGAAATGGAGGGGCTAGCCACCTCACGCTTTGTATGTTATGAGCCCCAGTCCCTTCCCTTCTTTACTGAAGGAATCACTGTAGTGAGTGGGTGTATTGGGGGGTTGTTAACTAGGTCACTTAGCTTGGAGCATGAATGCTATTAAACTCTAGAAAATATCTACTCATCTGCCTTGTGTTTAATGCTCTAGAAAATATCTACTCATCTGTCTTGTGTTTAATGCTCACTTGAAGGGCAGACATTCTAGTGCACAGGAAGTAAGTCCTGGAGAAAGTGGAGTCTTGCTACTTCACTTATTCTAAACACTTTGCAATGTATGCTTAATATTAAGAGTTAAGGTTGATTTTGCAGATGTTTACCATCAAGAAGGCCTGGAATGAAAGGCATGGCCAAGCAGTGGGTTGAATTAGTTTATATTTCAACCTGTCTTGGTTCTTCCATAAATACTTAACAAGAGCTCACTTTTTCATTAACTTACGTGGCTCTGCAGGGCTGTGGTGCAATTTTCAATCTAGGTAGACCAATTGCATTTCTAGTATTGAGTCCCTCCCAGTTTCAGTAATGGAGCTTGTAAAACTAGCTCTCAACAGAGTGCTCCAGAACTCTGAACCATACCCTGGCACCCTTGTTAGTTTGACAAGGTCCTGAAATACAGCCTATCAGCTACAAATAGGAGTGTAAGTACTTCATGCTAATGAGCTACAGTCAACAGTACATGGCTGAGAGTCTCAGGTCAGCTGATCCAGCCTGGCTCCTGCCTAGGCCACTGAGCCATTTCGGAGCTATCTAGTGATGGGGTTTTGTTTCACTTTACAACAGCACATAGTTACAAGAAAAAAGATGCATAAATCTATCAATAGTCTTTGTGTGGATTCCCCATTTCCCCTTGCCCTAGAAATGGGCATGGCCCAATAGTTGCTGGGAGTAGAAGCTCTGCTGGGAATAAATTAGTGCTTAGTGTGATGGTATACAAAGCATCTGTGCAAAGGGTATGAAAAGTAAAGCTAGTTAAGGAACTATAAGGGGAGGAGATGACCTAGTCACTTCAGTGTAGGTCTTCTTACAGAGAGGTAGGTGTAGGGAAGAGAAAGGGATGTCCTGGAACTTGAGAAGCCCATTAGTGTTCTAAATGGCTTTTTGTGCAACATGGAGTAATGAAATTCTGATTCTTCAAACCATATTCTTATCAACTAAGACAGGGAAACTAAGTCTATTAAAAGACATCCCATAGCTGCTTTGAAAACAAAAAAATACAAAAATCCACCCAGAAGCCCCACTATTGCTGTGATTTCAGGATGTGCAACCTTACACTCCAATTTGAAACACAGAATTGTAATATTGAAGGGTGGATAGCAGAGATCCATCATGCTTGAAGAGAAAATGGATGGTATTTTGATTTGTCAGTAGAGTTGCATGCACTGGATGTGCTTAACACATCTGCCAGCTCAGCTTATCTTTCCATTCCTGGTCCACAGTTACGAAGAAGCTTTAATTCTTTACAAACTTGGCTCCATTAACTCCTTCACCATAAGGGTGGTGAGACACTGGAACAGATTGCTCAGGGAGGTGGTAGAAGCCTCATCCCCAGATGTTTTTAAGGCCAGGGTGGATGTGGCTCTGGGCAACCTGATCTAGTAGAAGGTGTCCCTGCCCATGGCAGGGGGTTGGAACTAGATGAGCTGTGATGTCCCTTCCAACCCTGACAGTTCTGTGATTCTGTAACTCTTTCCTTTTTTGCTCTCTTCCCTGTTATGGCTCTGTAGTAGCTTTCCACTCTGAAGGGTCATGGTTAGGGGCCCTTGTATTTTGTGTTGAAATTGCCTGGGAGCCTTCTAGAATTTTGGTAGTTAGCCAGCTTTCACTGAAGAGATGACTTGGGATTTG